>NC_135235.1:156180032-157413157 GCF_051348905.1 Ranitomeya variabilis | reverse complement strand
TATTATATGATGAACCGAATTCTGTGGATCAAGCGGAGAAGACCTTGTTGGCCCTGTCTCAGGGTCAAGAGGCGGAAGAATTGTATTGTCAGAAATTTAGAAAATGGTCTGTGTTGACTAAATGGAGTGATGATGCTTTGGCAGCAATTTTCAGAAAGGGTGTTTCTGAATCCGTTAAAGATGTTATGGTGGGGTTTCCCACGCCTTCCGGTCTGAGTGATTCTATGTCTCTGGCCATTCAGATTGATCGGCGCTTGCGGGAGCGTAGAACTGTGCGCGCTGTGGCGTCGTCCTCAGAGCCAATTCCTGAGCCAATGCAGTGTGATAGGATTCTGTCTAGGACAAAACGACAAGGACTCAGACGTCAGAATAGGTTGTGTTATTATTGTGGCGACGCTTCTCCTGTCATTTCAGTCTGCCCTAAGTGGACAAACAGGATCGCTAGTTCATTTACCATCAGTACTGTACAACCTAAATTTCTGTTATTGGTGTCCTTGATCTGCTCATTGTCATCATTTTCTGTCATGGCGTTTGTGGATTCAGGCGCCGCCTTGAACTTAATGGATTTTGAGTTTGCCAGGCGTTGTGGTTTTCCCTTGCAGCCTTTGCAGAACCCTATTCCTTTAAGGGGGATTGAAGCTACACCTTTGGCTAAAAATAAGCCTCAGTTTTGGACACAGGTGACCATGCACATGGCGCCAGCCCATCGGGAAGATTGTCGATTTCTGGTGTTGCATAATTTGCATGATGTTATCGTGCTGGGTTTTCCGTGGTTGCAGGTACATAATCCTGTGTTGGATTGGAAGACTATGTCTGTGACTAGTTGGGGTTGTCAGGGGGTTCATAATGATGTTCCTTTGATGTCAATTTCCTCTTCTTCCTCTTCTGAAATTCCAGAGTTTTTGTCTGATTTTCAGGATGTATTCGATGAGCCCAAGTCCAGTTCCCTTCAACCGCACAGGAACTGTGATTGTGCGATTGACTTGATTCCAGGCAGTAAGTTTCCTAAGGGCCGACTTTTCAACTTGTCTGTGCCTGAACATACCGCCATGCGGAGTTATGTTAAGGAGTCTTTGGAGAAAGGGCATATTCAGCCATCTTCTTCACCGTTGGGAGCGGGATTTTTTTTTGTTGCTAAGAAGGATGGCTCCTTGAGACCTTGTATTGATTATCGCCTCTTGAATAAGATCACGGTCAAGTTTCAATACCCTTTACCTTTGCTTTCTGATTTGTTTGCTAGGATTAAGGGGGCTAGTTGGTTTACTAAGATTGACCTTCGGGGGGCATATAATCTTGTTCGTATTAAACAGGGTGATGAATGGAAAACTGCGTTTAATACGCCCGAAGGCCATTTTGAATACCTTGTGATGCCATTCGGGCTCACTAATGCTCCATCGGTGTTTCAATCCTTCATGCATGATATCTTCCGGACTTATATTGATAAATTCTTGATTGTATATTTGGACGATATTTTGATTTTTTCCGATGATTGGGAGTCTCATGTGGAACAGGTCAGGATGGTATTTCAGATCCTTCGTGACAATGCTTTGATTGTGAAGGGGTCTAAGTGCCTCTTTGGGGTGCAGAAGGTTTCTTTTTTGGGCTTCATTTTTTTCTCCCTCATCTATGGAGATGGATCCGGTTAAGGTTCAGGCCATTTATGATTGGATTCAACCCACATCCATGAAGAGCCTTCAGAAATTTTTGGGTTTTGCAAATTTTTATCGCCGTTTCACTGCTAATTTCTCCAGCGTGGTTAAACCCTTGACCGATTTGACGAAGAAAGGCACTGATGTGGCGAATTGGTCCTCTGCGGCTGTCTCTGCCTTTCAGGAGCTTAAACGCTGATTTACTTCTGCTCCGGTGTTGCGCCAACCGGATGTTTCCCTTCCGTTTCAGGTTGAGATTGATGCCTCTGAGATTGGGGCAGGGGCCGTTTTGTCTCAGAGGGATTCTGTGGGTTCCTTGATGAAACCATGTGCCTTCTTCTCCCACAAGTTTTCGCCTGCTGAACGCAATTATGATGTCGGCAATCGGGAGTTGTTGGCTATGAAGTGGGCGTTTGAGGAGTGACGACATTGGCTTGAGGGAGCTAAGCACCGTATTGTGGTCCTGCCTGATCATAAGAATCTGATCTACCTCGAGTCTGCCAAACGGCTGAGTCCTAGACAGGCTCGATGGTCCTTGTTTTTTTCCCGTTTTGATTTTGTGGTTTCGTATCTTCCGGGTTCTAAGAATATTAAGGCTGATGCCCTTTCTAGGAGTTTTTTGCCTGATTCTCCTGAGGTCCTTGAACCGGTCGGCATTCTGAAAGAAGGGGTGGTCCTTTCTGCCAGTTCCCCTGATTTACGGCGGGTTCTTCAGGAATTTCAGGCTGACAGACCTGACCGCTGTCCTGTGGGGAAATTGTTTGTTCCTGACAGATGGACTAGTAGAGTGATTTCTGAGGTTCACTGTTCCATGTCGGCTGGTCATCCTGGTATTTTTGGTACCAGAGATTTGGTTGTGTCGGGACCACACTCAGTCGGAGCAGCCTTTGGAAGTGGGGAATCACCAGAAATAATACACAAGACACGTCTCGTATAGTATATCACTGGGAAGCCTCTGAAGCACGCCTGCCTTCAAGGTGCTATCCCCTCTTTATATAGTTGTACAGGTAGTTTCAGTGGTTATACAAGTTTTGCTTGTTTAAACAAAGAGAGAAAAGAGAAGACAAAAAAAAAACAGTTTCGACTATGTGATAGTTTCACAACAAACAAAACAGTACACTTTCGCCTAAGTGGCAGTTTCACAAACAAAAAATAGGATTTCACACTATAGCTAAAATGTCCTTGAATGGACAGGTCAATATTGATCACAAATTCTTTTTGGTTCATTGAGGTAACCATTTTTGTTCCGCTCTTCACAATCCCCCCTTTGACATATTCCATTCAAAACCTTGTCATATAGACGATTATTTTAGTCATTCTTTTTGTGATATTACAACAAAAAAAAACAACTTTATATTCTCGCATCCATTACACAAAATTTATTTGTGCATACCGAGATACCCTTGAGTACAACCTTGAATAATACATATATAATTACAATAACTATAACTGTATGTATTAGGCTTTGCATAATCCCGGTAACCCACCCACCGATCCCTCTGAAACAATTGGCCGGGTTAAGAAAAGAAAAGGTATCTGACCACCAGCTATCCTTATTTTGGTCATTGTCTTTGTCATACTGATCCCTGAGTCATTGTACGTCTTCTAATTTAAATCTCATACTCATAGTACTATTCGGGTCTATATAATGACAGCAGGTGGGTCCGATGATTTGACACATACCCCCTTGTGAGGCAGTTAGGTAATCCAATACCAGGGTATGTTGGTTAGTGACTATTATAAGCTGATTCTGTACAGCTATACTAGTATTTAATATGTCCAATATATCCCAAATCTGGTCATCTAGATAATCCGTGGCTCTAACTAATTTATCCCACATCTGTGCCAACATAGGATAAATAAAAATGGTACTAGCAATTTTGTTGGGAATTCCCATTTGTACTATATGTGGCCTCCCCGAGAGACGTGGTGAGTTATCTGCAGCTCTTTTATACAGTGTGTGCTTGGGCACGGCTTGCATATTCACTTGTTTGTTCGAAATTATGAAAGTAGCCGGGGTTAGGCGTCCTAATGTACAAGTACCCTTTATACCTACGGGAAGCCATTTATATGCTCCTTCTCCGCATATCCAAAATGTACCCTCAGGCAGATCCCACAAAGCTGAGTGCTGCAATACCAATCTGTGAGCCAAATCCACAAAACTAGATACATTCTGAAGCATACACCAAGAGGGTTTTTGTCCCAAGGGGCTACAGTACCCGGCTGCGGGATTCCCACATACATGCATTCCGTTGACATACTCATCGGATTCATTACAAACCAGGTTCCCCGGCTTACTTGTACAACTGTTTGCATCACCTTGGGGGAACAACTCGGAATGTTCCCATTTTCTATTATGTATGTACCTTTCCAATACTGTAGGTTTGAAAGCATCAGAGGAAGGGGTGGTTGTACTGAAACTGAGCTGTAGATTTTCAGTGGGGACCTGTCCTAAATCAGTTAATCCAGTCTTATTCCTAGGTACCCATGCTCCTCCTCTGAGTGCTAAATATTGTAAGTTGCCTATTTTTCCTGTAAGATTGCCCTGCCACCAAGGAAATTCTACCCATCCCACAACTGGTATGGTGATTGTAGTATTCCATAGTCTAGTATTGCCAGGTTGGTTGTTGGCCAGGTTGTCTGAACAATTAGGCCAAGCGAATATTTCTTCAGCTGACACGGGAACTGCTAGAAAAGGTATACTTGTGGCTGATACTGGTGAATGGGTACAGATCCAACAATCTGCCAGGGGTTGCGTATTATTTAACAAATCATGCACTAATTTTCTATGATGTTGTACGAATCTATTGTTCAAAGGGGCTAGAGAATTCAATCTTTCCCATGCCTCCGTTGAGGTTAACATTATTAACATCAATATCATGAGTCTTATACTGCTTTTTTGCAATGGCTTGCATGTATCCATGATGCCTTTCCTTCAAGCTTGACTGCTGTTGGAGTTGTTAACAGGACTTGGAAAGGTCCGTCAAATCTCGGTTCCAGAGTCTTTCTGGTGTGTCTTTTCATGTAGATTTGATCACCAGGTTCCAACTTGTGGCCTCCTTCGAGATTTTCTGGATCTGGAAGGGAAGCAAAAACTTGCGAATGCACTTTAGTTAAACGTTTTTGTAATTCTTGTACATAAGCAGTTAAAGTCTCAGTATTCAACATCAGTTGTTGTGGAAAATAACAACCCAAATTTGCTGCTCTACCAAAAAGAATCTCATGTGGTGACAGCTTAGCCTTCCCCCTTGGGGCGTTTCGGATGGAATACAGGGCAAGTGGTAGACACTCGGTCCAAGGCTTTCCTGTTTCTGCCATGGCCTTCTGGATTTTTAATTTTATTGTTCCATTTAATCTTTCCACTTTACCTGAACTCTGTGGGTGATACGGAGTGTGAAACTGGTTTTCTACTCCCAACATTTTCATAACATTCTGGAATATTTCTCCAGTAAAATGGGTACCCCTATCTGACTCGATCACCTCAGGCATGCCGTAACGGGGTATCAGTTCATGTGCTATTTTAATGGCAGTAGTTTTTGCTGAGGCTTTACGAACTGGATAAGCCTCTGGCCACCCTGAGAACATGTCCACACACACAAGCACATATTCGTATCCATTGTACCTAGACAGCTGGAGTCTTTGAAAGGGATACAGTGGTCTTACATGATGCTTGGTTGGGGTTTTAATGGTCTGACCTGGATTGTGTGCCAGGCATACAGCGCATGCAGCACACATGTTCCGAGTGAAATTACCAAAGCCTGGAGCCAACCACCTTTCTTTTACCTTGAGCGTCATACCGTTTGCTGATACATGCGTAGGTAGGTAGAGGTCACTCGCCACTGCGGGGTACCAGGCTCTGGGTAAACACAACAAAGTTCCTTTTTTCCATAATCCTTGCTGATCTTCTGCCCCTTTTTTCTGCCACTGCTCTCGTTCTTCGTCGTCTACCTGTTTCTGAGCTTCCTTCAATCTCTCCTCATCATCTTCAGAGCTATCTAGTGTGTGGGCATGATGTAAGGGTTTACGTGCTGCCTGTTTTGCTGCTTTGTCGGCTTTATCGTTACCCCT
This sequence comes from Ranitomeya variabilis, assembly GCF_051348905.1. NCBI lineage: Eukaryota > Metazoa > Chordata > Amphibia > Anura > Dendrobatidae > Ranitomeya > Ranitomeya variabilis. The sequence goes on along the minus strand of NC_135235.1, from coordinate 157,407,440 downwards.
GGCTTCCTCGGTGTCGAGTCTCACATGTGCAGCTACCTTTATCACCGCTATTTCTTTAGTTTCTTGTGCTGCCTCCAGAATCTGTCTAATGAGGGAGGCATGTTTAACAGGTTGGCCTGAAGCAGTCATATAACCTCTGGCTCTCCATATTACGCCAAAATCGAAAATAATGCCATGTGCAGATCTAGAATCAGTGTATATGTTTGCTGTCTGATCTTTGGCTATTTTTAGAGCTTCAACTAATGCCGTAAGTTCTGCTTCTTGTGCAGACTGATTAGCAGGGAGAGGTTCTGCTTTCAGCACTTCATGCTGAGTTACTACCGCATAACCTGTATGAAATTGTCCATTCATATCTGCATATCTACTGCCATCTATGAAAAGTTCAAATGTAGCATTACAGAGTGGCTTGTCACGTACATTACGTAAGCCCTGAGTCTCTTGTTCCATTAATTGTACACAATCATGCATTGACTCTGATGGGTCAAAGGAGTTGGAGAGTGCAGTTTCCTCAGGTATGGTACCCCCCTCAGACTCTAAAGGGAGCAAAGACGCGAGATTAAGGCCATGTGCACACGTTAAGTATTTTTCGCGTTTTTTCGCTATAAAAACGTGATAAAAACGCGAAAAAAATGCTAACATATGCCTCCTATTATTTTAAGTGTATTCCGCATTTTTTGTGCAAATGTAGCCTTTTTTCCGCGAAAAAATCGCATCGCGGAAAAAAAAGCAACATGTTCATTAAAATGCGGAATTGCAGGGGATTCCGCACACCTAGGGGTCCATTGATCTGCTTACTTCCCGCACGGGGCTGTGCCCACGATGCGGGAAGTAAGCAGATTATGTGCGGTTGGTACCCAGGGTGGAGGAGAGGAGACTCTCCTCCACGGACTGGGCACCATATAAGTGGTCAAAAAATAAGAATTAAAATAAAAAATAGTCCTATACTCACCCTCGATGTCTTCCCGCCTCCACTGCATGCTGTCGCTTCGGTTCCTGTAGCTGATGTACGCTGAAGGACCTTGCCGATGACGTCACTGTCCCGTGATTGGTCGTGACCGCTCACGTGACCGCTCACGTGACCGTGACGTCACGGAAGGTCCTGTGCGCACAGACCAGCTAGGAAGAGGAACGGACGCCGGTGAGGAGATGTCTGGGTGAGTATAAGCATTTTTTTATTTTTTTTATTATTTTTAAACATTCTATCTTTTACTATAGATGCGGCATAAGCTGCATCTATAGTAAAAAGTTGGTCACACTTGTCAAACAGTATGTTTGACAAGTGTGACCAACTTGTCAGTCAGTTTTCCAAGCGATGCTACAGATCGCTTGGAAAACTTTAGCATTCTGCAAGCTAATTACGCTAGGCTGGGCATTGATTTGTCTTTTTCTTCTGCATTTCACCCTCAGACAAATGGCCAGACTGAGCAAACTGATCACACCTTGGAGACCTATTTGAGATGCTTTGTGTCTGCTGATCAGGATGATTGGGTGGCCTTTTTGCCATTGGCCGAGTTTGCCCTTATTAATCGGGCTAGTTCAGCTACTTTGGTTTCGCCTTTCTTTTGTAATTTTGGTTTTCATCCTCGTTTTTCTTCTGGGCAGGTTGAGCCTTCTGACTGTCCTGGTGTGGATTCTGTGGTTGACAGGTTGCAGCAGATTTGGGCTCATGTGGTGGACAATTTAGTGTTGTCTCAGGAGGAGGCTCAACGTTTTGCTAACCGTCGTCGGTGTGTTGGTACCCGGCTTCGGGTTGGGGATCTGGTTTGGTTGTCTTCCCGTCATGTTCCTATGAAGGTTTCTTCCCCTAAGTTTAAGCCTCGGTTTATTGGTCCTTATAGGATTTCTGGGATTATTAATCCGGTGTCTTTTCGATTGGCGCTTCCGGCCTCTTTAGCTATCCATAATGTCTTCCATAGATCTTTATTGCGGAAGTATGTGGTGCCCGTTGTTCCATCTGTTGATCCTCCGGCCCCTGTGTTGCTTGGTGGGGAGTTGGAGTATGTGGTTGAGAAGATTTTGGATTCTCGTTTTTCGAGGCGGAGGCTTCAGTACCTTGTCAAATGGAAGGGTTATGGCCAGGAGGATAATTCTTGGGTTTTTGCTTCTGATGTCCATGCTGCTGATTTGGTCTGTGCCTTTCATCTGGCTCGTCCTGATCGGCCTGGGGGTGCTGGTGAAGGTTCGGTGACTCCTCCTCAAGGGGGGGGTACTGTTGTGAATTCTGCTTTTGAGTTCCCTCTGGTGGTGGTAGGTGGTAATGCAGTTGTCCCTGAGTTGCAGTCCTGGTCAGGTGTTTCTGCTGATTGCAGTTCCGACTGGGGTATTTAGGTGTGCAGGATTCATTAGTCCTTGCCAGTTGTCAATTGTTGTTGGGAGGTGTTTGGCCTCTGCCTGGTTCCTCCTGCCTTTCTGCCAAATCAGCAAAGATAAGTGTCTGGTTTTTTTTTCTGTTGCACATATGCTGTGTGCTTCATGATTCAGTGCTATTCTTTTGTGTTTTCTTGTCCAGCTTAGATTGTGTCAGTATTTTCTCAGTCTTGTTGGATTCTCTGGGGTTGCAGATATTCATTCCACGTCTTTAGTTAGATTGTGGAATTTTTTGTATTATCTGCTGTGGATATTTTTTGAAGGGTTTTAATACTGACCGCCTAGTATTCTGTCCTATCCTTTCCTATTTAGCTAGAGTGGCCTCTTTTGCTAAATCTTGTTTTCTGCCTGCGTGTGTCTTTTCTTCTCCTACTCACAGTCAATATTCGTGGGGGCTGCCTATCCTTTGGGGTTCTGCTCTGAGGCAAGGTAGTATTCCTATTTCCATCTATAGGGGTATTTAGTCCTCCGGCTGTTTCGAGGTGTCTAGGGTTTGTTAGGCACACCCCACGGCTACTTCTAGTTGCGGTGTTAGTTCAGGATCTGCGGTCAGTATAGTTTCCACCCACTCCAGAGAAAGTTTCATGCGGCTCCAAGGTCACCGGATCAGAACAGGGGCCATCATAAACTTTATGGAGCATTATATGGGTCTCCTCATTCAATATGGATATTCAAAAACACTTAACCTACTGATGTCTCAATTAATTTTACTTTTATTGGTATCTATTTTTACTTTTGACATTTAGCGGTAGCTGCTGCATTTCCCACCCTAGGCTTATACTCGAGTCATTAAGTTTTCCCAGTTTTTTGTGGCAAAATTAGGGGGGTCGGCTTATACTCTAGTATATACGGTAATTCTAAATAAAAAATGTAATTTTAATTACAATAATAATAATTAATGGCAATAATAAACAGTATACAAACCAAGTGAATATATATATATATATATATATATATATATATATATATATATATATATATACACTCACTGGCCACTTTATTAGGTACACCTGTCCAACTTCTTGTTAACACTTAATTTCTAATCAGCCAATCACATGGCGGCAACTCAGTGCATTTAGGCATGTAGACATGGTCAAGACAATCTCCTGCAGTTCAAACCGAGCATCAGTATGGGGAAGAAAGGTGATTTGAGTGCCTTTGAACGTGGCATGGTTGTTGGTGCCAGAAGGGCTGGTCTGAGTATTTCAGAAACTGCTGATCTACTGGGATTTTCACGCACAACCATCTCTAGGGTTTACAGAGAATGGTCCGAAAAAGAAAAAAAATCCAGTGAGCGGCAGTTCTGTGGGCGGAAATGCCTTGTTGATGCCAGAGGTCAGAGGAGAATGGGCAGACTGGTTCGAGCTGATAGAAAGGCAACAGTGACTCAAATCGCCACCCGTTACAACCAAGGTAGGCCTAAGAGCATCTCTGAACGCACAGTGCGTCGAACTTTGAGGCAGATGGGCTACAGCAGCAGAAGACCACACCGGGTACCACTCCTTTCAGCTAAGAACAGGAAACTGAGGCTACAATTTGTACAAGCTCATCGAAATTGGACAGTAGAAGATTGGAAAAACGTTGCTTGGTCTGATGAGTCTCGATTTCTGCTGCGACATTCGGATGGTAGGATCAGAATTTGGCGTAAACAACATGAAAGCATGGATCCATCCTGCCTTGTATGGAGCATCTTTGGGATGTGCAGCCGACAAATCTGCGGCAACTGTGTGATGCCATCATGTCAATATGGACCAAAATCTCTGAGGAATGCTTCCAGCACCTTGTTGAATCTATGCCACGAAGAATTGAGGCAGTTCTGAAGGCAAAAGGGGGTCCAACCCGTTACTAGCATGGTGTACCTAATAAAGTGGCCGATGAGTGTATATATATATATATATATATATATATATATATGTCAATAGTTTCTACTTTTGTGCTTAATTGTAATTAGCATTTTAAAACGCTTGCGCCCTTCTGTATGCATGTCTGCATTTGTACCTATTCCGTACATTATGAGGATTGTTATTAGGGGAACACGTTTTATAGATTTATTTAATAATATTTTCCAGAAGCACACTTTTCCTTACAGTATTCTTTCAACTTTTCCCTGTTACATTTTTGTACTAACCTGGATTCTATTTTCATATAAAGTAAATTGACTGTCTTGTTGCTTAGAGCTTTGAAATGCTTTCATTGCTCCAGGTCATTTATATGCTACAAAGATGTACTTGTATGGCCTGGGGACAGGTACTGCACTGCACAATCTTAACTGCTTGCTAATTCCAATAACATACGTAGTTTTGGCCTTAAGCATTTCAAAGATATCGGACTCCAGGGGTTAGCATGACCATTTAGGAGAAATCTTAGTAAAATAATTAAACTTGTTATAGACTAAGGGGTACAGTATGTTGACAGGTGCGGATTTATTCAGTCTATTTTGCAAGATAATCTGTGTCAGAAATCTGAGGCAGAAACTAAGATTTTTGCCAAAAATTCAAGGGGCACATCCATCCACAATGTAAAGAAATTAGTTCATATTTTATTGAAGATTCATTAAAAACATGGAATCCAAAATATATATATATAAAAACTTGATGTTTTTCTGGCATCCAAGTGCCCTTAGTCAAAGGATAAATCCTATGACTAAGGAAGCTTGGACGCCAGAAACGTGTCAGGTTTTTATATATATTTTTTGGATTCCATGTTTTTAGTGAATCTTCAATAAAATATCAACTATTTTTTATACATTGTGGACAGATGTTGCTCATTTCCCTATCCTTGAATATGTGGCTGAACTTCATCAGCAGGATCTGCACCCGCCACACAGATTCCAGCCTCCAATACAGAAAGACATGGTGTGGTGAGCTCTAAAAATCCCCCCCTCTTGCTAAGATTTTTGCTATAAAAATCCAGATTTGAACAAGGATTTGTATGGTTCTCATTCAATGAGGGGAAATTGCCTATTTTATTTTGAGAATATGCGGGAATCATTTATATGTTTATTTTTTTTTTGCAGATTTTTGCTGCAGGGACAAAATTCTTTGAAGATTAATTCTACACAGTGCTGATGGGGTATAAAATACTTGCACTGGATGAGGAACCTACTGTAAGTGAATTTGATGGACATTGGGCTCAATCCTCATCTGATTCTCAACATTTTGCCACTTGTAATTGCAGCGCCCCAGAGTCCTGGTCATTGCAGTACTGATGCTTTGCCGCTATGGGGAGTGATGGTACGTCTGATGGCACTTAAGGAGTTCACCTGACCAGGTATCACAGTCACACATTACACTTCACACTCTGGCCACCAGGAGGAGCAAAGGGTTCTATGATTAGGCCACTCCTCACAATCTGGTAAAACTGGGGGTTGGATAGGAAGTTAGGGAGAAGCTGACTGGGTTGGATCCAGGCAACATCCTGTGGCAGAGGGTGTTACGGGGGAAGATTCAGGGGGGTCTCTGTCAGGGGTGGGATCCTGACAGTGACCTAGTGAACAGGACAGATCGCTACGGAACCGTGCCTGCACTTCATTGCGGCGGTATCTTAAGAAAGGAAACGAAGCAAAGTTTATTGTGGAGAAGTGAGAAACGAGATCACAGCAAAATGGAGATAAACCAGTAGGAGTCGTGCCTTAAGATCGTGGCAACATCCTACTGAGGCGCGTAGCCGGTGGCCGGAACGCCGAGGAAGTATTGGGCTCCAAGCATTACTTCAAACAGCGGCAGGACAGTTGATTATAGGTTGGCTGTCTCACCTAAAACACCTAAGCAGACATAGGGGGCAATTGTGGGAGAGGGGCGACGCTAGGGTCCCGGAAGAACTCCAGGCCTACCCGTCATACAGGTGCGTCCTAGCCATATAATCTGGGGGATGGAGAAAGAACATCAGAACAGATACGAGTTGTGAGAAAGAACATCAGAAACAGACACAACAGTTGTGAGGACTATCCCATGGTGCTCAGCAGGGAGGTACTACAACACACAGGCGCTAGAAGTTAGGCACTGATTTCCACTTGCAAAGGGAACTCTGGATGTGCCTTTGGACCGGCCGGTCTCAGCCAGCCCTGTTAGCAGTACTCTGGATTGCGGACCCTGAAGCCTTCAGTAAAGAGGTAAAGAGACTGCAACCCTGTGTCCTCGTTATTCATTGCAACCTGCACCACGCACCATCATCACATCTTTCATTGGACGCCCCTTAGCAGGGTCACGGACCAGGTCTAGCCACCGTGACAACCCCAAGACCGAGACAGAGGAGGCCCGGTACCGAGTACCCCGCGGCCCTGCATCTGTGGGCGCTCCATAATAACCACTGCAGTCTCAGAATTCAACCCCAGAATAGAATCCCTCAAGAGTCCATATTTGAAAATCAGGCATTGTCTCAGGCGTTCTTTTCACACACAACACACGTGCCCCCATAAGGAAGAAGCCTGAACTGGCGAAACGGCACTGTCGGGGTGGCGACACAGACATACAACACTTTGCATCTTTCATGTAAGTTAAAACTCTAAAATATTGAGAGTGTTTACAGTGGATATAGCCTTCCATTCGTTTCATACATATTCAAAGATAGGATGCCAGATATATAGGAGGATTCCATACTGTGGCCCATAAGTCACCTTGTAACTAGGGGCCTTTAGCACGTTTGCACTTTATGAACATCTTTGAAGTAAGTCATTTATAGGCTATTGTATTAACTTGGTCTTATATATTCCTAGACCATTGCACTCTACATAAAGGACATTTGCATCAAATTTGTATGGTCATAAGACTGATTGTTTCAGTATACAACATATGTTGGTTGGCGTTTCCATATACAATGTTGTAAGATGCATATTGTCTTGGTACAGTAGTCGCTTGTTTTTATAGGTTTCCTATTTGCCTATTTCTGTTTGGTGTTTTATTGGTATATTGTATTTAATAAAGTTTTTCAATTTTAGTTCTAGTGTGTATACCTTCATTTCCCCATGCATGCAAGGGAAATTGTGTTTTGTTACATCCTATTTAGGTATCTAAAATATCTGGGATTTGTGTTTCTCATTGTCTCAGGCATGTCTGATACAACAAATTGAGGGTTTCATTAGTTGCATGATTAAACTCATCAAATACCTGGACTGGCTAGGATTTTTTTAACTGTGATGTTAGAAATCTTAGAAATGTCAGGAAAGTGTTCCAAAAAGATGATTGTGGGTCATTGCCTTGCACAAACAAGGAAAAGGAGACACAAAGAGATAGTAAAGGCATTAAATGTTCTGACATTTGGAAGCATAGTTTAACGTCAAAGTTAACCCTTTACTGGCATTCGCCGTACATGTATGGCACAAGTCACTAACAGGTGTATGGACCAATACACTTCAGTTACTGACTGTGACACCCAGCCAGGACCTGCCTCTAACAGCTGCGAGAGGAGCAGAGCGGAGCCCATGACTGACAACATAATTTATACTGCTGTTAAACTCTGAGAGCAGCAGTAACATTGCATCGGCATGGGGTGCATCATTCTATCATCATGCAATCACGAGTTGCTAATGGAGTGCTATGATGGCTGGAGTCTGTTGAAGACTTCTGTACCTGTTATCATGGCGGAGCTACTCTGAAACCCTGCCTGTGACAGGGCTTCAAAAGACTGTGATTTTTACTATATGCAGCAATACTGTGGAATTGCTATACCTAGCACAAGAGATCAGACAATCGCAGGCTCAGGAAGCCTGAGGAGACTAATTAAGTAAAAGGTTAAAAAAATCAAAAATCAAAAAAACAAAACAGTTTAAATTTAAAAATGGGGAAAAAATACACATCTGGTATCGATGCATCCAGAATAATCTGAAGCAATCAAAATGTCAAATCTGTCCCAAAAATGGTATCAATAAAAAAGATGTCTCTCTGCACAAAAGATAAGCCCTTGCACAGATTTATAGACTGAAAAATTAAAACGTTACAGGTCTCGGAAAAATAGCAATACAATTCCCCCAAAAAACTTTATTACACATTTCTGATTTTTTTTCACTATTAAAATAATTTTTTTCCAGGTTATTTTTACCAGACAATTCACACCGTAAAATCAATTCCCAAAAAGCAATGTCAGAATTACATTTTTTTCACAATTTCACTGCACTTGGATTTTTTTTTCCATTTTCACATACACTATCCAGCAAAATGAATGGCATCATTCAAAAGTACAACTCATCCCGCAAAAAACAAACTCTCATACGTCTTTGTAGACAGAAAATGAAAAAAGTTATGGCTCTTGGAAAAAGGAAGGAAAAAAAAAACATTGGCCGAGATGTGAAAGTGTGAAAGGAACATTGGCTATGCCACCTTTACATCACAGTAAGGGCAGGCGCAGATGGCCACAGATCTTTCATCCGGGAGAATTAGGCCGAGTATCCGCATATTATGATCTGATTCTCTTTGATAAGGAGAAGAGGGAGAAAAAAAATCTCCGTCGTCTCCATTGTGTGAGTGTGTGGAAATCAGACTGCACTCAGCTGTTATCAGAGCATAGTCCGATGATTTCCACAGACTCATTGACTGGCATGGCCGAGTGCGACACGAATATCAGATCAAACTCAGGTATGAAAAAAATCAAATGAGCACGGCCACATACACTAACATTGGACCAAGTGCAATCCAATATTTTGTTGTTTAGCACTAGAACAGCACCTGCCCTAAGTGAAAGCTAGTACTGGTTTCCCGAGGAGCAGGTGGACAAAAACCCTTGAGTGACTGCAAAATATCTGGAGAAAATTTTGGTGACAGCGGACAGTACGTATGCAAACAGTTAAGCCTCCTTCACATGTCCTGGTGATTACTGTATAGGAATAAACAGTTCTGGTGCGATCCGTCGTCTGTGTCTGTGTGCCATCCGTATGTACGTATGTAACATCTGTATGTCCGTTTGCTGTCCGTGGGTCTATGCTTTGCATCCGTATGCCATTCATGTGACACGCGCCGGCGCCTAAGAAAAGCAGTACAGCTCGTGCGGATCTCAGGTGCTGGCTGCTGAAGGCGGCTCTCATCATTGTCGCTTGGTCTTCCTGAGACCAGCGCAACCAGGTGACAATGATGGGAGTTGTATTCAGCACCTGCTGTGTATATTGTGTAAAATTAAGAATTATGGTGGGATGCACGTGTCAAGTTTTTCACACGGATCATGTGTCCATGTGAAAAACCTGCAGCCATGTTGGGTTTTTTTTATCAGCAACATGGACAAAATGTGTACTGTTATTAATAGCCTGGGAAACTTTTGGGATATTATCCCTTTTCCTAGATCATTAACATCAGCCCCCAGCCGTCGGCTTTCCCTCTGCTGATTATGAAAATTACGTGGGACCCCACATTTTTTTAAATTTAATTTTAAATTTTACACAGGAGGGACACAGCGGGTACTGAATACAACTCCCGTCATTGTCGCCTGGTCACACTGATCACAGGGAGACCAGGTGACAATGATGAGAGCTGCTGATTAAAAAAAAAAACTGCGGGTTTAACCTGACACGTGAGCATCACCATTGAATACAATGGGTGTACATGTGTCCGTACTTGCGGTCCTTAAAAAGCAAACCGCATATGTACACAAAAAACGGATGTGTGAAGGGGGCCTAAGGCACATTTTAAATACTGAATATTTCCAATATTAACTATTTTTAAAGAACCACTGATTTTAGGGCGATGTACAAGCGATGAGGGCTTTCATACAAAATATATATATAAATTACAATAACCAAACTAACAGTGACAGACTGGTACAGAGGGGGAAAGGGTCCTCATGGACTTGGCTTACAGTCTACAGGGTAATGGGGAAGGAGACAGTAGGTTGGAGGGTTGCAGCAGTTCTAGTGGTAGTGAGGTGACAGGGGAACTATTGCTGGCTGTTGGCTTTCCTGAAAAGTTGAGTTTTCAGGTTAAGTCTGAAGCCTCAAAGATTCACAGAACCAAAAGCACAGAAAAAGTTGTCTTCAATATTTACAAAACCATATGAAAAAGCCACAGAGGTTTTGGGATCCAGGTCTATACAGTGATGAAACAAAGCTGGAACTTTTTTGTCCCTATGGATCAAAATTGTATATAAAAGAGGAAGAATGAAGAATAAGCTAAAAAGAACCTGCTACCTACAGTGAAGCATTGCGGTGGCTTGGTGCTGCACTTGGGATGCTTTGCTTCTTCTGTCACCGGAACTATGCTGTATGTGGAAGATGAGATACAACTCTGGCAAAAATTAAGAGACAACCACATGAAAACCCTGTCATGGGCAGCCCAATCTCCAGTCCTGAACCCCATTGAAAACCTCTGGAATGTAATCAAGAGGATGATGGATAGTCACAAGCCATCAAACAAAGAAGAACTTCTTACATTTTTGTGCCAGAAGCAGTGTGAAAGACTTGTGGAAAGCATGCCAAGACGCATGAAAGCTGTTATTAAAAATCATGGTTATTCCACAAAATATTGATTTCTGAACTCTTCCTGAGTTATAACATTAGTATTGTTGTTTCTAAATGATTATGAACTTGTTTTCTTTGCATTATTTTTAGGTCTGAAAGCACTGGGTTTTTTAAAATTTTGACCATTTCTCCTTTTCAGAAAAAAAATACAAAATTTATTGCTTGGAACTTCGGAGACATGTTGTCAGAAGTTTATAGACTAAAAGAACAATTTACATTTTACTCAGAAATATATCTATAAAGAGAAAAATCAGAGAAACTGAAAATTTTGCAGTGGTCTCTTAATTTTTGCCAGCGCTGTACACACAATGAAGTATCAGGAAATCCTCCTATGAGAAAGCTAAAGCTTGGGTGTCATTGGACCTCATAAAGGGACAGTGCTCCCATGCATACCACAAAGACCATCAAGGCTTGATTGCAGAATTCTGGAAGATTTTAGAATGGTAAGCACAATTGCCTGACTTGAGAGAACATGGACAAAGGGACAACCAGCAGATAGATGACCAATGGAAGCCCTGTGATATCATGGCAATCACCGGTCAATCATCTAAATAACTGGCTTGGTTATTAAAGGACAACAGTAGTGGGAACATTTTTTTAAATTTGTGTTAAATGCATTTTTGCTTAGTTTTTTTTTTTTATATCTGGAGCTTTATTTCTAAGGAATTGTCTGTTATGTTTATTTACGTGTTTCTCTAGTAATGTATATTTACACTGAAATTTCTATATATTTCTTGAAACTGATAACTACTAATATAATATTCCTGTCCTCAGTTCAGGGTATTACCTTATGCAAAAACATAAAGATGAAAGCGGTTTAAAAGGAGAACAGAATACCAATATCTTGAGCAGTATAATCTCTGTAGATAATAGGCTCCCCATTTTCAAGAGTTCTTTGTGTATTAACTTCAGGAAACCTCAAGTGAAAGTGTGTCCTTTATCAGATAGGTGATTCAATAAAAAGCTATATGTCCACCTTCAAAACCAATTTTCTTTTTATTGATTCACTGCAGCTAAAATAAAAAAAAAGAAGCGACTTTATAAATATCGGTCGCCTACTTTTCATCACCAGCCAAATGCCTAACATTAAGAATAGAGACGGGTTTTTGTGACTTCTGTGGAAATGAGGGGATCCTTCTATTTACTATGTGAACTACTGTTCCGATTGCTGGGAGAGTTTGGGGGATACACCAATGGCTATTAAGAAGAGATGGAGGTTGCTGTGCCTTCTAGGGGAGGAGGCGGAGCATGTGGTGGTGTTATGTTAATTATTTATGGTGTTTGGGAAATGTTTTACATCCACTGACTTTTTAAAACAATGTTCCTTTAATTGGTGTTTCAGTAGTTTAGTTCCAAACTGAGTACTGGATAGGAAATTGACTGACATGAACTTGTTCTTGTTTAGACATAGAAATGGGCACGGGCAAGTTAACTGCATGCTAGTCAGTTGCCAACTGCTGTTACAACATCTGTATGCATGAGCACTTATATAGTGTTTTGAATGGCTTACCACTATAGTCCCAATAGTCATTGTATGTCATTAAAGGATGTGCAATAAAGAGGATCACTTTGACTATGAATTGATGCTGATGCTGTGGCATTTTCTATACTCTGTATGCTGGGAGAAGAAGGAGCCCCAGGTCACTAATTGCACAACCTAATCAACAGTAGTTTGATACTAGAGAATAATTTTAAAAAGCTTCACAAGCCAATTTTCAGACAAGACTGTCTTAACTAATTGGTAAATAGCTATAAAATATACTGTAGAAATAAAAAGAAAATGAGGCCCCCACCACTGCGCGTGAAAATAAGCAGTATTTGGGATTCCAAACAGAGATTGTGGAGACAATGCAGCAGATATCCGAATTGCATGTAATTTATGTTTCCTCTGAGTTCCTTTGATAACTCGGAGGAAGCATGACATACACGCGAAACGGCTGTCAGCTGCAACCTCTCTACAATCTCTGCTTGGAACCTCAAATAAAGCTTAAATTAATGCTCAGTGGTGGGTGCAAGAACCCAACGGCACAGCGGCACAGTCTTGTCAAGCAATCATAAAGATAGAAAGTAAAAAATGGCAGTACTGTAGGATGGAATAAGAGTATAGTTAGGTCTTCAGGACATTGGCAAGCTGAGAGCAAACAGATCACACAATTGTATCCGAAAAAGGATAATCTATCTATAGATTGGTCTTAAAAACAGCAATAGGATAAAATGTGCTTAACCCCTTAAGGACCGAGCCACTTTGTACATTAATGATTGGGCCTCATTTCTCAAATCTGACATGCGTAATTTTTATGTGATAATAACTCTGGAACACTTTAACATATTGCATTGATTCTGGGACTGGTTTTTCTTGACACAATATACTTCCTGTTACTGGTAAACATTGGTCTATATGATTTACATTTATTTATTAAAATATTGAAAATTTGACAAAATAAATTGAAAATACTGCACGTTTCTAATTTTCAGTTTTTGTCCTTAAGTCAGATAGTTAGACCACACAAAATAGTTAATAAATAAAATTTTCAATATGTACAGTATACTTTAGATCATCATCATTTTTGAAACTTTTTATAATTTTATTTTGTTAAAAAAGTTACAAGGGTTAAAAGTTATCAGCAATTATTCATTTCTCCAACAAAATTTACAAAGCCTATTTTTTGGGCACCACAGGCACAGCACATTTGAAGTGACAGGGGCCTGTATGATAGAAAATACCCAAACGTGACACCAGAATAAGGGAAGGGAAGGAACACCATTTGACTATTGGAGCATCTTTAATCCACAGGGTCTTCCAGAATTTTATAATGTTGAGCAGTGAAAAGGAAAAATAGGATTTTTCCAACTAAATGTTGCTTTAGCACCAAATTTTTCATTTTCACAAGGGTAATAGGAGACAATGAACCATACAATTTGTTGTGCAATTTTTTCCTGAGTATATCGATCCCCATATGTGATGGGAAACTACTGTTTCTGTGCACGCCAGGGCTCCGAAGGGAAGGAATACCTTTGGAGCTCAAAAAGGTCTGGATTAGATAACGGACGCAATGTCGCAATTGCAGAGCCACTGATCTGCCTAAACAGTGGAAACCTCCCACAAGTAACCACATTTTGGAAACTACACCTCTCAAGGCATTTATTTAAAGGTGCAGTGAACACTGTTAAAAAGTCACTGGTAAAGTACTGGAAGGGAGATATGTGTCACTGTGCTTAATGGTGTCAGTGATGTGAAACCCAGAGTATTTTCCTCCAATACGCTAAGTGCTGTGAGGGGTTAAGCTAATTTTCATAATGAGCTCGCTTTTATGCGGACATCTATATAGCAGGTGGGAAGATGTCCACCTTATCTCCACCCCAGGGTAAGGTCTGGGGCTAAAATAGCTGGGCTCCAGAGGCAATCTTTCTTCAGCAGGACTGGAGGGAGGACCTCCAGTGCTTTGTGTCCTGAGGCAGTCTTTGTTCAGTAGGACTGGAGGGAGGACCTCCAGTGCTTTGTGTCCTGAGGAGGAAAGACTGAACCTGTGTTGCTCCAGAGCAGGCTGCTACCCATAAACGTATGGACTGTGCTACAGCACTTTGTTTTCTTTGTTGTTTTCCTGTTTTTGCCTGAAGGGCTGTGTTTTATTTTCCCCTTCTTGTTGGTTTATGCCACCAAATAATAAATCAACCAAAGATTTAAAGAGACAATGTTCCTGTTTCCTACCTCTGTGTACCACCAAGTGAGTTGAACTACCACAAGTGGTGTTTCAAAGGTGGGACACCAGTAGCAGCCCTGGTCTAACCGCATGCCCTGGGTAAAGGAGGCCACAAGCCAGCAGACATTAGGCAAAATGGAGGACTTGCACAAGCATCTGGTGAAGGTACAGCAGCAACAGCTGGCACATCAGGAGACAAGTAAGTTGTTTATCCAGCAGATACAACAGCAGCAGCAGCTCTAACAACAACAGCAATACAAACAGAATCAGTTCAGACAACAACAGCAGATTGAGTTGCTTGCCGAGGCAGTTTGTGAGAGACCGGAAGCCCATTCCGCAAGTCCAGATGTCGACACATATGTTCAGAAGGCGGTAAGATGAGCGATGCAGAAAATGACATTCAGTGATAATGTAGAGGCATTTTTGACTGTGTTCAAGTGAGATGCAGAGCAGGGGAGGCTGCCACCAGAGCAGTGGTCGGAGGTGCTGTCCTCCTATTTGACTGTTGAACACCAGAAGGTTTATTAGGACTTGGCCTTACAAGATGTCCAGGAATAAGACAAATTAAAAACTGAGTTACTGGCACGCTCCGGGGTCGCTATGTCTGTCATAGACCAAAGGGTTCATAACTGGGCATATTGTGGTGACAGACCCCTCACTCTCAGATTTTAACCTACTGCATCTGGTACCGAAGTGGCTGCAGACAGAATCCTCCCCTCCAGCCCAGATGGTCGAGCGAGTGGTCATGGACAGGTTTATTCACTCCCTCCCCAGGCTGATGCATACCTGGGTTGCCCAGGGAGACCTCCGGAAAGCAGATAACCTGGTGGGCCTCATAGAAAGGTGCCAGGTGGTCAAAAGGTCCCTAAATAATGTGGGGTGTGGTGCATCTCCATACTAGAGTACCCAGAGGGTGCCTGAGTCTCAAAAGAGGGGTAGCAGAGCCACCACTGGGGGAGTCCAAGATCTCAAGGAACTGCTGAGGAGAAGAGGTAGAAGTATTAAGGATCAATTAGTGAGGAGCCACTACAGCCCAGCTGTGGCTCCTGCAAAGCGTGCAGGAATATTGTACGGGCTACCACTTTTTCGGCGGCAGGTGGGGGTAGGGAATATCGGATTATGAGTTATATTTCATGTAGTACTACATTTGTGGTATACTACGCCACCTGTACTTGTAATTTGATTTACGTAGGCCTTACCTCACGTGAACTTTGTGTCAGGGTCCGGGAACATGTTAGGGACATTGTGGCTGCGAAGGAGGTTATTGATGTCTCGGAACTTAAGACCATTCCGAGACATTTTAAGGCACAGCATGACTGCAATCCAGATGTCTTGAAAGTACGTGGGATTGATAGGGTCCACTCTGGTATCCGGGGTGGGGACCTTAAAAGGACATTAGCGCAAATCGAGTGTCGGTGGATAGTCTCATTGGGGACTATGGCCCCGAATGGCCTTAATGAGAAACTGTCCTTTGTTCCATTTTTATAACTTGTTTTTTCCCCTGTCTCTGATCATTTTTATCTATGTTGTTGTTGTATTTATACTGTTTGTTTTTCTTTTTTTAGTGGCTTTTTGTGTATTGTTCTTTAACGTATTCACCCCAGCATAATTGCGTCTGGACGTTCCAGTTCCAGTGGCGCCTAAGCAGTGTATAAACTTTAAAAAGAAGAAGCAATGATGACATCTATGGCAGTGATTCACAATGGTCGTTATGGCTTGTTATGAGTGAAGAACTGGATCTGTTTCCGGCTGTTTTTTTTTTTTTTTTTGTATTTGCTTCTCTTTGTAATATAATGTGATAATAATAAGGATGTATGTTTGACATTTCCGTGGTGCACCGCGCATAATGTTGGGTTTCTTTTTCGGTTTAGATTGCACTTTACCTGTGTTTTTAATCTTCCAGTAATCTTTCCCTTTTCCAAAATGGCCACCGCGATGACTCGCATGCGCGATGGACTCTCGTGCAGACCGCGGCCCCTAAGGCATCTATCCACAGCGACGTCCAGATCTGTTGACGTCATGGGGGATTTCCCCTATCTGGGCGCTGCTGAGATGGCCGGAAGGAGGGCGGCACTGGCGTGATGTTCATTCCCCATGCGCCGCATGAATCGCGTATTAATTAATTACTTAGACAACATGGCCCTATATAATCCCAGCCTCATCAGTATCCACACAGCCCCCCGAGGAAGCACAGCACGCGAAACGCATGTCGGGGCTTTCTGCTGGATTCTGGCTGCATGGTAGCACACACATGGGTAAGCTTTATCTGCGGCATGCCACTTAGGCGTTTTAAATAGTTATTGGCACTTTACGGGCACTATTGCAATATGGGGGGATATTTATGGGAGGATAGAGCGATGCTTAGTGGTCATTTGGCCACTGGTCCTTTGATCACTCCTGTCCTTCTCAATTATTAGCATTTGGATAGGCCCTGTCCCTTGTGGGACTCTTACTATCTTCTATTGCCGCCGTGTGCACCCTTTACATGGTATATATGTGTGTGTCCTCATGTGGTTCATTTCCAGTGTAGTTGTTCACCTTATTCTCATTCATTTTTTTCTCATTGTGTTTTTTTACATATGTTGTACTTTTTTGTAATAAAAATTAACCCTTTGTGATAATAATTTTATTGTCATGGTTATTTAAGGGGCTTCATGCTCTTGGTTTTTGTTAGGAAACTTTCTCAAGTTGCAGCGAGATCAGGAGTTGCTGGAAACCCCTTGCCTGGAAGCCAATCCCAATGCCACACTGGACAATGTCACAATTGCAGAGACTCTAACCCCGGCCCAGAGACAACAGTGTCGAGAGTGTTGCAGCAGATCCGTGACCTGTTCTTGGAGTTGCCAGGGCATACGCAGGTGGTCCAGCATGATGTGTTGACAGAACCTCATGTAAGGGTGAACCTCAGGCCTTATAGGTTTCCCGAAGCATGTCAGGAGATAATGGCAAATGAGGTGAAGAGGATGCTAGACCTTGGGTTTATTGAGGAGTCAAAAAGTGGATGGTCGAGTTCCATTGTCCTCATGCTGAAGCCCGACCATGAGTGGCGGTTTTACAATGACTATGGCAGGCTAAATAAGGTCTATAAATGTGATGCATATGTGATGCCCCATGTGGATTAATTCATTGAGAGACTAGAAACTGCGAGGAACATTACAACTCTCGACATGATGAAGGGCTACTGGCAGATCCCTGGCTACTGGCTGATCCCCATGTCCCAGAGTGCCAAGCAGAAGATGCCCTTTTTTGATGAGGTTGTTTCCAATACAAACTTCCAGAGCTATGGATTGGGCCCTAGCTCCGCATAAGAAGTATGCCGCAGCCTACCTAGATGACATTGTGGTCTTCAGCCCTGACAAGGGTAGTCATCTACCAAAGTTACAGGCAGTCCTGGATGCATTGAGGAATGTGTGGTTCACCATAAACCCCCCAAAAATGTGCTATAGGGAGGAAGAGGCCAAATACCTAAGCGATGTTGTCGGTAGGGGCAAAATCAAGCCTCAGATAAACAAGATTGAGGCAATTCAGAAGTGGCCACAACCACTTTCCAAGAAGCAAATGAGGGTGTTTCTTGGAATTGTGGGTTACTACTGGCAGTTTATCCCAAGTTTCGCCATAATTGCTGCACCGTTGATAGACCTCCTTCAAGGCACAAGATCGATGTCGATGAGTAAATGGTCTGCTGAGACTGAGATGGCCTTCCAGGAGATGAAGCAGGCTCTGTGTAGACATCCAGTTCTGGTCACACCAGACGTCAGCAAAGCATTCTTGGTCCAGACAGATGTGTCAGAATTCAGTTTGGGAGCCGTGCTGTCTTAGGAAGTGAATGGGGAGGAGCATCCCATCCTGTATCTGCGCCGTAAGCTATCTTCATGTGAGAGAAAATACGCCATCGTTGAGAAGGAGTGCTTAGCCATAAAATGGGCTGTAGATACCCAGAGATGTTACCTGCTAGGCCATAGGTTTAAATTTGTATCTGACCATGCCCCTTTGAGGTGGTTGAGGGAAAAGAAGGGTAAAAATGCTTGAGTAACCAGGTAGTTCTTAGGCCTCCAAGTTTTCACTTTTCATGTCGTACATAGGCCAGAGAAGTTTCACGGGAACGCAGTTGCCCTGTCCAGACTCCCCTGCTTAGCAAGTGAAGATGCCAAAACCCCCAGCTTTGGACAGATGGGGGAATATGTGACAAAGTCACTGGTAAAGTACTGGAGGTGAGATATTGTTTCACTGCTCTTAATGGCGACAGTGATGTGAAACACAGAGTATTTTCCTCCAGCATTCTAAGTGCAATGAGGGGTTAAGCTAATTTTCAGAATGGGCTGGCTTTTATGTAGACATCCATAAAACGGGTGGGAGGATGTTCATCTTATCTCCACCCTTGAATGTGGTCTGGGGCTTAAATAGCTAGGCTCTAGAGGCAGTCTTTGTTCAGCTGGACAGGAGGAAAGACCTCCAGTGGTTTGTGTCCTAAGAAGGACTGAACCTGTATCAATCGCAGCTTTTAGATGGCACTGAGAGAGAGGGGTTTTTCTCCTTCGATTGGTGCCCCCGTGACATCATCACCAGGGTGAAATCATTGCCATGGCGACCCATGTGACGACACCCAGGTCACCAGAGCTAGCAAGCTTGTTAGACCATGCTCAGAACAAGGTCTAACAAGCTTGTGTATCAGTGCAGCACTGAAAGTTTATAAAGCATTGCAAAGTTCATATATTGCAATGCTTTATAACAACGATCAGACTGCAAAAAGTGAAAGTCCTATAGAGAGACTATGTAAAAAAGTTTAATAAGTTTAAAAAATAGTAATTTTTTTTATTAACAAAATAAAAAAAATATTGTACTCATAAATCAGTATTTTTATGAAAAAAAGTACATATATTTGGTATCACTGTTTCCGGAAGACCCAAACTATAAAGCAGTCCTACTAGTTAACCTCTTCAGTAAACGTTATAAAAAAAATAAAAATGAGGCAAAAAACTATGCTTTTTCACAAAACTGTCAAACAGAAAGTGGAATAAACTGCGCTCAAAAAGACTATTGTGAAAAAAAATGGTGTCTCAGAAAACATCTTGTCCCACAACAAAAAACAAGCCGCTACAGCTTTATCAGCAAAAAAATAAAAAAGTGATATCTCTGATAATACAGGGATGCAAAAATATTTTTTTTCAATAAAATAATTTTTATAAATGTGGCATCACTGTGATTGTACTGAACTGAAAAATAAGGTTGTCTTATAAATATTACCACACAGAACGGCATGCCATGTGCCTAAAAATAACACCAATAAAAATGTCAACTCGTCCCGCAAAAAAAACAAGCCCTCACATGACTCTGTCGCCACAAATGTGAAAAAAATTATAGCTCTCAAAACATGGCGATGTAAATAGTTTTTGAGCGAAAAGATCAGTGTGTGACAAACACTTACAGTCAACACTAATGACGACATATTCAATATGACAACCTAATGTATTCAAATTCTGTGTAGTACCTTTGGGTTAAAAATCCTCATTATAAACCTGGATACAATACTTGAGGGGTGTAGTTTCCAAAATGGGGTTACTTGTGGGGGGTTTCCCCCTGTTTAGGCACAGAGGCAACATGGCGCCAGCTCTCCGTTCCATCCATTTTTGTGTTCAAAAAGTCAAACGGCGCTACTTCCCTTCTAAGCCCTTACTTGAACTGCTAGGCCCTGCTTATGGAAGGAATCATGTTCAAGAAATAAAGCCAAAGTGGAAAAAGAAACCCCTTAAAGGATTTATCAGGGTTTCCGTGTGTTAAAAAAAAACCTTAAAGGGAACCTGTCACCCCCCCAGGTGTTTGTAACTAAAAGAGCCACCTTGTGCAGCACTAATGCTGCATTTGGACAACGTGGCTCTTTTAGTTATGCTCACTGCACAAGCTGAAGTAAACACTTATAAAATGTGCCCCCTCATACCGTGAAATTGCCAGGGAGGCGGGTCTTTCCCGTCTAATTAGACGCAGCACAGCTGTCATTCATGTCCCCTTGGCGCCGGGCGCTGCCTCCTCAGGCTCTGGGACAGATTCAAACAACGCTAAGGAGGCGGCACCCGGGGGGTATGAATGATGGCTGTGCTGCGTCTAATTAGAGGGGAAAGGCCTGCCTCCCTGGTGATTTCACGCCTATGCAGCATCAATAGTAAAAAGATCTAATGTTAAAAAAACTAAAAAAAATAAAAAATAGTTATATACTCACCCTCCGTCGGCCCCTCGGATCCAGAACAGGCCTTTCCCGCTCCTCGTGACGCCCCGGTGCTCCATGCATTGCGGTCTCGCGAGATGATGATGTAGCGGTCTCGCGAGACCGCTACGTCATCATTTTGCAAGACCGCAATGCACTCTTGGGACCGGAGCGCACGAGGAGCATCGGTAAATGCTTCGCCTGGATCCGGGGCCAACAGAAGGTGAGTATATCACTATTTTTTATTTTAATTCTCTTTTTTAACAGGGATATGATGCCCACATTGCTATATACTACGTGGGCTGTGCAATATACTATGTGGGCTGTGCAATATACTACGTGGGCTGTGCAATATACTATGTGGCTGTGCTATATACTATGTGGGCTGTGCTATATACTCCGTGGGCTGTGCAATATACTATGTGGCTGTGCAATATACTACATGGCTGTGCAATATACTACGTGGGCTGTGTTATATACTACGTGGCTGTCCAATATACTACGTGGCTGTGTTATGCACTACATGGGCTGTTATATACTATGCGGGCTGATATATACTATGTGGGCTGTGCTATATACTACATGGGCTGTGCTATATACTATGTGGGCTGTGCAATATACTACGTGGGCTGTGCAATATACTGCATGGCTGTGCAATATACTACGTGGCTGTGCAACATACTACGTGGCTGTGCAATATACTACGTGGCTGTGCTATATACTACGTGGGCTGTGCTATATACTACGTGGCTGTGTTATACACTACATGGGCTGTTAAATACTACGTGGGCTGTGCTATATACTACATGGGCTGTATTATACACTATATGGGCTGTTATACACTACGTGGGCTGTGTTATACACTACGTGGGCTGTGTTATGCACTACGTGGGCCGTGTTATACACTACGTGGGCTGTGTTATATACTGCGTGCGTGGGCTGTTATATACTACGTGAGCTGAGTTATATGCTATGTGGGCTGTTATACACTCCGTGGGCTGTGCTATATACTCCGTGGGCTGTTATATACTATGTGGCTGTGCTATATACTCCGTGGGCTGTGTTATACACTACGTGGCTGTGCTATATACTCTGTGGGCTGTGCTATATACTCCGTGGGCTGTGCTCTATACTACGTGGCTGTGCTATATACTACGTGGCTGTGCAATATACTACTTGGCTGTGCTATGTACTACGTGGCTGTGCTATTTACTACGTGGGCTGTTATATACTACATGGCTGTGCTATATACTACGTGGCCGCGAACAATCAGCGACAGGCGCAGTCCAGTCGCGAATTGGCACGGGATTTGAACCACGCCTCGCTAATTGGTCGCGGCCGGCCAAATCCTGTGTATTCAATGCATTATTCTAAAATTTTCATAAATAAACTACATACATATTCTACAATACCCGATGCCTTAGAATTGGGCTACCATCTAGTCACTAATATATTTATTGCTTTGAAATTATACATAATGTTTAAAAATTATTCGCTGAGAAGAATAGTGATTTCTTAATGCTTTGTGGATGACAATAATTGCAGCAGATATGGAAGACGTTATTGCACAGACAAGAGCAGCACATCTCAGTGAGCTTTTCATGTCTCGCTAATGTAACCCATATATTCTCAAAATTTGATTTTTAAAATTTGAGTTTAAATATTTCTGCACTTACGTTACAAGCTTATATCGCCATATATATAGGTTAAAAAATGCACAATTTTTATGATTATTATAAAGATCTGCAGTGTCAATGATCGCATACAATGTTTTATAAAAGGGTTGCTTTTTTACTGTGCGTCTGTTAAAAATACCTGCTATATGAAATATAAAACATGTAATTCTTTATCAAACACTATTTCTGAGCTGCAAATGACACAATACATGTTCATATACATAAAAATGATTTTCTGCGTATGTGTTTCTTTCCCAAAAGCCAGATAACTTGAGCTGTGAGGCATTTCAGACAGGCAAAATATGCTTGTCATGTATAAATACATTGCTGTAGTATCTTAAGGAAAAAAGAAGAATAGGCTAATATTGCCGTCTAGTGGCATTTGTTTGCATCTACACAAGCCATTTTCCTGCACTAGTTAACTCCTGTACACATTAAGGGATAAGACCTATAAGCATGGCAACATGGAGTACTTCATTTCATGAATTAGCAAAAATGTATTGATTATTTAATACATACAAAGTAGAATATAAAAATTGATCCACTAATAAAAGCAGGATTGTACGAAAAGAGCAAAAAGATTCCAAGGATATGCAGACAAATAAAGGTACACGGGGTATATAGCAGTAAATCTGTGAATAAAACTCATATAGTAGGCAGGGTCATTAACGGGGCAGATAAATATAATACAATGTCATGAGAAAGATGACATGCAACACTGTTCTACAGCCAAATTAGTTTGGAGATGAAAACAGTTGAACTCAACTAATTTTGTAGTGCTGAAAACGAAT
The DNA here is from genome assembly GCF_051348905.1 of Ranitomeya variabilis. NCBI lineage: Eukaryota > Metazoa > Chordata > Amphibia > Anura > Dendrobatidae > Ranitomeya > Ranitomeya variabilis. Next base: position 157,384,269 of record NC_135235.1, on the reverse strand, counting down.
ACGATGCTTACATTTGCAGGTTGACTTTTCATGATTCAGAGAAGGTTGCAATTACTTATGACACCTTTCATGCAGGCTTCTAGAAAAATTGCATCTTTTATTTCCTCATCATTATTGCTTTGTTAGCATCTAGTCTATTACATCATCTATTTAAGGCCCCGTCTCACATAGCGATTTACCAACGATCACGACCAGCGATACGACCTGGCCGTGATCGTTGGTAAGTCGTTGTGTGGTCGCTGGGGAGCTGTCACACAGACAGCTCTCTCCAGCGACCAACGATCAGGGGAACGACTTCGGCATCGTTGAAACTGTCTTCAACGATGCCGAAGTCCCCCTGCAGCACCCGGGTAACCAGGGTAAACATCGGGTTACTAAGTGCAGGGCCGCGCTTAGTAACCCGATGTTTACCCGGGTTACCAAAAAAAACAAACAGTACATACTCACCATCTGATGTCCGTCAGGTCCATCACTGTCTGCTTCCTGCTCTGACTGAGTGCCGCCGTACAGTGAGAGCAGAGCGCAGCGGTGACGTCACTGCTGTGCTGTGCTCTCACTGTACGGCCGGATCTCAGTCAGAGCAGGAAGCAGACGGCAAGGGACCTGACGGACATCAGATGGTGAGTATGTACTGTTTGTTTTTTTGGTAACCAGGGTAAACATCGGGTTACTAAGCGCGGCCCTGCACTTAGTAACCCGATGTTTACCCTGGTTACCAGTGAAGACATCGCTGGATCGGTGTCACACACACCGATTCAGCGATGTCAGCGGGACCTCAACGACCAAAAAATGGTCCAGGCCATTCCGACACGACCAGCGATCTCGCAGCAGGGGCCTGATCGCTGGTACGTGTCACACACAGCGAGATCGCTACTGAGGTCGCTGTTGCGTCACAAAACTTGTGACTCAGCAGCGATCTCGCTAGCGATCTCGCTATGTGAGACGGGGCCTTTAGTCTATTCAGCCTTCAGTATTCTTTTATCTTAGGGTGATCAATCAAAAACCAACAACTCAGCTCCAAAGACATAATCCTAATAACAGTTACATCACCTACTTTTATAAATGCTTAGTGTCTCAGCATACTGATGTGTGTCTATATGTTTTTTTTTTCAGATTCTTGCACTAACCAAGCGGATAGTTTCTGCTACATATGCCGAGAAGTCACTTTTGCGTCACAAAGACGAAGCTTGACTACCATGAGAAAGAAAGCCTGCAACCTGTATTTTTGCTGAAGGTTAGAAGATAAGGATAAGAGTTGGGCTCCACACATATATCCATCAAATCTTACCCAATGGTTACATGACAAGTGGTAATCTATGCCTTTTGCAGTCCCAATGATCTGCAAAGAGCCAACCGATCACACTACCATTTGCTATTTCTGCATGGTGCCCCCATTAGGAAAGGAGTTTCAAGGAAGAAGTGGACTTTACAGTATCCAAACATTCTATCTTAAATATGCCCAGTACCACATACAGAGGAACTGCTGTTTCCAAAACCACCAGAAGCATTTTCAAGTGAGGAAGAAGGGGGTGCTTGGTGTCATGAAGCATTTTCCTCTCACAACCCATGACAACGGGTATCCGTGACTCCTGTGAGCTCTAATATAAAACCTTTTACCTTACCTTATGTCACCCCCGGGATAACGGCCACCTCCCCCTTTTATGCGGCCAAAGAATACCCCCTATTAAAACACACAACAAATAGGTTGGATTAATTGGCCACAGCAGCCGTTTATTTAACATTTAACATACAAAATGATATAACAATAAACCCTGGAAGTGGATGATCCTCGAAGCCCGAAAAACTGTATTAAATATTTTTTGCCAACCGTCCCACCTATTTTGGCCTTATATCCGCCTTACCCCCAGCCGCTATGCACCAGCTCGGAGGCAAACTCCACCCGCCAGGCCAAAACCGCACACCTGCTTGTAGGTCCCCTAATAATCCCCTCCACGGGATTATCGATACCACTTTTCCGATTTCAAATCACCCCGGGGAGTCCAGGACCTATTGAGATCCCCCCCCCATCAATCCGCCATTTTCCACCTCCACCAACTTTGAGGACCACCACCCCCTGCCCTGCTGCCGCGACATAATATCTTCAATATGAAAATTGTACATAAGTATATTCATAGTGTTAAGAAACCAAGCACTGACTTCGTACTAACCATCACCGATTCTAACTTTAAAACCGTAACTATAAAAGGGAGGGTGGGTGGGAGCTTCTCTTCTCTGGCTGGTGAGTACCCAAAATGGTTGCCCCCTTCACGTGGCCACTACCTTTTATAAGGTCCCTCCCCCTTGCCCTGTGTCCGAACCTTCCTTCCTTTCAAATTCAAAAAACTCCGTCCCTCCCCTCGGCTCCTGTTAACCCTATAACCCCCAACCTTCTTATGAGCTCCCTATTGTCCCACGTCACCCTGTCATGGCGGCCTCCCCTGAGGGCCGGAGGCCCAGTACGGCCGTTCTTGACAACGGGTATCCGTGACTCCTGTGAGCTCTAATATAAAACCTTTTACCTTACCTTATGTCACCCCCGGGATAACGGCCACCTCCCCCTTTTATGCGGCCAAAGAATACCCCCTATTAAAACACACAACAAATAGGTTGGATTAATTGGCCACAGCAGCCGTTTATTTAACATTTAACATACAAAATGATATAACAATAAACCCTGGAAGTGGATGATCCTCGAAGCCCGAAAAACTGTATTAAATATTTTTTGCCAACCGTCCCACCTATTTTGGCCTTATATCCGCCTTACCCCCAGCCGCTATGCACCAGCTCGGAGGCAAACTCCACCCGCCAGGCCAAAACCGCACACCTGCTTGTGGGTCCCCTAATAATCCCCTCCACGGGATTATCGATACCACTTTTCCGATTTCAAATCACCCCGGGGAGTCCAGGACCTATTGAGATCCCCCCCCCATCAATCCGCCATTTTCCACCTCCACCAACTTCGAGGACCACCACCCCCTGCCACAAACATAAATGCACTAACCCCTTAGCCATTTATGTCCCTCCAAACCTTCAAAGCTGTTTTGATGCCCTCCTGGATCGCTAAACACCACATATCGGTACCCACTGCATTTAAATGCACCCCATCCAACCTCCAATAACCTCCGGTGCCGGATTCTAGATTTATGTGCCGCACCACTACCGCTCCGTTCCTTGCCATGAACCGCGAAACAGCTTTGTTCACCTTGATCCTCGCCTTGTTTATCCCTTCTGGTGATCTAGCTCCCCGCCAAACTTTCCGCGGGACGATGTCCGACCAGACCGCCAAGACCCTTGGAAACATTGCCCACAACCTCAACATGTCGAACTTAATGTCCTTTATAAGTTCTCTGCACGGCCTCTTCCCCAAGTCATTACCCCCCAGGTGAATAACTACAATTTGTGGGACCTGATCCCAACGCACGAAACGGTGAAACTCGGGCAAAAATTGACTCCAAGTCATCCTCCTTTTTCCGATCCATCTCAGTGACGCGACGTCCCGTGAAAACCCCAATTGCCGGCCATCTGGACGAACCGCTGCCCGCTCCGCCGCCCAGAACACAAATGAGTGTCCCATTATCCACACCAGCAATTTTCCGTGTTCTGTAAGAGAATAAACAATAAACCGATCAAGACGAGAAAAATTCTGCCGAACGCATACCCCACGAAATTAAACCAGATCCGGGCGAACATAAGACCGGAATCTTTCTGATTCCCACCGCCCAATTCTTTTTACCACTTCTTCCCCTAAACCTCTTCTGGCTGCTTCCGTTGCAGCCCCTATCCGAAATGAGTGGCCACTGTATTTTCTGGGCGAAATTCCCCCGGACATTAAACACTTCCGAAACACAGAAACAAATTGGAAGCGTGACAAGAAAGAACCATCTGCATGAACCAACAGTGGGTCGGATAATACACCCCACCTACTCATCAATTTATCCATGCAGGATACCGGGCACAATGCACAATTTGGAACCTGAAATAACACTAATTTGCAACCCTTTCCAAACACGTCCGTTTTTGATGACCTAATAAACACCACCACCTTGTCAAACGTAACATCAACGTCCTCTCTCCGCAAACCCCCTCCTTTATATCTGGAGGGGCTGACCAGCTCCCCCAAACGAAATGCTCCAAAAAACGCCAATGAAAAAGCCGCTTGAAATAAAATCACCTCCCAATCCGAAAAACAAACAACCCGTAATTGCCTACCAATTGTTAACAATACCTCAAAAGAGACCGGGCGTCTGCAGTCGAATGACTTCTGCCCTTTTTTCAAACCCTTTACCACTTGCATCACCAGAAAAGACTTCGTCTCGTCCTGTAAACCTCTAGCCTTAAAACCGAACGCTAATCCAGCTAGAAACTTATTCACTTTAGACACCGACCAACCGGACTCCCACACATGACCTACTAGCAACAACAATCTACCCTCGTCGTCTATGCCGGACCCGTAAGACCCCTTCCAATCTTCCCATGTCCTCCAGGCCTCATACTGCAGCCAAGACCTGTCTGATAGTGATCTAGCAAATAGATTCCTCACGGCCCTAAAGGCAGGTTCCACAGCTCCACTGGACACTCCCGGCATGCTGAGTCGAAGTAAGGCCTCGGCCCCTGAAATTGATCCCACTGTGAATGGAAAAGGACATCATCAGCATTAGTAGGCCCGGTTGACTTACAATCCGCTACAATCCACAAATTAAGCCTTAGGCCCAAGAAGACCAGGTGCTGCAGTACCCTAACAACTTCTGAAGACGCCGCCGATAACGTATTGATGGCTTCCACGACATTCGTATGCTCGCAAGAAAAACAGATCTTTTTATTCCTCACCTTCTCGCCCCACACCGACAACGCCACCACTCGAGGAAATAACTGTAGTAGCACCTGATTTTGTAACAAACCTCGTTCACGCCAATCAAGTGGCCACTCCGCCACCACTGTCTGACCGCGATATCGCAGATTGAAACCACGCTTTTCAATCACGGTAATGAAAAGGCCTAGATCAACTGCATTCTCAACTGATTGAATCCAAATGGATTTGCCATTGTATTCCTCTAAGAAAAGAGCCCACACCTTCAAATCCTGTTTCAACTCCTTAGCCAATCTGATGAAATGCAGGGGAGACTTTACTCCCACCGTCGCTAAGGATAAACGCCGACAAAATGCGTGGCCCATTGGCATAATTCTGCAAGCAAAGTTCAGCTTGCCCAACAAAGATTGCAAATCGTGTAACGTTATCTTGCACCGTGTGATTGCCTTTCCAACTTCCTCCCGAAAAGCAACTAACTTATCATCAGGCAATCTACATTCCATAGCCACGGAATCAATCTCTATGCCTAGGAAACTTAGTGACGTCACTGGCCCGACAGTTTTTTCAGCCGCCAATGGAACACGGAAACCTTTCGCTACTCTTTCCATCGTGTGCAATAGAATGGAACAAGCCGCAGACTGTGGCGGGCCTACAAACAAGAAATCATCAAGGTAATGTAGACAAGAATTTAAACCAGATACATCCTTAACAACCCATTCCAGGAATGTACTAAACGTTTCAAAATAGGCGCATGATAATGAACAGCCCATGGGAAGACAACGATCAATGAAAAAACCTCCGTCCCAAAAACAACCTAGCAGGTGCATACTCTCAGGGTGCACCGGTAACAGGCGAAACGCCGCCTCGATATCCGTTTTCGCCATCAAAGCTCCCCTACCACACAGCCGTATTAAATTCATTGCTACATCAAAAGACGTGTAAGAAACCGCACACAGTTGAGGATCAATGCCGTCGTTCACTGACAGACACTTTGGGAAGGATAAATGATGAATAAGCCTAAATTTATTGGGCTCTTTTTTTGGAACCACTCCCAGCGGTGACACTCTCAAATTACTAATTGGAGCTGTTGGAAAAGGTCCGGCCATCCTACCCAGATAAATCTCCTTTTTTAATTTTTCAGACACAACGCTAGGAAATTGCAAAGCCGATTTTAAATTCTTTCTTGACAGACAAACATCCTGCTCAACAAACGGAATTTTAAAACCATAACTAAAACCTTCCCTTAAAAGTGACGCTGCTGATACATCGGGGTATCTATTTAGATACGCTTCCATCGCGTCCAGCTGCACTGGTGTCTCCCTTTTTTTCAACACCATCTCCCCCTCTTGTTTTTCCCCCCCTGAAACACCTAGCCGCCCCATGTGTGCCCCCACAGCTTGAGCATTCATGTTTGAACTTACACTTGCTCCCAAACCTACATGCCCCTTCATTAAAAGAGAAACACAGTCCCTTCTGCATTGCGACCGAGTGTCCTGACTGTCCTGAACTCCCGGCGCCCCCTTGAAATGGCTGAGAACCCTGATTTGCTCTAACTGGGGCCGTAAGTCTCATCCATAACGCTATATCCTTATGTTCCCAACGCATGCTCGGTCGTACCGTTTTTCGCTGCCTGAACTGCTCGTCGTACCTTAACCATCCTACACCGCCATATACCCTGTAAGCCTCTCCAATTGCGTCCATATAACAAAAAAGTCCCGAACAATTCTCGGGCGCCTTCTCGCCTATTACACTCACCAATATAGCAAACGCCTGGAGCCAATTTGCAAATGTACGAGGGATCAGACGGTACCTCCTCCTCTCCTCGTCATCTTTTTTGGAATCATTTCTCCTTAACCTATCCAGATTAAATCTTTCCAATGGCAATAACGAAAAAATATCAACATAATCCCCCTTCCAGATCTTTTCTTTCACCTCTTCCTTCAAATGTGACCCCAGCAGCCCCTCAAAACAAACATATACCTCGGTCCTAGCGGAATCATCCAAATGCACCGACTCCTCATTTTCTTTATCTTTGTTAGCCCCTTCACTGCGGTCTCCCGCGTCGACTGACCCTGACCCCCTTTCTGCTTCACTGCTGCCCCCCCCAGACGCAGCTGGGACCGCTGTACTTTGTCCCCCACACTGCGACACAACCTCAGACCTTGATAACCCCCCTATCCCCGCTGGCCCTTCCGCGCTTCCTAGCCACGCCAACGCAGGTGACCCCCCACCTAAAGGGCCCCCATACCATAATCTAGCTAAATCCCTAAGGCCATGTAATATCAATCCCATCCCCCCCCCCCATAAATGACTCCCGTTCCCTACTATCACTGGGAGCTACAAAGGGGTTAAAATTGGTAAAATGCTGGCTCTCACCTGGCTGCCTGGGCGCTGTGAACCCAGCAGCCGAAGATCCTGAGTCCTGTTGCAGGCGTGCCAATCCCGGGTTGGTTCTGTCCGCTGGTGGCTCCGCAGCTCCCGGGTCAACCTGCCTCACCGGCTGCCCACCGCCAGAAGCAGGCGAACTGGCAAGAATCGCAGGGCCCCTCGGAGCTGCCGCCGTGATCTGTGAAGCGCCGCCATCTTGGGGAGGTCCCCACAGCGCGCCGCCATCTTGGAGAAGTCCCGGGTGCTGGTGCGCAGGCGCCGGGTCCCAACAGCCGGCGCTATCTTGCCGGAGACCTTCTCCACGAGGCACCGCACTTCCTGTAGCGGCGCCATCTTGAATGAAGTCCCGGGCGAGCTGCGATGCTGCAGCGCTGCCGACCGAGGCAGCCGAATGCTGCCCGCTGTTCACCGGAGCCGCCCCCACCGCTCCCCGGGCTGAGGGTCCTCCGCACACCACTCCATCTGGTGTGCCCGCAGACAGGCCGGCCGACTGCCGGCCGCTAGTACGTCGCCGTACAGGGGCCCGCCCCCTGGCTCCTCTCGATCCTCCATGCCGAGCGGGACCTGCAGGGACGCTAACACCCGCCGCTCCTGGTCCCAGATCCCGTCGTCTCTGTGCCGCGGGGGGGGAGGAACCCGGCCCCTGTTGAGGGTCCCGCCTGGTAAGTGGATTCCTCCCAGCCTGCAGGCGGGGAGCAGGGGGGACACGTCCACCGGCCCTGGCTGGAGGGTCCCTGGAGGGGCTCCGAATTCGGCGCCGGACCCGGGGGGTAGCCTCAGGACTAAGGCGCGCCGGAGGCCGGGACCTTCGCGGCCGGGGTCCTGCTGGAGGGGCGATGGAGGCTCCGGCTACCGACCCCTGAAGCAGGCTGTTAACCGAAGCCTGTAACCAAGCAGTCCCTTGGGTGGCTGCTTCCCTCCGGAGCTGCTGTAGCAAGGCCTCTACATCCATCGCTTGGGTACTGCGGAGCTTCTCTTCTCTGGCTGGTGAGTACCCAAAATGGTTGCCCCCTTCACGTGGCTACTACCTTTTATAAGGTCCCTCCCCCTTGCCCTGTGTCCGAACCTTCCTTCCTTTCAAATTCAAAAAACTCCGTCCCTCCCCTCGGCTCCTATTAACCCTATAACCCCCAACCTTCTTATGAGCTCCCTATTGTCCCACGTCACCCTGTCATGGCGGCCTCCCCTGAGGGCCGGAGGCCCAGTACGGCCTTTCTGACTTTCTGACAGCAACCTCAGCTGAACCACACTTTATAACACAAAATGAACTGAACAATCTTGTTAGAGATTTGGATCTGCCAAGAGTAAGGCTGAGCTTTTAGGTTCCAGGCTAGCGCAGTGGAATCTACCAGTGGGCGATGTTCAGATATCTTTATTCCGCAACCGTGGTAAAGATTTTGTTCAAAACTTATTCATGTAGAGTGATCATGCAACCTCATCGGCAGTTTAATGGAAGCTCAGAAGATAAGTCACAATCCACAGGGATGGAGTCTCTTCATCGATTAGACCAAAACAATGATAAAAGCTGTCTTGCTGCTTAATGGCAATGCGCTACCTTCAATTCCAGCTGGTTATGCAGTCCACATAAAAGAAACTTATGACAACATGAAACAACTGTTGAGGTGCCTGAACTATGACCAACACTTGTCGCCCCTGTGTAGTGACTTCAAGGTGACTGCCCTCTTTCTTTGTGTCCAAAGTAAATAGACAAAGTACTACTGCTTTCTGTGTATGTGGGATAGTCATGCAAGAGAATATCACTACCATAAGAGACTGTCCTCTCTGACATTCACGTCACCCAAGGAGTAAAAATGTCCTGCATTCAGCACTTATTGACCTACATAAGATTTTGTTACCACCATTGCATGTCAAGTTGGGAATAATGAAGAACTTTATAAAGGCAGTGAATAAAAATGCAAACACATTCAACTATCTCATTGATTTAAAGGGATGAGTGAAGCAAAGATAATGGAAGGAGTCTTTATTGGACTTCAGATTATTCAGCTTCTTCAAGGTGAGGAGTTTCTCCTTTTGTTAAGGGCAAGGAAAAGGCTGCATGGGTAGCATTCACAGCAATTGTAACTAATTTTTTGAGAATTTCAAGAGTAGAGATGGGTCCAGAGGATTCGGCCAAAGATTTAAAAAAAACTTTGGTTTGATAACTCAGGAAGCACCGGCTCTGATCGGCAGTAAGATCATTACCGCTGGTTAGAGTGTTGCAGTTCCCACGCTGTGAAATGATAGCATGTGAGCCAGCAGCTCTCATGGTAAAATGGTCACACCAGTCGAAGGTGTCAGCTGATGAAAGTATTCCTTTCATCATCCTACACCTGCTCTTGCTGATAGCAGTGAGAGCATGTGAGGTTGATAAGAGTATTCATCAGCCAGTGCCTGTGCAATAAGTAAATAAAAAAATGACGTGGGTTCCCCTCTATTTCTGATAACCAGCAAAGCTAAAGCTGACAGTCAGCTTTATATTGGTTAGTTATCAAAAATATAGGAGTCCCCATGCCATATTTTGTAATTGTTTAAATAATTTTGAAAAACGGTCCCATGTGTTTTTGACAAGCAGCCAAGCTAAAGCAGACAGCTGGGCACCGGTATTCTTAGACTGTAAAGGAGCCTTGGACATTGGCCCTCTCGAGCCTAAAGATTGAAGCCCACATGCCACTCCAGAAAAGGTGCATCTATTACATGCGGCAATTCTGATGCATTGCCCGGTTCTTCCCACTTGCCCGGGTGGGGTGCCAAGTTGGGTAATAGTTGTGCGGTTGATGGTTGCTGACATCAAGACCACAGGTTAGTTATGGAGAGAGAGGCACCTATAAGACACCCCCATTACTAACCCCATAGTAAGACTGTAATAAGGACACAGCAAGAATAAAGCTCGGAATACTCGGTTATCACTCGTGTATCATGGTGCTCAGATGTACTCATTACTCAGCGAATAATGGGCGGTGCTCTATGTAAAACTCAAATCCCTGCCCTGCATCTTTGGCGTCTGTTACACAGCCAATAAGCATGTGGGGATTGCATGCATGTCACTGTAATGCTGCAGCCATCTTGTTTGTGGCATTACTGTGATTGGTTGGGCGTGTGACATCATCAGTGGTTACAAAAGAACAGGTGCAGCCTGGTTCATCACACTGGTGCCATTGCATAGCTCTGTGACACTTTCTATTGGAGGTAGAGATTGCTTGTCTAGGCCTGTGTGTGCACAGTATGACGAATCAGAGGCCTTTAGTGTTGAAATTGCTGCTGAAGTTGAGCCATCATACTAAGCCCTATTAAGAGTTAATTGTTTGCTTTTGCTGTTTGTATCACATAGGCACTTAGCCTTGTGTGGGAGAGAGAGTGACAGGATCTGTAGACAGGGATTAGGGCTGTGCAATCTACTGGCAAATATATAGCTGCAATTGTTTTGGAGGGGACGTGAAAAAATTCAATATACTTTGATCCATATAGTGTATTATGTGATTTGTATTACATTTTTGTTTTACATTATACTCAAAAAATTTGTAAAAAAATTTCCATGGGTTAAATTTCTTACCCATGCACTATTCTGTGTTCTGAATAATTTATATATATATATATATATATATATATATATATATATATATATATATATATATATATATATATATATATATCACTCCAAAAAGGCATTAAAAAATGTTGCTGGGTTAAAATTGTCACCCATACAGTATTACATGGTCTGCGGTACATTTCATGTGATCTAAAAAATGAAAAAAAAGTAAATTTTACAGGTTTAAATTTCTCAGCCATACAGTATACAGTATAATGTATTTTATGGTACATTTATGTGATATCTAACACTCCAAATAGCATTAAAAAAATTTGCTGGATTACAGTTCTCATCCATACACTATTCCGTGGTCTGGGGGACATTTCCTGCAATATATACAAAAATGAAAACATTTTAGAGTCTTTTATTTTTTTGCCATACAGTTTAATGCATTTTGTGGTACATTTCAGTTATATCTAACACTCTAAATAAGCGTTAAAATATTAGCTGGATCACATTTCTCACCCATACACAATTTCGTGGTCTGGGGTAAATTTCTGTGATATTATCTAACACTACAAAAAAGCATTAAAAATATTGGCTAGATTATAATTCTCATCTATACACTATTCTATAGTCTCGGGGACATTTCCTGTGATCTATAAAACTGAAAAAAAAGCATTACATTTTATAGACTTAAATTTCTCAGCCATGCAGTTTCAAGTGTTCTGTGGTACATTTCTATGATATCTTACACTCCAAACAAGCGTTAAAAAGTTATCTGGATTACATTTGCCACCAATACACTATTCCGTGGTCTGGGGTAAATTTCTGTGATAATATCTGACACTACAAAAACACATTTAAAAAACTGGCTGTATTACAGTTCTCATCCACACAATATTTCGCAGTCTGGAGGACATTTCCTGTGATCTATAAAACTGAAAAAAAAAGCATTAAGAAATTTTGCAGTCTGAAATTTCTCAGCCATACTGTATTATGTAGTCTGGGGTACCTTTCTATGATATATAACACTCCAAAACAGTGTTTAAAAATGTTGCAGGGTTATATTTCTCACTAAGGGTACCGTCACACATTGAAATTTTCATCGCTGCGACGGCACGATTCGTGACGTCGCAGCGTCGTATGATCATCGCTCCAGCGTCGTAGACTGCGGTCACACGTTGCAATCACGGCGCTGGAGCGATGCCGAAGTCCCCGGGTAACCAGGGTAAACATCGGGTTACTAAGCGCGGCCCTGCGCTTAGTTACCCGATGTTTACCCTGGTTACAAGCGAAGACATCGCTGGATCGCTGTCACACACAACGATCCAGCGATGTCAGCGGGTGATCAAGCGACGAAAGAAAGTTCCAAACGATCAAAAGAACAGGTGCAGCCTGGTTCATCACACTGGTGCCATTGCATAGCTCTGTGACACTTTCTATTGGAGGTAGAGATTGCTTGTCTAGGCCTGTGTGTGCACAGTATGACGAATCAGAGGCCTTTAGTGTTGAAATTGCTGCTGAAGTTGAGCCATCATACTAAGCCCTATTAAGAGTTAATTGTTTGCTTTTGCTGTTTGTATCACATAGGCACTAAAGGTACCGTCACATTAAGCGACGCTGCAGCGATAGCGACAGCGATGCCGATCGCTGCAGCGTCGCTGTTTGGTCGCTGGAGAGCTGTCACACAGACCGCTCTCCAGCGACCAACGATGCCGAGGTCCCCGGGTAACCAGGGTAAGCATCGGGTTGCTAAGCGCAGGGCCGCGCTTAGTAACCCGATGTTTACCCTGGTTACCAGCGTAAAAGTTAAAAAAACAAACAGTACATGCTCACCTGCGCGTCCCCCACCGTCCGCTTCCTGACACTGACTGAGCTCCGGCCCTAACAGCACAGCGGTGACGTCACCGCTGTGCTTTCACTTTCAGTTTAGGGCCGGCGCTCAGTCAGTGTCAGGAAGCAGAGGCTGGGGGACGCGCTGGTGAGTATGTGCTGTTTGTTTTTTTAACTTTTACGCTGGTAACCAGGGTAAACATCGGGTTACTAAGCGCGGCCCTGCGCTTAGTAACCCGATGTTTACCCTGGTTACCAGTGTAAAATATCGCTGGTATCCTTGCTTTTGCTGTCAAACACGGCGATACACGGCGACCTAGCGACCAAATAATGTGCAGACCTTCTAGCAGCGACCAGCAATTTCACAGCGGGATTCTGATCGCTGCTGCGTGTCAAATACAGCGATATCGCTCCCTAGGACGCTGCAACGTCACAGATCGCTGGCGACGTTGCTTAGTGTGACGGTACCTTTAGCCTTGTGTGGGAGAGAGAGTGACAGGATCTGTAGACAGGGATTAGGGCTGTGCAATCTACTGGCAAATATATAGCTGCAATTGTTTTGGAGGGGACGTGAAAAAATTCAATATACTTTGATCCATATAGTGTATTATGTGATTTGTATTACATTTTTGTTTTACATTATACTCAAAAAATTTGTAAAAAAATTTCCATGGGTTAAATTTCTTACCCATGCACTATTCTGTGTTCTGAATAATTCATATATATATATATGTATATATATATATATATATATATATATATATATATATGTATGTATATATATATATATATATATATATATATATATATCACTCCAAAAAGGCATTAAAAAATGTTGCTGGGTTAAAATTGTCACCCATACAGTATTACGTGGTCTGCGGTACATTTCATGTGATCTAAAAAATGAAAAAAAAGTAAATTTTACAGGTTTAAATTTCTCAGCCATACAGTATACAGTATAATGTATTTTATGGTACATTTATGTGATATCTAACACTCCAAATAGCATTAAAAAAATTTGCTGGATTACAGTTCTCATCCATACACTATTCCGTGGTCTGGGGGACATTTCCTGCAATATATACAAAAATGAAAACATTTTAGAGTCTTTTATTTTTTTGCCATACAGTTTAATGCATTTTGTGGTACATTTCAGTTATATCTAACACTCTAAATAAGCGTTAAAATATTAGCTGGATCACATTTCTCACCCATACACAATTTCGTGGTCTGGGGTAAATTTCTGTGATATTATCTAACACTACAAAAAAGCATTAAAAATATTGGCTAGATTATAATTCTCATCTATACACTATTCTATAGTCTCGGGGACATTTCCTGTGATCTATAAAACTGAAAAAAAAGCATTACATTTTATAGACTTAAATTTCTCAGCCATGCAGTTTCAAGTGTTCTGTGGTACATTTCTATGATATCTTACACTCCAAACAAGCGTTAAAAAGTTATCTGGATTACATTTGCCACCAATACACTATTCCGTGGTCTGGGGTAAATTTCTGTGATAATATCTGACACTACAAAAACACATTTAAAAAACTGGCTGTATTACAGTTCTCATCCACACAATATTTCGCAGTCTGGAGGACATTTCCTGTGATCTATAAAACTGAAAAAAAAAGCATTAAGAAATTTTGCAGTCTGAAATTTCTCAGCCATACTGTATTATGTAGTCTGGGGTACCTTTCTATGATATATAACACTCCAAAACAGTGTTTAAAAATGTTGCAGGGTTATATTTCTCACTAAGGGTACCGTCACACATTGAAATTTTCATCGCTGCGACGGCACGATTCGTGACGTCGCAGCGTCGTATGATCATCGCTCCAGCGTCGTAGACTGCGGTCACACGTTGCAATCACGGCGCTGGAGCGATGCCGAAGTCCCCGGGTAACCAGGGTAAACATCGGGTTACTAAGCGCGGCCCTGCGCTTAGTTACCCGATGTTTACCCTGGTTACAAGCGAAGACATCGCTGGATCGCTGTCACACACAACGATCCAGCGATGTCAGCGGGTGATCAAGCGACGAAAGAAAGTTCCAAACGATCTGCTACGACGTACGATTCTCAGCAGGGTGTCTGATCGCAGTAGCGTGTCAGACACAGCGATATCGTAACGATATCGCTAGAACGTCACGAATCGTAACGTCGTAGCGATGGAAATTTCAATGTGTGACGGTACCCTAATACAGTGCTATGTGCTTTGAATTTAAATGTCATTCATACAGTTTTGTGTTGTTTCTGTTACATTACAGTGGTATTAAACTCCCCAAAACCGATTTGACTGCTGCAGGTGACCAATTTTATCTTTTATTAAAAATAAACTTGGTTTCAAGAAACCTAGCAATTACAAAATGCATAAGGCGTGCAGTAAGGGATGGGGAAGTGGAAGTGCTGATGGTGGCACATGCAGATGCTGAGGATGTGGGGCAGGTGCAACTATGCCTGTTGCTGAAGCATAAGAAACATGCCCATCCATGACACATAGGTTCCTCTCCCACTTTGCAGGGAGGTACAATACACCACTTCTGAAGCCAGAACAGTGTGAACCGGTGCTAAGTTGGATAGCAGATAATGCTTCCAGCAGGCTTGGCGGCACTACCCAGTCTTCTAAATGGTGCAGTTTCACCAGAAAACAGTCAGGATCACTTAATGCTCACCCTGATCCTCCTTCCTCCCACCATGTTGAGTCCTAGGAGACTGATCCCTTACTAGCACACTCCATGGAGCTCTTTACAAGAACATTTTGTGATTGTGGCCTCTCAACCTGCATGCTCCAAGAGGGATAAGAGGACATGCAGTTTAGTGATGTACAAAACTTAGAGCAGCCACAACCACAAGAAGATGACCATGGGAAGTGGCAAATTTTGGCTAAAGAAGATGATGATGAGACATAGTTGTCACCAAGTCTTGTTGTTATTAAGTCACGAAGTCAGGAGGACCATGGTGTGGTGATGGAAGACAAGAGGCTGGATGATGAAGTTACTGACCCAACTTGGGAAGCTGGCATGCAGAGCGAGGCCAGAAGCGCTGTCAGGGAGAGATCGGCACACTGAAACAGACAGGAAGAGGCAGTGGTGTCACCAGAGGGAGAAAGTGGGCAACTGTTCCACAGAGCACCAACACTCCTGAATTTCTCTGTCAAAGAGTTAGGTGTTCCGCAGTCTGGAACTTTTTTAAAGGGAGTACTGAGACAAATAAAATTGCCATTTGCAACCTGTATCATGCCAAGATCAGCAGGGTCCTGACCACTAAGAACCTAACCACCACTACAATGATCAAGTACATGTCATCTAAGCACCCATGTAGGTGGGTCAAATGCCTGGGTTCATGACACCACTGATTCTTCACCTGTGCTAGGTGCTTTTCAATCCCCTGTCCAAAACACTGGTACAGATGCCTCCTGCCCTGCACCTCTCCTTGCACATACTGACTTACCATCATCAGGCAAATCCAAATCCTTGTCTCAACACCGCATTCAGCTGTCCCTAACTCAGTACTTAGAATGAAAGAGAAAATTTGCATCCAACTACCTACAGGCCCAAAGGCTGAATGAACACATTTTCAGGCTGCTAGCCATGGAAATGTTGCCATTTTGGTTTGTTGACACGAAGGAAACTTGGTCCCAAGCCACCACTTTTTCTCCCAGTGTGGCATCCCTGCCTTGTACCAGCACATGTCCGGGAATATCATCTGTGCACTTACCAACGCTGTTACTTGGATTGTACACTTAACGACTGACACGTGGACAAGCGCTTGTGGCCAGGGATGCTACATTTCCCTGATGGCACTCTGGGTGAACATTGTAGAGTTAGGAACCGAGTGACATCCTGGCATGGCACATATGCTCCTGATGCCGAGCATTGCTGTCCCTACTACGATCAGGGTTTCCTCCACCTCCTACAACAGTTCTTACATTCCCTCCTGTACCTTCTCATCCTCCATCTCCGATGTGCTCTCAGAGCACTTTGTTCACATCATCCATAAGTTCTGCAGCACTGCCTCAGTGAAGCAGCAAAAGAATAACAGACTAGACAGATCTGTGTGTTTTGCCACTAAACCTCCGACCAAGCATGGACATGTATGATAATGGGCATAAACTGATGGTGGCTGTGAAGCTTGGCAAGCTCATACACGTGTGCTTAACTTGGTAGATCAGCGGTTTCTGAAAACCTACCCAGATTTGCCAGAGCTTCTGGGAAAGGTACGCTGAATCAGCGCCCATTTATGCCAGTTCGCTACAATTGAAGCCACTCTGGCAGTGCTGCAGAAGTGCATACAAGTGCCAGATTACTGACTGGTGTGTAACGTCAGCTCACCATGTGCTGTTACTCCACACTGCACATGCAGGCAAGGCATTGTGACCAACAGAGGCCAGTGGTTTAGTACCAGCTTCAACACACTCATTGGTATTCTGGTCAGCCCCTGCAATTACAGGTGCTTATCACAAAATTAGAATATCATCAAAAAGTTAATTTATTTCAGTTCGTCAATAAAAAAGTGAAACTCAAATATTATATAGAGTCATTACAACCAGAGTGATCTATTTCAAGAGTTTATTTCTGTTACTGTTGATGATTATGGCTTATAGCCAATGAAAACCCAAAAGTCATTATCTCAGTAAGTTAGAATACTTTATAGCACCAGCTTGAAAAATAATTTTAAAATCCAAAATGTTGGCCTTCTTGCTCCGGGCTCTATTTGCATCAATTACTGCATTAATGTGGGCGGTCAGCCTGTGGCACTGCTGAGGTGTTATGAAAGCCCAGGTTGCTTTGATAGCAGCCTTCAGCTCGTCTTTTTATAATATATGAGATTTACTTTTTGTATTGAAGAACTGAAATAAATTAACTTTTTGATAATGTTCTAATCTTGTGAGAAGCACCTGTAACACCTTAAGTTTGTGCCGAATTTGAGATTGGCAAAAATTTTCCGAGCAAGTTTGCTCAGCTCTAGTCTTCCCTTGAATTTTTTAGATCACCTCTGATCTTTTGGCGCATCGGTGACAAGTCAGGAAAGATGGTAATATTAGCATTATCCATGGTACTAGAGCCTTTCCTCCTGGCTGCATGTAAAATGGAGTCTCGGTCACTACAAACAAGCAAGCACATGTCATGGAGGAGCCCTAGGGACAATAGGTCTGGCAATTAACCAATGTGCCCTCTCCACAGCATATCCCAAGGATAAATCCACATCTAGGAATGTAGATTTTAGTCAGCATTCAGTGAAACTGCACCACGTCTCTACCCTTCACTCCTTCCAACATAACAGGAATTCTGAGGTAGTTGCAGGGCAACTGATTCTCCAGATTCTCTTAAAATATAAAAAAATGGCATATTCACCTTACAGCAACACTCCAGAGGTGTGCTCTGACTCCAAAGCTATCTTTCTGAAATAAAATGTTGTTTCTGCTCCATTTTTATCAATATTAAAGGAAGTAAGTACCAAGCTTTCAAAGAAAAGCCTCTTTTATCACATAGGGCTATTTGGTAGGGAAACCAACTGATAAGATAAACAATGTCAACATTTAATCCTGCCTAAAGGTACCATCACACACAGCGACGCTGCAGCGATACAGACAACGATGCTGATCGCTGCAGCGTCGCTGTTTTGTCGCTGTGTGGTCGCTGGGGAGCTGTCACACAGACCGCTCTCCAGCGACCAACGATGCCGAGGTCCCCGGGTAACCAGGGTAAACATCGGGTTACTAAGCGCAGGGCCGCGCTTAGTAACCCGATGTTTACCGTGGTTACCAGCGTGAAAGTAAAAAACAAACAAACCGTACATACTCACATTCCGGTGTCCTTCAGGTCCCTTGCAGTCTGCTTCCCGCTCTGACTGAGTGTCGGCCGTAAAGTGAAAGCAGATCACAGCGGTGACGTCACCGCTGTGATCTGCTCTTACTTTCCGGCCGGCAGTCAGTCAGAGCGGGAAGCAGACGGCAAGGGACCTGAAGGACACCGGAATCTGAGTATGTACTGTTTGATTTTTTTTACTTTTACGCTGGTAACCACGGTAAACATCGGGTTACTAAGTGCGGCCCTGCGCTTAGTAACCCGATGTTTACCCTGGTTACCAGTGAAGACATCGCTGAATCCGTGTCACACACACCGATTCAGCGATGTCAGCGGGACCTCAACGACCAAAAAAAGGTCCAGGCCATTCCGACACAACCAGCGATCTCACAGCAGGGGCCGGGTCGCTGGTACGTGTCAAACATAGTGAGATCGCTACTGAGGTCGCTGTTGCGTCACAAAACTTGTGACTCAGCAGCGATCTCACTAGCGATCTCGCTATGTGAGACGGGGCCTTAAAACTCCATTTACATTGATTACCATGAACAAACACTCATAAGAAAGGCCATTTCACAATATTTCAGTGTAAACAGGCTGATGAATGAGCAAAACATTTGATAATAGGGTGAAATGATCTTTTGTGCAGTGCAATAGATAACACAAGTATGCAAAATTTGGGTTTATGAAATTTTTTCAAATTCAATGACTGATTCTCATGTCTTCTTATGCCCTGATTTAAAAAAAAAACACATTTGTACAATATACAAAGGTGACATCAACCCCCAACTATTACCCCATCTGCCACCACTACACGGCAGTGGGAAGAGAGGCTAAATGCCGGAAATGCCACATCTTAGAGATGCGCCATTTCTGGGGCGGCTGAGAGTGGGTGTTTGTAGCCGGGGGGACCAATAACCATGTCCCCTTCCTGGCTATGAATATCAGCCCGCTGCTGTCTGCATAGCCTTTTCTGGCTATTATAGGGGAACCCCACATCATTTTTTGGGGGGGTTCCCCTATTTTTATAGCCAGTAAAGGCTAAAGATACAGCTGAAGGCTGATATTCATAGCCTGGGAAGATCCATGGGTATGAACCTCTTCCTAGGCTGTAAACATCGGCCCCCAGTCACTGGCTTTCCCTGTCTGGCGCAAAAAATTGCACGGGAGCACACGCCATTTTTTTTAAATTAAACAGATATTGTGCTTAAGTTTGGGTTTCTATTTGGAGAGGTTTTCTATACCCAAAAAAGAGGAACAGCTATGGGGGCCAATATGGCCCCCTCTTATGCTAATGTAGTAATGGAAATTTTGGAGGAGGAGCACATCTATGTATCTCACCACTTCAGGCATGTCCTGGAGTGGTGGAGATATGTGGATGATATTTTCCTCCTCTGGGTAGGGTCCCAAGAGACATTGGATGATTTCTTATGTTTTTTGAACACCATAGATTCAACAATCAAGTTCACTTTGGTGTCATCTAGAGTTGAAATTCAATTTTTGGATGTATTAATCAGGCAAAGACATGGTAAGCTTGACACCACCCTTTATGTAAAAAGTACGGACAAAAATAATCTGTTGACTTATGATAGTCAACATCCACGAAGTATGTTGAGGTCGATACCATTGAGTCAGTTATTAAGGGTGCAACGTATTGTTCAAGATGGAGAAGAGGTTGACGTAATAATGGACTCCCTGATAAAAAAAATTCAGAGACAGGGGATACCCCAAATATTTGCTGAAAGACACTAAAGAGAGAGTCTTGAAATTGGAAAGGAATGAATTGATTAAAGACAAAACAAGGAATAATAAGACAAAACACTTGGGCCGTATACCATTAGTTACAACATATGTTGAGGAGAGTAAGGAGGTAGGCAAAATTATAACAAAACACTGGGGGATGTTGGAAAAATGCCTCCCCGGGGTAAGAGAATTTAAAATGCCACCTCTATTTTCGTATAGAAAAAATAAAAACATCAGAGACTACCTTGTTAAATCTGATATAGGGCCAAACAAGAAAAATATTCAGGCAACACTAACAGGAAAAAGTAGGAAAGGATGTTTTCCCTGCCTGGGGTGTGTTAATTGTACATATATGGTCAAAGGGCCTACATTTCAGCACCCTCAGACGGGGAAGATATATGAAATAAAGCAATATCTGACATGTAACTCTGACCACGTCGTTTATTTACTAAGGTGCCCCTGTAATTTATGGTACATTGGTGAAACGACGTGTGAATTTAAGGTCAGAATGAACCAACATAGGTACTCCATAAAGAAGAAAAGAATGGACCTCCCGGTCCCTAAACATTTTGTGGAACATAACCATTTGGAAAAGGACCTCAAATGCAAAATTATTGATGTGGTGCCAATTTTGAGAAGAGGGGGAAATAGGGAACAGATTTTAAAACGAAAAGAGCTTATGTGGATATATGAGCTCAATACTCTGAGACCCAAGGGATTAAATGTGGATTTTAAACTACATACTATTAACTAATAAGATATGTGTTCCTTACCTGACCAGCATAATGAGAGGACTTGTTGGTTATATTCATTAGAGTTATTTCTTGTTTTAGAATATATCTCTAATTTTTATATTTGTATCTCCCCATTCTTTTTAGATGTATCAATCGTGGGAATATTTACCAAGGAGGAGCATAAATGTGTGGAGGACAGAAAATAATATATGTATCGATATAAATAATAATGAAATTGAGTTTTTTCTAAAAAATAATAATTTTTTCACATATGAGTGGATAACTGCTTGATCACAAACTAAATCATGAAAAAATGAAAAAATAAATAAAAAATCTCTTTTGGAAAATACATAATGTGTGGAATATGTTAATAAAAATATATATTATAAACATGACAACCAGGACTAAGGTGCTACTACCATTAGTGGTCGCAGATGCGGTATATTGATCTGAATAAGATTAATTGCCGTGCCCGGACACTATATGGCTATCGGAGACAGCCTGAGCAAGGTGCCGTCCGATATGTCAGGGTAGGATATAGCACATAAAATAAGTCCTTATGGTGGTAGATATAATGTATAAGTGGTGACAGAATGGAGACCTTTTGATAAACGGCCTCTACAAATATGGCGATAAGGAAACGACGCACGCATGCGCAGTAAGAGTGAGCCTCACAACACTAGTGATTGGTCAGTTATCCGTTCTATGATGATGATGACGTAGTAAGACATGCGCAGTAGAATCAGCAGGACGCTGAAGAAATAATGGCGCCCTCCACGCAAGACATGCTCTCCCGGGGTAAAGTAAAAGAAAACCTAATATATGTAACATGAGATATGGGGAGATAATAGGTATATTTATAATATTTAGGATAGCACAAATATGATTGCACATATGCACTTTATTGCGATATATGAATGTAACAAATCATCTTATAATATGTAATTATGCACAACTGAAGATTGTTAAACTGTATAAATATAGAGCACATGGATACACTCACTGCTTGAGAAAAGCTCATTAGGAGCTGAAACGTTGCCTGAATATGTGGGTAAATTAAACCCTGCACGTTTACATTGGACTAATGGAGTGCTGCCTCTTTTTTTGATACTATATTAACTTGGATAATCGGAGGACTGGTTGTCTGGGGGCTTTGCACCCGAAGATAAGTATATTTTTCTTGTGCTGTTCCATTTTTTCGTGATATCTATAGATCTATCTATCTCTAGATATATCTAGAGATAGATAGATAGATACATTTTCTATCTATCTATCTATCTATCTATCTATCTATCTAATCTATCTTTGTTTGTAAACATTATTCATCAATGGTGTATGGAAAAGAAGAGGTTGGACAAATAAATTACATGACAATTCATTTTTTTGTTAAATAATAGATCTTTATTTAGCTCTCAAAAACGCATACAAATCTGCAAGAAAAAAACACATGAAAATCTTCATCAAAAATGCATCAAAAACAAGTGGATTTTTAACTGCGTTTTCTGCCAAGAGATGCAGAATCTGCGCAGAAAATTCCACAGGCAAATCAGCAATGTGCACATACCCTTATACTGCTGAGGTAAAAGGAAAACTGTGCTCTGATTGGTTGCTATGGACACCACCACACTATTAT
Organism: Ranitomeya variabilis; assembly: GCF_051348905.1. Taxonomy (NCBI): domain Eukaryota; kingdom Metazoa; phylum Chordata; class Amphibia; order Anura; family Dendrobatidae; genus Ranitomeya; species Ranitomeya variabilis. Next base: position 157,361,792 of record NC_135235.1, on the reverse strand, counting down.
GAACTGAGACTAATAAAACCAATCTTTACTGCCCATAACAACCCATCACAGAGCAGCTTTCATTTTTGTACCACAAAGGTAAAATGAAAGATGTGCTATGATTGGATGCTATGGGCACCACCACACTCTTTAGAACCTGGGTTAAGAAAATCTGCCCACAGCAGCCAAATGCAGCAGTGTCCATTAATTTCTAACTAATGACACCAACATCATCCACCAAAGGTCACACAAAGGGGTCAAAATATGGTGCAAGAAAAAGCCTATGGAGTCAGTATTCGTGAATACAACTGTACGTGATTGCATTTTTTTAATATTTTTACTGAGTTCAGAGATTGAAAGTATATAAAAATTAACTCTAATGGAACGCCCGCCAGGGCCGTGGGGTACTCGGTACCCAGCCCGGTACTTAAGGAGGATGTCACGGTGGCGGTGACACGGTCCATGGCCCTGGGCGCCCAAGTAAAAGGGAATGTCTTTAAAGGGGTTTGAATAAAGTTTGTGTTCGGGATGCCACCTGTGGTTCTCAGTCAGGGATGACCGACGCTGCTTAAACAGGTCCACTGGGGTGATGTTATGGCAGATGGCTAAGATGATATGGCTTCTCACAGGTGAAACTGGGTCCCCAGGGCTCCCGGTGTATAGATAAAGATGGTGGGTGGTGTAGCAAGACTTACTGATGAATTCAGGCAGCCACAGATTAGGGCACCAGATCACAGGTGCAGATAGGGTCCGGCCGGCTTGGAAGTGAGTTGAGAGTCCCCTTTACCAGGTGGAGTTAGAAGCCTTCTGTCATGTCGGACGCTGTTCATACTAGGGCGTTCGACAGACAGCGGTAATTCCACTTTTGTCCACTATGCGCTCAGTGGCGTCGGCTAGATTTTGTCTAGCTGGTCCGGGGTTAATTTAGCTGGTGCTCGGATTGGAAGCTGGGCCAAGCCCACTCCCTTTAAATAGTTCTTCTGAACATTGGGCGTCGCCGATTATAGCTTCTGTCTAGTGCTTGGTTATCTCGGTCTAGAGTGGTGAGCTAAGAGTTGGAGTATCGTATCTGGTGGTGTATTTCCCTTTGTCTTATTTACTCCTTCCTGTATTTGTATTTGTTTTGCCCTGTGCATTTATAGTGTATCCCTGAGTGACTGCGGCTTGGTTCATATTTTGAGTTATCCTTGTCTGTGTCAACTGTGGGTATTGGTGTATGATCTCTTCATTGGATGGTGAGTGGTGGTTTCAGCCTAGGGTTGAAACAGGAGATAGGGTGAGGGTGGAGGCCTAGACATGCACACCATCAGTGTAAACTCTAGGAGAGGGTCAGTCAGGATTTCCCTAGTCTGAGGGAAATTGCAGGGGCCCCGGTTATTAGCTCTTGCCCACCTAGGTTCCCCGTGACATTATAATCGGCCTTGGAAAAAAAAAAAAAGTTTCTTTTTTTTTTTTTTGTCATGGATCCCATGACTTCCATAACCCGCCAGTTAGAGGCGCTGTCCCTACAGGTCACTGAGTTGAGGGGGGCAGTGCAGCAACAGGGACTAGCAGTATCTAATGAGCAAGCTGGAGCGACAGGTAGAGTTACTGAGCCTAAGTTTCCTTTGCCTGAAAAGTTTGCTGGGGAACGCAGTAAATTTGTTTCTTTTCGTGAAGCTTGCAAACTATATTTCCGCATGTGCCCGATCTCCTCGAATAATGAGGCTCAGCGTGTGGGCCTGGTGTTGTCATTATTAAACGGGGATCCCCAAGCTTGGGTGTTTTCTTTGCCATCTGATTCTGCTGCATTTGACTCTGTGGAGAGTTTTTTTTCTTCTCTTGGAAACATTTACGATGAGCCTGACAGAATGGCTCTAGCAAAATCTAAGATACGCACTAGTCGCCAGGGGGAGCGAGTTGCAGAGGATTACTGTTCTGAATTTCGCCACTGGGCGGTCGACACACAGTGGAATGATCCCGCGCTGCGGAGTCAGTTTATTCATGGGATTTCTGGAAGGGTTAAAAAAGCCCTTCTGATGTACAAGACTCCTGCTTCTCTAGATTCCGCTATGAGTCTGGTTGTCCGCATTGATCGCCGTTTGCGTCAGGGGGAGCATGAGACGCCGCCTATGGGAGAGGGTTTAGGTTCACGTGAGGTTGCTGCAGGTGAGCCCACGGAGCCTATGCAAATCGCAGGGGTGTCACATGTTAAGCGTCGAGCCCCTGTGCTCAGGAAGCAGGGAGCCTGTTTTTACTGCGGTAAAACGGGTAATTTTGTTAACATTTGTCCTCTGCTGTCTAAGAAAAACGCAACGGCGGAAAACTTCTAAGCTCAGAGGGTGTGGAGGAGGCCAATCTGAGCTTATGTATATCCTCCATGGTGGTTTCTCAATGCATGCTCCCTGCTAAGGTTATTATCACTGGCAGTGAGCTGCCAATTACTGTTTTTGTGGATAGTGGTTTTGCCACAAATCTCATTGATGAGGAGTTTGCGCACACTGCTGGTTTTAAGATCGAAAAACTGCCTCATCCTATCCGTGTGGTCACCATCAATGCTGCTCCTCTCTCCCAGGGGGAGATTACTGAGTTTGTGGCTGAGGTGAAACTCCACATTGGGCTTCAACATTTCGAGCAGGTTACATGTAAGGTACTCAAGAATCTTCCTGCACAGGTGGTTTTGGGTTTTCCATGGTTGTCTATGCACAACCCGGTTATTGACTGGAAAACTCAGGACATAATTCAGTGGAGCGAGTTCTGCTAGGAGAATTGCCTGGCCACATGTGTGTCTGCTGTGACTTCATGTGTTCCGGAGTCACTTCTGGATTTTGTGGATGTGTTCTCTGAGAAGGGTTGTTCAGAGTTGCCACCACATCGCCCCTATGACTGTACTATCAGGTTTAAACCAGGGGCCAAATTGCCTAAAGCAAGGATGTTTAACATCTCCGGTCCGGAGAGACAAGCGTTAAAGGATTACATTGCTGAAAGTTTGAGCAAAGGGCATATCAGGCCTTTATCCTCGCCTGTGGCAGCAGGGTTCTTCTTCGTTAAGAAGAAAGATGGCGGACTATGCCCGTGTCTGGATTTCAGGGAGTTGAACCAGATTACGGTTCATGATCCATACCCTATGCCATTGATACCGGATTTGTTCAATCAGGTGGCAGGTGCTAAATGGTTTACCAAGCTTGACCTCAGGGGGGCGTACAACCTCATAAGAGTCCATCAAGGTGATGAGTGGAAGACGGCTTTTAATACCCCTGAGGGTCATTTTGAAAATTTGGTGATGCCATTTGGGTTGACTAACGCACCTGCAGTGTTCCAACATTTCATTAATGATGTGTTCTCGCATGTTTTGGTGAAATTCGTTATTGTGTACCTAGATGACATTCTCATATATTCGTGCGACCGTGATACTCATTTAGATCATGTCAGGCAGGTGTTACAGCTTCTCAGAGAGAATAAGCTGTATGCAAAACTTGAGAAGTGTATATTTTCTGTTCAAGAGTTGACTTTCTTGGGTTATATTGTGTCTGCTTCTGGTTTTAAAATGGATGCCGCTAAGGTGCAAGCGGTGCTGCATTGGGAACGGCCTGATAACCTGAAGGCACTTCACCGGTTCCTTGGGTTTTCTAACTACCATAGGAAGTTTATCAAAGATTTTTCCATCATTGCTAAACCGCTAACTGACATGACTAAAAAGGGTACCAATTTCTCCGTTTGGCCTGAGGCTGCTGTGCGCGCATTTGAATTTCTTAAGAACAGTTTTGTTTCAGCCCCCATTCTGGTGCAGCCAGACGTATCAAAACCTTTTGTTGTGGAAGTCGATGCGTCCGAGGTTGGTGTGGGGGCGGTACTGTCACAAGGCTCATCCTTGAGTGTTTTGCTTCCATGCACCTATTTTTCCAAGAAACTGACGCCCGCCGAACATCACTACAATATCGGCAATAAGGAGTTGTTGGCAATCAAGTTGGCCTTTGAGGAATGGCGACACTTCTTGGAGGGGTCGGTTCATCAGGTTACTGTTATTACCGACCATAAGAATTTGCTTTATTTGGAGTCTGCCAAGCGTCTGTCTCCCAGGCAGGCTCGCTGGGCATTGTTTTTCACGCGGTTCAACTTTGTTGTCACTTACAGACCAGGGTCTAAAAACTCTAAGGCGGATGCTCTGTCCAGGTGTTTTCCGGGGGGAGAACCTCGGGAAGATCCAGTACCCATCCTCCAAAAGGGTGTTGTGGTTTCGCCTCTCACTACCGAGGTTGAGGCTAAGATTGCCGAGGCTCAGGAGGAGGTACCATCTGAGCTTCCCATCAACAAATCTTTTGTACCGCTTCATCTCCGCTCAAAGGTTTTGGCGGAGCATCATGATGCTGTCCTAGCTGGCCACCCAGGGGTTAGAGGTGCCTTGGAGTTGGTGTCACGTCGGTTTTCTTGGCCCAAGATCCGACAGGACATGGTCTCATACGTGTCAGCTTGCACCACGTGCGCTGGGGCTAAGACGCCCCGCTCCCGTCCTGTTGGCACACTACTTCCTCTCGAGGTACCTAGTAAGCCATGGACGGAATTCTCCATGGATTTCATCACTGATTTGCCCTCCTCAGCTGGGAACATGGTCATCTTGGTGATTGTTGATCGGTTTTCAAAAATGTCGCACTTTGTGTCTTTGCCTTCGCTGCCTAACGCTAAGACTCTGGCTCAGGTATTTGTGCAGGAGGTGGTCAGATGTCATGGGATTCCGTCTGACATCGTGTCTGATAGGGGTACTCAGTAGGGTTGAGCGACTTTCATTTTTTTAAGATCTAGTCGGGTTTTGCGAAACCCGACTTTGTCCAAAGTCGAGTCGAGTGCAGTCAGCCGATTATCGTTAAAAGTCGGGGATCGACCGAAACACGAAACCCAATACAAGTCAATGGGGAAGCATAGTCGGCAGTGAGTGGAGGCCAGGAAAACACCTACAGTGCCCATTTTAATGCCAAAAACATCCATTCTTGTTTCTGAAGCTTGTCAATCTTAATTAACTTTATAATAATAGTTGGGCATTGGAAATTGGGGGTCATTTGGCAAAAGTTGTGGGGGGTAGGGCTGGTTCAAGGTTTTAGTGGGCCCAGGAAACGTGGACTACGTCACGGCGGTGGAGCAGTGAGAGGTAAGTATGTCAAGTTTGCAAGTGCTGTGATCCTAAGCAAGCAGGGGGGCCCACTCGTTGGCATTGGCACTGGCACAGGGCCCCTCAAAGTACAGCGGTGTGTTTGCACGGCGGGGGCGCCTCCCACAAGCAGCGACACTTTTGCGTACTCTGAGGGGCCCTGTGCCAGTGACGTCGCTAACAAGTATGTCCCCCCACCTGATGAAGGAACCTGCACTGTCATCTACACCTTCCTCTTTGTCCCTGTGTAAGGTGGTATAACATGCGGGAAGGGGAACCTTACTTTTAGCAGGGTCAGATTCTGGCTGTGTAGAGTGCAAGGGGAATGTAGTGGTCTAGGTCAATGTACCAGCAGACTCATCTAGCAGTGGCTGGGCAATGGGCAGGATGAGGAGGAAACACAGATATAGGGCCAAAGAATAAAGTAGGCTAAATGCAGTTCAAAATTGGTAACAGTACTAAACAGGCGGCATTGCTTTGTTCAGTGGAGTAGCAAACCCAGGAGCAGCAGACACTGTTTTAACCCTCCGTCACATACAATATTCGGACTAACGAGTTCACATACAATGTGCCTGTCAGGCGCCTGCTGGAAAAATACCTATAATATCTAATGTTTGCAATTTCAGTGCTCTAAAAGTGATCAGTGACCTTCATAGGGATGTAATAAAAGAGACTACACATAATCAGTTGCAAAAAAAACCATTTACTTAACATAAAACTAATAACTATGAAATACAAACTTTTCAAAACTCCCGCCAAATAGTCCCCAGTTCGACTCTCTCAAAAAAATGTACAAAGAAAATTTTTGAACACAAACTTAATTTTAAGGTACCTTAAGTACTATTAAAAACATATTCAATCAGAAGTAGATGCTGAGGTTTCCCCAGAAAAGTCACACTTGCAGAGCAAATAGCAAGAATTACACACCATTTTTGCATGTGTCAGGCAAATTGCTTTATGACATTTGAGACATTCATAATTTGAAAGCCTTCTGGTTCCGCTTTCTTTTATAAAATCTCCCTTATTTCTATGAAATATCCTCACATTTTGTGCTATACATTCATAAAACAAGCTAAATAAACTATTGTGATGAATAAAAACATAAAATACCAACCTTACTTACTCACTGAATGTGACGTATTCACATACAATGAGCCTGAGAGATCTGTGCAGCTATATCCTCTCCCCTGAAGCTCTGAAATCCAACTGTGATATCAGGTTTCACAGACCTTCAAGAGACAGGAGACTACCTGGAGGGAGGGGCTTTCCTCACAATCTGGTGAGGAAGGAGAAATGAAAGTAAAAGAGAAGCGCCTGTCAGATCAGTTGTATGTGAGGGAGGGTTAAGGGCCCAACCACACTAGTAGGCCAAATGCAGTTTAATATCTGCTACTATAGGCCAAAAGCCTAAAGACTGAAGCTCAGCTTTATACAGTGGAAGACAACACCCGGGAGCGGCAGACACCGTTAGTAGGCCCTAACCACCAATTTTTTGTTAAAAAAGCACTTAATGAGAGCCAGAAGGTTGAAGCTCAGATTTAGACAGTGGAGGACAACACCAGGGAGCGGCAGACACCGTTAGTAGGCCGTAACCACCAATTTTTTGTTAAAAAAGCACTTAATGAGAGCCAGAAAGTTGAAGCTCAGATTTATACAGTGGAGGACAACACCCAGGAGCGGCAGACACCGTTAGTAGGCCCTAACCACCAATTTATTTAAAGAAAGCACTTAATGAGAGCCAGAAGGTTGAAGCTCAGATTTATACAGTGGAGGACAACACCCGGGAGCGGCAGACACCGTTAGTAGGCCCTAACCACCAATTTATTTAAAGAAAGCACTTAATGAGAGCCAGAAGGTTGAAGCTCAGATTTATACAGTGGAGGACAACACCCGGGAGCGGCAGACACCGTTAGTAGGCCGTAACCACCAATTTATTTAAAGAAAGCACTTAATGAGAGCCAGAAGGTTGAAGCTCAGATTTAGACAGTGGAGGACAACACCAGGGAGCGGCAGACACCGTTAGTAGGCCGTAACCACCAATTTTTTGTTATAAAAGCACTTAATGAGAGCCAGAAGGTTGAAGCTCAGATTTAGACAGTGGAGGACAACACCAGGGAGCGGCAGACACAGTTAGTAGGCTGTAACCACCAATTTTTTGTTAAAAAAGCACTTAATGAGAGCCAGAAGGTTGAAGCTCAGATTTAGACAGTGGAGGACAACACCAGGGAGCGGCAGACACCGTTAGTAGGCCGTAACCACCAATTTTTTAAAAAACAGCACTTAATGAGAGCCAGAAGGTTGAAGCTCAGATTTAGACAGTGGAGGACAACACCAGGGAGCGGCAGACACCGTTAGTAGGCCGCAACCACCAATTTTTTAAAAAACAGCACTTAATGAGAGCCAGAAGGTTGAAGCTCAGACTTAGACAGTGGAGGACAACACCAGGGAGCGGCAGACACCGTTAGTAGGCCGTAACCAAAGTTGAAGGCCAAATGCAGTTTAATATCTGATACTATAGGCCGAAAGCCTAAAGACTGAAGCTCATCTTTTATACAGTGGAGGACAACACCAGGGAGTGGCAGACACCGTTAGTAGGCCCTAACCACCAATTTTTTGTTAAAAAAGCACTTAATGAGAGCCAGAAGGTTGAAGCTCAGATTTATACAGTGGAGGACAACACCAGGGAGTGGCAGACACCGTTAGTAGGCCGTAACCACCAATTTTTTTTAAAAAAGCACTTAATGAGAGCCAGAAGGTTGAAGCTCAGATTTAGACAGTGGAGGACAACACCAGGGAGCGGCAGACACCGTTAGTAGGCCGTAACCAAAGTTGAAGGCCAAATGCAGTTTAATATCTGATACTATAGGCCGAAAGCCTAAAGACTGAAGCTCAGCTCTATACAGTGGAGGACAACACCAGGGAGCGGCAGACACCGTTAGTAGGCCGTAACCACCAATTTTTTAAAAAACAGCACTTAATGGGAGCCAGAAGGTTGAAGCTCAGATTTATACAGTGGAGGACAATTTGAATTAGGGACTGCAGACAGACTTAGTAGGCTGTCCCCTGTGGACCATGCATCCACCACATTAACCCATTGCGCCGTAATGGACACGTAACCTTCTGTGGCCATGCCTACAGGTCCATGCGTCTGTTGTCAGGTGCACCTTTGTACTCACAGATTGCCAGAGTGCATGGACAATGCGGTCTTTTACATGCTGGTGGAGGGTTGGGATGGCTTTTCTCGCAAAAGAAGTGTCGACTGGTTAGCTTGTAGCGTGGTACAGCGTAGTCCATCATGGCTTTATTAATATTAAATAAAATATATAAATAGGCTCTATGAACTTTTAAATAGGTTCCAGGGGTACACGGGCAGCATTGGTGTGGTCAGCGGAGGACGATTGCAAGGAGGGACCGCAGACAGGCTTACTAGGCCTAAAATAAATAAAAATAGGCTCAAGGCACTTAGAGTTATCTCGCAGGGGTACACAGGCAGCATTGTTGTGGTCAGTGGAGGAGGATTGCAAGGAGGGCCCGCAGACAGGCTTACTAGGCCTAAAATAACTAAAAATAGGCTCAATGCAGTTTTAAATAGGTTACATGGATACACAGGCAGCATTGTGGTCAGTGGAAGAGGATTGCAAGGAGGGCCCACAGACAGGCTTACTAGGCCTAAAATAACTAAAAATAGGCTCAATGCAGTTTTAAATAGCTTACATGGATACACAGGCAGCATTGTGGTCAGTGGAGGAGGATTGCAAGGAGGGACCGCAGACAGGCTTACTAGGCCTAAAATAACTAAAAATAGGCTCAATGCAGTTTTAAATAGGTTACATGGATACACAGGCAGCATTGTGGTCAGTGGAGGAGGATTGCAAGGAGGGACCGCAGACAGGCTTACTAGGCCTAAAATAACTAAAAATAGGCTCAATGCAGTTTAAATAGGTTACATGGATACACAGGCAGCATTGTGGTCAGTGGAGGAGGATTGCAAGGAGGGACCGCAGACAGACTTACTAGGCCTAAAATAACTAAAAATAGGCTCAATGCAGTTTTAAATAGGTTACATGGATACACAGGCAGCATTGTGGTCAGTGGAGGAGGATTGCAAGGAGGGCCCGCAGACAGGCTTACTAGGCCTAAAATAACTAAAAATAGGCTCAATGCAGTTTTAAATAGGTTACATGGATACACAGGCAGCATTGTGGTCAGTGGAGGAGGATTGCAAGGAGGGACCGCAGACAGGCTTACTAGGCCTAAAATAACTAAAAATAGGCTCAATGCAGTTTTAAATAGGTTACATGGATACACAGGCAGCATTGTGGTCAGTGGAGGAGGATTGCAAGGAGGGCCCGCAGACAGGCTTACTAGGCCTAAAATAACTAAAAATAGGCTCAATGCAGTTTTAAATAGGTTACATGGATACACAGGCAGCATTGTGGTCAGTGGAGGAGGATTGCTAGGAGGGACCGCAGACAGGCTTACTAGGCCTAAAATAACTAAAAATAGGCTCAATGCAGTTTAAATAGGTTACATGGATACACAGGCAGCATTGTGGTCAGTGGAGGAGGATTGCAAGGAGGGCCCGCAGACAGGCTTACTAGGCCTAAAATAACTAAAAATAGGCTCAATGCAGTTTTAAATAGGTTACATGGATACACAGGCAGCATTGTGGTCAGTGGAGGAGGATTGCAAGCAGGGACCGCAGACAGGCTTACTAGGCCTAAAATAAATAAAAATAGGCTCAAGGCACTTAGAGTTATCTCGCAGGGGTACACAGGCACCATTGGTGTGGTCAGCGGAGGACGATTGCAAGGAGTGTCTGACACAGTTAGTACTCACAAAAAATAAATAGATGTTAATGTCTCACAAAACAACAACAAAAAAAAAGTGTGGCATACTTAGGTACAGGGGTGGGCTCATCTGCTGAGTTTCTGACAATAATTTGGCAGTAAGTATTTACTGGTGTCAATATAGGACACTGACCCAGACTACTTTAACTAGCATCATAGATGTCAACAAATTGGTATTGTCAGTGCCAGGCATTGAATGATGTCAGCGCATAGACTAAACATTGGTGGAGCTATGAGAGATAATTTTGCACGTGGTAGAGCACAGTTTGAGCTGGGGGGGGTGAACTCTCTTGTGGCCGGCGGTACCGTCCCAGGGCCCCTCATGTTACAACGGTGTGTCTGACGTTGGGTGCGCGCCACCACCGCCAGAGACACTTTATTGTACTATGAGGGACCCAGTGGCAGTGCCGTCGACCAAAAGCAGGCACACCCACCTCTTCAGACAAACGGCACTCTAACGGGTGCTTGCGCCAAGTGGCGAGAGCACGGCCCCGTGGGGGGAGTTTTCCCATTGAGGGAGGTGTAAACATGTCGTATGCTGGACAAACAGCTGCTGCAAATTAAGAGATTGGAACACTCAGTAAGACCAGTCAACAAGCAAGACCTTTTTATAGGAAAGCTAGGTGTCATCTGGGAAAGGTGGGGCAAAATAATTTAAAATCCAGGACTGGTTCATTTTAATGAAGGTTAGATCATCCACATTTTGGGTAGCCAGACGAGTCCTTTTTTCGGTTAATATTGAACCAGCAGCACTGAATACTCTTTCTGATAGCACACTAGCTGCTGGGCAAGCAAGCTCCTGCAATGCATATTCTGCCAATTCAGGCCAGGTGTCTAATTTGGATGCCCAGTAATCAAATGGGAATGACGGTTGAGGGAGAACATCGATAAGGGATGAAAAATAGTTAGTAACCATACTGGACAAATGTTGTCTCCTGTCACTTTGAATGGATGCTGCAGTACCTGTCCTGTCTGCGGTCATTGCAAAATCACTCCACAACCTGGTCAGATAACCCCTCTGTCCAACGCCACTTCTGATTTGTGCACCTCTAACACCTCTGCCCTGTAGCCCCCTGCAGCTCGTGTGAGAACCATCACCGTCGCTGTGTGCTGGGAATGCCTGAATCAAATGGTCTACAAGACTAGCTTGTTTGGTTGCTAATATTTGTTCGAGGTTCTCATGTGGCATAATATTTTGCAATTTGCCTTTATAGCGAGGGTCAAGGATGCAGGCCAACCAGTAATCGTCATCGCTCATCATTTTAATAATGCGTGGGTCCCTTTTGAGGATACGTAAGGCATAATCCGCCATGTGGGCCAAAGTTCCAGTTGTCAAATCTGCGGTTGTGCTGGTTTGAGGGGCAGTTACAGGCAAATCTACGTCACTTGTCTCCCTTAAAAAAACAGAACCCGGCCTTGCAACGCCACTAATTTCTGTTGGCCCAGGAGAAGCTTCCTCATTAAAAAAGTACTCATCCCCATCATCCTCCTCGTCCTCCTCCTCCTCTTCGCCCACTACCGCGTCCTCTACACGGCCCTGACCAGACAATGGCTGACTGTCATCAAGGCTGTCCTCTTCCTCGGCTGAAGACGCCTGCTCCTTTATGTGCGTCAAACTTTGCATCAGCAGACGCATTGGGGGATGCTCATGCTTATTATGGCGTTGTCTGCACTAACCAGCCATTTGCATTCCTCAAAACACTGAAGGACTTGACACAGGTCTTGTAGCTTCGACCACTGCACACCTGACAACTCCATGTCTGCCATCCAACTGCCTGCCCGTGTATCCTCCCACAAATACATAACAGCACGCCTCTGTTCGCACAGTCTCTGAAGCATGTGCAGTGTGGAGTTCCACCTTGTTGCAACGTCGATGATTAGGCGATGCTGGGGAAGGTTCAAAGACCGCTGATAGTTCTGCATACGGCTGGAGTGTACGGGCGAACGGCGGATATGCGAGCAAAGTCTGCGCACTTTGAGGAGCAGGTCGGGTAACCCCGGATAACTTTTCAGGAAGCACTGCACCACCAGGTTTAAGGTAAGGCAAGGAATGTGTTTCAGTTGGGAAAGGGCTATGGCAGCCATGAAATTCCTTCCGTTATCACTCACTACCTTGCCTGCCTCAAGATGTACAGTGCCCAGCCATGACTGAGTTTCTTTCTGCAAGAACTCGGACAGAACTTCCGCGGTGTGTCTGTTGTCGCCCAAACACTTCAATGCCAATACAGCCTGCTGACGCTTGCCACTAGCTGTCCCATAATGGCACACCTGGTGTGCAACAGTGGCAGCTGCGGATGGAGTGGATGTGCGACTGCGGTCTGTGGACGAGCTCTCGCTTCTGCAGGAGGACGAGGAAGAGGAGGAGGGGGGGCAAACGCCTACAGCCAACTCTTTCCTTGACCGTGGGCTAGGCAGAACTGTCCCAATATTGCTGTCCCCTGTGGACCCTGCATCCACCACATTCACCCAGTGTGCTGTGATGGACACGTAACGTCCCTGGCCATGCCTACTGGTCCATGCATCTGTTGTCAGGTGCACCTTTGTAGTCACAGACTGCCTGAGTGCATGGACGATGCGGTCTTTAACATGCTGTTGGAGGGCTGGGATGGCTTTTCTAGAAAAGAAGTGTCAACTGGGTAGCTCGTAGCGTGGTACAGCGTAGTTCATCAGCGCTTTGAAAGCTTCGCTTTCAACTAACCGGTAGGGCATCATCTCTAATGAGATTAGTCTAGCAATGTGGGCGTTCAAACCCTGTGTACGCGGATGCGAGGATGAGTACTTCCTTTTCCTAACAAGAGTCTCATGTAGGATGAGCTGGACTGGAGAGCTGGAGATCGTGGAACTAGCGGTGGTACCGGTGGACATGGCAGACTGAGAGAGGGTTGGAGATGGTATTCTTGCCGGTGCCGTACATGCAGTGTTTCCTACTACGAACCTGGTGATTCCCTGACTGCTTTGGCCTGGCGACGAAAGCTGCACAGATACTGCAGGTGGTGCGGGAAATGGTGGGCTTACAGTGAGGGAAGGGATGTAGCGTTGCTGACTAGCTTCATTGGCCGAGGGTGCTGCAACCTTTAGGCACGTTTGGTAGTTAGTCCAGGCTTGCAAATGCATGGTGGATAAATGTCTATGCATGAAACTTGTATTTAGACTTTTAAGATTCTGACCTCTGCTTAAGGTAATTGAACATTTTTGACAGATGACTTTGCGCTGATCATTTGGCTGTTGTTTAAAAAAATGCCAGACTGCACTCTTTCTACTATCGGATACCTTTTCAGGCATTGCAGACTGAGCTTCTTTAACCGGATGGCCACGGTGTCCTCCAACTGGTTTTGGTTTTGCCACGCGTTTTTGGCCAGATACGGGCCCGGCAGATGGAACCTGTTGTGATGTTGATGCCTGCTGCGGCTCCTCCTCCTCCTCCACTTCAGAACTACTGCCGCCTGCACCCTGTTCCCCCAATGGCTGCCAATCGGGGTCAACAACTGGGTCATCAATGACCTCCTCTTCTATCTCGTGTGCAACTTCGTCTGTGTCACCGTGGAAGCCGGTGGTAGAGCGTTCGTGACGGGGCACCATAGTCTCAGCTGGGTTTGATTCTGGTTCAGTACACTGCGAGGGCAATGTTCTGGTCTGAGTCAAAGGAACAGCATAGTAATCTGGCTGTGGCTGTGCATCAGTGCACTCCATGTCTGATTCAACTTCTAATGGGCATGGCCTGTTAACTGTTTGACTGTCTAACCCAGGAACGGTATGTGTAAAGAGCTCCATGGAGTAACCCGTTGTGTCTCCTGACGCATCCTTGTCTCTTGTTCTGGGTGAAGAAGACAAGGAAGCGACTTGTCCCTGACCGTCAACATCCACTAACGACGCGCTGCTTTTACATTTTGCACTTTCAGAAGAGGAGGCAAAAGAGCTAGAGCCTGAGTCAGCGAGGAAAGCCAAAAAGTGTTCTTGCTGCTCCGGCTTTAAAAGCGGTTTTCCTACTCCCAGAAAAGGGAGCGTTCGAGGCCTTGTGTAGCCAGACGACGAACCTGGCTCAACAACTCGAGACTTAGGTGCTGTACTGCTTTTACCACGACCACCTGATGCTCCACCACCACTACCATCATTACCAGCTGACAATGACTGCCCACGGCCACGACCTCTTCCACCAGACTTCCTCATTGTTTGCAAAATGTAACCAAAGTATCGGTATTTGTTACTGTAAAACAACTTATAAGGTGAACTCTAACTTCTGTAGGATTTATATACACCTTTATAGGTGGCTGACACTGAAAGGAAAACCAGGCCCAATGTTACACACTAGGTTTTCTGTGCCCCAATAATTTGAGACAGATGGCACACACTCGACCGGCACTCAAGCAGAAATGCCAATCTTAATCTTCCACTATTTTTTTTTTCAGGGAGAATTTACAAAAAAAAAAATGGCCCAGTATTACACACTGGTTTTCTGTGGCACACAATGAGAGACAGATGCCACACACAGCAATGGCACAGAGGCAGACTTGCCAATCTTTATGTCCCACTATTTATTTATTTTTTTACAGGGAGAATTTATCCCCCCCCCAAAAAAATGGCCCAGTATTACACACTGGTTTTCGGTGGCACACAATGAGAGACAGATGCCACACACAGCACTGGCACAGAAACAGACTTGCCAATCTTTATCTCCCACTATTTATTTATTTTTTTACAGGGAGAATTTACCCCCCCAAAAAAATGGCCCAGTATTACACACTGGTTTTCGGTGGCACACAATGAGAGACAGATGCCACACACAGCAATGGCACAGAGGCAGACTTGCCAATCTTTATCTCCCACTATTTTTTTTTTTTTTTCAGGGAGAATTAAAAAAAAAAAAAAAATGGCCCAGTATTACACACTAGGTTTTCTGTGGCACACAATGAGAGACAGATGACACACACAGCAATGGCACAGAGGCAGACATGCCAATCTTTATCTTCCACTATTTATTTATTTTTTTTCAGGGAGAATTAAAAAAAAAAAAAAAAAAAGGCCCAGTATTACACAGTAGGTTTTCTGTGGCACACAATGAGAGACAGATGACACACAGCAATGGCACAGAGGCAGACTTGCCAATCTTTATCTCCCACTATTTATTTATTTTTTTACAGGGAGAATTTACCCCCCCCAAAAAAAATGGCCCAGTGTTACACACTGGTTTTCGGTGGCACACAATGAGAGACAGATGCCACACACAGCACTGGCACAGAAGCAGACTTGCCAATCTTTATCTCCCACTATTTATTTATTTTTTTACAGGGAGAATTTACCCCCCCAAAAAAATGGCCCAGTATTACACACTGGTTTTCGGTGGCACACAATGAGAGACAGATGCCACACACAGCAATGGCACAGAGGCAGACTTGCCAATCTTTATCTCCCACTATTTATTTATTTTTTTTTTCAGGGAGAATTAAAAAAAAAAAAAAATGGCCCAGTATTACACACTAGGTTTTCTGTGGCACACAATGAGAGACAGATGACACACACAGCAATGGCACAGAGGCAGACATGCCAATCTCTATCTTCCACTATTTATTTATTTTTTTTTTCAGGGAGAAGTAAAAAAAAAAAAAAAAAAAGGCCCAGTATTACACAGTAGGTTTTCTGTGGCACACAATGAGAGACAGATGACACACAGCAATGGCACAGAGGCAGACTTGCCAATCTTTATCTCCCACTATTTATTTATTTTTTTACAGGGAGAATTTACCCCCCCCAAAAAAATGGCCCAGTATTACACACTGGTTTTCGGTGGCACACAATGAGAGACAGATGCCACACACAGCACTGGCACAGAGGCAGACTTGCCAATCTTTATATTCCACTAGTTATTTCTTTTTTTACATGGAGAATTTACCCAAAAAAAAATGGCCCAGTATTACACACTGGTTTTTGGTGGCACACAATGAGAGACAGATGCCACACACATGGCACAGAGGCAGACTTGCCAATCTTTATCTCCCACTATTTATTTATTTTTTTATAGGGAGAATTTACCCCCCCCCAAAAAATGGCCCAGTATTACACACTGGTTTTCGGTGGCACACAATGAGAGACAGATGCCACACACAGCACTGGCACAGAGGCAGACTTGCCAATCTTTATATCCCACTATTTATTTCTTTTTTTACATGGAGAATTTACCAAAAAAAAAAAATGGCCCAGTATTACACACTGGTTTTCGGTGGCACACAATGAGAGACAGATGCCACACACAGCACTGGCACAGAGGCAGACTTGCCAATCTTTATCTCCCACTATTTATTTATTTTTTTACAGGGAGAATTTACAAAAAAAAAAAAATGGCCCAGTATTACACACTGGTTTTCGGTGGCACACAATGAGAGACAGATGCCACACACAGCACTGGCACAGAGGCAGACTTGCCAATCTTTATCTCCCACTATTTATTTATTTTTTTACAGGGAGCATTTACAAAAAAAAAAAGGCCCAGTAATACACACTGGTTTTCGGTGGCACACAATGAGAGACAGATGCCACACACAGTACTGGCACAGAGGCAGACTTGCCAAGCTTTATCTCCCACTATTTATTTATTTTTTTACAGGGAGAATTTACCAAAAAAAAAAAATAGCCCAGTATTACACACTGGTTTTCGGTGGCACACAATGAGAGACAGATGCCACACACAGCACTGGCACAGAGGCAGACTTGCCAATCTTTATCTCCCACTATTTATTTATTTTTTTACAGGGAGAATTTACCAAAAAAAAAAAATGGCCCAGTATTACACACTGGTTTTCGGTGGCACACAATGAGAGACAGATGCCACACACAGCACTGGCACAGAGGCAGACTTGCCAATCTTTATCTCCCATTATCTATTTATTTTTTTACAGGGAGAATTTACAAAAAAAAAAAATGGCCCAGTATTACACACTGGTTTTCGGTGGCACACAATGAGAGACAGATGCCACACACAGCAATGGCACAGAGGCAGCCTTGCCAAACTTTATCTCCCACTATTTATTTTTTTTTTTTTCAGGGAGAATTAAAAAAAAAAAAAAATGGCCCAGTATTACACACTGGTTTTCGGTGGCACACAATGAGAGACAGATGCCACACACAGCACTGGCACAGAGGCAGACATGCCAATCTTTATCTCCCACTATTTATTTTTTATTTTTTCAGGGAGAATTAAAAAAAAAAAAAAAAAAAGGCCCAGTATTACACACTGGTTTTCGGCGGCACACAATGAGAGACAGATGCCACACACAGCACTGGCACAGAGGCAGACTTGCCAATCTTTATCTCCCTGCAGTAATCTCAGAAAAGTATGGCAGGCAGCTATAAAAAGGACTGCTGCACACAAAAGTGTGGACAAACAAACAAGATAGCTGTGCAGAAAGCAAGGAACAGCAGGATTTGTGCTTTGAAAAAAGCAGTTGGTTTGCACAGCGGCGTACACACACAGCAACGCAGCTATCAGGGAGCCTTCTAGGGCAGCCCAATGAGCTACAGCGCTGCGGACAAAAAAATGTAGCTTCCACTGTCCCTGCAAACAAAAGGTGGTGTTAGACAGTGGAAATCGCTACAGCACAAGCGGTTTGGGGGTGAATGTACCCTGCAAAACACTATCCCTGCTTCTGACGAAGCGGCACCCCTCCCTATGCTCAGATCAGCAGCAGTAAGATGGCGGTCGGCGGGAACACCCCTTTATAGCCCCTGTGACGCCGCAGAAAGCAAGCCAATCACTGCAATGCCCTTCTCTAAGATGGTGGGGACTGAGATCTATGTCATCACGCTGCCCACACTCTCCACCTTCATTGGCTGAGAAATGGCGCTTTTAGCGTAATTGAAACGCGACTTTGGCACGAAAGTCGCGTACCGCATGGCCGACCCCACACAGGGATCGGGTCGGTTTTCATGAGACGCCGACTTTGCCAAAAGTCGGCGACTTATGAAAATGAACGATCCGTTTCGCTCAACCCTAGTACTCAGTTTGTGGCAAAATTTTGGAAAGCATTTTGCTCACGGCTGGGGATCAAGTTATCTCATTTTTCTGCGTTTCATCCTCAGTCTAATGGTCAGACCGAGCGTATGAACCAAAATTTGGAACAGTACTTACGCTGCTTTGTCTCTGATAACCAGGAGGAGTGGTCGACGTTCCTTCCTTTGGCTGAGTTTGCCATCAATAATCACCGCCAGGAGTCTTCTGGGGAGTCTCCTTTTTTTGTGTTTATGGGCTACATCCTCAATTTTGTACTTGAGTCAGAGGGGCTCTTCCGGCGTTCCAGAGGAAGACCAGTTAGGAGCACAATTGTCATCAGTCTGGAGGAGAGTTAAACAGCGCCTGTTGAGTGTGGGTGCTAGGTACAAACGTGTGGCTGACAGTAGGCGTGTGCCAGGTCCGGACCTGAGTGTGGATGACTGGGTGTGGTTATCCACAAAAAACATAAGACTCAAGATACCATCCCTTAAATTGGGTCCAAGGTATATTGGTCCATTTAGGGTCACCGCCATCATTAACCCTGTAGCGTACCGATTGGAGCTTCCTACGGTGTATAAGATACACAACGTGTTCCACAGATCGTTGCTAAAAAGGACGGTGGGTCTTGTGGACGCGACACCAATGCCTTCTCCTGTCTTGGTGGATGGTAATTTGGAATTTGAAGTCTCCAAGGTGGTTGACTCTCGTGTAGTGCGTTGCACTTTACAGTACTTGGTACACTGGCGTGGTTATGGGCCTGAGGAGAGGTCCTGGGTACCAGCCTCGGATGTTCATGCGGATCGGCTGGTCAGTATGTTTCACCGCCGCCATCCAGACAAACCGGGTCCTATAAGTCGTGAGGGCCCTGGGGTCCCTCGTAGAAGGCGGGGTAATGTCATGTCGGATGCTGTTCATACTAGGGCGTTCGGCAGACAGCGGTAATTCCGCTTTTGTCCACTATGCGCTCAGTGGCGTCGGCTAGATTTTGTCTAGCTGGTCCGGGGTTAATTTAGCTGGTGCTCGGATTGGAAGCTGGGCCAAGCCCACTCCCTTTAAATAGTTCTTCTGAACATTGGGCGTCGCCAATTATAGCTTCTGTCTAGTGCTTGGTTATCTCGGTCTGGAGTGGTGAGCTAAGAGTTGGAGTATCGTATCTGGTGGTGTATTTCCGTTTGTCTTATTTACTCCTTCCTGTATTTGTATTTGTTTTGCCCTGTGCATTTATAGTGTATCCCTGAGTGACTGCGGCTTGGTTCATATTTTCAATTATCCTTGTCTGTGTCAACTGTGGGTATTGGTGTATGATCTCTTCACTGGGTGGTGGCTGGTGGTTTCAGCCTAGGGTTGAAACAGGAGATGAGGGTGAGGGTGGAGGCCTAGACATGCACACCATCAGTGTAAACTCTAGGAGAGGGTCAGTCAGGATTTCCCTAGTCTGAGGGAAATTGCAGGGGCACCGGTTATTAGCTCTTGCCCACCTAGGCTCCCCGTGACACTTTCCTACTAGCACTGTGATGTAGTTCCTTGCTGCCCTAGGCCACTCACAAGGTCCTCATGTGTTCTCTCTGTCCTCCTTGTTGGAAGGACACTAACCTGTATGACAGGTGGCTCGATCCTTTTTACAGGGTCTCTATCACGACCCGGGCTTTATCTGTTACTCTGTCCTCGGGTGTTAATGGTGGACAGGTGACTTGTAATCCAGCTGTCCTGCAAGTTTCAGCTGCGAGCCGTGGAGTCACACACAACCTCGGTCTTCCAACTATCGGTGTCTGCGCTCTGTAGGGAGGTAGCCCAGTCGCAGCTATTCTCCCCAGTTCTCACTCTCCTGCACTTCACTTCTCCTACATGCTCACTACAATCCGTTCGGCTTTCTCTTTCTCGCTTTCCAGGAGCTGCAGCACTTCTCGTGGCTACATGGTCCCTCTGCTCCCTTCTCCTCTGTCTCTCTGACAGGAACTACTGACGTTCCCTCCAGACCAAAATATATATAGGGGAGCCACCCACAAGCTGGATCAGAGCACTCCCCTTTTGGCATGGAGTGTGAACATGTTGCATTCTTCCTCGCTTCCAAGCGTGACATCACTCTCCCTGTGAGGAAAGCAATGTCACTGTGACCAGGAACCTGGGGTGTCACACTTACTTTTCAAACAATTTTACCCTTGCAGACCTGTGTCATCTTTCTTGATAGTGCATTATTCTATGTAAGTTGGACTTACACTGCCAAAAACAATGGCAGTCTATGCACATTGAGTGATCTATAACAGATGCTCAGTTTACACTGAAATATTATAATGAACAAGCGTTCTTAACACCTTTAATGAATATGACATGTACAATATGTCACGTCCCTGTCTTTGATGTATCTTACCAGGCAGATGATAACTAATTTACTCAACCATCATGTGCCTTTAACAGTCACAGAAGATGAAAAAAAAAAAATAGAAAATTGGACGTTGGGTGTAGGTGTTAAGAAAGCTAATTTCACAATATTCCAATGTAAATAGACTGATGATGACCTGATGAAAGACATTTGTTCATCGTGTGAAATGATCTTTAGTGCAGTGCAAAAGATAAACGTTCTTTGAGGTGCATCATCATGCGTAAATAGGACTTGCACTGCCTATGGCAGTCTATGCACACTGGGTCATCTATTACATATCTCACAGGGAACATCATTTACTGCAGTCTGCTTGTGAAAACAGGCTATTAAACGACCACTGATCGAGGTCCGCGTAAATGGATCCTAAGGCTTTGGGCTCCACACAAAATCGATAGCCTGTTTGTTCCTTTCAGAAATTGGAGTGCATGCTCTTTCAAGTGCTCCTATGTTTTCTGAGAGAGTGGCTGTCAGACTGCTGTGGTGGTGGCTTATATTGGATAATAAAAGGATTGTCAGTACAAAATTGAATATGCCAAATCCTTATCTCCTCCGACATTATTTGTCAGGAGTACGCAGAGGCCCTCACATGCATAAGGCCTCTTTCAGATGTCCATGTTTCTTCACATACCAAAAAAAACAGGCTATGTTTCATCAGTGTTTTGGAGCTATACATACTCCTGGCCAGCACCTGTCTTGTGGGCATTACCTCACTCCATACACTTGTATTAAGTGAGGCCGCACCACATCTAGTGACGCAGCTGTCCACTGGACATTGCCAACTAGATGGCTGGGCCTTGTTCCATACAAGTGTATGGAGCGAGGCTGGACCTACTGGCTGGGCTCTGGCCAGGAGTTTGAATAACACATACATACCCTTCGATCCTGGCTCAGAAACCGGCAAATCCATGCAGCGCACAGTGCATGCTTTGTGGGCAAATTGTAAGTTTGCAGTCTTACAGAGTGACTGCAGACTTATCAAGTTGTACCAGACAACCCTTTAATGTGATTGATCTCCATTCAGATTGATCACTGATACTACTATAATTTCATACAAAAGATTAAATCAAAGAAAAACATTCCATTGAAATTTTTAATGTGTTGTACTGGAATTTTACTGCCAATTGCTGTTTAGTCGTTAAGCATTCTTTAATATAACAATGTTAGCTGCTGCTAACAAATTCTTATGTATAGAGCAGATACATGATAATGACTGAGCTATTTCTCTCACCAATGCTGTTGTTCTCATTTAATGAGTTATGTTTTATTGCAATATAATACATTTCTACTCTATAAAATACTACAAAATGTATATTGTTCACTGATTGCGTAAGAGTTAAGCACTGCTGCTTTCTGCAGCTTTATTGTTCTTTTCCAACTAATAGGTACCAAATTCTAAAATTCTTAAGAAAGTTCCAAAATTGTCCTTGCACTGTGAACTTCACAGATATCTTTTCCAGAAAATTATACAACTATGGTTGAAGTCAATAATATAACCAAGCAATGATGAACGAAAATAGTCAAAGATACAGTATTTGAATGCCTGACCATCATCCCTACAGCATAGAAGCTTGTCAAACATCTCATTCAAAACCTTGGGCACCATGTAGTTGGGCCAATTGGGTCTTGTCTTCGTTTATCTAGGGAGGTTACTACCAAGAAGAAAGTAGTTACTGTGAGAATTTAAGCCCCTAAAATCATTTTTAGGGGTCATGTATTGATGTTGGACAAGAAAGTCTGCCTCACAATTAGCATGCTTAACCCCTTCACGACCTTAGATGTATACATATGTCCTGGCTAGGAAGGTGTTCCTGACCTAAGACGTTCGGATACAACCTGGCTATAATGCGGGCACAAGAGCTGTGCATGCGATCGCCACCAGGTGTTAAGCTAACATGAAAGCTGATACACAACTTTCACTGCCAGGAGCGGCTGACTGCAATTCCCATGGCTATTTAACCCCCTAAATGCTGCGATCGCATTTAGAATGCAGGGAGAAGGTGCTCCCTCGCCTCTCTGATTAGCGCCCTCGCGACTTCATCACGAGGGCATGATCGTTGCCATGGTGACCTGAGGTCGGACCATGAAAATGACATTTCCATATAGGATATAAGTAGAAAAGTTTAAAAATTTAAGAACAAATTGTAAAAATATAAAAATAAATAAATCACAAAATAATAGTAAAAAAAATATACCCATAAATCCATAAATCCATATTTTTATACAAAAAAAAAGTACACGTTTGGTATCGCCATGTCAGGAACGACCCAACATATAAAACTTTCATACTAGCTAACCCCTTCTGTATACACTGCAAAAAAAAAATGAGACAAAAAACTGCTTTTTCATCATACCACTAAACAAAAAGTGGAATAAAATGTGATCAAAAAGAAGAATGTAAATAAAAATGGCTGAAATCATCATTTTGTCCACAAAAAACAAGCTCCACAGAGCTCCATCAGTGGAAAAATCAAAAAGTTATACCTCTCAGAATAAAGTGATGCAAAAATAATTTTTTTTTCTATAAACCAGTTTTTATTGTGATAAAGCGACAAAATATAAAAGATTATATTAATGTGATATTGCTGCAATCGCTATAATGGAACCGAAGAATAAAGCTGCCTTATCAATTTTACCACACAAGGAACAGCATAAAACATTAATAAACAATTCATTGAATAGCTGGTTTTTGTTCATTTTGCTTCCCAAAAATCGGAATAGAAAGCTATCAAAAATATTATGTGGCAGAATATGATACCAACAAAAACATCAACTTGTCACACAAAAACTCAGTCCTCACATGACTCTGTCTGCCGAAAAATTTAAAAATTATAGTTCTCAAATATGGTGATGCAAAAACATTTTTTACAACAAAGTCTTTCACTGTAGAAAGACTTTGAAGAAGCCAAACAAGAAAAACCATATAAATCTGGTATCGCTGTAATCGCATTGACCAAAAAACAAAGTTATCTAATCATTTATGAGCACTTACACCAGGTTTTCCATGTAAATCTCCATAATACATGATTCAGATGGAACACCCAGCTGAAGATTCCAGTCGTCTGGCCTATGGTCTGGTTGTGTCCGTCTTTTGAAGCGTGCATTAAAGTGTGGTCGACCACATTTGAAAAGGACAATGCTGAATGCCTAACATAGTCCAGAGTAACTCTGAAGGGTCATTATAGTGAATGGATCACTCGGGCATTTCATCTGAACCACACCACTGAGAGATTTAGATGGCAAGCCCGAAGTAAGAGCTCAGCGTAGAGCACAGGATAAACGTGATCCAAAATCTTATGTAGATGTTCACAACAAAAGATTCAAATCAAGCCACATAAAAGCAAGTCCCCAGTCAGTTCCATCATCTGTTAGCGGAAATATAAGGGGCTTCCACATTACTGGTAGTACAAAGGCTCTGGAAAAGCGTTATGGCTCCTCAATCCCCAAAAGATTCAGCAAATTGTAAGCTCCATAATTTTGTGCCCCCTCCCTTCTAAGCTGCAGTGTGCCTAAACCACATATAACGTCCAAATGTTTGGCATTCTTGTAGCAATAAGAGCTCACCAATTTAAGGGTGCATGTCTCCAGAAGCACCAGCTGGCCATAATATACTGGGCTCTGCAATGTACGGGCACTACAATGTACTGGGCACTACAATGGCAGATTTGCAATTTTCACACAGCAACATTCACTGCTGCTTGTTTCTGGAAAACATTCATGGAGTCAAATCATCACTACGTAGAAACCGCAGGTAAAGAAGGATGCAGGGACAAATGGGAGCCAGAAAGCAAACAGCGTTTTTAACTTTTCTTTTAACTTCCAACCCAAAAATATAACAACAGTTTTCCACGCAGGGAACTTGAGTACAAGTATACAATATCACAGTAAATCCTAACTACTATATAGGAGGCCTGAACTATACCCGAAGAACGCGGCCGCGCCTCACTAGTACCTCTCCTACTAAGGTAAAGTCAACAACGTTCACTTATCAGTGCTGTCTCAGCGATGTAGTCCCGGTGGTGAGGCTCCGTCAGCAACGTAGTCCTAGTGGAGAGGGAAGGCGGTGTCCTCCGACGTCGAACCCAGGTGTAGATTCGAGTCCAGAATGTCTTTTGCGGTGCTGCGTTACCTCCCGCAGGCGGACGTTGATCCGGGGTAACCGTTTCCACGTCCAGAGAGGAGTCTCTTTGAGGAGAATTAGCAGAATTATCAGTATCAGTCACAGCTAAGAAAAACCCAGGAGGATCCGGAGCACTCTGTGGCAAGATGCTCCCGGGGAGTGCGGTAATACTGTCCCTGAGCTGATCAGCACTACCCCTCTGCCTGGGGGGTCGCTGACGACGAATGCGCCTCTTTTTGGGGGCTCTGGTAATTGCCCGCAGTGTCTGTTGCACGTTTTCCCCCTGCTTCCAGCAAGTCTCACTGCGGCCTGCACACACACGACAACTGCGCTGCAGTTTCCTCTCCTCAGAGTTTTCCCGCGCTTCTCTCCCCTTGCTCTCGCGCGTAAAGCCTTTTATCCTCCCTTCTCCCTGCGTCACCCTGCCTCCTGTCACATGAACCTGGCTTCCCCTCCGCCCCTCAAATCCGTCTCTCGGAACCCCGACTCCCGGCAACAATGGTTCCACCCGTCTGCCCGGCTCACCAGGTCCCCGTCCCCTACATTCCCCCACCCTGTATGCTCGCCAGTCCCTGGGCGAGGCCTTCGCACTGACAGGTCGTCTACCTGACGGGTTGTTCCACACTTGGGTCTGTCTAGTGTGTAAGTCAGGACTGTAGCGAGTTGGGGGTCTTCCTGCAGTAGAACGTTCAGTACGTCGTAGCTCGGGTCCTGGTGTCGAGGGTGTCGGGGGAATGCGGTCAACGGAGGGGCGACTGGTCAGGGGGTGGGTATTAGTCGAGATAGGGGGAGTATTTTGACGCCATTCTTCTTCTTCATCATCCTCTTCATCCCACCAATGGTTGTTGGGGGACTCAGTCGTAGGTGGCTCTTCTCTAATTGTGGGTTCTGGGGGGTCCGAGTCAACAGAGCAACACAACCGGAGCATGTTGCGATTTAGAATGCGAGTACCTGTACTTCCGGGGACCTCAGACTGTACTTCATATACAGGCCCATGCGGGTCTATACGGCGAAGCACCCGATAGGGTGTTTTTTCCCAACGATGGTCTAACTTGTTTTGTGGTCTTTGCTCTCGAACGAGTACTCGTTCACCTGGCCGGAACTCTGGGGGTTTTGCTGTAGGGGTGCTCCGATGCTCCACTTCCCGAATTCGAGTGTGCACCATCCGGTGTAAGGTCTGCAGCCGATGTCGATGATCACGCACCCACGAAGCCATCCCTGTTCGGGGGCCTTCTTCCTCCGAAGACAGTTCTAGATCTGTCACGCCTTTCCCTGGGCGCCCAAAGACCACTTCATACGGGGTGCGTCCTGTGACTTGATGAACCCTATTGTTGTAGACCCACACTAGGTCAGACACATACTCCGGCCAGCGGGCCTTTTGATCTTGTTCTAGCGCCCACAACATTTGAAGCAAAGTCCGGTTAAACCGCTCACAAGCCCCATTCCCCTGGGGGTGATACGGTGTGGTGCGTGACTTATCAATGCCGTAGAGACGATGCAGCTCATCCATGACTTTGCCCAAGAAACAGGCTCCTTGATCCGAATGTATTCGCCTCGGACAGCCGTAGACTTGGATAAAGTTCTTACAGACAGCGCTCGCCGCAGACTCAGCTGTCTGATCGCGGGTAGGGGTGACTACTGCGAACTTTGAAAAATGATCCACCATAACGAGACAGTGTTCGTAGCCTTGATGCGCTGCTCCAATGGTGATGTAGTCTATCATCAATACTTCAAAAGGGGCAGACGTCGTGATGCTCTGCACAGGTGCCCTTTCCTCCGGTGACTTGGTTAACTCACATTGTCGACATTGCCTACAGGCAGTTTGTACTTCCGCGAGCAGTCGAGGATGATAGAACCGAGTTTGCAGCCACTTAAACGTCCTCTTCACTCCGAAGTGTGCCCCGGACTCATGAGCTTCTTTAGCAACTGCGGCCACCACGGGCCCTGGTAAGACCATCTGCCACGTCGGCCCGGAATCTGCCTGAGCCATGGTTAAGTGGCATAAGAGCCCTTCCTGAAGAGTTAGGCGTTCCCATTGCCGCAGAAGAAGGTTCAGGTCTGACGAGATGGTTTGTCCAGGAGTTCTCACGGGCAATAGGCCATTCGTTACCCACTGTCGCAATGGAGCTAGTTCTTGGTCTTCTTGTTGTAACCGTATCCATTCGTCTCGACTCTGAACCAACAGTCCTGTAGCCGTTCCATTCCCGGTCTGCTCCCAGCTCACAGCCGTCCGAGCAGCGCCCCCGATGGTGTAAGGGATTTCTTCTCCCTCCAGCTCCTCATCTCGGTTAGTTCTTGGGGTGACCCTCCGAAGACGAGATAATGCGTCAGCATGAACATTCTCCGCTCCACGCTTGTAGAGGATACGGTATCTGTACTTGGCCATCCGGGCTACCCAGCGCTGTTCCAGGGCACCCAATTTCGCATTTTCCAGATGTGCCAATGGGTTGTTGTCCGTGCGTACCAGCACCTCAGAACCGGCCAGGTACTCAGCGAACCGCTCCGTCATAGCCCACACCACGGCTAGCAACTCCACCTTGAACGAGCTGTAATTGTCCGGGTTCAACTCAGAGTCATGAAGAGACCGACTCGCATAGGCGATCACTCTCTCCCGCCCATCCTGAACCTGAGACAACACAGCCCCCAATCCCTGAGAGCTGCCGTCGGTGTGCAGGATGAACGGTTGCGAAAGTCCACATAAGCCAACACAGGCGGCTCCATGAGAGCTGTCTTCAAGTCCTGGAACGCTGCCTCTTGTGGCTCCTGCCATTGTATCTTCTTCCCCCGTTCCTTGGGGGAGCTTCCTTTCAGCAAGACTTGTAGATTGTAAGAGCGGCGCGCAAAGTTCTTCACAAAGCGCCGGTAGTACCCAGCGAGGCCCAAGAACGCCCGTACATCCTTGGCGGTCTCCGGTGTGGGCCACTCCTGGATTGCGGCAATCTTCTCCTGTGATGGTCGGACTCCTTCGGCGGACACCACATGCCCCAGGTACTCGATTTGTTCCCGGAACAAGTGACATTTCTGGGGCTTCACCTTAAGCCCGTATTTCAGTAACCGGTCCAGCACCTGCTCCAGTCGGCACAGATGTTCCTCGAATGTTGGGGCATAGATGATGATGTCATCCAGATAAATGAGAGTGGCCTCGAAGTTCAAATCCCCCAGACACCGCTCCATTAATCGCTGAAAGGTGCCGGGAGCGTTGGCCAGTCCAAACGGCATTCGATTGAACTCAAATAATCCCATGGGCAGGATAAACGCTGTCTTGGGACGATCTGCTTCTGACATCGGGACCTGCCAGTATCCGCTGGCTAGGTCTAAGGTGGAAAAATATTTGGCCCGACCCAGCACGGAGAGAGATTCCTCAATACGGGGAAGTGGATAAGAGTCTCTCTCGGACGGTGCATGCATTTAGCTTACGATAGTCCACACAGAACCGTAGCGTGCCGTCCTTTTTCCGCACCAGCACGATCGGGGCAGCCCACGTGCTCTGACTCTCGCGGATCACTCCTTTTTGCAGCATCTGGCCTAACAATGTCTTTACTTCTTGGTACATCTGCGGGGGAATCTGTCTGTACCGCTCCCTGATGGGCATTGTCTCCCCGGTAGGAATTCCATGTTCGATGGCCGTGGTACAGCCAAAATCATCTTCATGTTGCGCGAACACTTCAGCATAGTGCCCAAGGAGTCGTTGCACTCGCGAGACCTGTGATAGATCCAGGCCCGGTAATCCTGTCCACATGTGCTCCAGAATAGTTTGTCCCTTTCGGACCGCTATTGGCTCAGGATCCTGCGTAGACCGGACACTGACCGTCCAGGGATCAGGGGAATCCACCTTTAACTGCAAAGTATCCGGAGGAGGCATCACTTCTAAAGGTCGTAACACTTTGGCCATCTCACTTCGGACCCGTAGCACGACATCGTGTTCGTCCACATTCACACATCGCACTGGCACGGCTCCATTTTTAACAGTAGCCAGAGATCGGGCCACCAGCAGTCCTGTGGGCAAAGGGGATGTAAAGGTGGGCTCAATCTGTACTTGTACTCCTTCTAGAGGGATGCGGGCTCGTATGGGCAGGGATATAACAGTCTGTCCTGGGGGGAACGTCACCTTAGCTGTCGGGGAAGTAATCACTCTCCCTAGTATGTCTCCCTCTTGACAGGTCTCTTGTACCCGGACTTCTCTCACTAACTGTCTGAACACGGAGCCCTGAGGTGTACTGGTCCCCCACTGATTGAGTGTCTCTTGCGTAGTCTCCCCTAACAGAAAACTGCCAAAATCTTTCAATACGTTCATCCCCAAGGTCACGGTATGTTGTGGGCTGGGATCTCCCCGAGTTAACACAACCCCCCGGCGGCCCAGGTCCTTCCCACATAAAGATATTTGCATCCAGGTGACCCCTTCTACTGGGATGGGCAGCTGATTGGCGGCCTGTAACCGAATTACGGGGCCCCATTGGGGTCTGACGGGCGAAGGAAAGTGTTTTCTAAAATAAGCCTCGGGCATAGTCGTGACTTGCGATCCGGTATCCACCAGACAACGTACAGCCCTCCCTTCAAACTCCGCCCAGACCAGGGGGCAGCTGGCAACCAAATTTTCGGGACTTTCACCACCCATCCGCGGGGACTCTGACTCCGAGCGTCGTCCCCCTAGCTCGGAGCCCTCTAGTTTAACGCCCGACGAGACGAGGCCCTCCCCCTCCGGGGGCACTCCCGTGCGAAATGTCCGGCCTCCCCGCAACCATAGCAAACACCGGGGACCGGATAATATCCTGGACGAGCGCCACGAGCTAGACTCCCAGAACCTTGCCCCCGGGGTAACTCCCTTGGGCTTCGCGCATTTTCTTTTACTTCAGCCAGTTCGTCTCTGATTTGTTTGAGCTCCTGTCGCATCTCCTGAACCCACGACGGCTCACCCCCTCCTGCGGCGGCGGTCTGGATAACCCGAGTCTCTCCTGTCGGGACGGTCACCCCCCTCTCTTGTTCCCGGGTGCGGGCCTCATTGCCTATGTCGGAGAAAGTCAGGCGCGGGTCGACCCGCACTCGTTCACGTAGAGCCTGTTTGGTCAACTCATCCCGCAGTCCCGTCACCAGCTGGTCGCGCAGGGTCACGTCAACATTTCCCATCCCCATACCATCTTTCCGCACGATTGCAATGTTTAGCTCTTGCAGAGCATTCATGTACTGAGTGACAGACTCGCCCTCTTTTTGTCGCCGTCTAAACAACCGGGCCCGCAGCTCTCTCACGTCGGTGGGATCCCTGTGCGTCCCCTCTAACACATTTAACACACCGGTAAAAGTATTCCGCTCCGTGGGGGGTCTCAACATCACTGAATCCCGAGCCTCTCCGTCTAAGGCCATAATGGCCACCTCTGCTTCCAGGGCCGGGGTCATAGGATGCATTCTCAGCAGCCCCCGCATCCTTTCAGTCCAGCTCCACAACAACATGTTGCTCCCATTAAACTTGGGCAGATTATTTAACATGGCCCCCAATGAGAGAGACGCTCTCGGCCCAGCCCCATCCTCCGTATCTTCTGGCTCCCTCTTTGGATCCTGCATCCTGCCGACTACGCCAAATGTAGAAACCGCAGGTAAAGAAGGATGCAGGGACAAGTGGGAGCCAGAAAGCAAACAGCGTTTTTAACTTTTCTTTTAACTTCCAACCCAAAAATATAACAACAGTTTTCCACGCAGGGAACTTGAGTACAAGTATACAATATCACAGTAAATCCTAACTACTATATAGGAGGCCTGAACTATACCCGAAGAACGCGGCCGCGCCTCACTAGTACCTCTCCTACTAAGGTAAAGTCAACAACGTTCACTTATCAGTGCTGTCTCAGCGATGTAGTCCCGGTGGTGAGGCTCCGTCAGCGACGTAGTCCTAGTGGTGAGGGAAGGCGGTGTCCTCCGACGTCGAACCCAGGTGTAGATTCGAGTCCAGAATGTCTTTTGCGGTGCTGCGTTACCTCCCGCAGGCGGACGTTGATCCGGGGTAACCGTTTCCACGTCCAGAGAGGAGTCTCTTTGAGGAGAATTAGCAGAATTATCAGTATCAGTCACAGCTAAGAAAAACCCAGGAGGATCCGGAGCACTCTGTGGCAAGATGCTCCCGGGGAGCACGGTAATACTGTCCCTGAGCTGATCAGCACTACCCCTCTGCCTGGGGGGTCGCTGACGACGAATGCGCCTCTTTTTGGGGGCTCTGGTAATTGCCCGCAGTGTCTGTTGCACGTTTTCCCCCTGCTTCCAGCAAGTCTCACTGCGGCCTGCACACACACGACAACTGCGCTGCAGTTTCCTCTCCTCAGAGTTTTCCCGCGCTTCTCTCCCCTTGCTCTCGCGCGTAAAGCCTTTTATCCTCCCTTCTCCCTGCGTCACCCTGCCTCCTGTCACATGAGCCTGGCTTCCCCTCCACCCCTCAAATCCGTCTCTCGGAACCCCGACTCCCGGCAACAATGGTTCCACCCGTCTGCCCGGCTCACCAGGTCCCCGTCCCCTACAACTACACCTGTAGATAAATTCCCAAAAGAGTATAATTTCCAAAATTGGGTCACATGAGGGT
Organism: Ranitomeya variabilis; assembly: GCF_051348905.1. Classification (NCBI taxonomy): domain Eukaryota; kingdom Metazoa; phylum Chordata; class Amphibia; order Anura; family Dendrobatidae; genus Ranitomeya; species Ranitomeya variabilis. The sequence continues at coordinate 157,330,801 of NC_135235.1, read as the reverse complement.
ATTGTGCCCTTTTAGTACTAGGGCTCTATATATGGAGTCTGCAAACTATTCTAATAAAATTTGTGCTCCAGGAGGCAAACAGCGCACCATCCCGAGTCTCGCCATGTGGTTAAGCAGTACTATACAGCAACATGTGGAGCATTTCTAGGTTCAGCAGAAATTATCTAACACATTTTTGTGCCCTTTTTTACCCATTTCCACATGTGAAAATATAAAATATGGGGCTAAAACTACATTTCTGTGGAAGAAATGTAACTATGTTTCTTCACTGCCCAATGGTATAAAATTCTGTGACACACCTGTGGTGTCAATATGATCACTGCATCCTTAGATGAATTCACTGAGAGGTGCAGTTTGTAAAATTGGGTCACTTTTGGGGGGTTCTTCTGTTCTGGCACCTCAGGGGCTCTCCCAGTGTGGACATGGTACCTGCAAACCATAAGGCTGTGTGCACACGTAGCAGATTTTTCACATTTTTTTCGCTATAAAAACGCTATAAAAGCGCAAGAAAAATGCTCACATTAAGCATCCTATTTAATAGAATGCAATCCGCATTTTTTGTGCACATGCTGCGTTGTTTTCCTGAGTGAAATCGCATTCCAAAAAAAAACGCAGCATGTTCATTAAATTTGCGGAATCGTGGGGATTCCGCACACCTAGGAATGCATTGAAATGATTACTTCCCGCATGGGGCTATGCCCACCATGCGGGAAGTAAGCAGATCATGTACGGTTGGTACCCAGGGTGGAGGAGAGGAGACTTTCCTCCATGGACTGGGCACCATATAATTGTTAAAAAAAAAAAGAATTAAAATAAAAAATAGTGATATACTCACCTTCTGACGGCCCCGGAGTCTTCCCGCCTCTCAGCGGGGCATGCGGCTGCTTCTGTTCCCATGGATGCTTTGTGTGAAGGACCTGCGTGACGTCATCGCGTCCTGCACATAAAGCATCTATAGGAACGGAAGCCGCTGAGGAGATCGGCTGCCTTCGGAAGGTGAGAATAACCATTTTTTTTTTTTTTTTTTAATTATTTTTAATAGGGTTGAGCGAAACGGGTCGATCATTTTCAAAAGTCGCCGACTTTTGGCTAAGTCGGCGTCTCATGAAACCCGATCCGACCCCTGTGCTTGTCGGCCATGCGGTACGCGACTTTCGCGCCAAAGTCGCGTTTCAATGACGCGAAAAGCGCCATTTCTCAGCCAATGAAGGTGAACGCAGAGTGTGGGCAGCGTGATGACATAGATCCTGGTCCCCACCATCTTAGAGAAGGGCATTGCAGTGATTGGCTTGCTGTCTGCGGCGTCACAGGGGCTATAAAGGGGCGTTCCCGCCGACCGCCATCTTACTGCTGCTGATCTGAGCTTAGGGACAGGTTGCTGCCGCTTCGTCAGAAGCAGGGAGAGCGTTAGGCAGGGTCCACTAACCACCAAACCGCTTGTGCTGCAGCGATTTCCACTGTCCAACACCACGTTCGGTGTGCAGGGACTGTGGAAGCTATTTTTTTTTTTTTCCCCTCAGCGCTGTAGCTCATTGGGCTGCCCTAGAAGGCTCCGTGATAGCTGTATTGCTGTGTGTACGCCACTGTGGAAACCAACTGCTTTTTTCAAAGCACATATCCTCTTGTTCCTTCCTTTCTGCACAGCTATCTTTTTTGTTTGTCCACACTTTTTATTTAATTTGTGCATCAGTCCACTCCTATTGCTGCCTGCCATACCTGGCTTAGATTACTGCAGGGAGATAGTAATTGTAGGACAGTCCCTGTTTTTTTTTTGTTTTTTTTGTGGGAGATTAAGATTGGCATTTCTGCTACAGTGCCATCCCTGTGTGTGCCATCTCTCACTGAGTGGGCCATAGAAAGCCTATTTATTTTTTCCGTGATTTGTGTTCTAAATTCTACCTCAACACAAAAACACTACATCAATCAGTGGGAGAAAAATATTGGCCTCAGTCAGGGCTTGTGTGCCACTGCTGTGTGTGCTATCTCTCATTCAGTGGGCTATAGAAAGCCTATTTATTTTATTTTTTTTTTTAATATTATTTGGTTTCTAAAGTCTCCCTGAAAAAAAAAAAATACCTAAAAAAACAGTGGGAGAGTAATATTGCCCTTTCAGCTTGTGTGCCAGTCTTGACTCCTGGGTGTGCCACCTCTCTCTCTCATTCAGTGGGCCATAGAAAGGCTATTTTTTTTGGGGTTTTTTTAATATTATTTGGTTTCTAAAGTCTCCCTGAAAAAAAAAAAAAAACATAAAAAAACAGTGGGAGAGTAATATTGCCCTTTCAGCTTGTGTGCCAGTCTTGACTCCTGGGTGTGCCACCTCTCTCCCTCTCATTCAGTGGGCCATAGAAAGCCTATTTATTTTTTTTTTTAAATATTATTGGGTTTCTAAAGTCTCCCTTAAAAAACAAAAAATACATAAAAAAACAGTGGGAGAGTAATATTGCCCTTTCAGCTTGTGTGCCAGTCTTGACTCCTGGGTGTGCCACCTCTCTCTCATTCAGTGGGCCATAGAAAGCATTTTTTTTTTTTCCTTGATTTGTGTTCTAAAATCTACCTCAACACAAAAACACTACATCAATCAGTGGGAGAAAAATATTGGCCTCAGTCAGGGCTTGTGTGCCACTGCTGTGTGTGCTATCTCTCATTCAGTGGGCTATAGAAAGCCTATTTATTTATTTATTTTTTTTCTTATTATTTGGTTTCTAAAGTCTCCCTGAAAAAAAAACAAAAAACATAAAAAAACAGTGGGAGAGTAATATTGCCCTTTCAGCTTGTGTGCCAGTCTTGACTCCTGGGTGTGCCACCTCTCTCCCTCTCATTCAGTGGGCCATAGAAAGCCTATTTATTTTTTTAAAAAATATTATTGGGTTTCTAAAGTCTCCCTTAAAAAAAAAAAAACATACAAAAACAGTGGGAGAGTAATATTGCCCTTTCAGCTTGTGTGCCAGTCTTGACTCCTGGGTGTGCCACCTCTCTCTCTCATTCAGTGGGCCATAGAAAGGCTATTTTTTTTTTTGGTTTTTTTAATATTATTTGGTTTCTAAAGTCTCCCTGAAAAAAAAAAAAAAAACATAAAAAAACAGTGGGAGAGTAATATTGCCCTTTCAGCTTGTGTGCCAGTCTTGACTCCTGGGTGTGCCACCTCTCTCCCTCTCATTCAGTGGGCCATAGAAAGCCTATTTATTTATTTTTTTAAATATTATTGGGTTTCTAAAGTCTCCCTTAAAAAACAAAAAATACATAAAAAAACAGTGGGAGAGTAATATTGCCCTTTCAGCTTGTGTGCCAGTCTTGACTCCTGGGTGTGCCACCTCTCTCTCATTCAGTGGGCCATAGAAAGCATTTTTTTTTTCCTTGATTTGTGTTCTAAAATCTACCTCAACACAAAAACACTACATCAATCAGTGGGAGAAAAATATTGGCCTCAGTCAGGGCTTGTGTGCCACTGCTGTGTGTGCTATCTCTCATTCAGTGGGCTATAGAAAGCCTATTTATTTATTTATTTTTTTTCTTATTATTTGGTTTCTAAAGTCTCCCTGAAAAAAAAAAAAAAACATAAAAAAACAGTGGGAGAGTAATATTGCCCTTTCAGCTTGTGTGCCAGTCTTGACTCCTGGGTGTGCCACCTCTCTCCCTCTCATTCAGTGGGCCATAGAAAGCCTATTTATTTTTTTTTTTAAATATTATTGGGTTTCTAAAGTCTCCCTTAAAAAAAAAAAAAAACATAAAAAAACAGTGGGAGAGTAATATTGCCCTTTCAGCTTGTGCGCCAGTCTTGACTCCTGGGTGTGCCACCTCTCTCTCTCTAATTGTGGGCCATAGAAAGCCTTTTTTTTTTTTTTTTTTTTTAATATTATTTGGTTTCTAAAGTCTCCCTGAGAAAAAAAAATAAATAAATTAGGTGGGAGATTAATATTGACATTAGTGCTTGAGTGACAGTCCTGCGTGTGTGTCATCTCTGTGATTTTGTGCCACAGAAAACAGAGTGTGTAACATTGTGCCTGATTTTCCTTGTGGTCTCACCAACCTGTTAAGGGATATTGAAATCATACTGAAGTTATAGCTCACCGTGTAAGTTGTTTGACAGCAACAAATAAAGTTACTTTGGTTAAGATTTTAAAACAATGAGGAAGTCTGGTGCAAGAGGTCGTCGTGGGCGTTCATTGTCAGCTGGTAATGATGGTAGTGGTAGTGGAGCATCAGGTGGTCGTGGGGATAAAAATATTCCACCTAAGTCTGGAGCTGTGGAGCCAGTTTCGTCGTCAGGCTACACAAGGCCTCGAACGCTCTCTTTTCTGGGAGTAGGAAAACCGCTTTTAAAGGCGGAGCAGCAACAGCAAGTTTTGGCTTACATTGCAGACTCAGCCTCTAGCTCTTTTGCCTCCTCTTCCGAAACTGGTAAATGTAAAAGCAGCGCGTCGCTTGTGGATGTTCACGGTCAGGGACAAGTCGCTTCCTTGTCCTCCTCAGCAAAAACTACAACAAGAGAGAAGGATGCAGCAGGCGACACAACGGGTCACTCCATGGAGCTCTTTACACATACCGTCCCTGGCTTAGAAAGTGAAACATTTAACAGGCCATGCCCATTACAAGTAGATTCTGACATGGAGTGCACTGATGCACAGCCACAGCCAGAGTACTATGCTGCTCCTTTGACTCAGACCACCACATTGCCCTCTCAGGGTACAGATCCACAATCAGACCCTGATGAGACTATGTTGCCCCGCCACGAACGCTATACCACCGACCGACACAGTGACACAGACGAAGTTGCACACGAGCTCGAAGAGGAGGTAATAGATGACCCAGTTATTGACCCCGATTGGCAGCCATTGGGGGAACAGGGTGCAGGCGGCAGTAGTTCAGAAGTGGAGGTGGAGGAGGGGCCGCAGCAGGCATCAACATCGCAACAGGTTCCATCTGCCGGGCCCATATCTGGCCCAAAACGCGTGTCAAAGCCAAAACCTGTTGGAGCACAGCGTTGCCATGCGGTTAAAGCTCAGTCTGCAATCCCTGAAAAGGGATCCGAGTCTAGGAAGAGTGCAGTCTGGCATTTTTTTAAACAACATCCAACTGATCAGCGCAAAGTCATCTGTCAAAAATGTTCAACTAGCTTAAGCAGAGGTCAGAATCTGAAAAGTCTAAATACTAGTTGCATGCATAGACACTTAACCACCATGCATTTTCAAGCCTGGACTAACTACCAAACGTCCCTCAAGGTTGTAGCACCCTCGGCCAATGAAGCTAGTCAGCAACGCGAAACAAAGAAAGAAGCAGACTGGGCCAATAATGGTATGCACACCCACAAATATTTATATCAAACAATTTTATTAAACCTCAGAACAAGACATGTACGAATAAAACCAATTAAAAAGGTCTAAATACATGACCACATACCCTCACCCATAAATGTATGGCATAAATAAGCCTCACGTATGAAAGAATGTGAATACATAAATACAAAATGTATAAACATATATATGCAATGCCTCCTGTACACAGAATATTCCCTCAAATGCATTGTCATTTTTTCTCAATTTGAGACAACATGAGGATTCAGGACATCACATGTTTCTTTTGGAACTGCTTAAATTTGTTTTACACCATAACTTCTTTCTTTTTGACAGGAGTTTTTACCTCCAGGTGTCCGTCGTGGCCATGGGGGCTAAATGCGCGCCAGCCTACGCTAACATCTTTTTGGGCTGGTGGGAAGAGACTGTAGTCTACCCCTCTGTGACCTTCCAGGAGAAAGTGCGTCACTGGCATCGATATATCGATGACGTGTTCTTTCTATGGCTTGGTACTGAACTGGAATGCGCACAGTTCCTGCAGGATCTTAATACCAATTCCTACAACATCTTCCTCACACATGTTCTATCAGCAACCTCGGTGACTTACCTGGACTTAAAGGTTACTGCAGAAGACAACCGCCTGACAACAGATCTGTTCCGCAAGCCGACAGCCACCAATGCCCTACTTGAGTACAGTAGTTTTCACCCGGCACATACTAAGGTGGGTGTCCCTATTGGTCAATTCTTGCGGGTGAGGCGGAATTGTACGCATGATACTGATTTCTTATCACAAGCACGTGAGCTCACCGGTCGATTTAAACAAAGGGGTTATCCGAAACGCGTTATTTCATCTGCTTTTCAGAGGGCACGACGCGAGGACCAAGCTTCATTACTTACCTCTAGACCCCGCAATCAGGATAAGGTTACCCGATTTGTGACGGATTACAACAGCAGCTGGGATCAGGTAAAGACTATCATTACCCGGCATTGGTCCATTCTCAGGACCGATTCCCTGACGGCAGAGGTAACGAGCGAGAGACCGCTACTCGCGACCAGACGGGCACCCAATTTGAGAGATCTGTTAACCAACAGTCACTTCTCGAGACCCACCATTAGGCTTAATAGGGGGCTCCATCTCAAGGGGTCATTTCCCTGCGGGGACTGCAGCGTATGTCCCTTTATGATACCTACAAGAAATGTTTTTTCTAATCCATTAGATTCATCCACTCACCGTCTGAATGATTATATCAATTGCAAGACGAGGGACGTCATTTATGTCATCATCTGCCCATGTGGTAAACCGTATGTTGGCCAAACCTCCCAGGAGCTCAGAAAGAGGATTCAGAAACACATGTCTACTATTCATTTGGCAGCTGCTGATCAACGCAAGGGTAAGCCCCTCACTCCGGTGGCAGCACACTTTTTGTCCACTCATGGGGGATCTACTTCCAACATCAGGATTGTGGGGTTGCAAAAGATACCTTACAGGGGCCGGGGCGGCAGCTCACACAATCAGCTCCTTCGGACAGAATCCAGATGGATCTTTAATCTTCGGTCAACAACACCATTAGGACTGAATGAAGATCTTCTATTTACTGGGTTCCTGGGGTGAAAAGGGGTTGGGCAGGTGTATTGTTCATCTTGCTGCCTCCCCTTTATCTCCCCCGTTTTCGAAACTTGCACCCCGTGTATATATATAGTCCTTTTACATACCTGATTTTTGTTTTAATTCTCTAGAGTTCCAGTTTTTTCAAGATATCTATTTACCCCTAATGGAAGACACAGTTTCGGGGGTCTTATTGGACACTGGAGTTTATAACATTCAGGACAATATATTTTCCGAGAGCCATCTGTGGAACATCATGAGGGTGTGATTATGAAGATAAGATATTATGTTTATTTGGAACCCTGGACTTCTCCTGATGGCATTTTTTGAGGCGTTGAAGATGTTTTGGAGATGCATGTATATACTTCTTTGAGACTTCGTGCCATTCAAGATTACTACATTTACGTTGGGCTGCTAACCATCAGCGTAGTGGTATATGGGCTTCCATCTACCCGGATCAACTCAAGTCTAAAGGATATATTATTATCCTGTGCCCCTGGAGATGAACATTATTCATATTAGTATTCTTTTTGAAGTTCAGGGTATTGTTACATTTTGTATGATATTTTATTATTATTTTTAACATCTCTCCACGATTGGCACTACACCTCTTGCTTTCTCTTGGTAATTATGGGTATTTATATATCTATATACCAATGGATACTTTTGGTATATGGTCCTTTATCATCTATACATTACTACATTAGCAAGTGGTGTTATTAGACTTTGTTTTCATTTCATTTTCTACACGCAGGGGCCCACCTGTATGCATATATGTCTTGTGTTTATTTTATATTAGGCATGTAAGTCTTTCTCTAGCTGCTAATATATTTGCCTGTGCATCTTATGTACTGTGCCGGCACATGTGCGGTCTCCCCTTGTCCAGTACTCATACATGTTTTGTGCCCGTTTGGTATAGGTATGCTAGTCCTCTTTTGGCTGCGAATACATCCTCCTGTGCATCTTATGCACTTTTCCAGCGCACGCGCGGTTTCCCTTGCTCAGTGCTGCCGTCTAGCATGTGCAACTGCACCATGACAACGGCAGCACTTTCCGGCTATAGCCACTTCCGGTACGCTTCCTGCGGTGATCCCCTCTGGCGCGGCGCTCCCTGACTGCACACCGGTCTGTATTTACTCATTCATATTCATGTATATAACACCTCAGGGTGGATGTGTGTCCCCACTTCCCCTGATGAAGCTGCGCTTGCAGCGATACGCGTGGGGCTTGCTACCTCACCCCTACATTTTGTCTCCTGTCCTTCCCGGGCATTGCTCTTTATGACAGACTTCTGCTGACCACTGACGACTGACCGGATAGGTATACCGCTGGGACATGACCTCTATTATCATCATTATTATTATTTTTCACCTATTATTATTTTTTCTTTTGTCCGACTGGGTGCCTATCTCCAAAGTAGTCCCCACCTGTTTTTCTTGAACCTTTGTGCATATGGCATCACCATTTTGATGCATGAATGGTATTCATCATTATTCATTTTGATATTACCACTGGGGAGGCATTATTGGTATGACCATCGGTCATTTGGTGTGTTGGGATTGACTTATTTGCTCCCATTGAGCATATGTTATTGCATATACTTTGTTGTCATTTGAGGGAATATTCTGTGTACAGGAGGCATTGCATATATATGTTTATACATTTTGTATTTATGTATTCACATTCTTTCATACGTGAGGCTTATTTATGCCATACATTTATGGGTGAGGGTATGTGGTCATGTATTTAGACCTTTTTAATTGGTTTTATTCGTACATGTCTTGTTCTGAGGTTTAATAAAATTGTTTGATATAAATATTTGTGGGTGTGCATACCATTATTGGCCCAGTCTGCTTCTTTCTTTGTTTCTAATATTCATTTACTGGCCAGGTTTTGCACCCTACTCCCTCCTGATTTATGCAGGGGTGCACCACTTATATTCAGTATTAGCTAGTCAGCAACGCAACATCCCTTCCGTCACTGTAAGGACACCATTTTCCGCACCACCGGCAGTATCTGTGCAGGTTTCTTTGCCAGCCAAAAGCAGTCAGGGTCAGGGAATCACCAGTTTTGTAGGAGGAAATATTGCATCTAGGGCACCGGCGGAAACAATACCGTCTCCAACCGTCTCTCAGTCTGCCATGTACACCGGCACACCCGAAAGTTCCACGATCTCCAGCTCTCCAGTCCAGCTCACCCTACATGAGACTCTGGTTAGAAAAAGGAAGTACTTATCCTCGCATCCGCGTACACAGTGTTTTAACGCCCACATAGCTAGACTAATCTCGTTAGAGATGATGCCCTACCGGTTAGTTGAAAGCGAAGCTTTCAAAGCCCTGATGGAGTACGCTGAACCACGATACGAGCTACCCAGTCGACACTTTTTTTCCAGAAAAGCCATCCCAGCCCTGCACCAGCATGTTAAACAGCGCATCGTCCATGCACTCAGGCAATCTGTGAGTACAAAGGTGCACCTGACTACAGATGCATGGACCAGTAGGCATGGCCAGGGACGTTATGTGTCCATCACGGCACACTGGGTGAATGTGGTGGATGCAGGGTCCACAGGCGACATCAATTTAGGGACAGTTGTGCCTAGCCCACGGTCTAGGAAACAGTTGGCTGTAGGCGTTCGCACCCCCTCCTCCTCCTCCTCCTCGTCCTCCTGCAGAAGCTACAGCTCTTCCACAGAACGCAGTCTGCCAACCACTCCATCGGCAGATGACACTGTTGCACACCAGTTGTCCCATTATGGGCCAGCTACTGCCAAGCGTCAGCAGGCTGTATTGGCTATGAAGTGCTTGGGCGACAACAGACACACCGCGGAAGTTCTGTCCGAGTTCTTGCAACAAGAAACGCAGTCGTGGCTGGGCACAGTAGATCTTGAGGCAGGCAAGGTAGTGAGTGATAACGGAAGGAATTTCATGGCTGCCATCTCCCTTTCCCAACTGAAACACATTCCTTGCCTGGCTCACACCTTAAACCTGGTGGTGCAGTGCTTATTGAAAACTTATCCTGGGTTCTCCGACCTGCTCCTCAAAGTGCGTGCACTTTGCTCACATATCCGACGTTCGCCTGTACACGCCAGCCGTATGCAGACCTATCAGCGGTCTTTGAACCTTCCCCAGCATCGCCTAATCATAGACGTTGCAACAAGGTGGAACTCAACACTGCACATGCTTCAGAGACTGTGCGAACAGAGGCGTGCTGTTATTTATTTGTGGGAGGATACACGGGCAGGCAGTAGGATGGCAGACATGGAGTTGTCAGGTGTGCAGTGGTCTAAGATACAAGACATGTGTCAAGTCCTTCAGTGTTTTGAGGAATGCACACGGCTGGTTAGTGCAGACAACGCCGTAATAAGCATGAGCATCCCCCTAATGCGTCTGCTGATGCAAAGTTTGACGCACATAAAGGAGCAGGCGTCTGCACCAGAGGAAGAGGAAAGCCTTGATGACAGTCAGCCATTGTCTGGTCAGGGCAGTGTACAGGACGAGGTAGCGGGCGAAGAGGAGGTGGAGGAGGAGGAGGAGGATGATGGGGATGAGTATATTTTTAATGCCGAACCTTTCCCGGGGGCACAGGAAATTGGTTGCGTGTCACGGCCGGGTTCTGGTTTTTTGAGGGACACAAGTGACGTAGATTTGCCTGCAACTGCCCCTCAACCAATCACAACCGGAGATTTGACAACTGGAACTTTGGCCCACATGGCGGATTATGCCTTACGTATCCTAAAAAGGGACACACGCATTACGAAAATGATGAACGATGACGATTACTGGTTGGCCTGCCTCCTTGATCCACGCTATAAAGGCAAATTGCAAAATATTATGCCACATGAGAACTTGGAACTAATATTAGCAACCAAACAATCAACTCTTGTTGACCGTTTGCTTCAGGCATTCCCAGCACACAGCGCACGTGATCGTTCTCACACGAGCTCCAGGGGGCAGCAGACTAGGAGTGTTAGGGGTGCACACAGAAGTGGCGTTGGACAGAGGGGTTTTCTGACCAGGTTGTGGAGTGATTTTGCTATGACCGCAGACAGGACAGGTACTGCTGCATCAATTGAAAGTGACAGGAGACAACATTTGTCCAGTATGGTTACTAACTATTTTTCATCCCTTATCGATGTTCTCCCTCAACCGTCATTCCCATTTGATTACTGGGCCTCCAAATTAGACACCTGGCCAGAATTGGCAGAATATGCATTGCAGGAGCTTGCTTGCCCGGCAGCAAGTGTCCTATCAGAAAGAGTATTCAGTGCTGCAGGTTCAATATTAACCGAAAAAAGGACTCGTCTGGCTACCCAAAATGTTGACGATCTAACATTCATTAAAATGAACCACAACTGGATTTCGAAATCTTTTGCCCCACCTTGCCCGGCCGACACCTAGCTTTCCTATGAAAAGCTCTTGCCTGTGAATTACTTTTCTAATGTCTAATTTGCTGCAGCTGATTGTACAGCATACGACATGTTTACACCTCCCTAAATGGCAAAACTCCCCACACGGGGCCGTGGTATCGCGACTTGGCGCAAGCACCCGTGAGACTGCTGTTTGTCTGAAGAGGTGGGTGTGCTCGCTTTTGGTTGACGGCATTGCTACTGGGTCCCTCATAGTACAATGTAGTGTCTCTGGCGGTGGTGGTGCGCACCCAACGTCAGACACACCGTTGTAACATGAGGGGCCCTGGGGCGGTCCCGCCGGCCTCAAGAGAGTTCCCCCCTACCCCAGCTCAAAATGTGCTCTACCACGTGCAAAATTATGTCGCACAGCTCCACCAATCTTTAGTCTATTCGCTGACATCATTCAATGTCTGGCACTGACAATACAAATTTGTAGACATCTATGATGCAACTTAAAGTAGTCTGTGTCTGTGTCCTATATTGGCACCATTAAATAGTTACTGCCAAATTACTATGTCAGAAACTCAGCAGATGAGCCCACCCCTGTACCTAAGTATGCCACCTTTTTTTTTGTTTTGGTTGTTTTGCGAGACATTAACATCTATTTATATTTTGGGAGTACTGGGACAGACACTCCTTGCACTACTCCTCCACTCACCACCAAGCTGCCCGTGTATCCATGTAACCGCTGTAAAACTGCCATGAGCCTATTGTTTGTTATTTTAGGCCTTTGAAGCCTGTCTGCGGTCCCTCCTTCCACTAGTCCTCCACTGACCAGACCACTGCTGCCCGTGTACCCCTGGAACCAATTATAAAGTGCCTACAGCCAGCCCATTTTTTTATGTTAGGCCTTTGAAGCCTGTCTGCGGTCCCTCCTTCCACTAGTCCTCCACTGGCCAGACCACTGCTGCCCGTGTACCCCTGGAACCAATTATAAAGTGCCTACAGCCAGCCCATTTTTTTATGTTAGGCCTTTGAAGCCTGTCTGCGGTCCCTCCTTCCACTAGTCCTCCACTGGCCAGACCACTGCTGCCCGTGTACCCCTGGAACCAATTATAAACTGCCTACAGCCAGCCCATTTTTTTATGTTAGGCCTTTGAAGCCTGTCTGCGGTCCCTCCTTCCACTAGTCCTCCACTGGCCAGACCACTGCTGCCCGTGTACCCCTGGAACCAATTATAAAGTGCCTACAGCCAGCCCATTTTTTTATGTTAGGCCTTTGAAGCCTGTCTGCGGTCCCTCCTTCCACTAGTCCTCCACTGGCCAGACCACTGCTGCCCGTGTACCCCTGGAACCAATTATAAAGTGCCTACAGCCAGCCCATTTTTTTATGTTAGGCCTTTGAAGCCTGTCTGCGGTCCCTCCTTCCACTAGTCCTCCACTGGCCAGACCACTGCTGCCCGTGTACCCCTGGAACCAATTATAAAGTGCCTACAGCCAGCCCATTTTTTTATGTTAGGCCTTTGAAGCCTGTCTGCGGTCCCTCCTTCCACTAGTCCTCCACTGACCAGACCACTGCTGCCCGTGTACCCCTGGAACCAATTATAAAGTGCCTACAGCCAGCCCATTTTCTTATGTTAGGCCTTTGAAGCCTGTCTGTGGTCCCTACTTTAAATACTCCTCCACTCACCACCAAGCTGCCTGCCCGTGTATCCATGTAACCGCTGTAAAACTGCCATGAGCCTATTGTTTGTTATGTTAGGCCTTTGATAGCCTGTCTGCGGTCCCTACTTTAAATACTCCTCCACTCACCACCAAGCTGCCTGCCCGTCTATCCATGTAACCGCTGTAAAACTGCCATGAGCCTATTGTTTGTTATGTTAGGCCTTTGATAGCCTGTCTGCGGTCCTTACTTTAAATACTCCTCCACTCACCACCTAGCTGCCTGTGTATCCATGTAACCGCTGTAAAACTGCAATGAGCCTATTGTTTGTTATTTTAGGCCTTTGATAGCCTGTCTGCGGCCCCTACTTGCAATACTCCTCCACTGACCACAATGCTGCCTGGAGTGCCTGCCTGTGTATCCATGTAACCGATGTAAAACTGCCATGACTGCCTACTGTTTGTTATTTTAGGCCTTTGATAGCCTGTCTGCGGCCCCTACTTGCAATACTCCTCCACTGACCACAATGCTGCCTGGAGTGCCTGCCTGTGTATCCATGTAACCGATGTAAAACTGCCATGACTGCCTACTGTTTGTTATTTTAGGCCTTTGATAGCCTGTCTGCGGCCCCTACTTGCAATACTCCTCCACTGACCACAATGCTGCCTGGAGTGCCTGCCTGTGTATCCATGTAACCGATGTAAAACTGCCATGAGTGCCTACTGTTTGGTATTTTAGGCCTTTGATAGCCTGTCTGCAGCCCCTACTTGCAATACTCCTCCACTGACCACACCAATGCTGCCCGTGTACCCCTGGAACCTATTTAAAAGTTCATAGAGCCTAGTTATATATTTTATTTACTATTAATAAGGCCATGATGGACTACGCTGTACCACGCTACAAGCTAACCAGTCGACACTTCTTTTGCGAGAAAAGCCATCCCAACCCTCCACCAGCATGTAGAAGACCGCATTGTCCATGCACTCTGGCAATCTGTGAGTACAAAGGTGCACCTGACAACAGACGCATGGACCTGTAGGCATGGCCACGGAAGATTACGTGTCCATTACGGCGCAATGGGTTAATGTGGTGAATGCATGGTCCACAGGGGACAGCCTACTAAGTCTGTCTGCAGTCCCTAATTCAAATTGTCCTCCACTGTCTAAATCGGAGCTTCCACCTTCTGGCTTTCGGCCTATAGTATCAGAAATTAAACTGCATTTGGCCTTCAACTTTGGTTAGGGCCTACTAACGGCTTCTGCCCCTCCCTGGTGTTGCCCTCAACTAAATAAAGCTGAGCTTCAACCTTCTGCTCCAAATTACCATTTTAAAAAATGCAATAGGCTTTTCCGGCCTACTAAAGGTGTCTGTCTGTGTGCCCCTGCCTGGTGTTGTCCTCAACTAAATAAAGCTGAGCTTCAACCTTCTGCTCCAAATTACCATTTTAAAAAATGCAATAGGCTTTTCCGGCCTACTAAAGGTGTCTGTCTGTGTGCCCCTGCCTGGTGTTGTCCTCAACTAAATAAAGCTGAGCTTCAACCTTCTGCTCCAAATTACCATTTTAAAAAATGCAATAGGCTTTTCCGGCCTACTAAAGGTGTCTGTCTGTGTGCCCCTGCCTGGTGTTGTCCTCAACTAAATAAAGCTGAGCTTCAACCTTCTGCTCCAAATTACCATTTTAAAAAATGCAATAGGCTTTTCCGGCCTACTAAAGGTGTCTGTCTGTGTGCCCCTGCCTGGTGTTGTCCTCAACTAAATAAAGCTGAGCTTCAACCTTCTGCTCCAAATTACCATTTTAAAAAATGCAATAGGCTTTTCCGGCCTACTAAAGGTGTCTGCCCCTCCCTGGTGTTGTCCTCAACTGAACAAAGCTGAGCTTCCACATTCTGGCTTTCGCCCTATACTATCAGATATTAAACTGCATTTGGCCTACTAGTGTGGTTAGGCCCTTGAAACAGTGTCTGCTGCTCTTGGGTTTGCTACTCCACTGAACAAAGCAATGCCGCCTGTTTAGTCCTGTTACCAATTTTGAACTGCATTTAGCCTACTTTATTCTTTGGCCCTATATCTGTTTCCTCCTCATCCTGCCCATTGCCCAGCCACTGCTAAATGAGTCTGCTGGTACATTGACCTAGACCACTACATTCCCCTTGTACTCTACACAGCCAGAATCTGACCCTGCTGAAAGTAAGGTTCCCCTTCCCGCATGTTATACCACCTTACACAGGGACAAAGAGGAAGGTGCAGATGAAAGTGCAGGTTCCTTCATCAGGTGGGGGGGCATACTCGTTGGCGACGTCACTGGCACAGGGCCCCTCAGAGTACGCAAAAGTGTCGCTGCTGGTGGGAGGCGCCCCCGCCATGCAAACACACCGCCGTACTTTGAGGGGCCCTGTGCCAGTGCCAATGCGAACGAGTGGGCCCCCCCCTGCTTGCTCAGGATCACAGCACTTGCAACGTTTAAATACTTACCTTTCCCTGCAACACCGCCGTGACGTAGTCCGCATTTCCTGGGCCCACGAAAAACTTGAGCCAGCCCTACTCCCCCCACAACTTTCCCCCAATTCCCTATGCCCAACTATTATTATACAGTTAATTAAGATTGGCAAGCTTCAGAAACAAGAATGGATGTTTTTGGCATTAAAATGGGCACTGTAGGTGTTTTCCTGGCCTCCACTCACTGCCGACTATGCTTCCCCATTGACTTGCATTGGGTTTCGTGTTTCGGTCGATCCCCGACTTTTAGCGATAATCGGCCGACTGCACTCGACTCGACTCTGGACAAAATCGGGTTTCCCAAAACCCTACTCGATCTTAAAAAAATGAAAGTCGCTCAACCCTAATTTTTAAGATTCTATCTTTTATTATTGATGCTGCATAGGCTGCATCAATAGTAAAAAGTTGGTCACACTTGTCAAACACTATGTTTGACAAGTGTGACCAACCTGTCAATCTGTTTTCCAAGCGATGCTACAGATCGCTTGGAAAACGCTAGCATTCTGCAAGCTAATTATGCTTGCAAAACGCTAGTTTTTAGCAGGAATATGCATGCCAATTCTGCATGCGATATACACACGGCAGGAGTTGCAGAATTGCCGCGAAAATTTCTGCGGCAATTCTGCAATGTGTGCACTTAGCCTTACAGTAAATCTGCACTATAATATGGTTCTCCTTCCATTCTGAGCTTTGCACTGTGCCTGAAAAGTAGTTCTGAATTACATCTACGGTATTAACACACACAGGAGAAATTGCACAACAAACTGAGAGGTCTATTTTTTCTTATTAGCCTTTATAAAAATTAAAAACTTGGATCTAATGCAACATTTTAGTAGTAAAAATGTAATTATTCTTTCTTCATAGCCCAATGGTAAAAAAAATTCTGTGAGACACGTGGTGTCAACAAGCTCACTGCAACCCTAGGTGAATTTATTGTGGTTTGTAGTTTCTAAAATAGGGTCACTTATGTGGGATTTCTGCTGTTCTGGCACCTCAGGGGCTCTGCCAATGTGGCATGGCACCCTCTAACCATTCCAGCAAAATGTGAACTTCAATAGGTCGCTTCTTCCTTTCTGAGCATTTTTCTACTCGGCCTGAAAAGTAGTTTTAGACCACATATAGAGCATGAGTGTACTCAGGAGAAATTTCACAACAAATTTTGTGGTCCATTTTCTCCTGTTATTCTTGCAAAACTGAAAACATTTTTGTGGGAAAAAAAATGTTCACAGTTAAACGCTGTAAACTTCTGTTCAATATGCTCACACACATCTAGATAAAGTCACTCAGAGGTCTATTTTCCAAAATGAGGGTCACTTGTGAGGTGTTGTTACTGTTTAGGTCCATCAAGAGCAACATGGCTTCCACTCTTGATTCCAGCTAAGTTTACATTCAAAAAGTCAAGCTGTGCTCCTTCCCTTCCAAGCCATGCAGTGAGCCCAAACAGTATTTTTTTCCCACGTATGGGGTATCGTCTTATTCAGTAGAAATTGCACAACAAGTTTTGGGGGTCCATTTCCTCGTTACCCTTATGAAAATAAAACATTTAGGCAGGGGCGGACACAGACTGCTTGGGGCCCCTGTGCAGGAAATGTGCCTGGGCCCCCCTCCTTTTAAGGCGACAAAGCTAAGGGACTGTGCTATACATAAGTGAGTACACTTTATACTAAGGGACTGTGTTAGACATAAAAATCGATAATAATGTCTTCCTCCACCTCCCCCTGTTCTTAAACCCATTATAAATCCCCCGCATCCCATTATTGCCCTCTCCCCCACCCCCCATGATTGACCTCTTCACCACCTCCATTATTGCTTTCTCTCCCACCACCCCATATCATTGCCCATTCCACCACCTCCATCATTGCCTCCTCCCCACCACCCCCATCATTGTCCTTTCCACTGCCACCATCATTTCCTCCTGCCCCACCACCCCTATCATTGCCCTCTCCATCAACCCAATCATTGCCTTCGGCCCCGTCACCCCCATCATTGCCCTCTCCTCCACCTACACACACACACAGCACCATTCACCTCTCTGCACACACACACCTCACCTCTGCTCGCACAGTATCCTGAAGCCGCACCATCGCTGGCAGCTTCCTGTCTCACACAGCCGTGGCGCTAAATGATGATGTCATTCAGCCGCTGCTGTGTGGCAGGAAGCAGGATGGATCCATTCCCTGCAGCTCTGCTGCCTTTTTCTCTTGCAGGCAGCGGAGCTGCAATCCCATGATGGCAATCTGGCCAGGGCCCCCCCGGAGACGGATAAACTGGCCAGATTGCCCTCATTATTAGCCACCCTGCAGGCAGGGATGGTTTTACGCAAAGTGGGGCCCTAGGCAAAGTTTAAAATGGGGCCTCAAATCCTAACATATTGCACATCACACAGAAGCATTTCTGTTGTATTTACAAGCGCTGAGTTCAGGCCACTAAAGGAATGTGATCGACAATACTGAAGTTGTTCAACGCTTGTTTCCTGGCCTCTTTACACCATCTGAGAAAGAATGATGGGAACAGAACAATCACTAATAGATCACTAACAGATCACCATACAGTATCATGTTACCAGCAGCACACCTACAGTTTACAACGGCGATGTGCTGCTGAGAACAATGATTTCTGTTCCGGCATAACCAATCCAATCAATGGATGAATAGGCAGCATTTTACTTGTTTAGTATAATACACCTCATAGTCCTCAATATATTATAATGTGCACCACAGTCCTCCATATTGTAAAATACACACCGCATAATCCTCCATATAGTATAATACACTCCTCAGTCCTCAGTCCTATAAATTACTTCCCACAGTATAATGCACCCCATAGTTCTTCATATAGTATAATGTATTCCCCATAGTCATTGACACAGTATAATGCAGCCACCCCATAGAGCATAATGAAGCCACCCCACAGAGTATGATGTAACCCCCATGGAATATAATGCAGCCACCCTCATATAGTATAATGTAGCCCCCCCATAAAGTATGATGCAATCACCCCTCATAGAATATAAATATAATACAGCCCCCATAGAATATAATACATCCCACCTCCCCATAGAATATAATGTAGCCCCATCAAAGAGTATGATGCAATCTTCCCTCATAAAATCTAATACAGCCCCCATAGAATATAATACAGCCCTCCTCCCCATAGAATATAATGTAGCCCCCATAGAATATAATGCAGCCCCCCATAGTATATAAAACAGCCTTCCCCATAGAATATAATGCACCCCCATAGTATATAACACAGCCTCCCCCATAGAAGATAACGTATAATGTACCCACCTTAGTATACAACACAGCCCCGATAATATACAGCACTGCCCGCATAGTATACAGCACTGCCCACACAGTATACAGCGCAGCCTCATAGTATACAGAACAGCCTCATAGTATACAGTGCAGCCTCATGGTATACAGCACACAGCCTCATAGTATACAGCACTGCCTCATAGTATACAGCGCAGCTTCATAGTATACAGCACACAGCCTCATAGTATACAGCCCACTGCTTCATAGTATACAGCGCAGCTCTCCCCCCCAGAATGGCCCCACAGTCCAGTACTCACTGTTATAGAGTAAAAAAAAACAACAAACAACACAGCACACTCCTCACCTCTCCTCGTGCCCGCGCTGCTTCCAGTTCCTGCTCCTGCCAGGACACAGTGAGTGCGTGGCAGTGTCTGTCAGAGGCAGAGCAGGGAATGATGAGAGAGGGAGCGTCAGCTGACGCTCTCTCCTCCATCATTGCTTTGAACTGTACCGGCAGACGCCGGTATAGTTAAATGCGGCGGGGGAGTCGGCGCTGGCGGCAGGCGGGCCCCCTGCCTCACAGGGGCCCCATAGCAGTTGCGTGATGTGCCGCTAGCTGGGGGCCCCGGGGGGAGCGAGGACCTAGGCAGCTGCCTGCCCCTAACGCCGGCCCTGCCTTCAGGGGCCCCCTGGAGCCTCCGGGCCCCTGTGCAGCTGCACAGGTTGAACAGGCGGTATGTCCGCCCATGCCTCTGTCTCTCTGTCACCAATCTACAAAAATATGGGGAAAAAAATCCCAAAAAATGCTTTTCTATGTAAAAATCTAAAAAAATTAAATATTATACACAGAACAAGTTACACATATTTAAAGACATGCACCCGTAAAGGGAATTTCTCAGTAGTTTTTTTTGTAATTTGAGAGCAGCATAATAAAGAGCTAGAAACCCTGATTCCAGGGATGTGCAACATCAAAAAGTTATTTTATTTAAATTCTTCAATACAAAAAGTTAAACTCATATATTATGTAGAGTCATTACAAACAGAGTGATGTATTTCATGTGTTTATTTCTGTTAATGTTGATGATTATGACTTACAGCCAATGAAAACCCAAAAGTCATTATCTCAGTAAATTAGAATAATTAACAAAAAAACCACCTGCAAAGGCGAGTAAAAAGGTCCCTTAGTCTGTTTCAGTAGCTCCACAATCATGGGGAAGACTGCTGACTTGAAAGGTGTCCAGAAGGCAGTCACTGACACTCCACAAGGAGGGTAAGCCAATAAAGGTCGTTGCCATAGAAGCTAATGTTCACAGAGTGCTGTATCCAGCCATAATAATGGAAAGTTGAGTGGAAGGAAAAAGTGTGGTAGAAAAAGGTGCACAGCCTTGAAAGGATTGTTCAGAAAAGGCCATTTAAAAATTTGTGGGAGATTCACAAGGAGTGGACTGCTGCTGGAGTCATTGCTTCAAGAGCCGCCACACACAGACGTATCCAGGACATGGGCTACAAGTGTCACATTCCTTGTGTCAAGCCACTCATGACCAATAGACAATGCCAGAAGCCTCTTACCTGGGCCAAGGAGAAGAAGAACTGGACTGTTGTCAGTGGTCCAAGGTGTTGTTTTCAGATGAAAGTAAATTTTGCATTTCATTTGGAAATCAAGGTCCCAGAATCTGGAGGAAGAGTGGAGAGGCCACAATCCAAGCTGCTGGAGGTTTAGTGTGAAGTTTCCACAATCAGTGATGGTTTGGGGAGCCATGTCATCTGCTGGTGTAGGTCCACTGTGTTTTATCAAGACCAACGTCAGCGCATCCATCTATGAGGACATTTTAGAGCACTTTGGAGATGGAAATGTCATTCTCCAGCAGGACTTGGCACCTGTCCACACTGCCAAAAGTACCAATATACCTGGTTTATAAACAACAGTATCACTGTGCTTGATTGGTCAGCAAACTCGCCTGACCTTAACCCCATAGAGAATCTATGGAGTATTGTAACCTGGGCTTCCATAACACCTCAGCAGTGCCACAGGCTGATCGCCTCCATGCCACGACGCATTGATGCAGTAATTGATGCAAAAGGAGCCCCGACAAAGTATTGAGTGCATTTACTGATGACATATTTCAGTAGTTAAACAAGAAGTTTCCCAAGATAAATATCAAAAATAACAGGTCCAAATTCAAAAAGCATTATGAACACAAAAAACCCCAATAGGTGTAATTAAAGTAACAGGGGAATCAAAGGATATGTTCAACCATAAAATCAATTTTATTTATAGAAATTAACACTTAAAAATCTGAGCATATTATCACTATCAAAGCAGGAAAGTTAGGAGATCATAAGAGAATGTATAAAAAGGGGTAAAAATGTATAATATAAATAAGTGTATGCAAAGCATAAGGCTCTGCCAAAATTGCACAAGTGAAATTGATGTAAACAGAGGTAAGTTACAAAGGGTTAAAAGATGTGAAAAAGGCAGAGCAACAATAGGGAAAAGTATAAAGTGAAAAGTATGGTCCCCAATAACACAGATAAAAATAGGTCTAAATGTGTCATCATACCATATGGCCATATAATAGAGAAAATAACTTTGTAGAAAGATAATAATATCAATTATCAATTCATTAAATCAAATGATGAAATCTGTAACCTGATTGTCCACAAGCATCTATCATAATTAAATCAAGTCCATAAAGAGGTTCACAATCCCGGCTGTTCAACAGTCTATCAAGGCTCCATAATGTCTCATAGAAAAAAATAATAAAGAATTCACAGTCTAGCCAGAGACCATTTCTAGAGTTCATATATTCTGCAACAGATCCATGGAGTACAATAGCAGTGAAAAACAAGCTTGTTTGTAGGAAGACTTTCCTCCCCCAATTCTCCATCTCTTTATAGGATGAAAAATGTTCACAAAGTAGAAATCATCACATACATGGATATAGATGGGTGGATTAAAATCCGGCCTTCATGGCTGTATACTGCAGAGCAAACAAATATGAGTTAAAATCAATAAAAAAACACAAACCCACCTCCCAAAAGATGCCTCCATATTTCTAAAAATGAACCAAACCCCAGATTTTCATTAAGCCTGGTCGGTACCCAATCTAAAAGTCCACTTGCTCTCAACGTAAGCAAGAGTTTTCTTGAGATCACCACTTCTCGGTCCCAAAAGAACTCTGAGAAGACTTGAATCCCTATAATGGAATTGTTGAAAATATCTTAGTAGGGTTTTAAATTGTTCAAGATCATCCTCTGTCCTAGATTTGTCCATGTCTCTTACATGTTCCTTGATACATACGTGAAGTTCTCTAGCAAGGAGACCAATGTAGATTTTCCCACCTGGACATCGGGCGTGATAGATCACCCATTAAATGGTGTCTGATGTCATATGTCTAATTTAATGACATTCCCCTGAAGGTAGCCCTCTCAGGTGTGTTCATAGTTGTCAATAATTGTGTCCTGTCTGAGAAGTTATATAGAAACAGGGGCGCACTATAGTATCCTGGGAAGATAATGATCATCAGGGGGTGCAATACCTAGTCTATGTATGAACATATGAAACCAAAGAGAAAAAGGTAGACTAGTATAGTATGCACAACCACAATCAATATAGAAAATATATATAACACCTTTATTGCACCTCAAAAAATATACACATAAAAACATTTAAAACATGGTACATGAATTAGTACGAAAAAACCACACTCCAAACGATAGAAACTCCTCATAACACCTATAAATATTGTCCTGCATATGCATTGAAAATGAATGGCAATCCATATATATGACAACAGCAGCACTATGTATACACCCACTATCCCAGGTATGAAGAGCAAGTAGCCCAAGAGGGTGACCCATATATATAGCCCCCTGAAGTAAAGGTGACGATGAAATACATCAACCCTGTGGATACAACCTGTGCATGGATAAGATGGATCCTGAAATGTGCTGCAGAAAAATATGAGGCAGAAGTCCAAAAATAGCAAGTAAATAAACTCCCTATGAATGAACAGGGGAGACGGGCAGAATAGCCCAGAAATGGAGGAGTGTGGTGGAAGCAGGCCCCACGCGTATCGCTGCCGCAGCAGCTTCATCAGGGGAAGTGACCTGGAGGTGCATATGACCGGATTAAATAGTTAAATCAATTAGGGTAAGTTACATACCGCTGTGCACACAATAGCCTGGTTAGGAGAGCCGGAGGACGCTGCACCCCTAGAGGAACATGAAAGCCCGGGTAAGTTCAGCTAAACAGACCAAGCCAGCCGATAAAGATGCAGGACAAATGATCCTGCTAGACCAAAGAAAGGAGTGAGGAGAAGGGGGGAAAAAAAAAGAGGCCGGTACCAGCGAGGAATGATACAAGAGAGAGATAGGAGGAAAGGACATATGCCAAATGAGTGGCATATCCTGTGTCCTGTCCTGTTTATGAGACTAGGACACCTGCTGATTGTGCTATGTCTTCACATGTCTGTGTGGATGTGACGTCATAAGTCGTCTGCACCACAAATAATATGGGAGTGAGCGGTGACATCTTACTCCTTTAATCCCCAATCTCCTGATGATGCCTGAGAGCGGGTGAAACATGTTGGGGGATTAATGTTTATAGATTTAGGGCGACAGGACCTGCATTACAATAACGGTGACAATCCGCCAGTATATAACTAATCGCTGACTGCAGCAGTAAATGGTACGGTGTATTCACTGCCTGTGACTGTGACACAATAGCACAAAGAAGCCGTAATAACAGGGTCATTTTCATTTATGGGGGTTTTAATTGTTTTGTTTGTGTTACATGTAAATAAAGCGATATTATAAAGAGGAAGAAGAAGATTTCGGTGACCCCAGAGATGAGCAGCAGTGACCCGTCCTTCCCATGGGTTGTGGTGGGATTACTGTAAATCACATGTGATGGGTTATTGGGAACGGTACAACCTGTATTATATATAGCACTGATGGCTTTATTATATACTGCCCCAATATCACCATATTCCTGGTAAGAGGTAATAATTGGTAGAAAGTGTTGGTTATACAGAGAATATAAAAGCTCAGGAAGAGTTTACAGCTCCGTGTATTCTGTCCATGAGGTGCAGTAGAGCCGGCTGGGTGGCACTGGGGGTAATAGGTGCGCACCACTTTGGTGGAATAGACTCTTGGGAGAAATGATAAAGGGAAATGGGACATCGAGGAAATATGTGATAAGAAACATAGAAAAACTAATAAAAATATTAACTTTACAATACAAAAATAATGTAAGTTATAAAATGGAACGATGATGAAACACATAGAGGGATTAATAATCTAATAAATAAACCACTGGAAGTCGCCATGAAGTTCTCTGCCGTTCCTCTGGACTCTAAACTGTCACCCATGATGCCCACATCACAGTGTATAGGGCAGAGCAGGGCCAGGAGCCGCTGCCTGGCAGGAGCCACCTGAGGGTTCCATCACCTCTGACCTCTGGTCACCTGCACACGACCAACTGCCGTTTACTTTCAACTGTCGGCTGAAGTGATTGGACCGAGGTCTACAGGCGGGGAGAGATTACGGAGAATGGCGACTACTGAACGAGGAGAAGAGAGCGAGAGGAGGAGCGAGGAGAAGTGGCGCGAGGAGAAGAGGATGAGGGAAGAGGACAGCGTGACCGGATTAAAGAAGAAAAGGAGATGAGACAACAGCGGATTGGAGGAGCCAACACCTGGATGCAGCGGAGCCCCTTGATCATCCGGCCCCTATGCCAGGCTTAACATCAGCCGCTTCAACATCCACCAGGTCCTAGGTAGAGGCGCCTTTGGCAAAGTAAGGCCTACATATTTGTTATTTGAAATCTGAGATTTTTCATATATCCCCATGTATTGTTCTCTGTTATCAGCCATGTCTTGCTTTGTTATTGCTCATTGTAGTGTCCTTCTGTGAGATGAGGTATAAGACATCACCATAGTTAGGGCTAGTGCTGCTATAACCTGGTATTCTTCTATACTGGAGGGTTCATCTCAGGGGTCACAGCTGTAGAGGGCAGGGGACATTGTTTTTTTCTCCTATCAGGCTGCCATATTGTACATACATTTGTCTCTGTGTTTTTATTAAATCTAGATAATCAATGATATTTGGACCATACTAATGCCAACTCAATGCCTCTACTAATGCTTACTCTGTTTATTTCCATATGGTAACAGAGGAAAACCCTTTAAAAAGTCATCGTCATTTTAATTTTTATTTCATAAATCAATAGCAAACATGAAAATAAGCAGCTTTGTAATAATTCTAATCAGATAAATCTTCTTTCTCCACCAAGACTGATTTTTCATATTCTATATTCTCAATTTCTGGGTAAACTCTGTATTTAGTGAAGACAGATTGTTACATTACTGAGAGGAGATGACAGTTGGTGCTGATAATATTCTATGTAGTGGAGAGGAGGGGCTAAATGCAAAACTCCTCCCTCCTCCTCCCCCCTCCCTTCTGCATAGAATATTATCAGCACCAACTGTCATCTCCCCTCAGTAATGTAACAATCTGTCTATTCAGTTTACCCAGGTGCATAGAATTTTGAAAATAAAAAATCAGTCCTGGCGGAGAAAGAAGCCGATTTGGCTGATAAAATGTATTACAAAGTTAAATATTTTCATGTGTATTATTGTTTTATGAACTAAATATTAAAATGACGAATGTTTATTAAGACCTCTCTATAGCCCATCCATGGAGCAGGCAGTGCATTGTTCTGATAGATAGATCTGCTCCTCTATATGGTCCTGGTCACTCAGTTTTCTCATGCGCATTGTGGACTATAAAATCCAGATCCTTCCACCCCTGCAGACACCTTCTAAGTATTCTCCATTTGTGTTTTTCAGGTGGTCCTGGCATCTGCCCCCGGCAGTAACATCAACGTGGCCGTCAAAATAATCACCAAAAGGGACAACGAGGACACCATCTTGAGAGAGCGGCGGATACTCCTGGCGGCCAGACACTGCCCTTTCCTGTGCCACCTCAATGCCGCACACCAGTCTCAGCACAGGGCATATTTCATCATGGCGTACCTGTCCGGTGGCAGCGTGGAGGATTTGATCAGGATGTGCGGCTGCCTGAACATCGGCAATGTGAGGTGAGAAAGCAGAGAATGTACCTAAAAGAGAACTAAGAGAAAGGGAAAAAACTTGAGGTGCAGCTAAAGGAGCACTGGCAGGGCATATGCAGCGCCCCCACTGCCGCAGGGCCGAGGGGTACCCGGTACCGGGCCTCTGAGTCTCTGTTCTGGGATTGTCACGGCGGCTAGGCCCGGTCCGTGACCCTGCCGAGGGGCGCTCCAAATAAATGATAGGATGGTGAAGGTAGTGGTGATGTTAAAGTGCCGGTCGCAGTAAATAACGAGGACACCAGGTTGCAGTCTCTTTACCTCTTTACTGAAGGTCTCTGGGTCCTCAGTCCGGAATACGGTTCACCAGGCTGCGCAAGTCCGGCCGGTCCAATGGCACCTCCAGAGTTCTCTTTGCAGGTGGAAATCTGTGCCTTCCTGCTAGCGCTATGTGTTGTGGTCCTCCCCTGATGTGCTTACGGGATAGTCCCCACAACTGTTGTGTCTGTTTCTCGTGTTCCCTCACAACTCGATTAGATGATGTTCTGCTAATCCACCGTCCCTCCCTGATGTTACGGTTGGGACGCACCCGTATGACGGGTAGGCTCGGAGCTCTTCCGGGACCCTAGAGTCGCCCCTCTCCACAGGTTGCCCCCTATGTCTGCGTAGGTGATTTAGGTGAGACAGCCCGCCTGTGACTGACTGTCCTGCCGTTGGTTTGAAGTATGGCTTAGAGCTCTGTACTTCCTCGGCGTTCCGGCCGCCGGTTGTTTGCGCCTCAGTAGGATGTTGCCTCAATCTTACAGCACGACTCCTACTGGTATTCTCCTTCTTGCTTTGATCTCGTTTCTCACTCAGCACAATAAATCTCGCTTCTTATCCTTTCTTGGGGCACCGCCGCTATCCTGAGCAGGCACGGTCCCGTTGACGTTCTTTCTCGTTGCCAGGCCTCTGTCAGGATCCCACCCCTGTCAGGGACCCTACCGAATCTTCCCCCACAACACCCTCTGCCACAAGGTGTTGCCTGGTTCCAACCCAGTCAGCTTTCTCCCTAACTTCCTGCCTGACCCCCAGTTTTACCAGTATGTGAGGAGTGGCCTAATGAATAGTACCCTTAGCTCCCCCTGGAGGCCCGACTGTGAAATGTATTGGTGTATGTGATACCTGGTCAGATGAACTCCTTCAGTGCCATCAGACGTACCATAGCCCCCCTTAGGGACCAGGACTCTGGGGCGCTGCACTCCCCCCCGGTTAAATCCAGTACTCCTGGACTGGGAAGAAAACAACAATACATGTCAGCAAAAAGACATACAATTTTTGTGAGTGCAATAACAATAAGCTTAGTTGAACAGCGCTTCCCTTTATGGGAGGTGAGGACACTTGAACGTTACAAACATGGTTACTTATTTTTAAATAACTTACTATAAATAACTTTTCTTACCCAACCGGGTATTCTACTAAGTGCAAAATTTTGAACAATAATTTAACATTGCCTTTAAGGATGTACACTCTGAATCCACTAAAGACCTTCTTATAACACATTATAAGGCATAAGCAACTGTGCTACATTCCCCTACTTTACGTCTGCAGGACCGCCTGTCCTAACCGCTCCAGACCTACTGCCTCTCCTTTCTGTTACAGGACCGCCCCATTCTGCCCGGGCCTACTGTCCTTCCACTACTATACACAGTATAGAACATGTTTTTCTTTCAGTTCGAGATCACTGAGCCATCTCTGTATGGCTCCTGGGAGGACTCACTAACTAACCCCGTACGGGTTCACTTCTCTGTCCTCATTCTTCTATCAACATTATCAAACATTTCTCACAATTAACTCGTTGGTTACATATAACTTCTTCACATTAGCATCATTACTTTCTCTTTTAAGACATTATCACCATCTAACTGTCTTAAGGCAATACTTTTCTTAATTGCAACATGTGAACATCCCCTTTAAGAGGGGACCAAGTCTCTATGAGGTAGTGCAACTTTTAAAGCTGCAAGTCCGTTCGCTGTAAGGACTCCAATGCTGTTTCCAGGAACAGTTTCTTCGCAAAGAGTCCATCTTTTATGTAAAACCAGTAGGGAGCACCTTTAAGAAGGTGCAAACTATATACAAGGAGTTTGTATCATGCATTGTTCATGATTCGTCAGTTCTTGATAACTTGACAAAAGTAGAAAACAAACAAAAAGGAATAGGGATCCCGGGTCAACAAAGGGATCCCTTTAAGAATAACCCTAGACGGGTTTTAGCAGCAAAATAGCAGAGAAACAGTTAACTATGTACATTCATTAAAGCATTTTTGCTTACTCTGATGGTGGCTGTGCAGGGGGTGGTCTTCTGTCCCCAGCCGATGCAATGTCTGTGCTGGTGGTTGGTCTCTCAGGTGCCATCAGATCAGCCGGTGTCTGGATTTGGAAGCTAACCCTGCTTGCAAGCTCGGTGGCTGCTACAAGGCGGATGGTGGTAATAGTAACGAGATCTGTCAAATCTGGATCAGTCGGGGTCGCGGCAACAGGTGACGCTCCCTCAGGCTCACACCGGTGGACGTTCCGAGCGCACCATCCTTGTGCGTTCCGGCGGCGAGTGTAGGTCACCTGATCCCCCCTTTGCAATGGGTCACCATCTCGACTGCAGCAGGGAGTTTTTACATTGTAACTAGTAACGAAGACGTCAGTTGGTAGTCCCGGTTCCTGTATGGAGCCCCAACCCCTCTTCAGGTGGAAGGCTAGCACAGTCCCCCGCTTTACCACGTCTTTCCTGATGTGCGCAGGCTTCCTGCGTTGCGTTTTCGGCATATCAGATTGTTCTGTTTCGTCTCGGTTTTTCCAGTGTTGGATCAGACATTGTTTATACTGTTCCCAAGTGAGCACAGCAAGGGTGAGGCTCTCCCCCGGAGCTCCATCTGGCTCGTTCCAGGGGGTGTCCCACCGGAGGATCACCCTGTCTGGGCCCACATCTATGGGTTCCCCCATCTTGGTCGGTAGGGGAGGTACCAGCTTCCCCATCACTTCGGGGGTGAGGACCACCCGTTCTACCGTAAAGGCGCGATTATTGTTACTGGGGTGAGGAGCGGTCACAGGAGCGGGATCGGTCAGGGGAACCGGATCGGTCGGGAGAGCAGAATCGGCCGGGGGAGTAGGGGTGCTGTCCATACCTGCGCCTGATGTGATTCCACCGATGTCGATCTGTTCCGTTGACGAGGACACTGGAATCGGCTGCAGCCCGGACCGCGGCTCTTCCGAAGTGGCCTCTTGATGTGGCTCCGCCCTCCATGTGTTGTGAACTCTGTTTTTGGGCTCCCTCTGGTGGTCACAAGCGGTACTGTGTAGTGTTGTCTTTCTGCAGGTTGGCAGCATCAGCTGGTTCGTTATCCTTGGTTGGTTTCCTATTTAGCTCACCTGGATACTCAGTTCCTTGCCTGCTCTCAATGTATTCAGTGCTCTTCAGATTCCTTGTGACTACCTTGCTCCCAGTCTCTCCAAGACAAGCTAAGTTTTTGTTTGATCATTTTTTGATTATCAGCATTTATTATGTTTTTAGTCCAGCTCGCTAAAATGTGATTTCCTCGCTTGCTGGTTGCTCTAGGGGACTGAGTTTCTCCCCCCGCACCGTTAGTTGGTGCGGGGGTTCTTGAAATCTCAGTGTGGATATTTTGTACGGGTTTTTTACTGACCGCACAGACCCCTTTACTATTTTCTGCTATCTAGTATTAGTGGGCCTCATTTGCTAAATCTGTTTTCACCCCTGTGTATGTGCCTTCCTCTTACCTCACCGTTATTATATGTTGGGGGCGTCTATATCTTTGGGGATTATTTCTCTGGAGGCAAGAGAGGTCTTTCTTTCTCTCTAGGGGTAGTTAGTTCCTCAGGCTGGCTCGAGACGTCTAGGATTTTTAGGCACGTTCACCGGCTACTTCTAGTGTGTTTGGATAGGTTCAGATTTGCGGTCAGTCCAGTTTGCCACCTCCCTAGAGCTTGTCCTACGTATGTTACTTAGCTGGAGTAATTTGTGATCCTCAACCACTAAGGATCATAACAGTAGAGCAGGCCAAAAAGTGTTTAATGCATCGCAGAAGTGGGATAAAAAGAAGACCTGAGTACATTTTTTTTTTCTCCTCCCGCTTTTCCTTTGCTGCAGTCTGTTTAGCTTCTTTCATCCCCTTGAACTCTGGGTGGTTTTGAGCTCAGCTGCAGACATGAATGTTCAGACTCTGACTTCTAGTGTGGATCATCTGACTGCACGGGTGCAAAGTATTCAGGATTTTGTTATTCATAGCCCTATGTCAGAACCAAAGATACCCATTCCTGAGTTGTTTTCTGGTGATAGATCTAGGTTTCTAAACTTTAAGAATAATTGTAAGTTATTTCTATCTCTGAGACCTCGTTCCTCTGGTGATTCCGCTCAGCAAGTTAAAATTGTTATCTCCTTGTTGCGTGGCGACCCTCAAGATTGGGCTTTCTCTCTGGCGCCAGGAGATCCTGCATTGCTTAATGTAGATGCATTTTTTCTGGCTCTTGGACTGCTTTATGAGGAGCCTAATCTTGAGAATCAGGCAGAAAAAGTGTTGCTGGCTATCTCTCAAGGTCAGGATGAAGCAGAGGTGTATTGTCAAAAATTTCGGAAATGGTCGGTGCTTACTCAATGGAATGAGTGTGCCCTGGCTGCAAATTTCAGAGATGGTCTTTCTGAGACCGTTAAGAATGTTATGGTGGGGTTTCCCACCCCTACAAGTCTGAGTGATTCTATGGCTTTAGCCATTCAGGTTGATCGGCGTTTGCGGGAGCGCAAATCTGCTCATCCTTTGGCGGTATTTTCTGAACAGAGACCTGAGTCTATGCAATGTGACCGAACTCTGACCAGAATTGAGCGACAAAGTCATAGACGTCAAAATGGGTTGTGCTTTTACTGTGGTGATTCTACTCATGTTATCTCAGCATGCCCTAAACGCTTAAAAAAAATCGCTAAACCTGTCACCATTGGTACTATGCAGCCTAAATTTATTTTGTCTGTTACTTTGATTTGTTCTTTGTCATCCTACCCGGTTATGGCTTTTGTGGATTCGGGTGCTGCCCTGAATCTGATGGATTTGTCGTTTGCCAGGCGCTGTGGTTTTGTCCTGGAGCCTTTGGAATTTCCTATTCCTCTGAGGGGAATTGATGCTACGCCATTGGCTGAGAATAAGCCTCAGTATTGGACGCAAATGACCATGTGCATGACTCCCGTACATCAGGAGGTGATTCGCTTTCTTGTTCTGCATAATTTGCATGATGTTGTCGTTTTGGGTCTGCCATGGCTGCAGGCTCATAATCCAGTTTTAGATTGGAAAGCTATGTCTGTGTCAAGTTGGGGTTGTCAGGGAATTCATGGCGATGCTCCGTTGGTGTCTATTGCTTCTTCCACTCCTTCTGAGGTCCCTGAGTTTTTGTCTGACTACCAGGATGTATTTGATGAACCCAGGTCCAGTGCACTGCCCCCTCATAGGGATTGTGACTGTGCTATAAATTTAATTCCTGGTAGTAAATTCCCTAAGGGACGACTTTTTAATCTGTCTATACCAGAGCATGCCGCGATGCGGAGTTATATAAAGGAGTCTTTGGAGAAGGGACATATTCGCCCATCCTCTTCCCCTCTTGGTGCAGGATTTTTTTTTGTGGCCAAGAAGGACGGTTCTTTGAGACCTTGTATAGATTATCGTCTTCTGAATAAGATCACAGTCAAATTTCAGTATCCTTTACCACTATTGTCTGATTTGTTTGCTCGGATTAAGGGTGCCAGTTGGTTCACCAAGATAGATCTCCGTGGTGCGTATAACCTTGTGCGCATTAAGCAGGGAGATGAATGGAAAACAGCATTTAATAAGCCTGAAGGCCATTTTGAGTACTTGGTGATGCCTTTTGGACTCTCTAATGCTCCTTCTGTGTTTCAGTCTTTCATGCATGACATCTTCCGAGAGTATCTGGATAAATTTATGATTGTTTATCTGGATGACATTTTGGTCTTTTCTGATGATTGGGAGTCCCATGTGAAGCAGGTCAGGATGGTGTTTCAGGTCCTGCGTGCTAATGCTTTATTTGTGAAGGGCTCAAAATGCCTCTTCGGAGTACAGAAGGTCTCCTTTTTGGGTTTTATTTTTTCTCCTTCTACTGTGGAGATGGACCCAGTCAAGGTCCAGGCTATTCATGACTGGACTCAGCCCACGTCTGTTAAGAGTCTTCAGAAGTTCTTGGGTTTTGCTAATTTTTACCGTCGTTTCATCGCTAATTTTTCTAGCGTGGTTAAACCTTTGATGGATTTGACCAAGAAGGGTTCTGATGTGACTAATTGGTCTCCTGCGGCCGTGGAGGCGTTTCGGGAGCTGAAGCACCGGTTTTCTTCAGCTCCAGTCTTATGTCAGCCAGATGTCTCTCTCCCCTTCCAGGTCGAGGTTGATGCTTCTGAGATTGGAGCAGGGGCTGTTTTGTCGCAGAGAAGCTCTGATGGCTCTGTGATGAAACCATGTGCTTTCTTTTCAAGAAAGTTTTCGCCTGCCGAGCGGAATTATGATGTTGGTAATCGGGAGTTGTTGGCTATGAAGTGGGCATTTGAGGAGTGGCGACATTGGCTCGAAGGAGCTAAGCATCGTGTGGTGGTCTTGACTGATCACAAAAATCTGATTTACCTTGAATCTGCCAAGCACCTGAATCCTAGACAGGCTCGTTGGTCGTTGTTTTTCTCCAGTTTCAACTTCGTGGTCTCATATCTGCCTGGTTTGAAGAACGTGAAAGCTGATGCACTTTCTAGGAGTTTTGTGCCTGACTCTCCGGGAGTTTCTGAGCTGGCTGGTATTCTCAGAGAGGGAGTGATTTTGTCTGCCATTTCCCCAGATTTGCGACGAGTGCTGCAGAAATTTCAGGCGGATAGACCTGACCGTTGTCCACCAGAGAGACTGTTTGTCCCGGATAGATGGACCAGCAGAGTTATTTCCGAGGTTCATTCTTCGGTGTTGGCGGGTCGTCCTGGGATTTTTGGTACCAGAGATTTGGTGGCTAGGTCCTTCTGGTGGCCTTCCTTGTCGCGGGATGTGCGTTCCTTTGTGCAGTCTTGTGGGATTTGTGCTCGGGCTAAGCCTTGCTGTTCTCGTGCCAGCGGTTTGCTTTTGCCTTTGCCTATTCCGAAAAGGCCTTGGACGCACATTTCCATGGATTTTATTTCGGATCTTCTGGTATCTCAGAAAATGTCTGTCATCCGGGTGGTGTGTGATCGTTTTTCCAAGATGGTCCATTTGGTGCCCTTGCCTAAGTTGCCTTCTTCCTCCGATTTGGTTCCTCTATTTTTTCAGAATGTGGTTCGCTTGCATGGCATTCCTGAAAATATTGTGTCTGATAGAGGATCCCAGTTTGTGTCCAGGTTTTGGCGGACTTTTTGTGCTAAGATGGGCATTGATTTGTCTTTTTCGTCGGCCTCAGACTAATGGCCAAACCGAGCGAACTAATCAGACGTTGGAAACTTATTTGAGATGTTTTGTTTCTGCTGATCAGGATGATTGGGTGACTTTTTTGCCGTTGGCCGAGTTTGACCTTAATAATCGGGCTAGTTCTGCTACCTTGGTTTCGCCTTTTTTCTGCAATTCTGGTTTCCATCCTCGTTTTTCCTCGGGTCAGGTTGAGCCTTCTGACTGTCCTGGGGTGGATTCTGTGGTGGATAGGTTGCAGCAGATTTGGAACCATGTGGTGGACAATTTGAGGTTGTCACAAGAGAAGGCTCAGCGCTTTGCCAACCGCCGCCGCGGTGTGGGTCCCCAACTTCGTGTTGGGGATTTGGTGTGGCTGTCTTCTCGGTATGTTCCTATGAAGGTCTCCTCTCCTAAATTCAAGCCTCGCTTCATCGGTCCTTATAAGATCTTGGAGATCCTTAACCCGGTGTCTTTTCGTTTGGATCTCCCAGCATCGTTTGCCATTCATAATGTGTTCCATAGGTCTTTGTTGCGGAGGTATGTGGTACCTGTGGTTCCTTCTGTTGAGCCTCCTGCTCCCGTGCTGGTCGAGGGCGAATTGGAGTGCGTGGTGGAGAAGATTTTGGATTCTCGTATCTCT
This sequence comes from Ranitomeya variabilis, assembly GCF_051348905.1. NCBI lineage: Eukaryota > Metazoa > Chordata > Amphibia > Anura > Dendrobatidae > Ranitomeya > Ranitomeya variabilis. Next base: position 157,296,994 of record NC_135235.1, on the reverse strand, counting down.
AGACGGAGGCTTCAGTATTTGGTGAAGTGGAAGGGCTATGGTCAGGAGGATAATTCCTGGGTTGTCACCTCTGATGTTCATGCGGCCGATTTGGTTCGTGCCTTCCACGTGGCTCGTCCTGATCGCCCTGGGGGTCTTGATGAGGGTTCGGTGACCCCTCCTCAAGGGGGGGGTACTGTTGTGAACTCTGTTTTTGGGCTCCCTCTGGTGGTCACAAGCGGTACTGTGTAGTGTTGTCTTTCTGCAGGTTGGCAGCATCAGCTGGTTCGTTATCCTTGGTTGGTTTCCTATTTAGCTCACCTGGATACTCAGTTCCTCGCCTGCTCTCAATGTATTCAGTGCTCTTCAGATTCCTTGTGACTACCTTGCTCCCAGTCTCTCCAAGACAAGCTAAGTTTTTGTTTGATCATTTTTTGATTATCAGCATTTATTATGTTTTTAGTCCAGCTCGCTAAAATGTGATTTCCTCGCTTGCTGGTTGCTCTAGGGGACTGAGTTTCTCCCCCCGCACCGTTAGTTGGTGCGGGGGTTCTTGAAATCTCAGTGTGGATATTTTGTAAGGGTTTTTTACTGACCGCACAGACCCCTTTACTATTTTCTGCTATCTAGTATTAGTGGGCCTCATTTGCTAAATCTGTTTTCACCCCTGTGTATGTGCCTTCCTCTTACCTCACCGTTATTATATGTTGGGGGCGTCTATATCTTTGGGGATTATTTCTCTGGAGGCAAGAGAGATCTTTCTTTCTCTCTAGGGGTAGTTAGTTCCTCAGGCTGGCTCGAGACGTCTAGGATTTTTAGGCACGTTCACCGGCTACTTCTAGTGTGTTTGGATAGGTTCAGATTTGCGGTCAGTCCAGTTTGCCACCTCCCTAGAGCTTGTCCTACGTATGTTACTTAGCTGGAGTAATTTGTGATCCTTAACCACTAAGGATCATAACACCATGGCTCCGTGGCTGGGATAGGTAGGCTCGGCTCCTCCACTGGCGGCTCCAAGGAGTTCAGGTCCTTCACCGGCGGTGGACGCGAGTCCGCCCCTGATAGGTGAGGGCAAGCCGGGATCACCTCGCCGTTGCTCGGGCACTTGCTGCTCATCGTCGCTGTCTGGCATTCGGCGGCAACGCATGCACCTGGCTCCGCCATTTCTCCGAGGTCGAGCTCCCTCTTGACCTCGTTCCCACCGTTGCAAATCAGGGGGCGGTTCTCCTCTGCTGCTGGGCAAGTCATCATCTCGCAGCAGAAGTCGGAGGGGGCGGTCGCTACTTCTGGCGCCGCTTTGGTAGTCTCCTCCCATGGCACGCCCTCCTTCTCTCTCTGCGCTCCCTGTGGCGCTGCAATGGCGGCGGATTTTGGCGGGAACTTTTGGCGGCAAGTAGCAATACACAGTCTTTGCAATAAGTCACAGTCCAAGTATAATAAATCACAGTTCCAAGGCACACATGACCTGATTCTTCAGGCTTAAGTAGATCCTGTTCGTGACGCCAAGTTTTGCAGCGCCCCCACTGCTGCAGGGCCGAGGGGTACCCGGTACCGGGCCTCTGAGTCTCTGTTCTGGGATTGTCACGGCGGCTAGGCCTGGTCCGTGACCCTGCCGAGGGGCGCTCCAAATAAATGATAGGATGGTGAAGGTAGTGGTGATGTTAAAGTGCCGGTCGCAGTAAATAACGAGGACACCAGGTTGCAGTCTCTTTACCTCTTTACTGAAGGTCTCTGGGTCCTCAGTCCGGAATACGGTTCACCAGGCTGCGCAAGTCCGGCCGGTCCAATGGCACCTCCAGAGTTCTCTTTGCAGGTGGAAATCTGTGCCTTCTTGCTAGCGCTATGTGTTGTGGTCCTGCCCTGCTGTGCTTACGGGATAGTCCCCACAACTGTTGTGTCTGTTTCTCGTGTTCCCTCACAACTCGATTAGATGATGTTCTGCTAATCCACCGTCCCTCCCTGATGTTACGGTTGGGACGCACCCGTATGACGGGTAGGCTCGGAGCTCTTCCGGGACCCTAGAGTCGCCCCTCTCCACAGGTTGCCCCCTATGTCTGCGTAGGTGATTTAGGTGAGACAGCCCGCCTGTGACTGACTGTCCTGCCGTTGGTTTGAAGTATGGCTTAGAGCTCTGTACTTCCTCAGCGTTCCGGCCGCCGGTTGTTTGCGCCTCAGTAGGATGTTGCCTCAATCTTACAGCACGACTCCTACTGGTATTCTCCTTCTTGCTTTGATCTCGTTTCTCACTCAGCACAATAAATCTTGCTTCTTATCCTTTCTTGGGGCACCGCCGCTATCCTGAGCAGGCACGGTTCCGTTGACGTTCTTTCTCGTTGCCAGGCCTCTCTCAGGATCCCACCCCTGACAGGGACCCTACCGAATCTTCCCCCACAACACCCTCTGCCACAAGGTGTTGCCTGGTTCCAACCCAGTCAGCTTTCTCCCTAACTTCCTGCCTGACCCCCAGTTTTACCAGTATGTGAGGAGTGGCCTAATGAATAGTACCCTTAGCTCCCCCTGGAGGCCCGACTGTGAAATGTATTGGTGTATGTGATACCTGGTCAGATGAACTCCTTCAGTGCCATCAGACGTACCATAGCCCCCCTTAGCGGCGGAGCCACAGGAGTGCAACGACCAGGACTCTGGGGCACTGCACATATATTTAGGGTGCTGGAAGCAGGAGGTGGGGTGCCATGGTATTTGGGGATTGCCAGAGAAGGATTTAATGACATTGATTCTGCACTCTGTTCTCTCCATCAGATTCTACACAGCAGAGATGGTAAGTGGCCTCCAGTTCCTCCACGGACACAACATCGTCCACCGGTAAGCAGAACTTTCCTCCTTCTCTCTGTCCCCTTTACAAGCTGTAGATATGGCCCCCGGCTTCCCTGGTGTCCTGCCGCCTATTGTGCCGTATTTTGTAGTGACCCATTTTCCATCTCTTGTATCACTGGACAGATTTCTTATTTTGTTTTCTTCTTTCATTGCAGTGACATAAAGCCGGATAACATCATGTTGGATGCAGATGGCCACATCCGTATCATCGACCTTGGGCTTGCCCAAGATGGCGTCTCCTCCTCCAAAAACATCTCTGGAGTGACGGGCACTTTCCATTACATGGCCCCTGAGGTGCATCGTAGAAAACGGTATGGCGCAGCAGTGGACTGGTGGAGCCTGGGGATTGTGGTGTTCAGGATGGCAGCAGGGCAATATCCATTTTACAACGGCCCCGTCAAGCAAATGGCTTTCAAATCCATCTTCAACGAGAAGCCAAAATTTCCAACTTGGCTTGATGCTGACGTGAAACATCTCATCAAGAAGCTACTGCGCAAAGACCCTCAGACGTGCCTGGGTGTGAGCGGGAACATCAGAGAGCATCCATTCTTTACCACCATCGGCTGGGAGGATCTGGAGGAAAGGAGAGTAGAGCCACCATTTACACCATTCAGGCCAGTTCTGGAGAACCACCATCTGCAGTGGCCAGAGCACACAGTCCTTCACCCCGTGGCCGGATTTACGTACGTGTCACCAAGCTGGACCCGGTAAGTATCTCCTCCTCTGGGGATAACACTCATCAGGTGCTGTTGTCTCATTGTGGTAATCATCATCATCGATCTTACCTTTTTTCCCTTTTTCTGACAGTGGACTTTATGTTTCTATTTTTCTTAGGTGGATGAAAAGATCTGGACTGTGAAAGAATTCACGACCATCTGGTGAGTGACCGAAGTACACACAGGACACCTATATATCAGTACATTGTATCTGATGTTATATAGCAGAATGGTTCATTATAAAGACCATTCCCCTAATATAACATAAGATCCGGTAGATAGATTTCCTGTCTTCCTCTTATGTCTTGCAGGATGAGCCCGTGCCAACTGCCCAGAACTTCATGCCTCCTGACCCATGCCTCACGTCTCTGCTGCTGTACGTCACCTCGGCTGCCCTTCAACATCATCTCTCTATATACCATCTTCATGCCGGACCACTGCCGTTGCTGCCCCAGACCCTTGACCTCCTGGGCTGGCATCTAATATCCCTCCAGCCCGAAGATCTTCTACCCCAGGAGCGGCCTGTGCTAAGTTTCCATCTGGTGAGTTCAGGAACAATAGTCGCACCTTTCAGTCCTGGGGCCGCTGAGCAGCAGCATGTAAGGAGCGGCCATTATCCCTGAACTCACCTTAGCACAGGCCTGGTAAGTATCCCACCCATCACACATCACCCACACTACATGGTCAGTGCAGGTCCCCACACTACATCATCAGTACAGGCACACAGTACATATTAGCATATAGATGTAGGACATAGATCGGCTTCTGATCCTGAGATTTAATCTGATCGCCATATTTGGGGTCAGGAAGGAATTTTTCCCCCTAATATGAGGACAATTGGCCCATTCCTCATAGGGGGTTTTCGCCTTCCTCTGGATCTACACGGCCTTAAATAGGTTTGGAATAATAGATTAATAAGTAGAATCACACACTAGTAGCACAAAAAAAGTTATAATAAAATAAAATGTTCTTACTTTAAAAGAAAAAAAAGTTCCTATAAATAATAATTAGTCCAAGTAAAGAAACATATATATTATTTTACATGACAGGTATATTACACAGGTTAGGTACATTACACAGGTTAGGTATCAGCCTTTGATCTTGGGATTCATTCTGATCGCCATATTTGGGGTCAGGAAGGAATTTTTCCCCCTGATATGAGGATAATTGGCCGATTCCTCACAGGGGGTTTTCGCCTTCCTCTGGATCAACACGGCCGATACATACATTTAGTGTCATAGGTTAATAAGTAAGTGCACACTTTTAGAGCATAAAAAAGATACAAAATAAAATATCATTAGTTGAAAAAATGTTTCCTAACCAAATATAGACATAAATTAGTCCAAACATGCTACCAGATTAGTAGGAAAAAAATAATACAACACATTTTTTTACTTTAATCTCATCGGTTCATTATCAGCTCTTGATCCTGGGATTTATTCTGACCGCCATACTTTATTTGGGGTCAGGAAGGAATTTTCCCCCCTGATATGAGGATAATTGGCCGATTCCTCACAGGGGGTTTTCGCCTTCCTCTGGACCAACACGGCCCATAGATAGGTTTAGTAAAATAGAATAAATAAGTAGCTTCTTATGTTTATAATAAAAAATATATAATTTATGTAAAATAATAATATAATATTTTGGATTTACAATAATATAGTCGACACAAATATAAACGTAAATTAGCCGAAAAATAGAAATTACTTTTATATTTTTATATAATAAACATTTATATAATAATAATATAATAATAATTTTAAATAATATATATTTTTTACATTAAACTTACGTATACACATTAGCTATGAGCCCTTGATCCTGGGATTCATTCTGATCGCCATATTTGGGGTCAGGAAGGAATTTTCCCCCCTAATATGAGGATAATTGGCCGATTTCTCACAGGGGGATTTCGCCTTCCTCTGGACCAACACGGCCCATAGATAGGTTTAGTAAAATAGAATAAATAAGTAGCTTCTTATGTTTATAATAAAAAATATATAATTTATGTAAAATAATAATATAATATTTTGGATTTACAATAATATAGTCGACACAAATATAAACGTAAATTAGCCGAAAAATAGAAATTACTTTTATATTTTTATATAATAAACATTTATATAATAATAATATAATAATAATTTTAAATAATATATATTTTTTACATTAAACTTACGTATACACATTAGCTATGAGCCCTTGATCCTGGGATTCATTCTGATCGCCATATTTGGGGTCAGGAAGGAATTTTCCCCCCTAATATGAGGATAATTGGCCGATTTCTCACAGGGGGATTTCGCCTTCCTCTGGACCAACACGGCCCATAGATAGATTTAGTCTTATAGATGAATAAATTACACATATACATGATATATAATATATAATAACCTCATCTATAAATAAAATCTTCTTTTTACCCCTATACATTTGTGTTGTCTTTACTCCATTGCTCGGCCATGTAGTCATTATTATACTGCCCCCTATGTCTGGTGGGCGCATACAGCAGTGTCCCCCACACTTCAGGCCTCACGGCCCCAACACATCATGGTGTCAGGATTTCCTTCGTATTTCTCGGGGGAGAGAACCTGCGGCAGCTTCTGAGGCCTCGATAATAATTCCATCCTCAGTGCAAAATTAAGGAAATCCTGACACCATGATGTGTTGGGGCCGTGAGGACTGGAGTTTGGGGATCAATGTCACACATGAGATAAAGCCGGATGAGCCCCGATATCGTTATATCCAATGGGGATAAATCAGGTAATTGCTCTGATTCCTGGGAGTGTCAGGTCCAGAGCAGGAGACTCTGGGGCCTTTCTCCATTTCCGCTAATAAATGAGAACACTCATGAGCCGCTCCATCCTCTATTACCTCAGAACTTTTTAACATGACAGAGAAGAATGGGTTTCCTATACCAGACCCCCATATCATAGACAGCCAGTCTGATTAGATCCTCCAGAAAAGATTAATGAAGAAGGAGAATCCCCAGCAGAGAGGCGTCCACAGCAAGAGATGTGATAGTAAGGCCATGTTCACACGTTGCGGAACCGCAGCGATTTTGCCGCTGCGGGCCAGCTGCAGTTTCCATTGCGTTTACATTTACATGTAAACCTATGGAAACCGCAAACCGCTGTGCACATGCTGCAGAAAAAACCACGCAGAAACGCAGCGGTTTACATTCTGCAGCATGTCACTTCTTTCTGCGGAACTGCAGCGGTTCTGCACCCATAGACCTCCATTGTGAGGGTCAAACCCGCAGTAAAACCCGCTGATGAAAAAATATCTGCGGGTTTTATGCGGTTTTGGGTGTAGAAACCGCTGCAGCAGGAAGTGCGGGGAAGCGGGAGGAAGTGCGTGGGCGGAATTGCGTGGGCGGAATGTGGCTGTCATCATGGAGGCATATCGTTGCCTGGGGATCGATGTCGGTCGATTGATCGATTTGGTATGTATGTGTGTGTATCTGTGTATGTGTGTTTGTGTATATGTGTGTGAAGTCTGTGTGTATGCGTCTGTCTGTGTGTGTGTGTGTCCATGCGACGATAGTGCCACCCAATTGTGCTAAGTCGCCGTATGGGATTACTACTCACATCCGGTATAGGATGGGAGAGTTGTCCCTGTGTTTCCGGCGACTTAGCACAATTGTAAGTAACACAAACACATACAATACACATACAATAAACGTAACATACATGACAGACATTACATACACCATATAACATAGAGTATATACTCACCGTACAGCACATACAGGTACGCGAAGCCCTCGCCCCTAGTAAAAAATCCCCAAAAAATAAACCAAATCCATACTCCCTGTCCGCAGAATCCAATAACGAGTGTCCCACGCCGATCGCTTGCTCTCCAGCGATACACTACCAGGAGCGAAGCTCCTAGCAGTGTATCGCGTACTTTACCGGAGTTCAGCGGCTCCGGCGGCTCTATTTACGGCAGTACAGCTGCATGTGAACTTTCCCACGCAGCACTGCCGTAAATCGAGAGTACCGGGGTCAATGAACGCCGGTATACTCTCGCGCATGCGGAGTAACACACCGACAGGAGCCATAGCTCCTGTCAGTGTGTTGCTGCAGCCGTGGAGAGCAGACACACCGGATGTGTCTGCTCTCCATGGCAGATCTTCGTGGGACCCTCGTTGGATTTCTGCAGACAGGGCCAGGGAGTATGAATTTTGTTTGTTTTTTTATTTCTTTTTTCAGGTTGAGGGTCTTCAGATGGATTGAGCGTATAATAAAGGGTTTGTCAAAAAGTGGGTGTCTTTATTTCATTAAAATATTTTTTTCTAGTGTTTGTGGTTTTTTTAACCCTTTCATAGAATTAATAATGGATAGGCATCTAACCGGGCTTAATGCCACCTTAATGCAAGGTGGCATTAACCCCTCATTACCCCATATCCCACCGCTACACAGAAGTGGGAAGAGAGGGGCTAAGTGCCGGAATTGGCGCATCTTTTTGATGCGCCTTTTCTGGGGCGGCTGCGGGCTTCTATTTGTAGCCAGGGGGGGCAAATATCCATGGCCCCTTTCCTAGGCTATGAATATAAGCCCACAGCTGTCTGCGTAGCCTTTCTGGCCTAAAAATATAGGGGGACCCCAACACTTTTTTGGGGGGCTCTCCCTATATTTGAGAGCCAGAAAGGCTACGCAGACAGCTGCGGGCTTATATTCATGGCCTGGGAACAGCCAGTGGTATTTTAACCCCTTCCCAGGCCACAAATATTGGCCCACAGCTGTCTGCCTAGCCTTTCTGGCCTAAAAATATAGGGGGACCCTACGCAATTTTTTTTGGGGCCTCCTATATTTTAGTGCCAGAAAGGCTATGCAGACAGCTGTGGGTTAATATTCCTAGCCTGGGAACAGCCATGGGTATTTTAACCCCTTCCCGGGCCACAAATATTGGCCCACGGCTGTCTGCCTAGCCTTTCTGGCCTAAAAATATAGGGGGACCCTATGTCATTTTTTGGGGGGAGTCCCCATATATATTTTTTTATCCTTTTAATAGGATTATGGATTGGCGTCTTATTGAAGCCTCTCCATTATTAACCGGGCTTAATGCCACCTTACAATAGCAAGGTGGCATTAACCCCTCATTACCCCATATCCCACCGCTACACGGGAGTGGGAAGAGAGGGGCTAAGTGCCGGAATCGGCGCATCTTTTAGATGCGCCTTTTCTGGGGCGGCTGTGGGCTTCTATTTGTAGCCAGGGGGGGGCAAATATCCATGGCCCCTTTACTAGGCTATGAATATAAGCCCACGGCTGTCTGCGTAGCCTTTCTGGCCTCAAAATATAGGGGGACCCCAACACTTTTTTTTTGGTGCTCTTCCTATATTTGAGAGCCAGTAAGTCTACGCAGACAGCTGTGGGCTTAATATTCATGGCCTGGAAACAGCCAGGGGTATTTTAACCCCTTCCCAGGCCACAAAGATTGGCCCACAGCTGTCTGCTTTCCCACTCTGTTGCTGATAATTCCACTGTAGGCCACATCGACTATTTGTTAACTTTTTGGGTAAAGTAGTGTTTAGTTTAGGGGTTGGATTGTTATTAGGGTTGGTGTTGAGATTAGGGTTATGGTTTTGAAAGCTAGAGTGTTGAGTGTAGAGTGTCTTACAGGTTGCAAACAAGCTGTGGCACCGGCAATCCAGAGCTTATCGTGAGCCCACCCAGCAACACATGTAGCCGCACGCCCCGCTCAGAATTGACGGCGCCAGAGCTTGTTTTTAACCTGCGACACACGGACGTGTTTATTGCAAGTTGAAATTAGCCCTTTGGGATAGTTGCCAATGACTTTGAAGTTACAACACTGTGTTCTCTGTTAGGGCAGCCGTTATGTTGTGTTTGGTTTTTTCGGGGTGTAATTTGGTGTTTGGGTTTCTTGTTTGTTCTTGGGTTACTGTAGGGGTTATATTTAAATATATTCCAATTTTAGAAAAACATTTCTTTAACATTACTTTGCTGTTCGATATAGTATCAAATGACACTATTGTATTCATTGTAGGTTCGTGATTATCCTACCCTTTGGGACCCTGCAGATGAGTCTTATAAAGACAAGTATTTCCGTGAGCTTACATGGACCAAAATATTCCTTGACCTGTTTCCGGAATGGGACTCCTATCCAGGTGCTACGCAACTGCAAATTGGTAATTATAATTTTATTTAGTAATTACAAATTTATTGTATTACAAATGTACTTTGATTATATATCTAAAAAAATTTTTTTTGTTTCTTTTTATTTTTTTTGTAGAAAAAGATGTGAAGCAAAGGTGGCGCTCTGTCAGGGACAGGTTTAACAAGTACATCAATACCTGCGCTAGAAGTGGCTCGTCACCAAGTAAGAAAACGTTCCCGTTTAACGACGAGCTACAATTCCTTATCACCAGCCGGACATTGCGGAGGTAATTTAGAAACCACAAATATACATGTAGCCTGTTTTCATGTGCACTTGCACAGTTGGCTGTGTATTCAACCCTGTGTCCTGCCACCGCGTTAAACACGCTGCATCAAGATGTGATAGTATAGTGAAGACAGGATTTTCATAAATCCCGTCTGCACTATGCTTCTAAAGACAAAGGTGTCATACCTACCCTACGTAACCACACATGCGTTGTGTGTCTTGACACCACTTCCCTTTCTATTTATCTTGCGTTGGCGCTTCCACTCCACAAGATAATTTATTTATAACATGTGGTGATAACGCATGACTTAGGGTACCGTCTCACAGTGGCACTTTTGTCGCTACGACGGTACGATCCGTGATGTTCCAGCAATATCCATACGATATCGCTGTGTCTGACACGCAGCAGCGATCAGGGACCCTGCTGAGAATCGTACGTCGTAGCAGATCGTTTGAAACTTTCTTTCGTCGCTGGATCTCCCGCTGTCATCGCTGGATCGTTGTGTGTGACAGCGATCCAGCGATGCGTTCGCTTGTAACCAGGGTAAACATCGGGTTACTAAGCGCAGGGCCGCGCTTAGTAACCCGATGTTTACCGTGGTTACCAGCGTAAAAGTTAAAAAAAAAAAAACGTACATACTCACATTCCGGTGTCCTTCAGGTCCCTTGCAGTCTGCTTCCCGCTCTGACTGACTGCCGGCCGGAAAGTGAGAGCAGATCACAGCGGCGATGTCACCGCTGTGATCTGCTTTCACTTTACGGCGGCAGTCAGTCAGAGCGGGAAGCAGACTGCAAGGGACCTGAAGGACACCGGAATGTGAGTATGTACGTTTTTTTTTTTTTAACTTTTACGCTGGTAACCACGGTAAACATCGGGTTACTAAGCGCGGCCCGGCGCTTAGTAACCCGATGTTTACCCTGGTTACCCGGGGCCCTCGGCATCGTTGGTCGCTGGAGAGCGGTCTGTGTGACAGCTCCCCAGCGACCACACAACGACTTTCCAACGATCACGGCCAGGTCGTATCGCTGGTCGTGATCGTTGGAAAGTCGCAGAGTGTGACAGTAACTTTACATGAAAACAGGCGTTATCACTACACAAGCAAAATTGTGGACATACATGTTGACGTAGCAGCCTATTTGCTGCATGTAAAACTTTTCTCCTTCGTAGCCTTCTAAAATTCTGTATTAATTATTGTTCTGTTTGTTTCTCACAGGACGGAAGGAAACATGTCAACGGCTGATGTGGATGACACCAACACAGAGGATGGAGCAGGCAGTTCCTCTGGAGCGGGAGGGACCATCTCTCCATCCATTACCACAGCTTCTGCTGCATCCACATCCGCTTCAGCAGCTGCTGGAGCATCTGGTTCCTCAGAAGCTGTGGTAATGGAGACGAGAGCTGCCTATCCGGTGGCAGCAGAGAAAAAAACAAACAAACAATAAGAGCAATGATGATCAAACAGTTCAAATTGCAACGGACACCCTGGATTTACTAAAAAAAATCTTCTTGCGAGGATCATTGTGATTCATTTGCATTGACTGTAGCAAGGAAGACTCGCTCACTGCCACCGGATAGGCAGTCTCTTTTTATGTTTATGGTCCAGATGTCCCTCACCGCTCTGGAGGACCCTGCTCCAATTGTTCCTTATAACGAGGTTCTAATGGGGGTGTTGGGACTGTTTAGGCCCCGACATAGAACACCGGAACCACCTTCAAGACCACATTATTTTGGCAGCAGTCAACAAAGCAGTTATGCGGAGAGAGGAACAAATCAACAACTGGGCCAAAGTTCACACACAGACCCTACAAACTACGGGTATTCTCCAGATTATACATATCTGCAGTAGAATCAAATTTTGGCAATGCTCCAGTTGCACGTTGCCTTGACAAGGGGCTGTTTACTTTCTTTCAAATTGAAAAATCTATGATTAAATTTTCCAATATTTCTTTGTTGTTCAAATAAACTTGTTTTTCAAAAATTATTCTCTGGTTTTTAGCCAATGGGGACAAGGCCTCTATGTCTGACGTTGTCCTGGGTATATGGGCACTGGATTATGGAATGGGGGTTGTGTTATTGTTATGTGTTCACTGCAGTATGAGATAGAGAATAGTACATTTGTTAAAACACACCCCTTTTTTTTATCTAAAAAGAAACAAAAGAAAGTAAGCCAAAAAAATTCTTTATTTAAATTACAACCAAATGTTTTTTTTTGGTACAAGACAAAAAAAATAATTAAACACAATTGTGTTGATTGTTGTCGATTCTGATTCTTCGGGATCTTGACTTGTTTTCACAACAGTTTTCAGCGATGTAGGCAACTTTTTTGGGAGGGTCAGTGTAGATGCATCCTTCTCTGCTGGTCAGGCTGCCCAACACCAGCACAGGAGTATTGCAAGTGCACGGCACCTTCTGGACTCATGAAGTAGTCAGTGAAGGATTCTCTCACACGCACACCAGAGTTGGACGGCCTGCCCAGACCCCCGTTGACCACTGGATGAAATACTGGCTGCTGGTACTCCACATCTACGTCAGTGTTGTACTCACGAGCATAGTTGTGGAGTACACAGCAAGCCTTAATCACAGGATCAAAGGTGTCTGTGTCCAACTGGATGGCAGTGTGAAAGATCCTCCACTGACTAGTCATGATCCCAAAGGTGCATTCCACATATCTGCGTGCACGACTCAGCCGATAATTAAAAATCCTCCGCCGGGCATTCAGTCCCCTTCGTGGGTATGGGCGCAGCAGGGTTGTCGTTAAGGGAAATGCCTCATCCGATACCATCACAAAGGGTACTGGATGTGTGGAACCCGGCAAAGGTCTGGGGGCTGGGAGCGTGCCACCATCTTGAAGAATTTGCATCCCAATCTGTGACGTTCGCAACACCCGAGAATCCCCAGTACTACCATAGGCACCAACATCAATGGCAACAAATTTGTAATGGGCATCAGCCACTGCCATCAGGACCACTGAAAAATACTTCTTATAATTAAAGAAGCGTGATCCTGATCGTGGTGGCTGCTGAACCCTTACATGTTAACCATCGACTGCACCTATGCAGTTTGGGAAATTGGCCACAGACTGAAAGCCTGCTGCAACCTGCAGCCAAGTCTCCTCGGTTGGGGAAGGCATCACCATGGGCTGCAACTTCTGCCAGATGGCGGTACATGTACACCTCACAATTTTAGAGATGGTAGATTTACCAACTCTAAATTGGAGGTGCAGGGATGCATAGCTCTCTCCTGTGGCCAAAAATCTGCAAAGAAACAAAAAAGAATATTAGAAGTGTCACACAAAAATTTAAGTAAACATGTCATTAGTTATGGTCGCTATAATATGCATCCAGCACCTTTCATGTCTTATATAAAGCATTCTATAATGCTGGCCTTAACACCCGGCACAACACAAAGGGTGTAAACAAAAAAAGAAAAAGCCTGTGACAACAGATGGGACTTGTGCACACACACATGCGAGATACGGCCGAGTGTTGCATGGTAATCCCCGGCCCTGCTGCCTGCACTCCGTTGTGGAGCGTGCGGCTCCATGTATTGCTATGCGGGTGCACACTCCGCTCCAGAGTGCAGTCGGAGAAAGAGAAGAAAGAAAGAAAGAGAGAAAGAGAGAAAGAGAGAGAGAGAGAGAGAGAGAGTGTGTGAGTGTGTGCGAGCGAGAGACACACTTGACGCAACTGTGGGCTGAATTATAACAACACGGATGGCTTGCAGGGATAAAAGCACTACAGTAAGCGCAGTTACACGGTGGCATGTGATGCTGTCAAATCCCATTCTTCCCTGATGGCGCAGATCATGCAGAGCAGGGGAGAATGATGACAGCATCTTCATCACCTGCCGCCAGAGAACAGAGCTTCCTGTAACGCTTGTTCACCACTGCAATGCGTGTCACACAGAGGACATCAATGTGTGTTCTCCATGTGCACGTGCGTGGGACACTATGTGGAACGTGCAAATGTTAACAATCTGGCATGTCAGCGTGTTTTGCCAACGGACACACGGGCGCCCAAAACAAGCTGACATGTGCATAGATGAGTGGGTCAGTGTCTCCAGGAGATATGAAAAATTTCATCACACATACTGGACACACAGATGTGTGAAAGAGCTCTAACGACATTCAAACAAAATAATTAGTTACTTACCGCAAGGTGATGAGCAGCCTTTCCTCAGCAGAGATGGCCTTCCTCATCACTGTGTCTTGCAGTGTCAAATGGGGTGCCAGGATGGTGAGCAGTCTGTCGAACGCCAGAATGGATAGCCGACAAAAAGAAAGAAATTTGTCAGGATATCTGAAAATTGTAAAAGACAAAAAAAAAAAAAGGGTTACTTCACATATAACATTTTTTGAAAAAACAGTGAAATTTGTCTTTCAATTGATTTCAACGTACCTCGTCAAGTCATTGTAAAGGACATAAAAGTGCCCCTTCTGTGTGCGCTGTGCTACAAGAGGGTGCACCCACATTCTTTTCTGTGAACGCCTTCTCTGCCGCCGCTGCCTCTAAAATAAAAAAATATATATATATTGTTTAAAACACAACACTGTGAAAAATATTTGAAACATGCCTGTAAAGCAATGCGGAATATGTTAACCCAATATAAAAAAAAAACAAAAAAAAAAAAAACAGACATCTGCTTACCTGACATGAATGACGATTCAGGATTAGCAGCAGCAACCCCAGGATCGCAATCTGGTGTGGCGTGCGGAGCTGGATCTGCGGGCTGCGATCTGACCTACGATCAGCACTCTGCGGAGCGCTGTCACTGTTCAAAATACGTCCACTCATTTTGGTGTGTTATTCCCAAAATGGAGGATGGAAGAGGAAAAGGGTTGGACAAGGAAATGACATCATTTCTTTTTTTTTTTTCCCCACTGCAGTTCAAGCTTTATTTGTGTCAAACACACAGACAATCTGCAAAGAAAACCGCATTAAAAACTGCACTAAAAACCGCATCAAAAAACGCACCAAAAATGCACCAAAAACCGCACCTGCGTTTTCTGCCAAGAGCTGCGGTTTTTAGTGCAGAAAAATCCGCAGGAAAATCTGCAACGTGTGCACAAAGCCTAACAGCTTTTGTGTCATTTCCCAGTGATCTGTATCTGGAAATAAAGGATGACAATCAAAATGGCCGCCATTATCGCTCCTACAGGGGACATCACTAAGCTTTCATACACCCTGAACAGTACATGGCGTAATGACACATCCCCTCACATTACCACTGTTACAGAGGTGCCATAAAGCTCTCATAGATCCATGGTCAGCATTAGGGGTAGGCAGACTTGGCATCTGCCTAGTACCCTCACTCCTCCAGGGGCCCCCAGCCAGTGGTATACCGTTAATAGCGGCATACCACGCAGCCGCTAATACCGGCACACCATGAGGCCACTATGGGATCCGTGGGTCAGGGGATGCCGATACAGTTGAAAGCAATGATAGAGGAGAGAGCGTCATCTGAAGCTCCCTCTCCCATCATTCCCCTCTATTTCTGACGCAGTGGGTATGCGATGACGTCAATTAATCGCGCACCATGCTATGCCGGGCAGTGGAGCTGCTGAGACGCTCTGCAGCAGCGGGGGAACTAGGAGGAGAGGTGAGTATTGTATTTTTTTTCATATATTAGTG
The DNA here is from genome assembly GCF_051348905.1 of Ranitomeya variabilis. Taxonomy (NCBI): domain Eukaryota; kingdom Metazoa; phylum Chordata; class Amphibia; order Anura; family Dendrobatidae; genus Ranitomeya; species Ranitomeya variabilis. Next base: position 157,281,431 of record NC_135235.1, on the reverse strand, counting down.
AGTACGTGCAGCCATAATACTGCAGGACAGTTGGGCTACATGATACTCTATGGGGTGGCTCCATTATACGCTATGGCAGTGTTCCCCAACTCCGGTCCTCAAGAGCCACCAACAGGTCATGTTTTCAGGTTTTCCTTAGTATTGCACAAGTGATGGAATTATTGCCTGTGCAGGTGATGCAATTATTACCTCTTCAATATTAAGGAAATCCTGAAAACATGACCTGTTGGTGGCTCTTGAGGACCAGAGTTGGGGAACACTGCTCTATAGGGTGCCTACATTATACTCTATGTAGTGGCTGCATTATACTCTGAGGGGGGATGCATTATACTCTGAGGGGGCTCCATCATACTCTATCAATGACTATGACTATGGAGTGCATTCTCCTTTATGGGGGCTGCATTACACTCTATCGTACTATGGGGAGTGCATTATACTATATGCACTATATGGAACCTGCATTATACTGTATGGAAGGCTATGGGAAATGCATTATACTATATGAAGAACTATGGGGTGGAGTGCACTACATGAAGGACTATGGGGGGTGCATTATACAATATTGAGGACTAAAATTAGTGTACTATACTATTTGGAGGACTGAGGAGTGTATTTGTCACAACTCTGTTGTCGGGTGTCCTGGGACCAGGGGCTCATTCCCTGTCCCTAACACTAGGGGCCCCTAGCTTGCCCTGTTCCCCAGGTTACTTCTGATGATGAAGATGCTGTGGCCACATACCTTGCCTTAGCTCCACCCTCAGTCTGCACCCTTACCGCACGCAGGAAGGAGGTGATTAATAGTGTACCGTAATATACCAACCAGACTAACAAGATAATACGAACAGGGGTAACGAAAAATACCAAACATACAACCCCCCTATAGAATATAATACAGCCCACCTCCCCATAGAATATAATGTAGCCCCATCAAAGAGTATGATGCAATCCTCCCTCATAAAATCTAATACAGCCCCCCATAGAATATAATTTAGCCCCCCATGGAATATAATACAGTCCACCTCCCCATAGAATATAATGTAGCCCCCATAGAATATAATGCAGCCCCCCATAGTATATAACACAGCCTTCCCCATAGAATATAATGCACCCCCCATAGTATATAACACAGCCTCCCCCATAGAATATAATGTATAATGTACCCACCTTAGTATACGACACAGCCCACATAGTATACAGCACAGCCCGCATAGTATACAGCACTGCCTGCATAGTATACAGCGCAGCCTCATAGTATACAGCACAGCCTCATAGTATACAGCGCAGCTTCATAGTATACAGCGCCGCCTCATAGTATACAGCGCAGCCTCATAGTATACAGCGCAGCCTCATAGTATACAGCGCAGCATCATAGTATACAGCACACAGCCTCATAGTATACAGCACTGCCTCATAGTATACAGCGCAGCCTCATGGTATACAGCACACAGCCTCATGGTATACAGCACTGCCTCATAGTATACAGTGCAGCCTCATGGTATACAGCACACAGCCTCATGGTATACAGCACAGCCTCATAGTATACAGCACACTGCCTCATAGTATACAGCACACTGCCTCATAGTATACAGCGCAGCCTCATGGTATACAGCACACAGCCTCATGGTATACAGCACACAGCCTCATGGTATACAGCGCAGCCTCATAGTATACAGTACACTGCCTCATAGTATACAGCGCAGCTCTCCCCCCCAGAATGGCCCCACAGTCCAGTACTCACTGTTATAGAGTAAAAAAAAACAACAAACAACACAGCACACTCCTCACCTCTCTCGTGCCCGCGCTGCTTCCAGTTCCTGCTCCTGCCGGCACACAGTGAGTGCGCGGCAGTGTCTGTCAGAGGCAGAGCGGGGAATGATGAGAGAGGGAGCGTCAGCTGACGCTCGCTCCTCCATCATTGCTTTGAACTGTACCAGCAGACGCCGGTATAGTTCAATGCGGCGGGGAAGTCGGCGCTGGTGGCAGGCGGGCCCCCTGCCTCACAGGGGCCCCATAGCAGCTGCGTGATGTGCCGCTAGCTGGGGGCCCCTGGGGGAGCGAGGACCTAGGCAGCTGCCTGCCCCTAATGCCAGCCCTGCCTGCAGGGGCCCCCTGGAGCCTCTGGGCCCCTGTGCAGCTGCATAGGTTGAACAGGCGGTATGTCCGCCCATGCATTTAGGGTTAAAGTATAATTTTTGTGATAAAAGTAAAATGTTCAATTCTTCCTTCCATATTGCTTTAAATCCTGTGAAGCACCTGAAGGGTTAATGCACTTTTTGAATATGGTTTTGTGCACTTTGAGGTTTGCAGTTTTTAGAATGATGTCATTTTGGGATATTTTCTGCATATAGGTCCCCTAAAGCCACTTCAAAAGGTTCTGTAAATTTGCTGGAAAAATGAGAAATTGCTAAACAACTTTAAACCCTTCTATCTTCCTAAACATTATGTTTAAAAATGATGTAGATGTAATGAAAAATATGGGCAATGCTATTTATTAACTACTTTGTGTTACATAGCTCTCGGGCTTAAGGGCATTAGAATTAAAATTGTGAAATTTTCAAAATTTTCTCTAAATTTCTGATATTTTCACACATAAAGTCATATCAAACAAATTTTACCACTATCAAGAAGTACAATATTTCACAAAAGTACTCTCCCAAAACCACTGGGATCCGATAAAGCGTTCCAGAGTTATTACCACATAAAGTGACACTGGTCAGAATTTTAAAATTTGTCCTGGTTATGAAGGTGAAAACAGGCTGGGGGGTGAATGAGTTAATTGATGCCATGGTTGAGTTTGGATGAGCATATTTTCTGTCTGTGTTCACACAATCAGTGCAAGGACCAACGTAGGTCAATGGCATGTTTCAGATGAACATTTTTCAAAACTAACCACATTTTCATAATCTTTGACTATCAATTTCAATTTCACACCTAAAAGAACTCAGGTCCCCTTTTTAGACTCTTATTGCTACATATTGGGTTAACGTCATGGATCCTGTTCTTCCTAAAATTGTCATATTCAAACTGGTTATTTTACCAAAAGGAGAAAGTGTTTCTGGATATGTTAGCTAAACTTATAACATCCATTTTTTTGTCTTGCAATTCTCACTTCTAGCTTTGGCCAAATGCATGCAAGACTTTCCTCCCCGCTAAGAAATAATGTGTTGTGCTATTTCATACCACCCTTAACTTTGTCTTGGTGATTTAATAAGACTGCATAACTACTTTTAATGTTGCAAAATAATTATGTCCTGAGACATTAATTCTAACCAGGTATATGTGCTGCTGTTCACTTGTACTTTAATATTTTAGATGTGTTATTGCTCCCTGGAGAATGTGTCAAAAAGGCATATGAATATATCTGTGCGAGTAAACATGGTAATCGACTTCAGAACATTTCTCTCTCAACCAGGTGATAACCAATTTCTCTTCAGTGAAAGTGAAATGAGTATCCAAGTGCTTATTAATATAAAACAGTACACTGAGAGAGATCAGTAATGAAGATGGCGTAAACACTAAATTTAGATTTCAATAGTCTTAAATAGTGTTAAATTAAGATATAATAAGTTAGGGTGCATTCACATGGTCTGGTTTCATGCAGTTTTGGTTGCAGTTTCTTTAAAGCAAATCTGTCACCTCTCTCTAAAGCTCTCAGGCTATGTGCACACGTTGCAGATTGGGGTGCAGAATTTTCCGCACAAAATCTGCATCTCCTGGCAGAAAACGCAGGTGCAGACTTGCTGCGAATTTTATACGGATTTTGTGAGTTTTTGTTGCAGAATTGATGCGGATTTTGTGCGGATTTTATGCGTTTTTTACCCCTGCGGATTTCTATAATGGAAGGGGTCAGAAACGCTGCAGTTCCACACAAAAGAAGTAGCATGCTACTTCTTTTGATCAGCAGCGGTTTTCATGCGTATTTTTCCACACCGTTAGCACAGCATTTTTATTTTTTCTATTGATTTACATTGTACTGTAAATCACTTTGCAGAACTGCAGTGTTTCCGATCCGCACTAAATCCGCATTGTGTGCACACAGCCTTAGAACTGGCCAGACTGGTATATTTACTTTAAAAGACCCTAATATTAAGAGGTATAAAAAAAGCAAAAGCTCAATAGGGTCCTATCCAGGTCAAAGGTTGGAAAAGGTAAGTAGAACCACTCACCTTGTAGGGTTGTGTCACACACAACACCTAAGAAGCCTAAGATCCAGATGCAGCAGCTCCACAAAATATGTAATAACTAAATATTGGGAATGGAAGTAATTCTGATTTCTTTGAAGTCACAACTGTAACACCACTGCCTGAATCCCTGCATGACTTCCTATCCACCTCCATGCAGGCACACAGACATTTTCACCACCCCCAGCTGTGTCCTCTGCTTGCTGTGTGTAGTGAGCTCCTGGTCCACTGCTTGCTGTGCATGCTTAAGGCGCCCAAACATGCACTTCCTGATTCTTACAGAAACAGTGTGTGCATTCCTAATGTGTCCCCAGCCTATTGATGAGAAGCACTTGGTATTTAAGGCACCTCCACCTATTGGGAGGTGCCTGAGCAAAATTTTTTGTGTGTTCGTGCCACTCCTGAGTTGCCAGGACCTTTCCTGTTCCTGCTACCCTGGAGGCTGAATACCCAGGCCTGAACCCCATATCTGTACCTGTATATGATCTTTCCTGTTTCTGCAACCCTGGGTCCTGAATACCCTGGCTTGAACCCTGAATCTGTACCTGTATCTGATCTTTCCTCTTTCTGCCACTCTGGGGGCTGATTTCCAACCCTGAACCTGTACCTATGTCTGTCCGTATTCCTGGTCCCTGTTTGAATTAGGACCAATTCTTGAACCTGTAAGGATCTAAGTCTGGAACTTTTTCTAAATTCCCTGTGTCTGAATCTGTACCTGTCTCTATAACCTGCAGTGTCTGAACCTGTACCTGTCTCTATAACCTGCAGTGTCTGAGCTTGTACCTGTCTCTATAACCTGCTGTGTCTGAACCTGTACCTGTCTCTAAAACCTGCAGTGTCTGAACCTGTACCTGTCTCTAAAACCTGCAGTGTCTGAACCTGTACCTGTCTCTATAACCTGCAGTGTCTGAGCTTGTACCTGTCTCTAAAACCTGCAGTGTCTGAACCTGTCTCTAAAACCTGCAGTGTCTGGACTTGAACCTATTTCTAATCTGTTGCCACTGTGCATCATTAGTGTTTGCATGTACTCTTGCAACTTCATTGTAAGTACCTTGTTTGAGTCTGGTTCTGTCTGACTTGTGTGTACTTGTCCTTACCTGATCTAGTTTGTTCTATGTGTGCCTGCTCCTTTCTGTCCTGTCCGCATCTGTTGTTCCCTGTCTGTCCACATCTGCGATTCCCTGTCTGTCTGCACTTGCGGTGCAGTACCCTCTTGCCTAAGACCTAGTTCTTCCTGAAGCCGTTCCTGTTTGAACTGGGTCCTACTTAATCCTGTATTTCAGTCATACCTGCCAGCGACTCAAATCCTCCTGAAGCTGTTCTAGCCTGTCAAGTCTGAACAGGGTCCTATACCTGCTTGCCTGTATTTCAGTTGTGTCCGCCAGCACCATCATACAGTATCTGGTTGAGGGTCAGCTGCCGAGTGACCGAGGTCAGTCCTGGTGTAGCACCTGGTCATGCTTCCCCAGGCTTTCCACGAATCGCGGCGCAATGAGTTGCAGTGCATCCGGGGTCAGCCTTGGAGAGGTACTTAGCTACGCCCCTCCAAGCTCTCCTCGGTCCATAAAACAGTGGGACCACTATCGACACTCGCGCTAAACAGTCCGAGCGTGAGCGTAACAATGACAATCCAATAGTAAGGTAAAATCTAGGTTGTTGACAACGCGTTTCAGAGTCACACCGACTCCTTCTTCAGGACAACCATACATAAATATTAAGATGAGCAGTGTAATTTATAGAATGAAATAGCTCATGATTCCAAGTGTATGTAATCTCCTAAGGGTATGTGCACACGTAGAATGGTCCACTGCGGATTTTTCCACAGCGGATTTGATATATCCGCAGAGCAAAAGCACTGCTTTTTTCCTGCGGATTTATTGTGGATTTACAGTGTTTTTTGTGCGAATTCCACTGCGGTTTTACACCTGCGGTTTTTTATTATGGAGCAGGTGTAAAACCTCTGTGGAATCCGCACAAAGAATTGACATGCTGCAGAATGTAAACCTCTGCGTTTCCGCGCGTTTTTTTCCGCAGCATGTGCACTGCGGATTGCGTTTCCCATAGGTTTACATTGTACTGTAAACGCATGGGAAACTGCTGCGGACCCGCAGCTGTGGAAACGCTGCGGATCCGCAGCAAAATCCGCAGCGTGTGCACATAGCCTCACAGCCTGACTGACAGCTGCAGCTTGCACTGAGCAGTGTGAGATCTCAGCAGCAGCAGGAACATGGAGAAATTGTCAGATAGGCTAGGGGGCAGAGATTGAGTTAAACTTCACAGACGAATATACAGCAAGTCTGACATGGATTTCTAAAGTAAATTTAGCACCCTGATCAGGTCAAACAGATCTTTTTAATAATGTATTCAGGTTGCATTGTGAAATCTAGTAACGGATCTTATTTAAGCCAAAGCTATACTTAGCTTTATAAAAAGAGAATTGGAGTCCATCCTACATACTTCCCCTTTATTTATGTTCCACTTTTGACACTGGATTCAAATACTACCATACAGGGCCGGACTGGCCATCGGGCAGTTCTGGCAAATGCCAGAAGGGCCGATGGCAGTAGTGGGCCGCTCGAGTGTGCCGCTGTCGGCACACTTCCCACGCTGTCGCGGCACACTCCCGGCCTCGCATTCAACTATACCGGCGTCATAGACACCGGTACAGTTGAATGCAATGATGGAGGAGAGAGCGTCCGCTGACGCCCCCTCTCCCATCATTCCCCGCTCTGCCTGCCGCTGACACTGCGGGTGCGCGATGACGTCATATCATCGCGCACCTGCTGTGTGACCGGGCGGGCAGACTGCATCTGCTGAGACCGGAGCAGCGCGGGGCACGAGGAGAGAGGTGAGTAGTGTGTTTGTTTGTTTTTTTATCAATGATTGATGACTGGATTGTGGAGCTGGGGGGGGGGGAGGGCTGCCTGCCTGCCTGCATTACTTTCTATGGGGGCTGCCTGCCTGCATTACATTCTATGGGGGCTGTCTGCCTGCATTACATTCTATGGGGGCTGCCTGCCTGCATTACTTTCTATGGGGGCTGCCTGCCTGCATTACTTTCTATGGGGGCTGCCTGCCTGCATTACATTCTATGGGGGCTGCCTGCCTGCATTACTTTCTATGGGGGCTGCCTGCCTGCATTACATTCTATGGGGGCTGCCTGCTTGCATTACATTCTATGGGGGCTGCCTGCCTGCATTACATTCTATGGGGGCTGCCTGCCTGCATTACATTCTATGGGGGCTGCCTGCCTGCATTACATTCTATGGGGGCTGCCTGCCTGCATTACATTCTATGGGGTCTGCCTGCCTTCATTACATTCTATGGGGGCTGCCTGCTTGCATTACATTCTGTGGGGGCTGCCTGCCTGCATTACATTCTATGGGGGCTGCCTGTCTGCATTATATTCTGTGGGGGCTGCCTGCCTGCATTACATTCTGTGGGGGCTGCCTGCATTACATTCTATGGGGCCTGCCTGCATGCATTACATTCTATGGGGCCTGCCTGCATGCATTACATTCTGTGGGGGCTGCCTGCCTGCATTACATTCTGTGGGGGCTGCCTGCATGCATTATATCCTATGGGGGCTGCCTGCCTGCATTACATTCTATGGGGGCTGTGCTGCATTATATTGTATGGTGGCTGCCTGCATTACATTCTATGGGGGCTGGCTGCATTCCTTTCCATGGGCCTGTGCTGCATTATATTCTATGGGGCTGGCTGCATTCCATTCCATGGGCCTGTGCTGCATTATATTCTATGGGGCTGGCTGCATTCCATTCCATGGGCCTGTGCTGCATTATATTCTATGGGGCTGGCTGCATTCCATTCTATGGGCCTGTGCTGCATTATATTCTATGGGGCTGTGCTGCATTACATTCTATGGGGCTGTGCTGCATTACATTCTATGGGGCTGTGCTGCATTACATTCTATGGGGCTGTGCTGCATTACATTCTATGGGGGCTGCCTGCATTACATTCTATGGGGGCTGGCTGCATTCCATTCCATGGGCCTGTGCTGCATTATATTCTATGGGGCTGGCTGCATTACATTGTATGGTGGCTGTGCTGCATTATATTGTATGGTGGCTGTGCTGCATTATATTGTATGGGGCTGTGCTGCGTTATATTCTATGGGGCTGTGCTGCATTATATTCTATGGGGCTGTGCTGTATTACATTCTATGGGGCTGTGCTGCATTATATTCTATGGGGCAGTGCTGTATTACATTCTATGGGGCTGTGCTGCATTAAATTCTATGGGGCTGGCTGCATTACATTCTATGGGGGCTGTTCTGTATTACATTCTATGGGGCTGGCTGCATTACATTCTATGGGGGCTGTGCTGCATTACATTCTATGGGGGCTGTGCTGCATTACATTCTATGGGGGCTGTGCTGTATTACATTCTATGGGGGCTGTGCTGTATTACATTCTATGGGGGCTGTGCTGTATTACATTCTATGGGGGCTGGCTGTATTACATTCTATGGGGGCTGTGCTGTATTACAGTCTATGGGGGCTGAGCTGTAATGCTGGATACAGCTGTAATTATATGTTATATAGTCGTGTTACACTCCCCTCACTTCTTGTAGCCTACAAGTGTACAAAGATATTATACAGTCACCATGTGACAAGTGGGCCTGTGTGACTTCAAATGCCAGGGCTGAATTTTAGTCCCAGTCCGGCCCTGCTACCATATAAACTCCATTAGTATGGTACAAGCTTAAGTGATTTGGTCACAGCAGTTTCTTGTTAATTAACATTTTATGAGCTGCAGCTTTCCTGTTAATACTTTATGATTAAGACTCTCCAGCTGTTTCCAAACTACCTTTCCCATAATGCAGAGCAAGACAAAAGTTGTCTGTTCCTGCTGAGTTCATGCTCACAGGAACTAATGTTCTTTGCAATACAGCCTTTTGTTACAAACCATACAGGAAAGAAACAGGTCATGATTACATATCTATCAGCCAGGGAGCTTTAAGAAGAAAAAGTCATAGGTCAACTGCTGAAACTATTTTCTCATCATAAGAAATACATTCATAAAGAGAGAGAAACCACAGAAATAATTTGCCAGCTGTGATTCTGTTCTCAGACATTTTTCCTAGAGAATTTAGGTGGTAGTTCAATCTCTTACGGGTCATCTCTTTAAAATAATACTGGTATTAAATAAGTAAAAGAACACATTTTTTGCTAATAAAAAAATATATTTTCTATTTTGATGCTTCAGGACCTGAACCTGCAATGTCTGTTCTTGTTACCAGGCACTGACGTATTCATTCTGCTAGCAGCAATCGCGATGGGAAGATGTTGGGATCAGGAGCTCTGGGAGGTGCAAGCTTATTCCACCCACTGAGACTAGTATGCCTTGAACCTGTAGTGCAGTCCAGTCTGGCAGTATGGGTGCGTGTGTGCTATCCAGCTGGAGTAATCAACTCTATGCCTTAGCCAATAGTGTTACATAATGCTGACTCACTGAGTGAGGTGGATCCTCTAAGCCCAAGGTCCAGGTGGGCACATGGGCCACATCAACGATGAAGCAGGCAGATGCGCCCTGGAAGCCACAGTTGGATGCATATCAAGGGTGAACTGAAAGTCTTTATAACATCCAGGAAGCCACAAGCAGGCAGAAGACGTCCTGGAACCTGCACAAAGTAAAGGCAAACTAAAAGTCTTATTTAAGTCCCGGAAGGCACAAATGAACAGGTGACGCCATGGAAGTTGCAGACAAACATATATCAAGGGCAAACTAAAAGTATTAATAAAATTTTGGAAGCCACAAGCGGACAGGAGATGTCCTGGAAGCTGCAGGTGGGCATGTAGCAAATGCAAACTATAAGTCTTAATAACATCTTGAAAGCTGTAAGCGAAGAAGAGATGTACTGGAAGCCGTAGGCTGACACATATGAAGGGCAAACTAAAAGTCTTAATAAATTCCTGGAAGCCACAAGTGGACAAAAGATGTCCTGCAAGTTGCAGGCGGGCATGAAGCAGGGTTACTGGAAGCCACAGACAAGCAGGTGAAATCTGAGAAAACACTGACAGACAGAAGCTTAACTGGTAGTAGGGGTTACTGGAAGCTGCAGACAAACAGGTGAAATACAGAAAACCACTGACAGGTAGCGTGGTTAATGAAAGTAACAGACAAACAGTTGAAAAATTATGGACAAACTGGGCTAAGTCTTGCATCCAATCCAAAAATGCTTAGAGGTGATCTACATTTGGGAACAGATATACGTTACTAAGCAATATCTTTTTAGGTGACCATAAAAACGTTTTGACTTTAAGGAAGGTTGTTGCCTTAACTTTAGGTTTAACCCACATATTTCTGGTTCTAAAAGCCAGAATTTGAGGCTCATCAGATCCCTGCTGCCGGGTGACCTCTAGGCTTGGGCTTTTTCTCTACCCCAATTCTTCAGTAATCTCTACAGTTGATTAATTTTCTGAGGACTTAGTGCGCCAGTTTGATGACTCTGACTGAATAGCTTTTGCCGAAAATAAGTTATCTGTCCTCTGCCAGAGGCGATGCACTGCTGAGAAGTACTGTCATGAGTTTCACTTCTGGGCCACTGACTAACAGTGAAATGACCAAACCCTTTGTCTTCAGTTTCATACTGGACTTTTTGATCAAATCAAAGAAATACTAGAGCAATTTCCTGCTCCCAACACCTTTGACTCAGCTATGTCTCTGGCAATGAGTCAAGATATGTAGTTCAAGCTCAGACGGAAATACGCTGCTGACTCTGCAGTTCCACATAATCCTTATGAACCCTTACTGAGGATCTTATGCAGATTGGACTGATTAATAGACCTTTCAAGATTCGGTTTGGTTCAGATTGGCAAATGTTTTGATGTTCACGGAACATGTTCGCTGAATGGTTCGATGAACAAACCAAAACCCCATTGACTTCAACAGGAGACAAAATCAAACACATAGACAATACCTTCAGGAGGGAGAAAAAGCTGGCAAAACAGTTAAAATTCGGGACAGACACCAGGAAAAAAGTGGCATCAATTGATCCATCAATTGTGCTATAAATAAAAATTTTAATGAAATTTACTTTGGTTCCCCTGTATTTTTGATAACCAGACAGGAAAAACTGACAGCTGCTGCCTGCAACCCTCAGCTGTAAGTGTTAACAAGGCTAGTTATCAAGAATAGTGGGGTCCCCATGCTGTTTTTTTTAATTATTTAAATAAATAATTTAAAAAAAATGGCATGGGATCCCCCCATTTTGGACAACCAGCCAAGCTAAAGCTGACAGCTGGGGGCTGGTATTCTCAGGCTGGTAAGAGGCCATGGATAATGGCCCCTCAGCCTAAAAATAGCAGCTCACAGCCACCCCAGAAAAGGCACATCTATTAGATGCGCCAATTCTGCCACTTTAGCCGGCTCTTGATGTCACCTTTGTACTGTCCAGTCACATCAAGCCCATGGCTTAGTAATGGAGAGGCGGCTGCATTCCCTTCCGGGCCCCTGAACAGCGGTGACCTCAGTGAGATCACTGCTATCACAGTGAGAAAAAGTGTACTACCGCAGCTCAGTGCCTTGCTGTGAACTCCTATAACCTCACTGCAAACATGAGAAAGTTCTCACTCTCGTGGTGATGTCAGAAAGGTTCTGGGAGTTCACAGCAAATGAACTCAGTTCAACTTATTGACGTCAGTGTGAGCACAGTTACTTTTCCCATGGCACTCGCGCTGACGTCAGCAAATTGAACTGAGTTTACTGGCTGTGAATTCGCAGGACCTTCCTGACGGCACCGTGAGCGTGAGAACTTTCTCATACTTGCAGTGACATCCGTTGGGTCCTAGAAGTTCACCGCAAAATACTGAGACTGCCATCTAGATGTAGCAAAGCGAGACCCATCGTGAAACAAATGGATTTTTATGTTCTTGGCGGACAGGTAAGGAATATTGTGGTTTATTGTTTTTAATTCTGTTACAGGAGACATTGGCTTCTGTGGACTTGGCGATGAAGTGAGTATGGTTTAATTTAGATTTATCAAAGGAGAGTGTGTTATTTTTTTCAATTAAAGAACTTTATTCTGGGTGTGTTTATTTCCAATATAACTATAGGAATTAGTAATGGAGAGGCGTCTTATAGATGCCATTCCATTACTAAGCCATGGGCTTGATGTCACCGGACAATACAAAGGTAACATCAACAAATATGAACCCCACTTGCCAAACTTCAGAGCAAGTGGGAAGAGCCACGCAAAGCCCCAGAACTGGGGCATCTAATAGATGCACTTTTTCTGGGGTGGTTATGGGCTGCTATTTTTAGGCTAGGGGGGCAATATCCATGGACCCCTACTAACCTGAGAATACCAGGTAGGGGACCCTATGCTGTTTTTAAAAATGATTTATTTAAATAACTAAAAAGTACGGCATGGGGATCACTCTATTCTTGATGACCAGCCTTGCTGAAGCTAACAGCTGAGGGTTGCAGCCCACAGCTGTGAGTTTAGCCTGGCTGATTATACAGGGGAACTCCACATACTTTTGTTAAAATGTATATATTTGTAGCGCAGGCCACAGGTGATGAATACTCCGCCACATGCTCCTGCTGATAACAGATAACAGATAAAATTTCCAACATTGTCCTCTGCTGGTGCTGATTGCAGCACGAGCAGGGGACCGTTATGTGAGCTGTCTTCAATTCAGCACCTGGAGCCAGGGAACAGCGCAAAAAGTACCGTAAAATTTGCGTAAACATAACCCGGTCATTTACTGACACAAGGGTGATTTTGTGTGCTAAAACCCTGTATGTCAAAACAAATGTATGTTTTTTATCTATGAATCTGTCTACAGGTATACCCAGTGTTCTACCTGAAATATTTAGACATTTTGCAGATATAATTTCTGTATTGGAATCTGGAAAATTACTGACACACAGAGATTATGATTGTCCCATTGATCTGGTACCAATCTCTCATCTCCTCAAGGTTAAAATTTTCTGGATCAGAACATCAGGCAAGAAAGGGTTTTTTTTGCTGATAAAAAAAATGTTGCTGTAAGACCAGGTACTAATTACTGGGAACATATCTAAATAACGGTAAAGAATCAGTATCCTCTGTCACTAATCCCTAATCTCTATAACCAGCACTCGGGAGCCCATGGGTTCACCAATCTCAGGGGTGCATAAACCTAATACCTATAAAATAAGATGAGTGGAAGATGTAATTTAACACACGTTACTTTCACTATGAATATCTCATGTGAGAAGGTGTCCACAATCTATTCCAGTCAAAATTGTGCTCCAAAGGTAAAATAGCGTACCATCCACTCCAAGCCCTTTCCGATCAAATATGGGGTACCGTTGTACTCAAGAGAAATTGCAAAATAAAATTGTGGGAATCAATTTCTCATGATCAATTTGTGATGCCCCAGGGACCTGGTCATCATAGTGGCAATGCTTTCCTCACAGGGAGAGTGATGTCATGCTTGGAAGTAAGGAAGATCTCTTTTATCAGGTAAACACAATGCACACAATATGTTCACACTCTAGGCCAGAAGGGGGAGCTCTGAACCCGGACTGAGGGGAACTTCCCGAATGTAGATTCAGGCTTGGAGGGAAAGTTAGTCAGTTCCTGCAAGACAGCAGACTGGAGCAGTCTGGGGCAGAGAGACGTGTTTGGGGCCGTGCAGCCAGAGTTGCTGTAGCTCCAGGATTGAGAGATACCAAAGGAAGAACAGTGTTAGTGAGCATGCAGGAGAGTGAAGTACAGGAGAGAGACACTAGGGGAGCAGAGCAGCATTTCGGGCTACCTCCCTGGGCGAGCGCAGATTCCGGTAGCCGGAAGACCAAGGTTGTGTCGGACTCTAAGAGGCACAGCAGAAACCGGCAGGACAGCTGGATTACATATCACCTGTCTACCCTAATACCCAAGAGGCACAGCGGCAGATAGAGCCCAGGTCGTGATAGACACCCTATAAAAAGGCTTGAGCCACCTGTCATACAGGTTGGTGTCCTAACCTTCATGGAGGACAGAGAGAATTGTGAGGACCTTGCCAGAAGCCAAAGGCAGTAAGGGACTACAACATCATCTTGCTGATAGGAAAGCTTCTATCCCCACCTGGTAAAGGGGACTCTGAGTTCGCTTCCAAGCCGGCCAGATCCTGCCTGTACCTGTGATCTGGTGCCCTGGACTGCGGTTGCCTGAAGCCTTCAGTAAACCAGGTAAAGAGACTGCAAACCTGTGTCCTCCGTTCTTTACTGCACCACTCACCATCCTCATCTATACACTGGGAGCCCTGGGGACCTACTTCATCTGTGGGAAGTTCTACCATACCATAGCTGCCATAACATCACCCCAGAGGACCCCTTTAAGCAACGTCGGTCCCCACTGACTGAATACCACAGGTGGTGTCACAAAACCAAACTATATTAAACCCTTAAAAGACCTTCCCCTTTAATTGGGTGCCTAGGGCCACGGACTGGGTCGCAGCCACCGTGCCATCCCCTTTAAGTACCGGACCCCGTACCGAGTACCCCACGGTACTGGCGGGTGACTCAAATTCCCTTATGAAACGGAAACATATGGGGCTAAAAGTATATATAACATTAGAAAAAGACAGAGTGAAAATAGGGTCTTTTCTGGGTAACAAATTAAACAGAAAATGCAAGAAATGTGCTCACCTGATTTAATTGTGTGCACACAACCACTTATAGTGTTTAAGACTGCTGCAGACCCATAAGGAGATGAATGCAAAAAGAGAAGGAGAAAATGGGTTGTTCTGCACTGCCGTGAAAGAATTGTGGATGCCAATCCAATAGTAAGTTTATTAGTCAATAGTAAACTACTTACTATTTGCATTTGCTTGGCATCCTCCATTCTTTCATGACAGCGCAGAACAACCCACTTGTTCCTTCTTTCATGGTAGCGTAGATTGGCATCCTAGATGTATGAGAAGTGGTGTCCTGGCTCAACGATGGCTCTCCTTCAATCATTCTAGTTGTCTCGACTTAGCCCCTCTGAAAGTTAAGGATATCTTTATCATAGACAACATTGCTGCTATTATCTAGGGAGATCCCATAATAACAACTAAATAAAAGAATGTTAACTTATCATTAGGCGCTTGTGAGAAAGGTTGCCTCTATGGCTCGACGAGTTTCCCCATCTCATAGCTTCATCAGGAGGCTTGATGTCTATATTGATGAGAGGTGAGATGTCTGGATTGATAGCAGGTGATCACAGGCCTAATCTGATATTTCTGGGCTGGTGATAGCTGACTTTAAATATAGCTCTACAATGAAACATACACATGTGGTCAAAATTGTTGGTACCACTCGTTTAAAGGCAATCTGATCTCATATTTCATATATAAACTGCGGCCACCGCAATCAGGGGCTTATCTACAGCATTATGTAAAGCTGTAGATAAGCCCCCGATGTAACCTGAAAGATAAGAAAAACAAGTTATATTATACTCACCCAGGGGCGGTCCCTGTTCGGTCCGGTCCGATGGGCGTCGCGGTCCGGGTCCTATCTTCATACGATGACGTCCTCTTCTGTGCTTCCTGTCACGGCTCCTGTGCAGGTGCACTTTATCTGCCCTGTTGAGGGCAGCATAAAGTACTGCAGTGCACAGGCGCCGGGCCCTTCTGACCTTTCCTGGCGCCTGTGCACTGCACTGCTTTGCTTTGCCCTCAACAGGGCAGATAAAGTACACCTGCGCAGGAGCCACGGCAGAAAGCAAAGAAGAGGATGTCATCGTATGAGGATGGGAGGCGCTGGACCCAGACCAAGATGCCCATCGGACCGGACCGCACCGGACCACTCCTGGGTGAGTATAATCTAACGTGTTTTTCTTCTCTTTCAGGTTACATCGGGGGCTTATCTACAGCATTACAGAATGCTGTGCTGTAGATAAACCCCTGAAGGCGGTGGCCACAGTTTATATATGAAATATGAGGTGACAGATTCCCTTTAATGACAGAAGGACCCACAATGGTCACAGAAATAACTTGAATCTGACAAAAGTAATAATAGATAAAAGATCTATGAAAATGAACAAATGAAAGTCAGACGTTCCTTGTCAACCATGCAACCACAGAATTTTGAAGAAATAAAACTCATGAAATAGGCCTGGACAGAAATGATGGTACCCCTGAAAATAATATAACAAAAGGGACATGTTAAATCACGGTGTGTCCACTAACTAGCATCCCAGGTGTTTACAATCTTAGAATCAGTGAGGGGGCCTAAATATATAGAGCTAGATATACTCACTGTGTTGTTTGGTGACATGGTGTGTATCACACTCAACATGAACCAGAGGACGCGAAGGAAAGAGATGTCTCCGGAGATTAGAAAGAAAATTATAGACAAACACTTTAAAGGTAAAAGTTATAAGACCATCTCCAAGCAGCTTGATGTTCCTGTGACTACAGTTGCATATATTATTCAGAAATTTAAGATCCATGGGACTGTAGCCAACCTCCCTGGACGTGGCCGCAGGAGGAAAATTGATGACAAATCAAAGAGACGGATAATACGAATGGTAATAGAGCGCCCCCACACCGCCGCAGGGCCGAGGGGTACCCGGTACCGGGCCTCTGGGTCTCAGTCCTGGGGTTGTCACGGTGGCTAGACCCGGTCCGTGGCCCTGTCTGTCAGTGGGGGGACGTCCGGTGCAATAAGTGGTGTTGAACGGTGCAGTTGTGGGGTGCAGGTCGCGGTAAATAACGAGGACACCAGGTTGCAGTCTCTTTACCTCTTTACTGGAGATCTCTGAGTCCTCAGTCCAGAATACGGTTCACCAGGCTGCGCAAGTCCGGCCGGTCCAATGGCACCTCCAAAGTTCACTTCACAGGTGGAAATCGGTGCCTTCCTTCTTAGCGCTATGTGTTGTAGTCCTTCCCTGCTGTGCTTACGGAAAGTACCCCACAACCGTTGTGTCTGTTTCTTAAGTTCCCTCACAACTCGATTAAATGATGTTCTTCTAATCTTCCGTCCCTTCCTGATGTTACAGTTAGAACGGCACCCGTTTGTCGGATAGGCCTGGAGTTCTTCCGGGACCCTAGAGACGCCCCTCTCCCGCAATTGCCTCCCAAGACTTCATAGGTGATATGTGTTAGACAGCCCGCCTTAAACTGACTGTCCTGCCGCTGTTTAGAGTATTGCTTGAAGCTGAATGTTATAATACTCCCTCGGCGTTCCGGCCACCGGTAGTGCGCCTCAGTAGGGTGTTGCTCCGGTCTTACAGCACGACCCCTACTGGAATTCTCCTATTGCTTGATCTCGTTTCTCACTCAGCACAATCTATCTCGCTTCTAGTCCTTTCTTGGGTCCCGCCGCTTCCCGGAGCTGGCGCGGACCCGTTACGTTCGTTTCAATGCCAAGCCTCTGTCAGGATCCCACCCCTGACAGAGACCCTACTGTCTCTTCCTCCACAACACCCTCTGCCACTAGGTGTTGCTTCGTCCAATCCAGTCAGCTTTCTGATCTAACTTCCTGCCTGACCCCCAGTTTACCCACTATGGTGGGGAGTGGCCTAATGAATAGAACCCTTAGCTCCCCCCGGAGGCCCGGCTGTGAAATGTATTGGTGTCTGTGATACCTGATCAGATGAACTCCTTCAGTGCCATCGGACGCACCATGGCTCCCCATAGTGGCGGAGCCACAGTACTGCAACGACCAGGACTCTGGGGCGCTGCAGTAACAAAAGAGCCCAGAAAATCTTCTAAACAGATTAAAGGTGAACTTCAAGCTCAAGGAACATCAGTGTCAGATCGCACCATCCATCATTGTATAAGCAAAAGTGAACTTCATGGGAGACAACGATTTGTTGAAAAAAATCTTAAAGAAGCCAGCCTGTAAGTTGTCAAACAACAGGTTGACAAGCCACAAAGCTTCTGGGGGAATGTCCTATGGACAGATGAGACAAAAATGGAACTTTTTGGCAAGGCACATCAGATCTATGTTCAAAGACGGAAAAATGAAGCATATCAAGAAAAGAACACTGTCCTTATTGTGAAACATGGAGGAGGCACTCTTATGTTTTGGGGCTGCTTTGCTGCATCTGGCACAGGGTGACTAGAAACTTTGCAGGGTACAATGAAATCTCTAAACGATCAAGGGATTCAAGAGAGAAATGTGCTGCCCAGTGTCATAAAGCTTGGTCACAGTCACAGGTCATGGGTCTTGCAAATGGATAATGACCCAAAACACACAGCTAAAAACACCCAAAAATTGCTAAGAGGAAAACATTGGAGTATTCTGAACTATTCTGATGTGGCCTTCTATGAGCCCTTTCCTAAATCCTATTGAGTAGCTTTGGAAAGAGCTGAAACATGCCGTCTGGAAAAGTCATCCTTCAAACACGAGACAACTGGAGCAGTTTGCTCTTGAGGAATGGTCCAAAATACCTGTTGAGAGGAGCAGAAGTCTCATTGACAGTTGTATGAATTGTTTGCAGTGATTGTCTCAAAATGTTGTGCAACAAAATACTAAGTTAAGGGCACCACCATTTCTGTCCATGCCTACTTCATGAGTTTTTTTTTTTTTTAATTCTGTGGAAGCAGGATTGAAAAGCAATGTCTGATTTTCATTTGTTAATTTTCATAGATTTTTGATTTATTATTACTTTTGTTAGGTTCAAAAATGGAAAAAAAACTTGGCACTCAAGAAGTGGTATAGCGTGAAAAAAAGTTAAATTTTTTGTTCATCCATAAAATGAGTAGTTATACAGTCGCATATCACTGTGCTCAGGCTTCCACTGAATCTAATACGGCATCCAGGCAATTTCAATTTTCTGTTGGGATATCAACATATGGCAGGATATTCGCTTCTTCTATTGAACCAGTTCTGATGAAGGTCCGGATGTGGACTGAAAACGTTCAACTACTCACTTTATGGATGCACAATAAATTAAACTTTTTTTCATGCTTTACCACTTCTTGAGTGCCAAGTTTTTTTCTATTTTTGGATATTGTGGGCTGGATACACTACTTGAGCACCTCCGATCCCTTTTTACTGTATGAGTGCGGTGTTGTTCTACCTCATTTTGTCAGATTCAAGTTATTTCTGTGACCATTGTGGGTTTTTCTGTCATTAAACGAGGGATACCAACAATTTTGACCATGTGTGTACGCCCACCTGGAAAACGCATTGATTTACACTGTGGATCTTCCTTGTCCCCAAGTATGTGCTGTGCATGCCCAGGAAGGAGTTATAGGGGTGGAGTTATAGAAAACAGGTATAAGAAATCTGCTCATTCAGTCATCTGGGGGCCAGCTATTACATTCTAAAAATCCACTCTGACTCCCTTCAGAGTACTATTTTATCCAGTTTCCCTCCCCTTATCTTGGGCCTTATCAGCTCCACCCTACAGAATGAGATGTCGCCCAGGTGTCCACCATGGATATCTTTGATGTGCCTTGTAATCGGGGTGTCATGCTTATATGAGAAATGTTTTTATTAACTATTTTGTGTGATATTAAAGGCATACAAATTTAAAGTTTGAAAATTGATTATTTTGTCATATTTTCGCTTTCGCAAATGCTATCAACTTAGTTTCACCTTAACTTGAAGTAAAATGTGTCTAGAATAAAAACAGTCTGTATAAACACTGAGATTGGAAGAATCTTTCCAAAGTTATTAACATATAAAGTGATACATGTCAGAATTGAAAAATGGGACTTTGTGAGGAAGGTGAAGAACAGCTTCAGTGGTGAGGGGTTAAAGAACAAACTATTTATCATACAACCAACCTAAGCAGCCAAGAAAACTATTCATTCAACAATGGACAACACAATATATCAGAGAACCACTCTTCGTGTTTTTTACTTTTGAAAAAATTGGCAAAAAATGTAAAAATACACATTTTATAATTCTTTTATTTTATCCACCTCTCCCTATACTTTTAATTCCACTATTTTTTGCTGGAACTTGGGCTGTCCTGGGCAATGATAGTAAGGGCATCGGTAGTTATGCATAATTTCTCCCTGTGCGGGAACGGATGTGGTCACGTGTAAGCTGTGAATGTTACTCAATACTGTGAAGATATTTTTCTAATTCCTCATATTAGCCGTGTCCCATGGAACTAGTACACCAGCATTATAATGATTATTGTTATGCTTGACAAAGGCTCCGGCGCTTAAGCCATTATCAGCTATTTGTCGTTCAGCTTAGGCCGCGTATCTGCAACAGCCTTTGGAGAAAACATGCTTTTGGTAATAACATTCTGTAAGAATTATCTAAATTAAAAATTAGTTGTGAATAGTTATTAGTAGACATAATCTCAGCTTTGCTACTGAGTAGAAATGCAACACTGTTTTTTTTTTCAGTATTTTCAAGAGACGTCACTCCAGAGATGTTAAAGTCTATCTATAATGTTGATTCTTGTCCTGGAAAAGAAAATCTTAGATTAAGGTCAATACTGGAATTGTAACGTTATCTCTGCTTTCTAATAAAGGTACCTTCACACGAAGCGACGCTGCAGCGATAGCGACAACGATCCCGATCGCTGCAGCATCGCTGTTTGATCGCTGGGGAGCTGTCACACAGACCGCTCTCCAGCGACCAACGATGCCGAGGTCCCCGGGTAACCAGGGTAAACATCGGGTTGCTAAGCGCAGGGCCGCGCTTAGTAACCCGATGTTTACCCTGGTTACCAGCGTAAAAGTAAAAAAAACAAACAGTACATACTCACCTGCGCGTCCCCCAGCGTCTGCTTCCTGACACTGACTGAGCTCCGGCCCTAACAGCACAGCGGTGACGTCACCGCTGTGCTTTCACTTTCACTTTAGGGCCGGCGCTCAGTAAGTGTCAGGAAGCAGACGCTGGGGGACGCGCAGGTGAGCATGTACTGTTTGTTTTTTTTACTTTTACGCTGGTAACCAGGGTAAACATCGGGTTACTAAGCGCGGCCCTGCGCTTGGTAACCCGATGTTTACCCTGGTTACCAGTGTAAAACATCGCTGGTATCGTTGCTTTTGCTTTCAAACACAACGATACACAGCGATCGGACGACCAAATAAAGTTCTGGACTTTATTCAGCGACCAGCGACATCACAGCAGGATCCTGATCGCTGCTGCGTGTCAAACGAAACGATATCGCTAGCGAGGACGCTGCAACGTCACGGATCGCTAGCGATATCGTTACAAAGTCGTTTCGTGTGAAGGTACCTTAAGTCACAAACACTTTTGTTTTATTGCCATTTTATAAAATGAAGCTCTACCTGGACCCTATAACCTTTAGGTGAACTGGGAGCAATTTGAGGATAACCATGCACAATTTATGCTGTTTCCCTTGATAATATAGGAAAAAAAGTTCAAAATTACTACTTCTAGGATACCTTCTGTAAAAATCAGGATCCAGGAACTTATCAGCTTTTTACCGGCAGCCATAGTGGCAATCTACAAGGTACATACCATTTTAAACAATCTGATTGCAAGTGCGGCTGTAGGGGGAAAATGAAGTTTTCCCCATAGCCTCTGGCTTCCCATGATCAGGGCAGCTCAAAGGACAGTGGGCAGTCAGTGCTCAGTACACACTGGGGGCGCTGTAATCACTCCACCTACTCCTCAACTGACATGCCACACAGCACACCCACTGCAAAGCAGGATGCCAGCCACGGTGACCACAGCATGCTCATTTTGTACTAACCATAGCTCCCTGCATTGCCCCCAATGACTGGAAGCGAGTGGCTGTGGGAGAAATATAACTTAATTTCTTCCCTGCAGCCGAACTTACAATTAGACTGTCAAATATGTTTAAAATGGTATTTACTTGCCACTAAGATTTTGCAGTAAAAAATAGTAAACTTTATTGAATTAACATCACAAAGTACTAAAAAAAATAGAAACCTTTAAGAAGTCATAATAATGACTTTTAAATACTATATATATCGAGAATGGCATAAAAAACAATGGATGAATATTAGTAATGTCAATGACGTTAAGAGGTTAATTCAAGTTTTATGCCAGGTTTTTCGAGCATTGACACCTTTTTGTATTGTTTTTCTCACTTTAATCTTGTATTGTGCAAATGTATGGAAATACATCCCTAAACATTTGGATTTGCCTGCCATTGATTTCTATATTTAAGAATAAAGAAAAACTATACTATTAGTTACACAACAGCTGTTCCACTTGTAATTGCGCTTCTTCTGGCCACAAGAAGCAGCCAGAAGAAGCGTGATTAATACCTGAAACAGCTGTTGTCTTGTTTCTATGTTTCATCTTGTGACCAGGTATGATGAATAAAAGATAATATTGGATTTGACTGTGGTGAGTGCTCCTTCCTATTTTTGTCTTTTCGGAGTACTGTATATTATGCAGGGATCGTCTCAAAGTTAAAGTAGTTGTCCAGGTTTATTATGAAAGTCTGCAGTCACTCTAACTAACTGCAGACTTGTGAATCCTCACGTCACATGAAAGCAGGGTGACCGAGAGGTCATCTGACTGCAAATATGCGATTTGCATATGCGTGGTCACATCCCAACTAAACAAGCACAGCCTCACTCAACTCACTTTGATTGACATTGAGCAAGGCCACGCACATCTAGTCGGAATGTGACTGGATTTACGCATATTGCATACTTTTAGTCACATGACTGCTCAGTCTCGCTACTATGAGTGAATCATCACAGTGTGTCACATAGAGTAACTGCAGATGTTCATGAAAAACATGGAAAAGCCCTTTTAGCACTATCATATCTTAAAGCTTCTGGAAGGGAATGAACAATATGGCTGCAATGGGAAAAACATCTTTTGTATCTCAGTCCAGGTAAGAGATCTGCACTTACATCAAATTTATATTAGTTTCAAAGCTGTAAAAAGTATCCCCCCCAACATGTCTTTCTGGTCTCCCTGTAATCTACCATTTGCTGTAGCCAAGACATCATTAAGTATGAATGGCCATGAACAGGAAGAACCCAAAAACACCTATAAACCTTCTTCTTCGTCTTCTCAATGGTTGGTATGTATATTACAGCTAACATAGTAATATTTTATTTTTTATTTTATCAGGAAGGATTTCCAAGTCTGGAACAAATTGAAGAACTGGATCAAGGCTACCTGAACTTAATGCATGAAAATATTAGAATTTGTTTTTAGTTTCAAGTTTCTTTTTTGCTATGTTGAATCCATAGATGTGTGATAATGTATTTTTTCTCGTTATAGAAATCATCACAGTATCATTTCCAGGTCATTTCCATCGAGATCAGTGGATTCCTCATCTGCTTTCATAGGGACAGTGATCCTGATAACTGCAGCGATATATTCAGATGTTGTTATCTGTTCCATTCATTGGCAAATTATTCCTAAAAATAAAAGGTATTTTAGATTTAGTCTGAAAAGGTATTATTTTTATTATATGTAATTATGGTAAATAAGCCTATAACTACAAGTAAGCAGGGGCTCAGCAATAGGGGAGTACAAAGATATCAGGCACACCTAAGGCCTGATCCATAAGGCACTACTATCACATAATAAGACAAAGGGATTATAACTAGCACATGGTAAATTGGGGGCTGGTTACATATTTTGCATTGTGGTCGAAGAGCTTCAGGTAATACCTCTTTAGGGTAGAGAAAAGCCATACATATTACCATGCATGAATGGTATTCATCGAGAGTAGACGCC
Organism: Ranitomeya variabilis; assembly: GCF_051348905.1. Lineage (NCBI taxonomy): Eukaryota > Metazoa > Chordata > Amphibia > Anura > Dendrobatidae > Ranitomeya > Ranitomeya variabilis. The sequence continues at coordinate 157,257,658 of NC_135235.1, read as the reverse complement.
TCAAGTGGTAAAAGTGGAGCTGCAAGGAAACAGCAGACTTGTCATAGCAGTGGATGGAATGAGTTTTCCCATTAGGTGATACTGAGTTATAGCAGGTTTTGTCACTTGCCACATGATGTTTGTATGCAGCAGTAGTGTATTATGGAATCTATTGTATGGAGAAAAGTAGACTATGAACAACACTGAAATCCAGAAAGAAGGGGGTTGAGACTACCCTGTTATACGGTATAAGTTGCTGCCATCACACTAGTGTTTTAGGCTCAGTTTCCATCTGTTTTGTGATTTTCATTGATAACCTCTAGCACCCGCTCCCAACAGATCCTATGACATAATGGCAATTGGGTTCCCTTGTGGTATCCATTCTATCGATGCAAAGAACAGTGCTGCATGTGCAGCGCCCCAGAGTCCTGGTCGTTGCAGTACTGTGGCTCCGCCGCTAAGGGGGGCTATGGTACGTCTGATGGCACTGAAGGAGTTCATCTGACCAGGTATCACAGACACCAATACATTTCACAGTCTGGCCTCCAGGGGGAGCTAAGGGTACTATTCATTAGGCCACTCCTCACAGTCTGGTAAAACTGGGGGTTAGGCAGGAAGTTAGGGAGAACGCTGACTGGGTTGGAACCAGGCAACACCTTGTGGCAGAGGGTGTTATAGGGGAAGATTCGGTAGGGTCCCTGTCAGGGGTGGGATCCTGACAGAGGCCTGGCAAACAGAGAGAAAGCTACGGGACCGCGCCTGCACTTGATAGCGGCGGTGCCCTAAGAAAGGACAAGAAGCGAGATTGTGCTGAGTGAGAAACGAGATCAAAGCAAGAAGGAGAATACCAGTAGGAGTCGTGCTGTAAGATCGAGGCAACATCCTACTGAGGTGCAAACAACCGGCGTCCGGAACGCCGAGGAGGTACAGAGCTCTAAGCCATACTTAAAACCAACGGCAGGACAGTCAGTCACAGGCGGGCTGTCTCACCTAAATCACCTACGCAGACATAGGGGGCAACCTTTGGAGAGGGGCGACTCTAGGGTCCCGGAAGAGCTCCGAGCCTACCCGTCATACGGGTGCGTCCCAACCATAACACCAGGGAGGGACGGAGGATTAGCAGAAGATCATCTAATCGAGTTGTGAGGGAACACGAGAAACAGACACAACAGTTGTGGGGACTATCCCGTAAGCTCAGCAGGGGAGGACCACAACACATAGCGCTAGTAGGAAGGCACAGATTTCCACCTGCAAAGGGAACTCTGGAGGTGCCATCGGACCGGCCGGACTTGCGCAGCCTGGTTAACCGTATTCCGGATTGAGGACTTTGAGACCTTCAGTAAAGAGGTAAAGAGACTGCAACCTGGTGTCCTCGTTATTAACTGCGACCGGCACTACACCGCACCACTACCACCATCTACATCTTTCCTTGGGCGCCCCTCGGCAGGGTCACGGACCGGGTCTAGCCACCGTGACAACCCCAGAGCAGAGACTCAGAGGCCCGGTACCGGGTACCCCTCGGCCCTGCGGCAGTGGGGGCGCTACAAACTTGGCGTCACGAACAGGATCTACTTAAGCCTGAGGAATCGGGTCATGTGTGCCTTGGAACTGTGATTTACTGTGCTTGGACTGTACTTTATTGCAAAGACTGTGTGTTGTCGCTTGCCGCCAAAAAGTTCCCGCCAAAAGTCGCCGCCATTGCAGCGCCACAGGGAGCGCAGAGGGAGAAGGGCGTGCCATGGGAGGAGACTACCAGAACGGCGTCAGAAGTGGCGACCGCCCCCTCCGACTCCTGCTGCGAGAGGACGACCTACCCAGCAGCAGAGGAGAACCGCCCCCTGATTTGCAACGGCGGGAACGAGGTGAAGGAGCCCGACCTCGGAGAAATGGCGGAGCCAGGTGCATGCGTTGCCGCCGAATGCCAGACAGCGACGATGAGCAGCAAGTGCCCGAGCAACGGCGAGGTGATCCCGGCTTGCCCTCACCCATCAGAGGCGGACTCGCATCCACCGCCGGTGAAGGACCTGAACTCTTTGGAGCCGCCAGTGGAGGAGCCGAGCCTACCTATCCCAGCCACGGAGCCATGGAGGGCGGAGCCACATCAAGAGGCCACTCCGGAAGAGCCGCGGTCCGGGCTGCAGCCGATTCCAGTGTCCTCGTCAACGGAACAGATCGACATCGGTGGAATCACATCAGGCGCAGGTATGGACGGCACCCCTACTCCCCTGGCCGATTCTGCTCTCCCGACCGATCCGGCTCCCCTGACCGATCCCGCTCCTGTGACCGCTCCTCACCCCAGCAACAATAACCGTTTCCTCTCAGTGGAGCGGGTAGTTCTCACCCCCGACGCGATGGGGAAGCTGGTACCTCCACTACCGACCAAGATGGGGGAACCCATAGATGTAGGCCCGGACGGGGTGATCCTCCGGTGGGACACCCCCTGGAACGAGCCGTATGGAGCTCCGGGGGAGAGCCTCACCCTTGCTGTGCTCACTTGGGAACAGTATAGACAATGTCTGATCCAACACTGGAAAAACCGAGATGGGACAGAACAATCTGATATGCCGAAGATGCAACGCAGGAAGCCTGCGCACAACAGGAACGACGTGGTAAAGCGGGGGACTGTGCTAGCCTTCCACCCGAAGAGGGGTTGGGGCTCCATACAGGAACCGGGACTACCAACTGACGTCTTCGTTACTAGCTACAACGTAAAAACTCCCTGCTGCAGTCGAGATGGTGACCCATTGCAAAGGGGGGATCAGGTGACCTACACTCGCCACCGGAATGCACAAGGATGGTGCGCTCGGAACGTCCACCGGTGTGAATCTGAGGGAGCGTCACCTGTTGCCGTGGCCCCGATTGATCCAGATTTGACAGATCTCGTTACTATCACCACTGTCCGCCTTGTAGCAGCCGCCGAGCTTGCAAGCAGGGTTAGCCTTCAAATCCAGACACCGGCTGATCTGATGGCACCTGAGAGACCAACTACCAGCACAGGTGCTGCCTCGGCCGGGGATCGAAGACCACCCTCTGCACAGCCACCATCTGAGTAATGAGTAAGCTTTAATGACTGTAAATAGTTCCTTGTTTTCCTCTGCTAATTTGCTGCTAAAACCCGTTTAGGGTTATTCTTAAAGGGATCCCTTTGTTGACCCGGGATCCCTATTGTTTCTTATTTTTGTTTGTTTTCTACTTTTTGCACAAGTTATCCAGAACTGCTGAATCATGAACAATGCATGATACAAACTCCTTGTATATAGTTTGCACCTTCTTAAAGGTGCTCTCTACTGGTTTTATATAAAAGACGGACTCTTTGCGAAGATACGGTTCTTGGAACTTGTACTGGAGTCCTTGCTGCATACGGACTTGCAGCTTGAGAAGTTGCACTACCTCATAGAGACTTGGTCCCCTCTTAAAGGGGATGTTCACATCCTGCACTTATGAACAGTGTTGCCTTAAGATGGTTGAATGGCAATAATGTCCTAAAAAGAAAGTACTGATGATGTTGATATGTGAAAGTTAAATGTAACCAATTAGTTGATTGTAAGAAATGTTCAATAATGTTGATAAAGGAATGAGGACAGGAAGTGAACCCGTAGGGGTTAGTAGTGAGTCCTCCTAGGAGCCATATAGAGATGGCTCAGTGCGCTTAAACTGAAAGAAAAATGATATGTTCTATACTGTGTATAGTAGTGGAAGGACAGTAGGCTCGGGTGGAAAGGAGCGGTCCTGTAACAGAAAGGAGAGGCAGTAGGTCTGGAGAAGTTAGGACAGGCGGTCCTGCAGATTTAAAGAAGGAGAATGCATAAAAGTTAATTAGCCTTATATGTGATATAAGAAGGTCTTTAGTGGATTTAGCGAGTACGTCCTTAAAGGCAATGTTAAATTATTGTTCAAAATTTTGCACTTAGTAGAATACCCGGTTGGGTAAGAAAAGTTATTTATAGTCAAGTTATTTAACAGTATTTAACCATGTTTGTAACGTTCAAGTGTCCTCACCTCCCATAAAGGGAAGCTCTGTTAAAAAGTTGACTTGCACTTGCATTTTCAAAATTGTATGTCTTTTTGCTGACATGTATTGTTGTTTTCTTCCCAGTCCAGGAGTACTGGATTTAACCGGGGGGGAGTGCAGCGCCCCAGAGTCCTGGTCGTTGCAGTACTGTGGCTCCGCCGCTATGGGGGGCTATGGTACGTCTGATGGCACTGAAGGAGTTCATCTGACCAGGTATCACAGACACCAATACATTTCGCAGTCTGGCCTCCAGGGGGAGCTAAGGGTACTATTCATTAGGCCACTCCTCACAGTCTGGTAAAACTGGGGGTTAGGCAGGAAGTTAGGGAGAACGCTGACTGGGTTGGAACCAGGCAACACCTTGTGGCAGAGGGTGTTATAGGGGAAGATTCGGTAGGGTCCCTGTCAGGGGTGGGATCCTGACAGAGGCCTGGCAAACAGAGAGAAAGCTATGGGACCGCGCCTGCACTTGATAGCGGCGGTGCCCTAAGAAAGGACAAGAAGCGAGATTTATTGTGCTGAGTGAGAAACGAGATCAAAGCAAGAAGGAGAATACCAGTAGGAGTCGTGCTGTAAGATCGAGGCAACATCCTACTGAGGTGCAAACAACCGGTGGCCGGAACGCCGAGGAGGTACAGAGCTCTAAGCCATACTTCAAACCAACGGCAGGACAGTCAGTCACAGGCGGGCTGTCTCACCTAAATCACCTACGCAGACATAGGGGGCAACCTTTGGAGAGGGGCGACTCTAGGGTCCCGGAAGAGCTCCGAGCCTACCCGTCATACGGGTGCGTCCCAACCATAACACCTGGGAGGGACAGAGGATTAGCAGAAGATCATCTAATCGAGTTGTGAGGGAACACGAGAAACAGACACAACAGTTGTGGGGACTATCCCGTAAGCTCAGCAGGGGAGGACCACAACACATAGCGCTAGTAGGAAGGCACAGATTTCCACCTGCAAAGGGAACTCTGGAGGTGCCATCGGACCGGCCGGACTTGCACAGCCTGGTTAACCGTATTCCGGATTGAGGACTTTGAGACCTTCAGTAAAGAGGTAAAGAGACTGCAACCTGGTGTCCTCGTTATTAACTGCGACCGGCACTACACCGCACCACTACCACCATCTACATCTTTCCTTGGGCGCCCCTCGGCAGGGTCACGGACTGGGTCTAGCCACCGTGACAACCCCAGAGCAGAGACTCAGAGGCCCGGTACCGGGTACCCCTCGGCCCTGCGGCAGTGGGGGCGCTACACATACCGCACTTTTCCACCCATCAGACCTGATGTCATTCAACACAAATGCAAAAAATGTATGGCATGAATTAGATCTGCCATCAGACTTTGCTGCTGTAGGAAAAGGACAGCATCGTGACATATTAGGGCAAGTCTGCTTTAGTATTAGCCAAAATGGTGCACATACTTATTCTGCTAATGGCTAATAGGAGCAATACAAGAGTACACTTGCCACATAGTTTATAAGGCCAGTGTAATCTAGAGGCGGGCATTCCCTTGCCTGTCCTTGCTGCATTTGGTGGATATTGATGACTGGTTGTTGTTCATTTCCATACAGTCTCAATCCCTTTCAGGTGGGCTGTGGGGCACTTTACCCACTGAATATACTAATCCAATAAATAGGCAAAATTTGAAAAAATGGAGTCAAGAGAACCGTCTTTAAAGTATATATAAAAAAATTATTTATTAAATATAAATATCACATGAAATAGTTTGGAGAGCACAAAACTAAATAATAGACACACATAAAATTCAAATGGGTATCTAGAACATGAAGGACACAGGTAAAGAGTCCAGAGTACCACACTGGTGATCACAAAGTAAAAGTCCGACCAGAGACATCAAGTTCTTTAGGCTACTAAACCATATAATGTGTATACAGCTTTAAGACCAGCTAGTCAATTTGGTTAGCCAAAGATTGATCCTCACCATATTAGTTGCAGGTGGAGACGGACTACCAGCCCCTATGCGCGTTTTCCAATAAATAGGACTGGGCGATTTTGCAAAAAAAAAACAATTTTTTTTCTAAACTTAAAGGGAACCTGACAGCTGATACAGACAGCATTTATCAGGCGCTGGTTGCATGATTTCAGATATATATGTCTAACTCTGAAACAATAGTATTTTTCAGATAAAATCATAGTTTAACTGCAACCAGGGCCCTGGATTGACAGGTCTCTCTCTATCTGCATGTGGCCATAAGTAGACACCTATCACTTCAGGGAGGGCAGGAAGAAACAGCCAGGGAACCGCCTATCCGACTTGTCCGGTCTGCAGCTCAGTCTCCGGCATCTATTAAACTATGCTTTTCTGTGAAAGTCTGCAGTGTTTCACAGTTAAACATACTGCTTGAAAAAGTACTTAATGGTCGAAACGTTGCATTATGGCAAAATAAAGATCGACTTTTAATTTTTTCACCTGGACTGGATGCTGTTCTCTTTCATTTTTGGTATGTATTTTCCAATTGGGTTCATTGGACTCTGAACGTGCATCCGTATTTTTGAAGTGCTGTTGGCTGCTGTTTTGTACTTACTGGGCGCCTGAAAAGGTGTCTGGACCAGAAACCCAGAAATAGGGATGAGTGAGTGTACTCGTTGCTTGGGTTTTCTCGAGCATGCTTGGGTGACCTCCGAGTATTTGTGACTGCTTGGATATTTAGTTTTCATCGCTGCAGCTGAATGATTTACAGCTATTAGCCTGCTTGATTACATGTGGGGATTCCCTAGCAACCAGGCAACCCTCACACGTACTCAGGCTGGGGAGTAGCTGTAAATCATTCAGCTGCGGTGATGAAAACTAAATCTACGAACACTAACAAATACTCGGAGACCACCTGACCGTGCCCGGGAAAACCCGAGCAACGAGTATACTCGCTCATCACTACCCAGAAACTGTAAGTAACAACTTAGAACCATATAGCACAAATAATACATTCAAAACACAATTACGCTTCACACTTCTGCCTCTTCTGGCCTGCTTCTCAAATAATACTAGCAGCAGACACAATGTTAGTTCACTACAGTCTCCACCTTGAATGGCTTACATGTATTTTAGGTAGAGGTGTCAGAACAAAATTTGTAAACTAGCAAAAGGTGATCTGAAAATTAGTCCCAAAATTTCCAAATGTGAATAAAACAAACACACACTTAGGCCGGCGTCACACTGGCGAGTTTTACGGACGTATGAGCGCAGAAAATACATCCGTAAAATACCCATAACACACGGCACAATTATTCCCTATGTCCCAGCTCCTATCAGCCGTATTTTACTGATCCGTATTATACGGTACTCTACAGCCGCACAAAATCGCAGCATGCTGCGTTTGTTAGCGTATTGCGCAAATAATACGCCAATGAAAGTCTATGGGGCGAGAAAAATACGGATTCCACACGGACCAGCAGTGTGACTTGCGAGAAATACGCAGCGGTGTTATTGAAAAGCCGGTAATTCAATTGCCGGCTTTTCATTTCTCCTGCTTAAACCCGACATGATATGAGACATGGTTTACATACAGTAAACCATCTCATATCCCCCTTTTTTTTGCATATTCCACACTACTGTTAGTAGTGTGTATGTGCAAAATTTGGGCGCTGTAGCTGCTAAAATAAAGGGTTAAATGGCGGAAAAAATTGGCGTGGGCTCCCGCGCAATTTTCTCCGCCAGAGTGGTAAAGCCAGTGACTGAGGGCAGATATTAATAGCCAGGAGAGGGTCCATGGTTATTGGCCCCCCCGTGGCTACAAACATCTGCCCCCAGCCACCCCAGAAAAGGCACATCTGGAAGATGCGCCTATTCTGGCACTTGGCCACTCTCTTCCCACTCCCGTGTAGCGGTGGGATATGGGGTAATGAAGGGTTAATGCCACCTTGCTATTGTAAGGTGACATTAAGCCAGATTAATAATGGAGAGGCGTCAATTATGACACCTATCCATTATTAATCCAATTGTCTGAAAGGGTTAAAAAACACACACACACGTTATTAAAAAGTATTTTAATGAGATAAACAAACAGGTTGTTTTAGTATTTTATTGCTCTCTCAATCCATCCGGAACACCCTCGCTTGGCAACATAATAAACCCACAACATACATACCCTCTGATGAACTCTCAGGTCCCACGAGGTAATCCATCTGAAGGAGTTAATTATTTTACAGGCAGGAGCTGCGCTAAAGCACTCGCTCGTGCCTGTAACCCCCGGGGAATGAATGAAAGCTGAGTGATCTTCACTTACATTGAGTTGCGGTGAGGCGCCCTCTGGTGGATGTTCTCATGAACTGGAGCCTTGGAAAAGTTCCCACGCTCGAGTTCATATGAGTTCATCCACCAGAGGGCGCCTCAACGCGACTCAATGTAAGTGAAGATCACTCAGCTTTCCTTTCATCACCCGGGGATTATAGACATGAGCGAGTGCTTTAGCGCAGCTCCTGCCTGTAAAATAATTAACCCCTTCAGATGGATTACCTCGTGGGACCTGAGAGTTCATCAGAGGGTATGTATATTGTGGGTTTATTATGTTGCCAAGCGAGGGTGTTCCGGATGGATTGAGAGAGCAATAAAATACTAAAACAACCTGTTTGTTTATTTCATTAAAATACTTTTTAATAACGTGTGTGTGTTTTTTAACCCTTTCAGACAATTGGATTAATAATGGATAGGTGTCATAATTGACACCTCTCCATTATTAATCTGGCTTAATGTCACCTTACAATAGCAAGGTGGCATTAACCTTTCATTACCCCATATCCCACCGCTACACGGGAGTGGGAAGAGAGTGGCCAAGTGCCAGAATAGGCGCATCGTCCAGATGTGCCTTTTCTGGGGTGGCTGGGGGCAGATGTTTGTAGCCACTGGGGGGCCAATAACCATGGACCCTCTCTAGGCTATTAATATCTGCCCTCAGTCACTGGCTTTACCACTCTGGCGGAGAAAATTGTGCGGCAGCCCACGCCAATTTTTTCCGCCATTTAACCCTTTATTTTAGCAGCTACAGCGCCCAAATTTTGCACATACACACTACTAACATTAGTAGTGTGGAATATGCAAAAAAAGGGGGATTATGAGATGGTTTACTGTATGTAAACCATGTCTCATATCCTGTCGGGTTTGTGAAGGAGAAATGAAAAGCCGGCAATTGAATTACCGGCTTTTAACATATATCGCGCTGAATTAAATATAAATACAGAATATATATATATGTGTCTCAATGAGTAAAAAACGGACCGTATTGTCTTACGCTGAGTGTGACGCAGGCCTAAAGCTCTGCTCGCTTCCCCTTTGGCCACCACCCATTGTTATGTTCCACGTTGGGTCTTAGGCTACTTACACACTGGCGTTGTGCCTGAGAATTCAGACAGGAATGTGCTCACATGCTGATTGGAGTTTGCCACTCTCTGATCTATTGCTGTTATCTTTGCAAACTTGGTTAACCCTCTTCTTGATATCTGCTGGTTAACACAGCATTTGGTGTATCACAAACTGTTATTAGAGACCAAATATATTGCAGTCTCAAAAAAAAAAAAAAAAGAGACATAGTGCTCTCAAAGATAATGACAATCATACCGCTCCACGGATTAGTGTGTCAACCACAGTGTCTTCAAATAAAGTGATGACATTTCATCCATCAGTCATTATATCTTATGTCTCAGTGCTCTCAGATATACACACGTGGTCAAAATTGTTGGTACCACTCATTTAATGACAGAAAAACCCACAATGGTCACAGAAATAACTCAGACAAAAGTACTAATAAATAAATCTGTGAAAATGAACAAATGAAAGCCAGACATTGCTTTTCAACCATGCTTCCACAGAATTTTCTAAAAAAATAAAACTCATGAAATAGGCCAGAACAAAAATGATGGTACCCTTAACTTAATATTTTGTTGCACAGCCTTTTGAGGCGATCACTGCAATCAAACGATTCCTGTAACTGTCAATGAGACTTCTGCACCTCTCGACAGGTATTTTGTTCCACTCCTCAAGAGCAAACTGCTCCAGTTGTCTCGTGATTGAAGGTTGCCTTTTCCAGATGGCATGCTTCAGCTCTTTCCAAAGATGCTCAATAGGATTTAGGTCAGGGTTCATAGAAGGCCACATCAGAATACTCCAATGTTTTCCTCTTAGCCAACCTTGAGTGTTTTTAGCTGTGTGTTTTGAGTCATTATCCTGTTGCAAGACCCATGACCTGTGACTGAGACCAAGGTTTCTGACACTGGGCAGCACATTTCTCTCTAGAATCCCTTGATAGTCTTGAGATTTGATTGTACCCTGCACAGATTATAGACACCCTCCCTATGCCAGAGGCAGCAAAGCAGCCCCAAAACATAACAGAGCCTCCTCCATATTTTACAGTAGTAGCAGTCTTCTTTTCTTGATATGTTTCATTTTTCCATCTGTGCACATAGAGCTGATGTGCCTTACAAAAAAATTCAATTTTTGTCTCATCTGTCCATAAGACATTCCCCCAGAAGCTTTGTGGCTTGTCAACAGAGTGATCTATTTCAAATGTTTATTTCTCTAAATGTTGATGATTTAAAGACAATGAAAACACAAAAGTCATTATCACAGTAAATTAGAATAATTAACAGAAAACACCTGTAAAGGCTTCATAAGTGTTTAAAAAGGTCCCTTAGTCTGTTTTAGTAGGGTCCACAATCATGAGGAAGATGCTGACTTGACAGATGTCCAGAAGGAAGTCGCTGACACACTCCACAAGGAGGGTAAGCCACAAAAGGTCACTGTTAAAGAAACTGTCTGTTCACAGAGTGCTGTATCCAAGCATATTAATGGAAAGCTTAGTGGAAGGAAAAAGTGTGGTAGAAAAAGGTGCACAAGCAACAAGGATAACTGCAGCCTTGAAAGGATTGATAAGGAAAGGCCATTCAAAAATTTGAGAGGGATTCACAAGGAGTGTACTTCTGCTGGAGTCATAGCTTCAAGAGCCACCACACAGACGTATCCAGGACATGGGCTACAAGTGTCACATTCCTTGTGTCAAGCCACTCATGACCAATAGACAATGCCAGAAGCATCTTACCTGGGCCAAGGAGAAAAAGAACTGAACTGTTGCTCTGTGGTCCAAGTGTTGTTTTCAGATGAAAGTAAATTTTGCATTTAATTTGGAAATTGAGGTCGCAGAGTCTGGAGGAAGAGTGGAGAGGCCACAATCCAAGCTGCTTGAGGTCTAGTGTAAAGTTTCACAATCAGTGATGGTTTGGGGAGCCATGTCATCTGCTGGTGTAGGTCCACTGTGTTTTATCAAGACCAAAGTCAGCACAGCCGTCTACCAGGAAATTTTAGAGCACTTCATACTTCCCTCTTCCGACAAGCTTTTTGGAGATGGACATTTCATTCTCCAGCAGGACTTGGCACCTGTCCACACTGCCAAAAGTACCAATACCTGGTTTAAAAACAACAGTATCACTGTGCTTGATTGGCCAACAAACTCACCTGACCTTAACCCTTAGAGAATCTGTAGAGTATTGTCAAGAGGAAGATGAGAGACACCAGACCAAACAATGCAGACGAGCTGAAGGCTGCTATCAAAGCAACCTGAGCTTCCATGACACCTCAGCAATGCCACAGGCTGATTGCCTCCATGCCACCCTGCATTGATGCAGTAATTGATGCGAAAGGAGCCCCGACCAAGTATTGAGTGCATTTGCTGAACATACATTTCAGTAGGACAACATTTTGGATTTTAAAATCATTTTTCAAGCTGGTGTTGTAAAGTATTCTAATTTACTGAGATAATGACTTTTGGGTTTTCATTGCCTGTCAGCCATAATCATCAACATTAACAGAAATAAACAACTGAAATATATCACTCTGTTTGTAATGACTCAGTATATTATATGAGTTTTACTTTTTGTATTGAAGAACTGAAATAAATTAACTTGTTGATGATATTCTAATTTTGTGAGAAGCAACTGCATGTTACCTTTTTATTCTAATTTTTTTATTTATTTTGTGATATTTTTTGGAAATATTTTTTACAATTTGTTTTTACCTTTATTTATTTATTTAGTCCCTGTATGGAACTTTAAATTTTATTTCTCTGATGACTGGAATAATCCAATGCAATGCACAAGTACTACAATGCATTATACTTGTCAGTGAAAGGTCTCACTCCCACCCCGATCAATTCTCTCATGCGAGAGAATCAGGCCATTTATGCTAATGTCGCTCTGATCAAACCCTGTCAGACTTTCTCAGATTTGGGCCAAGCTGGAGAGACCTGAATTAGATGTGATAAATCACTGTCTATGTAATGATGGTAGGAGATCAGTGCCCCAAAGTCATTTAACCCTTTCAAATACTTATTCCAATCCGTAAAAATTGGCTATTTGCCCACTTTGATGACAGTTCTGATGCCCAGAACCCATTTGGGCCAGGCTGGACTGATGTGAATTTGATGCATATCTAATATATAATTGCCTAGAATACTACTTCCTGCAATTTGTGCCAACTTCCGTGGCTTTGTCCGGAGCTAATGTCCGGAGATAATGTCCGGAGCTAATGTCCGGAGCTAATGTCCGGAGCTAATGTCCGGAGATAAGTGACATCACCAGTGTCCTACACCCAGGCAGAGCACAGGGGCCCCAGGCAGCATATGGGGCCCCAGGCAGAGCACAGTGGCCCCAGGCAGAGCACAGGGGCCCCAGGCAGCATATGGGGCCCCAGGCAGAGCACAGTGGTCCCAGGCAGAGCACAGGGGCCCCAGGCAGCCTATGGGGCCCCAGGCAGAGCACAGTGGCCCCTGGCAGAGCACAGGGGCCCCAGGCAGCATATGGGGCCCCAGGCAGAGCACAGGGGCCCCAGGCAGCATATGGGGCCCCAGGCAGAGCACAGTGGCCCCAGGCAGAGCACAGGGGCCCCAGGCAGAACATGGGGCCCCAGGCAGAGCACAGGGGCCCCAGGCAGAGCACAGGGGCCCCAGGCAGCATATGGGGCCCCAGGCAGAGCACAGGGGCCCCAGGCAGCATATGGGGCCCCAGGCAGAGCACAGTGGCCCCAGGCAGAGCACAAAGGCCCCAGGCAGAACATGGGGCCCCAGGCAGAGCACAGGGGCCCCAGGCAGAGCACAGGGGCCCCAGGCAGCATATGGGGCCCCAGGCAGAGCACAGGGGCCCCAGGCAGCATATGGGGCCCCAGGCAGAGCACAGTGGCCCCAGGCAGCATATGGGGCCCCAGGCAGAGCACAGTGGCCCCAGGCAGAGCACAGGGGCCCCAGGCAGCATATGGGGCCCCAGGCAGAGCACAGTGGTCCCAGGCAGAGCACAGGGGCCCCAGGCAGCTTATAGGGCCCCAGGCAGAGCACAGTGGCCCCAGGCAGAACATGGGGCCCCAGGCAGAGCACAGTGGCCCCAGGCAGAGCACAGGGGCCCCAGGCAGAACATGGGGCCCCAGGCAGAGCACAGGGGCCCCAGGCAGAGCACAGGGGCCCCAGGCAGCATATGGGGCCCCAGGCAGAGCACAGGTGCCCCAGGCAGCATATGGGGCCCCAGGCAGAGCACAGGGGCCCCAGGCAGCATATGGGGCCCCAGGCAGAGCACAGTGGCCCCAGGCAGAGCACACACCAAATCGGAGGCCGAGGGGCCCCGCCAACCAAATCGGAGGCCGAGGGGCCCCGCCAACCAAATCGGAGGCTGAGGAGCCCGCCCACCAAATCGAAGGCCGAGCGGCCCCGCCCACCAAAGCGGAGGCCGAGGGGCCCGGCCCCGCCCACCAAAGCGGAGGCCGAGGGGCCCCAACCACCACATCGGAGGCCGAGGGGCCCCGCCCACCAAATCGGAGGCCGAGGGTCCCCGCCCACCAAATCGGAGGCCGAGGGTCCCCGCCCACCAAATCGGAGGCCGAGGGGCCCCGCCAACCAAATCGGAGGCCGAGGGGCCCCGCCCACCAAATCGGAGGCCGAGGGGCCCCGCCCACCAAATCGGAGGCCGAGAGTCCCCGCCCACCAAATCGGAGGATAAGGGGCCCCGCCAACCAAATCGGAGGCCGAGGAGCCCCGCCAACCAAATCGAAGGCCGAGCGGCCCCGCCCACCAAAGCGGAGGCCGAGGGGCCCGGCCCCGCCCACCAAAGCGGAGGCCAAGGGGCCCCGACCACCACATCGGAGGCCGAGGGTCCCCGCCCACCAAATCGGAGGCCGAGGGTCCCCGCCCACCAAATCGGAGGCCGAGGGTCCCAGCCCACCAAATTGGAGGCCGAGGGTCCCCGCCCATCAAATCGGAGGCCGAGGGGCCCCGCCTACCAAATCGGAGGCCGAGGGTCCCTGCCCACCAAATCGGAGGCCGAGGGTCCCCGCCCACCAAATCGGAGGCCGAGGGGCCCCGCCCACAAATCGGAGGCCGGGGGTCCCCGCCCACAAATCGGAGGCCGAGGGGCCCCGCCCACCACATCGGAGGCCGATGGGCCCCGCCCACCAAATCGGAGGCCAAGGGTCCCCGCCCACCAAATCGGAGGCCGAGGGTCCCCGCCCACCAAATCGGAGGCCGAGGGTCCACACCAACCAAATCGGAGGCCGAGGGGCCCCGCCCACCAAATCGAAGGCCGAGGGGCCCCGCCCACCAAAGCGGAGGCCGAGGGTCCCCGCACACCAAATCAGAGGCAGAGGGACCCCGCCCACCAAATCGGAGGCCGAGGGGCCCCGCCCACCAAAGCGGAGGCCGAGGGTCCCCGACCACCAAATCGGAGGCCGAGGGTCCCTGCCCACCAAATCGGAGGCCGAGGGTCCCCGCCCACCAAATTGGAGGCCGAGGGTCCCCGCCCACCAAATCGGAGGCCGAGAGTCCCCGCCCACCAAATCGGAGGCCGAGGGGCCCCGCCAACCAAATCGGAGGCCGAGGGGCCCCGCCAACCAAATCGGAGGCCGAGGAGCCCAGCCCACCAAATCGAAGGCCGAGCGGCCCCGCCCACCAAAGCGGAGGCCGAGGGGCCCGGCCCCGCCCACCAAAGCGGAGGCCGAGGGGCCCCGCCCACCACATCGGAGGCCGAGGGGCCCCGCCCACCAAATCGGAGGCCGAGAGTCCCCGCCCACCAAATCGGAGGATAAGGGGCCCCGCCAACCAAATCGGAGGCCGAGGGGCCCCGCCAACCAAATCGGAGGCCGAGGGTCCCCGCCCACCAAAGCGGAGGCCGAGGGGCCCTGACCACCACATCGGAGGCCGAGGGGCCCCGCCCACCAAATCGGAGGCTGAGGGGCCCCGCCCACCAAATCGGAGGCCGAGGGTCCCCGCCCACCAAATCGGAGGCCGAGGGTCCCCGCCCACCAAATTGGAGGCTGAGGGTCCCCGCCCACCAAATCGGAGGCCGAGGGGCCCCGCCTACCAAATCGGAGGCCGAGGGTCCCCGCCCACCAAATCGGAGGCCGAGGGTCCCCGCCCACCAAATCGGAGGCCGAGGGGCCCCGCCCACCAAATCGGAGGCCGGGGGTCCCCGCCCACAAATCGGAGGCCGAGGGGCCCCGCCCACCACATCGGAGGCCGATGGGCCCCGCCCACCAAATCGGAGGCCAAGGGTCCCCGCCCACCAAATCGGAGGCCGAGGGTCCCCGCCCACCAAATCGGAGGCCGAGGGTCCCCGCCCACCAAATCGGAGGCCGAGGGTCCACACCAACCAAATCGGAGGCCGAGGGGCCCCGCCCACCAAATCGAAGGCCGAGGGGCCCCGCCCACCAAAGCGGAGGCCGAGGGTCCCCGCACACCAAATCAGAGGCAGAGGGACCCCGCCCACCAAATCGGAGGCCGAGGGGCCCCGCCCACCAAAGCGGAGGCCGAGGGTCCCCGACCACCAAATCGGAGGCCGAGGGTCCCCGCCCACCAAATCGGAGGCCGAGGGTCCCCGCCCACCAAATCGGAGGCCGAGGGTCCCCGCCCACCAAATTGGAGGCCGAGAGTCCCCGCCCACCAAATCGGAGGCCGAGGGGCCCCGCCAACCAAATCGGAGGCTGAGGGGCCCCGCCAACCAAATCAGAGGCTGAGGAGCCCAGCCCACCAAATCGAAGGCCGAGCGGCCCCGCCCACCAAAGCGGAGGCCGAGGGGCCCGGTCCCGCCCACCAAAGCGGAGGCCGAGGGGCCCCGCCCACCACATCGGAGGCTGAGGGGCCCCGCCCACCAAATCGGAGGCCGAGGGTCCCCACCCACCAAATCGGAGGCCGAGGGTCCCCGCCCACCAAATCGGAGGCCGAGGGTCCCCGCCCACCAAATTGGAGGCCGAGGGTCCCCACCCACCAAATCGGAGGCCGAGGGTCCCCGCCCACCAAATTGGAGGCCGAGGGGCCGCACGAACCAAATCGGAGGCCGAGGGGCCCCGCCCACCAAATCGGAGGCCGAGGGTCCCTGCCCACCAAATCGGAGGCCGAGGGGCCCCGCCCACCAAATCGGAGGCCGAGGGGCCCCGCCCACCAAATCGGAGGCCGAGGGGCCCCGCCCACCAAATCGGAGGCCGAGGGTCCCCGCCCACCAAATCGGAGGATAAGGGGCCCCGCCCACCAAATCGGAGGCCGAGGGGCCCCACCAACCAAATCAGGGGCCGAGGAGCCCCGCCCACCAAATCGAAGGCCGAGCGGCCCCGCCCACCAAAGCGGAGGCAGAGGGACCCCGCCCACCAAATCGGAGGCCGTGGGGCCCCGCCAACCAAAGCGGAGGCCGAGGGTCCCCGCCCACCAAATCGGAGGCAGAGGGGCCCCGCCCACCAAAGCGGAGGCCGAGGGCCCCGCCCACCAAATCGGAGTCCGAGGGTCCCCGCCCACCAAATCGGAGGCCGAGGGGCTTCGCCAACCAAATCGGAGGCCGAGGAGCACCACCCACCAAATCGAAGGCCGAGCGGCCCCGCCCACCAAAGCGGAGGCCGAGGGGCCTGGCCCCGCCCACCAAAGCGGAGGCCGAAGGGCCCCGCCCACCACATCGGTGGCCGAGGGGCCCCGCCCACTAAATCGGAGGCCGAGGGTCCCCGCCCACCAAATCGGAGGCCGAGGGTCCCCGCCCACCAAATCGGAGGCCGAGGGGCCCCACCAACCAAATCAGAGGCCGAGGGGCCCCGCCCACCAAATCGGAGGCCGAGGGGCCCCACCAACCAAATCGGAGGCTGAGGGGCCCCGCCCACCAAATCAGAGGCCGAGGGTCCCCGCCCACCAAATCGGAGGCCGAGAGTCCCCGCCCACCAAATCGGAGGATAAGGGGCCTCGCCAACCAAATCGGAGGCCGAGGGGCCCCGCCAACCAAATCGGAGGCCGAGGAGCCCCGCCCAACAAATCGAAGGCCGAGCGGCCCCGCCCACCAAAACGGAGGCCGAGGGGCCCGGCCCCGCCCACCAAAGCGGAGGCCGAGGGGCCCCGACCACCACATCGGAGGCCGAGGGGCCCCGCCCACCAAATCGGAGGCTGAGGGGCCCCGCCCACCAAATCGGAGGCCGAGGGTCCCCGCCCACCAAATCGGAGGCCGAGGATCCCCGCCACCAAATTGGAGGCCGAGGGTCCTCGCCCACCAAATCGGAGGCCGAGGGGCCCCGCCTACCAAATCGGAGGCCGAGGGGCCCCGCCTACCAAATCGGAGGCCGAGGGTCCCCGCCCACCAAATCGGAGGCCGAGGGGCCCCGCCCACCAAATCGGAGGCCGAGGGGCCCCTGCCCACCAAATCGGAGGCCGGGGGTCCCCGCCCACCAAATCGGAGGCCGAGGGGCCCCGCCCACCACATCGGAGGCCGATGGGCCCCGCCCACCAAATCGGAGGCCGAGGGTCCCCGCCCACCAAATCGGAGGCCGAGGGTCCCCGCCCACCAAATCGGAGGCCGAGGGTCCCCGCCCACCAAATCTGAGGCCGAGGGTCCACACCAACCAAATCGGAGGCCGAGGGGCCCCGCCCACCAAATCGAAGGCCGAGGGGCCCCGCCCACCAAATCGAAGGCCGAGGGGCCCCGCCCACCAAAGCGGAGGCCGAGGGTCCCCGCCCACCAAATCGGAGGCCGAGGGACCCCGCCCACCAAATCGGAGGCCGAGGGGCCCCGCCCACCAAAGCTGAGGCCGAGGGTCCCCGACCACCAAATCGGAGGCTGAGGGTCCCCGCCCACGAAATCGGAGGCCGAGGGTCCCCGCCCACCAAATCAGAGGCCGAGGGTCCCCGCCCACCAAATCGGAGGCCGAGAGTCCCCGCCCACCAAATCGGAGGCCGAGGGGCCCCGCCAACCAAATCGGAGGCCGAGGGGCCCCGCCAACCATATCTGAGGCCGAGGAGCCTCGCCCACCAAATCGGAGGCCGAGGAGCCCCGCCCACCAAATCGAAGGCTGAGCGGCCCCGCCCACCAAAGCGGAGGCCGAGGGGCCCGGCCCCGCCCACCAAAGCGGAGGCCAAGGGTCCCCGCTCACCACATCGGAGGCCGAGGGGCCCCGCCCACCAAATCGGAGGCCGAGGGTCCCCGCCCACCAAATCGGAGGCCGAGGGTCCCCGCCCACCAAATCGGAGGCTGAGGGTCCCCGCCCACCAAATCGGAGGCCGAGGGGCCCCGCCCACCAAATCGGAGGCCGAGGGTCCCTGCCCACCAAATCGGAGGCCGAGGGGCCCCGCCAACCAAATCGGAGGCCGAGGGGCCCCGCCCACCAAATCGGAGGCCGAGGGGCCCCGCCCACCAAATCGGAGGCCGAGGGTCCCCGCCCACCAAATCGGAGAATAAGGGGCCCCGCCTACCAAATCGGAGGCCGAGGGGCCCCACCAACCAAATCGGAGGCCGAGGAGCCCCGCCCACCAAATCGAAGGCCGAGCGGCCCCGCCCACCAAAGCGGAGGCAGAGGGACCCCGCCCACCAAATCGGAGGCCGTGGGGCCCCGCCAACCAAATCGGAGGCCGAGGGTCCCCGCCCACCAAATTATTCTTACATTTGAATAAATAAAGTATATATGGATTCTAGACTCCCGATTCTTTAGAATCGGGCTGCCATCTAGTCATCAATATTCGTGTAATGGGTGTGTGATATCGGTGGCTTAAAGTCATTTTACCCCTTAAAAACACTAGCTACTAATTCAAATATGTAAAAATTGGATACTTACAAACTTTGATGCCAGTTCTGATTCCCAGAACCCATTTGGTTCAGGCTAGAGTGACCTGAATTTGATGCGCAGCATCACTATCTGTGTAATGGTGGAGTAAGAACTGTGGCCTAAAGTCATTTAACCCCTTAGACACAACAGTAACTTTTTCAAATAAGTGAAAATTTGATATTTACCCATTTTGGTGCTAGTGCTAATGCCCAGACCCCATTTGGGCAAGGCTGGAGTGACCTGGGGTGTCACTATCTATGTACTGCTCTTCATGTGTCAGCTCTTTTACATGCGCAATAGTGTTCCAACACCCTATATCAGTACCTTTTTGGACACTGGACCCATGTATGATTCAGAATAGTCTCCATCTCATTATTTATACTGTGTCATGAATTCTTTGTATAATACCAGATTATTTCTTTGAGTCTAAGGATTTATTTGTATGGGATCCTCTCTGATTTATCATGTATATTATGTATATATAATTGTACAGCACCATTATATAATTTTGTCTTATTTTCCTGTATATATTTTCTTTTTGTATATATCTCTATTATATTTATTTATCTATTCTTTTCTTCTCCAATAAGGTTTGATAAAGACCAGGGACGTGGTCGAAACGTTACCTTATCGAATAATTTGCATTTCTCTACTGCGGTGAAGCAATTTTCTTTATTTGGTGATTGAAATAAATCCTTTTTTTGCAAATTATATGAGACTCTGAGTGTGACTGTTTATCCTCTGGATTACTATCTATGTACTGTTCGTGTGAAATCAGTGACCCAAAGTCATTCAACCCCTTAAAAACACCATTCAAATCTGGCAAAAATTGCTAATTGCCCACTTTGATGCCAATTCTGATGCCTAGAATCAATTTTGGCCAGGCTGGAGTGACCTGAATTTGGCATGTGGCATCACTATCTATATAATGCTTGTGTGATGTCAGTGACCTAAAGTCATTTAACCCCGTAAAACACCAGTTACATATTCAAATCTGGGAGAATTGGCTACTTGCCTACTTTGATGCCAGTTCTGATACCTATAACTAATTTGGGCCAAGATGGGGTGACCTGAATTTGATGCGGGGTATGACTATCTGTGTAATAGGGCTGTGAGATCAGTGGCATAAAGTAATTTAACCCCTTAAAAACACATTACTTATTCAAATATGTAAAAATTGGCCCCTTTTGATGCCAGTTCTGTTGCCCACAACCAATTTAGGCCAGGCTGAAGTGACCTGAATTTAATGTGGGGCATCAATATCTGTGTAATGGGGCTGTGAGATCAGTGGCACAAAGTAATTTAACCCCTTAGAAACACCAGTTACGTATTCAAATCTAGGAGAATTGTCTATTTGCCACTTTGATGTTTGTGCTTATACCCAGAACCTATTTGGGCCAGGCTGGAGCGTGTAAAAGTGCCAAAATTCTACCACACGCGGAATGGCATTAACCCTCTCCCCTCCACCCCAAAAAAAATTCCTGAATTGCCATTTTTTATTCATTCTGCCTCCCAAAAATCAGAATAGAGAGCGATCAAAAAATATCATGTGCCCGAAAATATCAGTAAAAACATCAACTCGCCCCACAAAAAACAAGCCCACATGGCAAGTCACATGACTTTGTCAGCTGAAATATGGAAAAATTATAGCTATCAAAATATGGGGATGCAAAAACTTGTTTTTACAATAAAAAGCATTTTAGTGTGTGACAGCAGCCAAACATAAAAAACAATATAATTCTGGTATCGCTGTAATTGCACCGACCCGAAGAATAAAGTCGTCTAATCACTTATAACGCCCTAGGAATGGCATAAAAAATAAATAAAACCTGCTGTTAATTTGTTCAATCTGCCTCTCAAACATCGCAGTAAGGCTCGGC
The DNA here is from genome assembly GCF_051348905.1 of Ranitomeya variabilis. Lineage (NCBI taxonomy): Eukaryota > Metazoa > Chordata > Amphibia > Anura > Dendrobatidae > Ranitomeya > Ranitomeya variabilis. The sequence goes on along the minus strand of NC_135235.1, from coordinate 157,236,741 downwards.
TCACATTTACCCTGCAACATACACTGAGCTCTTACACCAAGGTTTCCTTGTAAATCTCTGAAATACATGATTCAAATGGAACCCCCGGCAGCGTTATGTTTGGAGGAAAAAGGAAGAAGCTTGAAAAGCTAAGAACACCATCTCAACTTTGAAATACGGGGGTTGAAGCATCATGTGGTGGGGTTGTTTTGCTGCAGGAGAGACTGGTGCACTTCACAAAATAGATGGCATCATGAGAAAAGAAGATTATTTGGCAATACTGAAGCAACATCTGAAGACATCAGCATAACAAAAACACCTGGAGTAAATAATCCAAAAAGAGAAGTACTTAAAAAGTATTTAACTTTATTAAATTGCAAAAAGGCACAAAATCGACAGGATGATATTATGACAAAAACTGTTTCTACAAAGAAGGGAATTAGTAACAACAGAAAACTGTGGGTCCAGGATATAATGAGGTGGGTACAGCATAAGTTATCATATTACATTATAAGGTGCTAGTACTATCATGTTTTTGTTATGTAGATTGAATAGGAGTGTCCATAGGGGTATTACCCAAGTCCCATCTATTCAGGCAAGGGACCATATTTAAATGTTATAGCAATGCATCTTGCTCTGATTTTGTTGTTATCTGAAGACATCAGCCAGGAAGTTAAAGGGACTCTGTCACCTGAATTTGGAGGGAACAATTTTCAGCCATAGGGGCGGGGTTTTTGGGTGTTTGATTCACCCTTTCCTTACCCGCTGGCTGCATCTGGCTGCATGCTGGCTGCAATATTGGATTGAAGTTCATTCTCTCTCCTCCGTAGTACATGCCTGCACAAGGCAATCTTGCCTTACGCAGGCGTGTACTATGGAGGCCTATCGCAGCTGACATCCGGCGCTATGTGCCAGGAGCGGTCACGGACCGCCCCCGGCACAATAACCCCCGGCACACCGCGATCAAACATGATCGCGGTGTGCCGGCGGTATAGGGAAGCATCGCGCAGGGAGGGGGCTCCCTGCGTGCTTCCCTGAGACCCCCGCAGCAACGCGATGTGATCGCGTTGCTCCGAGGGTCTCCTACCTCCTTCCTCGCTGCAGGTCCCGGATCCAAGATGGCCGCGGCATCCGGGTCCTGCAGGGAGGGAGGTGGCTTACCGAGTGCCTGCTCAGAGCAGGCGCTGGTAAGCCTGCAGTGCTCTAAGTCAGATCGGTGATCTGACAGAGTGCTATGCAAACTGTCAGATCACCGATCTGTGATGTCCCCCCCTGGGACAAAGTAAAAAAGTTTTAAAAAAAATTTCCACATGTGTAAAAAAAAAAATAAAAAAAAAATTCCTAAATAAAGAAAAAAAAAATATTATTCCCATAAATACATCTTTATCTAAATAAAAAAAAACAAACAATAAAAGTACACATATTTAGTATCGCCGCGTCCGAAACGACCCAACCTATAAAACTGTCCCACTAGTTAACCCCTTCAGTAAACACTGTAAGAAAAAAAAAAAAAACGAGGCAAAAAACGCTTTATTATCATACCGCCGAATAAAAAGTGGAATAAAACGTGATCAAAAAGACAGATATAAATAACCATGGTACCGCTGAAAGCGTCATTTTGTCCCGCAAAAACAGAGCTGCCATACAGCATCATCAGCAAAAAAATAAAAAAGTTATAGTCCTCAGAATAAAGCGATGCCAAAATAATTATTTTTTCTATAAAATAGTTTTTATCGTATAAAAGCGCCAAAACATAAAAAAATGATATAAATGAGATATCGCTGTAATCGTACTGACCCGAAGAATAAAACTGCTTTATCAATTTTACCAAACGCGGAACGGTATAAACGCCTCCCCCAAAAGAAATTCATGAATAGCTGGTTTTTGGTCATTCTGCCTCACAAAAATCGGAATAAAAAGCGATCAAAAAATGTCACGTGCCCGAAAATGTTACCAATAAAAACGTCAACTCATCCCGCAAAAAACAAGACCTCACATGACTCTGTGGTCTCAAATATGGAAAAATTATAGCTCTCAAAATGTGGTAATGCAAAAAATATTTTTTGCAATAAAAAGCGTCTTTCAGTCTGTGACGGCTGCCAATCATAAAAATCCGCTAAAAAAACCCGCTATAAAAGTAAATCAAACCCCCCTTCATCACCCCCTTAGTTAGGGAAAAATTAAAAAATTAAAAAAACATATTTATTTCCATTTTCCCATTAGGGCTAGGGTTAGGGCTAGGGTTAGGGCTAGGGTTAGGGCTAGGGTTGGGGCTAGGGTCAGGATTAGGGTTAGGGCTAGGGTTGGGGCTAGGGTTAAGGCTACAGTTAGGGTTGGGGCTAAAGTTAGCGTTGGGGCTAAATTTAGGGTTAGAGTTTGGATTACATTTACGGTTGGGAATAGGGTTGGGATTAGGGTTAGGGGTGTGGTTAGGGTTACCGTTGGGATTAGGGTTAGGGGTGTGTTTGCATTAGGGTTTCAGTTATAATTGGGGAGTTTCCACTGTTTAGGCACATCAAGGGCTCTCCAAACGCGACATGGCGTCCGATCTCAATTCCAGCCAATTCTCAGGACAAATTGGACAACAATTTTGGGGGTCCAATTTCTCCTGTTACCCTCGGAAAAATACAAAACTGGGGGCTAAAAAATAATTTTTGTGGGAAAAAAATTTTGTTTTATTTTTACGGCTCTGCATTATAAACTTCTGTGAAGCCCTTGGTGGGTCAAAGTGCTCACCACACATCTAGATAAGTTCCTTAGGGGGTCTACTTTCCAAAATGGTGTCACTTGTGGGGGGTTTCAATGTTTAGGCACATCAGTGGCTCTCCAAACGCAACATGGCGTCCCATCTCAATTCCTGTCAATTTTGCATTGAAAAGTCAAACGGCGCTCCTTCCCTTCCGAGCTCTGCCATGCGCCCAAACAGTGGTTTACCCCCACATATGGTGTATCTGCGTACTCAGGACAAATTGTACAACAATGTTTGGGGTCCATTTTCTCCTGTTACCCTTGCTAAAATAAAACAGATTGGAGCTGAATTAAATTTTTTGTGAAAAAAAGTTAAATGTTCAGTTTTATTTAAACATTCCAAAAATTCCTGTGAAACACCTGCAGGGTTAATAAACTTCTTGAATGTGGTTTTGAGCACCTTGAGGGGTGCAGTTTTTAGAATGGTGTCACACTTGGGTATTTTCTATCATATAGACCCCTCAAAATGACTTCAAATGAGATGTGGTCCCTAAAAAAAATGGTGTTGTAATAATGAGAAATTGCTGGTCAACTTTTAACCCTTATAACTCCCTAACAAAAAAAAATTTTGGTTCCAAAATTGTGCTGATGTAAAGTAGACATGTGGGAAATGTTACTTATTAAGTATTTTGTGTGACATATCTCTGTGATTTAATTGCATAAAAATTCAAGTTGGAAAATTGCAAAATTTTCAAAATTTTTGCCAAATTTCGTTTTTTTTCACAAATAAATGCAGGTAATATCAAAGAAATTTTACCACTATCATGAAGTACAATATGTCACGAGAAAACAATGTCAGAATCACCGGGATCCATTGAAGCGTTCCAGAGTTATAACCTCATAAATGGACAGTGGTCAGAATTGTAAAAATTGGCCCGGTCCATAACGTGCAAACCACCCTTGGGGGTAAAGGGGTTAAAGCTTCAATGGAAATGGACAATGACCAGAAGCATAATGCAAAAATGGTAACAAAATGGCTTAAGGATAACAAAGTCAATGTTTTGGAGTGGCCATCACAAAGCCCTGATCTCAATCCTATTGAAAATGTATGGTCAAAGATGAAAACGCAGGTGAGAGCAAGGCGACCTACAAACCTGGATCAGTTACACCAGTGTTGTCAGAAATGGGCCAAAATTCTGACCAACTATTGTGAGACACTTGTGGAAGGATATCCCAAACGTTTGACCCAAGTCATTCAGTTTAAGGGCGATGGTACCAAATACTAATGAAATGTATGTAGGCTTTTGATTTTGCAGCAAATAATATAAATGCCTTAAAACATTTTCTCTCTCATTATTCTGGCATTTGGTACATATTAATAATTATGGTAATCCTAATTCACCGAAAACAGGAAAGGTTTATTCTGATTTCATGTCAGATATTGAAAAAAAACCATGCATATATGTATTTTTATATAGTGTATGAAAACTTCTGGTTTCAACTGTAAGTGCTCAGCATAGAGTGACGTATAAATGTTATGTAAAATGTTCCCAACAAAAGATTCAACTCAATCCACAAAAAAAACAAGACCCACTCAGCTCTGTCATCTGTTAACGGAAATATAGGGGGCTTCCATGGTACTGGTGTTGCAAAGGCTCAGGAAAGAGCTATGGCTACTTGTCCCCCAAAAGAAATTCAGCAAATTCTGCACTCCCAAATCCAAATGCCCCCCTCCCATCTCAGCCCCACAGTGTACCTAAACCACATTTAGCATCCACGTTTGGCATTTCTGTAGCGATGAGAGCCCGACTAATTTACAGGTGCGTTTATCCAGAAGCATGAGCTGGGCACCACAACGTACTGGTTACTGCAAAGTACTGGGAAATACAATGGCAGTTTGCAATTTTCACTCAGTAACATGGGTTACTTGTGAGGGGTTCTGCTGTTCTGGCACCTCGGGGGCTCTGTCAATGTGACAGCACTCTCAAACCAGTCCAGCAAAATCTGAACTCCAATATGGCGCTTCTTCCTTTCTGAGCTTTGCACTGTGCTTCCCGAGCACATAATGTCTATCTATGGGCATAAGAGCCATATAATAACCTTACTGGTGTGCCTTCATTCTTGGCTGTATCTATTATTCTGAATCAAACGCTGACAGGCGCTGACCGGAGCTGTATGCATGCATCTGCCTGCGCCATGGGTTGCCTCCGCCCCGTGTCTCCATGCCTCCAGGACGCTGAGTCGCCATCACATGACCCAGAATCATCAGTCACATGACGGCTGCTTCCAGGACCTCCTGGCACGCATGCGTCGTCGATCTCCTCCAGCCTTCACCTATTGGCGTCTTGGTCCCCAGCTTTTTAAACCCCAGGTTCAATGTGAACGACACCCCCTTTGGTGGACACAGTCCAAAATGCACGTCGAGATGTGCGTGCACCAGAGCCATCATCTATCCAGGTAGCATTCATCTTCTCTCCATTATGTCATTGTGCCCCCAGCTTCATTGAGCCTTAGCTCTACAGGAATTGTTTACACCGTCATTGCTATTCTGGTCCTTTTTGAACTACACTTACCAACAGTTTGGTCTCACCCTACCTATGCTTATCACTATTGATTTCAGCCCTATTATTATTAAACCTTATTTACTACATTATTATATTAACTTCGCTATCTATGGCTGATTTTTCCTCATAATCATCTATTTTTGCACTTTTTGAGTATTTTGCTCCTTTCAATTATTTATAAAAATAAACTTTTTTTTAATCCATTCCTGAGCTACTATATTTTCTTGGGGCACAGCACTAGTTGCTGCACATATCTATATATATATACACAGGGACATATTTGTGTGCACATTGTAGCACATAGCACTTTATGGTATATATTTAAATTGATTCATTATGCAGTACATTAAATGTATCTGTTACCCTGGAGTTGGCCTTTCAATATCATTTTATTATATTTATATTTTTTGCCACCCTTTACCGCTTTGTCAATAAAGGTATTTTATCTTTATATACTTTCTTGTCCCATATTGTTTTTTGACCACATGTTCGGCTTTTCTTTTCTTGGGTTCCACTAATCTTCCGAATGGTCCTCCATTCATCCACTCAGCAGATGTATACCACTTATTTCATAAGAAAGTATATACATTAATTTATTTTAGTTGGATGTATATCTACTGCTGCGTCCAGTACTTGTTTCTTATTAACTGTGCCTCAAAAGTAGTTTTCGACCACATATGGGGTATTGCTGTACTTAGAGGAGATATTGGTCAACACATTTTGAGGTCCATTTTCTCTCTTAACCTGAGAAAATAAAACATTTGAGGCTAAAAAAATTTTTATTTTTATGGCTCAGCATTATTAACTGCGGTGAAGCACATAGGGTTCAAGGAGCTCACCACACATCTAGATAAAATCCCTGAGGGGTCTAGTTTCCAAAACGTTGCCATTTGTGAGAGGTTTCCACTGTTTAGGCACATCACGGGCTCTCCAAACGCAACATGACACCAGCAGAACATCTATCATAATCTGCGTTCCTAAACGTCACTCCATACTTATGGGGTATTGGTGTACTCAGGAGAAATTCCAAACACATTTTGGGGTTACCCTTGTGAAAATAAAAAAATTGGGGCTAAAAGAACATTTTTGTGAGGAAAACTTATTTTTTTTTGCTTTATTTTCACAGCTCAACGTTATGAACTTATATGAAGTCAAGTTCCTTGAGGGGTCTAGTTTCTAAAATGAGGTCTTTTGTGGGGAGTTTCCACTCTTTAGGAACATCAACGGCTCTCCAAACTCGACATGGCGTCTACTGATTCCAGAAAATTTTGCATTCAAAACGTCAAATAGCGCTCTTTACCTTCCAAGTCTTTTTGTACACCCAAACAGTCGTTTTCCTCCACATATAGGGCATCAGCGTGTTCAGGAGAAATTGCACCACAAACTCTATGGTGCAATTTCTTCTGTTACTCTTGTGAACATAAAAAATTAGGGCTAAAGGAACATTTCTGTGGAAAAATGTGATTTTTTATTTTCACGGCTCAAGTTACAAACTTCTGTGAAGCATATGAAGGTTCAAGGTGCTCAGCACAAATCTAGATAGGTTCCCTGAGGGATCTAGTTTCCAAACTGAGGTCATATGTGAGGGGTTTCAACTGTTTAGGCACAATCATCATAATTTACATTACAAGAGCTGCATAAATTACAACAGAAACGTTCTCCAGTGACCCCAGACATTTCATTTCTGTAATAATTTATGTTACTTATGTGCTGTAACTTATGATGTCTGTCAGCTGCGCTCTTTTATGATGACTGTCGGCTGTGCTCCTTTATCATGTCTGTCGGTTGAGGTCACACTTCCGTCTTTCTTTTTCCATCACAATGCGTCGTTTTTGTGAAAAAAATGGATCAAGCAAATGTTTCTGCTGGATCCGTTTTTTTTCTCATAGACTTGTATTAGTGACAGATGGCCTTCCGTTTCATCCGTCGTGCACTGGATCCGTCGTAAAATCGCTGTCCGTCGGGCGGAGACAACGCACATAGAAACGTTTTTTGTGCACGTTGGAAAATCGCACAGCGACGGATCCTGTACCGTCCGTCATTGGCTATAATGGAAGCCTATGGGCGCAGGATCCGACGCTGTGTGTCAAAAGCAGGAATCCAGCGACAGATGCCGTCTTTTGAAACTGAGCATGCATGGAAGAATTTCCAGTCAGGGAAATTCTCTCTCGCTCTCTCTTTTTACTATTGATGCTGCCTATGCAGCATCAATAGTAAAAAGATATGTTAAAAATAATAAAAAATCTTGATATTCTTACCTTCCGGCGTCCCCCGTAGCCTTCCTGTTTCCAGTAATGCATTGCGAGAATGACCTATGATGACGTAGCAGTCTTGCAGTCTTCGCAAGGCATTACTGGGAACAGGAGCATCGTGAGCATCGGGAAGGCTACGGCGGACGCTGGAAGGTAAGAATATCAAGATTTTTTTTTTTAACACTATGTTTGACGAGTTTGACCAACCTGTCAATCAGTTTTCCAAGCGATGCTACAGATCGCTTGGAAAACGCTAGGGATCCGTCAAAAAAATGGACCCAGCGCACCTGTTTTTTTACAATCTGCACAGGATCCGTTTTTTCAACATTTTGACGGATTGTGACTCAGGCTTCTTTCACACTTCCGTTTTTACAATCTGCACAGGATCCGTCAAAATGTTGAAAAGACGGATCCTGTGCAGATTGTAAAAAACGGGTGCACTGGGTCCGTTTTTTTGACGGACCCGTCGAGGCTATGTGCACCTGTTGTGAATGTATCTTCGCAGCGGTTTTCCGCTGCGAAAAGCATCCACAACACAACCCATGATAAAAATAATTTAAAAAAATAAAAAAAAAACGTGTTATTCTTACCTTCCGGCATCACCCACAGCCTTCCCGATGCTCGCGAGACCGCTACGTCATCTGGGGTCATTGCCACGATGCATTACTGGGAATGGGAGCATCGCGAGCGTCACGAGCATCAGAAAGGTTGCGAGGGACGCCGGAAGGTGAGAATATCAAGATTTTTTATTGTTTTTAATATATCTTTTTACTATTGATGCTGCATAGGCAGCATCAATAGTAAAAAGAGAGAGCGAGCGAGAATTTCTCTGACTGGAAATTCTTTCTCTCGTGGTCAGTTTCAAAAGACGGAACCCGTCGCTGGATTCCTGCTTTTGGCAGTCAGCGACGGATCCTGCGCCCATAGGCTTCCATTGTAGCCAATGACAGACAGCGATTTTACGACGGAGCCAGTGCACGATGGATGAAACGGAAGGCCATCCGAAACAATCCGTCGCTAGTACAAGTCTATGAGAAAAAAACAGAAGCATTTGCTGGATCCGTTTGTTTCACACAACGACGCATTGTGACGGAAAAAGAAAGACGGAAGTGTGAAACAGGCCTTCCGCCTCTCCCCCAAAGCTCGGCCCACTCTTCAAAGATGTCGCTAGTGCAGACAGGACTGGGGAACACATGGGAAAAGTCACATTCCGGCAAAGCTGAACAATCAGAGCAGGAAAAAAAATTGCTGCATAAAAATACATTAAAATAATAGTGTATCACTGTGGATGTTCGCTCCATCAAAAATTTGAGTATTCTCTAAAAAAGCATTACATAACCAGATGAGGCCAATAGAATAAAATGTGTGAGGAGCTCCTGGATCTACTCCATAGTGGTCTCGGTGCTGAGCCGTCCGGCAGCTCCATCCTCGTCTCCTCAGCACTGGGCTCAGCTGTCACTGAGAGCCTCACACAATCAACTCCACTCTAGACGCAACCCCCTGCTCAAAAGGGCGGATTACGTAACCCTCTTATGATCAGCGTGACCTTAACGTTTCGGGCGTACGTACGACTAACAGACTCATGGGAATTGTAGTTTATCTCATATCATCGCGGCCGTAACAGGACGTCTTGAACTTCATTACCCGGTGTGCTCTGCGCGGTGACGACAGCCGCGGGGAAGGTTCGGGAAAGTTACTGAGCGCTTACATCAGAGTGTAACTGCGTGTGTGCTGCAGAGCTGCGGGGCCGGCGGTGAGTGTCCGAGTGATACCGGGGTTGTGGGTTTACATGTCATATACACACTAGCTGTGCTCCCCGTATGTGTGTGCACACTGCTGTATACAGCTCTATGTCTGCCCACAACAGATAGTTAGCCCTCACTAGTGGGAGCAAAACCCTCACAATGGAAAAGCCAATTATTCCTCCAGATACATGAAAGAATGAATATAACTGCAGCTGCACGTGTGTGTGTGTGCCTGCCTCTGTGTGTGCCTGCCTCTGTGTGTGCCTGCCTCTGTGTGTGCCTGCCTCTGTGTGTGCCTGCCTCTGTGTGTGCCTGTCTCTGTGTGTGCCTGTGCCTGCGTCTGTGTCTGCCTGCATGTGCGTGTCTGCCTGTGTGTCTGTCTGTTTGTGTGTTTCTGCCTGCCTGCATCTGTGCGTCTGCGTGTATGCCTGCATGCGTCTGCGTGTATGCCTGCATGCATCTGCCTGCCTGCGTGTCTGTCTGCTTGTGTGCATGTGCCTGCGTGTGTGCATGTGCCTGCGTGTGTGCATGTGCCTGCGTGTGTGCGTGCCTGCGTGTGTGCCTGCCTGCGTGTGTGCCTGCCTGCGTGTGTGTGTGCGTGCGTGTGTGTGTGTGCGTGCCTGCGTGTGTGTGTGCGTGCGTGTGTGTGTGTGCGTGCCTGCGTGTGTGTGTGCGCGTGCCTGCGTGTGTGCGTGCCTGCGTGTGTGCGTGCCTGCGTGTGTGCGTGCCTGCCTGCGTGTGTGTGTGCCTGCCTGCGTGTGTGTGTGCCTGCCTGCGTGTGTGTGTGCCTGCCTGCGTGTGTGTGTGCCTGCCTGCGTGTGTGTGTGTCTGCGTGTGCCTGCCTGCATGCGTCTGTGTACGCGCCTTGGTGTGTCTGTCTGTCCTGCCCATAAAGTAGGAGAGACGCTAATGACCTTTGTTCTGTCGCTGGTATATTGCTAATGGTCCTCTGGGAGATTCCTGCAGTGCCCGCTGGCATCATTCCTGTGCCCTTCTGGCTGCTATGGATACAGAGTTCTGGAGAATCACCGAACTGGGGCCACATCTCCTGGTAGCTATGGCTGATTGATTTAGGCCAGGTTCACAGTGCGTTAAAGCAGCCCGTTCAGCGCATAGCATTGACGTTCTGCGTTAACGCTATAGCATACATGCCATTGCGTTATGCTATACCGTTAGCGCAGATGATTCATCTGCTAGCGGTGACGGAGCCTCAGACAATGCAGCCTGCGTCTGAGGCTCCGTCACTGAATGATGGCACATTGCTAGTGATGGCATGCGTTGGCGATGTGCCCGATAATAGGGGTTAATGTCAGCGTTAACGGACTGCATTAACGCAATGTGAACCCAGCCTTATGGGGGTAGGTGGGAGCCATGCGGGGCTGATTTTGCGGTACCTCCGCACCATTGTACCAGTGATGACACTGATGCAGCATACTTTGTGCGTGCCACATCCTGCAACAACATTAAATGGTTTCTCGACATCCATTTTTCCACCTATAATAATGCATATTCCTCTTGCCATGTATGATGTCATTGTAAATGTATGTTTTACATTTTTCCACCTGTGTCACTGACAGGTTCATCTTGTAAAGCCTACACACACCGCAGCACAAGATGTTTGCCGCGAGGCTAGCCTGCCTGAGGAGTGTCCCCACGCTCGTCCGCCCAGCGCTGATCCAGCCTTCCCCGGCTTTACGAAATACCACTATAAAAACTCTTCAGTGGCCTTCACAGCCTAACCAGGTAACTAATCGTGGCCCTTCTCCAGGACTGCTCGCGGTGCCTTTATATGGCCATGACTTCTTAAGAGAAGGTTCCTCCTGTTGGGAACATCCCTCGGTTTTGAAAACGAACACCAGGTGATGATGCCTGGAGAGGTTGTCCAGTTGTGGACACCCCCACTAAGGAGTATTGTTGAGATGGGAATTGGAACTTAAACAAGATTCCTAATAGTCTGCTATCATCCTGTCACCAGTTACTGCAGCAGAGGCCTGCAGCACCCTGTTTCTCCTCACTCCATAACCAGGATGGGCTGTACGGTGCTCATTTCACGCATGGCGCTATACCCTCACTTTGCAAAGACTGACGCTGTACAGTTTTGCCGCTTTAATTTAGGAAAATTGTATGCATTTAAAATGAGTTTATTTTGGTCATTGTGAACAGTGTTTTAACTTTGTATCCCAGTCTACACTATAATGCTACAGTGAGAAAAGAAAATTTAACAAGCACAAGCGGCTGATGTAATGTTTACACAGTTTTTGTTTTTTTTTAAAGTTTACAAATCCATTGAGGTTTTTTGTGAGGTTTTCAGATCTGTTGATTTTTTTTTTTTTTTTTTTTCTCTTCATCGGAGTCCCCCCCACATAGCTTTTTGACTTGACAGTGTCAACCTTGGGAAAAAATCAACATTAGAGAAACAATATCCCTTCTCCCACCCCACCCCCTTATTGTAAGGTCTTCAAATCCTTGTTAGAAAAACTCCCAAAGGTACTCTTTGTGAAGAGCGGTCTAGGTTTCCCATTGAAATAAGTAGAAATTATCTGGCACATTTAAAAAAAAAAAAAAAAAAAAAAAAAAGCTCAGTGTGAAAATAATCTTATTAACTCTCCATTCTGACCCTAAGGGAGTGTGCCCACGATCAGGAGCTGCTGTGGTTTTGACGCCGTGTATTTATGCAGCATTAAATAGCAGTGGTCAACTGTGACAGCATAGTGGATGATATTTCTAGAAATCCCATGTCCACTATGCATGCATAGTCACCTGCGGACACTGACATGCAGTGCGTCTCTCCAGACTGCAGCATGTCAATTTTCTGTTGCAGCAATAGAAATATGTTGAATCCGATAAATCTGCACGGTGCAGTGAACACATTCAGATTTACCTGCTTTCAATAGAAAGCAGCGCTTTGGACAGAGTGAACATACACTGCTAATTCCGGATCATTGGCATCGGGCCTTAATGGAGGGTACCTGAGTAGTAGCTCCTGTATACCTGGATAGGTCATACGGGCAGGATAGGTCATACGGGCAGGATAGGTCATACGGGCAGGATAGGTCTGATAACCATGGCTATGCATGGGCTTTCTTTCCCCCTTTACTTCATTCACGGTTTCTATAAAACCTATGTTGTCACACAAATTAGGGCCAGGGAGGCCACAAGTTACTCTTGACTAGGTTTTATGTTCTAGTTTTCTCTGAAATTAGTAAGTCTATTCCTTAGGGTCTGTGCACATGTTGCGTTTTTTGTTGCGTATCTTATCTTCTGTGCAGTTTTGTCTCAAAACCTGAAGGATTTCCTAGTACTAGGAAAGTTATCTAGAATCCTGAAGTCTCATGCACACTTTGCTTATGTTTTCCTTGTAGGTTAAATCGGCAGCAGGTCAATTCTTTCAGTGTTTTTGCTGCTGATTCCACCCATATTGAAAGGGGAAAAATCTGCAAAGAATGCACATTTTATTCAGCGTTTTTTCTGCCAGTGTAGTGCAGAAATCTCTGCTTCAAATCCTGAACGCCTGCACATAACCTTATGCTGAAATGGATGTAGATATGCAACGTCCTTCTTGTGATTTCTCATTGTATATTTGACTAAAACAGGGCTATGCCACGAAAACTAGATTTGGCATTCGTCGCGCAAAGACGGCACGAGAAGAAATTAAAGAAGCCGCATTTGAACCATCCATGGGAACAGCTGCACGTTGTAAGTATTATACGTATGGCTCAGGCTGTGTTCACATGTAGCGTTTTTGCTACTTTTTCTTTTTGTCTTTTTTTTTGTGTAAGCTGCATTTTATAGTGCAAGCAAAAGCTTTTTTTTTTTTTTTTCCAACTGAATTTGAGAACTGTATAGTTTTTGAAACCTGCAGCTTGTCAATTCTTTCAATGTTATTGCAGCATTTTTTACCGTTAGAAAGCAATGAGTGCACAAATGCAGCGATTTCAGTGTGTTTTTCTTTTATTTATTTTTCCAACAGTTTTGGTGACTGAAACTACCTTTATTTAACATGTTAGGGCTTATACTCACTTGCGATAAACTCTGATTAGTCTCGCATGTTAATACCCGGCACTCAGATCGGAGCATGCGGCCGCATAGGAATACATGAAGCCGCACTCTCCGCTCCTGAGTGCCGGGAGCAGTGCCGGGTATTGACGTGTGACACTCATCCGAGTTTCTCGCAAGTGAACTTGAGCCCTTACAGTAGACAAAGTTCATGTGTAATCCGCATCCAAAATACAACACAGAACAGACATTTGGCAGTAAAAAATCCTGCTTTCAGAGTGCATGTGAATGTATCCTTAGGGATTTTAGGTAATCTTGGCATTATCCAAAATTACTACCCAATACATAGCAATACAATATTAATATTTTTTTTTTCTTTGCCTCAGTTGACGCAACAGGAAGACTAATTGTGGCCGGAAGTGCTGTGGTTGGTTTGGGAGCACTGTGTTATTATGGATTGGGGATGTCTAATGAAATTGGTGCCATTGAGAAGGCCATGTAAGAGAATTTCTATTATTTGTGTAACAATGTATATGTATCAGCAACAAATTTGGCTATATGATACTCCAAACAATAGTCGAGTGTTTAACTGTTTCTTGATGTGTGATGTAATAGTACCTCAGTTGTGGGTGTATGGAGCAGGCTCAGGAGCTGAGCCTGCTCCACACACATCTGGAATGTTATACAGTCAGAGTCTGGCTGTAACAGCAGCAACCTGAGCTAGCTCCGATCTGTTCTTCTACTGCTGAAAGGGAATCTGTCAGCAACCTTTTGCTATTTAATCCGAGGGCAGCAGAAGGTAGGAGCTGAGGCACTGATTCCAGCTATGTGCTGCTTATTAGTCTGTGTGCTGTTGTTTCAATACAATGTGTGTTTTATCAGCAGGAGGATAACACTACAGGACTACAGCTCGCGTGCATCCTGGTCCAAATATGTCCCAATCACTGAGTAGAAGCTTACGGTCAATAGACAGTGTACACAGAAGGATGTGGTGTGGGCTAGTTAGGTTTCTGAGCTCTGCTATATCTAAAAACATTAATTGTATCACAACTACTGCACCAATAAATTAAGTGGCACATCGTTGGAATCAGGGTCTCTTTTCCTACATTATGCTGCTCTCAGATGAGGTAGCAAATAACTTACTGACAGATTCCCTTTAAATGCTGCTCTCAAGCTTTGCCAGCAGTATTTAAGTGTTGCATTTCCAGTGTGCAGCAGTTTTAGGCGTCTTTTATGTTTTAAACTTGGAATTATTAAAGGTTGTCTTAAAATTATCTCACAATTCCTGAACACTGACATAATATAGTGGGATACTAGCCTCATTTGCCAGTTGGGAATCACTCCCACTGTCTATGCTTTTGTTGTGTTCCCAGGAGCATATATTTTGTGTGCCTGTTTGCTGCAATGTGCTTGCTGTGAGTCGATGGGCAGCCGAGGACCTCCTAAAAGTCCTGATCATTGCCATCTTTATCGTCGTGTGATGCCTAGATAAGTTCTGGGCTTTATAGGAGACCATAGTCTTCACTATATAATGCGATAATCACAGAATTACCGTAAGTCCTTTCAGGGGACTAAATTATAAAGTAAAGTCACTTGTTTTTTCATTTTTATTAAAAATCTTAAAAAAAAAGTAAAGGCTTGAATTCCCCCCCCCTACATTTTCCAGTTAAAAATAAAGAAATAAGAATTATTTGTATTTTTATGCAATCTATGAAATTAATTAGATTTTATGGTAAATGCCGTAAAGAGAAAATAATCTAAATGCCTAAATTACTGGGTTTTTTTTATTGATGCCTCCCAAAAAAAACAATTAAAATAAATACGTTTCAGGATACCCCTAAGGCTGTATGCACACGTTGCAGATTTAACTGTGGAATTTTCTGTGCAGATTCTGCATTTTTTGGCAGAAAACGCAAGTCAGAATCTGTGCCTTTTTTTGGTATGTGCACACGTTGCAGATTTTTGTGTAGATTTCTTCCTTTTTTACCCCTACAGATTTCTATTATGGAATGGGTGCAGAAACACAGCAGATCTATCTATCTATCTATCTATCTATCTCAGTACTAGCAAATTTCAGAAGTCTCATGCACAAGCTTGTTTTTTTTTTTTAACAGCTTCATTACTGCCAAGTGATCAGCCTTCAGAAAAAAAAGGCTTCAAAAATGCAATGTGTGAACATAGCCTTGGGGTACCCAAGATGTCTTTCAGGTGGCCAAAACAGTTTATTTTTCAAACGTAAAACGCTTCAGGAAACTCCTTTTTTCTGGCACTTTGTGAACTTTTAAGTGTTGTTTTAGTTGTTTCCTGAGCTTTTTCTGATGTCTGAGGATTTCAGATCCATTCCTGCCCATAATCTTCTACTTCTGTAAGAATCAATGGGCTGCAATGATTATCACTTATCTGAACTGACTTTAATGTTACATAAGACGTGTTAAGATTTTTTGTGTTGAGAAAACAGCTCTGCATTCTGTGCAAAACCTACACCCAAAACATAGATTCCACCCTGACCGCTCGGAAGTCAGTGCGATGGACATACAGCAATGGATTTCTATATAGTTTTCTAGGTTATATTTCATTGTTAAATGGTTCTTAAAGCCGATCCTGACTATAAAATGTGTAGTATGCCGTACTAATGAAAGCATTGTCTTCTAGTGTTTGGCCGGAGTATGTGAAAGATAGAATAAGATCCACGTACATGTACTTTGCAGGCAGCATTGGCCTCACTGCCCTGTCAGCCGTTGCTGTCAGTAGGTCTCCTGCGCTTATGAGCCTTATGATGAGAGGATCCTGGCTGGTGAGTTGGGTTTTCATACTTTATCTATTACTAAATGTACTTCTGTACCTGATGCACCTACATTTTTGGCAGTGAGATACTTACTAGTTGTAATGTGAATTGTTCACTGATGCTGACAAGGATGTGAAAAGTACAGAATATTCCACATTTAGGATGTCCACACAGTCCATATATCTTAGGTAGTCCATGCTATCATACATTAGGGACTGTGCTCCAGAGGAGGGATGTATCCAGTGTATGAATATAATCCTGCACATAATCCTCATACATATACATACATATTATAGAGCAAGGAGTCGTGCTGCTCCGTATCACAGGTATAAGGCACAGAGCAGTGTGATCAGCACATGAACCATGGAGCAATCTGTGCCCCATTGATATTGCTTGGGGCTGCTGACTTGTCAGCCAGGCATTTTTATCTTCAGATAATTACATTTGAGAGTTATTTTCTAGGAAAGAATCACATTGCAGGAAATATTGGTTCATTCGTAAAGGATTTTATGCATATAAATGTTGCAGATGTGTGAATATACTCTTACCAGTTTACCACTCGTGTGCATTGCTTTTTTAGGCCATTGGTGCAACATTTGCAGCTATGATAGGCGCAGGCATGCTGGTTAGATCAATTCCATACGATCAGAGTCCTGGAGCTAAGCATCTGGCTTGGATGTTGCATTCAGGTAAGCAGATGGGTGAAGAGTTTCTGTTCTTAGTTTCCCATTGAATCAATATATTAGGCTGGGGTTATACTTGCGAGTGCAATGCAAGAAACTCGCGCATCCATACCCAGCACTGCCGCCGGCACTCGGGACCGGAGCGTTCGGCTACATGTATTTCTATGCAGTCGCATGCTCTGGTCCCGAGTGCCGGCGGCTGTGCCGGGTATTGATACCAGAGACTCGCGCGAGTTTCTCGCATTGCACTCGCAAGTGTGATCCCGGCCTTACTGTGTTATCAGTACTAGTCACCATCTTTATAAAGCAGCTCTGTGAGAATGTCTGCCCTGCATGTAGAATTTCACCAACTAGTAGGTGTTTGTACTAGTCATGCAGGTTAAGACACCAAAATAAATAACTTTACAAAAGGCCAGAGTTTAAATGATTAAAATATATAAAGTTTATTGAATATGTTAAAAACAGAGTATAAAAGAGAGAGCACCGCAGGTAAACAGGAAAGTGGTGGGTACACGCAGGTAAAATGTAAATAAATGTAAACTAGTACTCAACAGGTTTTAGGTTAACTGTATTCACATGGACACTAGTGGATGTATTATAAACAAAGAACGAAGATAATCAATACAATAATCTTAGTCATATTGCACATATAGAAGGATTGAAAACATGAGATGTGAAAAAACAAAAATATGTTTGTATAGATCTGATGGTGTTGCATCAAGATTTAGATTTGGTTGTAAATGCAACGTTACCAAAGGTAAAAGAACTATCAACCAGATGCAAAGCCGTCAGCCTAACATGCAGAAACCATGTATACATATAAAGTATCAAACAGTAAAAGAGTACGTGATGAAAGCTACTATACCTCAAAGATGAAGACTGGGAACCCACCACACCCGACGCGCGTTTCGCAATGGCTTCCAAATGCCCCCTTCCTTCTGAGCCCCACAGTGTACCAGTTAGGCTACTTTCACACTGGCGTCGGCACGGGGCCGTCGCCATGCGTCAGCCCGACGTGCCGACGGACAGTGTGATTATTTTGCATTATTACAACGCATCCGCTGCCCCATTGTGATGTGCGGGGAGGCGGGGGCGGAGTTCCGGCCGCGCATGCGCGGTCGGAAAAGACGGTCTCGACGCTGCAAAAAACGTTACAAGCAACGTCTTTTGCTGGCGACGGACTGACGTGACACGACGCAACCGTCGCAAGACGGTTGCGACGTGTGGCAATGCGTCGCACTGCGTCGCTAATGTAAGTCTATGGCGAAAAAACGCATCCTGCAAGCACTTTTGCAGGATGCGTTTTTACTCCAAAACGACGCATTGCGACGGAGGAAAAAAAACACTAGTGTGAAAGTACCCTTAGTGTCCACATGTTTGGCATTTCTGTGAGAGCCAGCCTAATTTAAGGATGCATGAGCTGGGCACAATGTATGGGCACTACAACGGTAGTTTGCAATTTTCACTCATCAACATCCACTGATGCTTGTTTCTGGAAAACACCCATGAAGTCAAATTCGCCACAACACCTGAAGGAAAAATTCCCAAAGGGATATGATTTCCAAAATGGGGTCACTTGAGGGGGGTTTCTGCTCTTCTAGCACTTAGGGGCTCTGTATATACAGTCACAAACTATTATAGAAGATTCTGCGCTCCATGATGCCTCCTGCATAACAGTACTTTATCCATACGGCGAGACTCCGGCGGGAAGGATCGCTATTTGTAAATAGTTCTCTGTCCTCCCGAGTCTCGCTGAATGGCTAAGCAGTACTGTACAGCCACATATGGGTGCTTCAACTTTCAGCAGAAGTTGTGGTACAAGTTTTGGTGCCATTTTTTTTTTTGCCCATTTCCCAGTGTGGAAATGTAAAATCTGGGGCTAAAACAGAATGTTGGTGGTAAAAATTCTGTGACACACCTGTGTTGTCAATATGATCACTGCACCCCTAGATGAATTCATTGAGAGGTGTAGTTTGTAAACTGGGGTCTGTTATGGGGGTATTTTGCTGTACTGGCACCTCAGGGGCTCTGTCAATGTGACATAGCACTCTCAAACCAGTCCGGCAAAATGTGAACTCCAATATGGCACCTCTTCCCTTCTGAGCTTTGCACTGTGTGTCAAAAGTAGTTTTTGACCACATATGGGGTATCTGCGTACTTGGGAGAAATTGCACACCAAATTTTGGAATCCATTTTCTCCTATCCTTGTGAAAAAATAAAATAAAAATTGGGGCTTTTTTGTGTGTGTGTGAAAAAAGGTGTGTTGTTGTTTCGCCCCCACGGGTCATTGTTATAAACTTGTGTGAAACAGCTGGGGGTTGAAGGTGTCCACCACACATCTAGATACATTCCCTGAGCTGTCTAGCTTCCAAAATGGTGTCACTTGTGGGGGGTTTCAACTGTTCAGGCAAATTTTGCATTCAAAAAGTCAGTTGGTGCTCCTTCCCTTCCAAGCCCTGCTTTGCACCCAAACAGTAGTTTTCCCCCACATATGGGGTATCCGTGTGCTCAGCAACACTTTTACCTGTTACTGTTGCGAAAATGAAAAAAAAAAAATTGGTCTAAAGTAAAAAAAAAAAAAATCTGTGACAAAAAAAGTGAAATGTTCACTTTTTTTTTTCCTTCCACATTCCAAATATTCCTGAGAAGCACCTGAAGGGTCAGTAAACTTTTTGACTGGTTTTGAGCACTGTGAGGGGTGTAGTATTTAGAATGCTGTCACTTTGGGGTATTTTCTGTCATAGGTCCCCTCCAAAGTCACTTCGGATGTAAAAGGAATGAAAAAGAAATTGTACATTTTGTGTGAAAATGAGAAATTGCTGGTTAACTTTTTAACCCTTATAGCTTCCTTACTGAAAAATTGTGCTGATGTAAAGTCGCCATGTGGGAAATGTTATTTATTAACTATTTTGTGTGGCATAACTCTTTGATTTAAGGCAGGGGTGGGGAATCTTTTTTTTTTTTTTTTTTTTTTTTTTTTTTTTTTTTCTGCGAAGGGCCATTTGGATATTTATACCATCCTTCGGGGGCCGTACAAACTCCACCCACAAAGTACTTCCTGACTCTAATTCTGGATTCAGGATGTAATCTTTCATTGCATGCACTTCAGTGTTCAGTAGTGAACAGTGTGTGTGTGTGTGTGTAACAGAGCAAGAAGAAATGAATGAGCTGATTGTAATCAAAATACACCTCCCTGCCCAAGAATGCGGTCCCTGAGAATCTGCTCGGGGGCCTGATAAAAGGTCATCGAGGGCCGTAAATGGCCCTGGGGCCTGAGGTTCCTCACCCCTGATTTAAGGGAATAACAACTACAAGTTTGCACATTTTTTAACTTTACGCCAAATTTCATTTTTTTTTTTTTCACATATAAACACAAGTCATGTCTCAGAATTGGTGGGATCCGTTGAAGCGTTCCAGAGTTATCGCATAAAGTGACACTGGTCAGAATTGTAAAATTTGGTCTGGTCGGGAAGGTGCAAACAGGCTTAGGGGGCTAAAGGGGTTAAATGGAATTGGTATAAGTCCTCTTTACATCATGTACAGGATGGGAAAAATGCTTTCTATAGTTCCCAATTACCTGTGGTTTTATAGTTGAATTAAGCCTTAACATTTGGCCACCGCTATTTTCATAGTTTATAATTTATTGCAAATGTTGAGCTCACCTTTGCTGTACTTTGTTTCCTGCAGGAGTTATGGGAGCAGTGGTTGCCCCATTAACCTTACTTGGCGGTCCTCTGCTTATCAAAGCTGCTTGGTACACAGCGGGTATTGTAGGTGGTCTCTCCACTGTAGCTATGTGTGCTCCAAGTGAAAAGTTTCTAAACATGGGAGCTCCGCTGGGTATCGGTTTGGGCCTGGTTCTCGTTTCCTCCATTGGTACGTAGTTTTATGATCTCCATAATTCAATGTAATTCCCTCTGTTCTCTGATCTGTTACAATACAAGATCCTTATGTGTTAAATTGGTTATTCAGTGTATGAAAAAAAAATAATGGCCCATCGTTAAAAGCTTTTTTTTTTTTTTTTTTGTTGTTGTTGTAGGTAGTGCATTCCTTCCTCCCACAACTGTTCTTGGTGCCGGTCTTTATTCAGTCGCTGTGTACGGAGGTTTAGTTCTTTTTGGAATGTTCCTTCTATATGATACACAGAAAGTGATAAAACGTGCCGAGACCACTCCTATGTATGGGATGATGAAATATGACCCAATAAATGCGTAAGTATAGTAAAGACTTGTACTCCATTTTTAAAGGGAACCTGTCGCCTCCAAAATTAAAGATGAGCTAAGCCCACCAGCATCAGGGGCTTATCTGCAGCATTCTTTAATGCTGTAGATAAGCCCCCGATGTATCCTAAAAGATGAGAAAAAGATGTTAGATTATACTCACCCAGGGGCGGTCCGGTCCGATGGGCGTCACTGTCCGGTCCAGGGCCTCCCATTTTATTACGATGACGTCCTCTTCTTGTCTTCACGATGCGGCTCCGGTACAGGCGTACTTTGTCTGCCCTGTTGAGGGCAGAGCAAAGTACTGCAGGCGCTGGGCCTCTCTGACCTTTCCCGGCTCCTGCGCACTGCAGTACTTTGCTCTGCCTTCAACAGGGCAGACAAAATATGCCTGCGCCAGAGCCGCGGCAGGAAGACAAGAAGAGGATGTCATCGTAAGAAGATTGGAGGCCCCGGACCGTGACGCCCATCGTACCGGGACCGCCCCTGGGTGAGTATAATCTAACCTCTTTTTCTAATCTTTCAGGATACATCGGGGGCTTATCTACAGCATTCCAGAATGCTGTAGGTAAGCCTGATGCTGGTGGGCTTAGCTCATCTTCGATTTTGGGGGGGACGGGTTCCCTTTAAATATGAACATAAATGAAAAGAAAGTGTTTGCCAATAGCCTTATGGATCTGCAGTCTATAATGCTATTTAGTCAAACCTATGTTCTGATTTGTCTCTAAAAAAATAGTTCCTGTAAGAGACCCTGTTACCAGGCCAGCTTTTGCTTGTTTTATTCCCACTGCTCCCCTGAGTATTAGGCCTCCCTACATTTTTTCCCAGACATGAGTGTCTTTACTTGGTGCCCCTTTTTGTTGTCTTTACCATGGGGATGTTGCTCCCAGGGTAATAATGCAGGGCAGCCTAAAGTCATGCCTCAGAGAATCCTGTGAGCTACGTTCCTTGGTAAATCTATCTTCTCTGGAAGCGTATAGCAGCTATTAAGAATACTCCAAAGGAACAGTGAGCATAAAATAAGAGCAGAACATGGGCACTTTTGGCCTGGTGACCAGTCCTCTTTAAAGTATTGGTTAACCATGGACATCTTGAGTCCTGGATCCTTGTTTGCTTGAGACTTAAGTGACTAAAACTAGTGCAAATTGCCTCTTCTGAGAAAAAGAGGACTTAACTCTATAGCGCTACCTGTTGGAAGTAGCGATCCTACAAGTCACAATGATTGTGACTTGTAGGATCGCTACTTCCAACAGGTGGCGCTATAGAGTTAAGTCCTCTTTTTTTTTTTCTCAGAGGAGGCAATTTGCATATTTAATTTAGCAGAGGAGCATTGCATGGCGAATAAGCCTCCTTGCCTTGACAAGCCAGCTGGTATGTAATTCTCCATAAGGAGAAACGTTACCCCTTAGGCTGGCGTCACACTAGCGATCTTTACAGATGTATGAGAGGTGCAGAAAACACGGATTGCATACGGTAGAATGATTCTCTATGGCCCAGCTCCTATCTGACGTATTTTACTGATCTGTATTATATGGTCTTGTACGGCCGTAGAAAATCGCAGCATGCTGCGTTTGTCACCGTATTGCGCAAAAAAAATCTCCAATGAAAGTCTATGGGGGTGAGAAAAATATGGATTACACACAGACCATGCATGTGACTTGCGAGAAATACGCACCGGTGTTCTCTAGAAAAGCCGGTAATTCAGTGCGGTGTACAGTAAAATCACACTGACGGAATAGAATAGAATAAATGTCTACACATAGAATAGATAAATAGATAGTTATAGATATTATACTAGCTGTTTCCAGCCAGCTAACGCTCGGCGTGCCCATTGCTATCTAATTAACGCTGCTGGGTAATGTGGGGGGGGCGGGATTATCTGTGGTAATGTGGTGGGGGGCGGGATTGTGTGGTAATGTGGTGGGGGGCGGGATTGTGTGGTGATGTGTGGGGGCGGGGTTGTGTGGTGGGGGGTGGGATTATGTGGGGGGCGGGATTGTGTGGTAATGTGGGGGGGGTGGGATTGTGTGTGGTAATGTGTTGGGGGCGGGATTGTGTGCCAAGGGGGTGGGGTCGGGGTTATCTGTGGTAATGTGGGGGGCAGAATTGCGTGTGGTAATGTGGGGGCAGGGTTATCTGTTTGTAATGTGGTGGGGGGCGGAATTGTGTGTGGTAATGTGGGGGCGGGATTGTGTGTGGTAATGTGGTGGGGGCGGGGTTGTGTGTGGTATTGAGGTGGGTGGCGGGATTGTGTGGTAATGGGGTGGGGGCGAGATTGTGTGGTAATGGGTTGGGAGTGGGGTTGTATGTGGTGGGGGGCGGAGCTACTGTGCAGGGGGCAGGATTAGCGAGTAATTACGATGCCTCTTATATATGTAGATATATATTTATATTTCATACAGCACTAGATATCATAAAAGCCGGTAATTCAATTGCCGGCTTTTGCTATCTCCTTCCCAAACCCGACAGGATATGAGACATGGTTTACATACAGTAAACCATCTCATAACCCTTTTTTTTTTTTTTAGCTTATTCCACACTACTAATGTTAGTAGTGTGTATGTGCAAAATTTGGGCGCTCTAGCTGGTAAAATAAAGGGTTAAATGGCAGAAAAAAATTGGCGTGGGCTCCCGCGCAATTTTCTCCGCCAGAGTGGTAAAGCCAGTGACTGAGGGCAGATATTAATAGCCTAGAGAGGGTCCATGGTTATTGGCCCCCCTGGCTAAAAACATCTGCCCCCAGCCACCCCAGAAAAGGCACATCTGTAAGATGCGCCTATTCTGGCACTTGGCCACTCTCTTCCCACTCCCGTGTAGCAGTGGGCTATGGGGTAATGAAGGGTTAATGTCACCTTGCTATTGTAAGGTGACATTAAGCCAGATTAATAATGGAGAGGCGTCAATTGTGACACCTATCCATTATTAATCCAATAGTACGAAATGGTTAATAAAACACACACATTATTACAAAGTCCTTTAATGAAATAAAGACACAGGGTGTTGTAATATTTTATTATACTGGTAATCCACCTGAAGACCCTCGTTCTGTAAAAAAGGTAAAATAAAAAATCAACAATATCCCATACCTTCCGTCGTTCAGTCAGTCCCACGATGTAAATCCATCTGAAGGGGTTAAATCATTTTACACCCAGGAGCTGTGCTAATGCAGTTGTGCTCGTGGATGTAAAACCCCGGGGAATGAATGGAAAGCAGGGGAATGTCCTGTAGTTACCTTGAGTCGCGGTGATGCACCCTCTGCTGGATGTCCTCATATGAACTCGAGCCTGGGAAAAGTTCCCACGCTCGAGTTCATATGAGGACATCCAGCAGGGGGCGCATCATCACAACTCAAGGTAACTACAGGACATTCCCCTGCATTACATTCATTCACAACATTTTACAGACAGGAGCGACTGCATTAGCAGAGCTTCTGGCTGTAAAATGATTTAACCCTTTCAGATGGATTTACATCGTGGGACTGACTGAACGACGGACGGTATGAGATATTATTGATTTTTTTTATTTTACCTTTTTTACAGGACGAGGGTCTTCAGGTGGATTACGAGTATAATAAAATATTAAAACACCCTGTTTCTTTATTTCATTAAAATACTTTTAAATAATGTGTGTGTTTTTATTAACCATTTCGTACTATTGGATTAATAATGGATAGGTGTCATAATTGACGCCTCTCCATTATTAATCTGGCTTAATGTCACCTTACAATAGCAAGGTGACATTAACCCTTCATTACCCCATATCCCACTGCTACACGGGAGTGGGAAGAGAGTGGCCAAGTGCCAGAATAGGCGCATCTTCCAGATGTGCCTTTTCTGGGGTGGCTGGGGGCAGATGTTTTTAGCCAGGGGGGCCAATAACCATGGACCCTCTCTAGGCTATTAATATCTGCCCTCAGTCACTGGCTTTACCACTCTGGCGGAGAAAATTGCGCGGGAGCCCACGCCAATTTTTTCTGCCATTTAACCCTTTATTTTACCAGCTAGAGCACCCAAATTTTGCACATACACACTACTAACATTTAGTAGTGTGGAATATGCAAAAATAAGGGATATGAGATGGTTTACTGTATGTAAACCATGTCTCGTATCCTGTCGGGTTTGTGAAGGAGAAATGAAAAGCCGGCAATTGAATTACCGGCTTTTATGATATCTAGCGCTGAATTAATTATAACTACAGTGTGTGTGTATGTGTATATATATGTATATATATATGTATATATATATATATATATATATATATATATATATATATATATATATATATATATATATATATATATATATATATATATATATATATATATATATATATATATATATATTTATTTTTTTTCTGTATATGTTTTAACCCCTGCACCCCCGGAGCTGTTTTCGTTTTTCGCTCCCCTCCTTCCCAGAGCCATAACCTTTTTATTTTTCCGTCAATTTGGCCATGTGAGGGCTTATTTTTTGCGGGACGAGTTGTACTTTTGAACGACATCATTGGTTTTAGCATGTCGTGTACTAGAAAACGGGAAAAAAATTCCAAGTGCAGTGAAATTGCAAAAAAAGTGCAATCCCACACTTGTTTTTTGCTTTCCTATTTTGCTAGGTTCACTAAATGCTAAAACTGACCTGCCATTATGATTCTCCAGGTCACTACGAGTTCATAGACACCTAACATGACTAGGTTATTTTTCACCTAAGTGGTGAAAAAAAATTCCAAACTTTGCAAAAAACAAAACAAAATTGCGCCATTTTCCGATACTCGTAGCGTCTCCATTTTTCGTGATCTGGGGTCAGGTGAGGGCTTATTTTTTGCGTGCCGAGCTGGCGTTTTTAATGATAGCATTTTGGTGTAGATACGTTCTTTTGATCGCCCGTTATTGCATTTTAATGCAATGTCGTGGCGACCAAAAAAAACGTAAATCTGGCGTTTCTAATTTTTTTCTCATTACGCCATTTAGCGATCAGGTTAATGCTTTTTTTTTATTGATAGATCGGGCGATTCTGAACGCGGCGATACCAAATATGTGTAGGTTGGTTTTTTTTTTATTGATTTATTTTGATTGGGGCGAAAGGGGGGTGATTTAAACTTTTATATTTTTTTCACATTTTTAAAAACTTTTTTTTTTTACTTTTGCCATGCTTCTATAGCCTCCATGGGAGGCTAGAAGCAGGCACAGCCCGATCGGCTCTGCTACATAACAGCGATCATCAGATCGCTGCTATGCAGCAGAAATGCAGGTGTGCTGTGAGCGCCGACCACAGGGGGGCGCTCACAGCCACCGACGATCAGTAACCATAGAGGTCTCAAGGACCTCTATGGTTACAATGGAGGAGCATCGCCGACCCCCGATCATGTGACGGGGGTCGGCGATGCGCTCATATCCGGCCGCACGGCCGGATGCGGTAGTTAAATGCCGCTGTCTGCGTTTGACAGCGGCATTTAACTAGTTAATAGCGGCGGGTGATCGCGATTTCACCCGCCGCTATTGCGCGCACATGTCAGCTGTAAAAAACAGCTGACATGTCGCGACTTTGATGTGCGCTCACCGCCGGAGCGCACATCAAAGCGGGGGTCCCGACATGTGACGTACTATTCCGTCACATGTCGGGAAGGGGTTAACGAACATTTGGGCCCGTAAATCCATTGGATGTCGGTTTTGCAAATCTCGAGAAAATCTCGCAGTACGGATTACATGCGGAGGATGACATGCGCAAAATACGCTGCCACACCCTGCCTACGAATGACATACGGATCACTATTTTGGGAACATTTCTGCGTATTACGGCCGTAAAAAACAGACTGTATTTTCATACGCTGAGTGTGACGCCGGCCTTAGACCCTAAAACTAGTGCATAACTCCAATATATATGATGAGAGTTATAAGCAAGTCATTGGAAGATATCTCTTTCCCAGTTTGCTTTGGAAACCTTTGTTTCCAGGTTCATATTTTAGAAGTCATGGCTAGGAATGTACTAAAAACATAAGATGCCTGTAAAGACTGAGTGCTTCATTCATTATTTGCAAGATTTTTTTAAAGGGCCACTGTCACCCCCTCCAGCCGTTATAAACTAAAAGAGCCACCTTGTGCAGCAGTAATGCTGCATTCTAACAAGGTGGCTCTTTTCGTTTTTGGTTCAAGTATTCCCAAAATAAAGCGTTTTGAAACTTATCCAAAATACCGGTCTCTAGCCAGGGAGGCGGGTCCTCACTCCCCAGCTTGAAACGCTACTCTGCCGTCACTCCAATCTTCAGGGGCTTTCGGCGCCGCCCCCCTCAGCGCTTTTTTCGCTTCAAAACCGGCGCCTGCGCTGTGTTTAAGCTCTGGCTGTCTGACGTCCCAGCATAACACAGTGCGGGGCTGGGATTCCAAAGGTGGGTGGCCGCACTGCCCGCACAGGCACAGTGTGCAAGCCTGGCTTGGACGGCAGACGGCCAGAGCTTACTGCGCCTGCGCAGAACATTACTACACAGCGCAGGCGCCGGTTTGAAAACGTAAACAGCGCTGAGGGGGCGGCGCAGAAAGACCAAGATGATGTGAGTGACGGCAGAGGAACGTTTCGAGCTGGGGAGTGAGGAGCCGCCTCCCTGGCTAGAGACAGGAATTGTGGCTAAGTATCAAATCACTTTTTTGGGGGTATACTTGAACCTAAAACTAAAAGAGCCACCTTGTTAGAATGCAGCATTACTGCTGCACAAGGTGGCTCTTTTTGTTTATAACGGCTGGAGGGGGGTGACAGTGGCCCTTTAACTAGTGTTTTCGGCCATCGGGCCGAAAATGCGCGCATCGCAGACCCGTCACGTGATCGGGGGTCAGCGATGCGTCTGTATGACAACCAGAGATCTTCTGAAGACCGCTATGGTTGTTGGTGCGAGATTGCCCTGAGCGCCACCCTGTGGTCGGCGCGCATAGCAATGCTGTAATTCAGCTACATAGGAGTGATCTGAGCTATGCCAGCTTCTAGCCTCCCATGGAGGTTATTGAAGCATGACAAAAGTTTTAAAAAATATGTAAAAATAAAAAAATATAAAACTTCAAATCACCTCCCTTTCTCCCCATTCAAAATAAAATCAAACATACACATATTTGGTATCGCTGCGTTCAGAATCGCCAATAAATCGTCAATAAAAAAAAGGATTAACCTGATCGCTAAACAGCGTAGCGAGAAAAAAATTAAAAACCCCAGAATTATGTTTATTTTGGTCGCTGCGACATTGCATTAAAATGCAATAGCAGGTGATCAAAAGATCGTATCTGCACCAAAATTGTAACATTAAAAACGTCAGATCAGCATGCAAAACATAAGCCCTCATCCGACCCCAGATCACGAAAAAGTGGAGACGCTACGGGTGTTGGAAAATTGCGTTTTTTTTGGTTTTTTTAGCAAAGTTTGGAATTTTTTTTCACCACTTAGAAAAAAAAAAGAACCTAGACATGTTTGGTGTCTATGGACTCGTAATGAACTGGAGAATCATAATGGCAGGTAAATTTTAGCATTTAGTGAATCTAGCAAAGAAGCCAACCAAAAACCAAGTGTGTGCAATTTTTTTGCAATTTCACAGCACTTGGAATTCTTTTTCCTGTTTTCTAGTACACGACATGCTAAAACCAATGGTTTCAATCAAAAGCACAACTCGTCCCGCAAAAAATAAGCCCTCACATGGCCATGTTGATGGAAAAATAAAAAAGTTATGGCTCGGGGAAGAAATAATAATAATTTTTATTTATATAGTGCCAACATATTCCGCAGCGCTTTAGGGAGCGAAAAACACAAGACTGAAAAAAGCTGGGGTCATTAAGGGCTTAAAGAAGGGAAATTGAAAGATGCAAAAACTGAAATTGGCCATGTTGTGAAGGTTTTTTTTTTTTTCTTCAAAACACAAATTAGCCATAGTAATATAGACGGGTCCTTCTCTGCCCAGTAATCCAATATCTATTGGGTAAATTATAAATGTTACATACGTGTGATAAAAACCGTTAAGCCGATGTAGTTCTCACTTTCTTTTGCAGGTGCATGGGAATTTACACTGACACTCTGAACATCTTTATCCGTGTGGCCATGATGCTGGCTGGCGGAGGGGGCGGAAGGAAAAAATAAATCTGTGCGGCTCTCATTATCTTGTATTGATTGCCCAGAGCACTTTACTTATCTGCCGGACCATAAATATATGCTAATATATACATCATCAGCACGAGTACGTTTATCTCTGCAACTAAGCCAGAATCGAGCTGATTGAATCTGTTCTAAAAGCATTTACTCTGAATAAACACAATTCATAAGAATAATTTAGGATTGGAACAAAGAATGCTATGGAACCATTCATCTCCTCAGCAGTAACAAATAGCGCGGGATGCAAGGGAAAATGATTTCATATTCTGAAATAAAATTGCATGGTAAAACAGTACATCTTCAAGAAAGCCTTCCATGAATGCAGGGGGGGCGGAGGTGAGAAGATTTGTGTGCAATTACCTGTGTGCTGCAAAATTCAATGAATTCATGTCATATATTTAAAGAATATTTACTGAAGCAGAAAGAGAGCGTTTATGTAAACCTCAGAAAATAGCATTTTATTATCTCCCTTCAGTCCCGAGGAGTTAGGAAAAAAAACAAGTCCGCAAAACTCACTGTATCGCCGGAGTCTTTCGTGCAACTACAATGTGTGAAACGAGCTAGAATTTATTTAAAATTGTTCCTTGTGGTTGTTTTTGTTTTTTGATGATGAAATATTAACTATATAAGGTAAATTTAGGTGAAGTGTAAAGCGCATTGAGTGTTTGCTATATGATTTAGCAATTTTTTTTTTTTCTAAAGACTGTGTATACAATGATTAAATCTTTATTGCTTCTACTAGTGATTTATTTCTACTGACTGATAACCTGGTCATAAAACAATGACCTATTGTGCCGTAACTGTATGGAATGGGGGGCAGTTGTTTCCCTTACCATTCTATATTATGGTGCTGGACGGCCAGGCTCAGGAGCCATGTAGTAGGTGCCAGCTTTACCATACAACTGGTATTGGGTTGCAACCGCACGAGTCTGCTTTTAAGGGCTATTCCCATCTCCCAAGATCCTTTCCCAATATGTAGTAGGTGTAATACTAATATTAGAAATGTACTATAGTTCTTCAGATTCGCTATGTCGCTTACTCCATGTGCAGGCATTGCAGTAGCTTAAGTATCCATGGTTATGGCAACTCATAGTGACAATGAGTCAGGCAGCTATTCGTGGTTGTAACCATGGATACCTAAGCTACTGCAGTGCACTACTTGAGGTATGCAACAGTGAATCCGAAGAACTATACTACATTTCTAATTGGAAGTATTTGCTCATATTAGACTGCCGTCACACTAGCAGTATTTGGTCAGTATTTTATATCAGTATTTGTAAGCCAAAACCAGGAGTGGAACAATCAGAGGAAAAGTATAATAGAAACATATGCACCACTTCTGCATTTATCACCCACTCCTGGTTTTGGCTTACAAATACTGATGTAAAATACTGACCAAATACTGCTAGTGTGACGGTAGCCTTAATATTACACCTGCTACACATTGGGATAGGAGCTTGGACATCGGAATACCCCTTTAACTCTGATCCCGTTACTTTTAACATCTGAGTTGGCTTTTTTTCCCAGAAATGCCTTCAGCATCCAGAAGCATTCCATATCATGAAGGTTTGCCATGTACCAGAGCCTTTTGGATGATGTTTCTGCATTGACTACAGATGGCATCAATCTCTGACTTCAATGTCGCAGACTGTGCATGCAAACGTCACTGCTGAGGTTGGTGAATGGCTGCAGTGGTCCTCGGAATTACCAGAGAGGAACAGTGGAGAAAGTTCATGAGTAATTGAAACTTCTCCATCATTTTCTGCTCGGGCCACTATAGGAACTCTTTTAAAATCTACAAGAAGAAATCAATGATGGTAGTCACCTGGAATTAATCTGTGTCTTACAGTCCCTCCAACGTTTTATACACACTACTTACACTTTTGAGTGTAAATATATGCTGCACAGGTGGAGCCCTGGGCACAATCACAACATGGAGGATCACATGAAAGGAATATGTATTAACTGCTGTGTAAACTATCCTCTTCGTATGTGGGTGGGGAGTCTTGTGTAAGGAGATGAACAACCATAAATTGCTATAAGCTTCTGAGAATTCTACATGTGGTTTCACATTACAATAAAGGTGACAGAAGCAAAAGATTAAAAAAAAATCCGACATTGCCCAAATGTTAAGTCCTATGCCAGTCAAGTGCTAGCGATCCAGTATTCACGTTGGTATTAATTTCCCTGGAGCAATGTGCTGTATAAGACCGCTGCACCTACGCGCTGACCTCAGCGAGGATACTAATATGTAAAGCAGCTGCTGCTGTCCTGTGCTTGTCAGGGCAATGATATTTTATAACCCCTTCCCGCCCTGTGCCTTATATTTATTGCACTGGGAGGTAATGCAAAATGCTGTTTCTTTACAGAACTTGCTTGATAAGGAAGCTGAACATGCACCATCAGCAGTGGGTAGCAATTGTTTCCTACTAATAATACTGTTGTAACTGCCAGGGTCGGTGCTAGCGGTGCATAGATAGCGACTGCGGCATCTACAATGGAATGTAAAAGCTTGGGTGCCCCTGGACAAAATTACTGTTGTCAACAGTTAAAGATGAAATTATCTCTAAAAGACCTAAAGTTAAAGAGGACACATTTACTTTGTATTTTAGGCAAAAAAGAAATTGCAAAAAGGAAAATGTGCTGATAAAGTTCAGGCACCCTGCGTTATTAGTACCTAGTAGTAGCACACACTTTTGTAAGTATCACAGCTGATAAACTCTTGTAGTCAGTCAAGAGTCTTTCAATTTTTGATTTGAGGGATTTTCATCCATTCTTCCTTGGAAAATTCTTCCAGTTCTGTGAGGTTCCTGGGTTGTCTTTACTCCTCTGCTATTTTGAGCTCTAGCCACAGATTGTCAATGATGTTGAGAGCAGGGGACTGTGAGGGCCATTCTAAAACCTATAACTTGCACCTTTTGAGGTACTCTATTGTAATATATATAAAAAAAATGTGTACACCAGCCTGACATCACTCTCGCACACTTAAACCGCTGTCAGCAGTTTCCAACAGGCGACCTTGCCAGCCACATTGCTTGAGACACATCTTTGAGCCCACACGTGTAACAGGCTATAGATAAAAACGATCATTTCTCACAATCGCTGTCTATCTAATGTTGACAGCAAATCCTAGTGCTGCAATTATAAGCAGCCGCCTGCTATTAAATGAGGTTTGGTACACATACAACATACAACATACAAAGTCATGTGTATAACAACCATTAATACCTGCTCTTACCCCTGGTTTTAAAACCTGAGTTTATTAAACATGGGACTTAATTAGACTGATACCTATAAGGGACACTAGTTTAGAATTACCATTTATTTAGATTAATATTTCCACATCTACCACTACCAGGAATTTGTGTGTCTCAATCAATACCAACTTGTGACCCAATATACATCCGCACTGGATGTATGTATTTAAAAATAAATTATTATTTTTAATTCATATGAAATAAAAGTTACATTTTAATTACACATTTCTTTCTCCTTTAGTTTATTTTGAGATCTAGCCACAGATTATCAGTGGTGTTCAGATCAGGAGACTGAGGGCCATTCTGAAACCTATAGCTTGTGCATTTTGAGGAACTCTATTGTATTATATATATAATTTATTTATTATTATTTTTTTGCCTAAAATACAAAGGAATCATGTCATATTTAACTTTAGCCCGTTTCTGAGATCATTTTATCTTCAACTTGCTTAACTGTCCACAATAATAGTAATTTTGACCAGGGGTGCCCAAACGTTCACATGCCACTGTAGATGGTTAAGAGGGGGGGGCTACCTTGGCACAGCCATCACACTTCAGACATTATTCGCTTGGAGACAATTGCAAAGGTGAGTTACTGTAAAGCTGACAATTATAAGTAGTGCAGTGTTTTTTGCCAGCAATCAAACTGTTAAATGCGCTAATACCATAGAGGAACTATGTGTAAATAAAAAATAAGATTTGAGACACTTCGCTCTGGGGCTTGGTCTTATCCTGTGAAGTGGAGCTAATAAGGCGACATCCAGAAGTGTACAACAGATACAGCAATTTTTAAAAGCTGGAAGCCAAATGAAATTGCAAATTCATCCTTCTATGTAGAAGTGAGTAGTTTTATGGGGCGCTTGGTCAAGTACTTGAGGTTTTACCAACTTTAGAAGTAATCCCCTATCGTCAAAATGGGGTATAACTTGCTGATCTCTGTTGGGCTGACCACTGGCCCCGCTCTGATTCACATATTTGGGGCTCTGAAAAATGGATTAGTGGTCAATCATGCGCACTTCTGCTCCATTCTATATAGGACCGCTGGAGATAGGAGTGCAGAGCTCGGCTGATCTCCGACACTCCCATTAAGAATGAGGTGGAGATGTGCATGATCGACCACTGCTCCAGTCACATGGGGCACTTCAGATACCTGTTTCTTGGGATTGTTTGGCCATCCCAGAAGTTGCAGTCCCAGTGATCCAAAATGTATCCCTGTTCCAAACGTGATACAAACTCTTCAACATAGTTTGAAGGATTAAATATTGTACACTTAAACTCACAGCAATTTATTTAATTGAACTTAATAATTTATTTGTTTAACTAAAAGTAATTCAGTTTTCTATGTCAAGCCAATTATGCACAATGGTGGTGTCTTGGCCTTCTAGCTCCCTTGTTTCACATGTTAGCACTCCTATGAAGCTACCTGTAGCTGGCTTTCAAAAGAGATTGTCACAAATAGTATTGCATGTATTGTGGAAGTCCTGATGTGGGTTCAAGTGATCCAGGAAAACAAAAAATAATAGTTGCAAAACTTTAAAACAAATGGACCTTTATTTAATAAATAAAAAAATATTTGGTATTGCCGTGTCCATGAAAATTTGAGTTTTCAAACATTTATTGTTTACAGTGACTGCGTAATAACATATATTAAAAAATAGAATTACACGATCAAAAGTCATAAATACTCTTAACATGGTTCCAATGAAAACTACATTTTGCTACATAAAAAACCTATGTTGCTCTATTGCCATAAAAAAGAAATTGGCATCGCCATAATGATACCTGCAGAATAAAGTTGGCAGGTAACTGCCCAATGAATGACTTAAAACAAGTGTAAAATTGGCTCACCTGAAATTTTTATCTCCTGAAATCCGTAGGCAGCACATAATACTTTAGCTAGAAACAGGAGACATGTTAATAAGAAATGAAAATGAATTAACCACAAGTTATAGGCCTCTCCCGTGTCCTACGCGATAAAGGGAGTAAAATCCTCACTATGTATGTTCATGCAGCAATAAGTAGTTTAATCAATAAGCGAGTGAAGTCTGTGCTGCTTATGAACTCCATGAAACGAAAATTCAGGTAAGCAAATTTTACACTTTCCTGGATGTCCTTTGGCAGCACATAATGGCATTTGTAAAGCAATAATCAAAAATTTTAAGATAGGGAACAGGAAACAGTTGCTTGCTCAGCACTCTTCTGCCGAAGGGTGAAGTCTGAACCCCCTGTAGCAGAGATGTCTCATCTGTAAGGTTTAACAAAAAGTTGGATGTAGATGACCAGGTGGCAGCTCTACAGATGTGTTCTATTGGAACCTGTGCTAATAGCCCAAGATGCAGAAGCTACTCTAGTGGAGTGACCTTTGCTGGAAGTGGTGGATCTTGTGTATTCCTAAGGTATTTATTACAGATTAGGTTTCTAATCCATCTTGCCAATGTACCGGTACTGACTCTCTTGCCCTGGTTTGGACCGTCGAATTGAACAAACGAGTTTTCTTTTTTCCTGAAAGCTAGGGTTCTTTGAAGATAAAGGAGGAGGATCCTTCTAACATCTAATAAAGTTAATCGCTGTTACTAATCCCCTTCAGGATCAGGGAAAAGGACTGGCAGGATCACTTTTTGATGTTAAAAGCCTAATTCACTTTAGGAAAAATTTGTGGGGAATAAGCCTGTGAGGGATATGATCTTGAAAGATGCGTAAGTAAGGGTCTCTTGAAGATGACGCTTGAATCTTCCCATTTTCCATTATAGATTTTTCAAGAATGTTCAATCTTTGGTACCAAAGGAAACTCTTGCAAGGCTTTCAGTAATGCTACGTTCACACTTCCGCAAAGCCCCAGTACGCAAGTGTGAACGTAGCCTAACAAGGCTAGACCCAAGAAGGCACTGGAGTCTGAAATGGAGGTCTGAGGTTCTCAATTGCTTTGTAAATTTGTATGTATAAGATGATCTAAAAACGAGCAATTCAGATACGCAATGAGCTCTGAAAACGAAGACCTTTTTAAGCCCTTCTGAAATCCTGATTTCAAGAACTGTAGAATGGAAGGTAGAGCTCTCTGACTCCATTGTTCAGAAGAACATCAGGAAGAATAGATCCTCCATATTCTAGCATAAATAGTACAACCACCTAGTCTGGCCGCAGACAAGGTTACAGTTACTTGATCTATGAGGCTCTGAGCTGCAAAATTTTGCTAGTATGCCTCTACTATCAGGTTTAACCTGGCTCGGTCTGGATAATAGCTGTTCTTTTTCTACAGTAGGTCTAGTAGAGGTAGCTTCCAATATCTGCCCTTCGCCATCTGCCATTCCAGGGGAAACTAGGCTCTTAGTGGCCTGAATAGAAGGATCGCTATTGCCTCATTCTTCTATTTTCATCTTGAGCACTTTCATGATTAATGGAATTGTGGGATAAACCTAAATCAGAATGCTCTTCCAGGAAAAGATGATATCGTCTACTTTCCACAAATGACCAAGAGGCCGGAGAAAGCAAAATTGGTGAGTCTTCGCATTCTGGCATGTAGCCATGACATCTAGATCTGAAAGACCCATTATGTGGGTGACCTGGCTGAAAATTTTGTGGTTTAGACTCCACTCTCCAGGATGAATCCTGTTGCAGCTCAGCCAATCCACTCTGACATTTGATACCCTCTGAATGTGGACAGCTCAGATGCTGAGAGATTACTTTCTGCCCAGTGGAATAGATACAGACATTCAGCTGCCAGAGATGGACTCCTGGTCCCCTCCACCGGTTGTTGATGTGAAAGACAGAGGCCAGGTTGTCAGACCAAACTAACACTGCTCACTGAAAAAGTATAGATTGAAAGTGACTCAGGCGCAACCATATTGCTCTTATTTCCCCGAGGTTGGATGACATCTGGATCTCCTGCTTTGACCAGACCTCTTGCATTCATCTTTCACCAACATGGGCTAGCTTGAGATGACCAATGTGAGGGTCATCGGTCACTGAGGTATCAGAGATCTGCCCTGTAAAAGATGGCCTGAGAGCATAGAGAAGCATGACCCTTGTTCCAAAGAACCTCTCTTTAGAGGGAGCAAAAATGAACTCAAGCCCAGGGAACGGAATTTATTGTGGAGGTTAAGGCTAGAGATGAGCGATGTTCGAGTCGAACTGTTCGCCTATTTCAAATTTGAGCTGTTTTGGGCAGTGTTGAAGTCGTTCGCCGAACTCGAACAATTTGCTTAAAATTCGGCTGTTCGAGTTTCTGTTCAATAACTGTTCGTTCACCAAAAGCCTAACTTGATTTTCACATTAAAACTGTTTATCAATGTTAATAGACTGTTTCAGTGTGTGGTGTGCGGGGGGGGGCCTTTTGGGGATAGGCCTGTGCTGAAATAATTCCGATCTCCATTTTTTTTCTTTCCCGCATTTACAGTGGGGCGGTGCAGTCTTTCAGCCTGTCACCAAGAAAAGCAAATGGGGGCACCACGGTCAGTGGGACTCAAACCCAGGCCTAAAGAAGCTGAGAGTAATGTATGTAGAAAAAAGGTAGGCCTGACAAGACGGGAGTCACCACCATATAGATGTAAAATGTCAAATAACAACTTTATTTCACACTAATGCAAAAGACAGAACATTTAAAAGCATTAAAAACAAGGGGATGACACATATCCCTAAACAAACCAAAAAGCCTGTAATAAGGCCTGAGCACCGCTCCCACAACAAAAGGGTTAAATACACATGCCCAATATGATGAACAAACTGCCCTGAGAACTGGTCAAATGGCTGAACATAACCAGTCCCCCCGGTCCATGTAATGACTCCAATATAAAGAAAAAAGGTGTAAGTCTAATGGCAAATGTGCTAGCACTCCATGATGGCATTAAATCTGCAAAACAGTAATAATGAACACAATATTACATGTAATAATCTGTCCAGCTGAAAAAATGGCTGTGGACAGACATGGATTCCATACCCACCAAAGGAGAAAGGACCGGTGACCTGAAGCGCAAGGGCAGGAAATAACCCGTGAATACCAATGATACGAGCAAGGGCATGTGTACCCTGAGAGAGGTGAGTGCGGGCAGCAGACACCCAACGCGTGTCGCCACGCTACGGTGGCTTCGTCAGGGGTGAGGTCTGCATGCCCTGTCTTCTGCTTAAATAGAGAATCTGCGGTAACTTACCAATTGTCAGCTGTGTGGGCGGGCGAGCCGCATGGAGTAGCTGCAATGGCGTTTCAACTTGCCGGGCCCGGCATGTGTCTACTGCGCATGCGCCGGCGTCCCAGAGCGGAAGTGTAAACTCCGCTCATGGTTGCCGTGGCAGCGCGTACACAAAGGTGGAGAGCGCTTGCGCAAAGAAAGGGAAAAGATGAAATAAAAACAAAACTATGAGAGAACACGTCTGGGATAAAACGTTATGATTAACACGGAGCACAATGCCCTAAGGTGCAGAATGATGGTGCTGAGGCCAAAGTATATAGTATGAGAACTATGTAATTAAAGGGAAAAAGAAGTTAACCCTATCTATACTTATAAAAGGCCAAAATACCACCCAGGGCTATGATGCTAGAAAAACACACAGAAGGGTATGGTGTGAACTATCATTATAAGCGGCATGTCATAGATGAAGAAGCAAAACATTCAAAAAATAGAAAAATACCAAAATAAATAAATATGCTCTTCAACAGGTATACATATATTGGGAACCAGATATATGGCTACAACCACACAAAAAATATAATGATAATGATATAGTACAGAGCAAGCCTGTGCGCACAGTTAATTGTCCAGTTCATTGTTTATAGAAGCCAGTAAACAAAAGATCTTCATTTATGCCAAAAGGGATGACACAATTCAGGTCAAAAATCCATTTGGATTCCCGCTTTAAAAGCTCAAGGGTGACATTTCCACCCCTCATGTTCATATTTACTGCTTCAAGTCCTAAAATCTTCGTGCCAGCCCACTGTGAGTTATGTTCCACCAAATAATGCGCCGCCACAGATGTAAGGGTTTTCCCTTTAGCCTTGTCCCTTTGTGCTGTAGTAATATTGGAGAAATGTTGCTGCATACATCTCCTGAGCTCCTGTGTGGTTTGGCCCACATAGATTTTTGGGCATGGGCACACCAACGAATAGATCAAATTCCGGGACCTGCAATTGAAGTAGGTATTGGTAGGCGTCTGTGAAGACAAAAGAGGCACCATAATTTTCTCATCAAGACTGGTGAAGGGGCAAATACTGCAGTTGCCACACGGAAAGGTACCCTTGAGTCTGACCACTCTGCCAAGCCTAGTGACTGGTCGCTGAAAATGACTGTGGCTCAATTGGTCCCTCAAGCTCCTGGCCCTCCTAGCCACGAAATTTGGTTGGGGGGCAATATGGGGGAGGAGTTTCGACTCACTCTGTAGAATACCCCAATATTTAGACAGGATCCCTCGTAAATCTTGCCACTGATTGTTAAAGACTGTGATTATACCAAGTGGCTTCTCTTTTACACTGTGTCTACCCTGTAGCAGGTCATCCCTATTGCTGTTGTTAGCCACCGAAAAAGCCCGGGAGATGACCCGCTTGGGGTAACCCCTCTCTCGGAAACGTGTAGTGAGCTCACGGGAGTGTCTAGCGAAATCCCCGCGCTCACTACAATTTCTCCTAACTCTTAAAAATTGGCCCTTAGGGATGCCAGTTTTTAGATGCAGGGGGTGGAAACTATCAAAGTGGAGGAGGCTATTCGTAGCCGTTGGCTTCCGATAGAGGGTTGTTTGAATTTGCCGACCCCTCACCTGCAATTTCAAATCCAGGAAGTCAATTTCCGTCTGAGAGTAATGAGATGTGAGACGGATATTCCAGGGATTATCGTTCAGGGTATTCACAAAATCCTTACAAAGTTCCTGAGTACCTGTCCAGATAAAGACAACATCGTCAATATAACGAAACCACTTAATGACATGTTCTACAAAGTATTCCGAGCAGTATACCCTAGTGGCCTCCCACCAACCCAAGGCGAGGTTGGCATATGAAGGGGCACAACATGCCCCCATTGCAGTGCCCCTTACTTGCCTGTAGTAGACACGATCAAAAATAAAATAGTTTTGGTCCAAGACAAACAGCAATAAGTCCAAAATAAACGAATCATGTCCTCTGTCTCCTGTGGTCTTCAGGTCCAGAAAGTACGATACAGCACCAATGCCCCAATCGTGTCCAATACACGTATACAACGATTCAACGTCAAGCGTGACGAGCCATGCCCCTGGTGGAATCTCGAGGTCTTGAAGTTGTAGAATAAGGGATGTAGAGTCCCTAACATAGGACTTAAGGGACAAGACCAAAGGCTGAAGGAAAAAATCAATATAAACACATGGCTTTTCAAGTAACCCACCAATCCCAGAGACAATCGGCCTACCGGGAGGGGCCTGTATGGATTTGTGCACCTTGGGAAGCATGTAGAAGGTGGGAATCCTGGGATATTGGTTGGATAAAAAATCCCTTTCGCGCTTGTTGATAATATTGCGTATGTGCGCAGCCTCAAGCCACTTTTGTTTTTCAGGCCAAATTGAATCGCTTACTTGAGGCTGCGCACATACGCAATATTATCAACAAGCGCGAAAGGGATTTTTTATCCAACCAATATCCCAGGATTCCCACCTTCTACATGCTTCCCAAGGTGCACAAATCCATACAGGCCCCTCCCGGTAGGCCGATTGTCTCTGGGATTGGTGGGTTACTTGAAAAGCCATGTGTTTATATTGATTTTTTCCTTCAGCCTTTGGTCTTGTCCCTTAAGTCCTATGTTAGGGACTCTACATCCCTTATTCTACAACTTCAAGACCTCGAGATTCCACCAGGGGCATGGCTCGTCACGCTTGACGTTGAATCGTTGTATACGTGTATTGGACACGATTGGGGCATTGGTGCTGTATCGTACTTTCTGGACCTGAAGACCACAGGAGACAGAGGACATGATTCGTTTATTTTGGACTTATTGCTGTTTGTCTTGGACCAAAACTATTTTATTTTTGATCGTGTCTACTACAGGCAAGTAAGGGGCACTGCAATGGGGGCACGTTGTGCCCCTTCATATGCCAACCTCGCCTTGGGTTGGTGGGAGGCCACTAGGGTATACTGCTCGGAATACTTTGTAGAACATGTCATTAAGTGGTTTTGTTATATTGACGATGTTGTCTTTATCTGGACAGGTACTCAGGAACTTTGTAAGGATTTTGTGAATACCCTGAACGATAATCCCTGGAATATCCATCTCACATCTCATTACTCTCAGACGGAAATTGACTTCCTGGATTTGAAATTGCAGGTGAGGGGTCGGCAAATTCAGACAACCCTCTATCGGAAGCCAATGGCTATGAATAGCCTCCTCCACTTTGATAGTTTCCACCCCCTGCATCTAAAAACTGGCATCCCTAAGGGCCAATTTTTAAGAGTTAGGAGAAATTGTAGTGAGCGCGGGGATTTCGCTAGACACTCCCGTGAGCTCACTACACGTTTCCGAGAGAGGGGTTACCCCAAGCGGGTCATCTCCCGGGCTTTTTCGGTGGCTAACAACAGCAATAGGGATGACCTGCTACAGGGTAGACACAGTGTAAAAGAGAAGCCACTTGGTATAATCACAGTCTTTAACAATCAGTGGCAAGATTTACGAGGGATCCTGTCTAAATATTGGGGTATTCTACAGAGTCGAAACTCCTCCCCCATATTGCCCCCCAACCAAATTTTGTGGCTAGGAGGGCCAGGAGCTTGAGGGACCAATTGAGCCACAGTCATTTTCAGCGACCAGTCACTAGGCTTGGCAGAGGGGTCAGACTCAAGGGTACCTTTCCGTGTGGCAACTGCAGTATTTGCCCCTTCACCAGTCTTGATGAGAAAATTATGGTGCCTCTTTTGTCTTCACAGACGCCTACCAAGACCTACTTCAATTGCAGGTCCCGGAATTTGATCTATGCGTTGGTGTGCCCATGCCCAAAAATCTATGTGGGCCAAACCACACAGGAGCTCAGGAGACGTATGCAGCAACATTTCTCCAATATTACTACAGCACAAAGGGACAAGGCTAAAGGGAAAACCCTTACATCTGTGGCGGCGCATTATTTGGTGGAACATAACTCACAGTGGGCTGGCACGAAGATTTTAGGACTTGAAGCAGTAAATATGAACATGAGGGGTGGAAATGTCACCCTTGAGCTTTTAAAGCGGGAATCCAAATGGATTTTTGACCTGAATTGTGTCATCCCTTTTGGCATAAATGAAGATCTTTTGTTTACTGGCTTCTATAAACAATGAACTGGACAATTAACTGTGCGCACAGGCTTGCTCTGTACTATATCATTATCATTATATTTTTTGTGTGGTTGTAGCCATATATCTGGTTCCCAATATATGTATACCTGTTGAAGAGCATATTTATTTATTTTGGTATTTTTCTATTTTTTGAATGTTTTGCTTCTTCATCTATGACATGCCGCTTATAATGATAGTTCACACCATACCCTTCTGTGTGTTTTTCTAGCATCATAGCCCTGGGTAGTATTTTGGCCTTTTATAAGTATAGATAGGGTTAACTTCTTTTTCCCTTTAATTACATAGTTCTCATACTATATACTTTGGCCTCAGCACCATCATTCTGCACCTTAGGGCATTGTGCTCCGTGTTAATCAAAACGTTTTATCCCAGACGTGTTCTCTCATGGTTTTGTTTTTATTTCATCTTTTCCCTTTCTTTGCGCAAGCGCTCTCCACCTTTGTGTACGCGCTGCCACGGCAACCATGAGCGGAGTTTACACTTCCGCTCTGGGACGCCGGCGCATGCGCAGTAGACACATGCCGGGCCCGGCAAGTTGAAACGCCATTGCAGCTACTCCATGCGGCTCGCCCGCCCACACAGCTGACAATTGGTAAGTTACCGCAGATTCTCTATTTAAGCAGAAGACAGGGCATGCAGACCTTACCCCTGACGAAGCCACCGTAGCGTGGCGACACGCGTTGGGTGTCTGCTGCCTGCACTCACCTCTCTCAGGGTACACATGCCCTTGCTCGTATCATTGGTATTCACGGGTTATTTCCTGCCCTTGCGCTTCAGGTCACCGGTCCTTTCTCCTTTGGTGGGTATGGAATCCATGTCTGTCCACAGCCATTTTTTCAGCTGGACAGATTATTACATGTAATATTGTGTTCATTATTACTGTTTTGCAGATTTAATGCCATCATGGAGTGCTAGCACATTTGCCATTAGACTTACACCTTTTTTCTTTATATTGGAGTCATTACATGGACCGGGGGGACTGGTTATGTTCAGCCATTTGACCAGTTCTCAGGGCAGTTTGTTCATCATATTGGGCATGTGTATTTAACCCTTTTGTTGTGGGAGCGGTGCTCAGGCCTTATTACAGGCTTTTTGGTTTGTTTAGGGATATGTGTCATCCCCTTGTTTTTAATGCTTTTAAATGTTCTGTCTTTTGCATTAGTGTGAAATAAAGTTGTTATTTGACATTTTACATCTATATGGTGGTGACTCCCGTCTTGTCTTTCAGCCTGTCAGCAGTGCACACACACAGCATGTGATGCACACAAACAAGGGCATGTGTCATTGGCTGTGTATGTCACATGTCCTTGCCCTATAAGAACCAGCCATTTTCCCCATCGCCACCATTTCCTCACTGCTGCAGCTTAGTGTTAGACGGCACCGCTGCTGCTGTGGGCGCTATACAGTCTAAGAGTGTTAATTGCAAGCGAATTTGCAGTTAGATGGACATAGGTTTAGGGAGTCGGGACTAGTTGTAATATCAGCCCTTTTCTGGGTAGATTATAGCAGTTCATAACACTTTTTGCCAGGCAGGTCTGTGCCAGTGCTGTGCAAGTGTTTGTCACATCATTTGGTGTAATCTAGCTCAGCCAATCCTTTTGGGCTAGTAGCATTGTCTGGTAGTCATCTGAGTAGACCGCCTGTGAAGCTAGCTACACCACCTGTGTATCTAATAATTTTTGACTGCATCTTACCCAGTAAATCGTTTTGGGCTTAGTAGCAGTGTCTGCACGTCAGCGGAGTAGCCCGCCTGTGAAGCTAGCTACACCGCCTGTGTATCTAAATTTTTACTGCATCTAACCCAGTAAATCGTTTTGGGCCTAGTAGCAGTGTCTGCACGTCAGCGGAGTAGCCCGCCTGTGAAGCTAGCTACACCGCCTGTGTATCTAAATTTTTACTGCATCTAACCCAGTAAATCATTTTGGGCTAGTACCACAGTTTGGCCACTCAGCTCTGCTCGGTTTCCATCCATCATTTTTTGTGCCAACAACTACAGAGTTGCCAATTAGTTAGGCACCAAATGAGTGGCAAAAGGCATGCTGCTGGTGGAAAGGAGAATAGGCATGTTGGAAAGGGATAAAAAGGTTGTGTTCGTGGGGTAGGTGGTAAAGCAACAGTAACATCTGCAGAAGAAAGACCATCTTCCAGCCAAAGTAAGATGTCTACTTCTTTTCGTGGACAATCTGATATGATCCCTTTCTCACGACAGCGCTACAAATTCCAGATGAGGCACAAAAACAGCAGGTGCTTGAACGGATATCAAGTGCTCGTTCAAGTGGGCTCTCCTCCACCTCAACTTCAACATCACAAATACTCCAGTCCTCAGAGGTGTCACCCCAATCTCACTTGCTTCCTCACAGCTCCCAAGTCTCCAGCCGCCCGTCTGAGTATGGGGTAACACAGATGGTTGAGTCTGCAGAGCTGTTTACTCATACTATAGCCTGGGAATCAGAGGTCTGCTCCAGAGCTTCTGTGAATACAGATGAGGAAATGATCTGCACTGATGCCCAGAATCTTTGTGAGTCGGATCCAGGCCCAGATGAAGAAGGTTCTGAGCATAATGTAGACCCTCAATCCCAAACTGTAACTCCTGTTGGTGGAGACAATGAGGAAGATGATGAGACTGAGATACCTGATTGGAACGAAAACTTGACTTTTCAGTCAGGGCAGGAAGAGGTTGGCTCTGAGGACGACGGGTGTGAGAACACACAGGGTGATGATGATGAGGTTGGAGACCCCACTTACTGTCAAACCACAGTCCGCCAGTCCATGAGGTCAGCAAAAGAGGTGGAGGAGGATGCTAGTGACGATGAGGTTAGATTGTGCCTTCCTGGACAGAGATGGAGTACTGGAAGCACGTCAACAACTGCATCCTCAACCTCAACTGTGCCTCCGAGCACAAGTCGTGGTGGCTCTTCAGGTCACATGGGCTCTAAGCCTTGCATAGCCTGGGCATTTTTTGAGATCGCAAAGGATGATCCAACTCATGTTGTCTGTAAGATTTGTCACCAAAATCTCAGTAGAGGCCAAAAAATGAATAGTTTGAGTACTTAATGCATGAATATGAGGCATAAGTTGCAGTGGGAAGCTCACTGTGCTACAATGTGGGCCGGGCCAACCACCGTCTGCCCCATCAAGTGCATCTGTGGCCTCTTCATCCTCTGTGACTGTGGGGACAGTAGTCGCACATGGTTTTGGGAAGCAGACCTTCCACCTCTTTACCCGCAACAGCCAGTGTGATTTGCAGGTTATCAGGACATTTGCAAGT
This sequence comes from Ranitomeya variabilis, assembly GCF_051348905.1. Classification (NCBI taxonomy): domain Eukaryota; kingdom Metazoa; phylum Chordata; class Amphibia; order Anura; family Dendrobatidae; genus Ranitomeya; species Ranitomeya variabilis. The sequence goes on along the minus strand of NC_135235.1, from coordinate 157,191,916 downwards.
GGAAACACCTGCTGGGGTTGAGCGCTCTCCGACATCGAGACCACCACATTTTGATCAAGGCAACATAATATCTCTGCCTGCACCTTCCTCACAGACCAGCAGTTTGCCGGGGACACCCTACTCAACCCCGTCTTAGCACGGCAGCCAGCCCTCGGTCCCTCAGATGTGGACAAGTAAAAGACCATTTTCTCCTAGCCATGACAAAGCTAAGAGCTTGAATTTCACCATATGCAAGCTGTTGGCTACAGAAATGCTGCCTTTCTGCCTGGTGGACACAGAGGATTTTCGAGACCTTATGTCCATCGCAGTGCCCCAGTACCAGATGCTCTGTCGCCACTACTTCTCAAAGAAAGCTGTGCCTGCGCTACACCAGCATGTCGCACACAACATCACTGCTTCCTTGAGAAACTGTGTGTGACAGGGTGCATTTCACCACAGACACTTGGATGAGTAGACATGGACAGGGGCATTACATGTCGGTGACTGGGCACTGGGTAACTATGGTGACAGCAGGAGAAGGAGCTGCTGTCCAAGTCTTGCCATCCCCATGAGTTGCGCATCGATCCTCTGTATCTTTAAGTTCCTCCACTGTTACTGCCTCCTCAACCTCTTCTCGGTCCTCCACCTGCACCCAAAGCCTGTCTGGTAATTCTACCTGCGTTCTAACTGCACAGAAGGAATCCTGCACACCTCCTTACTATGCTGTCACCAGGGCTCAACGACATCAGGCGGTGTTTACCTTGAAATTTTTGGGAAATGCGAGTCACACAGCTGAGGAGTTGTGGTCAGCTCTGGAGACCGAGTTCAATCAATGGTTGTCTCCACTGAACCTGCAGCCAGGGAAGGCCGTGTGTGACAATGCTGCAAACCTGGGTGCGGCCCTTTGCCTTGGCAATGTCACACACGTGCCTTGTATGGCTCACATTTTGAACCTGGTTATCCAGCAATTTTTATCCCACTATCCCAGACTAGATGGGCTTCTGCAGAGGGCACGGTGCTCAATTCTGCCATTCGTATCCCGCAGCTCAACGACTTACATCTCTACAGTAGTCATTGGACCTGCCAGTTCACTGGCTGAAATGCGATGTGCCCACACGGTGGAATTCAGTTCTGCACATGTTGCAGAGACTGTGGCAGCACCGAAGAGCCCTGGTGCAATACGTTATGACGTATAGCCTGGGCCAACGAGATCCAGAGGTGGGGCAAATCACACAGCAGGAGTGGTCTCAGATGAGGAACCTATGCACCCTACTGCACAGTTTTGAAATAGCGACGAAGATGTTTAGTGCTGACGATGCCATTATCAGCATGACTATTCCGGTCATTTACATGCTTAAACCTTAAACAGTATTCGGAGTCAGGTGGTGGGACAAGAGGAGGAGGAGAAGGAACAGGAGGGTTCGTACGTGGAAGGGAAAATATCTCCAAGGTCCAGACGGTTGGCAGCACCAAGGCGGCTGGCATTGGATGGTGGGGGAGAGGGATTACCGAGGGCGCATGGTAGCAGCCAAACTGTTGAGGAAGGTGCAGGAGCCGAGGATGAAGGGGAGGACGGACTGGTGCTGGGCATGGAAGACTCATCAGATGAGGGAGACCTTGATCAAATTTCTGTTGTGCGAGGTTGGGGGGAGAGGGCAGAGGAAGGAAGCATGATTCTCACCTCGCCGCCACCAAGACAACAAGGATTTGGTCCTCCTGGATGCGCAAGACACATGAGTGCCTTCTTGCTGCACTACCTGCAACATGACCCTCGGATTATCAGAATCCGAAGTAATGCCGACTACTGGGTTGCCACACTCTTAGATCCCCGGTACAAAAGTAAATTTGGCGAAAGGGATTCACGCATGCAGGAGTATCAGCAGAGACTGTTACAGAATCTTACATCTGCTTTTCCACAAAACACCAGTGGTGCACGTAGTGAATCCCTGAGTTCTAACTTGCCAACCGTGGGACTGTCGAGTCATCACTCAAACCGTAACAGTAACATCGTATCTGGTGGTAACAGCAATTTTTTCCAATTGTTTCAAGAATTTTTTAGACCCTCCTTTGCAAGGCCACAGGAGACAAGAAGTCTGACTCATAGCCAATGCCTAGAGAGGATGGTAGAGGGGTATCTCTAAGTTAACATTGATGCCATGACTGTGGAACTGGACCCTTGATCATTTTGGGCTTCCAATCTTGAAAAATGGCCTGAGCTCGCCACTGATGCCTTGGAGATCTTGTCGTGCCCTGCAGCCAGCGTTCTCTCTGAACGTGTGTTCAGCACTGCTGGTGGTGTGCTGACAGATAAGCGCACGCAGCTGTCCAGTGACAATGTAGACAGACTAACGTTCATCAAGATGAACAAACCCTGGACCAGCAAGGACTTTTCTACCCCTGTGTCATCCTGGGGAGACTAAAAGCTTGATGATTTTTGAAAATCACCTCACCAACCATTTTAAGAGACTCTGGCGAAATTGATGCCACTTAAGTGGTGTCTGTGGCCCAATTTTTGGAAAAAATGGAGACTCTTTTTGGAGTCCCGTTGCTGTGTTTTACATGACGTTGGCATCGTCAATTCCAGGTGGGTGGGGTCGCTACCCCCCTTTTATCTTTTAGAAACTACATACACTATGGCTTGGGGTAACAGATGGTTGAGTCTGCAGAGCTGTTTACTCATATTATGGCCTGAGATTCAGAGGTCTGCTCCAAAGCTTCAGTGTCAGCTAGTCAGCAGAGTAGCCCACCCATGAAGCAAGCTACACCGCCTGTTTATCTAATTACTAATTTTTAAAGGCATCTAGCCCAGGAAATCCTTTTTGGCCTAGTAGCAGTGTCTGCTTCTGAGCAGAGTACCCCACCCATGAAGCAAGCTACACCGCCTGTTTATCTAATTGCCAATTTTTAACTGCATCTAGCCCAGGAAATCCTTTTGGGCCTAGTAGCAGTTTCTGCTACTCAGCAGAGTACCCCACCCATGAAGTAAGCTACACCGCCTGTTTATCTAATTACTAAATTTTCAACTGCATCTAGCCCAGGCAATACTTTGGGCTTAGTAGCAGTGTCTGCTACTCAGCAGAGTACCCCACCCATGAAGCAAACTACACCGCCTGTTTATCTAAGTACTAATTTTTAACTGCATCTAGCCCAGGCAATACTTTCTGCCTAGTAGCAGTGTCTGCTACTCAGCAGAGTACCCCACCCATGAAGCAAGCTACACCACCTTCTTCCTTTCTCAATCTAGCCCCTCGGCTCTGGGGTGTCCGCTCTCCCTCCAGCTCTCTCCTTCTCACAGGTGAACTACAGCGTGTATTCACACTGTGGCGAATCTTTTGGGCCCAGGCATAAGAAGTCATCGAGGTAATGGATAACATGTGCACCTTTAGAAATGTCCATGACGACCCATTCGAGGAAGTAACTAAACTCAAATAGTGAGCAGGATATGGTGCACCCCATGGGCAAACAGCGATCTATGTAGTATGCTCCTTCACAGAAGCAGCCCAATGGGCGGACACTATTCGGAGGCACAGGTAGTAACCAGAACGCCCCCTCAATGTCTGTTTTGGCCATTAGGGTGCCCCTTCCCAACTTCTTGACCCTCCTGATTGCCTCGTCAAAGGAGGTACAGTATATAGTACTGTACTTGGTTCCGCGTCGATGTTGTCATTTACTGACCTGCCCCTTGGATATGACAAATGGTGGATTAGTCTGAATGTATTGGGTTCCTTTTGTGGCACGACTCCCAACGGGGATACCACTACGTCTTCTAAGGAAAGTGTTCTGAATGGACCCGCAATCTACCTAAAGATAATTATTTTTAAAAAATTTTTGTCACGACATCTGGGTGTTGGTAGGCTGATTTTAGATTTTTACTCCAGCCTTTCTTGATTTTAGAAGGGCATGACATGCCTATATCTGTGTCTCCTCCTCTTACTCCTCCACCTCTTTTCTTTTCGCATGACTAAATGTACTTGTGACTTTTCCATGTGTTTGTTGTGTCTTCTGAGCAGTTAGTCAGCTTTTGGACACCTTTCAAGGTGTTTTCTATGTATTTGTATGTGTTTGTGTTTGCCTGCCATTGGTTTCAATGGGCTTCGACGGTGTTCGTCGAACGTTCGACGAACATTCGTCAAACACGCCCCAATTCGACGAACCAAACTCGAACACTAGGGGGCTGGCTCAACACTAGTTAAGGTTCCTAAAACATTCATTGCTGATCTGGTGATGAATTGAGAGCTGTGGATCATATGTGCTATACTGTGAAACTTGAAAATTCTTTTGTCGCATAGCCTGATTGGTAGGTGGTGTGTATTGATAATAAACCTAGAAACTTTAGCTCTTTGGAGGGCGAGAGCTGGGATTTTGCTTGATTGATCAGAAAAACATGGGACATAAGAAGACTCAGTTATCTGAAGATTATTCCTCAATTCCTTTTCAGATGAAGCTTCCACCAACCAGTCATTAAAATATGAAATTAAATATACTCCATGCAACTTTATAGCTAAGACAAACACCACTGACATTTGGTAAAAACTCTTGGAGTTGCTCCCAGACCAAATGGACGACAGGTAAATTGGAAATGGAATATTCAAGACCCCATCTGAATGGCGAACCAAAGAAACTTGCGATGGGCTGTCAGAATTGGTATGTTCAAGTATGCATCCTGAAAATCTATGGTTGCCAGGAAGTCCTCTTGGAGAATCACTATCACAGACCGGATTTTTTCCATTTTGAAAATTTTTCTTCCTAGACAACTGTTTAACCCTTTTCCAACATTGGGCATAATAGTACGCTGATGTGGGACTCCCCCTCTTTGGTGCGGGCTACTGACATATGCATGCAGCAGTCGCAGGTGGAATTGCGATCCACCCGCAGCTGTTAACCCATTAAATGCTGCTGTCAATCTCTGATCTCTTACTTTAGGCACAATGGTACCGGACGGATTAAATGAAACTAATGGATACTCATCATTTTTATAATCATATAGCTTGATTAGCCCCTTTGAGATACCCCCTCCAGATATACCACCTTCCGTATTTTTGGTCTTATGGTGGCGTTTTAAATTTTTGTGTGTTCCTGTGTTTTTATTCATTGTTTCTTTTATCTTATTTTTAGATTTATGGCAATCGTTATGTATTTATGGCTGGCAATTCATCACGATCACCAACTGCTATTCACTATGAAGATCACGCTCATATAAGAATATTTTCACACATTGCAAAATTGTTGTCTTTTCATATTAGTGTTAATATCTCTAATAATATATATTTTGTAATATGTATCATATTTGCTATTCACTGCACATTATATTCATTGTAACGTTATACTATTATCACTTTATGTTCAACATAGGATTTTTCTGTGTCCACTATGTATATAAACATATATTTTGTACTATGTACCATAATTACTATTCATTGCACATTGTATTTATCGCAACGTCATACTATCATCACTTGTTATTATAGGAGTCTCTTATGTTCACCATGCACCTTTAATGATTATAGCCGCCTATATTCTCTGATTGTCCTTTTTAGCCCCTTTTTTATTGGCTTGTATCTAATCTCTGTATATATATGGAAACAGTGTTAACATTATCTGATCGTCCTCATTTCAAGTGTGGTTGTACCGCTGTCCCTCTCTGCGCTGTCATTTAGCGATCTCCTGTTGCTTGTCGGATGTCATGCGGCTTGGTACTGGCCGCTGCTCCCGGCGGGTACATGGGGATCGCTGATAGGCAGTTGGTAGCTTAGGAACGGTACTCACACCCGACGCTCAGAGGCGTCATGCTATTTGTCGGTCTGTTATAATGTGACCGGAACAAGGTTGTACTTAATGCTGACGCGTACCCCTGTAAGACCACGCCCCCTTGAGGAAGCGAGAATCTTTTCTCGTGAAACGCGCGTCGGGGAAGTGAACGCTCCCAGGTCTGACACTCTGACGATATGGGTAAATAACCTTTATACTTTGTTATATGTTTTATGTGCGGTCCCTCTTTGAATATGATGCGACACCTACAGTTCATTGAACTAGCGCAGTTACTTCAACAGCGCGACTAGTACTGGTATATAACATGTGCTGTCGCTCTCACTCAAATTGGGTCTATTTAGGGTTACTTTGCATATGCCCACCTGGCAGTTGGTAATTGTTCAGGAATTTCAGCACATAGTCAGTCCTGTATTTTAGCGTTCACGCTGCGTTATCACCAAGCTGGATCATCTTCCTTTCCATATTGACAGATTGTCTTTGTACTTGTTATAATGAATATTTATTAACATTATATGTAATAAAATATATACTTTTTATATGTAAAAACTCTTGATTCTCCTTATTATTTTTGGCATTTAACTTGTGCTGCCAGCAAATGCGCCGTAAATCCCGCCCATCGGTGACCCTGTCATGTGATCACGGGTCGCCAATAGGTTGATATGACAACCAGAGGTCTCCAGCAGATCTCTATGGTTGCCATTGCCAGATTGTGAGCACTTCTGCTGCGATCTGATCATCGCCTGTATGTAGCACAGTCGATCAGACAACTGCAGCTTCTAGTCTCCCATGGAGACTATTGATGCATGCAAAAAAATACACATATTTGGTCTGGTTTCAGAATCGCCCGATCTATCAATGTAAAAAAGAATGAACACAATCGCTAATGCGTAATGAGAAAAAACGTCAAAACACCAGAATTACGTTTTCTTGGTTGCCGCAACATTGCATTAAAATGCAGTAATGGGTGATCAAAAGATCGTATCTGCACCAAAATGTTATCATTAAAACCGTCAGCTCGGAAATGCAAAAAAAAGTTGCCACCCAACCCCATGTTAGTGCTAGCGGAACGCACCGAGTAAATATAACGATAGTAAAGGTGCGTTCACAGCCCGGGGTTCACCGTGCAGGAGTGGAACCTGCTGCTAGGTAATGGCGGCACTATATGGCGGTACTACGCCAGAATAGACACAGGTTCCATCACCCGGTCTGTATAGGAGCAAACTCTGTTGCTTCACAGAGTTGCAGGGAAACAAGGAAACGCTGTGTCATGTTAGCAGTCACAGGGTGCAGCAAATGAATACTAGTGGGATCCCTGCAATTCACCCCCACTATGCTGGTGATTGATCCCGCTCTGACCCTCGGTGGCTTTTAAGCCCGCGCCTGAGGACGCCCTGAGTCAGATGCTGGGATCAAGCGGGAGTTCCTACCCTACACTGACCGATTGTCAGGAGTGATTGAAGATAGCCGCACAGAGTGTGTACAGCGCCGCACTGGTGGTCACTGCTGGTTAGACGCAGTACAGATGGTGCTCTTGTGTGTAGATTAGCCCTGTCAGGTGCTAGTTAACGCCAACATTCGCGAGCATTCAACATCACTAGGAATGAGAATGATTAAGGAGCAATAACCAGAACAGGCATACAACCACACACACACGATAACAAGTTTATACTAGCGCATGGCCGTGCAGCCATGCGAACCTTTTATAGCTGTAGCTCTCCAGGACCTTCCTAGTGGACCAATAGGAGCTGCTTCAGGGCCTGAGCGTGTGATCCCCGACCTCCAATGAGAGGTCTTCCCTTGGCCATGCTCAGAAGAAGAAAAGCAGGATATAGTCCCAGGAGTGGCTGCTCGCCGCTGAACAGTACTGGTTATAATGGCTGAACCTGGAAGGGCAGCAGCAACCAAACGCACAGAATCTGTCCGAGCCAGGCGCTGGGACCAACGTCTCTGCTGAGTAGGCTCCACTGCGGCTGGAGGAGAATGAGAGATCGCAGCGGGGGTGGTTCAAGATTCCCCCTGTGCAGCGGCGGGAACTCGACACCTAACACCCCAGATCACAAAAAAATGGAGACGCTACAGGTATTGGAAGATAGCACAATTTTTTTTTAACAAAGTTTGGATTTTTTTTCACCACTTAGATAAAAAAGAACATAGACATCTGTAGTGTCTATGAACTCATAATGACCTGTAGAATCATAATTGCAGGTCAGTTTTAGCATTTAGTGGACATGATAAAAAAAAAAAAAAAAACAACTGTGGGATTGCACTTTTTTTGCAATTTCACCGCAATTGGAATTTTTATTCCCCATTTTCCAGTACATGATACTGTATGTGAAAACCAATGGTGTTGTTCAAAAGGACAACTCGTCCTGCAAAAAGAAGCCCTCACATGGCCATTTTGACAGAAAAATAAAAAAGTTATGGCTTTGGGAAGAAGGGGAGCAAAAAACGAAAACGCAAAAACAAAAATACCTCCGGGTATTAAGGGGGTTAAAAAGGCTATATTTATAACCAGACATCATTTCCCACCTGGTCTGGGAACTGGAAAAATAGGAATAAACTCATGACCCCTCTTGCTGAACTCAAATGTTTTTCAGAGCCACTTTTTGGAAGAAGTCTTGTATCAGATGCCAGTCCACTGGATTCTTGCCATGATTTAATAGGAAAGGATTTGCAGGATAATCCTTTAGTTCTAGTGAATACCCCCTCCTCGCTACTGACAAGACCCAAAGGTCCGAGGAGGTAACCAAGTTGGAGAAAAACTGGATAATCTTCCTCCTATAGGTAGCTGAACTCTAAAGTCATAATTGTGAGGCTTTATGGAAGGCTGATGTATTCTTTGCAGAGGTAGTCTGGTTTTGCCCGATTGCCTCCTTTCTGTATATATTCTTTTAAGTCTGGGGGACTTTCTTCTTTGAGAATGAAATGACTTAAACATTCTCTTAGGTTACGGAAAAGAGAATCCCTTACCCTCACTCAAAGACTTGAGTACCGTATGTCTTCTAGTTGTGGACCAAAAAGACCTGAAGGTTGAAAAGGCAGAGGAAAAATTGTAAATACAAAAACACACAAGCGCTACCTGACCATGCAGCAGAAAACCACCACTAGAATCCTCTCAGCTGCTAAGGTCAGTAAGGGCCAGGTGTCACCCTTATAGAAAAATAGACAAGTGTGAAATAGACTGACCGCTCTCCAGGGGAGAATATCACAGAGCAAACTAAGTGGGTCCAATGAACAAAAATATATAGAGACTGGTAGCCATCCAGTAAGACAAATACTAGCCCCAGATGGCACTCTAAGAGAGAATAGCAAAAAAAACAAAAAACAAGCTAAGTAGACTCGATAGACAAAAAATGTATATAGTAATCTAGTGGCCGTCCAGTAAATAAATAAATTCCTAGCCCCAGATAGTAACAACACTACTAGCACACAGATCCCCTTTACAGTAAGACAGGCAGTGGAGCCCATACCTTTCAGTGGAGAGCGTGGTGTGTGAGCTAGCAGATCTGCTAATATATTGCTGTGAATTGCAGATGCAGATAGCAGTAGAGCAGGACAGCAATTATTCAGACAGAGCCAGGTTAAGCTCTGGCTGGCCGCTTTCCCTGGATGCTAGTGATGTGTCGTTCACGAACGAGCCGACACAAAGAGCCGGCTCCCTGCTGTGAACGACGGGAGCCGGCACACCAGTGAGAGCCACTAAAATTCCTGAATGGCTCTCACTGGGCGTAAAATCCCGGACTTCGGGAGGCGTAACTCCACCCACCTGAGCAAAACCCCGCCCACTCTTCAATTTAATTGGCTTTAATAAGTGGGCGGAGTTTCCTCGGTAGCTGGGTGGAGTTTCGGACGCCTGAACAGGTATTCAATACGGATCCATTTAGGATCCAAAAAGAGCCGGTTCGTGAGCCAAAAGAGCCGGCTCTTTTTGGTGAGCGGAGCCATGAGAGCCGGATCACCAAAAAGAGCCGGACTGCCCATCACTACTGGATGCCTGTGAAAGTGAAAGTAAGACCAGCAAGCTCCCTGAGAGTGTGACGTCACACTAACTATGGGGCAGAACAAGAGCCAGGAAACTGACCAACATGTTTCAAAGGCAAGCTGCCTTCTTCCTCAAGGTGATCCTGTATCCAGTTAGCTGCCTGTATATAACGTAGGGAGTATGCTGATTAACCCACTCATTGCCTGCAATAAACTTTAAAATGCCTAGAATGAACCTCCAGCCTTTTATGTTTAAATAGAGGAAGCCAAAGGAGTGATCCAGTGATAAATGATATATAAAAAGCTGATACTGCGCATTCATGACAATAACAATTAAAAAATCCTTTTATTGCTACATTAACCTTTAAAACCAAGAACAGTGAGACAAGAACCGCCAGGTAGGATATAACCCATAAAAAGATGATAAGAGACACCACTCGGGTGTTGCTTGGATAAAACCTATATCAAGATAATTATTTATTTATTAGATTTTTTTTTAAAGATTTTTAAGGAATCAATTAAAAAAATATTTAAAAAATTATTTAAAAAGCAATTTCCCTAATTAGATTAAGATAGGAAAATGTGTGATGGAGGATGGGTGGAAAAGGGGGAGGGGGTTTGTTTATTAGGGTAATAGTCAAGAATTTCAAGGAGTGTTAAAAATGATTAAACAAATATTTTAACGCCTGAAGAAACTAGCTCAATGTCCCATATGTGGGATAGTGGACTTGAGACGTTTATTTGAAAGCATATATTTCAAAATCATGGTTGAGACCTTTTGGGTCTAAGCAGTCCAGGGTGAAAATCGATTTGGATTCCACCCTGGACATTGCTTTAACATAATCCCCCCCTCTTGGATTTTGGTGGACTTTTTGAGTACCAGAGAGCCGGATATTCTGAATTGCTTTATTGTGTAATTCTCTCAAATGGCGGGATAGAAGGTGTTTGAGGAAACCTTTTTGTATGATCATTAGATGTTCCTTAATACAAGTAGATAGTTTCCTCTTTGTGTGCCCAACGTAAAATTTATTAATTGCTGTCCTGCTCTACTGCTATCTGCATCTGCAATTCCCAGCAATATGTCTGCAGATCTGCTAGCTCACACATGACACTCTCCACTGAACGGTAAGGGCTCCATCTGAGAAAATTATGAACCTTATCCACAACTACCACAAAAGTCTTCAAGCTGTCATTGAAGTTAGAGGGGGCAATACACGGTATAAAGAAATGGGGTATGTGAACTTTTGATCAGGGTCATTTGGATGTTGTGTGTTGTCATTATGATTTAAAAAGAGAAAACACAGTAGTTTGACAATAAATGGCTTCACCCAACCAATAACCATGAGTGGAGAAAAAGTTTTGGTGTTGTCATTCATATTCTCTGAAAAAAGGCCAAGAAAGCAAAAGTTCTGCTGGGGTGTGTAAGCTTTTGATCATGTCTGTATGCCTGAACCTGACTCTTGGGTCCAGCTTTTGCTCTGGTTTTGTACAGTCATTCTGCAGACACTCCTTCAGTATGGATTACTAGATGTTTCCAGCCAGCTAACGCTCGGCACGCTCATTGCTATCTAATTAACACTGCTGGTGATTAAACTAAAGTAAATAATGACAACCTTCAATAGCGCTTACGCAGGTGGTAAATTAACTTAAAATGAAGTTAATAACAATAGCGTGGTGATGTGTTAGGGGCGGGATTATGTGTGGTAATAGTGTGGGGGGCGTCATTATGTGTGGTGATGTGGTGGGGAGGCGGGATTATGTGTGGTAATGTGGTGGGGGCCTGGATTATGTCTAATAATGTGGTTGGGGCCTGGATTATGTCTGGTGATGTGTTGGGGGGGCAGGATTATGTGTGGTAATGTGGTGGGGGCCTGGATTATGTGTAATAATGTGGTGGGGGCCTGGATTATGTGTAATAATGTGGTGGGGGCCTGGATTATGTGTAATAATGTGGTGGGGGCCTGGATTATGTGTGGTGATGGGGTGGGGGGTGGGATTATGTGTGGTAATGTGGTGGGGGCCTGGATTATGTGTAATAATGTGGTGGGGGCCTGGATTATGTGTAATAATGTGGTGGGGGTCTGGATTATGTGTGGTGATGGGGTGGGGGGTGGGATTATGTGTGGTAATGTGGTGGGAGGGCTGGATTATGTATGGTAATGTGGTTGGGGCAGGATTATCTGTAGTAATGTGGTGGGGGGTGGGATTAAGTGTGGTAATGTGGTGGGGGGTGGGATTATGTGTGGTAATGTGGTGGGGGCGGGATTATGTGTGGTAATGTGGTGGGGCGGGATTATTTGTGGTAATGTGGTAGGGGGTGGGATTATGTGGTAATGTGGTGGGGGTAAGATTATGTGTGGTAATGTTGTGGGGGCGGGATTATCTGTAGTAATGTGGTGGGGGCGGGATTATGTGTGGTAATGTGGTGGGGGAGGGATTACGTGTGGTGATAGGGTGGGTGGGGGGGCGGGATTATGTGTGGTGATGGGGTGGGGGGGCGGGATTATGTGTGGTGATGGGGTGGGGGGCGGGATTATGTGATGATGTGGTGGGGGGGCAGGATTATGTGTGGTGATGGGGTGGGCGGGATTATGTGTGGTGAGGGGGTGGGGGGGCGGGATTATGTGTGGTGATGGGTTGAGGGGGCGGGATTATGTGTGGTGATGGGGTGGGGGGGCGGGATTATGTGTGGTGATGGGGTGGGGGGGCGGGATTATGTGTGGTGATGGGGTGGGGGGGCAGGATTATGTGTGGTGATGGGGTGGGGGGGCAGGATTATATGTGGTGATGGGGTGGGGGGGTGGGATTGTGTGTGGTGATGTGGTGGGGGGCGGGATTATGTGTGGTAATGGGGTCGGGGGCGGGATTATGTGTGATGATGTGGTGGGGGGCAGAGCTACTGTGCAGGGGGCGGGATTAGCGAGTAATCACGATGCCTCTTATATATATAGATGCTGAAGAAAGCCTGAAATTTACTGGAGGAAAATAAAACAATCTTTGCTTCTTTGTCTTGTGATCTTTGTTTGTGTTGGATTCCACTGCCTTTTTAACAGCTTTAATAACGGATGGTGCAGACTCACTGTGCAGCAAGTACAGGTCCTCCATAGAAAAGTCCATAGAAGTATCTGAAGTAGCTCTTTTATGCTGCTTCCTTGGCTTTTTTTTTAAGCAAAACCTTGAAATTCCTGAAAGACAACAGATTCCTAAACTAGCTGAGAAACATGGAAGCTTAAAGGGACTCTGTCACCTGAATTTGGTGGGCTATGTAAATGCCCTGTGTCCGGTCGATGGGCGGTGTTTCTTCTTTTTTCCTTCACCCCATCCTTCCCTGCTGTCTGCAATATTTTCCGGAATTGGAGTAGGTGTCCTCCATAGTTCTCGCGAGCGCAATGCAATCTTGTCTCGCGCACGAGCAGTATGCTTTGCCCATCTGCGAGTGTAGCGCCCCCACTGCCGCAGGGCCGAGGGGTACCCGGTAACGGGCCTGTGAGTCTCTGCTCTGGGGTTGTCACGGTGGCTAGGCCCGGTCCGTGACCCTGCTGAGGGGCGTACAGTAAATGGAATGAATGTGGATAGTGGTGGTGATGCTGTAGTGGTGCGGTGCAGTAAATAACGAGGACACCAAGTTGCAGTCTCTTTACCTCTTTACTGAAGATCTCTGGGTCCTCAGTCCGGAATCCGGATAACCAGGCTGCGCAAGTCCGGCCGGTCCAATGGCACCTCCAGAGTTCTCTTAACAGGTGGAAATCTGCGCCTTCCTGCTAGCGCTATGTGTTGTGGTCCTTCCCTGCTGTGCTTACGGAAAGTCCCCACAACTGTTGTGTCCGTTTCTTAAGTTCCCTCACAACTCGATGTTGATGTTCTGCTAATCCTCCGTCCCTCCCTGATGTTACGGTTGGAACGGCACCCGTATGACGGGTAGGCTCGGAGCTCTTCCGGGACCCTAGAGTCGCCCCCCAAGACTGCATAGGTGATTTAGGTGAGACAGCCCGCCTTAGACTGACTGTCCTGCCGTGGTTTAGAGTATTGCTTGAAGCTGAATATTGTAATACTCCCTCGGCGTTCCGGCCGCCGGTTGTGCACCTCAGTAAGATGTTGCCTCGGTCTTACAGCACGACTCCTACTGGTATTCTCCTTGTTGCTTTGATCTCGTTTCTCACTCAGCACAATCTATCTCGCCTCCAGTCCCTTCTTGGGTACCGCCGCTATACTGAGCAGGCATGGTCCCTTTACGTTCGCTCAAGTTGCCAAGCCTCTGTCAGGATCCCACCCCTGACAGGGACCCTACCGAATCTTCTCCCACAACACCCTCTGCCACAAGGTGTTGCCTGGTTCCAACCCAGTCAGCTTTCTGATCTAACTTCCTGCCTGACCCCCAGTTTACCCACAATGGTGGGGAGTGGCCTAGTGAATAGAACCCTTAGCTCCCCTTGGTGGCCCGGCTGTGAAATGTATTGGTGTCTGTGATACCTGTCCAGATGAACTCCTTCAGTGCCATCAGACGTACTATAGCTCCCCTTAGTGGCGGAACCACAGTACTGCAACGACCAGGACTCTGGGGCGCTGCCCTCCCCCCCGGTTAAATCCAGTACTCCGGGACTGGGAAGAAAACAACAATACAGGTTAGCAAAAAGACATACAATTTTGTTGAGTGCAATAACAATAAGCATACTTGAACAGAGCTTCCCTTTATGGGAGGTGAGGACACTTGAACGTTACAAACATGGTTAGATATCATAGCAACATGCTATAAGTAACTTTTCTTACCCAACCGGGTATTCTACTTAGTACAAATGCTCGAACAATAATTTAACATTGCCTTTAAGGACGTACACTCTGAATCCACTAAAGACCTTCTTATAATCACATTATAAGACAATTTTAACTTTTCATTCTCCTTCTTTAAATCTGCAGGACCGCCTGTCCTAATGGCACCAGACCTTCTGCCTCTCCTTTCTGTTACAGGACCGCCCCGTTCAGCCCGGGCCTACTGCCTTTTCAACTACTATACACAGTATAGAACATAAAATTACTTTCAGTTTTGGATCCATGAGCCATCTCTATAGGGCTCCTAAGAGGACTCACTAACTAACCCCGTACGGGTTCACTATCTGTCCCCAGGTTTCTATCATCATTATTAAACATTTCTCGCAATTAACTTGTTAAATACACATAACTTCTTCATATAAACATCATCATCATTTTCTTCTGTCAAGACATTATTACTTTCTGTCTTAAAGCAATATCACCCTTTAAGTGCAACAGGTGAACGTCCTCTTTAAAAGGTGACCAAGTCTCCATGAGGTAGCATATCTTCTCAAGCTACCAGTCCGTACTCAGCAAAGGTTCCAGTGTGGTATCTTCACAAAGAGTCCTTCTTTAAGTAAAACCAGTAGGGAGCACCTTTAAGAAGGTGCAAACTATTTACAAAAAGTTTGTATCATGCACTGTTCATGATTGCGGCAGTTCTGGAAACTTGTGCAAAACTTGGAAAAAGCAAACAAAACAATAGGGATCCCGGGTCAACAAGGGGATCCCTTTAAGAGTTAACCCTGGACGGGTTTAGCAAAATCAGGAAACAAACAGTTAACTATGTACAGTTTCAGGTTTCCGAGGTTTAGTTGAATGGCTTCCAGGGCTGCACCTGGCACTTAACCCTTCTTGGCCTGGGAAAAGTGAGGTCCAGGGTTACACCCAGTGCTGGACAAACACCGTTAATCCGTCTTTCATGTACAGTTAAATCATGCACAGCGATGGAGGCCTGTGCAGCTTGAGTAGGGGCATTTGCTGCAGCAGCGGTAGCGGCTGCTGCAAGATCAGTCACTGGAACGGAGTCAGCAGCTGTGGCACTAGCAGTCACTGGAGGGGTGTCGGTTGTCAGGGCAGGGTCGTCCTTCATACCTGCTTCAGATGCGGTCCCTCCGGTGCCGATCTGCTCCGTCTCCGCTGGGGTCTGGAACGCTGGTTGCGGGGCCTTGTGCTGCGACGTTGTCATCTCTGCTCGCAGCATACCCATTTCCGGCAGGGCCTTGCTTTCCAGCTTCGGAGCGCTGGGACTTCTTTCCTGCTCCGGACCAGATGAGGCTGCCGACAGATGTCTGGTGAGGCTCCTGATGATGGCCTTCTTCCACCCGGCCTCAGTGCTCAGCAGCGTCCGCCGGGGTCGGTCGCTGAGCTCGTCCACTCCGGCCTGCAGGAATTCAGCATCAGCGGTGGAGGCCTGGTTGCGGTGCCCCTCCGGGTGGCTGGGGGAGTCCTCTGCTCCGACCCCACGCTCCGGCTCCGGGCGGCTCGCCTTGGCGTCCTCCATGTCGCTCACTTCTTCTTCCTGGTTCTTTTCCCGCTCTCTCCTTCGTGGGCCGTGTCGTTTTCTCGGTCTCCGCCCTCCATTGAGGATCAGGAGGCGGATCTCCGCTGCTGACGGACACGTCCTCACAGTGCAGAAATATTTAGACTGGGCGGCCATTGTCTTTCGCGCTCTTTAGCTTGTCTACGCCTACTCCACACCCCTCTTCTCTTCCTGCGCTCTCCTCAGCGCTGTAATGGCGGCAGATTTTGGCGGTAAATGGCACAGCACAGTCCTAGCAATAAAGTACAGTCCAAGCACAATAAATCACAGTTCCAAGGCACACATGACCTGATTCTTCAGGCTTAAGTAGATCCTGTTCGTGACGCCAAGTTGTAGCGCCCCCACTGCCGCAGGGCCGAGGGGTACCCGGTACCGGGCCTGTGAGTCTCTGCTCTGGGGTTGTCACGGTGGCTAGGCCCGGTCCGTGACCCTGCTGAGGGGCGTACAGTAAATGGAATGAATGTGGATAGTGGTGGTGATGCTGTAGTGGTGCGGTGCAGTAAATAACGAGGACACCAAGTTGCAGTCTCTTTACCTCTTTACTGAAGATCTCTGGGTCCTCAGTCCGGAATCCGGATAACCAGGCTGCGCAAGTCCGGCCGGTCCAATGGCACCTCCAGAGTTCTCTTAACAGGTGGAAATCTGCGCCTTCCTGCTAGCGCTATGTGTTGTGGTCCTTCCCTGCTGTGCTTACGGAAAGTCCCCACAACTGTTGTGTCCGTTTCTTAAGTTCCCTCACAACTCGATTAGATGATGTTCTGCTAATCCTCCGTCCCTCCCTGATGTTACGGTTGGAACGGCACCCGTATGACGGGTAGGCTCGGAGCTCTTCCGGGACCCTAGAGTCGCCCCTCTCCACAAGTTGCCCCCCAAGACTGCATAGGTGATTTAGGTGAGACAGCCCGCCTTAGACTGACTGTCCTGCCGTGGTTTAGAGTATTGCTTGAAGCTGAATATTGTAATACTCCCTCGGCGTTCCGGCCGCCGGTTGTGCGCCTCAGTAAGATGTTGCCTCGGTCTTACAGCACGACTCCTACTGGTATTCTCCTTGTTGCTTTGATCTCGTTTCTCACTCAGCACAATGTATCTCGCCTCCAGTCCCTTCTTGGGTACCGCCGCTATACTGAGCAGGCACGGTCCCTTTACGTTCGCTCAAGTTGCCAAGCCTCTGTCAGGATCCCACCCCTGACAGGGACCCTACCGAATCTTCTCCCAAAACACCCTCTGCCACAAGGTGTTGCCTGGTTCCAACCCAGTCAGCTTTCTGATCTAACTTCCTGCCTGACCCCCAGTTTACCCACAATGGTGGGGAGTGGCCTAGTGAATAGAACCCTTAGCTCCCCCTGGTGGCCCGGCTGTGAAATGTATTGGTGTCTGTGATACCTGTCCAGATGAACTCCTTCAGTGCCATCAGACGTACTATAGCTCCCCTTAGTGGCGGAACCACAGTACTGCAACGACCAGGACTCTGGGGCGCTGCACGGGCAAAGCCAAAAAGCATTACTGAGCATGTGCTAGACAAGATAGATTGCATTGCACACATGTGAGCTCCAATTCCAGAAAATATTGCGGACAGCAGGGAAGGATGGGGTGGAGGAAAAAAGTAGAAACACCCCCCCCATCGGACCGGACACAGGGCATTTACATAGCCCACCAAATTCAGGTGACAGAGTCCCTTTAAGGTTGAATGGAAGTGGGTACTTGAGGAGATTGACAGTTGGAACTGGAACACGTCTTCAATATAGTCATCAGCTAAAGACTGATCACAGGAGGAATAAAGTCTGTGTCTAGATTTTCTTTTCCTTTTTTGAGGAGCAGACATCTATGCAAGCAGAGGGAATCGCTGCCTGCCAAGAGCACATCGAGTATCAAGTAGTGATGCTTTAAATAGGATGCCACACTGACATCATTGGTAATGCAAGCACCAGCAGGAATTAGAACAGGACGTGTGCCTCTAGAAGCGCTCATCAGACCATACGCTGGGCGCATGAGCAAATTACCTGTCTTTCATCCTGCTCGTACTCTGTTGGGCACATGCAAGATTCCAGCTGCCACTCTGGGAAGATCTCAAACACGCCGTTCAAGCTAGGCAGCCTAGGAATGAACAGGAACTGGAGGCTTTTTGCCAAGAAGAGTGAGCAGCTTTACCATCTGATAAAATCAAGAACTTTATCCACAACTACCACAAAACACTTCAAGCTGTCATTGACGTTAGATGGGGCAATACATGGTATTAAGAAATGGGGTATGTGAACTTTTGATCAGGGTCATTTGGATGTTTTGTGTTGTCATTATGATTTAAAAAGAGAAAACACAGTAGTTTGACAATAAATGGCTTCACCCAACCACTAACCATGAGTGGAGAAAATGTTTTGGTGTTATCATTCATATTATCTGAAAAAAAAGGACAAGAAAGCAAAAATTCTGCTGGGGTATGTAAACTTTTGAGCACAACTGTAGAGTAAGAGCTTAATAGCTAATGACTACTCCAACTACATTGGCATAAAAAAGTTAGTGAGTCATAGATGTAAGACTAATCTAATAAGAAAAAAACAGACATAGTTTGCCATAGAAACCCTCTCATTGTATTGTAACCTAAATAGTCACAGCATGTGTGAGGATTAATAGCTTGTTAGGAAGGAGGAGGTTTTTCCTTATCTATTGATAGCTATATAAAGACAATTAGTACCTGAGGCCATGATTCCAATGTAGGGGGACAGATCACTGCAAGAGCACTGTGTTGAGCTGCACCTCAACACGCATTTCACCCTCTAGGCTTCGTCAGGAGGCATGCCAACATGCATATATATTGTAATGCAGCGGGGTTGCTGCAGTGTGACAGACAGGCAGTGACCCAGGAAAGTTCAAAGTAAACGTAGTTTAATGTCCAAAAAGTCACAACATAAACAGCATTCGGTATCCTCCGGATCACAGCCGGGAAACAAGGTAGTCCGTAACCGGGACGCTTACCGTGGGCAACTACACCGTCGTGCACTCTGAGGGGTGCCAGGCCTTTTGGCTCCGCTTGACTCTGTGTTGCTTCACACAGGTTGAGCTCTGCAGAAACTCCTGCTCTATACGCTTGCAAAACCAAAACTGACACATCCAACCCTCTGCTGCAGGCAGGGTTTTTTAAAAGGAACCTGTGGCCATAGGCCACATGGAACACCCGGCTAGGGAGGAAATGGACTGCCCCACAACCATCCTGTAGTCCGTTTAAAAATAAAAGCCCATGGCAGGTTTTCCTAAATCTGCCTTGGACAAATAACTTGCCCAAGACCAACACTTACTTTTATTTTGCATTGTAATTAGTGTTGAGCATTCCGATACCGCAAGTATCGGGTCTCGGCCGATACTTGCGGTATCGGAATTCCGATACCGAGATCCGATACTTTTGTGGTATCGGGAATCGGAATGGGAAGTTCCCAGTGTATGGTTCCCAGGGTCTGAAGGAGAGGAAACTCTCCTTCAGGCCCTGGGATCCATATCCATGTAAAAAATAAAGAATTAAAATATAAAATAGGGATATACTCACCCTCTGACGCGCCCTGGTAGTAACCGGCAGCCTGCTTTGCTTTAAATGAGCGCGTTCAGCACCTTCCATGATGTCACGGCTTTTGATTGGTCGCGTGCCGCTCATGTAACCGCCACGCGACCAATCACAAGCCGCGACATCATCCCTCAGGTCCTAAATTCCCTTCTAGGAATTTAGGACCTGAGGGATGACGTCACGGCTTCTAAATGGTCGCGTGGCGGTCACATGAGCGGCACGCGACCAATCAGAAGCCGTGACGTCATGGAAGGTACTGAACGCGCTCATTTTAAGCAAAGAAGGCTGCCGGTTCACAGCGGTAAGGTCCAGGCTGCGTCGGAGAGGTGAGTATATCAATATTTTTTATTTTAATTCTTTATTTTACACATTCATATGGATCCCAGGGCCTGAAGGAGAGTTTCCTCTCCTTCAGACCCTGGGAACCATCAGGGATACCTTCCAATACTTGAGTCCCATTGTATTGGTATCGGGTATCGGTATCGGCGAGATCCGATACTTTGCCGGTATCGGCCGTTACTTTCCGATACCGATACTTTCAAGTATCAGACGGTATCGCTCAACACTAATTGTAATCAAAGCTATGCCTGTGACTGCAATGCACTCATACGCATCCTGGGGGACACATAGCGATTAGCGACCCTCGCATATTACACCGGTCACTGCCTCACAATATATTTAACCATATCTCCTGTACATAGACCCCGAACCTGTGGGTCTCCAAGGGCAAATTTCCCCACACAGCCCTGCTGTTTCTGTCTTTGTATGTCTTTTTCAGGTCTCATACATTTTCCATATTTGCTTATAATTGTTGATATTATACTAATAAAGTATTTTACTACCGTATATAAATTAATTATTTACGTCTTCTGATTTTTCTAATCTCCATGATTTATACAGTATTAGATGAGATCATATGTGTGCCCTCCATTATCTACTCTGTGAGATTATATAGGTTTCATGACTCTAACACATTTGGGAAGCAAATAGCATTTGTGAAGGTGACTGGTTCTCTTTAATACTGTACCAGCTTGAGCTCAAGGATAAGGGTTTGGAGGTGCTGCAAATGCGCAGTGGATATGAAAGGATCCAATATTAGACCTAGGATGATCAGTGACATTTTGAATTGACTTCTATGTATCTGTAGGAGGGAAGCTGCTGTTTACATGTGTCCCCCATGTCTGTGTCGTTTTATCTCCGTTTCAGTGTCATGTATGTTTTGATTCATCCAGTGGATGCTTTTACCTCTATGCATGAAGTAAGAGAGGGATTACCACAAAGCTAATCTTCTTACAGATAGATTTACCATCTGTATAGTTCTAAATATAATGTAAGCACTGTACTCTGGTTAGTGAAATATACCCCTAAAAATATATATATATTTTTTTTTTCTATAGGCACATATAAAAAAAACAGACAAAATATAAAAGCAGTAGTGTGGATACCATATCCTGTGACCCTAGAGCTAGGCTGGCTTGGCTTTAAACTGCTGCTTGTATGCTCAGACATGTAATGCTAAGCAAGGAATTCAAGTGCTACACAATTTCACCATTGGGGTCTTTCTAGTCTTCACCTTCTGTGGTTTAGGGATATTTGACAGGGCGGTTCCAGTGAAGTGCCATCTGCTGTAGCAACTATAATCCAGAATTGCAGATTGTCCTTGATATTATAACATCTCAAAATGGAATATAGAATAGAACAATCGCTTATAACTCACATTTGTGTGTTCATTGTTACTTTTTTATTATTATTATTATTATTATTATTAGTATTATTTATTTTTATAGCACCATTAGTTCCATGGTGCTGTACATGAGAAAGGGGTTACATACAGAGTTACAGATATCGTTTACAGTAAACAGGTTTACAGTGACAGAATGGTACAGAGGGGAGAGGACCCTGTCCTTGCGGACTTACATTCTATGGGATAGTGGGGAAGAGACAGAAGGTAGGGCGCGAGGCGATGGCGATGCGGTGGCTCTGGCGATGGCGAGGCGGCAGAATGGTTATTGCAGGCTGTAGGCTTTCTTGAAGAGATGGATTTTCAGGTTCCGTCTGAAGGATCTGAGGGTGGTGGATAGTCGGACGTGTTGAGGCATGGAATTCCAGAGGATGGGGGATATTCGGGAGAAATCTTGGAGGCGGTTGTGTGAGGTACGAATAAGTGTGGAGGAGAGTAGGAGGTCTTGGGAGGATCGAAGATTACGTGAGGGAAGATATTGGGAGATTAGTTCAGAGATATAGGGAGGGGACAGGTTGTGGATGGCTTTGTAGATCAGTGTTAGTAGTTTGAAATGGATTCATTGGGGAATTAAGAGCCAGTGGAGAAATTTGCAGAGGGGAGAAGCAGGGGAGTAGCGAGAAGAGAGGTGGATTAGCCAGGCAGCAGAGTTGAGGACAGTCTGGCATTGAAGAAGCTTGACCTGCTTCCATGATATTACTGCACATCGGATGTAGAGGTGAAGTTTTATTCACATGTCGCTTTGGACATTCTGTTTGTCTGTTCCAATTTAGGAATAGACAAAACAAATAAGTGATGTGTTGCATGGTTATGCAAATGGAATCAGAGGGGGCCATTGATTATTAGATTGCTTTGAGGTTTGGCTGAGACCAATTTTTTTTAAACTGGTAGAAAAAAAATCTGTTTTTTCCCTATTGTTAAAACAGGTAGTAAACAGACCCCCAGATAAAGGAGCCACATTGGCCCCATTTGCATAACTGATGCAATGGATTAATTCTTTATTCCAAAAACGGATCATCCAAAATGGCTAAATATATGAATAGAACCTTAAGGCCGGGATCACACATGTGACAAATATGGCCGAGTCTCGCATGTTAATACCCGGCATTGCCGCCGTCACTCAGGACCAGAGTCTGCGGCTCCATGTATTGCTATGCGCCACACGCTCCACTCCTGAGTGACGGCGGCAATGCCAGGTATTAACATGCGAGACTCGGCCGTATTTCTCGCATGTGTGATCCTGGCCTAATACTAATATCTGTGGAAAACAAAAAGTGAATGCAAAAATAAAACTTTATTATAAAACAAATATAACACAGCGATTAAAAAAACCAAAGGTGTATGTGAATACATGTCTCAGTCCAAGATATTGAGCACGAATAGACCATGTTCTAAAACGAAAATAAAGGGTACAGATACGTCGTTGTAATACACAAAAATATTTAAAAAAATACCCCCAATAATGATGATATAAAAGAATTTTAAAAAATATCAAGAATTGGAATGAAATAAATATGATGCTTCACCGCCTAAAAAATGATGATGAGAGAATAAGAAAATAAAAAACGCTAGAGGTGTGTAGTGGCAACAGCGATATTAGTCAAGATAGAAAAACTATGGATGGTAGAAAAATATAGTAACAAAGACTGTAAATAAAATTGACATCAACACATAGAAAAAGAGAAAATAACAAAGCAAATTCAGCCAACTATATGTGATAAAGAGGAGGTGATCAGAGAGGCCTAAAGTTTTTAGTACGGAAATCTGCCCAACATTTTCCACAGTGTGCACTGTGAACTTTACGATTCACTCCTGACTTTGGCTGCTGAATGCTGGCAAACAATGTAAGAAACCCCAGATATGTAAGGATTAGAGGGACTGTTAGACCAAGGCCATGGAATACTTGGTTTTTTATGCCTGGATATGCTTTTTAATATGTAAAGACAAAAAATGTTGTTCAACTCAGTTTACTATAGAGGGCGCTAAAATCTAGTATATCAGCAGCTTTTGTGCCACAGTCTGGGAATCCCAAATCACAAGCTCAGACTTGCTGTCTGTTTATTCTTCAAGACTAATATGGATCCATAGATGATTGTAAACCTGTCCAGACAGGTCGTGGAGCTTTTTTGAGGGCAACTTTCTCACTAATATACTGAATATGCTGCTAATTAGACAGAAGCTTCCAAATTGAAGTCATAATTTGAAAGGGAAGATTCACTTGTTGTTAGTGTTTAGTATATCACTCGCCTGTCTGCCAGGCAACAAAGCAAAATCTGCTTACCAAATAGTTACTTAATCTATTAACTTAGTGACCTTCTGACAAATTCTAGTAAATGATCAGTATATCTGTTTGCAGAAATCCATACAACCAGGATCAAAGTTTGACCGCTAACCCTCACCCAGCCCCTAGATTCACCACTAATTCTTGGATCAGATGAGCTTGCTTGCATGCTTATTTAATAGGAAGAGAGAAGTGAGCTTGTGCCAGGTACCACTGACAGTATTGATCTCTGGGATCAATGAAAAAGTCTAGAGGCTGTCCTGTCTTTTTTTTTTCTCAGTGACAGGTGGATACTTTTAAAGGAGTTCTTTACTTTGTTAGTGGAAAAAAAACACCTCATAGGGAAAACAGGATCAACATTACCCACACATGATGCGCACGTCTCAGCCAAAGAGTTCTTCTTAGCATAAAGTCCAATGTCCAAAAGCAAAAAGACAGCGCCCCACAAGTTGGTGAAATAAATCACATTTTATTCTGCCATCTGTGGCGACGTTTCGATCCCAAAGATCTTTATCAAGCACAGTACAGCATTGACTTAATCCCATTTAAATAGTATAAACACCACCCCCTAGTTAACAAACACCAATCAATACATACAAAAACGTATACAATCAATTATGGAGAAAAACCCACACATCAAATATAAAAACACTTCACATGGTTTTGGGTTGAAAAAGTACCTTGAAAGGGCACAGAACGCATCTTCTGATCGCTCATCCACCTAAAATATATGGTAATACATGCCAAAACTATCGTCCATTACTGATGTAAACAATCCCTTCACCAATCACAATGCCACATTTATGTTGTCATGGTGATGGTTGCTCGTCAGCTTCCTATAGCCAAACCTCCAAACGCCCAGGGCCAATCATTGCAAATCATCTCATAGGTCACAAAGAACATTGCTTCATCGCAGCTGTAAGCATGGTTAGAAGTCCTTATCCGATTGGTCATGTATGCGCTCTGTCCACAGTAACACTGCGCAGGTCACGGCGTCCATAAAACATCGGTCATCCAACTAATCACAGGAGCACTCCGCCCCCATCCCTATTGC
The DNA here is from genome assembly GCF_051348905.1 of Ranitomeya variabilis. Lineage (NCBI taxonomy): Eukaryota > Metazoa > Chordata > Amphibia > Anura > Dendrobatidae > Ranitomeya > Ranitomeya variabilis. The sequence goes on along the minus strand of NC_135235.1, from coordinate 157,167,212 downwards.
GCATGTGCCAGCATCACAAATCATCCTGGAACTTCACCAAAACAAAGAAACAAAACTGCATGCATATTAAGTAAATGTAATATATTGCCGCACTCTTAAAGTGCTCAGCGCAGCACAAAGAATTGCAATAATATAAGGACAAACAGCATAATTCATTGGTCAATAGCATTACTATACCCATTATACACTGCTCAAAAAAATAAAAGGAACACTAAAATCCCACATCCTAGATATCACTGAATGAAATATTCCAGCTGTAAATCTTTATTCATTACATAGTGGAATGTGTTGAGAACAATAAAACCTAAAAATGATCAATGTAAATTACAACTAATATCCCACGGAGGTCTGGAGTTGGAATGATGCTCAAAATCAAAGGGGAAAATGATGTTACAGGCTGATCCATCTTCAGTGGAAATGCCTCAAGACAAGGAAATGATGCTCAGTTGTGTGTGTGGCCTCCATGTGCCTGTATGATCCCCCTATAGTGCCTGGGCATGCTCCTGATGAGGCGGCGGATGGTCTCCTGAGGGATCTCCTCCCAGACCTGGGCTAAAGCATCCACGAACTCCGGGACAGTCTGTGGTGCCACGTGACGTTGGTGGATGGTGCGAGACATGATGTTCCAGATGTGTTCAATCGGATTCAGGTCTGGGGAATGGGTGGGCAAGTCCATAGCTTCAATGCCTTCATCTTGCAGGAACTGCTGACACACTTCTTGCCACAGCTTGCATTGATGTGCCATCCTGGATGAGCTGCACTACCTGAGCCACTTGTGTGGGTTGTAGAGTCTGTCTCATGCTACCACGAGTGTGAAAGCACAACCAACATTTAAAAGTGCCCAAAACATCAGCCAGAAAGCATTGGTACTGAGATGTGGTCTGTGGTCCCCACCTGTAGAACCACTCCTTTATTGAAGGTGTCTTGATAATTGCCAATAATTTCCATCTGTTGTCTATTCCATTTGCACAACAGCATATGAAATTGATTGTCAAACAGTGTTGCTTCCTAAGCGGACAATTTCACAGAAGTTTGATTTACTTATTATAGTAAGTTATATTCTGTTGTTTAAGTGTTCCCTTTATTTTTTTGAGCAGTGTATATAATTTAATGCTAAAAGTACTTACATGCACATCATACATATAAACCTTTACATCACGCTCTAAAGCAGCAAAAAACCACTACAAATAGGTAAATTAATTAAACCCTAGTATTATCCCATAATATTTCAAAATATGTCTCAATATTGCATTACTAAGGGCAGCAATATAATAAATAAACCATATAGTTAAATACAATATCAAAACAAATAGCCAGAGCACAGTGGGAGATCCCAGCTCCACATAGGAACTCCAAACTCACCCAATTATAATTGATTCTCTATAAACCAGAGAACAAATATCTGTGGATTCACAGGAGTATCCCAGTGTGCTCTCACCAATACATCAAACATCATATGTGCAGAATATTACAATCCCATATGCGTCACCAATCTTAGTATTCCAGTCAGAATTAGCTCGAGTTGTATTATACCAGACAAAAAACCTATTTCAGCTCCAGGACAACTCCACTCTGCTGAGCTAACCAAGCTGCCTATCGTTAAGCCTGTAAACCCAGAGCTGGATATTGGGAATGATAGTCCCACCCAGACTCTTTTGGTTGCTCCTAAATCCCGGACAAAAATCCAAAATTCAGTCAAATTAAAACTTTCTCAGTAACCTAGTGTTAGTGGTAAAGACTTTACATTATCGAGGCCAAACACGGTAATCTATATATATATATATATATATATATATATATATATATATATATAGCAAGTTTTAAATCTAGAAAATCACATTGTATGATTCTTACATAATTAATTTGCACTTTATTGCATGAAATAAGTATTTAATTCAGCAAGAATCCCGGCTCTCACAAGACCTTTTAGTTTTTCTTTCTACTCTGTACTCATTACCTGTATTAACTGCACCTGTTTTAACTCATTACCTGTATGGAAGACTCCTGTCCACACACTCAATCAATCACACTGTGATACAGTGGACACATTTAACTTATCATAGGTACTATAGAATTTTATATATAGAGAGAGAGAGAATTGCAATCAGAATGATTCAACCATCATTGCAAATTAGATTTATGAGCAAAATTTACCATACAATATATTTACAATAAGCTAAACAAGCAATATGTAAAAAAAACCCTCAGTATAATTGATATAACAAGTGTTTTCAACACAAAATGCCACTTTTAATAACAACAGCTTAATGATGTGTCTTTAGGTCTTCATAGAGCTATTTTGGCTGTTACCCACTGAAAATAGCAACTTTTGCCTGCAGTTTTGAGGAATCTTGGCCCTTTATTCATGCATAATGAAATCCAGTTCACTTAAATTCTTGTAGGTTGCAATCACCTTGTTCAAATTCCACCAAAGATTTTTTATTGGGTTCAAGCCGGGGCGACTGAGTAAGTCAATTCATAATTATGAAAACAATTCATGGTGGACTTTGAGGTATGCTTGGTATCTGTGTCAGGTTGGAAGGTCTAATGATACCCAAGCTTTAGCTTTCTCACAGAAAGCATACAGGAAAGATATATATCTTGGTACCGTGTTAGCCAGTAGATAGAAAAATACTTAGAATTGACAGTCCTCAAAGGTATCAACCACTGAGGACTCTCAATTCTAAATATTTTTCACAGAAAGCATGACATTCTCTCCTAGTTACTTGATTGAAAACATATTCCCCTGTACACACTGCAAGTTTCCAAGGGCAGAGAAGCCTAGCAGCCCAAGAGCATAACCGAGCCACTGCCATACTTCACTATTGGCGGAGTGTTCTTTTCAGTGCATGCTTTATTCTTCCTCCTCCATACATAACGCTAATCCATAAATCTGAAAAATGTTTGTTTTATTGCTCTGCAACACAGAACTGAATCCCAAAACTTTTGTTCACTATTTATAAGGGTTTTAGCAAATTGGAGATGACTTTTCCTGTGCTTTAGGGTCTATAAAGGTGTATCTGTCTTGGACTTTTCCTACATGTCTATTTTAACACAGGAGTGAGTGTTTCTGCCACATCATCAGTCCAATGTGCTCATCATAAATAAAGTCCACTACATATAAGCTCAGTGTCCACTAGAGCTCCTACATCACTGGCTTGATTTAGGATTGGAGACATGGCAGAAACACTCACTCATGTGATGTAACAGGGAAATGTGTAACCTGGAAAAGAAACTGCGGCGAGCTCCTGCTGTTTCGTCTGTATACTCATTTATCATAAGTGGCTTTTGCTTTCTCCCCTGGCCAGGAGCTGTGGTATGTGCCAACCGTGAACTGAATCAGCCCTGCACAGTCAGATACAACCATTACACAGTACACAGCAGGGGCACATTTACAAGATTATCTCAGCACAGGAACATTTTTTTAAACGCAACAAATTGTTGAACTTATTATTATTATTTCAAGATCTATTGATTAAAATGTTCTATGTGGGAAAACTTTTATCTTTGAACTTGCGAACTATGCTTCCAATTTTATCTCTATGAACATTCATTGCTTTTTCTCTCTTTTCTATTGCTTGTGCAAGGCAGTCATATTTTCCATCCTCAGAAATGCAGCTGGATGCTGGTATTTAGCTATGTATCAAGCTTCCAACCAGTCATGATAATAACAGAGGTGCTCTATAAAGTACTGAAATGCTTTTCAGAATCGGGGCTGATTAATTCTCAGACTGTAATAGTCATTAAAAGTATGTATTTTTCATTTGGTGAAACTAAATGTTATATTACTTATGTAAAAATATTTAAATTGGTATTGTTTGATTATTTGATTTCAATAGCAAAAAGCACAAAACTACACTCATGCACCCTGGCAATGCTGCTACTCTGAATATTCCTACTGCAAACAATAGCTCCTGAACATTAAAATTGCAACACCAGGAAGGAAAATCACAGGATTAATAGACATGTTAGTGATATGCAAATGGTACAACTTTAAAAAAATCTAAATTTATTCAGTATAGAGTATGAAACACAGTACAGACCAAAAGTTTGGACACATCTTCTCATTTAAAGATTTTTCTATATTTTCATGACTATGAAAATTGTAAATTCACACTGAAGGCATGATTCCCGGTGACTACCTCTTGAAGCTTATCAAGAGAATGCCAAGAGTGTGGAAAGAAGTCATCAAAGCAAAAGGTGGCTACTTTGAAGAACCTAGAATATAAGACATATTTTCAGTTGTTTCACACTTTTTTGTTAAGTTTATAATTCCACATGTGTTAATTCATAGTTTTGATGCCTTCAGTGTGAATTTACAATTTTCATAGTCATGAAAATACAGAAAAATCTTTAAATGAGAAGGTGTGTCCAAACTTTTGGTCTGTACTGTACATGCACAATCACATCTTTGCATGCTATCAAGGAGCATATTAAAGTGAATCTGTTAGGTCAGATAACGTTATTAATCTACAGATATAGAGTTAATCTACAGGTTAATCATGTTATGAAGCTGCCCGTACTGAAAATGCGTCACACAGAAGAATATTAACTATATTTCTCATGGTAGCTGTTGGCTCCAAAGATACAAAGACAATTTTGATTTGCTAAACTTGAAAAATGTGATTTTTTTACTGCAAAAATTAAACTTCCTAAGGGATATTTTGTCTGCTAAAGGCTTGTGACCTCTCTAAGGGCCAACCCATTAAGGAGTGGGTGCAAACCAAGTCTCTGGAGGCCTTGCAAGTGTTTCCTTGGATTTGCTAACTACTAAATTTATAAATAGTGTTGAGCATTCCGATACCGCAAGTATCGGGTATCGGCCGATACTAGCGGTATCGGAATTCCGATACCGGGATTCCGATACTTGGCGCGTATCGGATACCGGAATCGGAAGTTCAATGATTCAAAATTCAGAAATTCAGCCAATGAGAAAGATTCCAAGTGTGGGCACATCCTGTTTAGCATGGAGGGCATGAAACTACTGGCAAGGCTGTGATTGGCTGCTGAAATGATGTCATGATGCAGTTTAAAAGTCGCTGGCGCCATTTTGCGATCACTCTGCTGTGAATTCAGTTAGTGACAGGACGCTGTTTGCTGACTGAGGGACAGTTTAGAGATAGCGATTTGCTTCTTTGTGCTTTCCAAAGGCTAATTTAGCAACCGCTGTGTTCACCTACTATTCACCTTCCTTTTGCCTTGTAGCGCTGTTTTCACAGCGATCTGCAAGGTCTCTCTGTGTGTGTGTGTGAGTGCAGCCCACTCTCTAGTCTGAGTGCAGCCACATAGGCCATCCATAGCTGGTTGTATTCAGTTCAGGGAGGGTGGTTCATTGCCTCATACTGTCCTTTTTTTTTTTTTTTTTGAAGTAGTGCAGGCTGCTGCACATTTTTTCCAAAAATTCCTATTAGTGTCTTTCCACCCGTCTCCAGCTAATTTGTGGAAAAACACTACATAGGATAAAGTAGAGGAGGGTTTTTGGGCCTTGCAGCGCCGTTTACGGCTGTCTGCACGGTCTCCGTGTGACTGCAGCTCGCCCTGTAATCTGTGAGCAGCTATAGCCTGGTTGTCTCCAGCTCAGGGTTTTTCACTGCGTCATACCGCCAAATCAATTTTCTTTTTTTTCAAAGTAGTGTAGTCTGCTGCTAATTTATTTTAAAAAATCCTATTAGTGTCTTTCCACCCGTCTCCAGCTAATTTGTGGAAAAACACTACATAGGATAAAGTAGAGGAGGGTTTTTGGGCCTTGCAGCGCCGTTTACGGCTGTCTGCACGGTCTCCGTGTGACTGCAGCTCGCCCTGTAGTCTGTGAGCAGCCGTAGCCTGGTTGTCTGCAGCTCAGGGTTTTTCACTGCGTCATACCGCCAAATCAATTTTCTTTTTTTTCAAAGTAGTGTAGTCTGCTGCTAATTTATTTTAAAAAATCCTATTAGTGTCTTTCCACCCGTCTCCAGCTAATTTGTGGAAAAACACTACATAGGATAAAGTAGAGGAGGGTTTTTGGGCCTTGCAGCGCCGTTTACGGCTGTCTGCACGGTCTCCGTGTGATTGCAGCTCTATCCGTTGTCAGTTCAGCCCCAAAAAAATAAATAAATAATAAAGTTCACCAAACACACCAGTTACACCACTTTACATTTGTGTAGGCCACATTAGCTCATATTCAAGTCTAGTCCACACTTTAGAAAATTAGTGTGTCTTATACCTGTTAGGAGGAGTTGCTCAGGAATAAGCACACAAAGCCGTTAGTACTTTTCTGCTTATCTTTATCAGTCAACCAAGATGAAGAAGGCAGTGAGTAAGGCACGTGGGCGTGGGCGTGGGCGCGGAGCAGGGAGGGGACGTGGGGATTCTGTGCCTGCTGCGGGCACCGGTGACTCATCAGCACCCACTTTCACAAGGGAACAGTCGTTCATGCGCAGCTTTGTCGCCGAGCGCCGTACACCGCTGCTGCGTGAAGACCAAATTGAAGCCGTTGTGGGATGGATGGCAGCTAATGCATCAACTTCCATTAGTGCCACATCCTCTCAGACACAGAGCACTGGAGAGCAGCCATCTGTCTCTTCACCACCTGCAAAATTGCCCAGGCAGACAGAGATCCCAGGACAGGAGCAGTCTCTACTTCTGTTCTCTGAATCATCTCTTGGCTTGGAAACAGGGGGCCAGCCAAGCAGCATTGGAGAAATGGAAGAAGAGGCAGGGTGCAGTGATGCCCAACAGCTTTTTCTGTCTTCCTCTGAAGAGGCGGGTGGGCCAGTGGCTCCGGTCACCACCTCGCAGGCCGCATCAGCTGATGATGACACTCAGGTGCCACTTACTGGTGCGTGCTCTGCTGCTGAGACTACCCAGGAGGAGCAGTTGGGGGCAGAGGGTAGTGTAGATGATGAGGTCCTTGACCCATCTTGGCGTCAGGGACAGGAAGGTGGTGGGAGCAGCTCTGAGGAAGAGATTCCCCGTACGGCCCAAAGAGGGAGAGGGAGGGGGAAGACTGCGGATCCTGCAGCCTCCGCTTTGGCACCCGTAAGGAGCATGTCTCTTCCAAAAGTCAAAAGGGGGGCTCCCAAGACTTGCAGTGCCTGGTCCTTTTTTGACACAGTTGCAGATGACATTTGCTATGTCAGATGCAAGGTGTGTCATCAAAAAATCAAAAGAGGTCAAAAAGTCGCCAACCTCAATACCTCCAACATGTGGAAACATGTGCGCAACAGGCACCCGGCGGAGTTAGACAAACACACTGAAGAGCTAGGCCAACCAACAGCGGCAGCTACCACCTCTTCAGCTCGTGTTGCCTCTTCCTCTAGCTCACACGCAGCTGGTTCGGCTTCCTCCCAGGATCGCCGTGGAAGAACCTCTGGCCCTGTTGTCCAGAGACCCGCTGTCATTCCACCCGCAGCACCACTTTCCCAGTCAACCACACACTCCCAGCCCAGTCTACAGCCATCGGTAGTACAGGCATGGGAGAAAAGGCGGCCTTTCTCGTCAAACCACCCACGAGCACAGGCTCTGACTGCAGGCATTGCCAAACTTCTGTCACTGGAAATGCTGTCATTCAGGCTGGTGGAGACTGACAGCTTCCGTGACTTGATGTCATTGGCAGTCCCACAGTACAGTGTGCCCAGCCGCTTTTACTTCAGCAGGCAAGCCGTCCCTGCCCTGCACAAGCATGTGGAGGGACACATAAAACACGCGCTACTGAACGCCGTCAGTAGCAAGGTCCACCTCACCACCGATGCGTGGACCAGTCAACATGGACAGGGGCGATACCTTTCCCTCACTGCCCATTGGGTTAATGTCGTTGAGCCGGGTACAGACCGTGCGAGTGGCGCAGGACGTGTCCTGCCCACTCCAAGGATTGCAGGAATCCATTCTGTACGCATTGACTCCTCCTCTTACACCAGTTCCTCAGAATCATCGCTGCAGGAGCCGTCACAGTCCACCTCCACATGGACCCGTGATGAACGTGTACCTGTTACGACCGACATGAGCACAGCCATGGCCAAACGTCAACAGGCCATCTTGAAATTAATTTTTTTGGGGAATCGTAGCCACACAGCGCAGGAGCTCTGGAATGCCATCAAGCAGGAGAGCGATGTGTGGTTTGAGCCAGCGAATCTCCAGCCAGGCATGGTAGTGTGTGATAATGGCCGAAATCTGGTGGCAGCCCTGGGCCTCGGCAACCTCACTCACATCCCATGTCTGGCACATGTGCTCAATTTGGTCGTGCAGAGTTTTTTGAGGGACTATCCGGATCTTGATGCACTGCTGCACAAGGTCCGCCTAGAGTGTGCTCACTTGCGGCGTTCCAGCACGGCAAAAGCGCGCATTGCGGCTCTGCAGCGCCGACACCGCCTGCCGGAACATCGCATCATATGTGACCTACCTACCAGGTGGAATTCCACGTTACATATGTTGGAGCGGTTGTGTGAGCAGCAGCAAGCTGTAATGGAGTACCAGCTGTATCAGGCGCAAAAAAGTCGCAGTCAGCGCCGTACAGACTTCACAACCACAGAGTGGGCCACTATGAAGGATGTCTGCCAGGTTTTGCGTCCCTTTGATTATTCCACGCGGATGGCGAGTGCAGATGATGCACTAGTCAGCATGACTGTCCCCCTTATCTGCCTGCTTGAAAAATCACTGCAAGCGCTAAGGGATGATGTTGTGGAAGAGGTGGAGGATGAGGATTCACCACTTCCATCATCTTCTGGACAGTCAGCGCCACGTGGTTCCTCACAAACGCGTAGGCAGGGGACAGTTTGTGAGGAGGATGAGGAGGAGTCAATGGAGGAGGAAGACATCCGTCCAGAGGAGGGAGTTCCCGAATTGTCCAGTACTCAGTGTGTACAGCGAGGGTGGGGTGATGACGAGCGGGCAGAGATCACGCCTCCAGCTGGGGACAGCGTTTCTTGGGCAGTTGGCAGTCTGCAGCACATGGTGGATTACATGCTGCAGTGCCTGAGAAACGACCGCCGCATCGACCACATTCTCAACATGTCTGATTATTGGGTGTTCACCCTCCTCGATCCTCGCTACCGGGACAACGTAGAAAGCCTCATCACACCGTTGAACCGGGAGCGAAAAATGCGGGAGTACCAAGACACACTGGTCAGTTCCATCATCTTCTCCATTCCAACTGAGAGAAGTGCTGCTAGTGCATTCCAAAGCAGCTCAGTGCGTCCAGGCAGTGGTGGAGGCTCTGCACAAAGAGGGAGCAGAAGCAGTGCCTCTGCCCAAGGCAAGACCAGTATGGCTGAACTGTGGCACAGTTTTCTGTGCCCGCCACAAAAGTCTACACCATCACAGACGGCTCCAGTCAGCAGGAGGCAACGGTTCCGTCAGATGGTGACAGACTACATGTCTTGCCCTCTTGCTGTACTCCCAGACGGCTCTTCCCCTTTCAAGTTTTGGGTCTCAAAGCTGGATACATGGCCAGAGCTAAGCCAGTATGCATTGGAGGTGCTGTCTTGCCCTGCGGCCAGTGTATTATCGGAACGTGTCTTTAGTGCTGCAGGTGGTGTACTAACTGACCGTCGCATGCGACTATCCTCCGATAACGTTGACCGGCTTACTTTCCTGAAAATGAACAAGGCCTGGATCTCGCAGGAATTTGCCACTCCTCCTCCTGATTAAATAATTAGGTCACTGTATACGTTATCCAGGTCTCCTGTTGTGTTCATCTTTCTACCACCTGAACTTAAATTCCTGGGCTCCAACACCGCCAGTTGAGGCTCAGATGTGCCGTCTGCACAGTCAAAACATACGACCCAGTGTTATTGGGTTTCAGTAACGTCAGCTGATCCCCAGCTGTGTAGCCGGCAATGTGTCATGCGACCGCCACGCTGACACAACAACTGAAATGTAAGGGAATCTGTCCCCCCCCCCCAAGGCGTTTGTTACTGAAAGAGCCACCTTGTGCAGCAGTAATGCTGCACAAGGAAAAAGGTAGCTATTTTGGTTTTGCTCCTTGCACACGCAAAACTTAACACTTATAAAATGTGTCCACTGATACCGTAAAACCGTCCCGGAGGTGGGACTTTCCTTCGTAATATGACGCAGCACAGCCGTCATTCCTACCCCCCCGGCGCCGCGCCCCGGCTCCTCAGCGTTGTTTGATTCCGTCCCGGAGCCTGCGCTGTTATGTTATCCCGTGGCCAGGCACACTTAGCGCTGCCCGTCTTCTGGCATCATTTGGTGTCAGGCTGGCTGCGCCTGTGCGGCCACGCTGGCCGAGAGCCCGCCTCGCAGTGTCTTCTGATTTAATCCCACTGGGGGCCTGGGATCTATGGACATGCGCAGTGCATATCTGAACCTCCACCTCTCACTCATCTCACTATGGCTTCTTCAGACTGTTCGGTGTCAGCTGGTCCCTAATAGCATGCCACGGCCGTGACACCGCACAGTCTGAAAAAGAAGCCGTAGGGAGGGGAGTGAGAGGCGAGGATATGCACTGCGCATGGCCATGGATCCCAGGCCCCCAGTGGGATTACATCAGAAGACACTGCGAGGCGGGCTCTCGGCCAGCGCGGCCGCACAGGCGCAGCCAGCCTGACACCAAATGATGTCAGAAGATGGGCAGCGCTAAGTGTGCCTGGCCACGGGATAACATAACAGCGCAGGCTCCGGGACGGAATCAAACAACGCTGAGGAGCCGGGGCACGGCGGCGGGGGGGTAGTAATGATGGCTGTGCTGCGTCATATTACGAAGGAAAGTCCCACCTCCGGGACGGTTTCACGGCTTCAGGGGACACATTTTAAAAGTGTTTAGTTCTGTGTTTGCAAGGAGCATGATGAAAAGAGCCACCTTTTCCTTTTGCATCTTTTGTGCTGCACAAGCTGGCTCTTTCAGCTACAAACGCCTTGGGGGGGGGGTTAAAGGTTCCCTTTCGACTTTCTCAGGCTTCGGCCTACATTGTGTTCCTCTGCTTTTCCACCTGCCCCTGGGCTCCAACACCGCTAGTTGCCGTCCAGAAGTGCTGTACGCACAGTCAACAGTCGCTCCTCTGTTATTGGGGTTCAGTAACGTCAGCTGTTCCCCTGCTGTGTGTGTGGCAATCCCTCCTACCTCCTCCAACCTCCTCCAACCTCCTCCTCCTCCACCTGTCCCTGGGCTCCAACACCGCCAGTTGCCGTCCAGAAGTGCTGTACGCACAGTCAACAGTCCCTCCTCTGTTATTGGGGTTCAGTAACGTCAGCTGTTCCCCTGCTGTGTGTGTGGCAATCCCTCCTACCTCCTCCAACCTCCTCCAACCTCCTCCTCCTCCACCTGTCCCTGGGCTCCAACACCGCCAGTTGCCGTCCAGAAGTGCTGTACGCACAGTCAACAGTCCCTCCTCTGTTATTGGGGTTCAGTAACGTCAGCTGTTCCCCTGCTGTGTGTGTGGCAATCACTCCAACCTCCTCCAACCTCCTCCTCCTCCACCTGTCCCTGGGCTCCAACACCGCCAGTTGCCGTCCAGAAGTGCTGTACGCACAGTCAACAGTCCCTCCTCTGTTATTGGGGTTCAGTAACGTCAGCTGTTCCCCTGCTGTGTGTGTGGCAATCCCTCCTACCTCCTCCAACCTCCTCCAACCTCCTCCTCCTCCACCTGTCCCTGGGCTCCAACACCGCCAGTTGCCGTCCAGAAGTGCTGTACGCACAGTCAACAGTCCCTCCTCTGTTATTGGGGTTCAGTAACGTCAGCTGTTCCCCTGCTGTGTGTGTGGCAATCCCTCCTACCTCCTCCAACCTCCTCCAACCTCCTCCTCCTCCACCTGTCCCTGGGCTCCAACACCGCCAGTTGCCGTCCAGAAGTGCTGTACGCACAGTCAACAGTCCCTCCTCTGTTATTGGGGTTCAGTAACGTCAGCTGTTCCCCTGCTGTGTGTGTGGCAATCCCTCCTACCTCCTCCAACCTCCTCCAACCTCCTCCTCCTCCACCTGTCCCTGGGCTCCAACACCGCCAGTTGCCGTCCAGAAGTGCTGTACGCACAGTCAACAGTCCCTCCTCTGTTATTGGGGTTCAGTAACGTCAGCTGTTCCCCTGCTGTGTGTGTGGCAATCCCTCCTACCTCCTCCAACCTCCTCCAACCTCCTCCTCCTCCACCTGTCCCTGGGCTCCAACACCGCCAGTTGCCGTCCAGAAGTGCTGTACGCACAGTCAACAGTCCCTCCTCTGTTATTGGGGTTCAGTAACGTCAGCTGTTCCCCTGCTGTGTGTGTGGCAATCACTCCTACCTCCTCCAACCTCCTCCTCCTCCACCTGTCCCTGGGCTCCAACACCGCCAGTTGCCGTCCAGAAGTGCTGTACGCACAGTCAACAGTCCCTCCTCTGTTATTGGGGTTCAGTAACGTCAGCTGTTCCCCTGCTGTGTGTGTGGCAATCCCTCCTACCTCCTCCAACCTCCTCCTCCTCCACCTGTCCCTGGGCTCCAACACCGCCAGTTGCCGTCCAGAAGTGCTGTACGCACAGTCCCGACAGTCCCTCCTCTGTTATTGGGGTTCAGTAACGTCAGCTGTTCCCCTGCTGTGTGTGTGGCAATCCCTCCTACCTCCTCCAACCTCCTCCTCCTCCACCTGTCCCTGGGCTCCAACACCGCCAGTTGCCGTCCAGAAGTGCTGTACGCACAGTCAACAGTCCCTCCTCTGTTATTGGGGTTCAGTAACGTCAGCTGTTCCCCTGCTGTGTGTGTGGCAATCACTCCTACCTCCTCCAACCTCCTCCTCCTCCACCTGTCCCTGGGCTCCAACACCGCCAGTTGCCGTCCAGAAGTGCTGTACGCACAGTCAACAGTCCCTCCTCTGTTATTGGGGTTCAGTAACGTCAGCTGTTCCCCTGCTGTGTGTGTGGCAATCACTCCAACCTCCTCCAACCTCCTCCTCCTCCACCTGTCCCTGGGCTCCAACACCGCTAGTTGCCGTCCAGAAGTGCTGTACGCACAGAGCCAAACACCTCGCCAATGTGTTAGTGGGGTTCAGCACCGCCAGCTGTTCCCCTGCTGTGTATACGGCAACGTGTACTGCGACCGCCACGCAGGCACAACAAGTTAAATGTAAGGGAACCTGACCCCCCCCCCCCCCCCAGGCGTTTGTTACTGAAGGAGCCACCTTGTGCAGCAGTAATGATGCAAAGGGAAAAAGTGCCTCTTTTCGTGATGCTCCTTGCACATGCTGAACCAAACACTTATGAAATGTGTCCCCACACAGCGTTAAACCGTCCGGTAGGTGGAACTTTCCTTTGTCGTGTGACGCAGCACAGCCATCATTTTTACCCCCTTGGCGTCGTGCGCCCCCTCCTCAGCGTTGTTTGAATCTGTCCCGGAGCCTGCGCTGTTAGGTTAGCCCTTGGCCATGCACACATGTTGCGCTGCCCGTCTTCTGACCTCATTTGGTGTCAGGCTGGCTGCACCTGTGCGGGTGCGCTGGCCGAGATCCCGCCTCGCAGTGTCGTCTAATGTAATCCCACCGCGGGCCTGTGATCCGTGCCCGTGCGCAGTGCATATCCTCTCCTCTCACTCCCCTCCCTACGGCTTCTTCAGACTGTGCGATGTCAGCTGGTCCCTAATAGCATGCCACGGCCGTGACACCGCACAGTCTGAAAAAGCCGTAGGGAGGGGAGTGAGAGGAGAGGATATGCACTGCGCACGGGCACGGATCACAGGCCCGCGGTGGGATTACATTAGACGACACTGCGAGGCGGGATCTCGGCCAGCGCACCCGCACAGGCGCAGCCAGCCTGACACCAAATGAGGTCAGAAGACGGGCAGCGCAACATGTGTGCATGGCCAAGGGCTAACCTAACAGCGCAGGCTCCGGGACAGATTCAAACAACGCTGAGGAGGCGGCGCACGGCGCCAAGGGGGTAAAAATGATGGCTGTGCTGCGTCACACGACAAAGGAAAGTTCCACCTACCAGACGGTTTAACGCTGTGAGGAGACACATTTCATAAATGTTAGGTTCCGCATGTACAAGGACCATAATTAAAAGAGCTAAGTTTACCTTTTCCAGCATTAGTGCTGTACACAATGGCTCTTTCAGCTACAAACGCCTGGGGGGGGGGGGGGTTAAAGGTTTCCTTTCAACTTGCTCGAGTGCAGGCTTCGGCCTACACTCCGCTCCCCCTGCTCCTCCTGCTGACCCTGGGCTCTAACACCGCCAGTTTTTGCCCAGATGTGCTAGCTGCACAGAGAAAAACACCAGCCAATGTGTCAGTGGGGTTCAGCACCGCCAGCTGTTCCCCTGCTGTGTAGCCGGCAACGTGTCCTGCGACCGCCACGCAGACACAAGAACTGAAATTGAAGGGAACCTGTCCCCCCTCCCCCAGGTGTTTCTATGTTTTACAGCTACCTTGAACAGCAGTAATGCTGCATGTGTTCAAGGTGGCTCAGAAACTTATTCTCCTTGCCCATGTTGAAGTGAACACGTCTAAAATGTGTCCTCTGTGACCATTAAAACGTCCCTCAGGTGTGATTTGACTTTGTATTGACACACGCAACAAGCTCCTTGGTAACGCTGCCCGTCTTCTGGCATCATTGTTTGGCTGGCTGCGCCTCTGCGGCCGCCCTGACCCACACAACAGCCCTCGTTGTCTTATTTAATGGGACTGCGAGGGTGTGATTGATGGGCAGGATCAGTGCATCAGTTCGCCTGTCCCTCCTCTCCTTCCGCCTTCTTCGGACTGTGCGGCTTCATGGCCGTGGCATGCGATAAGGGATCAGATGACGCCGCACAGTCTGAAGCGGGTGTAAGGACCCGAGTGTGAGAGGCGAACATATGTGCTGCGCCAGGCCCTGAATCCCAGCCCCGCAGTGTTTTAACAATGTTAAGACACTGCGGGGCTGGGATTCATGGTCATCGCGAACCGCACCGGCCGACATTACATGATGCCAGAAGATGGGCAGCGCTAACGGCGCTAGGCCAGGGGATAACACGACAGCGCAGACTCCTGTACAGCAAATAACAACGCTCGGGAGGCTGCACCCAGCACCAAGGTGGGATTCTTGACACCTGTGCTGCGTCTCATTACAAAGGGAACTCTCGCCTCCATTACACAGTTTGACTGTATAAAGGGCTAAATGTTATACGTGTTCCATTCAGCGTGTGCAAGGAGAAAAATTACAAGAGCAACCTTTGACTTGCGCAGCACTGCTGCTGCATAAGCTGTGGCTCTTCTACTTTGTAACCCCTGAGGGGGGGTTAAAGGTGACTTTTGAAATCGGTTCAATTAGGCTTCGGCCTACACTCTGCTCCACCTGCAGAGCCCGGGCTCCAACAACGCTAGTTGCTGTCCGGAAGTGCTGGCTGCACAGAGCCAAACACCTCGCCAATGTGTCAGTGGGGTCCAGCACCGCCAGCTGTTCCCCTGCTGTGTAGCCGGCAACGTGTCCTGCAAAAGCCACGCAGACACAACACACCCAAAGCTGCCGCCTGTGCAGGCTTCGGCCTACACTCCCCTCCCCCTGCTCCTCCTCCTCCTGCTCCTCCTCCTGCTGTCCCTGGGCTCTAACACACCGCCAGTTGGGGCCCAGATGTGCTAGCTGCACAGAGAAAAACACCAGCCAATGTGTCAGTGGGGTCCAGCACCGCCAGCTGTTCCCCTGCTGTGCAGCCGGCAACGTGTCCTGCAAAAGCCACGCAGACACAAGAACTGAAATTGAAGGGAACCTGTCCCCCCTCCCCCAGGCGTTTTTACGTTATCCAGCCACCTTGTACAGCGGTAATGCTGCATGTGTGCAAGGTGGCTCAGAAACGTATTCTCCTCGCACATGTGGAACTGAAAACACGTCTGAAATGTGTCCTCTGTGTGACCATTTAACCGTCCCGGTGGTGTGACTTTCCTTTGTAATGACACGCTGCAACCCCCTTGGTAGCGCTGCCCGTCTTCTGGCATCATTGTTTGGCTGGCTGCGCCTCTGCGGCCGCCCTGACCCACACAACGCCCCTCGGTGTCTTATTTATTGGGACTGCGAGGGTGTGATTCATGGGCAGGATCAGTGCATCAGTTCGCCTGTCCCTCCTCTCCTTCCGCCTTCTTCGGACTGTGCGGCTTCATGGCCGTGGCATGCGATAAGGGATCAGATGACGCCGCACAGTCTGAAGCGGGTGTAAGGACCCGAGTGTGAGAGGCGAACATATGTGCTGCGCCAGGCCCTGAATCCCAGCCCCGCAGTGTTTTAACAATGTTAAGACACTGCGGGGCTGGGATTCATGGTCATCGCGAACCGCACCGGCCGACATTACATGATGCCAGAAGATGGGCAGCGCTAACGGCGCTAGGCCAGGGGATAACACGACAGCGCAGACTCCTGTACAGCAAATAACAACGCTCGGGAGGCTGCACCCAGCACCAAGGTGGGATTCTTGACACCTGTGCTGCGTCTCATTACAAAGGGAACTCTCGCCTCCATTACACAGTTTGACTGTATAAAGGGCTAAATGTTATACGTGTTCCATTCAGCGTGTGCAAGGAGAAAAATTACAAGAGCAACCTTTGACTTGCGCAGCACTGCTGCTGCATAAGCTGTGGCTCTTCTACTTTGTAACCCCTGAGGGGGGGTTAAAGGTGACTTTTGAAATCGGTTCAATTAGGCTTCGGCCTACACTCTGCTCCACCTGCAGAGCCCGGGCTCCAACAACGCTAGTTGCTGTCCGGAAGTGCTGGCTGCACAGAGCCAAACACCTCGCCAATGTGTCAGTGGGGTCCAGCACCGCCAGCTGTTCCCCTGCTGTGTAGCCGGCAACGTGTCCTGCAAAAGCCACGCAGACACAACACACCCAAAGCTGCCGCCTGTGCAGGCTTCGGCCTACACTCCCCTCCCCCTGCTCCTCCTCCTCCTGCTCCTCCTCCTGCTGTCCCTGGGCTCTAACACACCGCCAGTTGGGGCCCAGATGTGCTAGCTGCACAGAGAAAAACACCAGCCAATGTGTCAGTGGGGTCCAGCTCCGCCAGCTGTTCCCCTGCTGTGCAGCCGGCAACGTGTCCTGCAAAAGCCACGCAGACACAAGAACTGAAATTGAAGGGAACCTGTCCCCCCTCCCCCAGGCGTTTTTACGTTATCCAGCCACCTTGTACAGCGGTAATGCTGCATGTGTGCAAGGTGGCTCAGAAACGTATTCTCCTCGCACATGTGGAACTGAAAACACGTCTGAAATGTGTCCTCTGTGTGACCATTTAACCGTCCCGGTGGTGTGACTTTCCTTTGTAATGACACGCTGCAACCCCCTTGGTAGCGCTGCCCGTCTTCTGGCATCATTGTTTGGCTGGCTGCGCCTCTGCGGCCGCCCTGACCCACACAACGCCCCTCGGTGTCTTATTTATTGGGACTGCGAGGGTGTGATTCATGGGCAGGATCAGTGCATCAGTTCGCCTGTCCCTCCTCTCCTTCCGCCTTCTTCGGACTGTGCGGCTTCATGGCCGTGGCATGCGATAAGGGATCAGATGACGCCGCACAGTCTGAAGCGGGTGTAAGGACCCGAGTGTGAGAGGCGAACATATGTGCTGCGCCAGGCCCTGAATCCCAGCCCCGCAGTGTTTTAACAATGTTAAGACACTGCGGGGCTGGGATTCATGGTCATCGCGAACCGCACCGGCCGACATTACATGATGCCAGAAGATGGGCAGCGCTAACGGCGCTAGGCCAGGGGATAACACGACAGCGCAGACTCCTGTACAGCAAATAACAACGCTCGGGAGGCTGCACCCAGCACCAAGGTGGGATTCTTGACACCTGTGCTGCGTCTCATTACAAAGGGAACTCTCGCCTCCATTACACAGTTTGACTGTATAAAGGGCTAAATGTTATACGTGTTCCATTCAGCGTGTGCAAGGAGAAAAATTACAAGAGCAACCTTTGACTTGCGCAGCACTGCTGCTGCATAAGCTGTGGCTCTTCTACTTTGTAACCCCTGAGGGGGGGTTAAAGGTGACTTTTGAAATCGGTTCAATTAGGCTTCGGCCTACACTCTGCTCCACCTGCAGAGCCCGGGCTCCAACAACGCTAGTTGCTGTCCGGAAGTGCTGGCTGCACAGAGCCAAACACCTCGCCAATGTGTCAGTGGGGTCCAGCACCGCCAGCTGTTCCCCTGCTGTGTAGCCGGCAACGTGTCCTGCAAAAGCCACGCAGACACAACACACCCAAAGCTGCCGCCTGTGCAGGCTTCGGCCTACACTCCCCTCCCCCTGCTCCTCCTCCTCCTGCTCCTCCTCCTGCTGTCCCTGGGCTCTAACACACCGCCAGTTGGGGCCCAGATGTGCTAGCTGCACAGAGAAAAACACCAGCCAATGTGTCAGTGGGGTCCAGCACCGCCAGCTGTTCCCCTGCTGTGCAGCCGGCAACGTGTCCTGCAAAAGCCACGCAGACACAAGAACTGAAATTGAAGGGAACCTGTCCCCCCTCCCCCAGGCGTTTTTACGTTATCCAGCCACCTTGTACAGCGGTAATGCTGCATGTGTGCAAGGTGGCTCAGAAACGTATTCTCCTCGCACATGTGGAACTGAAAACACGTCTGAAATGTGTCCTCTGTGTGACCATTTAACCGTCCTGGTGGTGTGACTTTCCTTTGTAATGACACGCTGCAACCCCCTTGGTAGCGCTGCCCGTCTTCTGGCATCATTGTTTGGCTGGCTGCGCCTCTGCGGCCGCCCTGACCCACACAACGCCCCTCGGTGTCTTATTTATTGGGACTGCGAGGGTGTGATTCATGGGCAGGATCAGTGCATCAGTTCGCCTGTCCCTCCTCTCCTTCCGCCTTCTTCGGACTGTGCGGCTTCATGGCCGTGGCATGCGATAAGGGATCAGATGACGCCGCACAGTCTGAAGCGGGTGTAAGGACCCGAGTGTGAGAGGCGAACATATGTGCTGCGCCAGGCCCTGAATCCCAGCCCCGCAGTGTTTTAACAATGTTAAGACACTGCGGGGCTGGGATTCATGGTCATCGCGAACCGCACCGGCCGACATTACATGATGCCAGAAGATGGGCAGCGCTAACGGCGCTAGGCCAGGGGATAACACGACAGCGCAGACTCCTGTACAGCAAATAACAACGCTCGGGAGGCTGCACCCAGCACCAAGGTGGGATTCTTGACACCTGTGCTGCGTCTCATTACAAAGGGAACTCTCGCCTCCATTACACAGTTTGACTGTATAAAGGGCTAAATGTTATACGTGTTCCATTCAGCGTGTGCAAGGAGAAAAATTACAAGAGCAACCTTTGACTTGCGCAGCACTGCTGCTGCATAAGCTGTGGCTCTTCTACTTTGTAACCCCTGAGGGGGGGTTAAAGGTGACTTTTGAAATCGGTTCAATTAGGCTTCGGCCTACACTCTGCTCCACCTGCAGAGCCCGGGCTCCAACAACGCTAGTTGCTGTCCGGAAGTGCTGGCTGCACAGAGCCAAACACCTCGCCAATGTGTCAGTGGGGTCCAGCACCGCCAGCTGTTCCCCTGCTGTGTAGCCGGCAACGTGTCCTGCAAAAGCCACGCAGACACAACACACCCAAAGCTGCCGCCTGTGCAGGCTTCGGCCTACACTCCCCTCCCCCTGCTCCTCCTCCTGCTGTCCCTGGGCTCTAACACACCGCCAGTTGGGGCCCTAGGAAGACAAGCTTGAATAGGTCCCCATCCGGGTTCCAGTACCGTCAGCTGGTTCTCGGCAGTGTCTTTTGCTCTTGTACCTTCTGCTCCCCATCCTGGTTCCAGTACCGTCAGCTGGTTCCGGGCAGAGCCTTTGGCTTAGGTGCCTCCCTCTGGGTATCCGAGTTCCACCAACGTCAGGTGGTCCTTGGTAGTGCTTTCAGGCACGGGTACCTCCTGCTTAGTAACCGGGTTCCAGTAACGTCAGCTGGTCCTCGGTAGTTCCATTGGCTCTTGGACCTTCGGCTACCCATCCGGGTTCCAGTACCGTCAGCTGGTTCTCGGCAGTGTCTTTTGCTCTTGTACCTTCTGCTCCCCATCCTGGTTCCAGTACCGTCAGCTGGTTCCGGGCAGAGCCTTTGGCTTAGGTGCCTCCCTCTGGGTATCCGAGTTCCACCAACGTCAGGTGGTCCTTGGTAGTGCTTTCAGGCACGGGTACCTCCTGCTTAGTAACCGGGTTCCAGTAACGTCAGCTGGTCCTCGGTAGTTCCATTGGCTCTTGGACCTTCGGGTAGCCATCCGAGTTCCAGTTCCATCAGCTGTTTCTCGGCATTTTCTCAGCCTTCTTGTACCTTCTGCTACATTTCCAAGTTCAAGACCCGAAAGACGATGACCCGGAAGACCACCCCTAAGATGATGACGACACCAGAGACGACAACCACCGAGATGACGACGACCCTGGAGACGATGACCCTGAAGACGACCCCGATGACGACGACCCCGATGACGACGACCCCGATGACGACGACCCTGGAGATGACGACCCTGGAGATGACGACGACAACCTGGAAGACCGAGAAGCAGAAGAACAAGAGGCTGCAGAACAAAGAGCAGAAGAACATTAAGCATAAGACTAAATATCAGAGCAAAAGATATTATCTAAATTATAAGCAGAAGAAGACTAAGCAGTGTATGGGGGTGAGTCCGTTCCTCCTCGTGGTGCCCCTGGATAAAGCCTGATGCTGCAGGCCAAACTGAACGCGGACAAATGTAACTGTTTTGTGACAGGCAGAACGGAAGGTGTAATCTTCAAACTTTTATAGATAACAACTACGGGAATGCCTGTCACAAATAAGAATATGATGAAGAAGTTGAATATAAAAAAGATAATAGTTAAATAAAAAGAATATGAACAATGTAAAAAAAAAAATATATATATACGTAGAAAAGAAGAAGATGAATAAGGTGAAGAAGTTGATGTCACAGAAGCTGATGATGAGGATAATGAAGAAGAAAGTGTGGGAGAAGTAAAAAATAGGGTGAAGGGCGTGGAAGTAGTGAAACATCAATATCTGACAAAATAAATAAAAAATTAACATAGTCAAATTCTTTCTAACGCCGAACGTCATAAAAAAATTAAAAATACTGCTATTCTATTTGATTGGGATAAACCCCTGTGCCTTTAATGTCTCCGCCACCTCCCCCAATACATCCTACATTATTCTTAGTTGTTTTCCTTCATGTAGAATTAACCTACAAGGAAAGAAAGGGTTTATTTTAATTCCGATATTTTCGTCCCATTGACTTGCATTGGGATCGGGTATCGGTATCGGATTGGATTCCGATACTGTGACGGTATCGGCCGATACTTTCCGATACCGATACTTTCCGATATCGGAAAGTATCGCTCAACACTATTTATAAACTGACCTGACTAAGAAGGAGGCAAATGTGGTTAACTGAAAGCATGAGGAACATTTTGAATCTGACCAGATATTGGTTCAGCATGATCTTTTATTGTGAGCGTAGATGCCTCTGAGTTTGTCGTTGGAGCTGTGTAATCGCTAACTCAGTTTGTCCGTGTGCCTACTTTTCACAAGAAATTTCAGCTGCCAAGAGCAATTATAACATCGACAATAGTGAATTGTTGGCAACCAAGTTGGCCTTCGAGGAATGCCACCACTTCATCAAAGGTGTCAAACAAAAAGTCACTGTTATCATGGAACACAAACATCTGACTTATTGTGAAACCGCTAAAATACTCAACCCTAGGCAAGCTAGATGGACTTTGTTCTTTTCTAGATTTGAATTTGTTGTGACAGTCAGACCTGATACTAAGAGCATAAAAGCTAATTCACTTTCTCGAAGTTTCTGACCGTCTGAGTTTGAGAGCTCTGAACCATTTCTTATTTTAGCTGAGGATAGTCTTCTGTTTCCTTAGTTCTTGTTGAAGAGATGTGTAGATCCCAAGAACAAGCCCCTGACACTACTCAGTTTTGCCTACGTATTGTTCAGGAGTCTCATGATTCTGTGCTTGCAGGTCACCCTGGATTTAACAATACCATCTGACTGGTAACCAGGGATTTTTGGTGGCCAACCATAGTTAAAGACTGTAGGGAGTATTTGCAAGCTTGTGAAATGTGTGCCTGAGTCAAGATGCCCCACATCCGTCCCGCTAATTTCCTCCAACCACTAGCCACCCCTAG
The DNA here is from genome assembly GCF_051348905.1 of Ranitomeya variabilis. Lineage (NCBI taxonomy): Eukaryota > Metazoa > Chordata > Amphibia > Anura > Dendrobatidae > Ranitomeya > Ranitomeya variabilis. The sequence goes on along the minus strand of NC_135235.1, from coordinate 157,145,184 downwards.
TAGACATTGGACTTGTAGCGCCCCCAGACGCAGGGCAATGGGGTACTCAGTACCGGGTCTCTCTGTCGTGGTTCTGGGGATGTCACGGTGGCCCGACCCGGTCCGTGACCCTGCTAAGGTGCGTCCAATTAAAGGTGTAGGTGAAAGTCTGTCAAGTGTTCGTGATGCCACCATGGTATTCGGTCAGGATGACCGACGCTGCTAGGGGTCCGCTGGGGTGATGGAATGGCAGCTAGATGGTATAACTTCCCACAGGTGAAGTATGTCCCCAGGGCTTCCCTTGAGGTGTAGATGGCGATGGTGTAGGTCGCAGTAAATAACGAGGACACAGGGTTGCAGTCTCTTTACCTTTTACTGTAGACTTCAGCATCCACAATCCAGAGCACTGCTAACAGGGCTGGCTGAGACCGGCCGGTCCGAAGGCACATCCAGAGTTCCCTTTGCAGGTGGAAATCAGTAGCCTTCCTACTTGCGCCTGTGTGTTGTAGTACCTCCCTGCTGAGCACCACGGGATAGTCCTCACAACTCTTGTATCTGTTTCTGATGTTTTCTCTCTCTCCGTCCCCCAGTTGGTATGGATAGGACGCACCCATATGACGGGGTAGGCCTGGAGCTTTTTTATAGGGACCCTAGAGATGCCCCGCTCCTGCAATTGCCTCCATTGTCTGCATAGGTGTAAAGTTGAGACAGCCAACCTAAAGTTAACTGCCCTGCCGTTATCTGGAGTAATACGTAGAGCCAGTATTCCCTCGGTGTTCCGGCCACCGGCTACATGCCTCAGAAGGATGTTGCCACGATCTTAGGGCACGACTCCTCCTGGTATTATCTCCTAGTGCTGTGATCTCGTTTCTCACTTCTCCACAATATACTTTGCTTCTTGTCCTTTCTTAGGATGCTGCCGCAATGAAGTGCAGGCTCGGCTCCGTAACGATCTGTCCCGTGCTAGGCCACTGCCAGGATCCCACCCCTGACAGGGACCTCCCTGAATTTTCCCAAGCAACTCTATCCAGATGTTACCTGGGCAAAACCCAGTCAGCTTCTCTAACTTCCTATCCAACCCCCAGTTTTACCAGAGTGTGGGGAGTGGCCTAATAAATAGAACCTTTTGCTCCCCCTGGTAGCCGGAGTGTGAAGTGTAGTGTGTGAACTCTTTTAGTACAATCAGACGTACCATCACTCCCCTTAGTGGCAGAGTGACGATACTGCACGACCAGAACTCTGGGGCGCTGCAGACTCACCTCTAAATTAACTTAATTACTGACCTCCTACCCTCAGAAGGGAAGACTGTTATCTGAGTGGTGGTTGACAGGTTCTGTAAGCAGTGTCAGTTATTTTGTCACGGTCTGGGATGCCAAACAAATAATCAATATCAGGAGTCCATAAACCCCTTAGTGACCGAGCCAATTTTGACCTTAATGACCAAGCCAAATTTTACAATTCTGACAAGTGTCACTCTTTGTGGTTATAACTAGAGATGAACGAATATCTTCTGCTCCCTCCTTATTTGGCAAACTATAGCGCTTACCGAATAAATTGCATTGGGACCTCAGCTAACTAGAGTGCTCCGATAATCAGCTGTTCTGAGCCACAGCTGTATGTGTCGCGGCTGTGAGAGGCACTATACATGCATGGAGAGTCCAACAAACAGACTCTTCATGCATGTGCAGTGCCTGTCACACAGCCGCGACACATGCAACTGCGGTTCAGATCAGCTGATTATGGGAGCGCTCCAGTTAGCCGGGTCCCTGATGCAGCTTAATCGGTAAGTGGAGCGCCCCCACTGCCGCAGGGCCGAGGGGCACCCGGTACCGGGCCTCTGTGTCTCGATTCTGGGGTTGTCACGGTGGCTAGGCCCGGTCCATGACCCTGCTGAGAGGCGTCCAGTGAAAGTTGAGAATGTGATGATGTTGTGGTGTGGTGCAGGTCGCGGTGAATAAAGAGGACACCAGGTTGCAGTCACTTTACCTCTTTACTGAAGGTCTCGAGGTATTCAATCCAGAGAACTGTTAACAGGGCTGTCTGAGACCGGCCGGTCTGAAGGCACATCAGGAGTTCCCTTAACAAGTGGGAATCTGTGTCTACCTTCTAGCGCCTGTGTGTTGTAGTCGTTCCCTGCTGAGCACCCCGGGATAGTCCTCACAACTGATTCTGTCTGTCTCTGATGTTCGTTCTCTCCGTCCCCCAGTTTTACCAGAGTGTGAGGAGTGGCCTACTAGATAGAACCACTCCCCCTGGTGGCCGGAGTGTGAAGTGTAGTGTGTGTTACCTGGTCAGGTGAACTCCTTTAGTGCAATCAGACGTAACATCACTCCCCTTAGTGGCAGAGCGACGTTACTGCAACGACCCCAGGACTCTGGGGCACTGCATAAGCGCTATATCTTGCCAAACATGGAGGGAGCCGCAGATATTCACTCATCTCTAGTTATAACTCTGGAACGCTTCAACAGATCCCACTGATTCTGTGAATGCTTTTTCATGACATATTGTACATCTTGATAGTTGTAAAATGTATTTGATATGACTTGCTTTTATTTGTGGAAAAAAATAGAAATTTGACAAAAATTTAGAACATTTTGCAATTTTCAAATTTTAATTTTTAAGCCCTTAAATCAGTTATGTCACACAAAATAGTTAATACATAACATTTCCCACATGTCTACTTCACATTAGCAAAATTTTTGAAACATACACTGCACAAAAAAATAAAGGGAACACTAAAATACCACATCCTAGATATCACTGAATGAAATATTTCAGTTGCAAATCTTTATTCATTACATAGTGAAATGTGTTGAGAACAATAAAACATAAAAATGATCAATGTAAATCAAAATGAATATCACACGGAGGTCTGGAGTTGGAATGATGCTCAAAATCAAAGGGGAAAATGATGTTACAGGCTGATCCATCTTCAGTGGAAATGCCTCAAGACAAGGAAATGATGCTCAGTTGTGTGTGTGGCCTCCATGTGCCTGTATGATCCCCCTATAGTGCCTGGGCATGCTCCTGATGAGGCGGCGGATGGTCTCCTGCCCGTTCCTCCCAGACCTGGACTAAAGCATCCGTCAACTCCTGGACAGTCTGTGCTGCAGTGTGACATTGGTGGATGGTGCGAGACATGATGTCCCAGATGTGTTCAATAGGATTCAGGTCTGGGGAACGGGCGGGCCAGTCCATAGCTTCAATGCCTTCATCTTGCAGGAACTGCTGACACACAACTTTTTTAAGTTGCATTCCCGTGCGGTCGGCGGGTGCGTTGAAATGACGCATCCGCATACATCAGCATACATCTGCATTTCCTGCGTACCCAATGTTAAAGACAGGTATGCCGGACGCATGTAGAAGTAGGCGGACCTAAACAGAAGTGGGCGGAACTTCAGGGAGGAAGTACGCAGTTGTCTGCAAAGCCCCGGTATGCAAATGTGCACGTAGCCTAAGTCATATCGTTCCCTGGTTCAGCCAGTCAGAGATCCTCTTCCCCCTATGATAGTTAAAGGCAATTTGGAGTATGTGGTGCAGAGAATCCTGGATTTTCATGGTAAGAGGCTCTGTACAATATCTGGTGAACTGGTGAGGTTATGGCCCAGAAGAGGCAATGTGTTTGTCAAAAATTATGTAAATGTATACTTCCAATGCAGAAAGTATTTAAGACGTAGAATTTATCTTTTTGTATAAGCTTGATGAAGATCATAGAGGGCGGTTAAAACATGTTGCTGTCATTTTTTAATCTGTTCACAATACATTTCTTTTTACCACACCCTGACTTGACTAGATGTTATCTTGAGTGTTCCACAGTGTTCCACACCAAAGTCTTATAGTTTTGCTGTCATTTTTGTGGCTTGTTTCCTCCATTAGCAAGAGCATGTAAGAAATAATTACCTGGATGGATGGGTAGATGAATAATAGAGTAGATACTTTGGTGGCACAGGTTGCACTGTGCCTGCGATGAGAAAGAGGACAGAATGATGGCATTACATGGTGATGGTAATAAGATATTTTTTCAACAGCTGGAGGTACTGATATTAGCACACAGAGAAATCAGATAATAGAGGAAGGTGATCACAATACAGAACTATCATCAGCAGGAGATAGTTAATAACAGATATTATTCCAGAAAGGCAGCGTGACAAGGCACTATCTCCCTTGTTAGTAAACACTAGGGTTGAGCGAAACGGATCGGTCATTTTCATAAGTCGCCAACTTTTGGCAAAGTCGGGTTTCATGAAACTCGACCCGATCCCAGCATGGGATCGGCCATGCGGTACACGATCTTCGCGCCAAAGTCGCGTTTCATATGATGCTTAAAGCGCCATTTCTCAGCCAATGAAGGTGCACGCAGAGTGTGGGCAGCGTGATGACATAGGTCCTGGTCCCCACCATCTTAGAGAAGGGCATGGCAGTGATTGGCTAGCTTTCTGCGGCGTCACAGGGGCTATAAAAGGGCGTTCCCGCCGACTGCCATCTTACTGCTGCTGATCTGAGCATAGGGAGAGGATGCTGCCGCTTCATCAGAAGCAGGGATAGTGTTAGGCAGGGTAAATTAACCCCCAAACCGCTTGTGCTGTAGCGATTTCCACTGTCCAACACCACCTTTTCTTTTTGGGACAGTGGAGGCTCGATTTCTGTGCAACAGCTCTGTAGGTTATAAGGCTCCCTGATAGCTGCGTTGCTGTGTGTGTACGCCGCTGTGCAAACCAACTGCTTTTTTCTAAGCAAAAATCCTGTTGCTCCTTCCTTTCTGCACAGCTATCTTGTTTGTTTGTCCACACTTTTGACTTTTGTGTGCAGCAGTCCTTTTTATTGCTGCCTGACATACTTTTCTGAGATAACTGTAGGGAGATAGTAATTGTAGTACAGTCCCTTTTTTTTGTTTGTTTTTTTTGTTATATCTCTTCAAGCCACTTTTTGCCACAGAAAATATACTCTAATACAGTGGCCCAGATTTATTCACAATTCTCCCAGAAAAAAAAATAAAAGTGGGAGATTAAGATTGTCAAATCTGCATCAGTGCCAGTCCTGTGTGTGGCATCTGTCTTTGTTTTTCTGCCACAGAAAACCTACTGTAGAACAGTGGGCCTGATTTCTTCACAATTCTCCCAGAAAAAAAAAAAAAAGTGGGAGATTCTGGCCATGTGCACACGTTCAGGATTTTTCGCATTTTTTTTGCGTTTTTTCGCTATAAAAACGTGATAAAAACGCGAAAAAAACGCTAACATATACCTCCTATTATTTACAGGGTATTCCGCATTTTTTGTGCAAATGTTGCATTTTTTTCCGCGAAAAAATCGCATCGCGGAAAAAAAAGCAACATGTTCATTAAAATTGCGGAATTGCGGGGATTCCGCACACCTAGGAGTGCATTGATCTGCTTACTTCCCGCACGGGGCTGTGCACACCATGCGGGAAGTAAGCAGATTATGTGCGGTTGGTACCCAGGGTGGAGGAGAGGAGACTCTCCTCCACGGACTGGGCACCATATAATTGGTAAAAAATAAAAGAATTAAAATAAAAAATAGTCATATACTCACCCTCTGATGGCCCGGTGCATGCTGCCGCTTCCGTTCCTTTAGATGGTCTGTGTTCAGGACCTGTGATGACGTCACGGCCTTGTGATTGGTCGCGTGATCGCTCATGTGACCGCTCAGCGACCAATCACAAGCCGCGACGTCATCGAAGGTCCTGAACACACACAGCATCTATAGGAACAGACGCCTGCAGGTGAGTATAACCTTTTTTTTTATTTTTTTTATTATTTTTAAACATTCTATCTTTTACTATTAATGCTGCATAGGCTGCATCTATAGTAAAAAGTTGGTCACACTTGTCAAACACTATGTTTGACAAGTGTGACCAACCTGTCAGTCAGTTTTCCAAGCGATGCTACAGATCGCTTGGAAAACTTTAGCATTCTGCAAGCTAATTACGCTTGCAGAATGCTAAAAAAACGCGAAAAAAACGGAAAAAAAACGGAAAAAAAAAAAGCGGATTTCTTGCAGAAAATTTCCGGTTTTCTTCAGGAAATTTCTGCAAGAAATCCGGACGTGTGCACATACCCTTAAGGCCCCATCACACACAGCGACGCTGCAGCGATACAGGCAACGATGCTGATCGCTGCAGCGTCGCTGTTTAGTCGCTGTGTGGTCGCTGGGGAGCTGTCACACAGACCGCTCTCCAGCGACCAACGATGACAAGGTCCCCGGGTAACCAGGGTAAACATCGGGTTGCTAAGCGCAGGGCCGTGCTTAGTAACCCGATGTTTACCCTGGTTACCAGTGTAAAAGTAAAAAAAACAAACAGTACATACTCACCTTCGCGTCCCCCGGCGTCCGCTTCCTGCACTGACTGAGCTCCGGCCCTAACAGCAGAGCGGTGACGTCACCGCTGTGCTGTGCTTTCACTTTCCGGCCGGCAGTCAGTCAGTGCGGGAAGCAGACGGCAAGGGACCTGACGGACACCGGAATGTGAGTATGTAGTGTTTGTTTTTTTTACATTTACGATGGTAACCAGGGTAAACATCGGGTTACTAAGCGCGGCCCTGCGCTTAGTAACCCGATGTTTACCCTGCTTACCAGTGAAGACATCGCTGAATCCGTGTCACACACACCGATTCAGCGATGTCAGCGGGACCTCAACAACCAAAAAAAGGTCCAGGCCATTCCGACACGACCAGCGATCTCGCAGCAGGGGCCTGGTCGCTGGTACGTGTCAAACATAGCAAGATCGCTACTGAGGTCGCTGTTGCGTCACAAAACTTGTGACTCAGCAGCGATCTCGCTAGCGATCTCGCTATGTGAGACGGGGCCTTTAGATTGGCAAATCTGCATTAGTGCCAGTCCTGTGTGTGGCATCTGTCTTTGTTTTTCTGCCACAGAAAACCTACTGTATAACAGTGGGCCTGATTTCTTCACAATTCTCCCAGAAAAAAAAATAAAAGTGGGAGATTAAGATTGGTAAATCTGCATTAGTGCCAGTCCTGTGTGTGGCATCTGTCTTTGTTTTTCTGCCACAGAAAACCTACTGTATAACAGTGGGCCAGATTAAATCACTTGTCTCACATATCCCCCCCAAAAAATAAAATAATCTTGCCAAACCTGTGCATCTGTGCGAGTGCTGTCTGTGGTATCTGTCAGTCATTTTGTGCCACAGGAACTATACCATGATATAGTGGGCCTGATTCAATCCCTTGTCTCCCATATCAAAAAAAAGAGGGACATTTCTATTGCCAGTGTGTGCATCTGCATCAGTCCGGCTAGTGCCATATCTGCCAGCCTCTTTGTGCTAATCAAACTGTGCTGTGTAATACAGTGGGCCTGATTTTTCCCTGCATTCTCCCACACATAAAGAGGGACATTTCTATTGCCAGTGTGTGCATCTGCGTCAGTCCGGCTAGTGCCATATCTGCCAGCCTCTTTCTGCCAATCAAACTGTGTTGTGTAATACAGTGGGCCTGATTTTTCCCTGGATTCTCCCACACATAAAGAGGGACATTCCTATTGCCAGTGTGTGCATCTACGTCAGTCCGGTTAGTGCCATATCTGCCAGCCTCTTTCTGCCAATCAAACTCTGTAGTGTAATACAGTGGGCCTGATTTTTTCCTGCATTCTCCCACACATAAAAAAGGGAGATTTAAATTCACAACAAGTTCACGTACACCTTCTACCTGGTTTTACAGGACCACATAACGGTTGTTAGTTTGATTACATTTTTCCAAGAATGAGGACGTCTGGTGGAAGAGGTCATGGCCATGGGCGTTCATTGCCAGCTGGTAATGATGGTAGTGGTGGTGGTCGTGGAGCATCAGGTGGTCGTGGGAAAAGCAATATAGCCCTAAGTCTCGAGTTGTTGAGCCAGCGTCATCGTCTGGCTACACAAGGCCTCGAAGGCTCCCTTTTCTGGGAGTAGGAAAACCGCTTTTGAAGCCAGAGCAGCAGGAACAAGTTTTGGCTTTCATTGCTGACTCTGCCTCTAGCTCTTTCGCCTCCTCCTCGGAAAGTGCCAAATGTCAGAGCAGTGCGTCGTCAGTGGATGCTCCCAGTCAGGAACAAGTTGCTTCCTTGTGTCCTTCACCCAGAACAACAGTGAAGGATGCGTCAGGTGACAAAACAAGTTACTCCATGGAGCTATTTACACATACCGTTCCTGGGTTAGAAAGGGAAATTGTTAACAGGCCATGCCCATTACAAGATGAATCGGACATGGAGTGCACAGATGCACAGCGACAGCCAGGTTATTATGCTGTTCCTTTGACTCAGATCAGAACATTGCCCTCGCAGTGTACTGATCCAGAATCTGACCCTGATGACACTATTAAGCCCCGTCACGAACGCTATACCACCGGCTTACACGGTGACCCAGAGGAAGGTGCACAGGACATAGAAGAGGAGGTCATAGATGACACAGTTGTTGACCCCGATTGGCAGCCATTGGGGGAACAGGGTGCAGGCGGCAGTAGCTCTGAAGCGGAGGAGGAGCCGCAGCAGTCATCAACATCGCAACAGGTTCCATCTGGCAGGCCCGTATCTGGCCAAAAACGTGTGGCAAAACCAGTTGTAGGACAGCGTGGAGATCCGGTTAAAGTAGCTCAGTGTGCAATGCCTGAAAAGGTATCCGATAGTAGGAAGAGTGCAGTCTGGAATTTTTTTAACCAAGATCCCAATGATCAGTGCAAAGTCATCTGTAAGAAATGCTCAAGGAACTTCAGCAGAGGTCAGAATGTTAAAAATCTAAATACAAGTTGCATGCGTAGACATTTAACCACCATGCACTTGAAAGCCTGGACAAACTAACAAACGTCCCTTAACGTTGTAGCACCCTCTCACAATGCAGCTAGTCAGCAACGCGACATCCCTTCCCTCAATGTAAGCCCACCGTTTACCACACCACCTGCAGGTAATGTGGTGGTTTCATCGCAAGGCCAAAGCAGTCATGGAATCACCAGGTTCTTGGTAGGAAAAACTGTATGTAGGGCAACAGCAAGAATACCATCACCAACCCTCTCTCAGTCACCCATGTCCACCAGCACCCCCGCTAGTTCCACCATATGCAGCTCTCCAGTCCAGCTCACCCTACATGAGACTCTCGTTAGGAAAAGGAAGTACTCATCCTCAAATCCGCGTACACAGGGTTTGCCCACATTGCTAGACTAATCTCGTTAGAGATGATGCCCTACCGGTTAGTTGAAAGCGAAGCTTTCAAAGCCCTGATGGACTACGCTGTACCACGCTATGAGCTACCCAGTCGACACTTTTTTCCAGAAAAACCATCCCAGCCCTCCACCAGCATGTAAAAGACCGCATTGTCCATGCGCTCAGGAAATCTGTGAGTAGAAAGGTGCACCTGACAACAGATGCATAGACCAGTAGGCATGGCCAGGGGCGTTACGTCTCCATCACGGCATACTGGGTTAATGTGGTGGATGCAGGGTCCACAGGGGACAGTAATATTGGGACAGTTCTGCCTAGCCCACGGTCTAGGAAACAGATGGCTGTAGGCGTTCGTCACCCCTCCTCCTCCTCGTCCTCCAGCAGCAGCGAGAGCTTGTCCACAGACCGCAGTCACACGACCACTCCATCCGCAGCTGCCACTGTAGCACACGAGGTGTCCAATTATGGAACAGCTAGTGGCAAAGGCCAGCAGGCTGTATTGGCAATGAAGTGTTTGGGCGACAACAGACACACCGCGGAAGTTCTGTCCGAGTTCTTGCAGCAAGAAACTCAGTCATGGCTGGGCACTGTACACTTGAGGCAGACAAGGTAGTAAGTGATAACGGAAGGAATTTTATGGCTGCCATAGCCCTTTCACAACTGAAACACATTCCTTGCCTGGCTCACACCTTAAACCTGGTGGTGCAGTGCTTCCTGAAAAGTTATCCGGGGTTACCCGACCTGCTGCTGAAAGTGCGCAGACTTTGCTCTCACATCCGCCTTTCGCCCGTACACTCCAGCCGTATGCAGAACCATCAGCGGTCTTTGAACCTTCCCCAGCATCGCCTAATCATCGACGTTGCAACAAGGTGGAACTCCACACTGCACATGCTTCATAGACTGTGCAAACAGAGGTGTGCTGTTATGTATTTGTGGGAGGATACACATACACGGGCAGGCAGTTGGATGGCAGACATGGAGTTGTCACCTGTGCAGTGGTCGAAGCTCCAAGACCTGTGTCAAGTCCTTCAGTGTTTTGAGGAATGCACACGGCTGGTTAGTGCAGACAACGCCGTAATAAGCATGAGCATCCCCTTAATGCGTCTGCTGATGCAAAGTTTGACGCACATAAAGGAGCAGGCGTCTGCAGCCGAGGACGAGGGAAGCCTTGATGACAGTCAGCCATTGTCTGCTCAGGGAAGTCTACAGGACGAGGTGGCGGGTGAAGAGGAGGAGGACAAGGAGGATGATGGGGATGAGTATTTTTTGGATGAGGAAGCTTCTCAGGGGGCAATAGAAACTGCTGGCGGTGCAAGGTCGGGTTCAGGGTTTTTGAGGGAGACAAGTGACGTTGATTTGCCAGAAAGTGCTCCTCAACCCAGCATATGCACTGACTTGACAACTGGAACATTGGCCCAAATGGCGGATTATGCCTTGCGTATCCTCAAAAGGGACCCACGCATTATAAACATGATGACAGATGACGATTACTGGTTGGCCTGCCTCCTTGATCCTCGATATAAAGGCAAATTGCAAAATATCATGCCACATGAGAACCTCGAACAGATATTGGCAACCAAACAAGCTACTCTTGTGGACAGTTTGATTCAGGCATTCCCAGCACACAGCGCCGGTGATGGTTCTCACACGAGCTGCAGGGGGCAACAGGGCAGAGGTGTTAGAGGTGCACAAATCAGAAGTGGCGTAGGACAGAGGGGTTTTCTGACAGGTTGTGGAGTGATTTCGCAATGACCGCAGACACGACAGGTACAGCAGCATCCATTCAAAGTGACAGGAGACAACATTTGTCCAGTATGGTTACTAACTATTTTTCTTCCATTACCGATGTTCTCCCTCAACCGTCATTCCCCTTTGATTACTGGGCATCCAAAATAGACACCTGGCCTGAATTGGCTGAATATGCATTGCAGGAGCTTGCTTGCCCAGCAGCTAGTGTGCTATCAGAAAGAGTATTCAGTGCTGCTGGTTCAATACTGACCGAAAAAAGGACTCGTCTGGCTACCCAAAATGTTGATGATCTAACCTTCATTAAAATGAACCACTCATGGATTTCAAATTATTTTGCCCCACCTTTCCCGGCTGACACCTAGCTTTCCTGTAAAAAGGTCTTGCTTTGTGACTGGTGTTACTGACTGTTCCAATCTCTTAATTTGCAGCTGCTGTTTGTCCAGCATACGACATGTTTACACCTCCCTAAATGGCCTAACTCCCCCCACGGGGCCATGGTCTCGCCACTTGTCGCAAGTACCCGTCAGAGTGCCGTTTGTCTGAAGAGGTTGGTGTGCCCACTTTTGGTCGACGGCACTGGCACTGGGTCCCTCATAGTACAATAATAATAATAATTTTATTTATATAGCGCCAACATATTCCACAGCGCTTTACAACTTATAGAGGGGACTTGTACAGACAATAGACATTACAGCATAACAGAAATCACAGTTCAAAACAGATACCAGGAGGAATGAGGGCCCTGCTCGCAAGCTTGCAAACTATGAGGAAAAGGGGAGACACGAGAGGTGGATGGTAACAATTGCTTCAGTTATTTGGACCACCCATAGTGTAAGGCTCGGGTGTTCATGTAACGCTGCATTAACCAGTTAACTGCCTAAGTATGTAGCGGTACAGACACAGAGGCTATTGACTGCATAAAGTGTATGAGAACATGATGCGAGGAACCTGATTATGTTTTTTTTTTTTTTCAATTTTAATTAGGCCACACAGGGATAGTTAGGTTAATGCGTTGAGGCGGTAGGCCAGTCTGAACAAATGCGTTTTTAGGGCACGCTGTTGTGAATTTGCTTTTTGCTCCCTCTAGTGGTTACTAGTTTTTTGACTCTGGTTTTTCTGTCATTCCTTTTATCCGCACCTGGGTCGTTAGTTAGGGGTGTTGCTATATAAGCTCCCTGGACCTTCAGTTCAATGCCTGGCAACGTAGTTATCAGAGCTAGTCTGCTGTGCTCTTGTCTACTGATCCTGGTTCCAGTTATTTCAGCTAAGTCTGCCTTTTGCTTTTTGCTATTTGTTTTGTTTTGTATTTTTGTCCAGCTTGTTCCAAATCTATATCCTGACCTTTGCTGGAAGCTCTAAGGGGGCTGGTGTTCTCCCCCCGGACCGTTAGACGGTTCGGGGGTTCTTGAATTTCCAGTGTGGATTTTGATAGGGTTTTTGTTGACCATATAAGTTACCTTTCTTTATTCTGCTATCAGTAAGCGGGCCTCTCTGTGCTAAACCTGGTTCATTTCTGTGTTTGTCATTTCCTCTTACCTCACCGTCATTATTTGTGGGGGGGCTTCTATCCAGCTTTGGGGTCCCCTTCTCTGGAGGCAAGAAAGGTCTTTGTTTTCCTCTACTAGGGGTAGCTAGATTCTCCGGCTGGCGCGTGTCATCTAGAATCAACGTAGGAATGATCCCCGGCTACTTCTAGTGTTGGCGTTAGGAGTAGATATATGGTCAACCCAGTTACCACTGCCCTATGAGCTGGATTTTTGTATTCTGCAGACTTCCACGTTCCTCTGAGACCCTCGCCATTGGGGTCATAACAGTTTGCCAGGCCAGTATTAAATGTTTAATGCATTGCAGAAGAGGGATTATAAGAAAGAAGATTCTGAGTTTTTTTTTGTTTTTTTTTTTCTTCTTCCCCTTTACCTCAGAGTGGCTATGCTTGCTGCAGACATGAATGTCCAGACCTTGATTACAAGTGTGGACCAGCTGGCTACTCGTGTGCAGGGCATACAAGACTATGTTATCAGAAATCCTAGGTCAGAACCTAAAATACCGATTCCTGAACTGTTTTCCGGAGACAGGTTTAAGTTTAGGAATTTCGTGAATAATTGTAAATTGTTTTTGTCCCTGAGACCCTGTTCATCTGGAGATTCTGCTCAGCAAGTAAAAATTGTTATTTCGTTCTTACGGGGCGACCCTCAGGATTGGGCTTTTTCGCTGGCGCCAGGAGATCCGGCATTGGCTGATCTTGATGCGTTTTTTCTGGCGCTCGGTTTACTTTATGAGGAACCCAATCTTGAGATTCAGGCAGAAAAGGCCTTGCTGGCTATGTCTCAGGGGCAGGACGAGGCTGAAGTGTATTGCCAAAAATTTCGGAAATGGTCCGTGCTGACACATTGGAACGAGTGTGCACTGGCCGCTAATTTTAGAAATGGCCTTTCTGAAGCCATTAAGAATGTTATGGTGGGTTTTCCCATTCCCACAGGTCTGAATGATACTATGGCACTGGCTATTCAAATTGACCGGCGGTTGCGGGAGCGCAAAACCGCAAATTCCCTCATGGTGTTGTCTGAACAGACACCTAATTCGGTGCAATGTGATAGAAAAACCGCAAATTCCCTCATGGTGTTGTCTGAACAGACACCTGATTTAATGCAATGTGATAGAATCCTGACTAGAAATGAGCGGAAAATTCATAGACGCCGGAATGGCTTGTGCTACTACTGTGGTGATTCTACACATGTTATCTCAGCATGCTCTAAACGTATAGCTAAGGTTGTTAGTCCTGTCACCGTTGGTAATTTGCAACCTAAATTTATTCTGTCTGTAACTTTGATTTGCTCACTGTCATCTTATCCTGTCATGGCGTTTGTAGATTCAGGTGCTGCCCTGAGTCTCATGGATCTCTCATTTGCTAAGCGCTGTGGTTTTACTCTTGAACCATTAGAAAATCCTATTCCTCTTAGGGGTATTGATGCTACACCATTGGCAGCAAATAAACCGCAGTATTGGACACAGGTTACCATGTGCATGACTCCGGAACACCGCGAGGTGATACGTTTTCTGGTTTTACATAAAATGCATGATTTGGTTGTTTTAGGGCTGCCATGGTTACAGACCCATAATCCAGTCCTGGACTGGAAGGCTATGTCAGTCTCAAGTTGGGGCTGTCGTGGTATTCATGGGGATTCCCTGCCTGTGTCTATTGCTTCTTCTACGCCTTCGGAAGTTCCGGAGTATTTGTCTGATTATCAGGATGTCTTCAGTGAGTCTGAGTCCAGTGCACTGCCTCCTCATAGGGACTGTGACTGTGCTATAGATTTGATCCCAGGCAGTAAATTTCCTAAGGGAAGACTGTTTAATCTGTCGGTACCTGAACATACCGCTATGCGTTCATATATCAAGGAGTCTCTGGAGAAAGGACATATTCGTCCGTCTTCTTCCCCTCTTGGTGCGGGATTCTTTTTTGTGGCAAAAAAGGACGGATCTTTGAGGCCTTGTATTGATTATCGGCTTTTAAATAAGATCACTGTCAAATTTCAGTATCCTTTGCCGCTGTTGTCTGACTTGTTTGCCCGGATTAAGGGTGCCAAGTGGTTCACCAAGATAGACCTCTCGTGGTGCGTACAACCTTGTGCGCATTAAGCAAGGTGATGAATGGAAAACCGCATTCAATACGCCCGAAGGTCATTTTGAGTACTTGGTGATGCCTTTTGGGCTCTCCAATGCGCCTTCAGTTTTTCAGTCCTTTATGCATGACATTTTCCGGAAGTATCTGGATAAATTTTTGATTGTTTATCTGGATGATATTTTGGTTTTTTCTGATAATTGGGATTCGCATGTGGAGCAGGTCAGGTTGGTCTTTAAAATTTTGCGTGAAAATTCTTTGTTTGTCAAGGGCTCAAAGTGTCTCTTTGGTGTACAGAAGGTTCCCTTTTTGGGGTTCATTTTTTCCCCTTCTGCTGTGGAGATGGACCCAGTCAAGGTCCGAGCTATTCTTGATTGGACTCAGCCCTCGTCAGTTAAGAGTCTTCAGAAGTTCTTGGGCTTCGCTAACTTCTACCGTCGTTTTATCGCTAATTTTTCTAGCATTGTGAAACCTTTGACGGATATGACCAAGAAGGGCTCCGATGTAGCTAACTGGGCTCCTACTGCCGTGGAGGCTTTCCAGGAGTTGAAACGCCGGTTTACTTCGGCGCCTGTTTTGTGCCAGCCTGACGTCTCACTTCCCTTTCAGGTTGAGGTGGATGCTTCGGAGATTGGGGCAGGGGCCGTTTTGTCGCAGAGAGGCCCTGGTTGCTCTGTTATGAAACCTTGTGCCTTTTTCTCTAGGAAGTTTTCGCCTGCCGAGCGAAATTATGATGTGGGCAATCGGGAGTTGTTGGCCATGAAATGGGCATTTGAGGAGTGGCGTCATTGGCTCGAGGGTGCTAAGCATCGTGTGGTGGTCTTGACGGATCACAAAAATCTGATGTATCTCGAGTCTGCTAAACGCCTTAATCCGAGACAGGCCCGCTGGTCATTGTTTTTCTCCCGCTTTGATTTTGTTGTCTCGTATTTACCAGGTTCAAAGAATGTGAAGGCCGATGCTCTTTCTAGGAGCTTTGTGCCTGATGCTCCTGGAGTCACTGATCCTGTTGGTATTCTTAAAGATGGAGTTATCTTGTCAGCTATTTCTCCGGATCTGCGACGTGTGTTGCAGAGATTTCAGGCTGATAGGCCTGAGTCTTGTCCACCTGACAGACTGTTTGTCCCGGATAAGTGGACCAGCAGAGTCATTTCCGAGGTTCATTCCTCGGTGTTGGCAGGTCACCCGGGAATTTTTGGCACCAGAGATCTGGTGGCCAGGTCCTTTTGGTGGCCTTCCTTGTCAAGGGATGTGCGGTCATTTGTGCAGTCCTGTGGGACTTGTGCTCGAGCTAAGCCTTGCTGTTCTCGTGCCAGCGGTTTGCTCTTGCCCTTGCCTGTCCCGAAGAGACCTTGGACACATATCTCCATGGATTTCATTTCTGATCTTCCGCTATCTCAGGGCATGTCCGTTATCTGGGTGATATGTGATCGCTTCTCCAAGATGGTCCATTTGGTTCCTTTGCCTAAGCTGCCTTCCTCTTCCGATCTGGTTCCTGTGTTTTTCCAGAACGTGGTTCATTTGCACGGCATCCCTGAGAATATTGTGTCAGACAGAGGATCCCAGTTCGTTTCCAGGTTCTGGCGATCCTTTTGTAGTAGGATGGGCATTGATTTGTCGTTTTCGTCTGCTTTCCATCCTCAGACTAATGGACAGACGGAGCGAACCAATCAGACTTTAGAGGCTTATTTGAGGTGTTTTGTCTCTGCTGATCAGGACGATTGGGTGACATTCTTGCCGTTGGCTGAGTTTGCCCTTAATAATCGGGCTAGTTCCGCCACCTTGGTTTCGCCTTTTTTCTGCAACTCTGGTTTCCATCCTCGCTTTTCTTCGGGTCATGTGGAGCCTTCTGACTGTCCTGGGGTGGATTCTGTGGTGGATAGGTTGCAGCAGATCTGGAATCATGTGGTGGACAACTTGAAGTTGTCACAGGAGAAGGCTCAGCGCTTTGCCAACCGCCGCCGCGGTGTGGGTCCCCGACTACGCGTTGGGGATTTGGTATGGCTTTCTTCCCGCTTTGTTCCTATGAAGGTCTCCTCTCCCAAATTTAAACCTCGTTTTATTGGGCCTTACAAGATATTGGAAATCCTTAATCCTGTATCTTTTCGTCTGGATCTTCCTGTGTCGCTTGCTATTCACAATGTATTTCATAGGTCCTTGTTGCGGCGGTACATTGTGCCTGTAGTTCCTTCTGCTGAGCCTCCTGCTCCGGTGTTGGTTGAGGGCGAGTTGGAGTACGTGGTGGAGAAGATCTTGGATTCTCGCCTCTCCAGGCGGAGGCTTCAGTACCTGGTCAAGTGGAAGGGCTATGGTCAGGAGGATAATTCCTGGGTGGTCGCCTCTGATGTTCATGCGGCCGATTTAGTTCGTGCCTTTCATGCCGCTCATCCTGATCGCCCTGGTGGTCGTGGTGAGGGTTCGGTGACCCCTCACTAAGGGGGGGGTACTGTTGTGAATTTGCTTTTTGCTCCCTCTAGTGGTTACTAGTTTTTTGACTCTGTTTTTTCTGTCATTCCTTTTATCCGCACCTGGGTCGTTAGTTAGGGGTGTTGCTATATAAGCTCCCTGGACCTTCAGTTCAATGCCTGGCAACGTAGTTATCAGAGCTAGTCTGCTGTGCTCTTGTCTACTGATCCTGGTTCCAGTTATTTCAGCTAAGTCTGCCTTTTGCTTTTTGCTATTTGTTTTGTTTTGTATTTTTGTCCAGCTTGTTCCAAATCTATATCCTGACCTTTGCTGGAAGCTCTAAGGGGGCTGGTGTTCTCCCCCCGGACCGTTAGACGGTTCGGGGGTTCTTGAATTTCCAGTGTGGATTTTGATAGGGTTTTTGTTGACCATATAAGTTACCTTTCTTTATTCTGCTATCAGTAAGCGGGCCTCTCTGTGCTAAACCTGGTTCATTTCTGTGTTTGTCATTTCCTCTTACCTCACCGTCATTATTTGTGGGGGGGCTTCTATCCAGCTTTGGGGTCCCCTTCTCTGGAGGCAAGAAAGGTCTTTGTTTTCCTCTACTAGGGGTAGCTAGATTCTCCGGCTGGCGCGTGTCATCTAGAATCAACGTAGGAATGATCCCCGGCTACTTCTAGTGTTGGCGTTAGGAGTAGATATATGGTCAACCCAGTTACCACTGCCCTATGAGCTGGATTTTTGTATTCTGCAGACTTCCACGTTCCTCTGAGACCCTCGCCATTGGGGTCATAACAGCACGCTTAAAACTGTGGGGATTGGGGATTAATCGTATTAACCTAGGTAGTGCATTCCAAAGAATCGGCGCAGCACGTGTAAAGTCTTGCAGATGGGAGTGGGAGGTTCTGATTATTGAGGATTAGTGTTGAGCATTCCGATACCGCAAGTATCGGCCGATACTTGCGGTATCGGAATTCCGATACCGAGATCCGATACTTTTGTGGTATCGGGAATCGGAATCGGAAGTTCCCAGTGTATGGTTCCCAGGGTATGAAGGAGAGGAAACTCTCCTTCAGGCCCTGGGATCCATATCCATGTAAAAAATAAAGAATTAAAATAAAAAATAGGGATATACTCACCCTCTGTCGCGCCCTGGTAGTAACCGGCAGCCTGCTTTGCTTAAAATGAGCGCGTTCAGCACCTTCCATGACGTCACGGCTTCTGATTGGTTGCATGCCGCTCATGTGACCGCCACGCGACCAATCACAAGCCATGACGTCATTCTCAGGTCTTAAATTCCTAATTCTAGGAATTTAGGACCTGAGAATGACCTCACGGCTTGTTATTGGTCGCGTGGCGGTCACATGAGCGGCACGCGACCAATCAGAAGCCGTGACGTCATGGAAGGCCCTAAACGCGCTCATTTTAAGCAAAGAAGGCTGCCGGTTAACAGCGGTGAGGTGCAGGGGCCTCAGGAGAGGTGAGTATATCAATATTTTTTATTTTAATTCTTTATTTTACACATTAATATGGATCCCAGGGCCTGAAGGAGAGTTTCCTCTCCTTCAGACCCTGGGAACCATCAGGATACCTTCCGATACTTGGTGTCCCATTGACTTGTATTGATATCGGGTATCGGTATCGTCGATATCCGATACTTTTCGGGTATCGGCCGATACTATCCGATACCGATACTTTCAAGTATCGGACGGTATCGCTCAACACTATTGAGGATGCTAACCTCTACCACTATTGAGGATGCTAATGCTGAGGTCATTAGCGGAGCGGAGGGCACAGGTAGGGTGGTAGACTGAGACCAGAGAGGAGATGTAGGGTGGTGCTGAGCCATGGAGTGCTTTGTGGATGAGGGTAGTAGTTTTGTACTGGATTCTGGAGTGGATGACTGGCACAAGGTAGAGGCATCGGTGTAACGGTTGATGAGGAATATGATCCTGGCAGCAGCATTCAGGACAGATTGGAGCGGGGAGAGTTTGGTAAGAGGGAGGCCGATTAGTAGAGAGTTACAATAGTCCAGACGAGAATGAATAAGTGAGACAGTAAGAGTTTTTGCAGAGTCGAAAGTAAGAAAAGGGCGAATTCTAGAAATATTTTTGAGATGCAGATAAGAAGAGCGAGCCAGTGATCGGATGTGGGGGGTGAATGAAAGCTCGGAATCAAGGATGACCCCAAGGCAGCGGGCATGTTGCTTGGGAGTAATGGTGGAACCGCACACGGGGATGGCAATGTCAGGCAAAGGTAGGTTAGTAGAGGGAGAGAACACGAGGAGTTCAGTTTTTGACAGGTTAAGTTTCAGATAGAGGGAGGACATGATGTTAGAGACAGCGGTAAGACAATCACTGGTGTTTTCTAAGAAGGTCGGAGTGAAAGCAGGAGAAGAGGTGTATAATTGGGTGTCGTCAGCATAGAGATGGTACTGGAAATCAAATCTACTGATTGTTTGTCCAATAGGGGCAGTATACAAAGAGAAGAGGAGGGGGCCTAGGACTGATCCTTAAGGAACCCCAACAGTAAGGGGAAGGGGAGAGGAGGAGGAACCAGCAAAACATACAGTGAAGGATCGGTCAGAGAGATAGGAGGAGAACCAAGAGAGAATGGTGTCCTTGATGCCGATGGAGCGGAGCATAGTGAGGAGGAGCTGATGATCCACAGTGTTGAATGCTGCGGAAAGATCCAAGAGAATTAGCATGGAGTAGTGACCATTAGATTTAGCTGTTAGTAGGTCATTAGAGACTTTAGTGAGGGCAGTTTCAGTAGAGTGTAAAGAGCGGAAGCCAGATTGAAGAGGGTCGAGAAGAGAGTTATCTGAGAGATAGCGGGTAAGACGGGAGTGGACCAGGCGTTCCAGGAGTTTAGAGATGAAGGGAAGATTAGAGACAGGTCTATAATTAGCGGCACAGTTTAGGTCGAGGGAGGGTTTTTTAAGTAATGGATGTATGATGGCATGCTTAAATGAGGAGGGAAAAATACCGGAAGTGAGGGAAAGGTTGAATATTTTTGTTATGTGAGAGGTGACAGCCGGGGAAAGGGACTGGAGGAGATGTGACGGAATGGGGTCACTGGTGCAAGTGGTCGGGCGAGAAGATGCAAGGAGCCTGCTTACTTCTTCTTCTGTAACTGGTTGAAAGTCAGAGAGTGAACTAAATGCAGTGGGGGAGGGAGGACAGTGCCTGGTATGAAGAGATTGGGAGATGATTTCCTGTCGAATGTGGTCAATTTTTTCTTTGAAGTAATTGGCCAGATCGTCAGCGCGGAGATCTGTGGTTGGGGCCTGCTCTCTTGGGTTGAGTAGGGACTGGAAAGTGTCGAAGAGACGTTTAGGGTTATTGGACAGCGAGGTGATGAGGGTGTTGAAATAGGTTTGTTTGGAGAGGTGAAGGGCAGAGTTGTATGTTTTTAGCATGAACTTATAATGGATGAAATCTTCGGGTAGATTAGATTTTCTCCACAGACGTTCGGCGCACCTGGAGCACCGCTGCAGGAAACGTGTTTGCAGCGTGTGCCATGGTTGTCGCCGTCTGTGTCGAGTTGCTCTATGTATAGGAGGAGCAGCTTCATCCAGGGCACTTTGCAGGGTTTCATTGTAATGCTTCAGAGCAGAATCAGGACATGAGATGGAGGAGATTGGGGCCAATGAGGACTGCAAGTTTTTCATAAGTTTCTGGGTGTTAATGGCCTGTATGTTTCTATAAGTGTGGAAAGTGGGGGTGACCTGAGTGGGGTGGCAGTTCTTGATAGAGAATGAAAGAAGGTTGTGGTCAGAGAGCGGGAGAGGGGAGTTTGTGAAATCATCCACTGAGCAGAGCCGGGAGAAGACCATGTCAAGGGAATTTCCATCTTCATGTGTTGTAGAGTTAGTATGCTGCGAGAGGCCGAAAGAGGAGGTTAGAGATAAAAGGTGAGAAGCAGATGGGGAGAGCGGAGAAGCAATGGGGATGTTGAAATCACCCATGATAAGGGTGGGGGTGTCACAGGAGAGAAAGTGTGGAAGCCAGGTGGCAAAATGATCCAGGAACTGATGAGAGGGCCAGGAGGACGATACACCACTGCCACTCGCATGGAGAAGGGGACGTAGAGTATGACAGCATGGACCTCAAAGGAAGGGAATACAAGTGAGGGTACTTGGGGGATAACTTGGAAGGTACATTTGGGTGAAAGGAGCAGACCAATGCCTCCACCTGCTCTGTTGTCCGATCTTGGGGTATGAGAAAAGTGTAGTCCACCATATGAGCAGCAGCAGTGGTGGTGTCTGACTGCTGGATCCAGGTTTCAGTAAGAGCCAGGAGATTAAGAGAATTAGAAAGGAAGAAGTCATGAATGAAGGAGAGTTTATTACACACAGAGCGAGAATTCCAAAGAGCACAATTGAAAGAGACAGAAGGCATGCATGGAATATTAATAAGGTTAGAGGGGTTTCTGGGTGTAGCAGTTGGGAGGTTTGACTGGCTATAACATGGGGAGCCGGAGTTTGGAGAGATGTCTCCAGCGACTAGGAGAAGGAGGAAAGAAAGAGTGAGCAGATGGTTAAGTGATTTGTGAGAGCTTCCATTGTGTTGGATGGTGGGACTGAATGGATCTGCGCTGTTAAGCAATGTGAACAGAGCATGAGTGCTATACATAGGAGAGGCAAGGACAGAGGGGCCGATATGGATGGAGTTTAAAGAGTTTATGCAAGGGCGGTGAGTGAATGCAGCAGCCAGGATATAGATTATACAGATACATATGGTGAGTATTTGTTCTGTTTCAAGTGAATAGGGAATAGGTTTAGTTTTTCTTACCTGTCTCCTGCCCTGTCTAACTGCCATGTTATAACTGCTGCATACTTAGAAAAAAAATACTTTGAATAAAACTACATGAATAATAGTGCACGAATGCACCCCTGCATGAATGCATCCCCAAGCTATGTCTACATTTATAGAAGGCTAGCTCTTAGATCTCACTTTTTTTTTTCTCTCCCCCTCTAATTACCAATCAATCTAACTCAGTTGAGACAGCAGGACACAATAAATGTAGTGATCAGATAAACAAATGTCCAGGTCTACATGGATCATAAACCCCTTTGAAACAGTTATGTGATCTCTCTACATAGGGACAAGCAAAAGTGAGTTAAATATCTATAAACACAAACAAATGTATAATAAGATGACTAACATATATAGATACAGTATATGCAGGATTCAATGCCGAAGATAGAATGACTCAGATACCATCCAAGCCGCTTGCTGTCAGGGAATGGAGCAATAGACATGCAGGATATTTCAGTTCAGAGAATGAATGATATGTTTACCATCCAAGCCGCTTGCTGTCAGGGAATGGAGCAATAGACATGCAGGATATTTCAGTTTAGGGAATGAATGATATGTTTACCATCCAAGCCAATGAAGTGTCTCTGGCGGTGGTGGCGCACACCCATGAGGGGCCCTGGGCTTGTACCGCTGGCCAGGAGAGAGTGTCCCCCCCAAGGTCAAACAGTGCTCTACCACTTGCAAAATTATCTGTCGCTGCTCCACCACTGTTTAGTCTATGCGCTGAAATCATTCCATGCCTGGCACAGACAATAACAATTTGTTGACATGTATGATGCTAGTTAAAATAGTCAGGGGCCCTGTCCTACATTTACACCAGTAAATACTTTGCGCCAAATTACAATGTCTGAAAGTCAGCATAGGAGCACACCCCTGTACCTAAGTATGCCACCCTTTTTTTGGGGGGGGTTTGTTTTTGTTTGGGATACATTAACATCAATTTAGGTTTTGGGACTCGGAGTACTTACTGTGTCAGACACTCCTTCCAATTGTCCTCCGCTGACCACACCAATGCTGCCTGTGTACCCCTGCCACCTAATGGAAGCTGCATAGAGTCTATTTTATTATTTTAGGTCTAGGAAGTCTGTCTGCGGTCCCTCCTTCCAATTGTCCTCCGCTGACCACACCAATGCTGCCTGTGTACCCCTGCCACCTAATGGAAGCTGCATAGAGTCTATTTTATTATTTTAGGCCTAGGAAGTCTGTCTGCGGTCCCTCCTTCCAATTGTCCTCCGCTGACCACACCAATGCTGCCTGTGTAACCCTGCCACATAATGGAACCTGCATAGAGCCTATTTTATTATTTTAGGCCTAGGAAGTCTGTCTGCGGTCCCTCCTTCCAATTGTCCTCCGCTGACCACACCAATGCTGCCTGTGTACCCCTGCCACCTAATGGAAGCTGCATAGAGCCTATTTTATTATTTTAGGCCTAGGAAGTCTGTCTGCGGTCCCTCCTTCCAATTGTCCTCCGCTGACCACACCAATGCTGCCTGTGTACCCTTGCCACCTAATGGAAGCTGCATAGAGCCTATTTTATTATTTTAGGCCTAGGAAGTCTGTCTGCGGTCCCTCCTTCCAATTGTCCTCCGCTGACCACACCAATGTTGCCTGTGTACCCCTATAACAAATTTAAAAATGCATAGATCCAACTTTTTTAGTTAACACATACTACCTTTGTCTGTCTGCGGCACCACTCAATCACGCTGTCCTCCACTGAAAAAGCTGAGCTTCAACCTTCAGGCTCTCATTAAGTAGTTGTTTATATAAGACAGCAATTGCCCTACTACTTTGGTTGGGTCCTAGTAACGCTGTCTGCTGCTCCTTGGTGTTCTCCTCCTCCTTGGTGTTCTCCTCCAGGTTTCCTTGTCGGAGCTTCAACCTTCAGGCTCTCATTAAGTAGTTGTTAATGTAACACTGCATTTGGCCTTCAACTTTGGTTGGGCCCTACTAACGGTGTGTGCCGCTCCCTGGTGTTGTCCTCCACTGTATAAAGCTGAGCTTCAGTCTTTAGGCTTTCGGCCTATAGTAGCAGATATTAAACTGCATTTGGCCTATTAGTGTGGTTGGGCCCTTAAAACGGTGTCTGCTGCTCCTGGGTTTTCTACTCCACTGAACAAAGCAATGCCGCCTGTTTAGTCCTGTTACCAATTTTGAAATGCATTTAGCCTACTTTATTCTTTGGCCCTATATCTGTGTTTCCTCCTCATCCTGCCCATTGCCCAGCCACTGCTAGATGAGTCTGCTGGTACATTGACCCAGACCACTACATTCCCCTTGCACTCTACACAGCCAGAATCTGACCCTGCTGAAAGCAAGGTTCCCCTTCCCGCATGCTATACCACCTTACACAGGGACAAAGAGGAAGGTGCAGATGAAAGTGCAGGTTCCTTCATCAGGTGGGGGGGCATACTCGTTGGAGACATCACTGGCACAGGTGTTATGGTCTGGTGATTAAGGAGCGACATGCGACTAGCTCTGAGCAGGTGGTAACTATACCGACCGCAGTTCCTGATCTTAACACAGACACTAGCAGTAGCCGTGGGATGTTCCTGTCACTCCCTGGACACCTCGTCACAGCCGTAGATCTAGCTACCCCTAAAGGTAGAAGCAGGAAAGCTATCTTGCCTCAGAGAAAATCCCCAAAGGATAGGACAACCCCCAACAAAGAATGACTGTGAGAGGAGAAGGAAATGACATACGTAGTATGAAACAAGATTTAGCAAAGGAGGCCACTACTAGCTAGAAAGAATTAGTACAGGACAGAACACTGTGCGGTCAGTAATAAAAACTAGAAAAGTCCACTGCAGAGAAATGCAAAAATCTCCACACCTGACTAAAGGTGTGGAGGGCAAACTCTGCTGCCCAGAGCTTCCAGCTTAGCTGACTAGATACATACTGATAAGCTGGACAAATGAGCAAAACATAGAAAGTGCTAAACAACAAAGTCCACAACAAGTGAACTGCAAAAAGACAAGCAAGGACTTAGCTTTGCTGAAATGGTCAGAGTGACAGGGAAATCCTCAGAGAGCCATGACTCCAAGCTCAACAATTGACAACTGGCATTGAATTAGGGAAAAGGCCAGACTAATATAGCAGAGCCAGAAAGACGATCAGTGAAAACAGCTGCTGATGCTAAATCCAAGAAGCAGCCATACCACTCAAAACCACAGGAGGGAGCCCAAGAGCAGAAGTCACAAAAATGTTATACTTATAACCACCGGAGGGAGCTCAAGAGCGGAATTCACAACAGTACCCCCCCCTTGAGGAGGGGTCACCGAACCCTCACCAGAGGCCCCAGGCCGATCAGGACGAGCCAAATGAAAAGCACAAACCAAATCGGCGGCATGGACATCGGAGGCAACCACCCAAGAATTATCCTCCTGGCCATAACCCTTCCACTTGACAAGATACTGAAGCCTCCGCCTCGAAAAACGAGAATCCAAAATTTTCTCAACCACATATTCCAACTTCCCCTCAACCAACACCGGGGCAGGAGGATCAACAGATGGAACAACGGGTACCACATATCTCCGCAACAAAGATCTATGGAAAACATTGTGGATGGCAAAAGAGGCTGGAAGGGCCAAACGAAAAGACACTGGATTGATAATCTCAGAAATCTTATAAGGACCAATAAACCAAGGCTTGAACTTAGGGGAAGAAACCTTCATAGGAACATGACGAGAGGATAACCAGACCAAATCCCCCACACGAAGCCGAGGACCAACACACCGACGGCGGTTAGCAAAATGCTGAGCCTTTTCCTGAGACAACGTCAAATTGTCTACCACATGAGTCCAAATCTGCTGCAACCTATCCATCACAGAATCCACACCAGGACAATCAGAAGGCTCAACCTGCCCTGAAGAAAAACGAGGATGGAAACCAAAATTACAAAAGAAAGGCGAAACCAAAGTAGCCGAACTGGCCCGATTATTAAGGGCAAACTCGGCCAACGGACAGAAAGCCACCCAATCATCCTGATCAGCAGACACAAAGCATCTCAAATAGGTTTCCAAGGTTTGGTTAGTTCGCTCAGTTTGGCCATTTGTCTGAGGATGGAACGCTGAAGAAAAAGACAAATTAATGCCCATCTTAGCACAAAAGGCCCGCCTAAACCTGGAAACAAACTGGGAACCTCTGTCAGACACAATATTCTATGGAATGCCATGCAAAAGAACCACATGCTGAAAAAATAATGGAACCAAATCAGAGGAGGAAGGCAATTTAGGCAAAGGTACCACATGGACCATTTTAGAGAACCGGTCACAAACCACCCAGATAACAGACATCCTCTGGGACACAGGTAGATCCGAAATAAAATCCATGGAAATATGCGTCCAAGGCCTCTCCGGGACAGGCAAAGGCAAAAGCAACCCACTAGCGTGGGAACAGCAAGGCTTAGCTCGGGCACAAGTCCCACAGGACTGCACAAAAGAACGCACATCCCGCGACAAGGAAGGCCACCAAAAGGACCTAGCAACCAAATCTCTGGTACCAAAAATCCCAGGATGACCGGCCAACACAGAACAATGGACCTCAGAAATTACCTTACTTGTCCATCTATCAGGAACAAACAGCTTCCCCACAGGACAGCGGTCAGGTTTATCAGCCTGAAATTCCTGAAGCGCCCGCCGCAAATCAGGGGAGATGGCAGACAGAATCACCCCTTCCCTAAGAATGCCAACCGGCTCAAGGACTCCAGGAGAATCAGGCAAAAAACTCCTAGAGAGGGCATCCGCTTTAACATTCTTAGATCCTGGAAGATATGAGATCACAAAATCAAAACGGGAGAAAAACAGGGACCACCGAGCCTGTCTAGGGTTCAGCCGCTTGGCCGACTCGAGGTAAATCAGATTCTTATGATCGGTCAAGACCACAATGCAGTGCTTGGCTCCCTCAAGCCAATGTCGCCACTCCTCAAATGCCCACTTCCTAGCCAACAACTCCCGATTGCCGACATCATAATTGCGTTCCGCAGGCGAAAACTTTCGGGAAAAGAAGGCACATTGCTTCATCAAGGAACCATCAGAATTCCTCTGTGAGAAAACGGCCCCTGCCCCAATCTCAGAAGCGTCAACCTCAACCTGAAAAGGAAGAGAAACATCCGGCTGACGCAAGACAAGGGCAGAAGTAAATCGGTGTTTAAGCTCCTGAAAGGCCTCAACAGCCTCAGAGGACCAATTAGTCACATCAGAGCCTTTCCTCGTCAAATCGGTCAGGGGCTTAACCACACTAGAGAAGTTGGCAATGAAACGGCGATAAAAATTAGCAAAGCCCAAAAATTTCTGAAGGCTCTTCACAGATGTGGGTTGAATCCAGTCATGAATGGCTTGGACCTTAACAGGATCCATTTCTATAGACGAAGGAGAAAAAATAAACCCCAAAAAAGAGACCTTCTGAATTCCAAATAGGCACTTAGACCCCTTCACAAATAGAGCATTATCACGAAGGATCTGGAATACCATCCTGACCTGCTTCACATGAGACTCCCAATCATTGGAAAAAATCAAAATATCATCCAAATACACAATCATGAATTTGTCAAGATAATTGCGGAAAATATCATGCATAAAGGACTGAAATACAGAAGGAGCATTAGAAAGCTCGAAAGGCATCACCAGGTATTCAAAATGGCCTTCGGGCGTATTAAATGCAGTTTTCTATTCGTCACCCTGTTTAATACGAACAAGATTTTATGCCCCTCGAAGGTCAATCTTGGTAAACCAACTAGCCCCCTTAATCCGAGCAAACAAATCAGAGAGCAAAGGTAAAGGGTATTGGAATTTGACCGTGATCTTATTAAGAAGGCGATAATCAATACAGGGTCTCAAGGAGCCATCCTTCTTGGCAACAAAGAAGAATCCAGCTCCCAACGGTGACGAAGACGGGCGAATATGCCCCTTCTCTAAAGACTCCTTTACATAGCTCCGCATGGCGGTATGTTCAGGCACAGACAGGTTGAAAAGTCGTCCCTTAGGGAACTTACAGCCAGGAATCAAGTCAATAGCACAATCACAGTCCATATGTGGAGGAAGGGAACTGGACTTGGGCTCATCAAATACATCCTGGAAATCTGACAAAAATTCAGGAACATCAGAAGAGGGGGAAGAGGAAATTGACATTAAAGGAACGTCACTATGTACCCCTTGACAACCCCAACTAGTCACAGACATTGATTTCCAATCCAGCACTGGATTGTGTACTTGTAACCATGGAAAACCCAGTACAACAACATCATGTAAATTATGCAACACCAGAAAATGGCAATCTTCCTGATGTGCTGGAGCCATGCACATAGTCAGCTGAGTCCAATACTGAGGTTTATTCTTGGCCAATGGTGTAGCATCAATACCCCTTAAGGGTATGGGACTCTGCAAAGGCTGCAAAGAAAAACCAGAGCGCCTAGCGAATTCTAAGTCCATTAAGTTCAGGGCAGCACCTGAATCCACAAATGCCATGACAGAAAAAGATGACAATGAGCAAATCAGGGTCACAGACAGGAGAAACTTAGGCTGCACAGTACTAATGGTAACAGAGCTAGCGACCCTCTTAATACGCTTAGGGCAATCAGAAATAGCATGAGCAGAATCCCCACAGTAAAAACACAGCCCATTCTGACGTCTGTATCCCCTCTGTTCCGCTCTAGTCAAAATCCTATCACATTGCATGGGCTCAGGACTCTGCTCCGAGGACGCTGCCATATGGTGCACCATTTTGCGTTCGCGCAGGCGCCGATCAATCTGACAACAGGCATGGGGAACCCCACCATAACATCTTTAAGGGCTTCAGAAAGACCCTTTCTGAAAATTGCTGCCAGAGCGTCCTCATTCCATTTAGTGAGCACAGACCATTTTCTAAATTTCTGGCAGTATAATTCTGCCGCTTCCTGACCCTGACACAGGGCCAACAGTGTTTTCTCAGCATGCTCTACAGAGTTAGGTTCGTCATACAATAATCCAAGCGATTGAAAAAATGCATCTACATTAAGCAATGCCGGATCCCCTGACTCAAGGGAGAATGCCCAGTCCTGAGGGTCACCATGCAGCAGAGAAATAACTATTTTTACTTGCTGAATGGAATCACCAGAGGAACGGGGTTTCAGAGCAAAAAACAATTTGCAGTTATTTTTAAAGTTCAAAAACTTAGATCTATCCCCGTAAAACAAATCTGGAGTAGGAATTCTAGGCTCTAAGGCCGGAGTCTGAACAACATAATCTTGAATACTCTGTACTCTTGCAGCAAGCTGATCCACACGAGAAAACAACCCCTGAACATCCATGCCCGCATCCAAATCCTGTTGTACTGTTATGGTCTGGTGATTAAGGAGTGACATGCGACTAGCTCTGAGCAGGTGGTAACTATACCGACCGCAGTTCCTGATCTTAACACAGACACTAGCAGTAGCCGTGGGATGTTCCTGTCACTCCCTGGACACCTCGTCACAGCCGTAGATGTAGCTACCCCTAAAGGTAGAAGCAGGAAAGCTATCTTGCCTCAGAGAAAATCCCCAAAGGATAGGACAGCCCCCACAAATAATGACTGTGAGAGGAGAAGGAAATGACATACGCAGTATGAAACAAGATTTAGCAAAGGAGGCCACTACTAGCTAGAAAGAATTAGTACAGGACAGAACACTGTGCGGTCAGTAATAAAAACTAGAAAAAGTCCACCGCAGAGAAATGCAAAAATCTCCACACCTGACTAAAGGTGTGGAGGGCAAACTCTGCTGCCCAGAGCTTCCAGCTTAGCTGACTAGATACATACTGATAAGCTGGACAAATGAGCAAACATAGAAAGTGCTAAACAACAAAGTCCACAACAAGTGAACTGCAAAAAGACAAGCAAGGACTTAGCTTTGCTGAAATGGTCAGAGTGACAGGGAAATCCTCAGAGAGCCATGACTCCAAGCTCAACAATTGACAACTGGCATTGAATTAGGGAAAAGGCCAGACTAATATAGCAGAGCCAGAAAGACGATCAGTGAAAACAGCTGCTGATGCTAAATCCAAGAAGCAGCCATACCACTCAAAACCACAGGAGGGAGCCCAAGAGCAGAACTCACAAAAATGCTACTTATAACCACCGGAGGGAGCCCAAGAGCGGAATTCACAACACACAGGGCCCCTCAGAGTACGCAAAAGTGTCGCTGCCAGTGGGAGGCGCCCCCGCCGTGCAAACACACCGCTGTACTTTGAGGGGCCCTGTGTCAGTGCCAATGCCAACGAGTGGGCCCCCCCGCTTGCTCAGGATCACAGCACTTGCAAACTTGACATATTTACCTCTCACTACTCCACCGCCGTGACATAGTCCACGTTTCCTGGGCCCACTAAAAACTTGAACCAGCCCTACCCCCCCACAACTTTAGCCAAATGACCCCCAATTTCCAATGCCTATCTATTATTATAAAGTAAATTAAGATTGACAAGCTTCAGTAACAAGAATGGATGTTTTTGCCATTAAAATGGGCACTGTAGGTGTTTTCCTGGCCTCCACTCACTGCCGACTATGCTTCCCCATTGACTTGCATTAGGTTTCATGTTTCGGTCGATCCCCGACTTTTCGCGATAATCGGCCGACTTCACTCGACTCGACTTTTGACAAAGTCGGGTTTCGCAAAACCCGACTCGACCCCAAAAAAGTAAAAGTCGCTCAACCCTAGTAAACACGTCTACATGATATGTGGAAATACATTCATCAAATACAAAGAAAATAAACTCACTATTCACATATGCAGGCAGCATGGTCACAAATGAATTACCTTCTAACCACTCTGTCCCTGATACACCAAATAGTAGAAACATGCATAAAAAAATGTAAGGATTATGGATGATGCACCCAGACATTAACAGTGCCTTACACTTTAAAGAAAGGAACTGATATTATTTGGAGTTTCCCTGCTTATTTAGTGAGTGAAGAGAACAACAGAGATGTCAAGTTGGTGGCTGGAATACTAAGTTATAAGGCCTGATACAAGGACATCTACATCTATTTTGGGATGTAGTTAAAGCAGTTCTTAGATAAGTTCTTGCGCCATAGGTCTTACTACCAAAATAACAAAAGAATATTCAGTACCAAGGAAAAAAGTTAAAAACATTTTTTATATAGATTACCTTGCTACCACCCCACTACAGCTAATTTTTTTTTTTTTAAGCCAAGTCTGATTTTCCTTTGTGGTTAGACAGAATAGAGTGAGTGAATGAAAGGAAACTATAAAAGATAGGAATTCTTTCTATTAAGAAACAAGTCAAGGTCCTCACTGGAAGATCTGACAAAAGGTCATACACCCTCCATACTGATAGGAAATCTAAGACTTGTACATGGAGAATTTCAAAAAGATCACGAACAGCTAAAAGAGAATTTTTATGGCAACTATGTAGGCATGGAACTGGTAATTAAGGGGAAGGGCAGATATTTCTAGAATCTTTGGAACTTCCATCCTCAGTACAGTCGGAGTGACTTTAAATAGAATAATGATAGACCAAAAATGTCATTACAGTGATAAAAGTAATATCAAATAACATCAGAATCTGACAGACTAGGAAATGAGTTCTGCAA
This sequence comes from Ranitomeya variabilis, assembly GCF_051348905.1. Taxonomy (NCBI): domain Eukaryota; kingdom Metazoa; phylum Chordata; class Amphibia; order Anura; family Dendrobatidae; genus Ranitomeya; species Ranitomeya variabilis. The sequence goes on along the minus strand of NC_135235.1, from coordinate 157,113,883 downwards.
TGGCAATGTAACTTGACAATACTAGTGAGTCCACACGAAATAGACTTTGTGAAGGGATGCGCCACAGTAATTAAAATAAGTACAGTTATGATGGATCGCCCCCAGGCGCAAGGCAGTGGGGTACTGAAGTATATCCCCAGGGCTTCCCAGTAAGGTAGATGATGATGGTGTAAGTCACAGTAAATAACGAGGACACAAGGTTGCAGTCTCTTTACCTTTTACTGTAGACTTCAGCGTCCACAATCCAGAGCACTGCTAACAGGGCTGGCTGAATCCGGCCGGTCCGAAGGCACATCCAGAGTTCCCTTTGCAGGTGGAAATCAGTAGGCTTCCTACTAGCGCATGTGTGTTCTAGTACTTCCCTGCTGAGCACCACGGGATAGTCCTCACAACTGTCTTGTATGTTTCTGATATTCTCTCTCCGTCCCCCAGATGGTATGGATAGGATGACCCGTATGACGGGGTAGGCCTGGAGCTATTTTATAGGGATCCTAGAGACGCCCCTCTCCCACAATTTGCCTCCGTTGTCTTCATTAGGTATTAAGGTTGGGCAGCCAACAGAATTAACTGTCCTGCCGTAGTTTGAAGTAATGCATAGAGCCTATTACTCCCTCGGTGTTCTGGCCACCGGCTACGTGCCTCAGAAGGAGGCCGCCGATCTCGGGGCAGACCCTCCTCCCAGTGTTATCTACTTGTGCTGTGATCTCGTTGCTCACTCTCCACAATATACTTCGCTTCGTGTCCTTTCTTGGGATGCTGCCGCAATGAGGTGCAGGCGCAGCTCCGTAATGTTCTATCTCTCGCTCTGTCTCTCTCAGGATCCCACCCCTGACAGGGACCTCTGTCTGCAGCTCAGATGTTCCTCCTTCTCCCCCTGTCTGCCTGACCGGTCTTCCCTGGGTCAAACCCAGTAGGGTTCTGCCTAACTTCCTATCCAACCCCCAGTTTTACCCGAGTGTGAGGAGTGGCCTAATAGATAGAACCTTTTGCTCCCCCTGGTGGCCGGAGTGTGAAGTGTAGTGTGTGACTGTGATACCTGGTCAGGTGAACTCCTTTAGTACCATCAGATGTACCATCACTCCTCCTGGTGGAAGAGCGACAATACTGCAACGACCAGGACTCTGGGGCGCTGCACTCCCCCCCCCCTGTTAAATCCAGTACTCCCGGACTGGGAAAAGAAGAACAACAATACATGTTAGCAAAAGACATACAACCTTTTTTGAATGCTGTAAACAAGTAAATATAACAATGCTTCCCTTTATGGGAGGTGAGAACACTTGAACGTTGCAAACAAAAACATATTTACATTGTGCTTAAGATTTTAACCCCTTAGTGACAGAGCCAATTTGGTACTTAATGACCGAGCCAATTTTTACAATTCTGACCAGTGTCACTTTAAGAGGTTATAACTCTGGAACGCTTTATCGGATCCCACTGATTCTGAGATTGTTTTTTCGTGACATATTGTACTTCAAGTTACTGGTAACATTTCTTCGATATTACTTGCGATTATTTATGAAAAAATGGAAATATGGCGAAAATTTTTAAAATTTTGCAATTTTCAAACTTTGTATTTTTATGCCCTTAAATCCGAGAGATATGTCACAAAAAATAGTTAATAAATAACATTTCCCACATGTCTACTTTACAATAGCACAATTTTGGAAACAATTTTTTTTTTTGTTAGGGAGTTATAAGGGTTAAAAGTTGACCAGCAATTTCTCATTTTTACAACACCATTTTTTTTTAGGGACCACATCTCATTTGAAGTCATTTTGAGGGGTCTATATGATAGAAAATAACCAAGTGTGACACCATTCTAAAAACTGCACCCCTCAAGCTGCTCAAAACCACATTCAAGAAGTTTATTAACCCTTTACGTACTTCACAGGAACTGAAACAATGTGGAAGAAAAAAATGAACATTTAACTTTTTTTTGCAAACATTTTACTTCAGAACCATTTTTTTTAATTTTCACAAGTGTAAAAACAGAAATTTAACCACAAATTTTGTTGTGCAATTTTTCCTGAGTACGCCGATACCCCATATATGGAGGTAAACCACTGTTTGGGCGCACCGCAGAGCTTGGAAGTGAAGGAGCACCGTTTGACTGTTTCAATGCAGAATTGGCTGGAATTGAGATCAGACGCCATGTCGCGTTTCGGGAGCCCCTAATGTGCCTAAACAGTGGAAACCCCTCACAAGTGATACCATTTTGGAAACTAGACCCCTTAAGGAACTTATCTAGATGTGTGGTGAGCACTTTGAACCCCCAAGTGCTTCACAGAAGTTTATAACGTAGAGCCGTGAAAATAAAAAATCGCATTTGTTTTCACAAAAATGATTTTTTTGCCCACAAATTCTTATTTTCACAAGGGTAACAGGAGAAATTAGACCACAAAAGTTGTTGTGCAATTTCTCCTGAGTACGTCAATACCCCATATGTGGGGGTAAACCACTGTTTGGGCGCACCGCAGAGCTTGGAAGTGAAGGAGCACCGTTTGACTTTTTCAATGCAGAATTGGCTGGAATTGAGATCGGATGCCATGTCGCGTTTGGAGAGCCCCTGATGTGCCTAATCAGTGGAAACCCCCCCACAAGTGATACCATTTTGGAAACTAGACCCCTTAAGGAACTTATCTAGATATTCGGTGAGCACTTTCAACCCCCAAGTGCTTCACAGAAGTTTATAACGTAAAGCCGTGAAAATAAAAAATCGCATTTTTTCTACAAAAATGATCTTTTTGCCCCCAAATTTTTATTTTCACAAGGGTAACAGGAGAAATTAGACCACAAAAGTTGTTGTGCAATTTCTCCTGAGTACGTCAATACCCCATATGTGGGGGTAAACCACTGTTTGGGCGCACTGCAGAGCTTGGAAGAGAAGGAGTGTCGTTTTACTTTTTCAATGTAGAATTGGCTGGAATTGAGATCGGACGCCATGTCACGTTTGGAGAGCCGCTGATGTGCCTAAACAGTGGAGACCCCCCACAAATGACACCATTTTGGAAACTAGACCCCTTAAGGAACTTATCTAGATGTGTGGTGAGCACTTTAAACCCCCAGGTGCTTCACAGAAGTTTATAACGTAGAGCCGTGAAAATAAAAAAAAATCGCATTTTTTCTACAAAAATGATCTTTTTGCCTCCAAATTTTTATTTTACCAAGGGTAACAGGAGAAAATGGACACCAGAAGTTGTTGTACAATTTGTCTTGAGTACGCCGACACCCCGTATGTGGGGGTAAACCACTGTTTGGGTGCATGGCTGAGCTCGGAAGCAAAGGAGCGCCATTTGACTTTCCAATGCAAAATTGACTGGAATTGAGATCGGACGCCATGTCGCGTTTGGAGAGCCCCTGATGTGCCTAAACAGTAGAAACCCCCCAAAAGTGACCCCGTTTTGGAAACTAGACCCCCCATGGAACTTATCTAGATGTGTAGTGAGAACTTTGAATGCCCAAGTGCATCACAGAAGTTTATAATGCAGAGTCGTGAAAATAAAAAATATTTTTTTTTTAACAATAAAGATATTTTAGCCCCCAAGTTTTTATTTTCACAAGGGTAACAAGAGAAATTGGACGCCAAAAGTTGTTGTCCAATTTGTCCTGAGTATGCTGGTACCCAATATGTGGGGGTAAACCACTGTTTGGGCGCACGGCAGAGCTCGGAAGAGAAGGAGCGCCATTTTGGAATTCAGACTTTGATAGAATTGTCTGTGGGTGTTATGTTGCGTTTGCAGAGCCCCTGATGTACCTAAACAGTAGAAACCCCCCACAAGTGACCAAATTTTGGAAACTAGACCCCCTAAGGAACTTATCTAGATATGTGGTGAGAACTTTGAATGCCCAAGTGCTTCACAGAAGTTTATAATGCATAGTAGTGAAAATAAAAAATATTTTTTTTTCCCACAAAAAAGATTTTTTTAGCCCCCAAATTTTTATTTTCACAAGGGTAACAAGAAAAATTGGACCCCAAAAGTTGTTGTCCAATTTGTCCTGAGTATGCTGGTACCCAATATGTGGGGGTAAACCACTGTTTGGGCGCACGGCAGAGCTCAGAAGGGAGGGAGCACCATTTGACTTTTTTAGCGCAAAATTGGCTGTCGTGTTTGGAGAACCCCTGATGTACCTAAACAGTGGAAACCCCCAAATTATAACTCCAACCCTAACTCCAACACACCCCTAACCCTAATCTTAACCCGATCCATAATCCTAATCACAACCCTAACGATAATCACAACCCTAACCCCAAAACAGCCCTAATCTCAACCCTAACCATAACCCTAATCAAAACCCTAAATCCAACACACCCCTAACCCTAATCCCAAACGTAACCCTAATCCCAACCCTAATCCAAACCCTAATCCCAACTCTAACCCTAACTTTAGCCCCAACCCTAACCCTAACTTTAGCCCCAACCCTAACCATAACCTTAGCCCCGTCGTCACAAAAAAAGTTCAATGTAACCTTTTTTTTGTACGTCGCGTCCGCCATTTCCGCGCATGCGTGGCCGTAACTCTGCCCCCTCCTCCCCAGGACATAGACTGGGCAGCGGATGCGTTGAAAAACTGCATCCGCTGCCCACGTTGTGCACAATTTTCACAACGTGCGTCGGTACGTCGGGCCGACGCATTGCGACCGCCCCGTACCGACGCAAGTGTGATAGAAGCCTAAGGCTACTTTCAAACTAGCGTCGTACTCGGCCCATCGCAGTGTGCCGGGCCGACGTACCGACGCTAGCGTTGTAAGCGCCGCACAACGGGTGCAGCGGATGCTGTTTTTTCAACGCATCCGCTGCCCCATTGTGAGGGGAGGCGGGGGCGGAGTTCCGGCCGCGCATGCGCGGTCGGAAATGGCGGACACGTCGCACAAAAAAGTTACATGTAGCTTTTTTTGTGCCGACGGTCCGCCAAAGCACGACGCATCCGTCGCACGACGGATGCGACATGTGGCAATCCGTCGCAATGCGTCGCTAATGCAAGCCAATGGAGAAAAAACGCATCCTGCAAGCACTTTTGCAGGATGCGTTTTTTCTCCGACGCATTGCGACGGAAGCTAAAAAACGCTAGTGTGAAAGTAGCCTAACCCTAACCCTAACCCTAAATTTAGCCCCAACCCTAACCCTAGCCCTAACCCTAACCCTAACTCTAGCCCTAACCCTAGCCCTAACCCTAACTCTAACCCTAACCCTAACCCTAACTCTAACCCTAACTCTAACCCTAACCCTAACCCTAACTAACCCTAACCCTAACTCTAACCCTAACCCTAACAATAACCCTAACCCTAACCCTAATTTTAGCCCCAACTCGTCTTCTCCTGCCGGCCGGCAGATGGCAGCAGATGGCGGGCGCACTGCGCATGCGCCCGCCATAAGGAAAAAGCCGGCTGGCAGGAGAAGACAGAAGAGGACCCAGGGACACCGGGTGAGTATGTTAGGGTCCCCGAATCCCCCTATTTCTCTGTCCTCTGATGTGTGATCACATCAGAGGACAGAGAAATACAGATCGCTTTTTTTTTTTTTTTTGCGGTCGCCGGTAAACTGTTAATTACCGGCGATCGCAAAACAGGGGTCGGTGCAAACCGACCTCGATCATGTTCTTTGGGGTCTCGGCTACCCCCGGCAGCCGAGACCCCAAAGATCTTCCGGGTGCCGGGCGGCGGGTGTACTGCGCGTGCGCCCGCCATTTTTTCCTGGAAAAAAGATGGCGGCGCCCATGGGGACCCATGAGGAGCACCAGGGGAGGTAGGTAAGTATCGGGGGGCTATTGGGGGCCATCGGGGACCCTATTTCTCTGTCCTCCGATGTGCGATCACATCGGAGGACAGAGAAATTAAACGGCACATCGCGTTTTTTTTTTTTTTGTTGCGACCGCCGGTAAACGGTTAATTACCGGCGATCGCAACTCGGGGGTCGGTAAAAAAACCCCGAATCATGTTCTCTGGGGTCTCGGCTACCCTCGGCAACCGAGACCCCAGAGAAAATCCGACTCTGGGGGGCGCTATTCACTTTTTCCACAGCGCCTTTAATTAACGGCGCTGTGGTTTAAGTACCCTTAGCGGCCGCCGTTAAAAGGCGTATCGGCGGTCGTTAAGGGGTTAAATAACACTTCTTAATTAACTAACTATAAATAACTGTTATTACCCATATGGGTATACTATCTACTAAGTGCAAATACAAAACAGTACTCTTCCTTTAAGGGCGTGTACCCATTAAAGGTATGCTACAAAACTCTAATGTATAAATCAACATTTTCTTCATTTCTCTAAGAGCAAGTAGGGCATTTGCTCATGGGGGTACATTTAAAAAAAATATTTCATGTGGATCATAGACATCCTTTCCAAAAAATTAACTGTGTGTAGCAGCACAGAACACGTGAACCCTGGTGATCTAGTGGTGGAGAATGAGGAGAAATTGAAAACCTAGGCCCAATGTAAAGGACTGTGTCTCCTACACTTGTAATGCCCATACAGTAAGTGTATAGGCTAACAAACATTTCCCCAAAGGGGATACATTTTTAAAAAACATAGTATGGCCATCCCAGACACCCTTGCCCAAAAATCTGTAGCAGCACGGAACACATGAACCCTGGTGATCTAGTGGTGGAAAATGATGAGAGGTGGAGGAAGGCCTCATTAAAAAGTAGGCCCAATGTCAATGAGCGGGCCTCCTTGACTTGTAATGCCCATACACTATAAGTGCATGGGCTGTCAAACATTTCCCCGGGGGGGTATTTTAAAAAAAAAAAATAATCATAAGCACCTTGCAAAACTGTAAAGTGGTTTCCTACACAGTTGCTGCTGGGAAGGCGCATTTTTTTGGTTAAAAACATGGCAGACGAATCGTTGGATGGAGTGATCAGGAAAAGGGGCATGGTGATGACAGGAATGTGAACGTACATGATTAATAGCAGCGGTGGCTATAGAAGGTATGAGATCCAGGATACAGCCTACAATGATTATTCGTTTATCCACCACCAATTACCAGAATGTGTTTCATGCCCATCAGAAGATCGGTGTAACAGATGCGCGTGTTTGACTCGGCCTAAAAAATGCCTGTCATAAATATGTTGCCAAAGACGCACGTGTCGGTCTAAAGGGCAAAGTGCAACATGTTCTTGAGATGCTGAATTAGAGAAAGCAGATCAATGTTGGAGGAAAACCAAACAAACTGATGGATGCTTGAAAAAAAACAAGTTTAAAGAGGCGAGCACTGTCAGTAACTATAAACACACCCGTGGCACAAGCTTCTTCATCTTCACCCATACATATTACCAATAATATTCAAATGTCACAGTTGAAAATTATTTGTTATAGTGTAACGGACACTGTTAAAGGAATACCACTAAACGTAGACAACCACTACCCTGGGAAACAACAGATTTCCTCTTTACAAGATATGGACGATGATGGTATTGATGGCGATTTTGAAATTTACAACATCCACACCAAGAAGATGAAGATCGCAGCTTCAAAACATGTGCAAAAAAGCCTGGGAATGTCTGTAAAATCATTTTCTCTTGGGCAAACTTTCCATCGTACTAAAGTGGTACCGAATGATGCATACACAGCTCTCATGTCTATTTAGCGTGAGATGGTTGAAAGATGATGTATTCTGTTTTGTTCATGTCCACTTTTTGAAAGAAAAGAAGGATGAAATAGCGTGAAGACGTGTGATTTTGGTCACTAAGGAGGTGATGTCAAGTACAGATAGGTAGATCTGCGTGTCATTGGCGTACTGATGATATAGCAAACCGTGCCATTACATCAGCTGTCCTAGGCCGAAGGTGTAGATGGAGAAGAGTAGGGGTCCTAGAACTGAGCCTTGGGGAACACCGAAAGACCGGGGTCAAAGAGAGGAGGTGGTGTGGGAGAGGGAGACACTGAATGTCCCTATAACAGCCTGGTTGTTTTTTAAAGACTGTGCTGATAAACCCAAAAAGGCCTTTTGCACCACCGGCAATGCCCGCAGCAGTAGGGGTCGCAAAAATCCCATACTAACCACCACAAGCATGATCAGGCACATGGCAGCAAAGCACCTGACTTTGTTGGTTGAACACAAGGCTCCATGAACAGTGTCTGCAGGTGATACCACTGCTTCTTCCGATGTTGTGCGTGCAAGCCAATACACTGTCCATGGTGCATTTTAAGATGCCTCATGCCCTGTATCTGCAGTTGCACACAAACTCAAATAGCACCATCAACAAGCACGTCCATGTCCTTGTCCTAGCGCAGCATTCAATTGTCCATACCCCAGTCCTTGGAACGCAAGCCGAAATACGCAGCCAACGCCACAGTACTAAATTCACACATTTGTCGTCTGCTTGGGCTGGAAATGTTGCATTTTAGGCCCATGGGAGATGTAAGCTTTCCGCAACATGATGGCAGTGACCATCACAAGGTATTCATTGCCCAGCCACCACAATTTTTCCCGGTCTGCCGTCATGACATCACACAAGCAAGCACGTGTCCGACAACATTACCCGTGCCCTTCACAATGCTGTTATTGGGAAAGTCCACCTAACCACAGACATGTGGACAAGTGCTTGTGGTCAGGGATGATAAATCTCATTAACGGCACACTGGATTAACATAGTGGAAGCCGGGACCCAGTCCGACCTTGGGATAGTGCACATCCTCCAAATCCCGAGTATTGCAGGTCCTACGTCAATCTGGGTTGCCCCCACCGTCTACAGCTCCTGCACCTTCTCCTCTTTCGCGTCCTCTTCAGCCTCCATCTCTGAAAGTAACACATCAGTCACAAGCTGGCAGCACTGCCTCAGCCAAGCGGCAACAGGCTGTGCTGAAGGTAACATGCTGTGACAAGCCGCACAATGATGAAGAGTTGGAGACAGCTCTGAAAGAGCAGGCAGATCTGTGGCTGACACCGCTTAACCTACAGGCAGGCATGGTCGTGTGTGAAAATGGATGGAACCTGGTGGCTGCTCTGTGTCGAGGCAAGCTCACACACGTGCCATGCCTGGCCCATGTGCTTAACCTTATTGTTGAACGTTTTCAGAAAAGCGACACAGAGGTGCCAGATCTGCTAGGAAAAGTATGAGGCTCTGTGTACCCATTTTAGAAAGTCTGCTAGAGCTTCATCAACCCTTGCTGTGATTCTGCAGCACTACAGCTTCTGGCTCACTGACTGATGTGTCATGCCCTCCCCATGCATTTGAACTCTACACTGCATATTTTGGAAAGGATTTGTGAGCAGAAGGCGGCATTTGTAGACTACCAGCATCAACAAGGTCGTCGGTATTAAGTTCTGACTTCACACATAAGACCTCAGGAGTGGACATGGATGTAAAACATATGTACAATCCTCCAAAACTTTGAGGAATTCACCAAGATGGTGATCGGCAATGATGCCATAATTAACATCTCCATCCTGCTTTTCTGTATTCTAATATTAATATTTATAGTTATTTACATAGCGTCAACATATTTACAGTTTCAAACACAACAGTCCTAAGTAACAACAATAACAATACAATAATTAAACAGAAATCAAACTACCCTGCTTGTGACAGCTTGCAATCTACACTAAGCAACAACGATAGCAATAATTAAACCCCCCCAAAAAACAACCTGCACGTGACAACTTACAATCTACAATAAGGTGGGGGAGAAAAAAACTACAGAGGAATGTATTTACAGTGATGTATTTACAATGATATTACTGAGGTTTGTCAAAAGTCATGGAGGCCTGAAGACAAGGAGGAGGAGGAGACCATGGTCAGTGGTCCTCTTGGTGAGGACATGGAAGTATCGACTGTTAGCAGTCTTGCACGCATGGCTGAGTTTATGTTACTATGCCTTTCCCATCACCCTCGCGTTCTCAAAATTTTAGGTGACACGCAATACTAATTGTTGATAATTCTACACCCACGCTACAAGGAGAACTTTATATCACTTATTCCAGAAGCAGATAGGTGTACTACAATGTTGGAGGACCATAGGGTCCTTCTTGCTAAATTATTAAAAACATTCTCATCTGAAAACGCTGGCAGAAGAGGTCACAGTTTGTTGGCCAAGCAAGGAGTACAGATGAGAGAGACACAACTCCAATCCAGCAGAGGCAGTGGAACACTGACAATGTTCGGGGAGAGTTTTCTCAGACCCTCTTATCACCCTGGCCCTGAGGCATGGGGGACTCTCACAAGGAGTGCTTTGTTTGGGAAAATGCTGAGGGAGTACCTTGCTGACCATACCAACGTCCTCTATCATTCCTCTGTGCCCTTTCATTATTGTTTTGCAAAGCTGAACACGGAGCATGAACTGTCTCTCTCTACTGTGAACATACGCTGTACTCACAGTCATGGAGCACACGGTGCCTCGCTCTCTGGCGGTCACTGTGAACATGGCTCCTCGCTTTCTGGCAGTACCGCTTTTATTGGTGGTGGGAGAAAATGCCTTCGTAATACAGAGACAGAATACAACACCGCCCAAGCGTTCACACTCTGCTCCTCAGACTTTCTATGTGCGCAGTGACTGCCTCTATGCAGAAGATGATGATGGTGGTAGTAGTAGTGGGAGCAATTAAAACAGTCATGAAGCAGCCATAACAACTTGAAAGAGAAGTATTTTTAACGAGATATCACATTGTTCGATATGTGGCCTGTATTTTTTAATTTTTTAAACTAAAATAGTGTACCGAATAGAGTAACAGACAGCAAATAAAGCTGAATGTAGGCCTGAATTTCCACAATTTGTAGGCCACAACTACATCAGATGTCTGACAGCGATAACACACTGCCAAATATATGGCCTGTATTTTTTTTAATGCAAAAGAATATTGTATATAAGTAGTTTATGCTAAATAGTGCTGTATATAATTACAGTATCAGACAGCAAAAAAGTGGTACACCCGCCTACAATGACCAAACTTGGAGCATGCAGATATATGAGGGCTATCACGGAAATACCACACTGGCAAATATGTGGCCTTTTTATATTTTTTTATGCTAAATAGTGCTGTATAAAATTACAGTAGCTGACAGCAAAAAAAAAGTGGTCCACGAGCCTACAATGCCTAAACTTGGAGCACGCAGGTATATGTGGGTTGTCACGGAAATACCACACTGGCAAATATGTGGCCTTTTTATATTTTTTTATGCTAAATAGTGCTGTATATAATTAGAGTAACAGACAGCAAATAAAGTGGTACACCGGCCTAAAATGACCAAACTTGGAGAACGCAGATATATTAGAGCTATCACGGAAATACCACACTGGCTAATATGTGGCCTTATTATTTTTTTTAATGCTAAATAGTGCTGTATATAATTAGAGTAACAGACAGCAAAAAAAGTGGTCCACCGGCCTACAATGACCAAATTTGGAACATGCAGATATATTAGGGCTATCACGGAAATACCACACTGGCTAAAATGTGGCCTTATTATATTTTTGTATGCTAAATAGTGCTGTATATAATTAGAGTAACAGACAGCAAAAAAAGTGGTACACCGGCCTACAATGCCCAAACTTGGAGAACGCAGATATATTAGGGCTATCACGGAAATACCACACTGGCTAAAATGTGGCCTTATTATATTTTTTTATGCTAAATAGTGCTGTATATAATTAGAGTAACAGACAGCAAATAAAGTGGTACACCAGCCTACAATGCCCAAACTTGGAACACGCAGATATATTAAGGCTATCACAGATATACCACATTGGCAAATATGTGGCCTTTTTATATTTTTTTAAGCTAAATAGTGCTGTATATAATTAGAGTAACAGACAGCAAAAACAGTATCAAAACGGCCTAAAATGCCAAAACTTGTAACACGTAGATATATGAGGCCTTTTTGGTGAATTTAAAACACCAAAAAAAAGTGGCACAAGGCTAGCACACACAACTATGCTACGTATGCCTGACAAGCTATGATTTTTAAACAGGCCTCAGTCTGACAGAACACACTGTATTTTTTTTTTTTTTTGGGGGGGGAGTTTTTGTGAAAACAAAAAAAAGGAACTAGCTATATAGTAAAGAAGCCACAGCAGCAGCAGACAGTTATGGAGCTTTGGGATAGATGCAGTGGGAGCAATGTACACACATACAGTGCCTGCAGGCCTTGCACTGATGTGGATATGCTGTGCCCTGCCTGCCTAGCTCTGCAATATCAGGACCCACGAGTTAGCCCTAAAAAGGACTGATGGTTAGGGTTGAGCGAAATGGATCGTTCATTTTCATAAGTCGCCGACTTTTGGTAAAGTCGGCGTCTCATGAAACCCGACCCGATCCCTGTGTGGGGTCGGCCATGCGGTACGGCCATCATTTTATCGCTTGTGCGCAGTAGCGATTTGGAATGTGCTGTGCTGGGACGGAGGGGAGAGAGATAGAAGAGAGAGAGAGAGAGAGAGAGAAAAAAAAAAAAAAATCCCCATTGATGTGCATAGGGTTTCGTGTTCCGGCCGATCCTCGACTTTGCGCTGTAATCGGCCGATTTCGCCCGACTCGACTTTTCCAACAGTCGGGTTTCGCGAAACATGACTCGACCCTAAAAAAGTCAAGGTCGCTCAACCCTACTGATGGTTTCTCAGGAGTTGTGGATTTAAGAGTTGCAGACATACATTAATGTTAAAAACCACGATTCTGACCCTATCTCAGCAGCAGCTCTCCCTACTCTCGCTAAATAAGGAGCTGAATGCGGCGAGCAGGGCAGCGCCAGGTCTCTTATATTCGGGATGATGCTGTGCGGCCAAGCCAATCACTGCACGACCACAACAAAGATGGCTGCAGCGTTTCATGGCCTGGCAGACAATCCCTGCAGCGTGATTGGGTCTCTAAAGTCCACCAAAAATGCTGGGTGGAGACACCAGTTACCGCCGAATAATCCCAGAAATGCTCTATGCTCGCTGAGTACACCGAGCACAGTGATACTCAGGCGAGTAACGAGCAGTGGCGAGCATGTTCACTCATCACTAGTCTCTTCATCAAATGAAGAAAATTATAGTGATCTATACTTCCCATAGGTGACACTAGAGTTGTAGTCCTCTTGTTTTCTGAAGTGATAATTTGCATATTTCCCAGAGGAGCATTGGGGCTTCAAAGTCTCTTGACCTAGGCATGTCAGGCTTGACTTGTCACTCTCTGCAAGGAGAAACGTTATTCCTTTGATCCCAGTCAGATGCCTGTCACCCAACTAAACCAGATCTCATTCCGAGAAGATGTCAGAGTACTGTATTTTCTGGGCAATTAGAGTCTTTGCAGTATTGAGATTCATATTGTATTTATTCACCCCAAATCACATTTTTGAGAAACTTCAGTAAAACTAGTGAATTTGAATTTAAAAAGATCTGCTTATCTCTTAGGCTACTTTCACACTAGCGTCGGGCCGAGGTTCCTGACGCTAGCGTTGTCTCCGCCGCACAACGGGGGCAGCGGATGTATTTTTCCAGCGCATCCGCTGCCCCATTGAGAGGTGCGGGGAAGTGCGGGGAGGTGGGGGCGGAGTTCCGGCCGCGCATGCGCGGTCGGAAAAAGCGGACCGTCGGGAGCAAAAAACGTTACATGTAACGTTTTTTGCTCCCGACGGTCCGCCACATCACGGCGCAACCGTCTCACGATGGTTGCGACGTGTGTCATTGCGTCGCAAATGCGTCGCTAATGTTAGTCAATGCAGAAAAAACGCATCCTGCAAGCACTTTTGCAGGATGCGTTTTTTCGGCAAAACAACGCATTTGCGACGTAATGCAGTTAACGCTAGTGTGAAAGTAGCCTAAGGCCGGCGCCACACTCAGCGTAAGACAATACGGTCCGTTTTTTACGGCCGTAATACGGCCGTAATATGGAGAAATGTTCCCAAAATAGTGATCCGTAAGCAGGGTGTGTCAGCGTATTTTGCGCATGGCATCCTCCGTATGTAATCCGTATGGCATCCGTACTGCGATATTTTCTCGCAGGCTTGCAAAACCGACATCTAATGGATTTATGTGCTCAAATGTTCGGGAAAACATATATACAGTATATATATATATATATATATATATATATATATATATATATATGTCATTGAGACACATATATATATATTCTGTATTTATATTTAATTCAGCGCGATATCTGTGAAAAGCCGGTAATTCAATTGCCGACTTTTCATTTCTCCTTCACAAACCCGACATGATATGAGACATGGTTTACAAACAGTAAACCATCTCATATCCCCCTCTTTTTTGCATATTCCACACTACTAATGTTAGTAGTGTGTATGTGCAAAATTTGGGCGCTGTAGCTTGTAAAATAAAGGGTTAAATGGCGGAAAAAATTGGCGTGGGCTCCCGCGCAATTTTCTCCGCCAGAGTGGTAAAGCCAGTGACTGAGGGCAGATATTAATAGCCAGGAGAGAGTCCATGGTTATTGGCCACCCCCTGGCTACAAACATCTGCCCCCAGCCACCCCAGAAAAGGCACATCTGGAAGATGCGCCTATTCTGGCACTTGGCCACTCTCTTTCCACACCCGTGTAGCGGTGGGATATGGGGTAATGAAGGGTTAATGCCACCTTGCTATTGTAAGGTGACATCAAGCCACATTAATAATGGAGAGGCGTCAATTATGACACCTATCCATTATTAATCCAATTGTCTGAAAGGGTTAAAAAAACACACACACACACACATTATTACAAATTATTTTAATGAAATAAACACACAGGTTGTTTTAGTATTTTATTGCTCTCTCAATCCATCTCAAGACCCTCGCTTGGCAAAATAATAAACCCACAATATACATACCCTCTGATGAACCGTCCTCTGCTGGATGTCCTCATGAACTGCAGCCTGGGAACTTTTTCCCACGCTCGAGCTCATATGAGGACAACCTGCAGGGGGCGCCTCACCACAACTGAAGGTAACTATAGGTCATTGACCTACATTTCCTTCATTCGCCGGGGCTTACAAGCAGGAGCATAGCTGCATTAGCAGGGCTCCTGCTTGTAATTTTTTTTAATCCCTTCAGATGGATTACCTCGCGGGACGTGACGGTTCATCAGAGGGTATGTATATTGTGGGTTTATTATTTTGCCAAGCGAGGGTCTTGAGATGGATTGAGAGAGCAATAAAATACTAAAACAACCTGTGTGTTTATTTCATTAAAATAATTTGTAATAATTACCCCATATCCCACCGCTACACCGGAGTGGGAAGAGAGTGGCCAAGTGCCAGGATAGGCGCATCTTCCAGATGTGCCTTTTCTGGGGTGGCTGGGAGCAGATGTTTTTAGCCAGGGGGGGCTAATAACCATGGACCCTCTCCTGGCTCTTAATATCTGCCCTCAGTCACTGGCTTTACCACTCTGGCGGAGAAAATTGCGCGGGAGCCCACGCCAATGTTTTCCGCGATTTAACCCTTTATTTTAGCAGCTACAGCGCCCAAATTTTGCACATACACACTACTAACATTAGTAGTGTGGAATATGCAAAAAAAAGGGGATATGAGATGGTTTACTGTATGTAAACCATGACTCATATCCTGTCGGGTTTGTGAAGGAGAAATGAAAAGCCGGCAATTGAATTACCGGCTTGTCACTAACACCGCTGCGTATTTCTCGCAAGTCACACTGCTGGTCCATGTGGAATCCGTATTTTTCTCGCCCCCATAGACTTTCATTGGCGTTTTTTTGCGCAATACGCTGACAAACGCAGCATGCTGCGATTTTGTACGGCCGTAGAAAGCCGTATAATACTGAACCGTAATATACGGCTGATAGGAGCAGCCCCATTGAGAATAATTGTGCCGTTTGTTTGGCGAGTTTTAAGGACCTATTTTCTGCGCTCTTACGTCCGTAAAACTCGCTAGTGTGACGCCGGCCTAACACTGGGAAATATGTTGAATTGGGAAGTAAATTAATTGCTAATGTGACAAAAACACTGATATATATGAGTTGCTGGCAAACCAGTATTTACAATATGTTCAGTGCATAAACTACAGTAGCTAAAACATTGATAAGGTGAAAAAAACAGGAGCATTTGATATCAAAGTCAAGATATGATTTTCTTTCATCTTTTTCTTTCGTACATCAAAAACTTAGGCAACAAAAATTCTTGTCAAAAACTGAGGATTACATTAAGAAAAGGGAGACAGTGCTAGCTGATGGAGAAATGACAACTAAAATTCACGTAGATTGTGGAAAGTTGCAGAAAACAATGAAAAATCAACTATGGTGAGAAGTATTTCTGGATTATCCAAAAGACCACTTATGAATTTTATCTACCATACGCAATTGCACCTGCACATTATTAAAGACACTGCCCTAAATTTAACAGAGAAAAGTCAATCTTATTACATGGACTGTTGGAATGTCCAAATATCAACCTTACACCATGTTCCAAATTATTATGCAAATGATATTTTTCTCAGATTTTCCTAAACGGTTGGTGCAAATGACAGTCAGTCTAATAAAAGTCATCACCCGTTAGAGTATACATCGAATTTTATTGAATAAACCTCCCAATGATAACAGTATAATCTCCGAAATGAATAAAAACTCAAAATACACTGTTCCAAATTATTAGGCACAGTAGAATTTCTAAACATTTGATATGTTTTAAAGAACTGAAAATGCTCATTTGTTGAATTTGCAGCATTAGGAGGTCACATTCACTGAACAAAAAAGCTATTTAACTCCAAAACATCCTAACAAGCCAAGTTACATGTTAACATAGGACCCCTTCTTTGATATCACCTTCACAATTCTTGCATCCATTGAACTTGTGAGTTTTTGGACAGATTCTGCTTGTATTTCTTTGCATGAAGTCAGAATAGCCTCCCAGAGCTGCTGTTTTGATGTGAACTGGGAGGCACCCTCATAGATCTTTTGCTTGATGATACTCCAAAGGTTCTCCATAGGGTTGAGGTCAGGGGAAGATGGTGGCCACACCATGAGTTTATCTCCTTTTATGCCCATAGCAGCCAATGACTCAGAGATATTCTTTGCAGCATGAGATGATGCATTGTCATGCATGAAGATGATTTTGCTCCTGAAGGCACGTTTCTGCTTTTTAAACCATGGAAGAAAGTTGTCAGTCAGAAACTCTATATAATTTGCAGAGGTCATTTTCACACCTTCAGGAACCTTAAAGGGCCCTACCAGCTGTTTCCCAATGATTTTGGCCCAAAACATGACTCCTCCACCTCCTTGTTGACATTGCAGCCTTGTTGAGACATGGTGGCCATCCACCAACCATCCACTACTCCATCCATCTGGACCATCCAGGGTTGCTCGACACTCATCAGTAAACAAGACTGTTTGAAAATTAGTTTTCATGTATGTCTGGGCCCACTGCAACCTTTTCTGCTTTTGAACACTGTTTAGGGATGGCTGAATAGTAGGTTTATGACTCAAAGCAATCCTTTGAAGGATCCTACAAGTTGAGGTTCGAGGGACTCCAGAAGAACCAGCAGCTTCAAATATCTGTTTGCTGGTTTGCAATGGCTTTTTAGCAGCTGCTCTCTTAACCCTAGAACGCATACCCATAGAAATCTACACATTCACGCACCTGGGGCCTTTTAGGCCTGTTTACAATTATCATGGTATAACTCAAATAAAAATACTTTTCAAAGTTTATTGCAAAGTAAGGATGCATTCCCACTAGAGCAGGGGTCCGCTAGGACGAGATTCCGTAATGGATCTGACCTCCTGGTGACCCCAGCTAAGGCTGGCGGACGCATACCTGGGGCCTCGCAGGACTGCCAGGTTACTTGTTTTCTATTTTCTGTAAAATTACTTTAGTTAGAAGTTTGAAACTCTAGGTATTCCTCAGGTATATAGTTGTTAGTAATTTCCAGTTGTTCATATATTTTTATGTTATAGGCATTTCGGTATAACGACCTTTTTTTGGGACTACCCCATATTCACGCACCTGGGGCCTTTTAAGCCTGTGTGCAAATAACACGGAATAACTCAAATTAAAATACTTTTCAAAATTTATTTTACAATTGCAAGGTAAGGATGCATTCCAACTAGTGCTGGGGTCCGCCAGGAGGGGATCCGTAATGGATCTGACCTCCTGGTGACCCCAGCTAAGGCTGACGGAATCCCGCCATTCCTGCAGCCTTAGCTGGAGTTACCAGGAGGTCAGATCCATTATGGATCCCCTTCTGGAGAACACCAGCGCTACTGGGAACACAGCCTAAGATGTGTATATTTCAAAACATAAGTATGTGCATAAAACAAAAAAGTAAGTAAACGGGCACGCCAAATATAGGCATTCTATATGCAATTTTTTTATGAAAACATTTTTTGGTTGTAGCAAACTTGGTGCAGGAATATTTATTTGTAACTTTACATATTCCCCCGACAATTCTCGCATATTATTTTTTCGGCTGAATGTTCCTTGCATACATTTTGTCCGCAAGTAGAACAGAAACGCTCCGATTTTCTTTCCTTCTTTGCTGGACAAATATAGCAGCGCTTTCTTTTTTTTTTTACTCTTTGCTCTGGATGTTCCAGAAAGCGTATTCCACATCGGATAATTGCCTCCGTAATTTGCCTTGATAAGCATATCATGCTGCTTCTCTCCATCATAGTAGGCATCAAAAGTTCATAACAAAGTTCTGTCAAAAATAGACGTCTCTTGTCTTTCCTGTTGGCATGGAATTCTGGATTAGTTTGACAATAAATAATGTAGCTATTGAGGGCTGACACATCAAGGATATTGGAAAAAAGGGCAACAGGCCAACGTTTAGTCTGTCTTTTGCACGAATACTCTCCAAACATTTCGTCCATCTTGTCGACACCTCCTTTTGTCTTTTTGTCTAATTTGTCTTGTTGTCATGCAGAATCTACACTCTTCCCAGCAATAGCAGAGTCATAAAAGTTCTTCCCCAGCAACAATACAGACAAAACAACTGAGTATCACATGTAAACCTAGTACAGGCCTAAAAGGCCCCAGGTGCGTGAATATGGGGTAGTCCCAAAAAAAGGTTGTTATACCGAAATGTCTGTAACATAAAAATATATGAATAACTGGAAATTACTAACAACTATATACCTGAGAATTACCTAGATTTTCAAAATTCTAACTAAAGTACTTTTACAGAAAATAGAAAACAAGTAACCTGGCAGGCCTGCGAGGCCCCAGGTATGCGTTCTAGGGTTAATCCGGTGAACTTGCCTGGCAGAAACCTTCCTCATTATGCCTTTATCAGCACGAACACGTCTGTGCTCAGATTCAGCCACAAATCTCTTAACAGTACGATAATCACGCTTAAGTTTTTGGGAAATATCTAATGTTTTCATCCCTTGACCAAGGCATTATTCTATTTGATGCTTTTCGGCAGCAGAGAGATTCTTTTTCTTTCCCATGTTACTTGAAAACTGTGGCCTGCTTAATAATGTGGAACATCATTTTTAAGTAGTTTTCCTTAAATTAGAATCACCTGGAAAACTAATTATCACATGTGTTTAAGATTGATACTGTGATGCTGTAAGAATCAGGCTGCACTCAGATGTCATCCGAGTGCAGTCCCATTGGAGAGAATGGATTCAAACAGGGACAACGGAGAGTGGACCCACTGGACCGTGACGACGAACCCCTCTCGGACGAGCTGACCAGGTGGACCGCCCCCTATACAGGGAGCGTTAGGGGCAGGCCCGTGAGGGACTATCGCCACAGAAGCTGGAGGGTCGACTAAGATAAGAAGGGTACACTGCAGGAACACAGGGACCGAAGGAAACAGCGGAGGAAACAGAGGGAATGGCAAGGAACTACTGAGATGAGGGAGAAGATGGGAATACTACAGAGACACGGAGGCTGACGAGACAATATGGAGACACAGAGGCTGACGGGAGCAAGGAAATGGTAAAGGAGCCGGGCAGGTACCGCAGAGAAACAGGAACTGAAGGAACAAAGCAGGAACACAGGAAAATCAGGCAGGTACTGCAGAGGAAGGAGGAGTCCCAAGGTCAGAAAGCTAGGAATGCACAGAGACCACAGGTGACCAGAAGCACTTGTAAACACAAATGATCATCAGGCACAGAGGAGCAGCAGGAAGCAGCTTATATACCAGCGTGAGAGCTACTTCCGGGTTACAGTCCTCCAGGATGACGGAGAGGACAGGAAGGAGTGCCAACAGAGGAATCAGATGTGCGCACGCGCAGAGCTGAATGCGCCGCGCACGTGCACTCGGCGAGCTGCAGAAGCCGGGGGCGAGCGCTGCATGACAGTACCCCCGTCTTTACGCCCCTCCTTTTTAAGACTTGAAAGAAACCGGGACAAAATGCGAGGGGCCTGAATGTTCTCACGAGGCTCCCAGGACCTCTCCTCAGGACCAAAACCTTTCCAGTCAACCAAAAACAAAGTTCTCCCTCTAAGTTTTTTCATGGCTAAAATGTCCCTAACTTCAAAGACATCATCCTCGGAAACAGGCGAAGGAGAACAAAGGTTAGAAGAATGAAACTGATTAAAAACTACGGGTTTAAGGAGAGACACATGAAAAGAATTAGAAATACGCAGAGAGGCAGGCAACTTAAGTTTGTAAGAAACGTCATTAATACGAGACAAAACTTCGAATGGACCGATATAGCGAGGACCCAGCTTATGTGAAGGAATTTTGAGATGGATAAATTTAAAGGAAACCCAAACCTTGTCCCCAGGATGGAATATAGGAGAATCGAGGCGTCTTTTGTCCGCATGTCTCTTCATCCTGACTTGAGCCAACTCAAGGGCAGACTTGGTCTCCTGCCAGACCCTGGAGAACTCTCTAGACAGAAGATCAGCCGCTAGTAGAGTAGAGACAGGAGAAACCGGAAGAGGAAGACCAGGATGTTGACCGTAGACGATAAAAAATGGAGATTTGTTAGTAGCTTCGCTGGAATGGTTATTGTAAGAAAACTCAGCCCATGGCAGCAAGTCAGACCAATCATTCTGATGGGAATTGGAAAAATGACGGAGATAAGTTACCAAGGTCTGATTAGTACGTTCCACCTGGCCATTGGACTGCGGATGGTAGGCCGAAGAAAAGTCAAGCGAAATGTTCATAGATTTGCAGAGGGATTTCCAGAAGCGGGCGGTGAATTGAACACCTCGGTCAGAAACAATATGTAAAGGAAGACCATGAAGACGAAAAATATGGTGAACAAAAATCTTTGCCAATTCGGGAGCAGAAGGCAAACCAGGTAGTGCAATGAAATGAGCCATCTTGGAGAAACGATCCATGACCACGAATATGACGGTACAACCAGATGAAGAAGGCAGGTCAGTGATGAAGTCCATCGATAAATGTTGCCACGGAGTGGAGGGTACCGGTAAAGGATGCAAAAGCCCGGAAGGTAGCTGCCTGGGAATTTTATTCTTGGCACAGGAGGGACAAGAGGCGACAAAACTTTGGACGTCCTTGGACAACGTAGGCCACCAGTAATAGCGAGAGATCAGACGGAGGGTTTTTTTGAGACCAACATGTCCAGCTAATTTGGAGGCATGACCCCAAAGTAAGACGCGTTCTCTGTTCTCTTCAGCAACTAAGGTCTTACCCGGAGGCAACGAGGAAAGAGAGAGAGGAGCAACTGTGATGACTCTTGCAGGATCGATGATGTGCGCAGGTTCTTCCTCCATATCCACCGCCTGGAATGACCTAGACAGAGCGTCGGCTCTGGAGTTTTTATCTCCTGGCAGGAAACGAAGTTCGAAGTCAAACCTGGCGAAAAACAAGGCCCACCTGGCCTGCCGAGGATTTAGTCTTTGCGCAGAGCGGATATATGCCAGATTCTTGTGATCTGTGTAAATTACAAAACGATGTAAAGCCCTCTCCAAGAGGTACCGCCACTCCTCCAATGCCAACCTGATTGCCAAAAGTTCTTTATCACCGATAGAATAATTCTTTTCAGAGGAGGAGAAGATCTTAGAGAAAAAACCACAAGGCACAAGACGACCAGAAGAGGATCTCTGCGAGAGCACAGCTCCAGCTCCAATTGCAGAAGCATCTACTTCAAGGATGAAGGGTTTATTGGCCACAGGACGATGAAGAATAGGAGCGGAGGCGAAGGCCTGCTTGATGGACCGGAAAGCCTCTTCGGCCTCAGACGACCATAGATGAGGATTGGCACCCTTCCGAATCATGAAGGAGATTGGAGCAGAAAGAGAGGAAAAGTGAAGGATAAACTGCCGATAGTAGTTAGCAAATCCAAGAAATCGCTGAATTGCTTTCACTCCAAGAGGACGTGGCCAGTTGAGCACGGCAGAAACTTTTCCTGGATCCATACACAAACCAGCGTCGGAAATGATGAAACCCAAGAAGGGAAGAGATGACTGTTCGAAGACACATTTCTCCAGTTTTGCGTACAGTCGATTCTCTCTCAAACGCTGAAGTACTTGCCGTACATCTCTTCTGTGAGTAGACAGATCTGGAGAGAACACAAGGATATCGTCCAAGTACACTACAACACAGGTGTAAAGTAGATCCCGAAAAACATCATTTACAAACTCCTGGAAGACTGCGGGTGCGTTGCATAAACCGAATGGCATAACCAAATATTCATAATGACCATCTCTGGTATTAAACGCAGTCTTCCACTCGTCACCGGAACGGATACGGACCAAATTATAAGCTCCTCTGAGATCCAATTTGGTAAAGATTCGTGCTCCACGTAGACGATCAAAGAGTTCAGGTATGAGAGGAAGTGGGTACTTGTTCTTGATCGTGATAGTGTTGAGACCCCGATAGTCTATACATGGGCGAAGAGAACCATCCTTCTTCTTGACGAAGAAGAACCCAGCTCCTGCAGGTGAGGAGGACTTTCGAATGAAGCCTCTGGCCAGATTCTCTTGGATATATTCGGACATGGCTTGAGTTTCGGTAGGAGACAATGGGTAAATACGTCCTCGAGGTGGAGTAGAACCAGGAACAAGGTCTATCGGGCAGTCATAAGAGCGGTGCGGCGGCAAGATCTCCGCCTCCTTCTTGTTAAAGACATCCGAGAAGGCGCAATAGGCTGGAGGAATTCCCGTGGATTCCGAAGCAGACCGAAAGGAGGACGCAGGCTTGACAGGAAGCAGGCACCTGTTCAGACAAGACTGTCCCCACCATAGAACATCTCCAGTGCGCCAGTCCAGAGTGGGTTCGTGATCTCTCAGCCAAGGAAGACCCAAAAGGAAAGAATGAGAAAATGAAGGTAAAACATAAAAGGCCAGTTTCTCACGATGAAGAGCTCCAATCTGAAGTTCAACTTCCTCCGTAACTAAGTTGACGGTCTCCCGCAAAGGCTGACCATCGACGGAAGCTATTTGTCTAGGAGTCTCCAAGGGTCTAACAGGTATCCCAAGCCTGTTAACAACCTCGAGCTGAACAAAGTTCCCAGCCGCTCCTGAATCAACATAAGCCTCCAGAGAAAAATGACGGGAACCTAAATGTAGAATAACAGACAAAACCAGAGGTGGAGAGGAGTCATAACCACCTAGGAAGGCCTCTCTTACCTGTCCTAGGCGGAGGCGTTTCCCGACCTCTGAGGACAGGCGCGTAAGAGATGAGAGGCACTACCGCAGTAAAAACAGAGACCTTGTGCGAGTCTCTCCTTGCGGCGCTGCTCGGAAGACTCAAAGCGATCGACCTGCATGGGTTCAGGAGAAGATGAAGAAACCACCGGGGCTGTTTGAGAAAAAGAAGTCCCTCGAGCAATAGTGGTCTGGCGAAGAGGTCTCTTTTCTCTGGCAAGCTCGCGAGTGCGCTCCTGAAAGCGCAGATCAATGCGTATGGCCAAGGAGATAAGATCATCCAAAGAGGTGGGAGTGTCCCGTCCTGCCAGACCATCCTTAATCCGTGAAGACAAACCACGCCAAAACGCTCCAACCAAAGCCTCATTATTCCACCCAAGGTCTGAAGACAGAGTCCGGAAACGGATGGCGTACTGAGCTACTGAGAGAGTGGCCTGGCTAAGGTTAAAGAGGGACTCTGTGGTAGAGACCAGACGTCCAGGTTCATCAAAAACCTTGCGGAAGGTATCCAGGAACGGATTGAGTTGGGAGACCAAAGGATCATTACGCTCCCAGAGGGGATTAACCCACGCCAAAGCCTCACCCTCCAAATGGGATACTATAAAAACAACCTTAGCTCGATCGGTGGGATAAAGTAGCGGAGACAATTCAAAATGCAACTGGCATTGAATAAGAAAGCCGCGGCACGCTTTAGGATCCCCACCATACCGAGGAGGTCTAGCAAGTCGGGGCGAGGGTTGTGGCGCAGAGACAGGAGTGGGGACAGAGGCCACATTCTGGAGGGCGAGAAGCCGATCATTAATAGAGGCCAAAAAATTCGAAATATGGGACTGAGTGTCCCATTGTAGACCTAGCTCCAGCTGAAGGGCAACCAACTGCGGAGCAATACCAGGATCAGAAGGCTGTAAAGCCGCTAGGCGAGACTCCATATTTTTTAAAAACGACATGATCCTAGTCTGGTTTTCACGCAAAAAGAGTAAGTCTTTTTGAGTAGCGGAAGCTCCAGCGGGGTCCATGGCCTGATGATACTGTGATGCTGTAAGAATCAGGCTGCACTCAGATGTCATCCGAGTGCAGTCCCATTGGAGAGAATGGATTCAAACAGGGACAACGGAGAGTGGACCCACTGGACCGTGACGACGAACCCCTCTCGGACGAGCTGACCAGGTGGACCGCCCCCTATACAGGGAGCGTTAGGGGCAGGCCCGTGAGGGACTATCGCCACAGAAGCTGGAGGGTCGACTAAGATAAGAAGGGTACACTGCAGGAACACAGGGACCGAAGGAAACAGCGGAGGAAACAGAGGGAATGGCAAGGAACTACTGAGATGAGGGAGAAGATGGGAATACTACAGAGACACGGAGGCTGACGAGACAATATGGAGACACAGAGGCTGACGGGAG
Source organism: Ranitomeya variabilis (assembly GCF_051348905.1). Classification (NCBI taxonomy): domain Eukaryota; kingdom Metazoa; phylum Chordata; class Amphibia; order Anura; family Dendrobatidae; genus Ranitomeya; species Ranitomeya variabilis. The sequence goes on along the minus strand of NC_135235.1, from coordinate 157,089,043 downwards.
CAAGGAAATGGTAAAGGAGCCGGGCAGGTACCGCAGAGAAACAGGAACTGAAGGAACAAAGCAGGAACACAGGAAAATCAGGCAGGTACTGCAGAGGAAGGAGGAGTCCCAAGGTCAGAAAGCTAGGAATGCACAGAGACCACAGGTGACCAGAAGCACTTGTAAACACAAATGATCATCAGGCACAGAGGAGCAGCAGGAAGCAGCTTATATACCAGCGTGAGAGCTACTTCCGGGTTACAGTCCTCCAGGATGACGGAGAGGACAGGAAGGAGTGCCAACAGAGGAATCAGATGTGCGCATGCGCAGAGCTGAATGCGCCGCGCACGCGCACTCGGCGAGCTGCAGAAGCCGGGGGCGAGCGCTGCATGACAGATTTCAGTGATACATTGAGCCCTGAGACAATACCAGCCATGAGTTTATTTGAAAAACAAAACAATTAAATCTTTCTGACACTTAAATCCAATTTTCATAATAATTTGGAAAACAGTGTATGTGAAAAAAATGCAGGAATGCAGATTTGGGGTATTACGGTACCTTTATCACCTCAAGCAATGATCTGCGATTAAGTATCCTGATACAAGATAATAATATAAGAGATACCATGATGAAAAAATACTACACATAGTCATCTTAGTACCAAAGAAATGTTTACTAAGACAATTGAAACTATCAATGTTGGGAAAAAGCAATGTGACAGGGTACAGTTTGGTGGAAAAAAGTGTGAAGGGACAGCATGAGAGGGAGAAAAGTGTGAGAAGGCAGTATGGGATGAAAAAAGTGTGAAGAGACAGTATAGGGGTGGAAGTGTAAAGGAACAGTACAGATGGGAAAAACTGTGAAGATACAGAATAGGTAAGAAAAGTGTGAGATGATAGTATGGCGGGGAAAAGTGTAGAGAACAGTATTGGTTAAAGAAACGTGTGCGGGAAGAGTATGAAGTGGAGAACAATGTGAGGTAACAGTATGATTGGAGAAAACGTGTGAGAGGACAGTATGGGGGGACACTATAGGGACAAAAATTGTGAGGGGACAGTATGGGGTGAATTGTGTGAGAGGACAGAATGAGAGAGGAAAGTCTGAGGGGCAGTTTGGAGGGAGAAAAATGTGAGGAGAAAGCGTGGTAGGAGAAATGTGAGAGGTACAGTAAGGAGGCATTGCGAGGTGTCAATAAGGGGTAGAAATGCATGAAAGGAGGTAAAAGTGGAATGGGTCACAGGATAGAGATTGGGTAATGTGTGGGGCAGTATAGAGAAGAGATGGCATAGGGAGACAGTGTGAGAACACAGCAAGTAGAGGAAAGTATGCAATTTTGAGGTGTCACAATATAAAGACTCTGGCAGTATAGGGAAGTGCGAGGGAAAAATGTAAATAGGGAGCAAATTATAGAAAGAGGCCAGTGTGGTGGATTCACTAAAGATAAGGGACAGGGTGACGGTTAGGGTATGTTTCCACGTTCAGGAAACGCTGCGTTTTTGACGCTGCGTTTTTCCGCAGCGTCAAAAACGCAGCGTCCAGATGTTACAGCATAGTGGATGGGATTTCATGAAATCCAGACTCCACTATGCGTTAAAAAACGCGTGCGTTTTTGACGCGAAAACGCATGCGTTGTGCGTTTTTTCTAAACGCAGCATGTTGCTACTATGAGTAAAACACGGAGGTACACCGCAGGTGACCTGCCAGTGACCTCAGGTGCAGTTTTGGTCAGGATTTTACCTGCATAAAATCCTGACCAAAGCCTGAAGCAAACCTGAACGTGGAAACATACCCTTATGGCTAATAAGGGTGGAAATTTTGAAGCCAAAATTTTATAGGAGAGGGCAGTGTGATGGACTTGAACCATAATAAAGAGAGTGTGAGGTCATATATTGTGCAGATAGTACAACATAGTGCAGATATTTTTATTCAGGAGCACTATAATCACACTGTTATTTTTAATGCACCGTGTTGGAATGTGCTGCAGAAGACTAGAGAACATGGACATTTTTCAGAGGCAAACTGTGGATGTGAAAAGGCATCATGGTGTCTGTCTGGGCTAGATGGAGAAGAAAAAAAAAAGAGAACAACTCCAATCAGATGTCATTTATAAGGTACCTGGATGTAAATGTTTATACGTGATGGTGCCTGAGTATCATCGGTACTGTGATTCCTGCATGGTTAACAGTCTGTTGATAGCTAATTGATAGCAACTCTCTCTCAGCATCTCCTTATCATTGTTAAGGACTTAGTGGGATGTGTAGATTCAAGCAATTGTATATGGAGCTGACCTGGCATTGCAATTGCTGCTGTACTATGCTTGGTAATGTATTTCTGTTCTGATGGTGCTCCATATGCTGTACTCTTGTACTGAAGGTGGTTATGATGCTGTATTTTTGCAGTACCCTGGCAACTAAAATGTATTTTCTAGCTATCTTAATCCCCTAATCACTTTTCTATTGAGCTGCATTACAAAATACCCTACACTTCTCCCTATATACCTAATCACTAAATGTGTTTTTTTTAATTAGGTTTCCTGTAACGTTTCATTTGAGAGGAGCCTCAAACATGATGTCACAAAAAGCTGGGGCTCCATTCACTCCCCACAGCGTCTATCAGCCCACCTGGAACAGAAAGTAACAGGATTAATACTCACTAGTTTCTTGCATCGCTGCCCCCTCTAAAGACCTTCTGAATCCTTGGTCATAGACGCTGTGGCAGATGTGAGTGCAGCCAGGGCCGTATTTGCCACTAGGCACTTGAGGGCACGTGCCTAGGGGCGGGAGGATGCTGGGGGGGCGGCGCCTGAGCAACGTTTTTTTTTTTTGTTTTTTTTTTTTTAATAGTGCGGGGTAGCGCCCACCCAAACCCAGCCGCCCTCCCTATCTCCCTCTTCCCCATCTCCGTCTTCTGGCTGCTGCGGTGCTATCGGATCCTGATCATCCTGCGCTATCACATATGCTGCAGTGGAGGCCGGGAGCTGGAAGAGAAACACGTCACACTGCAGGCCCCGCCCCCTCCTCACTGTGGCGCCAAGTTCAGTTCCTGCCTGAGGAGCTGCGGGGGAGGATGGTGTGAGGTGTGTTGTGTCCAGGTCAGTTGTGCGGTAGTGCTAGTCCCAGCATATCCGGCAGCTTCAGCGCTAGCAGGACAGGCCGGCCCGCTCAGCTGCAGACTACACAAGATTATGCTGACAGGGGCTCTGTCCTCACCTGTTAGGGTATGTTCACACGCTGCGGTTTTTGCTGCGGATCCGCAGCGGATTTGGCACTGCGGATCCCCAGCTTTTTTCCATGTAGGTTACAGTACAATGTAACCCAATGGAAAACAAAACCCGCTGTGCCGACGATCCTTTTTTCCCCAGGCAAATCCGCAGCGGTTTTGCCTGCAGAAAAAAGAAGTACCTGTCAATTCTTTCTGCGGATTCTGCTGCGGGTTTCCAGCAGCCCCAATAGGAAACTGCAGTTGGAAACCCGCAGTGGAATCCGCAGAAGAAAAAGGATCAAAAACCGCAGCGAAAAATCAGTGCGGATTTTAGCTGCGGTTTTTCAAAACAGGACCTGAAAAAAAAAAGGACGGAAAAAAGGATCGTGTGAACGTAGCCTAAGTGTTGATGCTGCGGTCTGCGGGGAGGGAAGGAGCATCACACGGAGCCTCACGCTGTGACTCCCTCTGCTGCTGCCTGTGCCCGGCTGCTGACATGAGGCTGTGAACAGAGGGGGGAGGTGCTGAGAGGAACATCACTGAAGCAGGACATTAACCATGTCCTGATCACTATTAGGGGGCCTCTGCAGTATGTGGCCGCCCTGCCCCATGTACACCTTCCAGCAAGGCTTGTTTTTATTATTCTGGAGCTGCTGTACAACCATAAATTCCAGCATTCCCAGTCTTTGTGTAAGGGGGACTTGTACCTTCACACCCTGACTTTTATTCTGTAGCTGCAGAATACCTACAGGTTTAGGTTACATGTCCTGTCATTCTAATTATGGAGATGTAGGACTGCAAATCCCAGCATGCCCTGTGGTTGATACTGTAGGGACTGCAAATCGCAGCAAGCCCTGTGGTTGATACTGTAGGGACTGCAAATCCCAACAAGCCCTGTGGTTTATACTGTAGGGACTGCAAATCCCAGCAAGCCCTGTGGTTGATACTGTAGGGACTGCAAATCCCAGCAAGCCCTGTGGTTGATACTGTAGGGACTGCAAATCCCAGCAAGCCCTGTGGTTGATACTGTAGGGACTGCAAATCCCAGCATGCCCTTTGGTTGATACTGTAGGGACTGCAAATCCCAGCAAGCCCTGTGGTTGATACTGTAGGGACTGCAAATCCCAGCAAGCCCTGTGGTTGATACTGTAGGGACTGCAAATCCCAGCAAGCCCTGTGGTTGATACTGTAGGGACTGCAAATCCCAGCAAGCCCTGTGGTTGATACTGTAGGGACTGCAAATCCCAGCATGCCCTTTGGTTGATACTGTAGGGACTGCAAATCCCAGCAAGCCTTGTGGTTGATACTGTAGGGACTGCAAATCCCAGCAAGCCCTGTGGTTGATACTGTAGGGACTGCAAATCCCAGCATGCCCTTTGGTTGATACTGTAGGGACTGCAAATCCCAGCAAGCCTTGTGGTTGATACTGTAGGGACTGCAAATCCCAGCATGCCCTGTGGTTGATTCACTAGAGACAGGTAGTGATGGCTACTTGCCAACATGTGTGGCACTTGCGGTGAGACAAAAAAAACAAACTACTAGCAGTGTTTTTTTTCCATTGCTGCAAGTGCCGCACATGTCCGCAACTCCCATAGGGAATGAATGAGGCCGTGTGATTTTACTGTACACCGGACATGAATTGCCGGCTTTTCAAAGGACAGTGGTGCATAAAAATCGGACAGCACTCGCATGGTGTGAGTGCTGTAGGATTTTTTTCTTTGCACCCATTGACTTGCATTGGCAAGTCTCGGCTGATATACAAGTGAAATCACTCGCGCTGATAATACAGCCGAGAAAAAAAATGATGATGGGAGCTGCCCCATAGATTTATACTGGTCCGAGTGTGATGCGATTTTTTTTTTTTTCTCACATAGCACTCGCTAGTGTAACTCCAGCCTTAGGACTCATTTCCACTTGCGAGAAACGCGTCCGTGTCTCGCATGTGGAAACCAAGCTGTGGCGCCGGCACTCCAGAGCGGAGCGTGCGGCTGCATAGGAACACATGGAGCTGCACAGCTCCGCTCCAAAGTGCCGGCGCCAGAGCTTGGTTTCCACATGCGAGACACGGACGCATTTCTCGCAAGTGGAAATGAGCCCTTACTCATACTCACCAATGGGGAGGCAGCACTAAATACGGCCCTGAGTGCAGCGTTGACTCTCTGCCTTTATCTATGCCGCCGCGGTAGGGTCTGTGAAAGAAGAGGTCATCAGGAAGCTGAGATAAAAGGAGTGAGTGTAGCCCAACCTCTTGTGACACCACGCTTGAGATTCCTTTCAAACAAAACGTCACAAGAAGTACAGTGAAATAAAGCAAAACATTTAAGGATGCAATAGATAGTGAAAAGTGTAGGGTATGGTGTAATAAAGCTCGTGACAACATTTATTATAAAAAAAAAATGTAAAATAGGAAAGTGAGATTTTTGAAATGTTATTATATACTGAATAATGTCAGTTGGTAATAACCATTTACAATTTTTTTTTTTTTTGCGTAAAATATCCCATTCTAAATCCCAAATAAAATATTTAAAAAAAATATTTCCCATAGCATTATTCCAGCTCTAACAAACTTTACAGGCACAATGTAGTCAGACAGATAATGTTCTCCTATCATTCTCATGATATTGGCAGATAGGAAAGCATGATTTGTCACTCCATAGACAATGGTTCCACTGCTGTAGAGTCTAGTGCCATGCTTAACACCACTCCATCCATGTGTGTGTGTTTTTTAACCCTTTCAAACAATTGGATTAATAATGGATAGGTGACATAATTGACGCCTCTCCATTATTTATCTGGCTTAATGTCACCTTACAATAGCAAGGTGGCATTAACCCTTCATTACCCCATATCCCACCGCTACAGGGAGTGGGAAGAGAGTGGCCAAGTGCCAGAATAGGCGCATCTTCCAGATGTGCCTTTTCTGGGGTGGCTGGGGGCAGATGTTTTTAGCCACGGGGGGGCCAATAACCATGGACCCTCTCCTGGCTATTAATATCTGCCCTCAGTCACTGGCTTTACCACTCTGGCGGAGAAAATTGCGCGGGAGCCCACGCCAATGTTTTCCGCCATTTAACCCTTTATTTTAGCAGCTACAGTGCCCAAATTTTGCACATACACACTACTAACATTAGTAGTGTGGAATATGCAAAAAAAATGGGGATATGAGATGGTTTACTGTATGTAAACCATGTCTCATATCCTGTCGGGTTTGTGAAGGAGAAATGAGAAGCCGGCAATTGAATTACCGGCTTTTCACAGATATCGCGCTGAAGTAAATATAAATACAGAATATATATATATGTGTGTCTCAATGACATATATATATATATATATATATATATATATATATATATATATATACTGTATATATGTTTTCCCGAACATTTGAGCACATAAATCCATTAGATGTCGGTTTTGCAAGCCTGCGAGAAAATCTCGCAGTACGGATGCCATACGGATTACATACGGAGGATGCCATGCGCAAAATATGCTGACACACCCTGACTATGGATCACTATTTTGGGAACATTTCTCCGTATTACGGCCGTAAAATACGGACCGTATTGTCTTACGCCAAGTGTGACGCCGGCCTTATATGCAGCTGCTGGGCTATGGAGATCAACGGCGTAAAGCTCTTGGCACAATGTGCTAATGTTAATGCAAGAAGACATATGGAATTCTGCATTACTTGAGTCAGCAGAGCATTGTCAATGTTTATGCATTATGAGCCTTCTTAGGTTCTCCATCAGTGGTATAACTAGGGTCTGATGGACCCTGGTGAAAAATATGGACCTGGTCCCCACCAGCATGTTTGTCAGATGTATGGGCCCTTATAACATTCTTGATCCTATAAAGACAAACAGTGGCATGTAAAAGTTTGGACACCACTGGTCAAAATTACTGTTATTGTGATCAGTTAAGCAAGTTGAAGATGCAGCGATCTCTAAAATACTTAAAGTTAAATATTACACATTTCTTTTGTATTTTAGGAAAAAAAGTAATATTTTTATATTTCAAAAATTGCAAAAAGAAAAATGGTCAGATGCAAAAGTTTGGGCACCCTTGGAGATTTGTGTGTGCAGACAACTTTGACCAAGGTTTCAGACCTTAATTAGCTTGTTAGAATTATGATTTGTTCACTATCATCATTAGGAAAGGCCTGGTTATGCAAATTTCCCAGCTTTATAAAAACTCAGCCTCCTCTAACCTTGTGCCAAAACATATCAGCCATAGATTCTTCTAAGCAACTGCCTAGCACTCTGAAAATGAAAATAGTGGAGGCCCACAAAGCAGGAGAAGGCTATAAGAAGATAGCAAAGGATTTTCAACTTGCTTTTTCTCCATTCAAAATGTAATTAAGAAATGACAGTTAACAGGAACAGTGGAGGTCAGGATAAGGCGTGGAAGACCAAGCAAAAGTTCAGTGAGAGCTGCTTGTAGGATTGCTAGTAAGGCAAATCAGAAAGCTCGCTTGACTGCAAAAGATCTTCAGAAAGATTTAGCAGACTATGGAGTTGTGGAGCATTGTTCTACTTTTTAGCGACACCTGCATAAAAATGGCTTTCAAGGAAGAGTCATTAGAAGAAAACCTCTCCTGGGTCCTTACCATAAAATTCAGCATCAGAAGCATGCAAAAAAATCTACAGAAGCCTGAAGCATTTTGGAAACAAGTCCTTTGCACCGATGAGGTTAAACTAGAACTTTTTGACCACAATGATCAAAGGTATATGTGGAGAAAAAAGGGCACAGAATTTCAGGAAGAGAACATCTCATTAGCCATTAGGCATGGGGGTGGATTAATCATGCTTTGAGGCTGTGTTGAAGCTAATGGCACATGGAACATTTGACTGGTAGAGAAAAGAATGGATTCAATGAAATTATAAAAAACTCTTGATGCAAACATAACAGTATCTGTAAAAAAGCTGAAAAGTTGAAAAGAGGATGGCTTCTACAAATGCATAATGATCCTAAACACACATTAAAATTGACAATAGATTACCTCAAAAGGCACAAGCTGAAGGTTTTACAATGGCCCTCACAGTCCCCTGATTTGAACATCATTGAAAATAAAGCCCTTCTTCCTGGGCTCCTTTCTGTAATAAGGTCTCCCATTTTGGCCACCTTCCTTTAAAAATGTCCTCATCCTGGCACCTTTTTGTAATAATGTTGTTCATCCTGGGCCCTTTGCCGTAACAGTGTCCCCTATCCTGGGTTCCTTACTGTAATAATGGGGTGTCAGCTAGTTCCTCCCCCTGCTTTATTTGGCTGCCCCCTGTATGGATCTGATTTAGGTAACTGTGCAGCAATCATTGTCTTTATTCTTAGGGGGGCCCTTATGGTTCTGTACTAGCATATTTAATGCTGCCTTTGGCCTTCTTTCAACATGTAATTTTCGTGCTTGCTCAATTTTCATCACTGATTGATAATTGGCCTATATCTGTTTATCAACACGTGTTTCATTGTGGCCCATCATAGCCCTACTTGCAATTGCTAGTGCATGGTATGCCAAATGCATATGTTCTGCCTCTCTTTTCCAACACATTTAAAAAACAAATACTTTTTCTTATCTTTCTTCACTCCCACAATATGTAGCATCCTCTTACATAGTCAGCTCAGAGGCCTGCAACAGACTTTGTTGTGCCCGCCACGGAGGGTGTGTAAGGGGTATACCGAGACCGTGTGATACTTCCCCCTCTTCATGTATATGTTATGTATATATCTATTTTTTGCTTATATATAATGAAGAGCATAGGGAAAGCGTAGTACCCGGTTTGGCCCACTAGATGGGGCCCATGATTATAATAAGTGGTTTAAACAGTTAACCATAGGAGAAGCTAGGTGTGGTAAGGTACTAGTAACAGTTTCCTAGTTAGAGTCAGTAGGGGCCAGGGTGCCCAGGCAGCTTGGAAGGGCACCAGAGCCCAAGCTACCCAGTAGCTCCGCAACATTAAGGTGCAGAACCCAGCCATCCAGGGCCCACTGGGCCAGAAGTATAACTGAGCAGCGGGCTTACAGCAGTGTTGGACCGAAGACTGAAAGCAGGGCCAGGACACTACGGGGACGCAGGTGGATCCATAATGTGGCATCTTATCGCATGGGTTGATGCCCTCAGATCCGGTGCAAAACAGCTGAAGGAATTCCCCAAGCACAGTGAGTGTGTACAGGGAGGACGCTATGTTACCACGAGAGGCGGTGCGACCCAGGCACATACTAAAGGCCGTAAGAGGAGAAGCAGGGAAAGTGGAGGATGTGGACTGGTTGGAACCTGATGCTATAGATGTAACTGAGAAGGATGAGCTGCGAACAAAAGCAAGTAAAGTTTTGTGTTTGAAGTTAAGGCAAAACTGTGTCTCAATTTGTGTCATACGAAAAGGGTCTGCAGCAGCTCAGAAGAGACCTGGAGAGTACGCATAACAGAGAGGCAAGTACCCTCATAGCAGTACGTTCTTTGCATGTGATGGGAGGCCAGGGTGCGCAAAGGCCTCTAACCTCAACCACGACAATGGCCCTGGCTCTCCCTCACAGGTGCATGATGTCACTGCAATGAATGGCCTGTGAAAATCATGCTGACAGCAGCTGCTGTCCTCTAATTAGTCAGCAGCGTGGGTCTCCTGCCACAATACATTTCAGCTGAATGTGCCTCGGACGCAGATCCGGCTGAAACAGGCGCTAGCTTTGCACTGACCCATTCGTGGTCATGCTATTAACGACCAAGATTGTTTAGCCCCTGTTCTCCACCACTATCCTGATAAATATTGATGGACCCCTAGTCTTCTAAGAAAAACAAACATTTTCAATTTCCATAACACTGCTTCTTGTGACTGTATCACGTTACCATTGCAGCCAATCAGTGAATGTTGCAGCCTGTACATTGTGTCTGAAAATAATTGCTTTTTTTTAAGAATGCAAAGGGCCAGTTAAAATGTATTGTAACAGTTGTAGAGAACTCCTTTCAGTCTGCCTTCAGTTAATTTCAGTATGCACAGATTTCAGCTAAAGCCCATTTCTTTTGCTTACGTATGATGCCCCAGCATGACAGTCACACTATGACAAGATGTGCATTTTTTTTAACATTTGAGTGAATTACTCAGCAGTCATTTATAGTTGCTCATTATACCATTTTAATTGGATGACTAGAGGACTGTTAATTTATTCATTTCTGGAAAGTGTGAAAGATAGCAGGGGATAAAAGTCTGCACTTTTTAGTGTTATCTTTAGCGGGAAAGTTTTATACTGGCTTCCTTTTTAGAACGACTATGTTGCCATGGAAACCACAATCCTTTATATATGATAACTGGCATGATATCTCTACCTTCAATTCCTACCATAAACCAGTTCTCACACTTCAGTAAAAACGTATATTTAGACAGATATCAATTCTGTTAAAAAGTGTTATAATATGTTATATAACAGGGAAAATAAAACACAAAGAGAAAGGAGGATCACAATCACATCATAGATCTACAGTCCTGAAGAGGGGACGTTAAGACATTTTTACACATAATTGGGCTGCCACAGATAATATAGAGCAAACCAAGGTGTGTTATGTATGTGCCAAGACCACAGGGTACATGTACAAGATTGCAGTCACAGTGAGACAATGTTGCAACTATCTATCAAGGTCAGAAATTGGAGCACTTGCCGAGACCGGGACCACTCTCAAAGCACTTGTTAACTCATTTACATACTAGAATTATCATGATTTTCTCCAGATTGATAAATAAATTTGAAAAAATATATTTTTTGCAACTGTCTACACTAAAATAAAGGGAATCTATCACCACATTTGACCTATCTAATCTAATAATATGGGCATACAATTGATTGACTCCTAAAAAATGTCCAACTTGTATGCCTCATATCAGATGCCATGTTGTTGAGAAATCATCTTTTATCACTTTATGTAAATGACTTCTTCCAGGCTATGGGGAGGACATTGTCCGGATGATAACTCTGCATCCAGAGTTTATTTTACATGAAGGAGGAGTTACCAGTGTGATGTGTAATGGCCGCTCTCTGCTCTTTTGATCTCACTGCAAATGGCGAGGATTCCCCCTGCCGCTGATAACAGTGAGAGCAGGAGCAGCTGATGGGACGATTTTTTTAAATAAATAATTAAAAAAAAACTGGCGTGGCTTCCCCCGTAGTTTTGATATCCAGCCAGACAAAACTCACAGCTGGGGGGCTGCAACCCTCAGCTGTCAGCTTCAGCAAAGCTAGTTAACAAGAATAGAGGGTCAACATGCCGTATTTTTTGCTTATTTAAATAATATAAAAAAATGGCTTGGGGTTCCCCCTATTTTTGAAAAACAGCCTTGCCAAAGCAGCTGTTGGCTGGTATTTTCAGGCTGTTAATGGGCCATGGATATTACCCCCAGCCTAAAAATAGCAGCCTGCAGCTGCCCAGAAAAGATGCATCTATTAGATGTGCCAATTCTGGTGCTTTGCCTGGCTCTTCCCACTTGCACTGTAGCAGTGGCAAGTGGGCTTCATATTTGTGGGGTTGATGTCACCAATAATAAAAAAACAACAATATCCCTCCCCTGTCCGTCGTTCTGTCCCACACCATAATCCATGTCTGGGGGATAAACAGTTTTCAACCTAGATGGTTCCAAGATGGGACCGTCTAGGCTGAGAACCACCAGTGACTGAACTACTGCGAGCACAGCCTCAGTAATGTCATAGAGGTTTCATCCAGTCACTGAAGCTCCATCTATCTTTCTGTCTATCTAGCATGTTCCTCATCACTATCTCTATCTCTGAACATCTTTAGTACATAATTGTTATGATCCTTAGTGGTTGAGGATCACAAATACTCCAGCAAGGTGACTAAACATAGGACAAGCTCTAGGGAGGTGGAAAACTGGACTGACCGCAAAACTAAACCTATCCAACCACACTAGAGGCAGCCGGTGAACGTGTCTAAAATCCTAGACGTGTCGAGCCAGCCTGAGGAACTAACTACCCCTAGAGAGAAAGAAAGACCTCTCTTGCCTCCAGAGAAATAATCCCCAAAGATATAGAAGCCCCCAACAGATAATAACGGTGAGGTAAGAGGAAGGCACATACACAGGGGTGAAAGCAGATTCAGCAAAAGAGGCCCACTAATTCTAGATAGCAGAAAGTAGAAAAGGGGTCTATGCGGTCAGTCAAAAACCCTTACAAAATATCCACACTGAGATTTCAAGAACCCACACACCAACTAACGGTGTGAGGGGAGAAACTCAGTCCCCTAGAGCAACCAGCAAGTAAGAAATCACATTTTAACAAGCTGGACAAAAAACATGATGAACGCTGATAATCAGAAACTGAACAAACAAAAACTTAGCTTGTCTTGGAGAGACTGGGAGCAAGGTAGTCACCAGGAATCTGAAGAGCACTGAATACATTGATAGCAGGCAAGGAACTGAGTATCCAGGTGAGCTAAATAGAAAACCAACCAAGGATAACGAACCAGGTGATGAAGCCAACCTGCAGAAAGACAACACTACACAGTACCGCTTGTGACCACTAGAGGGAGCCCAAAAATAGAGTTCACAACACATAATACTCTGTAATGTCTATGCTGCATTTCATTCCATACATGTCACACTGATAGCACAATGACAGCACACAGACACACGGATGTCACATACGTATACTTGGATGGCACACAGACCACGGATCTCAAATGTGCTGTTTTTTCCAGTAGTAAAATCGCCAGGATGTGTGAAGGAGGCCTGACTGACAAATCTACAGATTCCTCTCAGCTTCAGCTTCCATCTCACAGGCAGACAGGGTTGCAATATTGTTACAATACAGCAGAACTCAAGAGAACAAAAATGTGTTTGCAAGAAGACATAGTTCTTTTCTGCTGTTTTGTGTTAGGCTACTTTCACACTAGCGTTAACTGCAAACCGTCTCAAAACGTCTTTTTTGCCGAAAAAACGGATGCGTCGAAAAAGTGAAAAACGGAGACAAACGTATGCCACGCATACAGCATTTCGACGGATCCGTCGCAAATCCGTTAAACGTTTCCGTCGAAAATACTGGATGCGTTGCATACGTTGCATCCGTTTTTACCATCCGTTGCATCCGTTTTTACGACGGATCCGTTTTTAAAATGGGAGGCTCCCAAATTTGATTGGCTACTGGAAAATATGGAAAACTACACTCACCGGCCACTTTATTAGGTACACCATGCTAGTAACGGGTTGGACCCCCTTTTGCCTTCAGAACTGCCTCAATTCTTCGTGGCATAGATTCAACAAGGTGATGGAAGCATTCCTCAGAGATTTTGGTCCATATTGACATGATGGCATCACACAGTTGCCGCAGATTTGTCGGCTGCACATCCCAAAGATGCTCCATACAAGGCAGGATGGATCCATGCTTTCATGTTGTTTACGCCAAATTCTGACCCTACCATCCGAATGTCGCAGCAGAAATCGAGACTCATCAGACCAAGCAACGTTTTTCCAATCTTCTACTGTCCAATTTCGATGAGCTTGTACAAATTGTAGCCTCAGTTTCCTGTTCTTAGCTGAAAGGAGTGGTACCCGGTGTGGTCTTCTGCTGCTGTAGCCCATCTGCCTCAAAGTTCGACGCACTGTGCATTCAGAGATGCTCTTAGGCCTACCTTGGTTGTAACGGGTGGCGATTTGAGTCACTGTTGCCTTTCTATCAGCTCGAACCAGTCTGCCCATTCTCCTCTGACCTCTGGCATCAACAAGGCATTTCCGCCCACAGAACTGCCGCTCACTGGATTTTTTTTCTTTTTCGGACCATTCTCTGTAAACCCTAGAGATGGTTGTGCGTGAAAATCCCAGTAGATCAGCAGTTTCTGAAATACTCAGACCAGCCCTTCTGGCACCAACAACCATGCCACGTTCAAAGGCACTCAAATCACCTTTCTTCCCCATACTGATGCTCGGTTTGAACTGCAGGAGATTGTCTTGACCATGTCTACATGCCTAAATGCACTGAGTTGCCGCCATGTGATTGGCTGATTAGAAATTAAGTGTTAACAAGAAGTTGGACAGGTGTACCTAATAAAGTGGCCAGTGAGTGTATATAGTTACTGTTTTTACAGCCCATCTTTGTGGGTTTTAGTTTTGTGGCAGCGATGGAAGGTGTTCTTGGGTGAATTGCTAGTTTGGTTACCGACGTTATCTTTGAGACGAATCGCCTGGATATCATAGTGCGGGAGAAGGAGGCGGCAGCGGAAAGGCGTAGGATGCTTCTGCAGCAACGGAGACGGAGACGACTGTGGATTCATCCGATTAATGAACTACGGATGACCCGGGGTGTCCAGTCCACTCTGTACCTGGAGTTGCGGCACAATCCACACAAATTCTATAACTACGTGCGGATGAGGCTGGAAAATTTTGACTTTTTGCTTGCAAAAATGGAGGATGTCATCCGAAGACAGGACACAAGGATGAGGCTTGCCATCAGACCGGCGGAGCGGCTGATGGTGACCCTGCGGTAAGCCTCTATTTTTTTCTGTCATTGGTCATTTTTAATGTTATATTACATGCTGCAGACAATACTGCGCTGACATATTGCGCACTATTTTCTGCAGCATGTAATTTTGGTTTTCTTGGCGGCCATTCCACTGCTTTTTTTCCTGTCATTGGTCATTTTTAATGTTATATTACATGCTGCAGACAATACTGCGCTGGCATACTGCGCACTATTTTCTGCAGCATGTAATTTTGGTTTTCTTGGCGGACATTCCACTTTTTTTTTACACCGGTTTCATGCTGGTTTGATTGTGTGTCCTGTCCTAAAAAAAAATTAACAGTGCCATATTGAAACTTGTTGGTCTGTGCAATTTTTTCTAACTTTTTTTTTTTTAAAGTTTCCTAGCTACGGGTGAATCTATGACTTCGCTCCATTACCAATTCAGGCTGGGCATTTCCACTATTTCCGGAATAGTGAAGGACACATGTCGGGCTGTTTGGACCACTTTACAGCCAGAGTATATCCCCCAACCATCCATGGAAATCTGGTTGCGAAGTGCAGAAGAGTTTCAGCAAATTTGCAATTTCCCTAATTGTGTGGGTGCAGTTGACGGGAAACACATACGGATTGCGAAACCGGCAGGAACAGGATCAGAGTACTATAATTAGGCCGGGGTCACACTAGACCGTAATACGGACGAGTGCTATGCGATAAAAAATCGCATAGCACTCGGCCCAATGTTAATCTATGGTGCAGCTCCCATCATCCGATATTTTCTCCACCGTATTTCGGATCCGAGGGAACTCGCAGCAGGCTGCGATTGTCAGCGTATCTCGGCCGAGACTCGCCAATGCAAGTCTATGGGTGCGAGAAAAAATCGGATTACACACGGACCATGCGTGTGCATTGCGAGAAATACGCAGCGGTGTTCTATAGAAAAGCCGGTAATTCAATTGCCGGCTTTGCATTTCTCCTTCACAAACCCGACAGGATATGAGACATGGTTTACATACAGTAAACCATCTCATATCCCCTTTTTTTTGCATATTCCACACTACTAATGTTAGTAGTGTGTATGTGCAAAATTTGGCCGCTGTAGCTGCTCAAATAAAGGGTTAAATGGCGTAAAAAATTGGCGTGGGCTCCCGCGCAATTTTCTCCGCCAGAGCGGTAAAGCCAGTGACTGAGGGCAGATATTAATAGCCAGGAGAGGGTCCATGGTTCTTGGCCCCCCCGTGGCTAAAAACATCTGCCCCCAGCCACCCCAGAAAAGGCACATCTGGAAGATGCGCCTATTCTGGCACTTGGCCACTCTCTTCCCACTCCCTGTAGCGGTGGGATATGGGGTAATGAAGGGTTAATGCCACCTTGCTATTGTAAGGTGACATTAAGCCAGATTAATAATGGAGAGGCGTCAATTATGACACCTATCCATTATTAATCCAATTGTTTGAAAGGGTTAAAAAACACACACACACATGATTTAAAAGTATTTTAATGAAATAAACACAGCGGTTGTTTTAATATTTTATTGCTCTCTCATTCCATTTTCAGACCCTCGCTTGGCAAAACAATAAACACACAATATACATACCCTCTCTGATGAACTGTCACGTCCCACGAAGTAATCCATCTGAAGGGGTTAACTAATATTACAGGCAGAGCTGCGATAATCCACTCGCTCGTGCCTGTAATCCCCGGGTGCTGAAAGGAAAGCAGTGATGTGTACTTACATTCAGTCGCGGTGATGCGCCCCTGCTGGATGTTCTCATGAACTGCAGCCTGGGAACTTTTCCCCAGGCTCCAGGTCATATGAGGACATCCACCAGGGGGCGCATCACCGCGACTGAAGGAAATGTAGGTCAATGACCTATAGTTACCTTCAGTCGCGGTGATGCGCCCCCTGGTGGATGTCCTCATATGACCTGGAGCCTGGGGAAAAGTTCCCAGGCTGCAGTTCATGAGAACATCCAGCAGGGGCGCATCACCGCGACTGAATGTAAGTACACATCACTGCTTTCCTTTCAGCACCCGGGGATTACAGGCACGAGCGAGTGGATTATCGCAGCTCTGCCTGTAATATTAGTTAACCCCTTCAGATGGATTACTTCGTGGGACGTGACAGTTCATCAGAGAGGGTATGTATATTGTGTGTTTATTGTTTTGCCAAGCGAGGGTCTGAAAATGGAATGAGAGAGCAATAAAATATTAAAACAACCGCTGTGTTTATTTCATTAAAATACTTTTTAATCATGTGTGTGTGTGTTTTTTAACCCTTTCAAACAATTGGATTAATAATGGATAGGTGACATAATTGATGCCTCTCCATTATTAATCTGGCTTAATGTCACCTTACAATAGCAAGGTGGCATTAACCCTTCATTACCCCATATCCCACCGCTACAGGGAGTGGGAAGAGAGTGGCCAAGTGCCAGAATAGGCGCATCTTCCAGATGTGCCTTTTCTGGGGTGGCTGGGGGCAGATGTTTTTAGCCACGGGGGGGCCAATAACCATGGACCCTCTCCTGGCTATTAATATCTGCCCTCAGTCACTGGCTTTACCACTCTGGCGGAGAAAATTGCGCGGGAGCCCACGCCAATTTTTTCCGCCATTTAACCCTTTATTTGAGCAGCTACAGCGGCCAAATTTTGCACATACACACTACTAACATTAGTAGTGTGGAATATGCAAAAAAAATGGGAATATGAGATGGTTTACTGTATGAAAACCATGTCTCATATCCTGTCGGGTTTGTGAAGGAGAAATGCAAAGCCGGCAATTGAATTACCGGCTTTTCACAGATATCGCGCTGAATGAAATATAAATACAGAATATATATATATGTGTCTCAATGACATATATATATATATATATATATATATATATATATATATATATATATACTGTATATATGTTTTCCCGAACATTTGAGCACATAAATCCATTAGATGTTGGTTTTGCAAGCTTGCGAGAAAATCTCGGCATACGGATGCCATACGGATGTCACACGGATGTCACACGGATCATTTGATGCGAGGAAATCGCATCCTCGCACTGCACACGGATCACTGTTTTTGAAACATTTGTGCGATTCTCGGCCGTGAAAAACGGACCGTTTTTTTATACGTTAAGTGTGTCCCCGGCCTAATAAGAAGTATTTCTCCATCGTCCTTATGGCTATTGCAGATGCCAACTGCAGGTTCCTTGCCGTGGACATCGGAGCGTATGGACGGTCCAACGATTCGCAAGTTTTTAAAAACTCACCAGTGGGTCATTGCCTTTATGGAGAGAGCTACGATTTCCCGTCAGCCAGACCACTGCCAGGAACAAGTGAACAAGCCATGGAATATGTCTGTGTAGGTGATGAAGCCTTTCAACTGTCGCCGCACCTACTGAAACCGTATAGTAGCCGGAACTTAACCCATAGCAAGCGGGTCTTTAATTACCGGCTTACTAGAGCACGAAGAGTAGTGGAGTGTTCTTTTGGCATATTGACGGCGAAGTGGCGAGTTCTGCTGACGGCTATCAAACTGAAAAACACAACTATAGATGAGGTAGTTAAAGCCTGTGTGGTGCTCCACAACTTTGTCCTTTCAAAGGAGCCCGTTTCCTTGGATGACGAAGAGTTGGAGACCACCTTGTGGGACTACCACAGCAGCTTGGTTCGCTCTACAGGTTCTGTTACAAGGATGAGGGATTATTTTGTGTCACCTGTCGGGCGGATCCCATGGCAAGACATGATTGTGTAACCTGTTTCCCATGTGTTTTGTTTATGTAAAAAATGTGTTTCTACCAAAACAAAACAAAAAAAAAAGGCCCAAAAGCGTGGTTTTCTTGCTAGTAAAACCAATATGTTATACCTTTCACACGTCTGGTGTTTGTTTTTATTTTACCTTTTTTATTTATATTACCTTAATAAATCCACACACACACAAAGACTAGAATTTAAATCAGAGAAAATTTTATTTTAACTCTTTTTTTAAAAATTATTTTTTTTTTCCAAAAAAAGATATTTTTTATTTTCCAATTTTTTTAAAAAAAAAATTTGCTAAATTTTTTAAACAAATATTAACATTAACATTTAACATAAATTTTTACAGGTCTTCAAAGTGTGGGGTGGAGATACGAGGGGAGGAGGGGTGGAAGGTTGGACCACGTCGATAGGTGGGGAAACCCTACTTGTTTGGGGTGCAGTGGAAGGGGGGGGTAAAACCAGGAGGCTGACCAGAGGGGGGTGGTGTTGGGGTAGGGGGAATACTTATTGGGGAAGGGAAGCTGGGCAAGGAAGAAAACACTGGGGAAGGAATTTGGTTTGGGGGCCGGGATGGGTATGGGGACTGGGTTGGGTATTGTGACTGGGTAGGGTAGTGGGACTGGGTTGGGTAATGGGGCTGGCGTGGGGTTTGTGGCTGGGTTTGGTAATAGTGCTGGTGTGGGGATTGGGGCTGGGTTTGGTAATGGTGCTGGTGTGGGTATTGGGGCTGGGTTTGGTAATGGGGGGTATGGTGTGGAAATGGGGCCTGGGGTTGGGCATGGTGTGGAAATGGGGCCTGGGGTGGGGCCTGGGGTGGAAATGGGGCCTGGGGTGGAATTGTAGTGGATGTGTGGGGAGGTGTGTGGGTCGATTGGGGCTCGTTAATGGCCTGCAGTAGAGCATTATGGCAGGTATTCATTACCCGCATCTGTTGCTCAAAAGAAAGCTTCTCCATGCTCCTGAGCATGGATTGGAAAAAAATATTGGCCGGATCTGGACTTACAGCTGAATGCAGCCTATCCAAGCGACTGCTGGTTTCCTGGCTTGTTTCACTGATGCGTGACTGCACCATGTTGAAACCAGCAGTCACTTGCTCTCCCAAAATTTTGAAAGAGCCTTGGAAGGATGCATTCAGGTGTAAGAACTCAGGAGCATAGCTCCTTTCCTGACCCCTCTGTCGCTGACGCCACGAACCTAATGGTGGTCTAGAGGTGGCAGGATCAGAGGGGTGGGGTAAAGGGAACGCTAACTGTTCAGCATCAGATGCGAGCAATGAAGGCTGCAATAATGCTCCACTGCTTGGGGCGGATGAAGTGGAGGGGACAGAGGGGTCAGAGGAGGGGAAAGAGGGGTCAGAGGAGGGGTCAGTGGTGTGGGGCCTACCGACGTGGCCCTCAGTGGCGGACTCAGAAGGCATCGCTCCAGAGGGCGCAGAGGAAGATGCAGGCGCCCGGTGGCTGGAGAAGGTGCTGTGAAAGAAAAAACAAAAGAAATTAATACATTGATATGAAAAAGCCCTGACTGAAAGCAAACTAAGTAGACAGGTTAACATGGTTAGTAGTGGGCTGTAGAATACTTACACTCTGCTCAGCATGGTTCGCCTCAGGAAGGAGAGGGCCGGGCCATATTTGTATTTGCTCCTCTTCCTTCCTGCAGAGCCACTCGGGGCCTGCATCTCCGCGTTAAATTCCCTCTTAAAGCGATCCCTCAGTGACCGCCACCGCTTCCTAACCTTTCCACCTGTGAAGACAAGAATAATTAAAAAAAAAAATTGGTAAATGCAATACATTACAGTCAGCTCAAAACATCACTGGAAAGTGAATACTTACCTAGTTTGCTCAGCTGCAGAGGATGAAGGCTCTCCCACCTTGGAAAGAGGTTGTGACACACTTCGTCCCAGAGCCGACGGGTGACACCGGTATCGGAATGTTTGCGGTCAGCCATGTTCCACAGCGGCTCCCGCTCGCGAACCTCCTCGATGAGACCATCTATGTCGATGTCGTCATCATCGTCATCGTCATCTCCTGCGGGAGCACGCTGTGAAGCCTGTGCCAAAAAAAAAGAAGAAGAAAAACAAACAAATTAGTACACTGAAACACTAAAGTACCAATAGAATCCCCCTCCCAAAAAAAAAAAAAAACTCACTGATGGCCGACCGCGGCGAGGAGTCCGCCGACTCTGGGAGTGTCTGGGAGAACCTTCAGCGGGAGCAGCAGCAGCAGCAGCAGCAGCCTGAAATAAAGGAAACAAATTCTCAGTAATGTAGGCATATATTTTCTGTGTTTAGTTATGTATGAAAATCTGTTTTGTGTATGGTGCAGTGTGATGTGCGAAGCAACTGTTTCACCACTACTTACACTTGGTTCCTCCTCCACTTGCATCTCTCCACCCGTCTCGCCCCCTTCTGACAGCTCCTCATCTGATTCAGCTTCCTGTTGAAACATAATTTATGCATGTAGTGATCTAAAAAAATGTAAATTAAAAAACCAAAAAAAAAAAAAAAAAAAAAAAAATTTTTGTGTTAACTTACCAATACACGCTGTTGCTGTGGAGGAGGGCTGTCAGAAGAGGACATTGTTGCGGTAGCAAGGCCGGCGGCTGTGGTCCTGGTGTCTCTGTAAAAGTTAAAAGACACTTGCAATCTGCTCTACACATTGAAGCAGCAGATTTGGGGTCTTCAAAACTTACTTGTAAAGATTTGTGGCTGTGGTCCTGGTGGGCTCGTCCTGGGCTGACGACAGGCGGCGGCTGTGGTCCTGGTGTCTCTGTAAGTTAAACGACACTTGCAATCTGCTCTACACATTGAAGCAGCAGATTTGGGGTCTTCAAAATTTACTTGTAAAGATTTGTGGCTGTGGTCCTGGTGGGCTGGTCCTGGGCTGACGACAGGCGGCAGCTGTGGTCCTGGTGTCTCTGTAAAAGTTAAAAGACACTTGCAATCTGCTCTACACATTGAAGCAGCAGATTTGGGGTCTTCAAAACTTACTTGTACAGATTTGTGGCTGTGGTCCTGGTGGGCTGGTCCTGGGCTGACGACAGGCGGCGGCTGTGGTCCTGGTGTCTCTGTAAGTTAAAAGACACTTGCAATCTGCTCTACAAATTGAAGCAGCAGATTTGGGGTCTTCAAAACTTACTTGTAAAGATTTGTGGCTGTGGTCCTGGTGGGCTGGTCCTGGGCTGACGACAGGCGGCAGCTGTGGTCCTGGTGTCTCTGTAAAAGTTAAAAGACACTTGCAATCTGCTCTACACATTGAAGCAGCAGATTTGGGGTCTTCAAAACTTACTTGTAAAGATTTGTGGCTGTGGTCCTGGTGGGCTGGTCCTGGGCTGACGACAGGCGACAGCTGTGGTCCTGGTGTCTCTGTAAAAGTTAAAAGACACTTGCAATCTGCTCTACACATTGAAGCAGCAGATTTGGGGTCTTCAAAACTTACTTTTAAAGATTTGTGGCTGTGGTCCTGGTGGGCTGCTCAGTGGATGTGGTCCCTGGTGTATCTGTAATAAGTATAATGGATTTATAGTTAGACCACCCCCCCTGAAGTAGGCAATGTTTAAAGATAAACACCCTGCTAAAATGATGTGAGAAATGTTCATTAAAGGTGAACACCAAAACCCAAAAAAAGAGGCACATTATACCATTCATTTCCATGTCCCTAAAAAAAAATTTTGAAATGTGAACCCACCATGCAAAAATATATTTGCCACATTTTATTTTAAAAAATCACCTCCCCCAAAAAAAAAACCTTTACAGTATAACCTTTATTAAAAAATAAGCCCTCAACCAACTCTGTATTGCATGTGTAACCAGGATCAGGATTTGGTCAGGATTTTCCATCAGTATTTGTAAGCCAAAACCAGGAGTGTAACAATTAGGGGGAAAGTATAATAGGAAAACAGGCACACTTTTGCTTTTATCACCCACTCCTGGTTTTGGCTTACAAATACTGATGGAAAATCCTGACCAAATCCTGATGCAATCCTGAACATGGACACATACCCTCCCACATGAACAGGCATAAGATTGGCAAAGGCATAATAAGGTGCAGGCACATGAAGACATACTTACAAAAGCACACAGCCGTACAAAAATACACACACGCACGCACATAAACTTTATGCAAATACACATATGTACAACAAAGGCAGAAAGGTGAACCCAATCAGAAGACGCATACACACACACACACATTACACACACACATACAAAAGGCTGACAATCCTTTGGCTGGAGCTGCAGGTCTTCACAGTGGCTGGCATCATGGTGGATCTGGACTCTAGCATGGCACTGGCTGGTGCAGGACGATGGCAGGCCTCAGGTTCTCTTCAGGTTTTAAGCTCTTGCTGTAGTCAGTAGTGTTGAGCGATACTTTCCGATATCGGAAAGTATCGGTATCGGAAAGTATCGGCCGATACCGTCAAAATATCGGATCTAATCCGATACCGATACCCGATCCCAATGCAAGTCAATGGGACGAAAATATCGGAATTAAAATAAACCCTTTATAAACTTGTAGGTTCATTCTACATGAAGGAAAACAACTAAGAATAATGTAGGATGTATTGGGGGACGTGGCGGAGACATTAAAGGCACAGAGGTTTAGCCCAATGTAATAGAATAGCAGGATTTTGTTTTTTTTTATGACGTTCGGCGGTAGAAAGATTTTGACTATGTTAATTTTTTTTTTTATTTTGTCAGATATTGATGTTTCACTACTTCCACGCCCTTCACCTTCTTTTTTACTTCTCCCACACTTTCTTCTTCATTATCCTCATCATCAGCTTCTTTGACATCAACTTCTTCACCTTATTCATCTTCTTCTTCATCTTCTACCTATTATTTTTTTGGTTACATTGTTCATATTCTTTTTATTTTACTATTATCTTCATCATATTCTACTTCTTCATCATATTCTTATTTGTGACAGGCATTCCCGTAGTTGTTATCTATAAAAGTTTGAAGATTACACCTTCCGTTCTGCCTGTCACAAAAGAGTTACATTTGTCCGCGTTCAGTTTGGCCTGCAGCATCAGGCTTTATCCAGGGGCACCACGAGGAGGAACGGACTCACCCCCATACACTGCTTAGTCTTCTTCTGCTTATAATTTAGATAATATTTTTTGCTCTGATATTTAGTGTTATGCTTAATGTTCTTCTGCTCTTTGTTCTGCAGCCTCTAGTTCTTCTGCTTCTCGGTCTTCCAGGTCGTCGTCGTCTCCAGGGTCGTCGTCTCCGGGGTCGTCGTCATCGGGGTGGTCTTCAGGGTCATCGTCTCCAGGGTCGTCGTCATCACGGTGGTTGTCGTCTCTGGTGTCGTCGTCATCTTAGGGGTGGTCTTCCGGGTCATCGTGTTTAGTCTCTTGAACTTGGAAATGTAGCAGAAGGTACAAGAAGGCTGAGAAAATGCCGAGAACCAGCTGATGGAACTGGAACTCGGATGGCTACCCGAAGGTCCAAGAGCCAATGGAACTACCGAGGACCAGCTGACGTTACTGGAACCCGGTTACTAAGCAGGAGGTACCCGTGCCTGAAAGCACTACCAAGGACCACCTGACGTTGGTGGAACTCGGATACCCAGAGGGAGGCACCTAAGCCAAAGGCTCTGCCCGGAACCAGCTGACGGTACTGGAACCAGGATGGGGAGCAGAAGGTACAAGAGCAAAAGACACTGCCGAGAACCAGCTGACGGTGCTGGAACCCGGATGGGTAGCCGAAGGTCCAAGAGCCAATGGAACTACCGAGGACCAGCTGACGTTACTGGAACCCGGTTACTAAGCAGGAGGTACCCGTGCGTGAAAGCACTACCAAGGACCACCTGACGTTGGTGGAACTCGGATACCCAGAGGGAGGCACCTAAGCCAAAGGCTCTGCCCAGAACCAGCTGACGGTACTGGAACCAGGATGGGGAGCAGAAGGTACAAGAGCAAGTGTCTGCGTGGCTTTTGCAGGACACGATGCCGGCTGCACAGCAGGGGAACAGCTGGCGGTGCTGAACCCCACTGACACATTGGCTGGTGTTTTTCTCTGTGCAGCTAGCAGTACCGGGCCCCAACTGGCGGTGTTAGAGCCCGGGGTCAGCAGGAGGAGGAGATGGAGCAGAGTGTAGGCCGAAGCCTGCACTGGCGGCAGCTTTGGGTCTGTTGTGCCTGCGTGGCAGTTGCAGGACACGTTGCCGGCTGCACAGCAGGGGAACAGCTGGCGGTGCTGTACCCCACTGACACATTGGCTGGTGTTTGGCTCTGTGCAGCTAGCAGTACCAGGCCCCAACTGGCGGTGTTGGAGCCCGGGCTCTGCAGGGGGAGCAGAGTGTAGGCCGAAGCCTACTTGAACCAATTTCAAAGGTAACCTTTAACCCCCCCTCAGGGGTTACAAAGTAGAAGAGCCACAGCTTATGCAGCAGTAGTGCTGCACAAGTCAAAGGTTGCTCTTTTAATTTTGCTCCTTGCACACGCTGAATGAAACAAGTATAACATTTAGCCCTTTATACAGTCAAACTGTGTTGGAGGCGCGAGTTCCCTTTGTAATGAGACGCAGCACAGATGTCAAGAATCCCACCTTGGTGCTGGGTGCAGCCTCCTGAGCGTTGTTATTTGCTGTACAGGAGTCTGCACTGTCGTGTTATCCCCCGGCCTAGCGCTGTTAGCGCTGCCCATCTTCTGACCTCATTTAATGTCGGCCGGTGCAGTTCGCGATGACCATGAATCCCAGCCCCGCAGTGTCTTAACATTGTTAAAACACTGCGGGGCTGGGATTCATGGCCTGGCGCAGCACATATGTTCGCCTCTCGCACTCGGGTCCTTACACCCGCTTCAGACTGTGCGGCGTCAGCTGATCCCTTATCGCATGCCGCGGCCATGAAGCCGCACAGTCTGAAGAAGGCGGAAGGAGATGAGGGACAGGCGAAGTGATGCACCGCTCATGCCCATCAATCACACCCTCGCAGTCCCAAGAAATAAGACACCGAGGGGCGTTGTGTGGGTCAGGGCGGCCGCAGAGGCGCAGGCAGCCAAACAATGATGCCAGAAGACGGGCAGCGCTACCAAGGGGGTTGCAGCGTGTCATTACAAAGGAAAGTCACACCACCGGGACGGTTAAATGGTCACACAGAGGACACATTTTAGACGTGTTTTCAGTTCCACATGTGCGAGGAGAATACGTTTATGAGCCACCTTGCACACATGCAGCATTACCGCTGTACAAGGTGGCCTTAAAAACGTACAAACGCCTGGGGGAGGGGGGACAGGTTCCCTTCAATTTCAGTTCTTGTGTCTGCGTGGCTTTTGCAGGACACGATGCCGGCTGCACAGCAGGGGAACAGCTGGCGGTGCTGAACCCCACTGACACATTGGCTGGTGTTTTTCTCTGTGCAGCTAGCAGTACCGGACCCCAACTGGCGGTGTTAGAGCCCGGGGTCAGCAGGAGGAGGAGATGGAGCAGAGTGTAGGCTGAAGCCTGCACTGGCGGCAGCTTTGGGTCTGTTGTGCCTGCGTGGCAGTTGCAGGACACGTTGCCGGCTGCACAGCAGGGGAACAGCTGGCGGTGCTGAACCCCACTGACACATTGGCTGGTGTTTTTCTCTGTGCAGCTAGCAGTACCGGGCCCCAACTGGCGGTGTTAGAGCCCAGGGTCAGCAGGAGAAGGAGAGGGAGCAGAGTGTAGGCCGAAGCCTGCACTGGAGCAAGTTGAAAGGGAAACTTTAACCCCCCCCCAGGCGTTTGTAGCTGAAAGAGCCATCGTGTACAGCACTAATGCTGGAAAAGGTAAACTTAGCTCTTTTAATTATGGTCCTTGCACATGCTGAACCTAACACTTATAAAAAGTGTCCCCTCCTACCGTGATACCGTCCGGTAGGTGGAACTTTCCTTTGTGATGTGACGCAGCACAGCCGTCATTCTTACCCCCTTGGCGCCGTGCGCCGCCTCCTCAGCGTTGTTTGAATCAGTCCCGGAGCCTGCGCTGTTAGGTTAGCCCTTGGCCATGCACACATTTTGCGCTGCCCGTCTTCTGACATCATTTGGTGTCAGGCTGGCTGCGCCTGTGCGGCCGCGCTGGCCGAGAGCCCGCCTCGTACTGTCTTCTGATTTAATCCCACTGGGGGCCTGAGATCCATGGACATGCGCAGTGCATATCTGAACCTCCACCTCTCACTCATCTCCCTACGGCTTCTTCTGACTGTGCGGTGTCACGGCCGTGGCATGCTATTAGGGACCAGCTGACACCGAACAGTCTGAAGAAGCCATAGGGAGATGAGTGAGAGGTGGAGGTTCAGATATGCGCTGCGCATGTCCATGGATCTCAGGCCCCCAGTGGGATTAAATCAGAAGACAGTACGAGGCGGGCTCTCGGCCAGCGCGGCCGCACAGGCGCAGCCAGCCTGACACCAAATGATGTCAGAAGACGGGCAGCGCAAAATGTGTGCATGGCCAAGGGCTAACCTAACAGCGCAGGCTCCGGGACTGATTCAAACAACGCTGAGGAGGCGGCGCACGGCGCCAAGGGGGTAAGAATGACGGCTGTGCTGCGTCACATCACAAAGGAAAGTTCCACCAACCGTACGGTATCACGGTAGGAGGGGACACTTTTCATAAGTGTTAGGATCAGCATGTGCAAGGAGCACCACGAAAAGAGGCACTTTTTCCCTTTGCATGATTACTGCTGCACAAGGTGGCTCCTTCAGTAACAAACGCCTGGGGGGGGGGCAGGTTCCCTTAAATTTAACTTGTTGTGCCTGCGTGGCGGTCGCAGTACACGTTGCCGGCTGCACAGCAGGGGAACAGCTGGCGGTGCTGAACCCCACTAACACATTGGCGAGGTGTTTGGCTCTGTGCAGACAGCACTTCTGGACGGCAACTAGCGGTGTTGGAGCCCAGGGACAGGTGGAGGAGGAGGAGGTGGAGGAGGTAGGAGGGATTGCCACACACACAGCAGGGGAACAGCTGACGTTACTGAACCCCAATAACAGAGGAGGGACTGTCGGGACTGTGCGTACAGCACTACCAGGCAACAACTAGCGGTGTTGGAGCCCAGGGACAGGTGGAGGAGGAGGAGGTGGAGGAGGTAGGAGGGATTGCCACACACACAGCAGGGGAACAGCTGACGTTACTGAACCCCAATAACAGAGGAGGGACTGTTGGGACTGTGCGTACAGCACTACCAGGCAACAACTAGCGGTGTTGGAGCCCAGGGACAGGTGGAGGAGGAGGTGGAGGAGGTAGGAGGGATTGCCACACACACAGCAGGGGAACAGCTGACGTTACTGAACCCCAATAACAGAGGAGTGACTGTTGGGACTGTGCGTACAGCACTACCAGGCAACAACTAGCGGTGTTGGAGCCCAGGGACAGGTGGAGGAGGAGGAGGTGGAGGAGGTAGGAGGGATTGCCACACACACAGCAGGGGAACAGCTGACGTTACTGAACCCCAATAACAGAGGAGGGACTGTTGGGACTGTGCGTACAGCACTACCAGGCAACAACTAGCGGTGTTGGAGCCCAGGGACAGGTGGAGGAGGAGGAGGTGGAGGAGGTAGGAGGGATTGCCACACACACAGCAGGGGAACAGCTGACGTTACTGAACCCCAATAACAGAGGAGGGACTGTTGGGACTGTGCGTACAGCACTACCAGGCAACAACTAGCGGTGTTGGAGCCCAGGGACAGGTGGAGGAGGAGGAGGAGGTAGGAGGGATTGCCACACACACAGCAGGGGAACAGCTGACGTTACTGAACCCCAATAACAGAGGAGGGACTGTTGGGACTGTGCGTACAGCACTACCAGGCAACAACTAGCGGTGTTGGAGCCCAGGGACAGGTGGAGGAGGAGGAGGTGGAGGAGGTAGGAGGGATTGCCACACACACAGCAGGGGAACAGCTGACGTTACTGAACCCCAATAACAGAGGAGGGACTGTTGGGACTGTGCGTACAGCACTACCAGGCAACAACTAGCGGTGTTGGAGCCCAGGGACAGGTGGAGGAGGAGGAGGTGGAGGAGGTAGGAGGGATTGCCACACACACAGCAGGGGAACAGCTGACGTTACTGAACCCCAATAACAGAGGAGGGACTGTTGGGACTGTGCGTACAGCACTACCAGGCAACAACTAGCGGTGTTGGAGCCCAGGGACAGATGGAGGAGGAGGTGGAGGAGGAGATAGGAGGGATTGCCACACACACAGCAGGGGAACAGCTGACGTTACTGAACCCCAATAACAGAGGAGGGACTGTTGGGACTGTGCGTACAGCACTACCAGGCAACAACTAGCGGTGTTGGAGCCCAGGGACAGGTGGAGGAGGAGGTGGAGGATGAGATAGGAGGGATTGCCACACACACAGCAGGGGAACAGCTGACGTTACTGAACCCCAATAACAGTGGAGGGACTGTTGGGACTGTGCGTACAGCACTACCAGGCAACAACTAGCGGTGTTGGAGCCCAGGGACAGGTGGAGGAGGAGGTGGAGGAGGAGATAGGAGGGATTGCCACACACACAGCAGGGGAACAGCTAACGTTACTGAACCCCAATAACAGAGGAGCGACTGTTGGGACTGTGCGGACAGCACTTCTGGACGGCAACTAGCGGTGTTGGAGCCCAGGGACAGGTGGAAAAGCAGAGGAACACAATGTAGGCCGAAGCCTGAGAAAGTCGAAAGGGAACCTTTTACCCCCCCCCCCCAAGGCGTTTGTAGCTGAAAGAGCCAGCTTGTGCAGCACAAAAGATGCAAAAGGAAAAGGTGGCTCTTTTCATCATGCTCCTTGCAAACACAGAACTAAACACTTATAAAATGTGTCCCCTGAAACCGTGAAACCGTCCCGGAGGTGGGACTTTCCTTCGTAATATGACGCAGCACAGCCGTCATTCCTCCCCCCCGGGCGCCGCGCCCCGGCTCCTCAGCGTAGTTTGATTCCGTCCCGGAGCCTGCGCTGTTATGTTATCCCTTGGCCAGGCACACTTTGCGCTGCCCATCTTCTGACATCATTTGGTGTCAGGCTGGCTGCGCCTGTGCGGCCGCGCTGGCCGAGAGCCCGCCTCGCAGTGTCTTCTGATTTTATCCCACTGGGGGCCTGGGATCCATGGACATGCGCAGTGCATATCCTCGCCTCTCACTCCCCTCCCTACGGCTTCTTAAGACTGTGCGGTGTCACGGCCGTGGCATGCTATTAGGGACCAGCTGACACCGAACAGTCTGAAGAAGCCATAGGGAGATGAGTGAGAGGTGGAGGTTCAGATATGCACTGCGCATGTCCATGGATCCCAGGCCCCCAGTGGGATTAAATCAGAAGACACTGCGAGGCGGGCTCTCGGCCAGCGCGGCCGCACAGGCGCAGCCATCCTGACACCAAATGATGCCAGAAGACGGGCAGCGCTAAGTGTGCCTGGCCACGGGATAACATAACAGCGCAGGCTCCGGGACGGAATCAAACAACGCTGAGGAGCCGGGGCGCGGCGCCGGGGGGGGAGGAATGACGGCTGTGCTGCGTCATATTACGAAGGAAAGTCCCACCTCCGGGACGGTTTTACGGTATCAGTGGACACATTTTATAAGTGTTAAGTTCTGCGTGTGCAAGGAGCTAAACCAAAATAGCTACCTTTTCCTTGTGCAGCATTACTGCTGCACAAGGAGGCTCTTTCAGTAACAAACGCCTTAGGGGGGGGACAGATTCCCTTACATTTTAGTTGTTGTGTCAGCGTGGCGGTCGCATGACACATTGCCGGCTACACAGCTGGGGATCAGCTGACGTTACTGAAACCCAATAACACTGGGTCGTATGTTTTGACTGTGCAGACGGCACTTCTGAGCCTCAACTGGCGGTGTTGGAGCCCAGGAATTTAAGTTCAGGTGGTAGAAAGATGAACACAACAGGAGACCTGGATAACGTATACAGTGACCTAATTATTTAATCAGGAGGAGGAGTGGCAAATTCCTGCGAGATCCAGGCCTTGTTCATTTTCAGGAAAGTAAGCCGGTCAACGTTATCGGAGGATAGTCGCATGCGACGGTCAGTTAGTACACCACCTGCAGCACTAAAGACACGTTCCGATAATACACTGGCCGCAGGGCAAGACAGCACCTCCAATGCATACTGGCTTAGCTCTGGCCATGTATCCAGCTTTGAGACCCAAAACTTGAAAGGGGAAGAGCCGTCTGGGAGTACAGCAAGAGGGCAAGACATGTAGTCTGTCACCATCTGACGGAACCGTTGCCTCCTGCTGACTGGAGCCGTCTGTGATGGTGTAGACTTTTGTGGGGGGCACAAAAAACTGTGCCACAGTTGGGCCATACTGGTCTTGCCTTGGGCAGAGGCACTGCTTCTGCTCCCTCTTTGTGCAGAGCCTCCACCACTGCCTGGACGCACTGAGCTGCTTTGGAATGCACTAGCAGCACTTCTCTCAGTTGGAATGGAGAAGATGATGGAATTGACCAGTGTGTCTTGGTACTCCCGCATTTTTCGCTCCCGGTTCAACGGTGTGATGAGGCTTTCTACGTTGTCCCGGTAGCGAGGATCGAGGAGGGTGAACACCCAATAATCAGACATGTTGAGAATGTGGGCGATGCGGCGGTCGTTTCTCAGGCACTGCAGCATGTAATCCACCATGTGCTGCAGACTGCCAACTGCCCAAGAAACGCTGTCCCCTGCTGGAGGCGTGATATCTGCCCGCTCGTCATCACTCCACCCTCGCTGTACACACTGAGTACTGGACAATTCGGTAACTCCCTCCTCTGGACGGATGTCTTCCTCCTCCATTGACTCCTCCTCATCCTCCTCACAAACTGTCCCCTGCCTACGCGTTTGTGAGGAACCACGTGGCGCTGACTGTCCAGAAGATGATGGAAATGCTGAATCCTCATCCTCCACCTCTTCCACAACATCATCCCTTAGCGCTTGCAGTGATTTTTCAAGCAGGCAGATAAGGGGGACAGTCATGCTGACTAGTGCATCATCTGCACTCGCCATCCGCGTGGAATAATCAAAGGGACGCAAAACCTGGCAGACGTCATTCATAGTGGCCCACTCTGTGGTTGTGAAGTCTGTACGGCGCTGACTGCGACTTCTTTGCGCCTGAAGCAGCTGGTACTCCATTACAGCTTGCTGCTGCTCACACAACCGCTCCAACATATGTAACGTGGAATTCCACCTGGTAGGTAGGTCACATATGATGCGATGTTCCGGCAGGCGGTGTCGGCGCTGCAGAGCCGCAATGCGCGCTTTTGCCGTGCTGGAACGCCGCAAGTGAGCACACTCTAGGCGGACCTTGTGCAGCAGTGCATCAAGATCCGGATAGTCCCTCAAAAAGCTCTGCACGACCAAATTGAGCACATGTGCCAGACATGGGATGTGAGTGAGGTTGCCGAGGCCCAGAGCTGCCACCAGATTTCGGCCATTATCACACACTACCATGCCTGGCTGGAGATTCGCTGGCACAAACCACACATCGCTCTCCTGCTTGATGGCATTCCAGAGCTCCTGCGCTGTGTGGCTACGATTCCCCCCAAAAATTAATTTCAAGACGGCCTGTTGACGTTTGGCCACGGCTGTGCTCATGTCGGTCGTAACAGGTACACGTTCATCACGGGTCCATGTGGAGGTGGACTGTGACGGCTCCTGCAGCGATGATTCTGAGGAACTGGTGTAAGAGGAGGAGTCAATGCGTACAGAATGGATTCCTGCAATCCTTGGAGTGGGCAGGACACGTCCTGCGCCACTCGCACGGTCTGTACCCGGCTCAACGACATTAACCCAATAGGCAGTGAGGGAAAGGTATCGCCCCTGTCCATGTTGACTGGTCCACGCATCGGTGGTGAGGTGGACCTTGCTACTGACGGCGTTCAGTAGCGCGTGTTTTATGTGTCCCTCCACATGCTTGTGCAGGGCAGGGATGGCTTGCCTGCTGAAGTAAAAGCGGCTGGGCACATTGTACTGTGGGACTGCCAATGACATCAAGTCACGGAAGCTGTCAGTCTCCACCAGCCTGAATGACAGCATTTCCAGTGACAGAAGTTTGGCAATGCCTGCAGTCAGAGCCTGTGCTCGTGGGTGGTTTGACGAGAAAGGCCGCCTTTTCTCCCATGCCTGTACTACCGATGGCTGTAGACTGGGCTGGGAGTGTGTGGATGACTGGGAAAGTGATGCTGCGGGTGGAATTACAGCGGGTCTCTGGACAACAGGGCCAGAGGTTCTTCCACGGGGATCCTGGGAGGAAGCCGAACCAGCTGCGTGTGAGCTAGAGGAAGAGGCAACACGAGCTGAAGAGGTGGTAGCTGCCGCTGTTGGTTGGCCTAGCTCTTCAGTGTGTTTTTCTAACTCCGCCGGGTGCCTGTTGCGCACATGTTTCCACATGTTGGAGGTATTGAGGTTGCTGACATTTCGACCTCTTTTGACTTTTTGATGACACACCTTGCATCTGACATAGCAAATGTCATCTGCAACTGTGTCAAAAAAGGACCAGGCACTGCAAGTCTTGGGAGCGCCCTTTTTGGCTTTTGGAAGAGACATGCTCCTAACGGGTGCCAAAGCGGAGGCTGCAGGATCCGCAGTCATCCCCCTCCCTCTCCCTCTTTGGGCCGTACGGGTAATCTCTTCCTCAGAGCTGCTCCCACCACCTTCCTGTCCCTCACGCCAAGATGGGTCAAGGACCTCATCATCTACACTACCCTCTGCCCCCAACTGCTCCTCCTGGGTAGTCTCAGCAGCAGAGCACGCACCAGTAAGTGGCACCTGAGTGTCATCATCAGCTGATGCGGCCTGCGATGTGGTGACCGGAGCCACTGGCCCACCCGCCTCTTCAGAGGAAGAGAGAAAAAGCTGTTGGGCATCACTGCACCCTGCCTCTTCTTCCATTTCTCCAATGCTGCTTGGCTGGCCCCCTGTTTCCAAGCCAAGAGATTCAGAGAACAGAAGTAGAGACGGCTCCTGTCCTGGGCTCTCTGTCTGCCTGGGCAATTTGGCAGGTGGTGAAGAGACAGATGGCTGCTCTCCAGTGCTCTGTGTCTGAGAGGATGTGGCACTAATTGAAGTTGATGCATTAGCTGCCATCCATCCGACAACGGCTTCAATTTGTTCTTCACGCAGCAGCGGTGTACGGCGCTCTGACACAAAGCTGCGCATGAATGACTGTTGCCTGGTGAAAGTGGGTGCTGATGAGTCACCGGTGCCCGCAGCAGGCACAGAATCCCCACGTCCCCTCCCTGCTCCGCGCCCACGCCCACGCCCATGTGCCTTACTCACTGCCTTCTTCATCTTGGTTGACTGATAAAGATAAGCAGAAAAGTACTAATGGCTTTGTGTGCTTATTCCTGAGCAACTCCTCCTAACAGGTATAAGAAACACTAATTTTCTAAAGTGTGGACTAGACTTTAATATGAGCTAATGTGGCCTACACAAATGTAAAGTGGTGTAACTGGTGTGTTTGGTGAACTTTATTATTTATTTATTTTTTGGGGGCTGAACTGACAACGGATAGAGCTGCAGTCACACGGAGACCGTGCAGACAGACGTAAACGGCGCTGCAAGGCCCAAAAACCCTCCTCTACGTTATCCTATGTAGTGTTTTTCCACAAGTTAGCTGGAGACGGGTGGAAAGACACTAATAGGATTTTTTTGAAAAAATGTGCAGCAGCCTGCACTACTTAAAACAAAATGAAAATTGATTTGGCGGTATGACGCAGTGAAGAACCCTGAGCTGGAGACAACCAGGCTATGGCTGCTCACAGACTACAGGGCGAGCTGCAGTCACACGGAGACCGTGCAGACAGCCGTAAACGGCGCTGCAAGGCCCAAAAACCCTCCTCTACGTTATCCTATGTAGTGTTTTTCCACAAATTAGCTGGAGACGGGTGGAAAGACACTAATAGGAATTTTTGGAAAAAATGTGCAGCAGCCTGCACTACTTAAAACAAAATGAAAATTGATTTGGCGGTATGACGCAGTGAACAACCCTGAGCTGGAGACAACCAGGCTATGGCTGCTCACAGACTACAGGGCGAGCTGCAGTCACACGGAGACCGTGCAGACAGCCGTAAACGGCGCTGCAAGGCCCAAAAACCCTCCTCTACGTTATCCTATGTAGTGTTTTTCCACAAATTAGCTGGAGACGGGTGGAAAGACACTAATAGGAATTTTTGGAAAAAATGTGCAGCAGCCTGCACTACTTAAAACAAAATGAAAATTGATTTGGCGGTATGACGCAGTGAACAACCCTGAGCTGGAGACAACAAGGCTATGGCTGCTCACAGACTACAGGGCGAGCTGCAGTCACACGGAGACCGTGCAGACAGCCGTAAACGGCGCTGCAAGGCCCAAAAACCCTCCTCTACATTATCCTATGTAGTGTTTTTCCACAAATTAGCTGGAGACGGGTGGAAAGACACTAATAGGATTTTTTTGAATAAATTAGCAGCAGACTACACTACTTGAAAAAAAAAAAAAAAAAAGAACAGTATGAGGCAATGAACCACCCTCCCTGAACTGAATACAACCAGCTATGGATGGCCTATGTGGCTGCACTCAGACTAGAGAGTGGGCTGCACTCACACACACACACACACAGACCTTGCAGATCGCTGTGAAAACAGCGCTACAAGGCAAAAGCAAGGTGAATAGTAGGTGAACACAGCGGTTGCTAAATTAGCCTTTGGAAAGCACAAAGAAGCAAATCGCTATCTCTAAACTGTCCCTCAGTCAGCAAACAGCGTCCTGTCACTAACTGAATTCACAGCAGAGTGATCGCAAAATGGCGCCAGCGACTTTTAAACTGCATCATGACATCATTTCAGCAGCCAATCACAGCCTTGCCAGTAGTTTCATGCCCTCCATGCTAAACAGGATGTGCCCACACTTGGAATCATTCTCATTGGCTGAATTTCTGCATTTTGAATCTTGGAACTTCCGATTCCGGTATCCGATACGCGGCAAGTATCGGAATCCCGGTATCGGAATTCCGATACCGCAAGTATCGGCCGATACCCGATACTTGCGGTATCGGAATGCTCAACACTAGTAGTCAGTAGTACCTCATACACACAGAAATGCACAGGCACACAGATGCACACAAAAATTGCAATACTCACACTGGCTCTATGGTGGCTGGAGTCTTGTGGCTGGAGCCCTGTGGCTGGCTCCTTCCTGTGGCTGGCTCCTGTGTCAGGCTGGGGTCTTGTGGCTGGGGTCCTGTTGCTGGCTGGGGTCTTGTGGCTGGCTGGGGTCTTGCTGGCAGTCTTCTCCTCTCTGGGTCTTGCAGGCATATGTGGGGTTGAAGGCCCAGGCCAGGTTTATATAGATTTGGGGGTGGTTGGCCAATTGGCAACAAAATCCTGCTTCTGAGCATGCTCAGTGTAAAAAAAACGTATTGCAGCGCTGTATTGCGTCGTACGACGTGTCCCGATGCATCCGTCGCTCATAGGCTTCCATTGCAGCCAACGACGTATGCCGCAGGATACGTCGCGACACGTTTTTTAGGCGTAGACAAAAAACGTTACAATCAACGTTTTTTGCCAACGACGTGTCGCCAAATTTCGACGCATACGTCGTAAAACGGACACGACGTATGCCAATCCGTCGCAATACGTCACCAATACAAGTCTATGGGGAAAAAACGCATCCAGCAAAAACTTTTGCTGGATGCGTTTTTTCTGAAAAAAGACGTTTTGAGACGGTTTGCAGTTAACGCTAGTGTGAAAGTAGCCTTAGGCTGCTTTCACACATCAGTTTTTTGCCATCAGGCTCATTCCAGCGAATTGTGGAAAAAACAGATCCGGCGAATGATGCCTCCGGATCTGTTTTTTTCTCATAGACTTGTATTAGCGATGGATTGCGATGGATGTCCTCACGCTTCATCTGTTGTTCGCCAGATCTGTCAAAAATTGTTTATCCGGCGGTGGGAAAAAATGGACAAAGTAAAGATTTTTGTCTCCAGCGAAAAACTGGACAGCGCCGGATCTGGCGCCATCTGGCGTTTGCTAGAATGGAAGCCTATGGGCGCCGGATGGGTCACATGACGGAATCCGGCGCCGGATTCCGTTTTTTTAACCGCGCATTCTCAGATACAATTGGCCAGCCCCCAATTAGGAAAGTGATATAAAGCCTGCCAGGTAGGGCTTCACTCATCCATTTACCAACCAGCCAGCAAGCAAGACACAGACCTGCCACCAGAGCTTAAACCTGGCACAAGAGCTTAAACCTGGCACCAGAGCTTAAACCTGCCCCAGGTCAGCCAGCCACAGCCTGCCAGCAGCTAGCCACAGCCTACCAGGCCAGCAGCCAGCCACAGCCTACCAGGCCAGCCAGAGCCTACCAGGCCAGCAGCCAGCCACAGCATGTCTTCTTCTGGGAGCCCTCCCCCGCGTTGTCAGCGCTGTGAGGTAAATAAATATATTTTTTTTCTTTTTGGTGATGTTCACGTATTATATATAATACATCATGTATAATTTTTGTATAACAGGAAGCTGCAGCATTAGAGGTGCTTCCAGAAGGAGACAGATGGGGTGGAGAAATACCCAGAGCAGGGACACATTGGGTAAGTTTCTTACATGCATCGCAGAACAACATCATCACAGACATCACAGTACACACAACATGTAAAAACAGATCATTACTAGTGTTGAGCGATACCTTCCGATATTTGAAAGTATCGGTATCGGATTGGATCGGCCGATATCCAAAAATATCGGATATCACCGATACCGATACCCGATACCAATACAAGTCAATGGGACACAAATATCGGAACGTAATAGGGAGCGATCCTGGATGGTTCCCAGGGTCTGAAGGTGAGGAAACTCCGTCAGGCCCTGGGATCCATATTCATGTAAAAAATAAAGAATACAAATAAAAAATATGGATATACTCATCCTCGGACAGCCCCTGGCTGTCACCGCTGCAAGCGTCTGCCTCTGTTTTTAAGAATGCAGAGAGTGAAGGACTTTCGATGTCGTCGCGGTCACGTGAGCGGTCACGCGACCAATCACAAGACCGCGACGTCATCGCAGGTCCTACACTCACTGCATTCTTAGGAACGGAGGCTGCCAGTTGCACCGCTGAGAGCCAGGGGCCGTCGGTGGGTGAGTATATCCATATTTTTTATTTTTATTCTTTATTTTTTACATGAATATGGATCCCGATTCAGATTTCCGATAACGCAAAAATATCGGAACTCGGTATCGGAATTCCGATACAGCGAATATCGGCCGATACCCAATATTTGCAGTATCGGAATGCTCCACACTAATCATTACAGACATCACAGTACACACAACACATAAGCCTACATCCAAGCACATAATGTTTTTGTTTTTTTTAAACTTCCGATTCTGGGGCTCGATCTAGAGGTTCTCAAAGCGCCTCCCAGGGTCGTTGGCGTGAGGGTCAGGGCGGTCGCCATTGAGTAAGTACCTTTTTTATTTTTTTTTCACTTCATGTTGATGATTTGAGTCTAAAGTTTTTTTTTTTGTCTTTTTTAACAGGCTTCACAGCGTGCGCCGGACTCTGACGGTGAGGAGGCCGATCTAGATATTGACCTCCTCATCAATCTAATCCGAGAGCGGGAGCCGCTGTGGAATATGGGGGACCACCGCCACACTGATCTTGGTTTGACCCGTCTGCTCTGGGAGGAAGTATGCCCAGAATCAAATGCGTAAGTACTCAAAGTTCAGTTATGTTGCTGGATGCAATGTGTTGTATACTAACCAATTTGTGCTTTCACTTTACAGGGGAAAGAGTTATCAAGCGGTGGCGGTCACTCAGGGATCACTTCAAGAAGGAGTTCAACAAGGAGATGCAGGCTCCAAGTGGATCGGACGCAGGAGCAAATACAAATATGCTTGAGCCCTGTTGTTCCTCCGGTCGACTATGTTTAGCAGAAGGTAAATATTCCCCACCCCATTTACTAAGTAAAAATGTTTACATGTGTAACTTTTTTTTTGGTTTCAGCCAGGGCCAAGCAATAACAATATATTAATTACATTTTTTTCTTTGCTCCACAGCACCATCTGCAGCACTCGAGAGCCTGCAGAGTTGAACCCTTCTGAATAGAACCCACAGGAGTTCGCCACTGGGGGCCATTTCGACAGACACAACCCATCTGCCCTTTCAAAGCCTTCCCTCACATCTGGTCCCTCGGACCCATCCACCAGGGCTGGAGCATCATGGCAGACTTCATTACATGAAGCTGCCAGTGAGGATGTAGCTTTTCCTTTACCCCACCCCTCTGACTCTGCTGCCACCTCTAGAACACCTGTTGGTTCTGGGTGGCAGTGCCAGAGGGGTCAGGAAAAGAGCTATGCACCCGAGTTCTTGCATCTAAATGCATCCTTTCAGAACTCACTCAAACTGTTGTCAGAGCAAATGACTGCAGGATTTAAATTCCTCAACAACAGTATTCTTGAGTTGCACAAGCGTCTGGATAGGATGCATTCAGATGCAAGTAAATCGCCAAATCACTCATTTTTCCAGGCAGTAGTCGAGGGCATAGGCAAGCTATCTCCTGGCCAGCAGATGCATGTAATGCAAGCCTGCCAGTTTGCCCTATTGCATGTTAGCTCCCAAGCCCCTCCACCCACCATGGTAGTTCCTGCCACACCTGCCCCCCCTCCAACCACTGTCCCTTCTCCCCCTCCTATACAATACCAGCTTCCAGCCCCGTACCAACTTACTGTCCTGTACCAGCATCCTGCCCCATACCAGTTCCCAACCACACCATCTGTGCCTCCACCTCCTGCCCAACCTCTACTCCCTGCCCACTACCACCAGTCTCCTTCCACACCCATCATGCCCCAAACCCAACCCTCTTCTCCACCCACCACCTCTTCTGCTTCCCAATCCCTCCAGTCCACCCCTCAAACCTTCCAAATTTCCCACACTACTCCCGGTTTTATTTCCACCCGTCCCTTCTCCACCCTTTCACCTTCTATTTTACCTTCTGATCCGTCACCACCACAATCCTCTCTCCACACTCCCACTGTCGAAGTGGTCCAATCTGACAGCCCCTCCAGTATTATCTCCACCCCACACTACCTAAATTTATAAATGTTATATAAAAGTTGTAAATAAAAAAATAAATTTTTTGCTTAAAAATGTTTTGTCTTTCATTTATTTAATTATAAGGTTAAATACTTTGGGTAAAACCAGGTACAATACTTTGGGTAAAACATGTAGAATACTTTGGGTAAAACCCAACCAGGTACACTACATTGGGTAAAACAGGTACAATACTTTCGGTTTAACCCCACCAGGTACAATACTTTGGGTAAAACCCAACCAGGTACAATACTTTGGGTAAAACCCAACCAGGTACAATACATTGGGTAAAACAGGTACAATACTTTGGGTAAAACCCAACTAGGTACAATACATTGGGTAAAACAGGTACAAAACTTTGCGTAAAACTCAACCAGGTACAATCTTTTGGGTAAAACAGGTACAATACTTTGGGTAAAACCCAACCAGGTACAATACTTTTGGTAAAACAGGTACAATACTTTGGGTAAAACCCAACTAATTGCAATACATTGGGTAAAACAGGTATAATACTTTGGGTAAAACTCAACCATGTACAATACTTTGGGTAAAACAGGTACAATACTTTGGGTAAAACCCAACCAGGTACAATACTTTGGGTAAAACCCAACTAGGTACAAGACTTTGGGTAAAACAAGGCCCAATACTTTGGGAAACAAGGTCCAAGACAAATTTTTCAAACTATCTCATCCTGCCAGTGTACTCTTCCTTGAGGTGAAATAAAGTATTCAGCAAATTTGTCCCTCATTCTGCAAACTGACACAGAACTTCTAAAAGTAATGTTATGATAATCATTCATGGTGGTTTTTTCAAAGTGGTCATCAATGGCAATCTGTTCCTTACATATGAAGTTGTTGAAACACAGATACCAGATAACCACATTGTCTTCATACCATGAACAAGATTGTGCAAAACTAAGCCTCAAAAAGAGGACAAGAAAAAAACAACCCCATATAGTATCTAGAAAAAAATTTTGGAGAAGTATTTTAGATTTAAAAGAATATTTTATTATAAGAATATTGTAAAGTGTAGCACATAGTAAAAATTACAAAAGGATGACATAAGAGATCATGAGTGTCATACACCCCACATTATACATACATCAGGAAGGCATATCATATTTAAAGTGCTAGCATAGTGCAACAATATAATCTTTCAAATCAGTACCTATAAGATAGCACTTCCCCACTGCTGGCTCAATATCATCCCACCAGGGTGGACTTCTTGGACATTACTCTGGAGCTCGATGACAGCCGATGCGTCCAGACTGACGTCTACAGGAAGCCCACCTCTGTGAACGCCTTAATTTGTGCTGACTCAGCCCATAACCCTTCTACCATTAGAGCTGTCCCGGTCAGACAGTTTCTAAGAATGAGGTGGATCTGTTCATCGGATCAAAAGTTTTACACTTAGGCTGCTGATTTACAATCTCGTTTTGAATCACGTGGATATAGCTGCAGGAGCATCAGACGTGGCTTTAATAGGGCTAGGAAGATCCAGCGCAGTGACCTACTATATAAAACAAATACCCGTATCAAAAAGGGTAACACCGATACTGTTAGATTTATCAGTACCTATAATCATGAGTGGCAGAATATCAGGGTAATTCTGAATAAACACTGGTCCATACTGAAGACAGAGCCCGCCCTGGGGCCGGCCCTGGGTGATTTTCCGGCTATGACTTCCAGAAGAGGATAAATTCTTCATGCAAACAGTCCCACAATGCATGGCAGATGTGCTTAACAATCCCTGATATGGTGGAAATCCCGAGTCTAAATTGAA
Organism: Ranitomeya variabilis; assembly: GCF_051348905.1. Classification (NCBI taxonomy): domain Eukaryota; kingdom Metazoa; phylum Chordata; class Amphibia; order Anura; family Dendrobatidae; genus Ranitomeya; species Ranitomeya variabilis. The sequence goes on along the minus strand of NC_135235.1, from coordinate 157,047,878 downwards.
AATGGAGTGAGGAAAGTGAGTCTCCAGTTGCAAGGAATCTGTGAAAAAAGGCAAGGCAATAATTAATACAAAATACTAGCAACAACATTACAGTTATAAGTGTGCTTTAACAGTAGGAGATACAATAAAAATGGCTTACCGAAGAGTCACCATCAGACGCTCTGCTGGTGAAATGGAGAAGCAGCAACATGTGTCACTTTTTCGGATGAGGTGTCCAATCCGTTCCACCAAAAAAATCGAAGTTCTCTGTTTGCATACGAACATACCTGAAAAACTTCTCAGGGCTTCCTCTTAACTCCATGTATAATGTTGAATGCAACCCATGTGTCATTCTCTGTGCTGTGATTGGGTGGATCCGAAAACAGTCGATTTCAAACAATTCGCCTCAAAAGTGATATCGACTTAATTCTTCAGAATGTTTGTCATCATGCCTTACATCTTCGCCAATTGCTCTACAACCTGTCAAACATGGGCTGTAGAAACACTGTATATATAGGTTTTCAGTAGCCAATAACGTTTGGCAGCATCCCATGGGTGTTTTTAAAAAACGGATCCGTCATAATCCATCGTAAAACGGATAAAAAAGAAGGAAGAAACGGATGAAAAACCGATGCGACAGACTGCTTTTTTGCCGGATCCGCTAGCCGGATCTGACGGAAAAACGGATCCGTCGCATCAGTTTTTCACAATTTACGTCGATCCGTCGAGCAAATGGATTGAGCCTGACAGTAAAAAAACTGATGTGTGAAAGCAGCCTTAGTTGTCTTACACTGGTAACTTCACCGTTCATTTAAAATAATCTTTGGAGGCAGAGTTATCTTCTGGGCAGCATCTTCATTATAGTCTGGAAGAAGTAATTTACATATAAGAAAAATGTGGATTTCTTTGGAATGAGACATTGGATAGCAGATTTCAAGCTATCATGTTATTCAGCTTCCTATGACCTATATTCCCATATAGATGGCTTAGGAGGTTTGCTCCTACCTGCCAGATTTCCTTTAAGGCCGGAGTCACACTAGCGAGGAATACGGGCGAGTGCTATTCAAGAAAAAATAGCATAGCAGTCGGACTGATATTAATCTATGAGGCAGCTCACATCACAGTTTTTTTTCTCGGCTGTATTATAACTGCGAGTGAAATCGCGACATGCTGTGATTTCACGCGTATATCGGCCGATACTCGGCAATGCAAGTCAATGGGTGCAAGAAACAAATCGCACAGCACTCGCACCATGCGAGTGCTTTCTGATTTTTACGCACCGGTGGACTTTGAAAAGCCAGCAATTCATGTGCGGTGTACAGTAAAATCACATTGACAGGTTAGAATAGAATAGATAGGATAGAAATATACGCATAGAATATATATATATATATATATATATATATATATATATATATATATAGTAGCGTTTCACCCGCTACGGGTCTTGGGGATACTCACTTGGTAGCAGGATAAACACTTCAGGCACGATATCTCACACATATCAGTCCATATGGTTTATTCAAACTCCACATAAACCAGACAGGGTACAGTCCATTTCATTACAGCCATGAAACATTAGACAGTTCACGTAGCAGATAGGCTTCTCTGCTGTATATTATAATCCCATTGTCCGGGGTTACCTCTCAAAAGTTCCACTCCTTACACTGACTTCAGGTCAGTCCCAGGTCCTCAACACAGACTGTCCAGGTCTACGGTCTCCAGGTGCTTCCAGGACGACTCCAGTCCCAGGAGTCTCCAACACCAACCGTCCGTGCTATGTCCAGCACGCAGGCTCTCCAGCCTGGAATGGTCTCTGTGTGCTTCCAGGACATCCCCACTTGGAACCGTCCAACACACAGGCCATTCTGCAGTGTCCTGCCAGGACACACGGAAGTGTGTCCACCCTGACAGACACTCAAACACTCTCAATCTCTCTCTTACCATGTGCTGCACACACCTCCTTTACATAGGTGTAACCACACCCAGGTACCTGTCACATGGCTAGTCAGGTGAGCGTGACATCACCACATGTCCTTACACACAAAACCATCTTACGTGTTCCGACACGCCTCTTTGGCTGGGTTTGTAGGTGACTGAACCCACCCATCTCTCCAATCACCTGGAAGCCTTCCCAATGTAAACAAACCCCTCAGCAGTAGATCTGCTTGAGCAAAACATACCCAGGCTTCCATCACAGGGCCATCCACCTCTGTGATACATACCAATCATCATTCATATGACCAGTCGCTATGCTACAATATATATATATATGTATATATGTGTTACTGTAAAAGTCAGAAGGACGGTAAAACCTAGGATTTACCGGTCAATCTGGACATTCACCGAGGCCGTCAGTAAAAGCTCAAAATGAAAAGTAAAATTGGACTTTTACCGGGGAAGTGTTGGTAAATGTTAACATTTCTCAACAGCGTTGGTAAAAGTCAGATGTATTCCATATAAACGAACGATTTTGGACTTTTACCTGGGCGATTTGGTAAATCTTTACATTTACCAGCATGTGTTGGTAAAAGTAACTTTGAGTCACAGAATTCTGACTCTGACCAGCAGATGATGGTGGTAAAAGTTAACTAAACGCAATTTCTGACTCTGATGAAGGCCTTAATCATTAGAAATATTTTTATTCTTCAAAATGCAAATGCAAATGAACAAAGACATTATAAAAACTTTGAACACTGTGTCCTCCATTTCCTCGCCGTATCTGCCTAATCAGACACCTTTCCCACTGTGTCCTCCATTTCCTCGCCCGCGGTGGCTTACACTTTTTATTACACCCTTCTCAGCTACATTTACCAAGAAGCCATGGTAAATGTGCACATTTACCAACTGCGCTTGGTTAAAGTCATATGTTCCATCTTCACACCAGATACAGGTCCTTCTCAAAAAATTAGCATATAGTGTTAAATTTCATTATTTACCATAATGTAATGATTACAATTAAACTTTCATATATTATAGATTCATTATCCACCAACTGAAATTTGTCAGGTCTTTTATTGTTTTAATACTGATGATTTTGGCCTACAACTCCTGATAACCCAAAAAACCTGTCTCAATAAATTAGCATATCAAGAAAAGGTTCTCTAAACGACCTATTACCCTAATCTTCTGAATCAACTAATTAACTCTAAACACATGCAAAAGATACCTGAGGCTTTTAAAAACTCCCTGCCTGGTTCATTACTCAAAACCCCCATCATGGGTAAGACTAGCGACCTGACAGATGTCAAGAAGGCCATCATTGACACCCTCAAGCAAGAGGGTAAGACCCAGAAAGAAATTTCTCAACAAATAGGCTGTTCCCAGAGTGCTGTATCAAGGCACCTCAATGGTAAGTCTGTTGGAAGAAAACAATGTGGCAGAAAACGCTGTACAACGAGAAGAGGTGACCGGACCCTGAGGAAGATTGTGGAGAAGGACCGATTCCAGACCTTGGGGAACCTGAGGAAGCAGTGGACTGAGTCTGGTGTGGAAACATCCAGAGCCACCGTGCACAGGCGTGTGCAGGAAATGGGCTACAGGTGCCGCATTCCCCAGGTAAAGCCACTTTTGAACCAGAAACAGCGGCAGAAGCGTCTGACCTGGGCTACAGAGAAGCAGCACTGGACTGTTGCTAAGTGGTCCCAAGTACTTTTTTCTGATGAAAGCAAATTTTGCATGTCATTCGGAAATCAAGGTGCCAGAGTCTGGAGGAAGACTGGGGAGAAGGAAATGCCAAAATGCCTGAAGTCCAGTGTCAAGTACCCACAGTCAGTGATGGTGTGGGGTGCCATGTCAGCTGCTGGTGTTGGTCCACTGTGTTTCATCAAGGGCAGGGTCAATGCAGCTAGCTATCAGGAGATTTTGGAGCACTTCATGCTTCCATCGGCTGAAATGCTTTATGGAGATGAAGATTTCATTTTTCAGCACGACCTGGCACCTGCTCACAGTGCCAAAACCACTGGTAAATGGTTTACTGACCATGGTATTACTGTGCTCAATTGGCCTGCCAACTCTCCTGACCTGAACCCCATAGAGAATCTGTGGGATATTGTGAAGAGAAAGTTGAGAGACGCAAGACCCAACACTCTGGATGAGCTTAAGGCCGCTATTGAAGCATCCTGGGCCTCCATAACATCTCAGCAGTGTCACAGGCTGATTGCCTCCATGCCACGCCGCATTGAAGCAGTCATTTCTGCCAAAGGATTCCCGACCAAGTATTGAGTGCATAACTGAACATTATTATTTGATGGTTTTTTTGTTTGTTATTAAAAAACACTTTTATTTGATTGGACGGGTGAAATATGCTAATTTATTGAGACAGGTTTTTTGGGTTATCAGGAGTTGTAGGCCAAAATCATCAGTATTAAAACAATAAAAGACCTGACAAATTTCAGTTGGTGGATAATGAATCTATAATATATGAAAGTTTAATTGTAATCATTACATTATGGTAAATAATGAAATTTAACACTATATGCTAATTTTTTGAGAAGGACCTGTATTTCTGACTTTTTCCAACGCTGTTGAGAAATGTTAACATTTACCAAGACTTCACCGGTAAAAGTCCAATTTTACTTTTCATTTTGAGCTTTTACCGACGGCCTCGGTGAATGTCCAGATTGACCGGTAAATCCTAGGTTTTACCGTCCTTCTGACTTTTACAGTAACATATATATATATATCTATATATAAAAAGAGTTTTTGGCAAAGCCAGCTTACCGCTTTGAAGAAACAGGAATACATCCAACTTGTGGTTACAGTTCGCACGGAAAACGGATTGAGACAAATCCACACATGTAAAGAAAAAACTTTGAATGTATGCAAAATTGTAACTGAAGAAATCTGGAACTTTTTAATGGATAAATAAAAGATATATTTTACTCTGCCATTGGACTGATCGCTGGAGAAACAAAGCGTTATATATATATATATATATATATATACACTCACTGGCCACTTTATTAGGTACACCTGTCCAACTTCTTGTAACACTTAATTTCTAATCAGCCAATCACATGGCGGCAACTCAGTGCATTTAGGCATGTAGACATGGTCAAGACAATCTCCTGCAGTTCAAACCGAGCATCAGTATGGGCAAGAAAGGTGATTTGAGTGCCTTTGAACGTGGCATGGTTGTTGGTGCCAGAAGGGCTGGTCTGAGTATTTCAAAAACTGCTGATCTACTGGGATTTTCACGCACAACCATCTCTAGGGTTTACAGAGAATGGTCCGAAAAAGAAAAAAAATCCAGTGAGCGGCAGTTCTGTGGGCGGAAATGCCTTGTTGATGCCAGAGGTCAGAGGAGAATGGGCAGACTGGTTCGAGCTGATAGAAAGGCAACAGTGACTCAAATCGCCACCCGTTACAACCAAGGTAGGCCTAAGAGCATCTCTGAACGCACAGTGTGTCGAACTTTGAGGCAGATGGGCTACAGCAGCAGAAGACCACACCGGGTACCACTCCTTTCAGCTAAGAACAGGAAACTGAGGCTACAATTTGTACAAGCTCATCGAAATTGGACAGTAGAAGATTGGAAAAACGTTGCTTGGTCTGATGAGTCTCGATTTCTGCTGCGACATTCGGATGGTAGGGTCAGAATTTGGCGTAAACAACATGAAAGCATGGATCCATCCTGCCTTGTATGGAGCATCTTTGGGATGTGCAGCCGACAAATCTGCGGCAACTGTGTGATGCCATCATGTCAATATGGACCAAAATCTCTGAGGAATGCTTCCAGCACCTTGTTGAATCTATGCCACGAAGAATTGAGGCAGTTCTGAAGGCAAAAGGGGGTCCAACCCGTTACTAGCATGGTGTACCTAATAAAGTGGCCGGTGAGTGTATATATATATATATATATATATATATATATATATATATATATATATATATATATATATATATATACACATGTCAGTAACACACACTGGCATGTATATATGTATTGATATTGCTCAGAAAGATAGAAGAGATGCCGGTAATTCATCTGCCGGCTTCTGTAAAATTACTGCAGGAGCCGACAGGATAGAAGAGATGGATTACATACAGTAAATACTTATGGAATAGCTAGATATACAGATGTGAGTGACAAATACAATTAGTACAGTGTGTGCAAAATACTGGACATGTATTTAATTAATAAAAGATTATTTTACGGAAAAAAATGGCGTGGGCTGCCGTGCAATTTTCAAGACCAGCAGAGGGAAAGCCAGCGACTGGGGGCAGATGCTCATAGCCTGGGAATACCCATGGAGCTTCCCAAGCTGTTAATATATGCTTACAGCTGTATACTTAGCCTTTACTGGCTATTAAAATAGGGGACCCCCAAAAGAAATGATGTGGGGTCCCCCTATAATTAAAAACCAGCAAAGGCTATGCAGACAGCTGCGGGCTGACATTAATAGCATAGGAAGGGACCATGGATGTTGGCCCCCCGGTTAAAAACATCAGCACTCGGCCGCCCAAGAAAAGGCACATCTGTAAGATCCGCCAATTCCGGCACTTTTCATTACTCTTCCCACTTGCTCTGTAGTGGTGGCAAGTGGGGTAATAGTTTGGGGTTAATGTCTCGTTTATATTGTAAGGTGACATCAAGCCCGGCTTAGTAATGGAGAGGTGTCAATAAGACACCTATCCATTACTAATCCTATATTTGTTACAGGTTAAATAAAAACACAGCAAGAATAAAGTATTTTAATTAAATAAAACACTACTGTATACAGTTTCCCAGCTTTATTATACTCCTAATCCATGCAACGCCCTCGATCTCCTGTAATAAAAATAAAATAAAAAAACAACAATATACCCATACCTGTCCGTTGCTGTGTCCCATGCAGTAATTCATGTCTGGGGGATATACAGTTTACAACCAGGATGGTGCTAAAATGCGACCGCCCCACCTGTAAACCAATGGTGAATGAATGAGATGCTGCCGGCACAGCATCAGTGACTAGCTGTGCCGTCACTGATGCTGCACACCCTCACAGCCTGCAATGAATTCTGGAGAATGGGAAAATGAACTGGCATTTTCTCGGGCGTCAGAATGCTGATGTTTTTAGCTTGGGGCGGGGGAGGGGGAGGCAATATCCATGGTCCCTTCCTAGGCTATTAAGATCAGCACGCAGCTGTCTGCATAGCCTTTGCTGGTTTTTATTTATAGGGGGACCCCCACATCATTTTTTTGGGGGGGTCCCCTATTTTAATAGCCAGTAAAGGCTAAATATACAGCTGTGAGCATATATTAATAGCTTGGGAAGCTCCATGGGTATTCCCAGGCTATGAACATCTGCCCCCAGTCGCTGGCTTTCCCTCTGCTGGTCTTGAAAATTGCGTGGCAGCCCATGCCATTTTTTTCCGCAAAATAATATTTTATTAACTAAATACATGTCTAGTAATTTGCACACACACTGTACTAATTGTATTTGTCACTCACATCTATACTGTATATCTACCTATTCTGCATCTAATTATTTAATGTAAACCATGTCTTCTATCCTGTCGGCTCCTGCAGTGATTATACAGAAGCCGAAAAATGAGTTACCGGCTAATCTTCTATCTATCTCTCTATGAAATATAAAGACATATATACTGTATATACAGTATGTGTGTCACTATATATATATATATATATATATATATATATATACATATACATCTATTCTATGTGTATATATCTATTGTATATTTTGTATCCTAACCTACTCTATTCTATACTGTACGCAGAAGATCATTTGCCGGCTTTTAATCTGTCTATCTAATATATATATATATATCTACTATATAATTGTCTAAGGGTCACTTCCATCTGTCTTTCTGTCTGTCTGTCACGGATATTCAATGGTCGCGGCCTCTGTCTGTCATGGAATCCAAGTCACTGATTGGTCTCGCCAGCTGCCTGTCATGGCTGCCGAGACCAATCAGCGACGGCCACAGTCCGATTAGTCCCTCCCTACTCCCCTGCAGTCAGTGCCCGGCGCCTGCTCCATACTCCCGCAGTCACGGCTCACACAGGGTTAATGCCAGTGGTAACAGACCGCGTTATGCCGCGGGTAACTCACTCCGTTACCGCCGCTATTAACCCTGTGTGACCAAGTTTTTACTATTGATGCTGCCTATGCAGCGTCAATAGTAAAAACATCTAATGTTAAAAATAATAAAAAAAATAAAAAATCATTATATACTCACCTTCCGCTGCCTTTCCCGCTCCTCGCGACGCTCCGGTGACTGCTCCATGCAAGCGGCAGGTTCCGGTGCTAAGGATGGTATGCGACAAGGACCTGCCATAACGTCATGGTCATGTGACCGCGACGTCATCACAGGTCCTGCGCGCCAGCGCGAGAAGGACCTACCATGACGTCACGGTCATGTGACCGCTACGTCATCACACCCTGGGACCGGAAGCTGCCGCCTGCACCGCACACAGGTGACAGAACTACAAGGGGCCCACGGAAGTTGAGTATATGTTTATTTTTTATTTTTAACCTGTGACATACGTGGCTAGGCACTATACTACATAGCTGGGCAATATACTACGTGACTGGCCAATATACTACGTGGGCTGTGCAATATACTACGTGGACATGCATATTCTAGAATACCCGATGCGTTAGAATCGGGCCACCATCTAGTATATATATATCTATCTATATCTATCTATCTATCTATCTATCTATCTATCTATCTATCTATCTATCTATCTATATATATATATATATATATATATATACAGTCATATGAAAAAGTTTGGGCACCCCTATTAATCTTAAGCTTAATGTTTTATAAAAATAGTTTTTTTTGCAACAGCTATTTCAGCTTCATATATCTAATAACTGTTGGACACAGTAATGTTTCTGCCTTGAAATGAGGTTTATTGTACTAACAGAAAATGTGCAATCTGCATTCAAACAAAAGTTGATAGGTGCATAAGTATGGGCACCCTTATCATTTTCTTGTTTTAAATACTCCTACCTACTTTTTACTGACTTACTAAAGCACTTTTTTTGGTTTTGTAACCTCATTGAGCTTTGAACTTCATAGCTAGGTGTATGCAATCATAAGAAAAGCTACTTAAAGTGGCCACTTGCAAGTTGTTCTCCTGTTTGAATCTCCTCCGAAGAGTGGCATCATGGGCTCCTGAAAACAACTGTCAAATGATCTGAAAACAAGGATTATTCAACATAGTTGTTCAGGAGAAGGATACAAAAAGCTGTCTCAGAGGTTTAACCTGTTAATTTCCACTGTGAGGAACATAGTAAGGAAATGGAAGAACACAGGTACAGTTCTTGTTAAGGCCAGAAGTGGCAGGCCAAGAAAAACATCAGAAAGGCAGAGAAGAAGAATGGTGAGATCAGTCAAGGACAATCCTCAGACCACCTCCAGAAAGCTGCAGCATCAACTTGCTGCAGATGGTGTCATTGTGCATCGGTCAACTATACAATGCACTTTGCACAAGGAGAAGCTGTATGGGAGAGTGATGCAAAAGAAGCCGTTTCTGCAAGCACGCCACAAACAGAGTCAGCTGAGGTATGCAAAAGTACATTTGGAGAAGCCAATTTCTTTTTGGAAGGAGGTCCTGTGGACTCATAAAACCAAGATTGAGTTGTTTGGTAATACAAAAAGGCGTTATGCATGGCAGCAAAAAAACACAGTGCGTTGTATAGTTGACCGATGCACAGTGACACCATCTGCAGCAAGTTGATGCTGCAGCTGTCTGGAGATGGTCTGAGGATTGTCCTTGACTGATCTCACCATTCTTCTTCTCTGCCTTTCTGATGTTTTTCTTGCCCTGCCACTTCTGGCCTTAAGAAAAACTGTACCTGTGTTCTTCCATTTCCTTACTATGTTCCTCACAGTGGAAATTGACAGGTTAAATCTCTGAGACAGCTTTTTGTATCCTTCCCCTGAACAACTATGTTGAATAATCTTTGTTTTCAGATCATTTGACAGTTGTTTTCAGGAGCCCATGATGCCACTCTTCAGAGGAGATTCAAACAGGAGAACAACTTGCAAGTGGCCACATTAAGTAGCTTTTCTCATGATTGCATACACCTGGCTATGAAGTTCAAAGCTCAATGAGGTTACAAAACCAAACAAAGTGCTTTAGTAAGTCAGTAAAAAGTAGGTAGGAGTATTTAAAACAAGAAAATGATAAGGGTGCCCATACTTATGCACCTGTCAAATTTTGTTTGAATGCAGATTGCACATTTTCTGTTAGTACAATAAACCTTATTTCAAGGCAGAAACATTACTGTGTCCAACAGTTATTAGATATATGAAACTGAAATAGCTGTTGCAAAAAAAAACTATTTTTATAAAACATTAAGCTTAAGATTAATAGGGGTGCCCAAACTTTTTCATATGACTGTATATATATATATATATATATATATATATATATATATATATATATATATATATATATATATATATATATATATATATATATATAGTACAGAGCAAAAGTTTGGACATACTTTCTCATTTAAAGATTTTTCTGTATTTTCATGACTATGAAAATTGTACATTCACACTGAAGGCATCATAACTATGAATTAACACATGTGGAATTATATACTTAACAAAAAAGTGTGAAATAACTGAAAATATGTCTTACATTCCTAGGTTCTTCAAAGTAGCCACCTTTTGCTTTGATGACTGCTTTGCACACTCTTGGCATTCTCTTGATGAGCTTCAAGAGGTAGTCACCGGAAATGGATTTTACTTCACAGGTGTGCCCTGTCAGGTTTAATAAGTGGGATTTCTTGCCTTATAAATGGGGTTGGGACCATCAGTTGTGTTGAGCAGAAGTCTGGTGGATACACTGCTGATAGTCCTACTGAATAGACTGTTTGAATTTCTATCATGGCAAGAAAAAAGCAGCTAAGTAAAGAAAAATGAGTGGCCATCATTACTTTAAGAAATGAAGGTCAGTCAGTCCGAAAAATTGGGAAAACTGAAATGGTCCTCAAGTGCCGTTGCAAAAACCATCAAGCGCTACAACGAAACTGGCTCACATGAGGACCGCCCCCGGAAAGGAAGACCAAGAGTCACCTCTGCTTATGAGCATAAGTTTATCAGAGTCACCAGCCTCAGAAATCGCAGGTTAACAGCAGCTCAGATTAGAGACCAGGTCAAGCCACACAGAGTTCTAGCAGCAGACACATCTCTACAACAATTGTTAAGAGGAGACTTTGTGCAGCAGGCCTTCATGGTAAAATAGCTGCTAGGAAACCACTGCTAAGGACAGGCAACAAGCAAAAGAGACTTGTTTGGGCTAAAGAACACAAGGAATGGACATTAGACCAGTAGAAATCTGTGCTTTGGTCTGATGAGTCCAAATTTGAGATCTTTGGTTCCAACCACCGTGTCTTTGTGCGACGCAGAAAAGGTGGATGGACTCTATATGCCTGTTCCCACCGTGAAGCATGGAGGAGGAGGTGTGATGGTGTGGGGGTGCTTTGCTGGTGACACTGTTGGGGATTTATTCAAAATTGAAGACATGCTGAACCAGCATGGCTACCACAGCATCTTGCAGCGGCATGCTATTCCATCCGGTTTGCATTTAGTTGGACCATCATTTATTTTTCAACAGGACAATGACCCCAAACACACCCCCAGGCTATGTAAAGGCTATTTGAAGAAGGAGAGTGATGGGGTGCTATGCCAGATGACCTGGCCTCCACAGTCACCAGACCTGAACCCAATCGAGATGATTTGGGGTGAGCTGGACCGCACAGTGAAGGTGAAAAGGGCCAACAAGTGCTAAGCATCTCTGGGAACTCCTTCAAGATTGTTGTAAGACCTTTTCCGGTGACTACCTCTTGAAGCTCATGAAGAGAATGCCAAGAGTGTGCAAAGCAGTCATCAAAGCAAAAGGTGACTACTTTGAAGAACCTAGATTATAAGACATATTTTCGGTTGTTTCATATTTTTTTGTTAAGTATATAATTCCACATGTGTCATATCATATCATATCATAGTTTTGATACCTTCAGTGTGAATGTACAATTTTCATAGTCATGAAAATACAGAAAAATCTTTAAATGAGAAGATGTGTCCAAACTTTTGGTCTGTACTGTATATGTATATATGTTTTAAATAATATTTCGTTTTAAAACGTTGTGTCAATGACAGAGAACTGCTGTATGTAAAAATTAATGTTAAAATTGCATTGCATACGGATTGCATACCGATGTCATACGGATACTAGATGCGAGGAAGTCGCATCATTGCATTGCAAACGGATTACACACGGATCACCAAACGGAGAACATTTGTGCGATTCTAGGACTTCAAAATCGGACCAATTTTTTTATACGTTGAGTGTGACTCCGGCCTAAAGCATCATTCCGATGCTTCTTGACTTGAACTAGTGAGTGCTGACTAGATTCTCCAGTCAATTAGAAAACCGTAATCTAATATATAAAGCTGAATGTGTGTATGTGTGTATGTCTGGGATTGGCATCTGAACCGTCGCAGCTACAGCCACAAAATTTTGCACAGTCACACGTCTGGACCCCGAGAGCGTCATAGGCTATGTTGTGAGGTGAAATTTTAACCCCGCGCTTTCCAATTCACCAAACAATTTTGCCCCTATCTACATAATGGGGAAAAAGTGAAAGGAAAAGTGTTGGACGCGTCGCAGCTACAGGCACAACATTTTGCACAGTCACACGTCTGGACCCCGAGAGCGTCAAAGCTATGTTGTGAGGTGAAATTTTAACCCCGCGCTTTCCAATTCACCAAACAATTTTGCCCCTATCTACATAATGGGGAAAAAATGAAAGGAAAAGTGTTGGAGGCAAATTAACAGCTGCCAGATGTGAACAAGGGGGACTTAAAGAATGAGAGCGATGGCGCCAAAGAGTATATACTGTACATTTGCTAAGGTGGGGCCCCGACATGGGATAATCACCACACCACCACGGGGATATGAACACACACACAAAATGCGCCACACACTACCACGTGCTCGAACACATATACCACCCTCACCGCACATTTCACCACACATACACCAACCTCGCCACATAAAAGTCGAAACACAAAAGTCGCCGCTCAAAACTCGCCATGCGCAAAACTCTCCACATGCAAAACTCGCCACACGTGCAAAACTCACCTCATGGAAAACTCACCACACGCAAAACTTGCACACGCGGAAAAATTGCCACATGCACAAAAGTTGCAACACATGCAAAAGTTGCCTCACACAAAACTTGCACATACTCAAAAGGCACCACACATAAAACTCGCCACGCGCAAAACTCACCATGCGCAAAACTTGCTGCACACAACTTGCTACACTAACCTGTCACATGCAACTCGACACACAAAAAGTTGCTACACGCATGTCGCCACACAAAACTCATCTCACAAAAGTCGCTACATGCATGTCGCCACACGCAACTCAACACACACAACTTGACACACGAAACTCGCCCTAAAACACACACAAGTCTGGTATTATCCTTCAAAAATAAAAATCTGATTAATAAGCAGACAAACTACAAGAGCAACAAATGTACCATATAGGAATCCGGCAGCTGTCAGTCACATGACCAGTCTATTATGTGTATGTGTGAGCTAATATATACTGCCAGGGGGTGGGCTTACTGTTGGCTGGGGATTTATCAGGCTGCCAATTTAGCTTACAAATACTGAGGTAAAAATACTGACCAAATAACGTGTGAACGAGGTCTAATACAGGAGGAGATGACATACAGATATATACTATATACAGGAGGAGATGACACACAGGTATATACTATTTACAGGGGAGATGACACACAGGTATATACTATATACAGGAGGAGATGACACACAGATATATACTATATACAGGAGAGATGACACACAGGTATATACTATATAGAGGAGGAGATGACATACAGGTACATACTACATACAGGAGGAGATGACATACAGGTATATACTATATACAGGAGGAGATGACACACAGGTATATACTATATACAGGAGCAGATTACCTATAGGTATATAGTATATACAGGAGGAGATGACATACAGGTATATGCTATGTATAGGAGGAGATGACATACAGGTATATACTATATACAGGAGGAGATGACACACAGATATATACTATATATAGGTGAGATGACACACAGGTATATACTATATAGAGGGGGAGATGACATACAGGTACATACTACATACAGGAGGAGATGACATACAGGTATATACTATATACAGGAGGAGATGACACACAGGTATATACTATATACAGGAGCAGATTACCTACAGGTATATAGTATATACAGGAGGAGATGACATACAGGTATATGCTATGCATAGGAGGAGATGAAATACAGGTATATACTATATACAGGAGGAGATGACACACAGATATATACTATATATAGGTGAGATGACACACAGGTATATACTATATACAGGAGGAGATTACATACAGGTATATACTATATATAGGAGGAGATGACATACAGGTATATACTATATACAGGGGAGATGACACACAGCAGGTATATACTATATACAGGGGAGATGACATACAGGTATATACTATATACAGGAGATGACATACAGGTGTATACTATATATAAGGGAGATGACAAACATGTATATACTGAGGTGAAAATGAGAGGTGTGAGGTGAAAATGAAAAGGTGTGAGTGCAAAATGAGAGGAGTGAGGGAAAATAGTGGAGTGATCGGAAAATGACAGATGTGAGGTCGAAATGACAAGTGTTAGGGGGGAATGAGAGGAGTGAGGGGGAAAATAAGAGGAGTGAGGGGGAAAATGAGAGGTGTGAGGGAGAAAATGAGAGATGTGTTGTGAATTTGGATTCTGGGCTCCCCCGGTGGCCGCTTGTGGAATTGGACTTGTCATCCTCTTTCCTGTTTCACCTGTTTCCATCAGTAGTGGGTGTCGCTATTTAAGCTCATTTCTCTGGTGGTTTCTTGCCGGTCAACAATGTTATCTGATGCCTCTCAGTGCTTGTTCCTGCTTCTGACAACTACTAGATAAGTTGGACTTTTGTCCATGTTTCGTTTTGCCTATTTGTTCCAGTTCACAGCTGAAGTTTTGTTACTGTGTCTGGAAAGCTCTCGTTGATCAGGGATTGCTACTCTGGTGTTATGAGTTAATGCCAGAGTTTAAGGTAATCTCTGGATGGTGTTTTGTTAGTGTTTTTCTGCTGATCATGAAAGTATACTATCTGTCTTCTGCTATCTAGTAAGCGGACCTCAAATTTGCTAAAGACTATTTTCCTGCTGCGTTTGTTGTTTCATCTGAACTCACCGTCATTATATGTGGGGGGCTACTGTCTTCTTTGGAATATTTCTCTAGAGGTGAGCCAGGTCTTATATTTCCCTCTGCTAGCTATTTAGGTCTTAGGCCAGAGCTGGGCATCTAGCAATAAATAGGAAATGCTACCTGGCTATTTCTAGTTGCGCGGCAGGCTTAGTTCATGGTCAGTATAGTTCCATCTTCCGAGAGCTTGTCCCTCTATAGGCTTGCTATGATCTCTGCCTGCAGAGATCATGACAGTTTGACCGGCCTCTAAAGTGTTAAAGACCCAGGGTGAGAAAGGAGAGTTATAAGAAGTCTGCTGGAATTTTTTTTTTTTTTTTTTTTCCTCCAGTTTGCCTTGCTGCAGTCTTTTTTCTCTCTCTCCTCCTAATCTCTGTATGGCTCTGTGTGCACCTGACAATAATGGATCTTCAGAGTGTAACTGCGGGTTTGAATAATCTCATCACGAAAGTACAAAATTTACAAGATTTTGTGGTACATGCTCCAGTATCTGAGCCGAGAATTCCTTTGCCGGAGTTCTTCACAGGGAATAGAGCTAGCTTCCAGAATTTCCGAAATAATTGTAAGCTTTATTTGTCCCTGAAGTCTCGTTCAGCTGGAGACCCTGCTCAGCAGGTTAGGATTGTGATTTCCTTGCTCAGGGGTGACCCTCAAGATTGGGCCTTCTCATTGCCAGCAGGGGATCCTGCGTTGCGCGATGTGGATGCGTTTTTTCTGGCCTTGGGCTTGCTTTATGAGGAACCTCATTTGGAACTTCAGGCAGAAAAAACTTTGATGGCACTATCTCAGGGGCAAGACGAAGCTGAGGTTTACTGCCAAAAATTCCGTAAATGGTCTGTGCTTACTCAGTGGAATGAGTGCGCCTTGGCGGCAACTTTCAGAGAAGGTCTCTCTGATGCCGTTAAGGATGTTATGGTGGGGTTCCCTGTGCCTGCAGGTCTGAATGAGTCCATGACAATGGCTATTCAGATTGATAGGCGTCTGCGGGAGCGCAAACCGGTGCACCATCTGGCGGTGTCTATGGAAAAGACGCCAGAAAGTATGCAGTGTGATAGAATTCTGTCCAGGAGCGAGCGACAGAATTTTAGACGGAAGAATGGATTGTGCTTCTATTGTGGGGATTCTACTCATGTTATGTCAGCATGCTCTAGGCGTACAAAGAAGCTTGATAAGTCTGTTTCCATTGGCACCATTCAGTCTAAGTTTATTTTGTCTGTAACCCTGATTTGCTCTTTGTCATCCATTACCACGGACGCCTATGTTGACTCTGGCGCCGCTCTGAGTCTTATGGATTGGTCCTTTGCCAATCGTTGTGGTTTTGATTTAGAGCCTTTGGAGACTCTTATTCCTCTGAAGGGGATTGACTCCACCCCATTGGCTAATAATAAACCACAATACTGGACACAAGTAACCATGCGTATCAATCCGGATCACCAGGAGATTATTCGTTTCCTGGTGCTGTATAATATACATGACGATTTGGTACTGGGATTGCCATGGTTGCAGTCTCACAATCCAGTCTTGGACTGGAGAGCAATGTCTGTGTTGAGCTGGGGATGTAAGGGTATTCATGGGGACTTACCTTTGGTTTCTATTTCGTCGTCCATTCCCTCTGAAGTCCCTGAGTTCCTCTCTGATTATCAAGACGTCTTTGACGAACCCAAGCTTGGGTCGTTACCTCCGCACCGTGAGTGCGATTGTGCCATAGATTTGATACCGGGTTGCAAATATCCAAAGGGTCGTTTGTTTAATCTGTCTGTGCCGGAACATGCTGCTATGCGGGAATATATAAAGGAGTCTTTGGAAAAGGGACATATTCGTCCATCTTCTTCTCCCTTGGGAGCTGGGTTTTTCTTTGTCTCAAAAAAGGACGGCTCTTTGAGACCATGTATTGATTATCGGCTTCTGAATAAGATCACTGTTAAGTACCAATACCCATTGCCATTGCTTACTGATTTGTTTGCTCGTATAGAGGGTGCTAAGTGGTTCTCTAAAATTGATCTTCGTGGGGCGTATAATTTGGTGCGGATCAGGCAGGGGGATGAGTGGAAGACCGCATTTAATACGCCCGAGGGCCACTTTGAGTATTTGGTCATGCCTTTTGGTCTTTCTAATGCCCCTTCAGTTTTCCAGTCTTTTATGCATGATATTTTCCGCGATTTTCTGGATAAATTTATGATAATATATCTGGATGATATTCTGATTTTTTCTGATGACTGGGACTCTCATGTCCAGCAGGTCAGGAGAGTTTTTCAGGTTCTGCGGTCTAATTCTTTATGTGTGAAGGGGTCTAAGTGCGTTTTTGGGGTCCAGAAAATTTCCTTTTTGGGGTATATTTTTTCTCCCTCTTCCATTGAGATGGATCCCGTCAAGGTGCAAGCTATTTGTGACTGGACTCAGCCCTCCTCTCTTAAGGGTCTTCAGAGATTTTTGGGCTTTGCCAACTTTTACCGCCGATTTATTGCTGGTTTTTCGGATGTTGTTAAACCACTGACTGATTTGACCAGACATGGCGCTGATGTTGCTAATTGGTCCCCTCATGCTGTAGAGGCCTTTCAGGAGCTTAAGCACCGTTTTGCCTCTGCCCCTGTGTTACGTCAGCCTGATGTGAATCTGCCTTTTCAGGTTGAGGTTGACGCTTCGGAGATCGGAGCTGGGGCAGTGTTGTCGCAGAAAGGTTCCGACTGCTCCGTCATTAAGCCTTGTGCCTTCTTTTCTCGCAAATTTTCGCCCGCAGAGCGGAATTATGATGTTGGGAATAGGGAGCTTTTGGCCATGAAGTGGGCGTTTGAGGAGTGGCGCCATTGGCTAGAGGGGGCTAAGCATCAGGTGGTGGTATTGACTGACCACAAAAATTTGATTTATCTTGAGACTGCCAGGCGCCTGAATCCTAGACAGGCGCGCTGGTCTTTATTTTTTTCTCGCTTTAATTTTGTGGTGTCATACCTACCGGGTTCTAAGAATGTTAAGGCAGA
Source organism: Ranitomeya variabilis (assembly GCF_051348905.1). Lineage (NCBI taxonomy): Eukaryota > Metazoa > Chordata > Amphibia > Anura > Dendrobatidae > Ranitomeya > Ranitomeya variabilis. Next base: position 157,029,631 of record NC_135235.1, on the reverse strand, counting down.
TGCCCTTTCTAGGAGTTTTGACCCGGACTCTCCTGGTAATGCTGAACCCACAGGTATCCTTAGGGAGGGAGTAATTTTGTCGGCCGTTTCTCCTGATCTGCGGCGGTCCTTGCAAGAGTTTCAGGCGGATAGACCGGATCGTTGTCCGCCTGATAGACTGTTTGTTCCGGATGATTGGACCAGTAGAGTCATCTCTGAGGTACATTCTTCTGCGTTGGCAGGTCATCCCGGAATTTTTGGTACCAGGGATTTGGTGGCAAGATCCTTCTGGTGGCCTTCCCTGTCACGAGATGTGCGAGTCTTTGTGCAGTCATGTGACATTTGTGCTCGGGCCAAGTCTTGTAGTTCTCGGGCTAGCGGACTGCTGTTGCCCTTGCCTATTCCTAAGAGGCCTTGGACACACATCTCGATGGATTTTATTTCAGATCTGCCTGTTTCCCAGAAGATGTCTGTCATCTGGGTGGTCTGTGACCGTTTCTCTAAAATGGTCCATTTGGTTCCTCTGCCCAAGTTGCCTTCTTCTTCTGAGTTGGTTCCTCTGTTTTTTCAGAATGTTGTCCGATTGCACGGTATTCCTGAGAATATTGTTTCTGACAGAGGTACCCAATTTGTGTCTAGATTTTGGCGGGCATTCTGTGCTAGGATGGGCATAGATTTGTCTTTTTCATCTGCTTTTCACCCTCAGACTAATGGCCAGACCGAGCGGACTAATCAGACCCTGGAGACATATTTGAGGTGTTTTGTCTCTGCTGACCAGGATGATTGGGTTGCTTTTTTGCCATTGGCAGAGTTCGCCCTCAATAATCGGGCCAGCTCTTCCACCTTGGTGTCCCCGTTTTTCTGTAATTCGGGGTTTCACCCTCGATTTTCCTCCGGTCAGGTGGAATCCTCGGATTGTCCTGGAGTGGATGCGGTGGTGGAGAGATTGCATCACATCTGGGGGCAGGTTATGGACAATTTGAAGTTGTCCCAGGAGAAGACTCAGCGTTTTGCCAACCGTCATCGTCGTGTTGGTTCTCGGCTTTGTGTTGGAGATTTGGTGTGGTTGTCTTCTCGTTTTGTCCCTATGAGGGTCTCTTCTCCTAAGTTTAAACCTCGGTTTATCGGCCCTTATAGAATATTGGAGATTCTTAATCCTGTTTCTTTCCGTTTGGACCTCCCGGCGTCCTTTTCCATTCATAACGTTTTTCATCGGTCGTTATTGCGCAGGTATGAGGTACCTGTTGTACCTTCAGTTGAGCCTCCTGCTCCGGTGTTGGTGGAGGGTGAGTTGGAGTACGTTGTGGAGAAAATTTTGGACTCTCGTGTTTCCAGACGGAGACTCCAGTATCTGGTCAATTGGAAGGGTTACGGCCAGGAGGATAATTCTTGGGTCAATGCATCTGATGTTCATGCTTCTGATCTTGTTCGTGCCTTCCATAGGGCTCATCCTGGTCGCCCTGGTGGATCTGGTGAGGGTTCGGTGCCCCCTCCTTGAGGGGGGGGTACTGTTGTGAATTTGGATTCTGGGCTCCCCCGGTGGCCGCTTGTGGAATTGGACTTGTCATCCTCTTTCCTGTTTCACCTGTTTCCATCAGTAGTGGGTGTCGCTATTTAAGCTCATTTCTCTGGTGGTTTCTTGCCGGTCAACAATGTTATCTGATGCCTCTCAGTGCTTGTTCCTGCTTCTGACAACTACTAGATAAGTTGGACTTTTGTCCATGTTTCGTTTTGCCTATTTGTTCCAGTTCACAGCTGAAGTTTTGTTACTGTGTCTGGAAAGCTCTCGTTGATCAGGGATTGCTACTCTGGTGTTATGAGTTAATGCCAGAGTTTAAGGTAATCTCTGGATGGTGTTTTGTTAGTGTTTTTCTGCTGATCATGAAAGTATACTATCTGTCTTCTGCTATCTAGTAAGCGGACCTCAAATTTGCTAAAGACTATTTTCCTGCTGCGTTTGTTGTTTCATCTGAACTCACCGTCATTATATGTGGGGGGCTACTGTCTTCTTTGGAATATTTCTCTAGAGGTGAGCCAGGTCTTATATTTCCCTCTGCTAGCTATTTAGGTCTTAGGCCAGAGCTGGGCATCTAGCAATAAATAGGAAATGCTACCTGGCTATTTCTAGTTGCGCGGCAGGCTTAGTTCATGGTCAGTATAGTTCCATCTTCCGAGAGCTTGTCCCTCTATAGGCTTGCTATGATCTCTGCCTGCAGAGATCATGACAGAGATGTGAGGGGGAAAATGAAAGATGTGATGGGGAAAATGAGAGGCGTGATGGGAAAATAAGAGAAGTGAGGTGCTATAACTAACCACAGATATTTACTATGCCCAGGCAACGCCGGGCTCTTCAGCTAGTAGAAAATAAATGTCACCCTTATGAAAGCTCCACTGCTTCAGCAGCATTTCTAACCAGTAAGCAGTACTTAAAAGGATTTCACTCTCCTTAAATTATAATAATTCACATTTTGTTTCCAGGTTGTCATCTTTTTTGCTTGTTTTAGGCTACATTCACGCAATTGTATGAGTGTTACCATCCAAAAGAAATACAGCATTTTTTTATTCTTATGTGTGATCCTAGTTGCTTCACTTTGTATCTCAACTGTTTTTTTTTTCAGTGAACATTTAGTCTGCCTTAGGCTGGGGTCATACTAGCGTATGGTATCCGATGCGAGAGCACCGGATGCGATATGCTAATAACTCTCGCCTCCTGCTCTGCTGTGAGTGGGAGCTGAGTGTCATGCTACTGTGCTCTGAGCCTCTCGCACAGCTGCAGAGGAGGCAGAGAAACTACTTTCTCCATCTCCATTGCCGGTGTCTGCGAATATTCCACAGAGCTCGGATGATATCCGAGTAATGTGCGCTGTGTCACTCGCACCCATAGACTTATATGGGTGCGAGTGAGCCGAGACTCGGCGTCAATTGCAGCATGCTGCGATTGTTCTCGCATGCCGATTTGGCATAAGAAAATAATCACAGATATGATCTGCCCCATAGATTAACACTGATCCAAGTGCTATGCGATGTTTTCTCACATAGCTCTTGTCCATATTATACGCTAGTGTGACCCCGGCCTTACAATTTTTATCCATTGACTCTTAAAAATGTTAGTTAAAAATGGATTGAACTCTGAATTACAATGTCTGTCTTCTATCTTTCTTAGACTTAAATGGCCGAGTTGGAACCTCAAAATGTACATGCTCAGAGTCTCATGGGCTATTGATATGAACCAATTTTTAAAACTGATGAGTTTATTGCTTAATGAAACTCTATGGGTCAGTGTGTTGTCCAAGACAAAAATAGACTGAAATAGGATGTATCACACAGATGTGTGAATGTAGTCTTATTCAAATCATCTGAAAATAATCACACAGTCAAGATAAGTGATAAATGGCTACTTCAGCACTAGCCAGTAAAAGCAGCATTAGGTTCAGTAAAATCACATGTGCTTCTATTTTTAGTATACAGTAGATACTGTTCAAAGGTCTATTTTTAAAGGGCCGTGCTTGAATTCAAGTAGGCTGGAAAATACTGTATAGGTCCTCGGACTGGTCATGAGAGTCCTCAAGGCAGTTCACACTTGATCTCTATAGGAGTAGGAATAAATAGAGGCTAAAAGGCTTTCACCTTTCTTGATTTTCTTCCGGATGTGTTAGGGTCAGGCAAAGTACTCTTAAAGTGCACTTTTCTTTCCCTGCTCCCTGCTATAGATTAAAGGTTAAGATATTTTGGTGATCAGAATTATTTTTGTTTGTAACCCCTTTCCGTCATTAGACGTATCCTTATGACCCTGTTGCCTGGTACTTACCGACCTGGGACGTATGGACACATCCAGGTGATTTTGCGTACAGTCCCGCACCGCTCTTGGCATTTTAACCCCTAAAATGCTGTGAATGAACTTGATCACAGCATTTCAAGAGCAGGCTGAGGGAAGAAAGCCCCACTGCCGTTGGATTGGAGACCCCGCGTCGTCATCGCGGGGTCTCGATCATTGCCATGGTGACCCAATGTCGTCATGACAACATCCTGGTCAACAGAGCTAGCAAATTTGCTTGATCATGCTCAGAGCATGAGGAAGCTAGTTTGCCTTTCAGTGCAGCCCTCACAGCTTGTATAGAATGCTCTTACAAGGTTAACGGGAGAATTTTGAGCATACAATTTGTTGCACAATTTTGCTTGAGTACGCCTATACCTGATATGTTGGGAAAAACTATTTTTGAGGCACAGTGCACAGCTCAGAAGGGAAGAAGTGCCCTGAGATGTCAGAGCAACAGAAATCCCTATATGTGAACTCATTTTACAAACTACACCCCCAGTGAATTCATCTAGGGGTGCAGTGATAAAATTGACACCACATGTACCTGACAAAATTTTATACGATTGAGCGGTGAAGAAAGAATAAATAACATTATTACTAAAATATTGTTTTAGTCCAAGTTTTTAATTTTTCTAAGGGCTAATAGGATACATTTTTACAACAAACTGAAGTCCATTTTTTTCAGAGTGCGCCAATACCCTACATGTAATTGGGAAATACTTTTCAGGCACAGTGCAAAAAGAAGGATGGAGCACCATATTGCAGTCCAGATTTTGATGCACTGGTTTGAGGGTGCCATGTCACATTGGCTGAGCACCTGAGGTGCCAGATCAGCAGAACACCCCATAAGTGACCCCCTTTTCCAAACTATACTGTCAGGGAGAGACTAGGTGAGTGAGAGCTAATAACCCGGGCTCCTGCAATTTCCCTAAGACTAGGGAAATCCTGACTGACCCTCTACCTGAAGTTTACACTGATGGTGTGCATGTTCAGGCCTCGAACCTCACCCTAACTCCTGAGCTCAGCCCTAGGCTGAAACCTCCACCCACCACCCAGTGAAGAGGTAATACTTAAATACCCACAGTTAGCACAGACAAGGATAAAGGAAAATATACACCACGCCGCAGACACTCAGGAATACACTATAAATGTGCAGGGCAAAATAAACACAAATATAGGAAGGAGTAAATAAGACGAAGGAATATACACCACCAGCAACGAATCTCCAACCACCAGCTCTCCACTCCAGACCGAGATAACAACGCAAGACAGAAGCTATAATCCGCGACGCCCAATGATCAGGAGAACTATTTAAAGGCCATGGAAATGGCCCAGCTTCCAATCCGAGGATCAGGTAAATTAACCCCGGAACAGCTAGACAAAATCTAGCAGACGCCAATGAGTAAATAGTGGTCAAAAGCGGAATTACCGCTGTCTGTCGGACGACCTGGTCTGAACAGCATCCGACATGACATATACCTCTCAACGAATTCATCTAGGGGTGCAGTGATCATATTGACACCATAGGTGTGTCATAGAATTTTATACTATTGGGCATAGAAGAAACAATAATTTACGTTTTTACCACCAAGATTGTGTGTTAGCCTCAAATTTTACATTTTCATACTGGGAAATGGGTAAAAATGGCATCAAAATGTGTCCTACACTTTATGCTGAATGTAGAAATACAATATATATAGCTGTACAGTACTGCTTAGCGATATAGTGAGACTGGAGAGGAAAGGAGAGCTATTTGCCTCCTGGAGTGCAGATTTTCCTGGAATAGTTTGTGGACTTCATATACAGAGTCCCTAAATGGTAGGAAAGATGACCCCCCCCAGGTGACACCATTTTGGAAATTATACCCCTTTGGTAATTTATCTACAGGTGTAGTGACGATTTTGACTCCATGGATGTTTTCCAGAAATAAGCAGTAATGGATGTTGCTGAGTGATAATTGCAAACTTCCCTTGTAGTGACCAGTGTGTTGAAGTGACCAGTACATTGGAGTGACCAGTACATGACCTGCTCATGCTTCTGGAGACACCACCCGTATATTAGGCGGGCTTTCAACACTACAGAAATGCCAAACATGTGGGCGATAGATGTGGTTTAAACACACTGCAGCTCAAACGGGAGGGGGGCATTTGGATTTGAGAGCACAGAGTTTGCTGAATTTCTTTTGAGGGGCGATGAGCCATTTAGTTTTTCCAGAGCCTCTGTACTTACAGTAATGTGAAAGCTGCCTATATTTCCATTGACAAATGATGGACCTGAGTTTGGACTTGCTTTTTTTGTGGATTGATTTGAAGCTTTTGTTAGGAACATTTTAAATAGCGTTTGGGATCACATTTATCCGATGCTCGATGCTGAGCACTTTGATGTTTCTATCTAAATCTCAAAGTGACGTGACAGATGAAGCCCCGATGGATCTATTCACTATAATGAGACAGCAGAGTTACTCTTGACTCTTTCTGGTCTCTGTTCAACATTGTCCTTTTTTAAGGAGTGCACAAAACTGTGGTAGACCGCACTTTTATGCTTGCCTAAAAAGATGGACACAGACAGATCACAGGTCAGACGGTGTCCACAGTGCCTCCATCTACTTAATTATAGGGAATCTTCCTTCCTTCTGAATCACGTTTTTCAGACAATTAAATGGAAACCCCAGTGTAAGCGCTCAGCATAGAGAGCAGGATAAATGTGAGCCTTACTGCGATATTTGGGAGGCAGAATGAACAAATCAACAGTAGGTGAATAATTGGTTTTATTTAGTTTTTATGCCCTTTCCTCGTGCGGTGTAAGTGACTCAATTACTTTTTTCTTTGGGCCGGTGTGATTACAGCGATCCAGATTTATATCAAGTTTTTGTGTTTGGCAGCTGTCACTCAGTAAAGGATGCTTTTTATTGCAAAAACTTAGTTTTTGCATTGCCATATTTATACAGCTATAATTTTTCCATATTTCAGCCGACACAATCATGTGACAGCTTCTTTATTGCAGGACGAGTTGACGTTTTTATTAGCACCATTTTTTTATTCGCTTTCTATTCTGATTTTCGGGAGGTAGAATGAACAGAAAACCAGTAATTTGAGAATTTTTTTTTTGGGGGGGTTCTTTTTTTATACCATTCCACATGGTAAAATTGATAATTTATATCTTTTTTTATGTTTTGGCGTTTTTACACAGTATAAACTATTTTTAGAGAAAACATAATTATTTTTGTATTGCTTTATGCTAAGAGCTATAACTTTTATTTTTCCACTGATGGAGCTTTATGGTAACTATTTTTTGCGGGACTATATGTTCTTTTCAGCTGTACCATTTTTATTTACTTTCGTCTTTTTGATCACATTTCATTGCACTGTTTGTTCGGCGGTATGATGATAACATAGTTTTTTGCATTGTTTTTTATTTATTTTTTTATGGTGCTCACTGAAGTGGTTAACTAGTGGGACAGTTTTATAGGTCGGGCCGGTTCGAATGCGGCATTACCGATTAGTGATGAGCGAGTATGCTTGGTAATGCTCGGTACTCGCCAGAGCATCTCAGTGCTCGCGATGATTGGTGGGCGCCAAACATTTACGGGTTTTCTCGGCAGGTCCTCGGGTCCCCACCCTGGATGTTTGGTGCTCTTTAGAGTGCCAATCAACATGCAGGGATTGCCTGCCACATACTGTAATGCTGCAGCCATGTTGGTTGTGGCATTACAGTGATTGGCTGGCCGTGCAGCGCCATCAGGTCTATATCAGACCTGGCGTCGCCCTGCTAATCCCAGTCAGCTCCAGAATCACCAGTTTAGGGAGAGTTGCTGCAGTGATAGGGACAGAATAGGTGGGATATCAGTGTTGAATCCACAAATCAAGCTAAACCAACAGTCCTTCTAAGGACTAATTACGGGATACATAGATATCAGTGATGGGTAGGCAGGCAGTGTATGTGGCATACTTTATTGCATACAGCAAGAAGGTCCATTCCATTACTGTCTGCTGCTGCTGCCTATTACAGATATTGACTCTGTATACATAGCCCCAGGTACAAGTGGCCAGGAATAAGTTTTTTTGCATCTCTTAATCCTGATTATTAAAATTTAAAAGCAATCTGGAGCACGCGTTTTTTTTTCTCCATTTGCTTGTTGGCACTGTAGAATACAGCCAGATCATAGTACAGTGTTAAAATACAGCTATTTTAAACAGGGGTTTTGGACGTCACAGCGATCACATCTGAGTGCGCATAAAATTCTGCCATTTTTGTGGTACTGTAAAAAATTTTTGGAGTGTCTTTTACAAGTTCTTGAGACCAGTTGGTTTAAAAAAAATCTTTACCTACAGGGCAGATATTTTACACTTTTGTCCTCCACATGGCCTCATCTATCTGTGGGTTTAAATTTGGGGCATTTTTTGGGCTCAACTGAACTGTGTCTTAGCCTAGTTATTGACACAATTTTGCTGTAAAAAAAAATCCAGACCAGATAATTAAACTAGGGGATCTCCGTCATAGGAGGAAGTGTGTCAGCTCCTGCTTTTAGCAGGTGCTCACAGGCCACCTTCCCTACAGGACCCTGAAGGACTCCACAGCCATCTTGCAGCCCGGCGTCACCATGGAGACCATCAACACAACACAATCGCATCGCATGTGCCAATGGAAGCACAGAGGGGGCGCACTTCCTCTGTGATGCTCCCTAATGTCACTGTCACTATTCAAGCATTCTGCCTCCCACTAAAGAAGCATTGTGTATACAGTGATAAAGAGCGCTGAGGCTGCTCCATACACAGTGGTCATGTAATCAATGTGTATAGAGAGGGAACAGGAGCTGCTAGGTTGCAGGAGACACAGACAGCTCTACTATGCAACCAGGAGACTGCACTTCCACTGCAACTGGGGCTAGTATACGGGTATGTGCACACGCTGCGGATTACTCTGCGGATTTTTCCGGACTGATTTTGGTAAATCCGCTGGTAAACCGCACTGCGGATTTCCTGCGGAATTGCCGCGGATTTACCACAATTTTTTTGCGGATTTTGTGCGGATTCCACCTGCGGTTTTACACCTGCAGATTCCTATTATGGAGCAGGTGTAAACCGCTGCGGAATCCACACAAAGAATTGACATGCTGCGGAATAAACAACACTATATTTCCACGCGTTTTTTCAGCAGCATATGCACTGCGGATTTTGTTTTCCATACGTTTACATGGTACTGTAAACTCAAGGAAAACTGCTGTGAATCCGCAGCGGCCAATCCACTGTGGATCCGCAGCAAAATCTGCAACGTGTGCACATACCCTTAATCTAAATCTCTACTGCTAGCCCTGTCCTTGTAAAGAAAAACCTTGTATTTTAGTGGTCCTATTACATTTACTTTTCCACCAAAAGCGATATTGGTGGAACAGTAAAGGAAATAAGACCACTGAAATACATTTAAAAATGTTTTCTCTATCCTTTAGCAAATGTTTTTAGAAATCGTTCAAGTTTTTTTTACAAGAGCGAGGCTAGTAACAGCGATTTTTACTATTATCGCTCCACATCAGCAAAGAAAAGAGAGAATATGATAGCACATAAAAATGAAGTCACATGTTGAACAAAAAAAGATGCAAAAATTACTTTAAATACTCAAACTAGAAAATGTTTTACAACTTTTTAAACAGAATGAAAATGTGCCTGGTCAGGAAACAGAGGTAAATGACTGGTTAAAGAAGTTTTCCCATTAATCACAATTATCATCTATCCACAGAATAGGGTCTCTGAGCTGTCGCTTAGTCCCTTGGTCTTTCTTCTCTGAATACCCATAACATGGAGGAGATTGAATAGAGAAGCAGTGGAGCACGTGCGCTGACACTCAATCAATCAGCGGTAGTAATTGGAATATTTCTAGGTGTCTGTATGTTGCTAGTAAATGGCAATATTCTGGTTTATACTTCGAGGTAGAAAACTTGTCCTGAATATGTGTCGCTCACACAGTTACATGGTTTATTACATAGAAAAGCTTGACCTGTAACCTGTCACTCAGAAGACATCAACATGACGGCAATGCACCTCCAGGCTAATATGCATGTGGCGTCAAAGCTTAGTTTCTCAGCACTGGCACAATGGATCATTGTGTGCTATTACCTGTACATAGGAAGTGAAAGGTGTGCTCAACTGCTGGAAAGTCTTTGCGATGCTCAGAAGTAGGACATAGTCTTTAATAGAATAGAGAGAATACTTCGGCACTCAACTTGGAAGACCATGCAGTAAATTTATTAATAAAAGTTGAGTGCCGAAGTATTCTCTCTCTTCTATTACCTGTACAGCCACACCGCTAGATATATTTATAGGATATGTGGCAGACAGACATAAGCTTGGGAGCAGGACGCTCACTCCTCCTGTAGCTGATGAATTGTGTGTTACTTTGTGATGTCTTTATTGTCTGGATAAGTCCCCGCTCCATTGTAAAGTGCTGCGGAATATGTTGGTGCTAGAGAAATGAAATCGTTATTACAGCATGAGTTTTGCTTCTGTAACACGCATGCATTTTTTGTAAGGTGCAGTTACATGAAAGAGACAGTTTCAGGTATTTCGGAAGGAAATCTGCTGTGTGTAAACATATCAGTAGATGTTAACTTTTCATGTAGATTCCACTGTATATTTTTGCAGTATTAATCATTTAACAATTTTGCTTAATTCTTTAAGGTCCCCGACATATTTTGTTCTTTTCTCTTTTGTTTTTTTCTACCCTTCTTCCAAGAGCCATATGTTTTTTTATTTTCCCATCGATAGAGCCGAATTAGGCTACTTTCACACTAGCGTTAATTGCAATCCGCCACAATGCGTCGTTTTGCTGAAAAAACGCATCCTGCAAAAGTGCTTGCAGGATGCGTTTTTTCCCCATAGACTTTCGTGCGACGGTTGCGCCGTGTTGTGGCGGACCGTCGGGACCAAAAAATGCTACATGTAACGTTTTTTGCTCACGACGGTCCGCTTTTTCCGACCGCGCATGCGCGGCCGGAACTCCGCCCCCACCTCCCCGCACTTCCCCGCACCTCACAATGGGGCAGCGGATGCGCTGGAAAAATGCATCCGCTGCCCCCGTTGTGCGGCGGAGACAACGCTAGCGTCGGGAACCTCGGCCCGACGCACCGCAACGGGCCGAGTCCGACGCTAGTGTGAAAGTAGCCTTAGGGCTTCCTTTTTTGTTGGAGGAGTTGTAGTTTTTTATAACACTATTAATTTTACCATATATTATACAAAAATATTGGAAAAAATGAAAATGAGGGCAAATGATGAAAAAAACACAATTCCTCCATTAACCACTCATTTTAGTGGTTAAAATTTAGAACCTTGTAATACTATTTTACAGCACAATATGTTGCTCGCATTCTATTGCATTTTTTAAAGAAGTGTGGCAACTGGAAAACTACAATTCTGGAGTTTGATTTTTTTTTTAACGTTTAATGTACCGTTTAAATATTTTTCATTTTTTAAATTTTCCGTTTCTGAGCCCAATCCATACACCCTGCAGTGAACTGTGACAAAAATGTTAAGGGGTTGAATTTTTACTAGTAGGATTTGTATTGTGTTTTTATGATACCTGAAGAAGGATATAGTATCCAAAACGCATTGTATCTCCTCCTAGTAAATAAATAAAAAACTCAAAACATCATCTTTGGATGTTAGTCCTGGGAAGTGCTGCAGTTCATGGGCTGGATGTGTTCTTTTTGAAAAATGTTAAGGAGTTAAAGGAAGTCTATAAGAACAAAACCATGTACAGGCACTCATGCACCATTAGTGTGGCTGAGCAGTAGTGTTAGCGCACCTCCCTACCTAATGGTTTTGCAACTATCTGTGCACTTCTCTAGCTCCTACAAAGCCAGAAATGCAAATAAATGAAGAGGGAGTGAAGATATATGCAAAGCAGGTAGGCAGATAATTGTACCAATCTCCCATGCTTCATTTCCACAGTGATTTTGTGCTCGAAGAACCTCTCAGCTACTTTGTGATGCCGAAACCATGAGCATCATGAATCAAAGAAAACAGCTGTTATTGCACACATGTATGCTTTACTCTGAAATGCTGCTCAAGAATGTATGTATCCCACATGGCACCACTACACTTTTTGTAACTTGTATTTATTGAACTTATTTTGTGGCCAATTCCCATTATATTCTGACAGGCTATGATTGAATAATTATCCTCTAAGACCTTGCCTATACATTAACTTACATTGCTCAAAATATTATGCTGTTAAAGAGAACCTTTCAGTATGATTTTGTAGTATTAAGTAAAGATATGATGGTAATGATGTTGTAATAGTGATTAAATTGATACTTTTGCCGAAGAAATCCACTTTGTTTCTCATCTTTCATAATTATTTGAGGTTTTCTGATAATTAGATTTTGGTGCACAGGGGCTGGACGCTACGCTGCACCTTCTACTTCCTGTCTGTGTGCGCTGGACCTTCTCCTCTCTGTCTGTGATTCCCCGACCACTCCACCTGCCTTCAGTCACTTTATTGCCTGTCATTTTGGTTGAATTAATTAATTTCAGACATTTGCTATTGAAAAGGTTGAGAGGTGTTGACTGTATGGATCACCCCTTGAATAGTAAAACATTTCTGATTTTCAGTTTGAGTACTGCAGACCCAACATCTAAACTAGAGATGATCAAATCTTTTCAAATTCAAGTTCACCAACTTTGGTCAATCTTTCCCAAACTTTGAATTGAATTGTAGGTGGTCAAATTGCCTCTAAAGATTTGTTTAACACCCTGAGATCTCCTAGAATTGTATCCAACCCCTTTCAATCTCTTTAAGGCAAACACAGTAATGTCAGTGACCTCACTAGGTCAGATTGTAACCTGGTAGTAAGTAATAGACTTAATAACACAGTGCACTGACAGACATTTAATGTTTTTTTATTAAAAATGTACAAAAATGTTCCCACTCACTCTCATAATTTCTGATCAGGCAGATTGTTCTGCGCAGAACACTTACTCAAACTGACTGTGTCGCTGTTAGAGGTATCACAATCTAGCTGTTACTGAGACAAGACAAATATTCCAAAATGCCTTCAAATTCCTCCACAATATTACAGTATGCTTTCTGGAAGCAAGGAAGGCTATTTGTAATACTAGACTTTTACAATACTACTGTTGGTCCCTGTGATGGTGATGATTTTGATGCTGCTAACATCTCCCACATCCTTTGCTGTGTCATATGTTAGGTGGCGCTGGTGTGCTGTCACTTTGGTGGTGGCTAAAGACACACTAAGATGTTCACCATGACATGGTAGTGGGCTTCATACAGTCTGATCACAACATTAAATTAAGAACCTCATCTTCAGTTTTGTAAATTTTGGCTTAGTAGCATTAAATCTATGTATGATTTTTTGGGGATGTGCAGTTCATGTCTTTTTTTCTGCAGTTAAATCAAATTTGACCAATTAAATAATTGCTCAAAAAAACACACATGGAGAGTTAAATGTCTACCTTTTTTTCTATTTTTTCAATAAAATTGAACTCCCTTCTCAAAAATTCTGTGGCAAAAACTAGATAGTTACAAAATACTAAATGCTGACCAGCACCTCCTAACAGAATAATGCAAGTAGTACATGCAAAAAAAAAAGGCACTAACCGATCTAAAAGTTGGCAATCTTTATTCAATCTTCATATAAAAACTTCATGGCCGGGGGAGTGAGGAAAGGAGCTCATGCGAGCAGGAGCAAACGAAGGCCGTTTTGCGCTGTGCTTGCGCTTCTACAGGTCAGCATGTGTGAAGGCATGGAAGGGAAAGGAAATATACCGGCCACAATACACTCCCCCCCGTCCAGCCCCTCCACACCACCAGAAATACAAAACATTAAAATATGCACAATTAAAAACAAAATCATTGCATGTCATCCCGAGCGTCCATAACAACAGTGGGAAACATCAATACTCCACTCACTCCTGTCTAATTCACAAAAAAAAATATTTTTCTTCTCTCTGTGACTAGGCCGGAGAGAGGTTTATTCATTCACATTTAAGTACCTGTATGCGCTCAAATACTACACAAACCACCTGCGCACACACAATGGTCATACGTTATAAAGCAACAGCCGGACACACTAGCTGTTTTACTTACTGCAGGAACACCGCCATATCTACCCTATCATTGAAGCCTAGTGGGCACATTGCGCCAGTGCGCATGATCCAGCTAGCTTCCTTTTCAGCAACAGAATATCCAGATTCCCTCCTTGGGCTGGTAAGTTCACTTTCTCAATCTCTGCAAACATCAATACATTAGGGTTTCCATTATGCTTTAGGCCATGTTCACACTTTGCGGTGTGCTCTGCAGGTTTATCCCACAGCGGAATTGATAAATCTGCAGGGCAAAACCGCTGCGGTTATCCCTGCAGATTTATCGCAGTTTGTTCCGCGGTTTCCGCTGTGGGATTACTCCTGTACTATTGATGCTGCATATGCAGCAATATGCAGCATCAATAGTAATGATAAAAATAATAAAAATTGGTTATACTCACCCTCCGATGTCCGGATCTCCTTGGCGCTGCACCCGGCGGTCCGGTTCCAAAGATGCTGTGCCGAGAAGGACCTTCGTGACGTCAAGGTCATGTGACCCGGGCGTCATCACGGTCATGTGACCGCGACGTCACCACAGGTCCTGCTCGCACAGCAAACCGAAGACCGGACGGCCGCGGGCAGCGCTGAGAGGTGAGTATAACATCATTTTTTATTTTAATTCTTTTTTTTTTACACTATTTATGCTTCCCAGGGCCTGGAGGAGAGTCTCCTCTCCTCCACCCCGGGTACCACCCGCACATTATCCGCTTACTTCCCGCAACATGGGCACAGCCCCATGCGGGAAGTAAGCGGTTCAATGCATTTCTATGGGTGCAGAATCGCTGCGATTCTGCACAAAGAAGTGACATGCTGCGGGTTTTAAACCGCTGCGTTTCTGCGCGGTTTTTCCCGCAGCATGTGCACAGCGGTTTGCGGTTTCCATAGGGTTTACATGTTAATGTAAACGCTATGGAAACTGCTGCGGACCCGGTAAAAACCGCAAAGTGTGATCATGGCCTTAGGGTTTCCTTAATATGCGAGATCAATCTTGGGACTCCCTTCCCCGATGCTATTGATTTACAATATTCCCGGAACCTAACATACAACGGGCATATCGTTTTCCCTATGTAATAGTATTTGCACGGGCAAAGCACTACATATGCCACATGATCTTACATGTTATAAATTCAGTCACTAGATGATCTACTGCCCCCATCCGCAAAACCCGTTCTGTGACATTTTGCTTACAGAAAGGGCAATGGCCACATTTGTAGTTACCTTTAGGGATGCCAGCACTAAGCCAGTTTCCGTCTCGTTTCACAATGCGATTTCTTACCAACTTATCTGCAGCGCCCCAGAGTCCTGGTCGTTGCAGTAGCATGGTTCAGCCACTAAGGGGGGCCATGCTGCGTTCGATGGCACGGAAGGAGTTCTCTGAGCAGGTATCACAGTCACCAATACATTTCACAGCTGGGCCTCCGGGGGGAGCTAAGGGTGCTATTCATTAGGCCACTCCCCACCATAGTGGGTAAACTGGGGGTCAGGCAGGAAGTTAGAGAGAACGCTGACGGGATTGAACGGAGCAACACCTGGTGGCAGAGGGTGTTGTGAAGGGAGAGACTGTAGGGTCTCTGCCAGGGGTGGGATCCTGGCAGAGGCTTGGCATGGAAAGAACGTAAAGGGACCGTGCCTGCTCAGCATAGCGGCGGTGCCCAAGGAAGGACTAAGAAGCGAGATAGATTGTGCTGAGTGAGAAACGAAATCAAGCGAAAGGAGATACCAGTGAGGGTTGTGCTGAAAGAGGCAGCACCTTACTGAGGCGCACTACCGGTGGCCGGAACGCCGAGGAGGTAAAGAGTTTCAAGCCATACCTCAGACCTACGGCAGGGCAGTTAGCTTGAGGCGGACTGTCTCACGCATCACCCAGGAAGGCAAAGGGGGGTACCAACAGGAGAGGGGCGCAGATAGAGTCCCGGAAGATCTCCGAGCCTCCCCGTCATACGGGTGCGTTCCTACCATAGTATCTGGAGGGACGAGGAAGATCATTGCGAATTAAGTTGTTGTGAGGGAACACGAGAAACAGACACAACAGTTGTGGGGTACTTTCCGTAAGCACAGCAGGGAAGGACTGCAACACATAGCGCTAGAAGGAAGGCACCGATTTCCACCTGCAAGGAGAGCTCTGGAAGTGCCATTGGACCGGCCGGACTTGCGCAGCCTGGTGAGCCGTATTCCGGACTGAGGACCCAGAGAGCTTCAGTAAAGAGGTAAAGAGACTGCAACCTGGTGTCCTCGTTATTTACCGCGACCTGCACCCCACAACTGCACCGCTACAACATCACTTATTGCACCGGACGTCCCCCACTGACAGACAGGGCCACGGACCGGGTCTAGCTACCGTGACAACCCCAGGACTGAGACCTAGAGGCCCGGCTCCGGGTACCCCTCGGCCCTGCGGCGGTGTGGGGGCGCTCCAACTTGGCGTCACGAACAGGATCTACTTAAGCCTGAAGAATCAGGTCATGTGTGCCTAGAGACTGTGATTTACTGTACTTTATTGCAAGATTGTGCTGCGCCATTGGCCGCCAGAAGTTCCCGCCAAAAGGCGCCGCCATTGCTACACCCCAGGAGAAGGAGGGTGTGTTATGGGCGGAGACTCCCAGTGTGGCGCGAGAAATGGCTACCGCCCCCTGCACTTCTGGCTGCAAAGAGATGACCTGCCCCAAAACAGAAGACAACCCCCTGAGATGCAACGGCGGGAAGCGGGTGATGGAGAAGCCCGACCTCAGAGAAATGGCGGAGTCAGGTGCATGCACTGCCACCGACTATCAGGCAGCGATGATGAACGGCGAGTGCCTGAGCGAGGAAGAAGTGGTTCAGGCCTGCCCTTCTTCACCGGAGATGGACCGGAAGCCTGCGGATCCGACAGCGGAGCTATGTCCACCAATCCCGACCTTGGAGTTAGAGGAGGAGGAACCACTGCAGGCGGAGCGGAATCCGAGCATCCCATTGGCGGGGCCCCGGTCCGGGCTGCAGCCGATTCCAGCGTCCTTGTTAACGGACCGGAGCGACACCGATGGAACCACATTAGACGCAGGTATGGCCGACGCCCCTGCTCCCCTTCACGAGCCCGCTTCCATGGCCCACCTCCATCGCAGTAGGGAGCGACTTATCTCGGCAGGGCTAATGGTGCTATCCCCCGACGACCTGGGGAGGATGGTGCCACCGCTGTCGACTGGAGTGGGGGAGCCTGTGGATGTGAGCTTAGATGGAGTAGTTCTTCGGTGGGACACCCCCTGGTTTAGAGCAGATGGATCCCGGGAGAACGGGTCCACTCTTGCGGTGCTTACATGGGAACAATATAGACAGTGCTTGATTCTGCAGTGGAAAGGACGGAAAGAAGCTGAGTCGATGGGCCCAACGAAAGTACAACAACCCCCCCCGGCATGGGATGACAGAGACGCGGTAAGGCGGGGCACTGTGTTGGCCTACCATGTAAAAAGGGGGTGGGGCCTCATACACGAGCCGGGACTGGATACTGATGTTTTCGTTGCGCACTGTAACGTGAGGGCTCCCTGTTGTGGCCGAAGTGGAGAACCGTTACAAAAGGGGGATCCAGTGACCTACAGCCGCCACTTGAACCCACTCGGGTGGTATGCACGAAATGTTCGGCGGTGTATGTCTGGGCCTGCGGCACCTGCAGCCCCAGATCTGGTCCCGGGAGCGCCTGAACTTGTCACTATCGCGACGGTACGCCTAGTGGCAGCCCCGGAGTTGGCCAGTCGAGTCCATCTGCATGTTCGAACCGAGGACACTGGCGCTGTAGTGACCGGGGTCCAGGAACCAAAGCCACCGGAAGGAGAATAAACCTCGATACCATGGAAAATGTAAATAGTTAACTGTTCATTCCTTTTACTATTCCTGTTTGCTGCTAAACCCGTTTAGGGTTAAAGGTGACCCCTTTGTTGACCCGGGGTCACTGTTGTTTTCCTGAAGTTTATACAGTTTTAAAAAAAAGAGAACTGCAGAAATCATGAACTGCGCATGATTCAAACTTTCCCTTGTAAATAGTTTGCACTTTCTTAAAGGTGCTCCCTACTGGTTTTAGTCAAAAGACACTTTGCGAAGAAACCGTTCCTACTGGTCCTAGTTAAAGACACTTTGTGAAGATACCGGACCGGAACTTTGCATGAGACTGGTAGGCTGAGAAGACGAGCTACCTCAGAGAGACCTGGTCCCCTCTTAAAGGGGATGTGAAGAATTGTACTTGAAAGCGATACTGTTACCGAACAGTAATGTGGTAATGATGCCTTGAAAAGAAAATGTAACTGTTTTACATGCCGAGTTATATGTGTTGAATTTGTTAAAATGTGAAATTTGAATAATGTTTTGAAGACAGGAAAGATGCAGAGAGCCCGTAGGGGTAGAAGTAGAGGTCTGCATAGTTGAAAGTAAGAGAAGTAATAATGAGGGTGAGGATAGAAGGTAAACCCTGCGTCCCCATTGAAAAGTTACTTTATTGCTAAGGACAGAGAGTGAACCCGTAGGGGTTAGAGAGTGAGTCCTTAAAGGGGCCGAGTAGAGCTGGCTCAGAGTTCTTCAACCGAAAGGAATGTTATGTCTATACTGTGTATAGTAGCGAAAGGCAGTAGGCCCTGGCTGAACAGGGCGGTCCTGTAGAAGAAAGGAGAGGCAGTAGGTCTGGTGCCGTAGGGACAGGCGGTCCTGCAGGTTCACAAGAAGGAGAATGTAAAGTTGAAATGCCTTATAATGTGATTATAGGAAGGCCTTTGATAGACTAAGAGTGTGAGTTTCTTAAAGGCAATGTTAAGTTATTATTTCAAAAATTGCACTAAATAGAATACCCGGTTGGGTAACAGAAGTTATTTATACTCTGTAAATTATAAGGTTAATTATGTTTGTAACGTTACAAGTGTCCTCACCTCCCATAAAGGGAAGCCTACTTAAGTATACTTATTGTTATTTGCACTCAACAAAATTGTATGTCTTTTTGCTAACCTGTATTGTTGTTTTTCTTCCCAGTCCCGGAGTACTGTGTTTAACCAGGGGGGAGTGCAGCGCCCCAGAGTCCTGGTCGTTGCAGTAGCATGGTTCAGCCACTAAGGGGGGCCATGCTGCGTTCGATGGCACGGAAGGAGTTCTCTGAGCAGGTATCACAGTCACCAATACATTTCACAGCTGGGCCTCCGGGGGGAGCTAAGGGTGCTATTCATTAGGCCACTCCCCACCATAGTGGGTAAACTGGGGGTCAGGCAGGAAGTTAGAGAGAACGCTGACGGGATTGAACGGAGCAACACCTGGTGGCAGAGGGTGTTGTGAAGGGAGAGACTGTAGGGTCTCTGCCAGGGGTGGGATCCTGGCAGAGGCTTGGCATGGAAAGAACGTAAAGGGACCGTGCCTGCTCAGCATAGCGGCGGTGCCCAAGGAAGGACTAAGAAGCGAGATAGATTGTGCTGAGTGAGAAATGAAATCAAGCGAAAGGAGATACCAGTGAGGGTTGTGCTGAAAGAGGCAGCACCTTACTGAGGCGCACTACCGGTGGCCGGAACGCCGAGGAGGTAAAGAGTTTCAAGCCATACCTCAGACCTACGGCAGGGCAGTTAGCTTGAGGCGGACTGTCTCACGCATCACCCAGGAAGGCAAAGGGGGGTACCAACAGGAGAGGGGCGCAGATAGAGTCCCGGAAGATCTCCGAGCCTCCCCGTCATACGGGTGCGTTCCTACCATAGTATCTGGAGGGACGAGGAAGATCATTGCGAATTAAGTTGTTGTGAGGGAACACGAGAAACAGACACAACAGTTGTGGGGTACTTTCCGTAAGCACAGCAGGGAAGGACTGCAACACATAGCGCTAGAAGGAAGGCACCGATTTCCACCTGCAAGGAGAGCTCTGGAAGTGCCATTGGACCGGCCGGACTTGCGCAGCCTGGTGAGCCGTATTCCGGACTGAGGACCCAGAGAGCTTCAGTAAAGAGGTAAAGAGACTGCAACCTGGTGTCCTCGTTATTTACCACGACCTGCACCCCACAACTGCACCGCTACAACATCACTTATTGCACCGGACGTCCCCCACTGACAGACAGGGCCACGGACCGGGTCTAGCTACCGTGACAACCCCAGGACTGAGACCTAGAGGCCCGGCTCCGGGTACCCCTCGGCCCTGCGGCGGTGTGGGGGCGCTCCATATCCCTTAGTCTCACACTGCGTTTATTCGCAATTAATGGACCTCTTGGTATGACATCTGCAATGTCCTTGTCTCGCTCTAAAATGTGCCAATTCTTCCTTATTGCTGAGCGTATCTGTTGATCCATCGTACTATATCGAAAACAGAATGTGAACCTTTTCTCCTTTGCTTTTTCTACCATATGCCCAGGGATCTTCCCCCTAACCACTTCACCTCTTTTCGCTCTCTCAGACGCAGACCGCACTAAGATTCAGGATATCCTCTTTGCCTAAATCTTACTTCCATCTCTGCAGATTGTTTGAATAAGCCCTCATCTTTGTTATTCGCTCTCCTCACCCTTAAAAATTGACTATAGGGTAAGGCTTGTTTGACATGTCTAGGATGAAAGCTATTGTAATGTAACATCATATTGGTTGCTACTGGTTTACAATATAGGGATGTACATATAGTGCCCTCTTTAATCTCCACCAATACGTCAAGAAACTCGAGGCATTGCCCACCAAAAGACGACGTAAAAGACATATTCATTCTGTTGTCCCGATTAAGGTACAACACAAAATCACTAAATGTGTCTGCTGTTCCGTACCATACAATGACTATATCATCAACATACCTCCGGTAAAACTTAATCCGCTTCAGATAGATATTACTAGCGCCATGTATGTATCTTTCCTCAAAAAGGCCCAAAAATAAATTTGCAAAGGTCCATGATGCCGGAGTCCCCATCGCGGTAACTAACTCTTGTACATACCATGCGTCCAAAAATGTAAACGCATTATGTGTAAGGATGAAGTCGAGACCCTCACTAACAAAATCGATAAAATTTTGGCTTCTCTCTATAGTACTCAAAATTTGTCTAATGGCTTCCACTCCCATTTTCTGGGGAATTTTCGTATACAAACTTTCAACATCAATTGATGCTAATGAAAAAGTCTCCTGCCATTCAAAATCCTGTATACTCTCCAAAAAGGCATTAATGTCTTTCAAATAAGATGGGATGTCTTTTAACAATGGCCGCAGAAGCCAATCCATATACTGGGATAGGATAGGGGCTTGGTGAGCAACCCTATCCCAGATACGATAGGACACCCAGGCGGACAATCAATCGATTTATGGACTTTAGGTATATGGTACCAATGTGGTTTTCTAGGGAACTCTGGCAGCAATTTCTCCGCTTTCTTCTGGGATACAACCCCCAACTATAAGTAAAACAGCTAGTGTGTCCTGCTTTTGGTTTATAACGTATGACCATTGTGTGTGCGCAGGTGGTTGGTGTAGTATTTGAGCACATACAGGTACTTAAATGTGAATGAATAAACCTCTCTTCTGCCTAGTCACAGAGAAAAGAAAAAGATTTTTTTTTTGTGAATTAGGCAGGAGTGAGTGGAGTATTGATGTTTCCCACTATCGTTATGGATGCTCGGGATGACGTTTTATTTGAATACATAGTTCATTATTAAACTGTATGTGAACATGGTTGATCATAAATAAATGAGAAATTAAATTACCATATATACTCGAGTATAAGCCGAGATTTTAAGCCCATTTTTTTGGGCTGAAAGTCCCCCTCTTGGCTTATACTCGAGTCATACCCAGGGGTCGGCAGGGGAGGGGGAGCGGGGGCTGTCTAATAATACTCACCTACTCCTGGCACGGTCCCTGCAGGTCCCTGGCTTCCTGGCGCCCCAGCTTCTTCCTGTACTGAGCGGTCACATGGTACCGCTCATTACATTAAATAATATGGGGCTCCACCTCCCAATATGGTGGAGCCGCATATTCATTACTGTAATGAGTGGTAATGGTGACCGCTCAGTACAGGAAAAAGCAGCAGCTGTCTTCAGTGTCTTCTGCAGTGACGCTCAGGTCAGAGGGCGCGATGATGTGGTTAGTGCGCGCCCTCTGCCTGAACGTCAGTGCAGAAGACGCTGAAGATGGAGCGGTGCCGGAACAAAGTCAGGCGAATATTGAAAGTGCCGGGGGCCTGAGCGACGGAGAGGAGAGTATGTGATTTTTTTTTTATCGCAGCAACAGCAAATGGGGCAAGTGTCTGTATGGAGCATCTATGGGGCCATAACGTTTATGCAGCACTATATGGGGCAAGTGTCTGTATGGGGCATCTATGGGGCCATAACATTTGTGCAGCATTAGATGGGGCAAGTGTCTGTATGGGGTATCTATGGGGCCATAACATTTTTGCAGCACTATATGGGGCAAGTGTCTGTATGAGGCCATAATCAACGTTTGTGCAGCACTATATGGAGCAAGTGTCTGTATGGGGCCATAATCAACGTTTGTGCAGCACTATATGCGGCAAGTGTCTGTATGGAGCATCTATGGGGCCATAACATTTGTGCAGCATTATATGGGGCAAGTGTCTGTATGGGGCCATAACCAACATTTTCAAATAAAGCACTTACAGTAGCTAAAATTGACATTTTAATAGGTTGGGTCATATTGACCCGAAACTGTACAAGTGTATAGTAAATGCAATCATAACAGCAGGGTTAAGCTGGAGTCACACTTACCGTATAAAAAAAACGGTCCAATTTTGACAGCCGAGAATTGCACAAATGTTCCTGAACAGTGATCCGTATGTAATCCGTTTGCAATGCGAGAATGCAATTTTCTCACATCTAGTAACAGTGTGACAACCGTATGGCATCAGAATGCAATGCGATTTTAACATGAGCTTTTACATACAGCAGTTCTTTCTATGTAAAATCGCATTGTAAAACACAACTGTAAACATCGTTTTAATAAAAAAAATCTTATATATACAGTATATATATATAGATATAGATATAGATATAAATATAGATATAGATAGATTAAAAGCCGGCAAATGATCTGCCATGCACAGTGTAGAACAGGTTAGAATAGAATAGATAGAATAGGGATATACACGTAGAATAGGCGTGTATATACATATACACAGTACAGACCAAAAGTTTGCACACACCTTCTCATTTAAAGATTTTTCTGTATTTTCATGACTATGAAAATTGTAAATTCACATTGAAGGCATCAAAGCAAAAAAGTGTTAAACAACCGAAAATATGTCTTACATTCTAGGTTCTTCAAAGTAGCCACCTTTTACTTTGATGACTGCTTTGCACACTCTTGGCATTCTCTTGATGAGCTTCAAGAGGTAGTCAGCGGGAATGGTCTTCCAACAATCTTGAAGGAGTTCCCAGAGATGCTTAGCACTTGTTGGCCCTTTTGCCTTCACTCTGCGGTCCAGCTCACCCCAAACCATCTCGATTGGGTTCAGGTCTGGTGACTGTGGAGGCTAGGTAATCTGGCGTAGCACCCCATCACTCTCCTTCTTGGTCAAATAGCCATTACACAGCCTGGAGGTGTGTTTGGGGTCATTGTCCTGTTGAAAAATAAATGATGGTCCAACTAAACGCAAACCGGATGGAATAGCATGCCGCAGCAAGATGCTGTGGTAGCCAAGCTGGTTCAGTATGCCTTCAATTTTGAATAAATCCCCTACTCCTCCATGCTTCACGGTGGGAACCAGGCATGTAGAGTCCATCCGTTCACCTTTTCTGCGTCACACAAAGACACGGTGGTTGGAACCAAAGATCTCCAATTGGACTCATCAGACCAAAGCACAGATTTCCACTGGTCTAATGTCCATTCCTTGTGTTCTTTAGCCCAAACAAGTCTCTTCTGTTTGTTGCCTGTCCTTAGCAGTGTGTAATACTATTGTAGGAACTCTAGGATTCTGGTAGCATGGGGCAATGAATAGACAGAGATGGGTTTCTTTAGTGCAAATAGTGTATTTGTAACACAGCAAAAACACACAAAAACAATATACTGATAACGCGCAATGAAACAAGTCCCTTAACCTTACACAGCTAAACAGAAGAGTTCTTAGGCCAAAGTCCTTGGCAAGGTGAGTGTGACGGGTGACATGCAGATCCAAAACACAGTTGGTGCAGAAAGAGTCAAATCCGGGTATGTAGTAAACACAGGGAAGTCCAGAAACAAGTCCTCAGGTTAATCCCAGGTGTAGCATGAACACGGGTAAGTCCAGAAACAAGTTCTCAATTTATCTCAGTCGTGGCATAAACACGGGTAAGTCCAGAACAAGTTCACATTAAAGTATTATACTGGTGTAATTTCCAGTAGCTCCCACCGGGGGGAGTAAATAAAGATAAAGTAGCAAACACAGTCTAAGTCCAGCAGCAAAGTTCCAAACACAGTTCCAAAACAGAGTTCTTACCCGGAGGAGTGAACCAAGGGTTAAGTTCTAAAGCCAACAGACTGAGAGTGTAACTTACATGGGCAGAGAATGTCCAGAGCCACGGGTAGAAGTACAGCAACAAGCAGCTGAGCTGAAGGAGAAACAGAAGCAGAATACTCCAGCAAGGAGGCTGACACCTGACGCGGGTTTTAAACAAATGAACAGGAAGTAGGGCAGACAAAAACCGCAAACTCCATCTTAACAAAGGGCAAAATCATTCACAAGGTAACTTGGAAAACCCGGAATACTGACACAGTGGTTTTCTAGCAGCTATTTTACCATGAAGGCCTGCTGCACAAAGTCTACTCTTAAGGGATCCTTTCCACTTGCAAGATAAATGTCCGTGTCTCGCATGTGAAAACCAAGCTCTGGCGCCGGCACTTGGGAGTGGAGCGTGCGACTGCATGTATTGCTATGCAGCTGCACGCTCGGTTCCCAAGTGCCGGCGCCACAGCTTTGTTTCCACATGCGAGACACAGACGTTTATCTCGCAAGTGAGAAGGAGCCCTAACAGTTGTTGTAGAGATGTGTCTGCTGCTAGAACTCTGTGTGGCATTGACCTGGTCTCTAATCTGAGCTGCTGTTAATTTGCGATTTGCGAGGCTGGTGACTCGGATAAACTTATCCTCAGAAGCAGAGGTGACTCTTGGTCTTCCTTTCCTGGGGCGGTCCTCGTGTGAGCCAGTTTCTTTGTAGCGCATGATGGTTTTTGCAACTGCACTTGGGGACACTTTCAAAGTTTTCCCAATTTTTCGGACTGACTGACCTTCATTTTTTAAAGTAATGATGGCCACTTGTTTTTATTTACTTAGCTGCTTTTTTCTTGCCATAATACAAATTCTAACAGTCTATTTAGTAGCACTATCAGCTGTGTATCCACCAGACTTCTGCTCAACACAACTGATGGTCCCAACCCCATTTATAAGGCAAGAAATCCCACTTATTAAACCTGACAGGGCACACCTGTGAAGTGAAAACCATTTCCGGTGACTACCTCTTGAAGCTCATCAAGAGAATGCCAAGAGTGTGCAAGATATATATCTTGGCACCGTGTTAGCCAGTAGATAGAAAAATATTTAGAATTGAGAGTCCTCAGTGGTTGATACCTTTTAATGGCTAACTGAAAAGATGATAACAAATTGCAAGCTTTCGAGACTACACAGGTCTCTTCATCAGGCAAAGACTAAAAGAAAAAACACCTAAACAATGGTGCCCTCTTGGCCAGCAGGGGGCATACCTCTAGGCCTAACCATATAAACCTATAAGAGGCTTCCCTCTCTGCCTGCAGCACCTTTCTATTCATCGTGAACATGTCTCAAGGTAACGGCATAATGCTTTTATCATATACATTGCATATGTAACTGTGTTGCCAAGTTCATGTCACACATTCCCTGTTACCTTATCATTTAGGGGATGACTATGGGGGTTCACTCATCTTTATATCTTGCGCACATTTAGGAGTGTCACCCCATTTTTTGACTATCTTGTAATTTTTTGGTCTGCAGTCAGAGTAGGATGCTCAAAACTGTTTTTCATGTTATCTCTAGCATTTTTTTTGCTATCTTTACATGCTATCTTTTAGCTGCTCTTCGTTATAACCTTTTGTCCATGTATTATTATATTCTATAGTACGTTTTTGTATATTTAATACTCTAGTAAACTAATTTTTGCATATATTATCCTTTATACCTCTATTTTTTAAGCACAGACCTTGGTCTATGACCATTCCCAACATGACCCTTGGGATCTAGGTACTATCTGATTAGTCTGGTGCGTTCAAAGTTGTTTTAGGTTTATACAGACTAAAAGAAATTCTGAAGAATCACATATTTATGCACAACATAGCACAGAAAAAAAAACAAAAAAAAAACCATGGATAAGACAGGTGACATGAAGCAGAATTACCATGAGTGATAAACAGTTATGTCCATAAATATTGGACCAGTTCTTAGATAAGGAATGTTTATTGTCCTCTGATTGGGGTCTGGTTCTTTGTGATGACTAGTGTTGAGCATTCCGATACTGCAAGTATCGGGTATCGGCCGATACTTGCTGTATCGGAATTCCGATACCGAGATCCGATATTTTTGTGATATCGGGTATCGGTATCGAAACAACATTAATGTAAAAATGTGTAAAAGAGAGAATTAAAATAAAAAATATTGCTATACTCACCTCTCCGACGCAGCCTGCACCTTACCGAGGGAAGCGGCAGCGTTCTTTGTTTAAAATTCGCACTTTTCTTTCCTTTACGTGAGTCCCGGCTTGTGATTGGTTGCGTGCCGCCCATGTGACCGGCACGCAACCAATCACAGCAAGCCGTGACGTAATTTCAGGTCCTTCAGGATTTTAAAATTACGTTCCGGCGTTGTGATTGGTTGCGTCGCAGTCACATGGGAGACGCAACCAATCACAGCAAGCCGTGACGTAATTTCAGGTCCTTAAGGATTTTAAAATTACGTCCCGGCTTTGTGATTGGTTGCGTCGCAGTCACATGGGACACGCAACCAATCACAAGCCGTGAGTCCCGTCACGGGAGGCTGGACACACGCGCATTTTAAAATGGGCGCGTGTCCAGCCTCCCGTGACGTCCCGGCTTGTGATTGGTTGCGCCGCGATCAACCAATCACAAGCCGGGAGGCTGGACACGCGCCCATTTTAAAATTTTAAAATGCGCGCGTGTCCAGCCTCCCGGCTTGTGATTGGTTGACCGCGGCGCAACCAATCACAAGCCGGGACGTCACGGGAGGCTGGACACGCGCCCATTTTAAAAAGCGCGCGTGTCCAGCCTCCCGTGACGTCCCGGCTTGTGATTGGTTAATGGCGGCCATGTTGCCGGGACACGGACCAATCACAGCAAGCCGTGACGTAATTTCGTCACGGCTTGCTGTGATTGGTCCGCGTCCCGGCAACATGGCCGCCCTGACCAATCACAAGCCGGGACTTCACGTAACCAAGTAAAAGCGCGAATTTTAAACAAACAACGCTGCCGGTTCCCTCGCTGAGGTCCAGGCTGCGTCGGAGGGTGAGTATAGCGATATTTTTTATTTTAATTCTTTCTTTTACACATTTATATGGATCCCAGGGCCTGAAGGAGAGTTTCCTCTCCTTCAGACCCTGGGAACCATCAGGAATACCGTCCGATACTTGAGTCCCATTGACTTGTATTGGTATCGGGTATCGGTATCGGATTGGATCCGATACTTTGCCGGTATCGGCCGATACTTTCCGATACTTTCAAGTATCGGACGGTATCGCTCAACACTAGTGATGACCCCTCATAGCCTGAGGGGCAAGTTCCTAAGTTGATGTAAAAAGACATAAATCCATGTGACACATTCATTCCTGCACTAAGGCTGTCAAAGGTCGTCATCAGTTTATATTCCCATACTTTTCTGTCTCTCTTAGATTTGAAGCTACCTTTAAACAAAAGTAATTTCATGTCCAAAAGGTTATGATTTGGGAGACAAAAATGTATTGCCACAGGTAGAGCCTTTCTTTTTTCTCTTATTGTGTGGCGGTGAGAATTCATTCTTGTTCTAAGCTTTTGCCCTGTCTCCCCCACATACAGACCCCCAGTATCTGAAAGTACCTGGTATCTTGTAGTCCTGATGTGAGTTGGGGATCTTTATCTTGTCCGTGGTCATTATAAATGGACAGGTTTTACATTTTTTCTAATTGTAAGGAAAGGTACCTGCAGCTGTTGGAGAGGACAGGGAGCTCTTGACAAAACACAGTAGTGGGGGGTCTGGAAAAATGGATTATAATCAGGCATCTTTTTGTAGTAAAGGTTGTAATTTCCATGCAGCTCCCGTTAGCACCTCCAGATTTGGATTGTAGGTAACTGCTAGAGGTACCCGCCAATTTTTTCCACGATTTAACCCTTTATTTTACAAGCTACAGCACCCAAATTTTGCACATACACACTACTAATATTAGTAGTGTGGAATATGCAAAAAAAAAGGGATATGAGAAGGTTTACTGTAAGTAAACCATGTCTCATATCATGTCGGGTTTGTGAAGGAGAAAGAAAAAGCTGGCAATTGAATTACCGGCTTTTCTATAGAACACCGCTGCGTATTTCTCGCAAGTCACACTACTGGTCCGTGTGTAATCCGTATTTTTCTCGCCCCCATAGACTTTCATTGGCGATTTTTTTGCGGAATACGGTGACAAACGCAGCATGCTGCGATTTTCTACGGCCGTACAAGACCGCATAATATGGATCAGTAAAATACAGCAGATAGGAGCTGGGACATAGAGAATCATTGTACTGTATGCAATCTGTATTTTCTGCACCTCTCATACGTCTGTAAAACTCGCAAGTGTGACGCCGGCCCATGTGTGTTTTTTTTTTTACATTCAACACATTAGCCGGATGATGGGACTACTACTGTCCCATCATTGGCTAATGTGTCACTCACTGTCACTGTAGCAGGCAGAGCCCGATGGGACTCACCCACACACCCGCAGACCCCAGCACTGCCTGGCGCCTGCACATCCCAGAGCAGCCGCACCGCCTGGCGCCCGCACATCTCGGCGCAGCCACGCAGACCCCCCCGCGCCCACACATCCCAGCACAGCCCCGCCCCATCTCAGCACAGCGTGCACATCCCTGTCTAGCTCCGCCTGCCCCCAGCACAGTCACTCTTGATGAGTGACCGCTGTCTGTGGAGGCTGGGTCACGCCTGCTGCTTATGTCACGTCAATTTCCAGACTCTGGAAATTAACGTGACGTCGGCGGAAATTAGCGGCGGCTGCAGCCTGGGGGTCACGTGACCCAGACTCAGCTGCCGGCATAGCGCCGCTCACAGGCGAAAACGGCAACACACGGTATTTACAAAAATCATTAGGGGCCCCGGGGGGGATACATTGGGGGGTTAATTGAAAGTAGTGGACAACCCCTTTAAGTATATAATTCCACATGTGTTAATTCATAGTTTTGATGCCTTCAATGTGAACTTACAGTTTTCATAGTCATGAAAATACAGAAAAATCTCTAAATGAGAAGGTGTGTCCAAACATTTGGTCTGTACTGTATATATATATATATATATATATATATATATATATATATATATATATATACACTGCTCAAAAAAATAAAGGGAACACTTAAACAACAGAATATAACTCCAAGTAAATCAAACTTCTGTGAAATCAAACGGTCCACTTAGGAAGCAACACTGTTTGGCAATCAATTTCACATGCTGTTGTGCAAATGGAATAGACAACAGATGGAAATTATTGGCAATTATCAAGACACACTCAATAAAGCAGTGGTTCTGCAGGTGGGAACCACAGACCACAATGCTTTCTGGATGATGTTTTGGTCACTGTTCAATGTTGGTTGTGCTTTCACACTCGTGGTAGCATGAGATGGACTCTACAACCCACACAAGTGGCTCAGGTAGTGCAGCTTATCCAGGATGGCACATCAATGAGAGCTGTGGCAAGAAGGTTTGCTGTGCCTGTCAGCGTAGTGTCCAAAGGCTGGAGGTGCTACCAGGAGACAGGCCAGTACACCAGGAGACATGGAGGGGGCCGTAGGAGGGCAACAACCCAGCAGAAGGACCTACCTCAGCTTTTGTGCAAGGAGGAACAGGAGGAGCACTGCCAGAGACCTGCAAAATGACCTCCAGCAGGCCACAAATGTGCATGTGTCTGCACAAACGGTTAGAAACTGACTACATGAGGATGATCTTAGCACCCGACATCCACAGATGGGGGTTGTGCTCACAACCCATCACCGTGCATGACGATTGGCATTTGCCACAGAACACCAGGATTGGCAAATTCGCCACTGGTGCCCTGTGCTCTTCACAGATGAAAGCAGGTTCACACTGAGCACATGTGACAGACGTGACAGTCTGGAGACGCCGTGGAGAGCGATCTGCTGCCTGCAACATCCTTCAGCATGACCGGTTTGGCAGTGGGTCAGTAAAGGTGTGGGGTGGTATTTCTTTGGAGGGCCACACAGCCCTCCATGTGCTAGCCAGAGGTAGTCTGACTGCCATTAGGTACCGAGATGAGATCCTCAGACCCCTTTGTGAGACAATATGCTGGTGCGGTTGGTCCTGGGTTCCTCCTAATACAGGACAATGCCAGACCTCATGTGGCCGGAGTGTGCAGTTCCTGCAAGATGAAGGCATTGAAGCTATGAACTGGCCCGCCTGTTCCCCAGACCTGAATCCGATTGATCTGGGACATCAGCTCTCGCACCATCCACGAACATCACGTTGCACCACAAACCGTCCAGGAGCTGGCAGATGCTTTCATCCAGGTCTGGGAGGAGATCCCTCAGGAGACCATCTGTCGCCTCATCAGGAGCATGCCCAGGCGTTGTAGGGAGGTCATTACAGGCACATGGAGGCCACACCACACTTGCAATATTTTCCCACTTTCCAGTACATCACATGATAAAGGAGAGGATGACACTCAATTGCACAACTTGTCTTACAAAAATCAAGCCCTCATTTGGCTATTTCAACAGAAAAATCTAAAAGTTATGCCTCTTGGAAGAAGATGAGGAAAAAAGAAAGTGCAAGAACAGAATATTGCCTGGTCGGGGGTTATGCCCTTCTGTGACCTCGCCTATGAGTGTTGACTGCTCATGAATTCTTTGTATGCCTTTGTAAGTGTCCCAATACTTTTGACTACATAGTAAATAACTATTAAATAACTATTAAAATTTGTGAACATTTGGCTCTTAAATATTTCAAGTTAAGAACCAATAGCTCCCAGGTATTCTTTTTTTTATTCTGGATCTGAGCCTCATAGCCAAGTTTGCCAATACTCTAATTTTGCAATACATCCGGCAGCCACATTGCTTTTAAAGCATTTTCACACTTACAAATATGCAGCTATAAATCCTGCGGCCCAATAGTAGTCAGGCTCAACAATGCAGAAATTTCTGCTATGGGTATGAGTTGTAACGGTGTTCGTATGGCTTGTCATCATTTCAGCCTAAACCACAGCAGAAAAACACCAGAATATAGTAAAGCAAAAATAGGAAGATGTAGGGACTTCTAGTCCTATAGGGGTTTTAGGACCCCGTCGGAAAATCATAATTTTTTATACTCATGCTAAATTGGGTTTCTTTACTTAAATAAAAAGAAAGAATTCCCTCAGCTCCTCGCACGTTAATTGGTCTAATTAGATAGTAGGCAGGAGAAAAATAAGACGTGTCATCGGATTAGCATCCTGGCATCTGTTGCCTCCCCTTGCATAGAGAGTCCTTACATTGTCCTGAATGGCACTAACCACTGCAGAGCTTTAAAATAAAATTATAGGAATTCAAGGAAAGAAAGTGACAGTTGTGCCGTTGGCGATGAAGTATGTCTGGCACTTTACAGCATCTTCTATCCTGTCTCTGCTTTATGTTTGCCTGGCAGGTAAGTGAAATTACCTTCTATCCAACATGTAATAGAAAAGCTGAGATGCTCACAGAAGAGCGAGGCTAATCCGTCTTTACGAACCCTGCACAGGGAGGGGATTTAGCCTCTTAGAACTGAAGGGCCTATTCTGTGGGTCACTTTATTTTGGGGGGTTATAGGTAATTGTTCCTGAAGTCAGTTTTTAATGCCAGTGATAGGAAATTCTTGATACTCTGTTTCATCATTACTAATGTGTATACATGCCGACATAGCAAAATAACAAATGTTTTCTAATTTTTTTCTGCGCAAATTTTCTTTAAGCCTTTCCACTTAGTATTTGCTCAGAAATATAGTTTTTTTATTAGAATGGCACAAGAGGGGTTAAATCATTTTCACCTCAAAGGAATTACATAGACAAAGTGTTAATAAGCAACGCTGTTAATACGTAATGGGACTTAATTCTCAGCTATTCAATGTGATGTGAGCTTTCTGGTCTGCCGGACAGGCTCAATTACAGCTTTAAGGGACATCAAATTTATTACTTGAAAACATGAAGATATTTGATATGTACAAGGGCCACATGTAGTGCTGTCTTATGTGTTCGCTGCTCGTGTTATATACTGTGTGTATATATTTACGCACTATAATTTATAGTATTTATAGACCCATTCGGACTATGGCAGCCCTGTAAACATTAGGACCGAGCAGCCAATCCTTCATTAACCACAAATATCATTTTCTGACATATCTGTCTTTATAGAGTGTCAAAAGTGTTTGCATTTTCTAAACCATACCAGTAGATAATGGACATTTCTGTATTTTGCAGTGCAAACCAATTATGCCCCCTACTTTTTCGACAATGGACCTGGAAGCACCAATGGGAACATGGCTCTCTTGAGCCTGTCTGAGGACACGCCAGTCGGTCAGTGCAGCGTTTTCACTATTTTCTTGTTTTCTGTTCATTATCTAAAGTGAAAGCACTTGACAATGTGTGATGCTGTGATATCGGAAGCTTGTCGACACTTACGGTACTGCAACTGTTGTGTAATGTGTCGCATGTGATTCATAACAAATATTGAGCCAATGCTTATATTTTCACTCTTTTTTTCTACCTGTTACTGTTGTTGTCAGATGTTTGTACCCAGTTATATATTCTATGTTACATGTGTGAAAAAAATGTTTTTGGCTTATGAAATGCAATTTTTGAAATTATCTTTATAAGTATTGACTTTTTTTGGGGGGGGAGGGGACGGTGGCTGCGAGAATAGCAAACAGGGTTACGGGATCCCCATAAAGTTCTGGTCAAGGACCTTCACCTATTAGGGATTTATGACATATCCTGTGGATAAATGTTTAAGATATGAATACTTTTTTAATATTTAATCTTATTTAATCTTTGTAAATAGATTAAATATAAAAATGAAAGGGGTTGCCTGGGCGTCTAGTTTTGTTGACCAATCCTCTTAGCAGTTATTAGCTTTGGTGGTGGAGGCAAATAATACAGGGACCCATCGAATTGATATTGATATTTTATCTTTAGGTGGGGCAAACATTGTTAGATGCCCTTTAAAATTTATTTAAAGATAATGATATTATTAAGAAAAATCAAGCAAAAATGAAACTAATTTACTGGTTGCCAACTGGTGCTTTTTTAACATTTTTGACTTTCTCACTAATATCCAGTAACATTTAAAGGAAACCTGTCACTAAAAATAGTAAGCATTTACTGCAGCCATAGGGTAATCTGCAGGCAAAAATCATTTTAAAGATATGTGTCTGTCTAACTAGAAGTTCTACTGCAGCCGCTTTCTACTAATCATTGGGACCACACCGGAGGGTTGTAAGCAGCCAGCGCTCAGTACATGGTGAGCGCGCACATTATGAACAGTCCCTCTGATCCCTGAATGGCATCCTGCTCCACACACAAGCTGTCAATCAAGTAGCAGAGGGGAGTGATTTCAGTGCACTCACTGTGTGTTGAGCAGTGATGGTTCACTCCACCCATTTGACTGTAAATGGACAACTCAACAGAGAATACAATGCCTAAGCTTTTTAAGTTGGATACGACTTGAGCAATTATGACAAGAACATTGGGATCAAACCTACAGGCAGAATCTACAGGGTGGGACACATTTATGGATACACCTAAATAAAATGGGAATGGTTGGTGATATCAACTTCCTGTTTGTAGCACATTAGTATATGGGAGGGGGAAAACTTTTCAAGATGGGTGGTGACCATGGTGGCCATTTTGAAGTCGGCCAATTTGAATCCAACTTTTTTTTCCAATGGGAAGAGGGTCATGAGACACATCAAATTTATTGAGAATTTCACACGAAAAACAATGGTGTGATTGGTTTTAACGTAACTTTATTCTTTCTTGAGTTATTTACAAGTTTCTCTTTGTTTACAGCCATTGACATATCACAGAGCTTAACACGTGAGGAGCGGATAGAAATTGTGTTGATGTCCGGTGAACACAGTATCAGGGTCAGATTTCAATGCAAGACACCCTACGCAGGAAAACTGTCACCATTCCCATGTTATTTAGGTGTATCCATATAAATGGCCCACCCAAAAAAGTTTGCCTCATCACTGAACATAAAGTTCTGTGTAAACTGAGGGTCCTGTTCAAATTTTAGTTTTGCCCATTCTGCAAATTCAGCCCCAGATCTGGCATCAGTCGAGCATCCATTCGGTGGATATTAGCTACTCACAAATGGCACCCTTACAAAATCCAGCTGCTGCAGCATCTCAACAAGGATGACCCAGATTGGTGCGCTGAATTTGCAGAATAGGCAAAACAAAAATTTTAACAGGACCCTCAGTTTACACAGAACATTATGTTCAGTGATGAGGCAAACTTTTGGGTGGGACATTTATATGGATACACCTAAATAACGTGGGAATGGTGACTAGTGTTGAGCGATACCGTCCGATACTTGAAAGTATCGGTATCGGAAAGTATCGGCCGATACCGGCAAAGTATCGGATCTAATCCGATACCGATACCCGATACCAATACAAGTCAATGGGACTCATGTATCGGACGGTATTCCTGATGGTTCCCAGGGTCTGAAGGAGAGGAAACTCTCCTTCAGGCCCTGGGAACCATATTAATGTGTAAAATTAAGAATTAAAATAAAAAATATTGCTATACTCACCTCTCCGACGCAGCCTGCACCTTACCGAGGCAACCGGCAGCGTTGTTTGCTTAAAATTCGCGCTTTAACTTCCTTACTTGAAGTCCCGGCTTGTGATTGGTCGCGCGCCGCCCATGTGACCGCGACGCGACCAATCACAGCAAGCCGTGACGTAATTTTAGGTCCTTCAGGATTCAGCAACCAATCACAACGCCGGAACGTAATTTTAAAATCCTGAAGGACCTAAAATTACGTCACGGCTTGCTGTGATTGGTCGCGTCGCGGTCACATGGGCGACGCGACCAATCACAAGCCGGGACGTCACGGGAGGCAGGACACGCGCGCATTTTAAAATGCGCGCGTCTCCTGCCTCCCGTGACGTCCCGGCTTGTGATTGGTCGCGTCGCCCATGTGACCGCGACGCAACCAATCACAACGCCGGAACGTAATTTTAAAATCCTGAAGGACCTAAAATTACATCACGGCTTGCTGTGATTGGTCGCGTCGCGGTCACATGGGCGGCGCGCGACCAATCACAAGCCGGGACTTCAAGTAAGGAAGTTAAAGCGCGAATTTTAAGCAAACAACGCTGCCGGTTCCCTCGCTGAAGTCCAGGCTGCGTCGGAGAGGTGAGTATAGCAATATTTTTTATTTTAATTCTTTATTTTACACATTAATGTTGTTTCGATACCGATACCCGATACCACAAAAGTATCGGATCTCGGTATCGGAATTCCGATACAGCAAATATCGGCCGATACCCGATACTTGCGGTATCGGAATGCTCAACACTAATGGTGACAGTTTTCTTGCGTAGGGTGTCTTGCATTGAAATCTGACCCGGGTACTGCGTTCACCAGACATCAACACAATTTCTATCCGCTCCTCACGTGTTTACCTCTGTGATATGTCAATGGCTATAAACAAAGAGAAACTTGTAAATAACTAATGAAATAATAAAGTTACATTAACCCCTTCACCCCCAGAGCTTTTTTCGTTTTTTCGTTTTCGTTTTTCACTCCCCTCCTTCCCAGAGCCATAACTTTTTTTATTTTTATGTCAATATGGCCATGTGAGGGCTTATTTTTTGTGGAACGAGATGTACTTTTGAACGATACCATTGGTTTTACCATGCCATGTAACAGAAAACAGGAAAAAAATTCCAAGTGTGATGAAATTGCCAAAAAAGTGCAATCTCACACTTGTTTTTTGTTTGGCTTTTTTGCTAGGCTCACCAAATGCTAAAACTAACCTGCCATTATGATTCTCCAGGTCATTACAAGTTCAAAGACACCAAACATATCTAGGTTCTCTTTTATCTAAGTGGTAAAAAAAATTCCAAAGTTTGCTAAAAAAAAAATAAATTGCGCCATATTACGATACCCGTAGCGTCTCTAATTTTCATGATCTGGGGTCGGTTGAGAGCTTATTATTTGCGTGCCGAGCTGGCGTTTTTAATGATACCATTTTGGTGCAGATATGTTCTTTTGATTGCCCGTTATTGCATTTTAATGCAATGTTGCGGCGACCAAAAAAACGTAATTTTGGCGTTTTGATTTTTCTTCTCGATACGCCATTTAGCGATCAGGTTAATCCTTTGTTTTTATTGATAGATCGGGCGATTCTGAATGCGGCAATACCAAATATGTGTAGGTTTGATTTTTTTAATTGTTTTATTTTGATAGGGGCGAAAGGGGGTGATTTGAACTTTTATATATTTTTAATTTTTGTTATATTTTTAAACACTTTTTTTTTAATTTTGGCATGCTTCAATAGCCTCCATAGGAGGCTAGAAGCATGCACTACACGATCGCCACTGCTACATAGAGGTGAAGCACAGATCACCTCTATGTAGCAGAAATGCAGGGTTGCTTTGAACGCCGACCACAGGGAGGCGCTCAAAGCAATCAGCCATCAACAACCATAGAGGTCTCAAGGAGAGCTCTGGTTGTTATGGCAATGCACCGATGACCCCCAATCATGTGACGAGGTCAGCGGTGCGAGCACCTCCGGCCGCGCGGCCAGGAGCGCTAGTTAAATGCCGCTGTCAGCATTTGACGGCGGCATTTAACTAGTTAATGGGGGCTTGTGGATCGCTATTCCGCTCGCGCTCATTGCACGCACATGTCAGCTGTACAAAACAACTACAACTATTCCGTCAGCTGTCAGAAAGGGGTTAAACCCAAGCACACCATTGTTTTTCTTATGAAATTCTCAATAAGTTTGATGTGTCACATGACCCTCTTCTCATTAGAAAAAAGAAAGTTGGATCCAAAATGGCTGACTTCAAAATGGCCCCCATGGTCACCACCCATCTTGAAAAGTTTTCCCCTCCCATATACTA
Source organism: Ranitomeya variabilis (assembly GCF_051348905.1). Lineage (NCBI taxonomy): Eukaryota > Metazoa > Chordata > Amphibia > Anura > Dendrobatidae > Ranitomeya > Ranitomeya variabilis. Next base: position 156,992,481 of record NC_135235.1, on the reverse strand, counting down.
ATGTGCCACAAACAGGAAGTTTATATCACCAACCATTCCCATTTTATTTCGGTGTATCCATATACATGGCCCACCCTGTATATATATACCCATATCATGCCTATGCATACTTAATCGCTGTCCATTTCAATAGCTTAGTATTATGGCACAGAACCCATGCACTTCTTACCTATGTGAGTTTCTGGCCCAGGTGTCCCCTTGGATATGTTTCCCATTAGCCTTCTTCAAGGGATATGGTGGTGTAGACCCATGATCACTAAATTCATGCTGCTGCATATTGTGGTGAGCGTACCAGAGAATATGTCTGGTGCTGGCCACCTCACTGCTGACACTCACACACAGCTTCAAACATGTAACAAAACACCAAAAGTTGGCCAAAAACACAGACCATTCAATGATGCCTTCCATGACAAGAGCAAACCAATGTTCAACCGCACGTGTGCACTCAGTGGCAGAAATGGTAGTGGAAATAATGTGATCTCCAAAGTGGTGACTGCAATGAATAAAGTGCAAATGTACTCTGTGCCATGTATTCCTAGGTAATTCTGAAAAAATATTAATTAAACCTCCTCATCACATTTTCTGATAACCGTCACTTGCGCTAACACTTGTGGCTTCACATTGAGCCGGGACTTCTGGCTATGATGAAACACAGTACTTTTCTGCGCATGCAAGGCACAAGGTTGCGCTTATCCTGAAGTCATGATGGCGAATTTGAATTTTACCTGATAAGTTCCTCTCTACTTAACATCCTATTTGCATATTAATTAAAACGCTAATTATCCTGGAAAGCAGATAGAAGCTAGAAAGGTGTATATGTATATTTACATCTCAAAGACCTACTTGCCCAAATATGCGGTTTGGGGGTTTGATCTTACTGACAGATTCTCATTAACTAAAAGCAAGCAGCTGCAGGGAGAATATGATTTATTTTTTTCCCAGCAGCTAAAATCCAGTTAGACTACCACATGGATTTAAAACAGTATTTACCTGCAGATTATCATTGTGGCTCTTGGAAAATGATATTTTCTTTATGACTGATTCAGTTTAACCAATAGATAAATATACCACCAGGACCCGGCTTCTGTGTGCATGCAAGCATTTAGTTTTTTATTTTTTTAAAGCATTTAGGGGAACCTTCGCATGAGGATGCCAACAGTAATGTTAGTTCTTTTTTTTGTCATTCATTTGCTTCTAATGTTTGGTATCAACATATTTAGTTTGCAGTTAATTTTGTAAAGGAACAAGTGATATATCAAGTTCGGGACCTAAAAGACAATGCATGTGTTTTGTCATTAGTATTCTAAGTGTTCTGTATATTTTGCATATCAGCAATTTTACAGTGTTTACAGGTCTTGCTGGAATGTTGTTAAGAAAGATTTAAGTTTTGAAATGATTTCAGCTTACAGAACATAGATCAATTTTATACAATATGACTACTATAGAAAATATTATGGATGCATAATAATGTGTAGATACATATTATATGATACTGTTTTGTACATGGAATAGATTCATCACAAAGGTACTGTATATGTAAAACCCCTTTAAAGGCAATGTTTTTGTTATATAATCCAAGAACAGCATGATGTTAGAGACAGAGACCCTGATTCCAGCAATATATAACTTACTGAACTGCTTGGTACTGTTTTGCTAGAATCCTTATTTTCTCCGTTATAGATGAAGCAGTGCTCATAATTCTGCTCTGTCTATAACCTCGCCCACACCACTGATTAATAGCCTGCTAGGCACTGTGTGTGTTGTCAACAAGCTGCTAATCAGTGATGGGGGCAGGGTTACACAGAATAGCCAGACTGCCGTGCATGTGAGACCTGGTCCTGCAGTGATAATCACCTGCTAATTAAACACTCACTGTATTGAAGCTATGGCACACTGCCCAGTAAGAGACACATCACTGTAATCAGGGTCTTTGCTCCTACATTATGCTGCTCTCAGACTTCATATCAACAACATGCTGACAGATTCTTTTTAAAGGGAACCTGTAACATTGGAAAATGATATTTTCTTGCAGATATAGGGATAATTTGCAGGTAAATAGCGTTAAAATTCTGCCGGGCCACAGCACTTAAAGTGTGGCTATCGAGAGAAAATTATTTCCTCTGAGAAGAATTCTTTGACAGTACATATGCTGTATATGGTGAGCTATCAAAGTGCTGTCATGTCACAGTATAGTGAGTGGTGCTATTAGCGGTGACTGTAGCCACTCAGTGCCCCATAACCAAAAACCAATAGCTCCCATGAGGAAATAAGATAATTTTCTCGCTGAAATTGCACTTTCACTTCGGCAGCATTTTAAGGCCATGTGCACACATTCAGTATTTGGTGAGTTTTTTCACCTCGGTATTTGTAAATCAAACCAATGAGTGGGTGATAACTGCAGAAGTGGGGACGTGTTTCTATTATACTACTAGATTGTGGCCCGATTCTAACGCATCGGGTATTCTAGAATATGCATGTCCCCGTAGTATATGGACAATGATGATTCCAGAATTCGCGGCAGACTGTGCCCGTCGCTGATTGGTCGAGGCAACCTTTTTGACATCATCGTCGCCATGGCAACCATTATGACATCTACGTCGATACTGTGCCCGTCGCTGACTGGTCGAGGCCCAGGCGGCCTCGACCAATCAGCGAATGAATAAACGGGACAGACAAACAGACAGACGGAAAAACCCTTAGACAATTATATATATAGATTCCTCTAATTGTTCCACTGCTGGTTTTGGATTACAAATACTGAGGTAAAATACTGACCAAATACTGAACGTGTGACTGGACCGTGGCTTAATGTTATGTACCTGTACTTTTGTCCATTTGTTATATAACTACATAAGACTATAAGACTGTTTTGTACATGGAACAGATACATTGGACATTTTCAGCTCAGGTTATTTGCGTTGCCAGAATCTCATGTACACAATATGGCGTCATGATGACTTTTAGGCAAATCTGTTCAGTTAATCACTCGTACATCCTGCTGCCTTCGAGCTTAGAATGAAGCAAAATGTGTTGATGCCACATACCGTGAACTGTTTATACTGACAGATATGTTCATTTTTTAAGTAATCTTTGAAGTTCGAACCAATGTTGCAGATGTGATATACAAATATTTTAAAATAGAAAAACATATTACTTCTATGTATGCATCTGTGTATATCTGGGACTGAGGGAGGGCATAGACAAAGTGGGGGAATGGAAGGTAGGAGAGAGCATAAGAGATGACCACGAGATATGATGGAAGAAGAGCAGGGTATGACACCCATGCACCGCAGGCACGGCCGGGACGAGGGGTCGGCACCTGCCGAGGGCACTACCTCCTGCCTCCCAAAATGGACCCACTTTGGAGAGGGGAAAAAAAAAATTCATGGCTGAATGCCTGCGGCCGACTGGCACTTTCTTCCAGCTGCAGACATTCAGTACAGTGATGACTGTGGCGCAGGCACACAGCAAAGCAGTGTCAGTCACTGACACCATTTACCCCGCTGTCTGCTGTTGTTTCTTGACTGATGCAGCCCCGCATAGAGTGGTTTCCTCTGCAGCTCCTCCTCCTGGCTCCTGGATCTCCTCTTCCGGCAATCTGTAGCAGGGCTCCATGCATCTAAGTGCTGAGCCTGAGACACTGCACAACATAATTGAGGGAAAGTATGCAATGGAAGGATGCGGGGCCTGGGCCAGAGGAAGGATGTTGGTGGGGTCAGGTCTGTGGGGATTAGTAATGCCATGGGGTAGTAAGGCCATGGGGAGACGTGAAGGAGATGACGGACCTTTCTCCTCTGTGATAGCACAACACATCCTCCTCCTCTTCCAGCATTGTCACAGGCAGCTTAGCAGTCATGACGGTAGGGTGTGGAGGGACACTGTAGGGCTGACAGGGTGTCTCCTGAGTACAAACCCTCCCTTCCAGCTGCTGATATCCAACTCCAGGGCTTCATTTCTGTATTTAGGTAACAGTGTACTTTTGATCAAGTAACTGGGGTTACTAAATCTGTAGCGTACAGCCATTTTGAATGTATTTAGATTTGCTAAAAGGAAAAGGAGAAGCAAGTTAATGTTATTTAGTGATAAGCGAGCACTAAAATGCTCAGGTACTAGAGTTGAGAAAATCGTAATGCTAGGGTTCTTGACCCGAGTATAATGAGAATCAATGGGAAGCTTGAGCAATTTTACAGTGACCCCTCCCCCTCTTGGAGGTCTGGTTGGGGTCTAAAAATTGCTCACATTGATGGAAACAGAGCTAAAATCGCAATAGGCAGGAGGCCCTCAAAATTTATAGGGGGCCAGCAGGCGGACCCCATTATTTTTAGAGGGCAAGCAGGCATTTTGTGGATGGATGAGACCAAGATAGAGCTTTTTGGTAAAGCACATCATTCTACTGTTCACTGTAAATGGAATGAGACCTGCAAATAAAAGAACACAGTAGTTAGTCAATTATGGTGGATGTTCAAAGATATTTTATTGCTGTTTTGGTGCCTCAGGCACTGGGTGCTGTGACAGCGTGCAAGGCATCATGAAATGTGAAGATTCCCAAAGGATTTTGGGTCGTAATGTAGTGCCCAGTGTCCGAGAGCTGGGTTTGCATCCTAGGCCATGGGTCTTCCAGAAGGACAATTTGTATAATAAAGAGAAACCAGGCGCACAACTATAGTCAAAGTAACAGGGAGGTGCCAAGGGGCCGGTAGTAATGAACTACATGAGCAAGAAAGAGAAAAAAGGCACTACCGTAAAAGCCCGCACACTACACCAAATAGTAATAATATAAAGCTTTATTAAGTACACCAAAACAGCAGAAAAAATGCATAAAACATAAGTAAAAACAGAGCAATAGCACCCCACTCTTCCCCTGACGAAGCCGTACGGGTTACGGCGATACGCGTTGGGTCGCACCCCGCTCTTACTTTCATCTGGGGCCCCCTTCTGGTTGGTATCTCCCTCTTATTTTGTCTGGGTCTTGATTTATATTATGGCTTGCAGCTTCAGATCTGTGCGACTCCATTTGCACATATGACAGGGCCTTTATTGCACTTACTTTTTTGTGCGGGCCTTACTATTTGTCTTTCATGGGCTATGGTGGGTTAACTATAGCATTTGTTATCGTGGCCATTACTTTGACTGGGCTATAGGTATATACTCGCCCAAACAGGATTTATGCTGGCCACTATATTAGCTGCGCTTTGCTTCCTTTTTTTTTTTTTTTTTTTTTTTTTTTTTTATATTCATGATTGCTATAGGAGGTCTTTTGCCATCTGTTATTCTTGGGGCATTACTATATATGTTTATGGTGACTATTGTATATTTATATTGATATTTTTGTTACTGTGTATTTATTGTCATCATTCTATTAACCATTGGGATTGTGTATGGTTACTATTGTATATTTATATTCATGTTGATATTTTTTGTAACTATGTATTTATTGTCATCATTCTATTTACCATTTGGATTGTGGATGTAGTGCCCTCACAGCATAGGGGGTCCAGGAGTGGGGTGCTATTGCTCTGTTTTTACTTATGTTTTATGCATTTTTTCTGCTGTTTTGGTGTACTTAATAAAGCTTTATATTATTACTATTTGGTGTAGTGTGCGGGCTTTTACGGTAGTGCCTTTTTTCTCTTTCTTGCTCTTCCAGAAGGACAATGACCCCAAACATACTTTAAGAAGCACCCAGAAATGGATGGAAACAAAGCACTTGAGAGTTCAGAAGTGGTAATACCAGCTCCAGAAGCATAAAGTCTTCCACAATAACCTCTTACATACAGATGCTACAGACAAACTGCAAATGGACATATAAAGTCAGTTAATATTGCCTACTTTATAAAAATTTTGAGTACAGATCACTGCAAAAAAAACACAAATCTGTCGATGAGTGAATGGAAAAAAGCAGCAACAAGGATTATAATTTATAAGCAATAATCCCTGTCAGGATGCCTGTCATACGCTATTCCTACTGCAACAGCTCACCCTAGATGAATTGCAGACAAGAGCAGTATTATTGCAGAATATAGAAGGGATTTGTATCGGCCCTGAAAGTATTTTTTACGTGGCAGCAACAAACACTGAAGGCGCTCAAGCAACCCTGCCAGCTTTGATGAATTTCTGAGTATACATTCCTGTAAAATTATGAATCTGTCAATGTGTGCATGGAAAAAAGCAATTAAGTTACATGTTGTGGAAAAGATGTATGTGACCAGAATGAACATTCACTTCCAGCAGATGATACCTAGCGCCTATCCCTACACTAAACGCAGCTAACAGCAGTGTTAAAAGGGAATAGAACAGATTTTACGTTGGTATTTTTTTTAGGTTGCAGCAGCAAGGATTATAATTTATAAGGCAATAATTCCTGACTAGATGCCTGTAGTACGCTATCCCTACTGCAACAGCTCACCCTATACAAATTTCAGAAAAGTGCGGTATTATTAGAGAATAGAATATATTTGAATTACCCTGAAAAAAGCCTTTAGTTTAAGGTAGCAGCATCAAGGACTGTTATTTAATCAACCCTGTTATGGAATATAGTGGAGCGTTTTGCATCTTCTCAGCCTGATATGAAGGAGGCCAAGATATTCTATACTTACTGTACTATGTCCCCTGTCCCGGCTGTGAAATCTTGGATACTTGTATGCAGTGTGAGAACTCCCTATGTGATGACCACCTGACAGCCATCAACATGGCACTGGATCATATACTGGCTCTTTTGCTTTCCAAAAATATTTCCTCATCTAGAAGATGGAGCCTCAGACAAGCAGTTTTTCTCATTACTAAGGAGTGAGTCTCCTAGACTGGTAAAGCGTATGCACTAAGTACAAGGGATGCCAAAAACTAGGAGACACTCCAATACCCCATTTGAAGAGACATAGTGGAGGGCCTCAAGAAAAATTTTTTTCCCATTATTAAGGAGTGGGTATCCTAGACTGGTAATACGCATGTACTAAATGCATGGGTTGAAAAACATTTATCCCTGGGGATATACATATATATCAAAGAATGTTAGAGGTAGACCTCTCAAAATTCTTAATGTTGACATCATAAACACCGTTAAAAAATTTACGGAGAGGGTAGCGTGATCACCCTGTTGATATGATGGTGGAGGTGTAGAAGGAGGAGGATGACACAAAAAATGAAATTGTCAAGTATATACCCATGTTTAGGTGGGAAGGGGTACATGGAAATAGATCAGAAAACATCCCACTGGATTTGAGTTTATGTTCGGCGGCTGTCATCCAGTGGTGTTGAGAAGTCTGGGCCAATCCAGCCCTTGTTCATTTTGATAAGAGTCAACCTGTTAGCATTATCAGTTGACAAGCATATGCACTTATTATTTATAATACCCCCATTGGCACTAAAAACCCGCTCTGACAAAACGCTAACTGCAGCTAGGCCAGGACCTCCAAGGCGTAGAAAGACAGTTTATGCCACTTGTCATTATCCGGGCACATTAACCCCCTTAAGTGTGGAATACTCACCACCTACGGTTCTTCTGAGGCACCGGGAGGTGAGCGGCTGCGGTGGACGGCACTCCGAGACTTGATGACAGCTTGGGACCCGAGGGAGCTTGTGAGTGCCGCGGGACACACGAGGCGGCGGCTATCTTTGTGGGCGCACGCCCAGGAGATCACAGAGCGGCGCAGCTTCTAACAACGTCGCTGGGACTCCTGCGGGCCTGGGCGGCTCTGCAGCATAAACCGACAGCACCGGAGATAGGAGGGGTGGATCGGCGGTACTGGAGAGAGGCGGCAGACATTCTGCAGGCACGCACTCAGCCAGGAAGAGTTGCTGCGCTAAGCATTATCCTGGCAGCGCTTCAGGAGAGGTGACCATTACTGCCATTCTTTAACTATATAGTGGGGATTATCGGTGTGTGCCCTGAAATATTGGCCCCGGTCTTCCCCCCAGTCTGAAGACACCTCCCTTTGTCGGCACTAGAAATTTGGAGGGCTTGGCCCCCCTCCTTGCTGCTGTCTCCGTGGGGCTGCAACCTTTCTCCTCCCCCCTGGTGCATCGAGTTTTTTAACTGATCTGACACTGCTGCATATAACCTGATCCACTGTAATTATAGGCATCCCACCTATCTTGTGCCCCCTCACAGCCCCCATATTGTCTTCCACCTCAAAGAGTCATGCAGCATTCAAAGGGTTCGGGAGCCGCCGACAAATTGAAAAAATATGCCAGAGAAGACCCTCCAGATGGTGGTCGGAACCTTAGGAACAGTTCCTCACTGGTGCCACGTAAAGGCCGTCCATCAGATAGTAATGAGGAGGGGGTACAGGAAGAACTAACTCTTAAACGAGCTTCTGAACAATTAATGCAAGCTATCTCCTTGACCAGATCTGCTCTTACAGAAAAAATAGAAGACATGCACACTGAGGTGGGCCGCTTGAGACATGATATGCAAAATATGGGAAGTCGCATTACGGAGGTGGAAACAAGAGTTTCTCAGATGGAAGATGCTATTCCCCCCATGGAGGCCAAGTTGACAAAGGTGGCTGGCTCCATAAATGCTTGGAAACAAAAAGCGGATGATCTGGAAAATAGACTACGACGAAATTACGTCCGGATTATTGGTCTACCAGAACGTTCCGAGGGCCAGCACCCTGAAAATTTTTTGGAAGATTGGCTAAAGTCCTCCTTGGGGGGTGAATTCTCCTCAACTTTCTCCGTGGAGAGAGCCCACAGGGTTCCCACGAGACCTCTCCCCCCCCGGAGCCCCCCCGAGGCCTTTCTTGGCACGCCTTCTCAACGGTAAAGATAGAGACGCTATCCTGCGTCTGGCAAGGCAGAAGAGCCCTATTAAATTTCACAATGCTACCATTTCAATCTTCCCAGACTTTTCGGTGGAGCTTCAGAAACAAAGGGCACGTTTCATGGATATAAAGAAACAACTCAGAGACCGCAATGTCATATATTCCATGATATACCCTGCTCGGTTGCGAGTGGTCTATGAGGGTACCTCTGTGTTTTTTACTGATCCAGAAGAGGCGGCTGAGTGGCTGCGAACCCACAGTGCGGCCAATGCTAAATAATTCTAATATATCTGTGCTATTAATCACAAAATGGAGCTTCCTAGGAAGGCGTCGAATTTATCAACAATATCGGACGCTGATTTCAGTGAGGATATCCCCGTTTTTTCTTATTTATAGGAGTATGGGACTCCACTCCTACACTGTTTGGTTTTTACACTGTTTTCATTTTATAGTTTTGTTAAGACTTGTTCTACAAAAAATTGCTGCCATGTTGATGTGTTTCTCCACTGTATATCAGGAATATGTTTGGCGCGACAATGTTTATAATATGCGGTTAAGGAAGCATGGCATATAATCTTACATGGTTGACCTGGAATGTGAGAGGTCTGGGATCACCTCGAAAAAGAGTTAAAGTATTTTCCCAGATAAAACGCTATCGCCCACATGTGGTAACTCTGGTTGAAACACACTTGACAAGAGATTCGGCCCGCTATGTCCAGAAACCGTGGGTACAGTGGTCTGTTCACACATTTCATACTAGCTACTCAAGAGGGGTTTCATTGTTAATTCATAAAGATGTTAGATGGGAGGTCGGAGAGATACGGAGGGACACTGAAGGGCGTTTTATCTTTGTACACGCATGGATTGATTTGAAAGAATATGTCATTATATGTATATATAATCCCCCCCCTGCTAATATGTCCAACATAAAAAAGGCACTGGGTTTTACTTTAAACTACCCGGATGCACATATTGTGTGCATGGGTGATTTTAATCTGGTTATGGATGAGGGCCTTGACAGACTCCGACTTGATGACGAGGCTCCAGGGGTGACTCTCTGCCGGTCTCGTTGATCTACATTCATGGAGGGCAGTGGATGGCTGGATTTATGGAGGGTACGATATCCAGATAAAAAAGAGTACACCTGTCATTCGTCGGTCCGGCGCACTTTATCTCGCCTGGATTATATCTTTGGTTCCAGCAATCTGGCAATTTGGGTGGAGGAGGTAGAACATGGGAATAGAGGTATTTCAGACCGCAGCCCAGTAATCCTTAAACTTAACTTTGGTTGGATGAGGCATGGGAGGGTTTGGAAACTAAATCCATTCTGGTTAAAACTGATTGGCACCAATGATAGAATTTTAGACCAACTAGACTGTTTCATAACATCCGATCCGGAGCCACAAAATATAAATATGTTTTGGGACGCTCTTAAGGCATTCATGAGAGGTTGCCTGACATCTACAATTTCCTACATTAAGCGGAAAACCTCTCGTGAAGATGATGAGATGGAAAAGCGACTGAGAGACTCAGAAAAGGCCTATATCGCTAACCAGACCAGTGTGAACAGGGCAGAGTGGTTGTTTTCCCACAGATTGTATGCGCAATACGTAGATACTAAATCTAAACGCAAACTTTTTTTCACTCGACAAACATACTTTGAACTAGGGAATCAATCAAGTAAACTATTAGCCTTCATGGTACGACAACACAATACATCAAATACTATACTTAAAATCCGGAAATCAGATGGTATAATAGTGACCTCCACGAGTGACATACTTCAATGCTTTCAGGAATATTATAAAAAGCTGTACCGCTCTCAAGGGGACCTCAATACGTCAGACTGTCTGGGTTATTTATCAGATATTGAATTTCCTGGGTTGAGCTCTGCACAACAAGCTTTTTTAGACGCAGATTTTACCTTGGAGGAAATTAATATTGCTATAGCGGACATGGCTTCTGGAAAGACACCAGGCCCCGACGGGTTTCCCATAGAAATGTATAGACAATATCGAGATCTCTTGGCACCAAGTCTTCTGAAGGTGTTTCAGGGAATTTGGAAGGGAGGGGGTTCTTTGCCAGATTCTTATTATGACGCAAATATTATAGTTTTAAAAAAGGAAGGTAAGGACCCCCTGGAATGTGGATCATATCGCCCTATCTCGTTGGTAAATGTTGACTATAAAATTTTTACTAAAATACTGGCCACTAGATTGAATACAGTAATATTAGATATAATACACCCAGACCAGACCGGATTTATGCATGGTAAACATACATCTATTAATATTAGGAGGGTCCAGTCGGTAACACAATATAGCTCACTGATATTGGAAAACAGATGGGCTTTGGCCTCGCTGGACGTGGCCAAGGCGTTTGATTCCCTTGAATGGTCCTTCTTATATGCATGTCTGCAGACATATAGATTCGGCCCCAAATTTCAAAAATGGATTAATGCAATATATATGAAACCTAAAGCCCGGATAATAATCAATAATTCCCAGTCAGATACTTTCCCCATAATGAGAGGGACCCGGCAGGATTGCCCCCTTTCACCGGCCCTTTTTGCCCTTTCTATCGAAGCATTAGCGATACTTATGAGATCTACCCCATCTATTAAAGGTATTGAGATAGCTAACCGTGTGGAGGTTGTTGGCTTATATGCAGATGACATGGTAGTATTTATGGATGATGTAGAAGAGACACTGCCACAGGTGATTTCCATCATAAATAAATTTAGTGGGTACTCAGGATTATATATAAATTGGGATAAATCCTCCTTGATGTCCCTCTCCCATGCTCCAGCAGATCATCTTGAGGAGCTATCCCCATTACCAGTAGTGTCCCACTTTAAATATTTAGGAATAAATATACCTAGATGTAGCAGACTTGATCTACAATTTAATGTTCTGCCATTATTAGATCTAGTTAAATATAAATTCACGGTGTGGGAGAAATTACCATTGTCTGTCTCTGGCCGCATAAATCTGATCAAGATGATACTACTTCCAAAGCTCAACTATTCCCTTCAGCACAGTGCAGTTCCAGTCCCCAGATCCTTTTTCTCAAATTTAAATTCCTTAATATCATCTTTTGTTTGGGGAAAATCCAGACCTAAACTTAAACTATCTACTCTGCACAGATCCAAACAGATGGGAGGTGTAGCGTTACCTAATTTTTTTCTGTATTACTTAGCCGGACAACTAAGAGCTCTGAGTGCTTGGATGCCTGGGGGTCATCTTCCAAATTCAGAAAGTCATTTGGCCCATGCTGCAAAAACGGAGTGTTTACTGGGTTTTTTGGAAATAGACAAACCTAATACCCCTAAATTGTTACCACTTCTTCGCCTAGCAAGATCGGTTTGGCGTCAGGGGAAAAAAGTCGTTCACTTTGAAAATATTATAGCCGAAATGCCATTATGGAACAATGAGTGTCTCCGGGAGCTGTTAAACCACCCATCCACCCAATTTTGGATCTCGCGCGGGATTGTTTCCATTAATAATTTATATGAACAGGATGTGTTGATATCTTTTGAACAGCTACGAGTTAAGTGTGATATTCCAAGACCCCAATTCTTTCGTTATTTGCAACTTAGATCAGCGTTACAATCATATGTATGCAGAATGGGCTCTATGTCAATAATATCATCCCTTCCGTTAATAGGGATCCTCAAATCACAGGGGCCCCAAGGTCTCATATCCACTCTATACACACATCTGTTGTCTGTGGATGCGGATTCTGCGGTATTGCCGGTTAAAGGGAAATGGAAACTTTTAATTCCAGATCTTCAGGATGAGGACTGGGAGATATTTCTAGAGTCCCCATCCAAGGTATCCCCCTCGGCTAACAATAGAATGATCCAGCTATATATAATACATCAAGCTTATTTAACCCCGTCGCGACTATTTAAAATGGGTAGGAATAGTTCTTCGGAATGTTTGAGATGTCATACAGAGGAGGCGGATTTTTCACACATGATCTGGGGTTGTCCAATTATTCAATCCTTTTGGAGTGAGGTGATATCCTTACTATCCTCCCTTGTGCATATTTCTGTCCCTTTGAATCCATTAACATGTTTATTCGGAGTACTGGATGAAGAGATATGGGGGCACCATGTACAAATTTTTTCTGAGAGAAACACTTTTTTTGGCAAGAAAAATAATAACTTTAAGATGGATGGGGAACAATAACCCGTCACTCAGAGCATGGATCGATCTGGTGAACTTAGTAATACCTTTTGAACACACACTATACCAGAATAGGGGTTGTATGGGAAAATTTGATAAGATCTGGGATATATGGAACTCATCGTACCTCACCATGTCATCACGTGATGGGTAGCCCAGCTTTACTACATTAAATGATAGAATACTACATTGGCTAGCGCCTCTTTTCAGTATTTAAATATACGATAATTACAGTGGATTTAGGTTTCTGTTTTTCGTTTTGGCAGCAAGATGGTTTTTAAAGTTTAAAGTTTTATTGCAGGTTCCTTGGGTGTACTGTAACATTCTAAAATTTCTGTGAATGAAGCTATGTAACAAGTTGTGTATTAATATGACTGGAACTATACATGTGTATTAGCTTGGTTACAATATCATGTACACCTTGTTGTGTTTTTTTTTATGTTTAATAAACGAGTTTAAAAAAAAAAAAAAAAAAGCAAGCCCCTCTTCCACTGCAGCAGAGCTCCAACAGGCCTGGTCACCTCAAGTCCCTGTGTCAATTAGAACAGTTTACAGGATTATGTCTCGAAATGGCCTCCATGGTCGAATCAGTACCTAGAAGCCAGCACTAAACAAAAGGCAAATAAAAAAACGTGTGGCATTTGCAAAGTCCCACAGCCTGCTAAACAGATGGACGCTGGAAAAGTGGCAAAACATGGATTTTTCTGATGAATCTTTAGTAGAATTACACCACAGCCGCCGCAAATACTGCAGGAGACCTACTGAAGCCCGTATGGATCCAAAATTCACCCAGAAAACAGTTAAATTTGGTAGTGGAAAGATCATGGTCTGGGGTTACATTCAGTATAGGGGTGTGCGAAACATTTGCAAGGTGGAAGGCAATATCAATAGCCTAAAATATCAAGAAGTATTAGCTACCTCTTATATTCCAAATCATAAAAAGGGTCAAATTCTGCAGCAGGATGGTCCTCCATCTCATAAATCCATCTCTACAACAAAGTTCATCCAAGCAAAAAAGGTCAAGGTGCTCAAGGACTGGCCAGCCCAGTCACCAGACATGAACATCATTGAGCATGTTTGGGGTAGGATGAAAGAGGAAGCTTGGAAGACAAAACCACATAATCTAGATGAACTCTGGGAGGCATGTAAGACTGCGTTCTTTGCTATTTCTGATGACTTCATTAATAAATTGTATGAATCATTGTTGAACCGCATGGATGCAGTCCTTCAAGCTCATGGAAGTCACACAATATATTAAATATGACTCTAATAGCACCACAACTTCATTCACCAATGTTATGCAACATATAATTGTATTTAAAGTTAATTATTTGTTTGAATATCACATTACTTTCTGTGGGTGACAAAACTTTTGTCTTGCCAAAATCTGATCATTCTGTGTCCATTAATTGATGAATATTTCTGCGTTGATGTCAATTAATTTTCTTAACCTAAACCACATTTCAGAGGGTTTCAGCTTTCAAAAGAATAATTTATACAATCAATGGATGAATTTAACGTCAGGTTATAAGCTTTTATTTACATAACATGGATAAGCGACATAACTTCTGTCAGGGAGTGTAAGTGCTGCTTACAGCAGTATGAATATTGACTATAATTAGCCCTAGTAAGGGCTGTTGTTGCAGTTGAAAGAAATATTAGGCAATGTCAACACATTGCGGATTTTGATGCAGATCTGCAGCATTTTTGGATGCGGTGGAAATGCATCAAATCCGCACTGTAGTGCATAAGCAATGTTAGTCAATGTGAAATTGAGAATTGGTGTGCACTTGCTGCAGAAAAATACATGTGGATTTGCAGTGTTTTATTTTCCACAGCATGTCAATTCTTTTTGCGGATCTGCAGCGTTTCTGCACCCATTAACTTCCATTGAGCCAGTCAATTCCAGCAGCCACAAATCTTTTTAAACATGCGGTTTTGCTGCGTATTTGACTGACTCAATGGAAGTTAATGGGTGCAGAAATGCAGCAGATCCACAAAACATTGTGTGCGAGAAACGCTGCAGATAGGGAGGAGGAAGTGTGTGGGTGGAGACTGTGTGTGGGCGGAGACGGAGACTATGTGCACATCTATCTGCGGGGGTATGAGTGTATGTGTGTGTGAGGGTCTGTGTTTGTCTGTGTGCGGGTTTCTGTGTGTGTGTGTCTGCATGTGTCCCTGTGTGTGTGTGCAGGTCTCTCTGTGTGTGTGCATGTGTCTGCGTGTGTCCCTGTGTGTGCGGGTCTGTGTTTGTCTCTGTGAAGGTGTCTGTATATGTCTGCGTGTGTCTCTGTGTGTGCGGGTCTGTGTAGGCAGGCATCGTCTGATGGGACTACTGCTCCCATCCAGCTATGAATGCTCTCACATATAACAGTGACAGCATGAGCTGATGATGGGGCAGTAGTCCCATCAGATGAGGCATGTGTTAAATAGTAAAAAAAACAAAAAAACATGCAACATACAACATAAAGTACATACTCACCAAACACCTAGCCCCCGACACCCTTGTTCTCCTGTAACAAAAATAAAATAATAAACCAACCTATACTTACCTTTCCGCCATAGTCCATTTAATAACGAGTGTCCCACGACAAACTCCCGTGTAGAACAGTGACATCGGGAGATGTCACTGTTCTGCAGGACCTCCGACGATGTACTGACAGGAGGTAATCCTTCACGGTGTATCCCTTTACCGCTGGGAGAGAGGTCACCTGAGTTCATGCTGTCACTGGCAATGCTGTGTGAGAAAATTCTCATGCAGTAATACCATAAAGTGAGAGCACGGACTCCGGTGACCTCTTCAGTGATGCACTCCAGGAGCCATTACCCCCTGTCAGTGTATCGCGGGAGGCCTATAGAGCAGTCACATCTCCCAATATGATTGCTCTATAGGAGAGATCATCATGGGACACTCATTATTAAATGGATTACATCGGAATAGGGAGTATTTGTGTTGATTTATTATATTATCTTTTTTGCTGGTGATCGAGGGCGTCGCAGGAATTAGTTGTATAGTAAAGATGGGAAAATGTGTTGCGTTTTATTTCATTAAAATACTTTATTCTGGCTGTGTCTTTATTTAACCCCTTAACAACTATATGATTAGTAATGGATAGGTGTCTTAGGTGTTTATAGACCCTTCTCCATTACTAAGCCAGGCTGGATGTCACCTTACATTACAAAGGTGACATCAATCCCCCAACTATTACCCCATGTGCCACCACCACAGGACAGTGGGAAGGGAGAAGCACCATTTCGGGGTAGCTGAGAGCTGGTGTTTGTAGCCGGGGGGGGCAAAATTCATGGCCCCTTCCAAGGCTATTAATATCAGCCCGCAGCTGACTGCATAGCCTTTTCTGGTATTAATTATAGGGGGACCCCACATAATTTTTTGGGGAGCTCCCCTATTTTAATAGCCAGTAAAGGCTAATTATACAGCTGTGAGCTGATATTAATTGCCTGGGAAGCTCAATGGGTATTATCCCCTTCCCGGGCTATAAACATTGTCTCCCAGTCACCGCACTTGGAATTTTTTTCCCATTTTCGAGTACATGACATGGTAAAACCAATAGTGCTGTTCGGAAAAAACAAGCCCTCACATGGCCATATTGATGGAAAAATAAAAAAGTTATGGCCCTGGAAAGAAGGGGAGCGAAAACCGAAAACAAAAAAAGCTCATGGGGTTAAAGGGTTAATGCAGGTAATGTGGAGGTCATATACCACAGGAGGCTTATTTAGGGAATAGTATCGACAGATATTTTTATGCTGAGGGCATTTTAATAACGCTCTCATTTTTAAGTGCACAATGCTGGGATGTGCTGCAGAAGAGGGAATATGAAGAGACGTGTTGTCGATGTGAAAAATCATCTTGGCTGGACATGATGGAGACAAAAAGAAAGAAAAGACTTAATCAGAGAAGAGGTCATCCATAAAGTACCTGAATATAAATGTTTACTTGTTGATACTCACTACGTCTCATCAGTACTGTGGTTCCTGTATGGTCTGGTAATGACTGAAAACTCACAGCATCTCTTTACCATTGTTAAGGACTTATTGGGAGTTTTAAGTTCATAAGATACAAATGTACATGGGCTTGACTTAGAAGGATTCAGATAGTCAGTTATTAATCATGTGATGTCATAGACCTAATGGAAAAGGGAATAATTATGTGGGTATAAAGGCAAAATGATTAATTGTAAGTACACAGTGCTATATAATATGATGACTCCAATATATTAAGAGGATATCAGTTTTGATAGGAGGAGGAGAAGAAGGAGTGCTTCTGGGGCATATAACTCACATCACTAAGATGATGTCTGAGTGATGTGCGTTGTCTCACTAGCACCCATAGGCTTATATGGGTGTGAGTGAGCCGAGACTCGGCCGTATGTCGGTGACAATCGCAGCATGCTGCGATTTCACTCACACACTAAAAAAAAATTCCGCAGCAATCCCGGACATGTGCACATAACCTTAAAGTTTTTTCCACAACTGGATGTGCTTAAATAACATGTCCTTATGCTGAGATAATCTTATAAATGTGCCCCAGCTGTGTACTGTGTAATGGCCGTGTCAGATTGTACAGGAGCATGGTCTGATCATACTACAGTTCCTGGGCAGGGGAGAACACAAAAGAGAGGACACAGACATGAGAGCAGGGATCACAGCTGATTCATTCTTGGAGGTAAAACATTGTTTAAAAACAGGCAGGGAAATGTTTTACTACACGAAAAGAGTCATCTGTGATTACATGCTGTAATGTCTGTGTCCTCTTTTGCATCCTCCCCTGCCTAGGAGCTGTGATATGATCAGACCATGTTTCTGCAGACACAGCCATTACACAGTACACAGCTGGGGCACATTTATAAGATTATCTCAGCACAGGGACATTTTATTTAAGCACATCCAATTGTAGAAGTTATCATTATTCCAAGAACTATTGATTAAAATGAACTTTTGTTCGTGTGAATCCCCCTTTAAGGCCAGAGTCACATTAGCGTGTCACATCCGATGCGAGACACTCAGCTGCTGCTCTGCTTTGAGTGTCAGTGCTCTGTGCTTCTGACATGAGAGAATCGGAGTACAGCTGCGAAGGAGACAGAGAAATTAATTTCTCCATCTCCTCAATTGCTGGCTTTCTAGGGAATTGCACTGCACTCAGGTGATATCCAAGTGCAGTGCAATGTTTCACATGCACCCATAGAGCTAACATAAATAAACCTCTAAAAATCCCTTTTATTATCATTTATTAAAATCAAAGGATAGTAATCCCAAACAGACAAAACGCCTAAACACTAATATTTAATCAGATAGAATAGACATGTTAACAGCACTGTAGTGAAGGACCTGATACTACATTAGACATCAACATGACCTGACATCCTTATCTAAGCCTCCTGATGAGCCAAATGGTGAAATGCGTAGAGACAGTCTAATCTACCATTACCAACAACCAACATTCTGGATGAGTACTACCTTACCGAATTTCTTTGTCTATATTGTTACCCTGTCTATTTATTTATCTATGTATGCCTCTTGAGATTTGCTAAGATATATATTTGCTGAAATACCTACTGGATATACCCTAACCAACCCATGAATATATTAGATTAGGTGTGGTTAGTGGTTGGGTGACATATAGATAATCTCAAGTGGTCTATTTTTTGACAACAGGGTATGCTCATGGCACGGCCATTGATCTAACAGATACTGTGGTGAAGGCTGACTAGGGATTACAAGGGGACAGCCTTTGTTGAGCAGGGGCGCCATGTCACCTGCGATTAGGGTGCCAACCTATGCAGAAAGGCAGGAGCCAGCTATTAAGCATTTCCAGGGAAAGGCAATTCAACCAACTAGATTTGATCTAATTGAGATATCCACACTCTTCCCCATCTCTGTGTGTCCTGTAGAGTCACTGTGGGTGGATATATTCCCCAAGGTTGGGAATGCTTTGCTATAGCATCTATATAAGTGGATTACCCCTCTTTGATTAATTGTTTTTGGTTTGGTGGTTATCAAAAATAACATAAGGATGACAGATGTTGCAGTCTAATTTGGGGTTTTAGCATTCAGCACCTGTTCATCTATCTTATTTCCTGCCTTTTCTTTCTAATATAGGATGGAATAGGGATATCAGGGACCGCCGATGAGGAGCGGGGGCACCACTGTCGTTGTTTATAGGGTCCTAACCTCCGCTGACAGGCAGGAATACAGAACAGGTCCTTCACTAGGGTGCTGTTAGCATGTCTTTTTCTATCTGATTGAATATTAGTGTCTACACATTGTGTCTGTTTGAGATTATTATCCCTTTATTTTAATAAACTATTACTAAAAGGTATTTTAAGAGATTTATTTATGTTAGCTGTTTTGGTTTAGATTTCTGGCTTCAGATCTGTTTTCTATTTTGACATGCACCCATTCACTAATATGGGTACGTGCGATTCGAATTTTGTATGGAATTACAGCATGTTGTAAGTTTTTTTGTTCAGTCCAATCGCAATCGGAGCAGGAAAAAACTCAATTGAGCACACAAGCATAGGATTAAATTGGTACAAATGTAATAAGATGAGTAGTTGGGTTGCATTTGTCCGATTTAATTGCAAATGGGAGCAAGCTCATACAGCTAGAATTGATGTGCTCCAAATGGTGTAAAAAGATATAGCAAAGGAGAAAAGGGAAAAGAAAACTTTGCTCACCAAAATATACCTGAGACCGTCCGTGCCTGGAGATCAGTGGCTGTCTACCACATGTGTGCAAATAGAAATAGAAGACTTCCCGCACAGGAAAGATGGCAGGTATAAATCAGGTCTGAATTTACCTACTAGCACATTAGACCTGTAGCAATATGTGTCTATATGGTAAGGATACCTAGGAAAGAAAAAATTCACATACACTACCGTTGAAAAGTTTAGGGTCTCCAAGACAATTTTGTGTTTTCCATGAAAACTCGTACTTTTATTAATCAAATGAGTTGCAAATGAATTTAAAATCTAGTAAATGATTTTTATTTGAAATAATATTCTCCTTCAAACTTTGCGTTCGTCAAAGAAAGCTCCCTTTGCAGCAATTACAGCATTGCAGACCTTTGGCATTCTAGCAGTTAATTTGCTGAGGTAATCTGGTGAAATTTCACCCCATGCTTCCAGAAGCCCCTCCCACAAGTTGGTTTGGCTTGATGGGCACTTTTTGCGTACCAATGGTCAAGCTGCTCCCACAACAGCCCAATGGGGTTGAGATCTGGTGACTGCGCTGGCCACTCCATTACAGATAGAATTCCAGCTGCCTGCTTCTTCCCTAAATAGTTCTTGCATAATTTGGAGGTGTGCTTTGGGTCATTGTCCTGTTGTAGGCTGAAATTGGCTCCAATCAAGCGCTGTCCACAGGGTATGGCACGGCGTTGGAAAATGGAGTGATAGCCTTCCTTATTCAATATCCCTTTTACCTTGTACAAATCTCCCAGCACCAAAGCAACCCCAGACCATCACATTACCTCCACCATGCTTGACAGATGGCGTCAGGCACTCTTCCAGCATCTTTTCAGCAGTTCTGCATCTCACAAAGGTGAGTGATCCAAACACCTCAAACTTGGATTTGTCTGTCCATAACACTTTTTTCCACTCTTCCTCTGTCCAATGTCTGTGTTCTTTTGCCCATATTAATCTTTTCCTTTTATTGGCCTTTTCCACTCAGCCTTGAAGGAAAGCATCCTGGAGTCGCCTCTTCACTGTAGACGTTGACACTGGCGTTTTGCGTGTACTATTTAATTAAGCTGCCAGTTGAGGACCTGTGAGGTGTCGATTTCTCAGACTACAGACTCTAATGTACTTGTCCTGTTGCTCAGTTGGGCAGCGGGGCCTCCCACTTCTCTTTCTACTCTGATTAGAGATTGTTTGTGCTCTCCCCAGAAGGGAGTAGTACACACCGTTTGTGGAAATCTTCAGTGTCTTGGCAATTTCTCGCATGGAATAGCCTTCATTTCTAAGAACGAGAATAGACTGGCCATTTTGAGAGTTTAGTGGAACCAACAAATGTAATGCTCCAGATTCTCAACTAGTTCAAAGGAAGGTCAGGTGTATAGGTTCTCTATTCAGCCAAACTGTTTTCAGCTGTGCTAGCATACTTGCACAAGGATTTTCAAGGGTATTCTAACCATCCATTAGCCTTCTTATGCAAGTGCATGTCTCACCTTTGTTGTAATTCCTACAAATATTAATTAGCTAAAGGTGTAAATGTAACCTTATGTTGGCTATTTGCCTGCTTGGTGACAAGTCACTTTTTCTATGCAGGTACATACATCTACACGCTGAATGGCACTGATCCTGAAGGCTACCCAGTCATATATGGTCTAACCTTTGAACCTGGATCAAAACGCTACTTTTCCATTGACTCTATCCGTGGAAATGTCACTGTGATTGAGGAACTAGACCGAGAGGTAAATTTCTGACATATATTGTACATACGACTGTGTCTTTTCAGTCGTAAAATTTCATAGGTTTTATCCACATTCAGTGTTACATAGAAGTAAAATATATTCCCTAAAGTTTTATTGTCATAAATTATTTTTGTAATTTACAGAAACAAGATGAGATTGAGGCAATTGTCAGCATATCAGATGGAATAAACAAGGTAAGGGTAATGTATTAATAAGTCTAGAATAAGTGGGGGATGAGCATCATGCAATTTATACCAGTTTACATGTATTTACATTTACATCACTTAGTTACTCACAAATTTAGCAGCTTTAGCCTGACAGATTCGCTATAATTTACAAAAGACAGTGGTGTAACTTACAGCAGAAAACTACTTATAGCAGAAATCGTTCTGGATAGATATGAATGGGAAGTGCTACTTAATAAAAGCCAGACAAATCATTCACAAGTACAATCTTAACCTCCTTTATTCTAAGCTACTAAAATGGTATTTTTATTGCACTGTGCACTAAAAAAACACTTATGTCTCCACTTGTTTGTATTCTCATTAGTGACTGATACAAATGTCAGCTTGTTTATAAACACAAGTATACATGAAATGTACCCACTTGGATACTGTGGAATATACCTAAAATGGATCTTTCAAAAGACTTCACAACACAAATGGCATAGATTACTAAATAGATATCGCTAACCTGTGTAGGCTGGTGTAATTACTTGGAAAATTTATGTCAGAATAGCTGCATTATCTTGAGTTTAATGGCTGCGAACATCTTTGACAAAATATAAAATAATTATATATTGTATTTGTTATGTTGAGTTAAACATGTTGCAATAAATTTCAATCATCCACTTTCACCCTGGTATGCAGAATGCAACTTGCTCCTAGTTTCATACTTAAAGCAAACCTGTCATCAGGATTTTGCTACGTAAAGTAAGTGAGTAAAATGATTCCTCGGGTGATGAAATCCATCTTGTGGTTCTTGTGTAATCAGTGTTAGAAGTTTTTAGTTAATGATATGCCCATGATCTGGGCCAGGACTGTAGGCAGAGTCTTATCTTTCTGCTTAAGCCAGATAAAACAAGGAAAGAACTGCCCACAGGCCTCCCCGAAGAACAAACATGTTCCTCATCATAGAGACAGAGAGACTGTTTGTGCTTCGGGGTGGCTTGTGGGCAGGTGTCTCCTTGGCTTCCCTGGCTTAGAGCAGGAAGATAAGATCTGCCTACAGTCCTGCCTTGGAGCATGGGCATTTCATTAGCTGGAAACTTCTAACACTGATTACACAACAACCACAAGATGGAATTCTTCACCCAAGGTATTATTTTAATCAGTATAACAATACCAACATGACAATGCCTGTAGTTTACTTAGCAAAATCCTGATGACAGGTTCGCTTTCACAAATTTTGAAGAGTCTGTCTCATTAATAAATACAGGCCTCCTTCAGATTTCTCTCCCTCTTTCCCCTGCAGATTCTGTAACAGTTCTCATACCTCTCTATCCCTACACAGATGCTGTTTGTGTACAGGGCCACATTTACCACTGACATGCACTAAACACTAAGAGCCCGATTTATCAAGATTGGTGTTTTTCACACTGCTCTTGATGAGGAGATGAGCTAGAGTCATGCGACCTGGATTAATGAAGAAGTGTACCTATCTTCATGCATCAGGAGAATTGAACATATGGCATTAGAGTACACTTCTGTGTTGGCAGTGCCACAAATCCGACTCCATTCCCTGCTTGAGTAAGATTTGTGACAGTAAATGCCACTTCTGATCATGCCCAGCCCAAGTGAAAATGGCACGAGAATGCCAAGTCACATTTTCTTTTAAGCGTAGCCCCATTGTGTCAAAATTATGCAATTTTCCATATGTTTTTACACCAGAATAGTGGACAAAAAGCTTTGATGTATTGGACCCTATGTCTGTTTATACTCATAGTTGCCTCTACTTCTTCTAGTGCTGCCATCTCCTTCATAAACAGTCATCTCTTTCCAGCTGTTCCCTCTTAGTGCAATGCTTCTGGTTTTTCAAATAATGTGTCTGCTGTGCTGCCCAGTCAAGAGCTGCAACACCATAGGGATAATGTGCCATAATGAAAACCCAGAGTATGGCACTGCTAATTACAAAGTATCATACTGATTGTATTCTGTAGCAAATTGTTCCACAAAATACTTAGTGCATCATATGGAATATTGCCATGTATAGTGCCCCATATAGATTTTTGGCATAAATAGTACCACTGGGTACACCACTGTATGGAATAGAACAGTCTACCATGCTACTCCACATAATGAATGAAACTCTTTTGGTATATTTTACGTGAGTGAGATCTTATGTAAATGTTTAGTGTATACATCCAGACCTTTTCCATGAAGGAACATGATGTGAACACATACTGTACATGACGTAAAAAGTGCCACATCTCTGACTGCCTGCCACACTGGCTATAAAGGATTTGCCAGAACAATAACCAGAAGTTTTTTGCTCTCAGATCTACTTTGGAAGCAGCAGCTCTGTAAGGGCTCAGTCACACTGGCAGATAATGCGGAGGAGTGCAATGCAAGAAGATCTCTTACTGCACTCTGACCAGTGTTATTTAACCCCTTTACCCCCAAGGGTGGTTTGCACGTTAATGACCGGGCCAATTTTTACAATTCTCACCACTGTCCCTTTATGAGGTTATAACTCTGGAATGCTTCAACGGATCCCGGTGATTCTGACATTGTTTTCTTGTGACATATTGTACTTCATGATAGTGGTAAAATTTCTTTGATATTACCTGCGTTTATTTGTGAAAAAAAAATGGAAATTTGGTGAAAATTGTGAAAATTTCGCAATTTTCCAACTTTGAATTTTTATGCAATTAAATCAGAGATATGTCACACAATATACTTAATAAGTAACATTTCCCACATGTCTACTTTACATCAGCACAATTTTGGAACCACATTTTTTTTTTGTTAGGGAGTTATAAGGGTTAAAAGTTGACCAGCAATTTCTCATTTTTACAACACCATTTTTTTTAGGGACCACATCTCATTTGAAGTCATTTTTAGGGGTCTATATCATAGAAAATACCCAAGTGTGACACCATTCTAAAAAGTGCACCCCTCAAGGTGCTCAAAACCACAGTCAAGAAGTTTATTAACCCTTCAGGTGTTTCACAGGAATTTTTGGAATGTTTAAAAAAAAAATGAACATTTAACTTTTGTTCACAACAATTTTATTTCAGTTCCAATTTGTTTTATTTTACCAAGGGTAACAGGAGAAAATGGACCCCAAACCTTGTTGTACAATTTGTCCTGAGTACGCAGATACCCCATATGTGGTTGTAAACCACTGTTTGGGAGCATGGCAGAGCTCGGAAGAGAAGGAGCGCCATTTGACTTTTCAATGCAAAATTGACTGGAATTGAGATGGGACGCCATGGTGCGTTTGGAGAGCCCCTGATGTGCCTAAACATTTAAACCCCCCACAAGTGACACCATTTTGGAAAGTAGACCCCCTAAGGAACTTATCTAGATGTGTGGTGAGCACTTTGACCCATTAAGTGATTCACAGAAGTTTACAATGCAGAGCCGTAAAAATAAAAAATCATATTTTTTCACTAAAAAAGATCTTTTCACCCCCAATTTTTTATTTTCCCAAGGGTAAGAGAAGAAATTGGACCTCATAAGTTGTTGTACAATTTGTCCTGAGCATGCTGATACCCCATATTTGGGGGTAAACCACTGTTTGTGCGCAAGGGAGAGCTCGGAAGGGAAGGAACGCCATTTGACTTTTCAATGCAAAATTGACAGGAATTGAGATGGGACGCCATGTTGCGTTTGGAGAGCCACTGATGTGCCTAAACATTGAAACCCCCCACAAGTGACACCATTTTGGAAAGGAGACCCCCTAAGGAACTTATCTAGATGTGTGGTGAGCACTTTAACCCACCAAGTGCTTCACAGAAGTTTATAATGTAGAGCCGTAAAAATAAAAAAAATAAAAATTTCACAAAAAAAATATTTTTAACCCCCAGTTTTGTATTTTTCCAAGGGTAACAGTTGAAATTGAACCCCAAAAGTTGTTGTCCAATTTGTCCTGAGCACACTGATACCCAGTATGTGGGGGGAACCACCGTTTGGGCGCATGGCAGAGCTCGGAAGGGAAGGAGCGCCATTTGGAATGCAGACTTAGATGGATTGGTCTGCAGGCGTCACTGTTGTGAATTTGCTTTTTGCTCCCTCTAGTGGTTACTAGTTTTTTGACTCTGGTTTTTCTGTCATTCCTTTTATCCGCACCTGGGTCGTTAGTTAGGGGTGTTGCCATATAAGCTCCCTAGACCTTCAGTTCAATGCCTGGCAACGTAGTTATCAGAGCTAGTCTGCTGTGCTCTTGTCTACTGATCCTGGTTCCAGTTATATCAGCTAAGTCTGCCTTTTGCTTTTTGCTATTTGTTTTGGTTTTGTATTTTTGTCCAGCTTGTTCCAAATCTATATCCTGACCTTTGCTGGAAGCTCTAGGGGGCTGGTGTTCTCCCCCCGGACCGTTAGACGGTTCGGGGGTTCTTGAATTTCCAGTGTGGATTTTGATAGGGTTTTTGTTGACCATATAAGTTACCTTTCTTTATTCTGCTATCAGTAAGCGGGCCTCTCTGTGCTAAACCTGGTTCATTTCTGTGTTTGTCATTTCCTCTTACCTCACCGTTATTATTTGTGGGGGGCTTCTATCCAGCTTTGGGGTCCCCTTCTCTGGAGGCAAGAAAGGTCTTTTGTTTTCCTCTACTAGGGGTAGCTAGATTCTCCGGCTGGAGCGTGTCATCTAGAATCAACGTAGGAATGATCCCCGGCTACTTCTAGTGTTGGCGTTAGGAGTAGATATATGGTCAACCCAGTTACCACTGCCCTATGAGCTGGATTTTTGTATTCTGCAGACTTCCACGTACCTCTGAGACCCTCGCCATTGGGGTCATAACAGTTTGCCAGGCCAGTATTAAATGTTTAATGCGTTGCAGAAGAGGGATTATAAGAAAGAAGATTCTGAGTTTTTTTTTTTTTTTCTTTCTTCTTCCCCTTTACCTCAGAGTGGCTATGCTTGCTGCAGACATGAATGTCCAGACCTTGATTACAAGTGTGGACCAGCTGGCTACTCGTGTGCAGGGCATACAAGACTATGTTATCAGAAATCCTAGGTCAGAACCTAAAATACCGATTCCTGAACTGTTTTCCGGAGACAGGTTTAAGTTTAGGAATTTTTTGAATAATTGTAAATTGTTTTTGTCCCTGAGACCCTGTTCATCTGGAGACTCTGCTCAGCAAGTAAAAATAGTTATTTCGTTCTTACGGGGCGACCCTCAGGATTGGGCTTTTTCGCTGGCGCCAGGAGATCCGGCATTGGCTGATATTGATGCGTTTTTTCTGGCGCTCGGTTTACTTTATGAGGAACCCAATCTTGAGATTCAGGCAGAAAAGGCCTTGCTGGCTATGTCTCAGGGGCAGGACGAGGCTGAAGTGTATTGCCAAAAATTTCGGAAATGGTCCGTGCTGACACATTGGAACGAGTGTGCACTGGCCGCTAATTTTAGAAATGGCCTATCTGAAGCCATTAAGAATGTTATGGTGGGTTTTCCCATTCCCACAGGTCTCAATGATACTATGGCACTGGCTATTCAAATTGACCGGCGGTTGCGGGAGCGCAAAACCGCAAATTCCCTCATGGTGTTGTCTGAACAGACACCTAATTCGGTGCAATGTGATAGAAAAACCGCAAATTCCCTCATGGTGTTGTCTGAACAGACACCTGATTTAATGCAATGTGATAGAATCCTGACTAGAAATGAGCGGAAAATTCATAGACGCCGGAATGGCTTGTGCTACTACTGTGGTGATTCTACACATGTTATCTCAGCATGCTCTAAACGTATAGCTAAGGTTGTTAGTCCTGTCACCGTTGGTAATTTGCAACCTAAATTTATTCTGTCTGTAACTTTGATTTGCTCACTGTCGTCTTATCCTGTCATGGCGTTTGTAGATTCAGGTGCTGCCCTGAGTCTTATGGATCTGTCATTTGCTAAGCACTGTGGTTTTACTCTTGAACCATTAGAAAATCCTATTCCTCTTAGGGGTATTGATGCTACGCCATTGGCAGCAAATAAACCGCAGTATTGGACACAGGTTATCATGTGCATGACTCCTGAACACCGCGAGGTGATACGTTTCCTGGTTTTACATAAAATGCATGATTTGGTTGTTTTAGGGCTGCCATGGTTACAGACCCATAATCCAGTCCTGGACTGGAAGGCTATGTCAGTCTCAAGTTGGGGCTGTCGTGGTATTCATGGGGATTCCCTGCCTGTGTCTATTGCTTCTTCTACGCCTTCGGAAGTTCCGGAGTATTTGTCTGATTATCAGGATGTCTTCAGTGAGTCTGAGTCCAGTGCACTGCCTCCTCATAGGGACTGTGACTGTGCTATAGATTTGATCCCAGGCAGTAAGTTTCCTAAGGGAAGACTGTTTAATCTGTCGGTACCTGAACATACCGCTATGCGTTCATATATCAAGGAGTCTCTGGAGAAAGGACATATTCGTCCGTCTTCTTCCCCCCTTGGTGCGGGATTCTTTTTTGTGGCAAAAAAGGACGGATCTTTGAGACCTTGTATTGATTATCGGCTTTTAAATAAGATCACTGTCAAATTTCAGTATCCTTTACCGCTGTTGTCTGACTTGTTTGCCCGGATTAAAGGTGCCAAGTGGTTCACCAAGATAGACCTTCGTGGTGCGTACAACCTTGTGCGCATTAAGCAAGGTGATGAATGGAAAACCGCATTCAATACGCCCGAAGGTCATTTTGAGTACTTGGTGATGCCTTTTGGGCTCTCCAATGCGCCTTCAGTTTTTCAGTCCTTTATGCATGACATTTTCCGGAAGTATCTGGATAAATTTTTGATTGTTTATCTGGATGATATTTTGGTTTTTTCTGATGATTGGGATTCGCATGTGGAGCAGGTCAGGTTGGTCTTTAAAATTTTGCGTGAAAATTCTTTGTTTGTCAAGGGCTCAAAGTGTCTCTTTGGTGTACAGAAGGTTCCCTTTTTGGGGTTCATTTTTTCCCCTTCTGCTGTGGAGATAGACCCAGTCAAGGTCCGAGCTATTCTTGATTGGACTCAGCCCTCGTCGGTTAAGAGTCTTCAGAAGTTCTTGGGTTTCGCTAACTTCTACCGTCGTTTTATCGCTAATTTTTCTAGCATTGTGAAACCGTTGACGGATATGACCAAGAAGGGCTCCGATGTAGCTAACTGGGCTCCTGCTGCCGTGGAGGCTTTCCAGGAGTTGAAGTGCCGGTTTACTTCGGCGCCTGTTTTGTGCCAGCCCGATGTCTCACTTCCCTTTCAGGTTGAGGTGGATGCTTCAGAGATTGGAGCAGGGGCCGTTTTGTCGCAGAGAGGCCCTGGTTGCTCTGTTATGAAACCTTGTGCCTTTTTCTCCAGGAAGTTTTCGCCTGCCGAGCGAAATTATGATGTGGGCAATCGGGAGTTGTTGGCCATGAAATGGGCATTTGAGGAGTGGCGTCATTGGCTCGAGGGTGCTAAGCATCGTGTGGTGGTCTTGACTGATCACAAAAATCTGATGTATCTCGAGTCTGCTAAACGCCTTAATCCGAGACAGGCCCGCTGGTCATTGTTTTTCTCCCGCTTTGATTTTGTTGTCTCGTATTTACCAGGTTCAAAGAATGTGAAGGCCGATGCTCTTTCTAGGAGCTTTGTGCCTGATGCTCCTGGAGTCGCTGATCCTGTTGGTATTCTTAAAGATGGAGTTATCTTGTCAGCTATTTCTCCGGATCTGCGACGTGTGTTGCAGAGATTTCAGGCTGATAGGCCTGAGTCTTGTCCACCTGACAGACTGTTTGTCCCGGATAAATGGACCAGCAGAGTCATTTCCGAGGTTCATTCCTCGGTGTTGGCAGGTCACCCGGGAATTTTTGGCACCAGAGATCTGGTGGCCAGGTCCTTTTGGTGGCCTTCCTTGTCAAGGGATGTGCGGTCATTTGTGCAGTCCTGTGGGACTTGTGCTCGAGCTAAGCCTTGCTGTTCTCGTGCCAGCGGTTTGCTCTTGCCCTTGCCTGTCCCGAAGAGACCTTGGACACATATCTCCATGGATTTCATTTCTGATCTTCCGCTATCTCAGGGCATGTCCGTTATCTGGGTGATATGTGATCGCTTCTCCAAGATGGTCCATTTGGTTCCTTTGCCTAAGCTGCCTTCCTCTTCCGATCTGGTTCCTGTGTTTTTCCAGAACGTGGTTCGTTTGCACGGCATCCCTGAGAATATTGTGTCAGACAGAGGATCCCAGTTCGTTTCTAGGTTCTGGCGATCCTTTTGTAGTAGGATGGGCATTGATTTGTCGTTTTCGTCTGCTTTCCATCCTCAGACTAATGGACAGACGGAGCGAACCAATCAGACTTTGGAGGCTTATTTGAGGTGTTTTGTCTCTGCTGATCAGGACGATTGGGTGACATTCTTGCCGTTGGCTGAGTTTGCCCTTAATAATCGGGCTAGTTCCGCCACCTTGGTTTCGCCTTTTTTCTGCAACTCTGGTTTCCATCCTCGCTTTTCTTCGGGTCATGTGGAGCCTTCTGACTGTCCTGGGGTGGATTCTGTGGTAGATAGGTTGCAGCGGATCTGGAATCATGTGGTGGACAACTTGAAGTTGTCACAGGAGAGGGCTCAGCGCTTTGCCAACCGCCGCCGCGGTGTGGGTCCCCGACTACGCGTTGGGGATTTGGTATGGCTTTCTTCCCGCTTTGTTCCTATGAAGGTCTCCTCTCCCAAATTTAAACCTCGTTTTATTGGGCCTTACAAGATATTGGAAATCCTTAATCCTGTATCTTTTCGTCTGGATCTTCCTGTGTCGTTTGCTATTCACAATGTATTTCATAGGTCCTTGTTGCGGCGGTACATTGTGCCTGTAGTTCCTTCTGCTGAGCCTCCTGCTCCGGTGTTGGTTGAGGGCGAGTTGGAGTACGTGGTGGAGAAGATCTTGGATTCTCGCCTCTCCAGGCGGAGGCTTCAGTACCTGGTCAAGTGGAAGGGCTATGGTCAGGAGGATAATTCCTGGGTGGTCGCCTCTGATGTTCATGCGGCCGATTTAGTTCGTGCCTTTCATGCCGCTCATCCTGATCGCCCTGGTGGTCGTGGTGAGGGTTCGGTGACCCCTCACTAAGGGGGGGGTACTGTTGTGAATTTGCTTTTTGCTCCCTCTAGTGGTTACTAGTTTTTTGACTCTGGTTTTTCTGTCATTCCTTTTATCCGCACCTGGGTCGTTAGTTAGGGGTGTTGCCATATAAGCTCCCTAGACCTTCAGTTCAATGCCTGGCAACGTAGTTATCAGAGCTAGTCTGCTGTGCTCTTGTCTACTGATCCTGGTTCCAGTTATATCAGCTAAGTCTGCCTTTTGCTTTTTGCTATTTGTTTTGGTTTTGTATTTTTGTCCAGCTTGTTCCAAATCTATATCCTGACCTTTGCTGGAAGCTCTAGGGGGCTGGTGTTCTCCCCCCGGACCGTTAGACGGTTCGGGGGTTCTTGAATTTCCAGTGTGGATTTTGATAGGGTTTTTGTTGACCATATAAGTTACCTTTCTTTATTCTGCTATCAGTAAGCGGGCCTCTCTGTGCTAAACCTGGTTCATTTCTGTGTTTGTCATTTCCTCTTACCTCACCGTTATTATTTGTGGGGGGCTTCTATCCAGCTTTGGGGTCCCCTTCTCTGGAGGCAAGAAAGGTCTTTTGTTTTCCTCTACTAGGGGTAGCTAGATTCTCCGGCTGGAGCGTGTCATCTAGAATCAACGTAGGAATGATCCCGGCTACTTCTAGTGTTGGCGTTAGGAGTAGATATATGGTCAACCCAGTTACCACTGCCCTATGAGCTGGATTTTTGTATTCTGCAGACTTCCACGTACCTCTGAGACCCTCGCCATTGGGGTCATAACACGTCACGTTACATTTGCAGAGCCCCTGATGTAACCAAACAGTAGAAACCCCCCACAAGTGACCCCATATTGGAAACTAGACCCCCCAAGAAACTAATCTAGATGTGTTGTGAGAACTTTGAACCCTCAAGTGTTTCACTACAGTTTATAACGAAGAGCCGTGAAAATTAAAAAAAAAAATTCCACAAAAATTATTATTTAGCCCCCAGTTTTGTATTTTTCCAAGGGTGACAGGAGAAGTTGGACCCCAAAAGTTGTTGTCCAATGTGTCCTGAGTATGATGATGCCCCATATGTTGGGGTAAACCCCTGTTTGGGCACATTAGAGAGCTCGGAAGGGAAGGAGCACTGTTTTACTTTTTCAATGCAGAATTGGCTGGAATTGAGATCGGACGCCATGTCGCATTTGGAGAGCCCCTGGTTTGCCTAAACAGTGGAAACCCCCCAATTATAACTGAAACCCCAATCCAAACACACCCCTAACCCTAATCTCAATGGTAACCCTAACCACACCTCTATCCCTGACACACCCCTAACCCTAATCCCAACCCTATTCCCAACCGTAAATGTAATCCAAACCTAACCCTAACTTTAACCCCAACCCTAACCCTAACTTTAGCCCCAACCCTAACTGTAGCCCTAACCCTAGCCCCAACCCTAACCCTAACCCTAGCCCTAACCCTAACCCTAACCCTAGCCCTACCCCTAGCCATAACCCTAGCCCTAGCCCTAACCCTAGCCCTAACCCTAGCCCTAACCCTAATGGGAAAATGGAAATACATTTTTTTACTTTTTTTATTTTTCCCTAACTAAGGGGGTGATGAAGGGGGGTTTGATTTACTTTGATAGCGGGGTTTTTTAGTGGATTTTTATGATTGTCAGCCATCACACACTAAAAGACGCTTTTTATTGCAAAAAATATTTTTGGTGTTCCCACATTTTGAGAGCTATAATTTTTCCATATTTTGGTCCACAGAGTCATGTGAAGTCTTCTTTTTTGCGGGACAAGTTGACGTTTTTATTGGTAACATTTTCGGGTGCATGACTTTTTTATGGCTTTTTATTCCAGTTTTTGTGAGGCAGAATGACCAAAAACCAGCTATTCATGAATTTCTTTTGGGGGAGGCGTTTATACCGTTCCGCGTTTCGTAAAATGGATAAAGCAGTTTTATTCTTCTGGTCAGTACGATTACAGCAATACCTTATTTATATCATTTTTTTATGTTTTGGCACATTTATACAATAAAAACTATTTTATAGAAAAAATAATTATTTTTGCATCGCTTTATTCTGAGGACTATAACTTGTTTATTTTTTCGCTGATGATGCTATATCGTGGCTCGTTTTTTGCGGGACAAGATGACGTTTTCAGCGGTACCATGTTTATTTATATCCGTCTTTTCGATCACGTGTTATTCCACAGTTTTATAGATCGGGTCATTACGGACGCGGCGATACTAAATATGTGTACTTTTATTGGTTTTTTTTTATTTAGATAAAGGAATGTATTTATTGGAACAATATTTTTTTTTATTCTTTTTTATTTAGGAATTGTTTTTTTTTTTTTTGCACACATGTCATTTTTTTTTTTACTTTTTTACTTTGCCCCAGTGGGGGGACATCACAGTAAAGTGACAGATCGCTGATCTGACACTTTGCTGGGCACTGTGTCAGATCAGCGTTCTGACATGCACAGCAGGGAGGCTTCCCGGCGCCTGCTCTGAGCAGGCGCTGTGAAGCCACCTCCCTGCAGGACCCGGATGCTGCCCCGTGGCCATTTTGGATCTGGGCCTGCAGGGAGGAGGAGGTAAGAGACCCTTGCAGCAACGTGATCACATCGCGTTGCTCCGAGGGTCTCAGGGAAGCACGCAGGGAGCCCCCTCCCTGCGCGATGCTTCCCTATACCGCCAGAACACTGCGATCATGTTTGATCGCAGTGTGCCGGGGGTTAATGTGCCGGGGGCAGCTGACACCCGGCCGCGCTCCCCCCGAGAGCGTGGCCGATCGCTCTGGACGTACTATTCCGTCCTTGGGAAGTAGTGCCCATTCCACATGGACGGAATAGTATGTCCAATGGTAGAAAGGGGTTAATGAGGCAGAGCATGCCACGATTGGCAGCATATCTCAGATGGCAGGCACCTATTCAATGGCGCACAAAACATTGGACTGCATTCGGATGTCATCTGATTAATCTCTCCTTCTTTTCCTCACTTGTAATCCAATTTTTGCATGCAAGAGGATCAGATCACAGTAAAATGACACTCACCTCACGCTCACAGCCAAGCGTCATTAGCATATCGCACCCAATACTCTTGATCTAGTGATCTTGGCATTAGATCAGTAAAATAATTATTTAGTCTTTAACACATTAAAATTTTCTGACGTTTTATAATGAATACTATTTAGGAACTTGATTAATTTAGCATTTAGGGAGCAAATGCCCTTTAAATCTTTAGAACTATGCATCTAATCAGTATGTCTCAGAGCCAACCTCTCAATCACATTACCTCTGATGTTAAAAGGATTGTCCAGGGTGTACAATCATAATTGTAAAATAAGTCATCAGTATGGGATTGGTGCTGGTGTGACACTCAATACACCCACCTATTAGCTGATATACAGTGGCATGTAAAAGTTTTGGCACCCCTGGTCAAAATTACAGTAATTGTGAACACATAAGCAAGTTGAAGATAAACGGATCTCTAAAAGGTTTAAATACGATACATTTCCTTTGTATTTTAAGCAAAATGAAAATACATTGTCTTTTTTTTTCATTTTAATAATTACAAAAAGAAAATGGATCAATGCAAAAAGTTTGTCGAACCTCGGAACGTTCTGTGCTCAGATAACTGTGGCCAAGGTTTCAATTCTTAATTAGCCTGTTAGGGTTATGGCTTGCTGACTATCGTCATGAGCAAATTTCCAAGCTTTATAAAAACCCAGCCCCCTCTAACCTTGTGACAAAAAAAAGCAGCCTTGGGTTCTTCTAAGCAGCTGCCTAGCACTCTGAAAAAGAAAATGGTGGACAGCCACAAAGCAGGTGAAGGCTATAAGGAGATAGCAAAGTGTTTTGAAGTAGCCCTTTCCTCTGTTAGAAATATAATTAAGAAATGGCAGTTAATGGGAACAGTGGTGGTCAAGATAAGGTCTGGAAGACAAAAAGAAGAACTCACCAACCATTAATCATGGAGGTTGATCAATCACGTTTTGGGGTTGTGTTGCAGCCAATGGCATTGGGAACATTTCACAGGTAGAGGGTAGAATGGATTCCAAGACATTCCAACAAATTCTTGATGCAAACATAACACCATCTGTATAAAAGCTGAAGTGGAAGTTATTCGAATGACCTGCCCAGCATGTTTTGCACTTTATTTGCAGCCAATGAACATGCTGGACTTGCGTGTTAATCACAGTAATGCCGGCGCCATCTTTGGTGTAGCATTTCTGTGATTGGCTGGCCTTACAGTATCATAGGGGATATTTACACATTAGGACCGGAAAGTGCATAGTGTGAGCGTAGTGTGAGCATAGGGAGAGTGAATGCAGCATATAGGGAAAGTTTGTGATTACAAAAAGCTCTTTTAAGAGCTATTAAGAGTAAAGATTAGTTCACTGCTAGGTGGAGATAACATAGGGAGAGATTTAATACAAGGGAAAGGCAGGCATTTAGGTGATATCATGAAGTTGTACGACTTCTGCAAAGCCTGCAGAGATGCGCAAATGTCACAATTTACCTGTGCCAATATTTTTTCTTACTCTGCTATTGCCATGTGCCAGAAAGGTAATATAAAAAAAAACTAATTTTCTATTTGTTAAAAAAATAGTGTATGTTTATCTAGCAGTTGTGCGACTTCTGCAAAGCCTGTAGAGATGCGCAAACGTCACAATTTAACAATGCCAATAATTTTCCTTACTCTGCTGTTGCCGTGTGTCAAAAAGGCAATATAAAAAACCTATTCACCTGCTATTTTCATGAGTCTGCTGTTGCTGTGTGTAACAAAGCTGATATCTGAAAAAAACACTCACACATTGCTAGATACAGGGAATTTGTACATACCACCTCTGTGAAAGTACTTGTGAAAAATAAAGCCAGGAAATTTTTCTTTCATAATACATTCAATATGGGAAAGAGAGACGTCAAGGAATTTGGACATGAATGTGGTGGTGTCCGCCAAGGCCATGTGAAAGATCAGAAGGTGACTGTATCTCATTCTAGCTTCCTGTCAAAATTTGGTCAGCGTGCTACCGAACCCAGACAAGTGTGAGGATGTTGTGGGTTGGATGGCAGACAAAGGCTCCAGTATTTTGACAAGTAGCACCACCAAGTCTTCCATATGGTCCAGTGTCAGTAACCAAGTGGCTGGGCCTCACAATCCTCAACCTGATCCTCCTTCCTCCCCCCTATCAAGAGTCCCAGGAGACATATGACCTCAACGCTGGCCACTCCGAGGAACTGCTTATGTTCCCTTATAATTATTCAGGCCAGTCAATGTGCAGCATTAAAGAAGGTCATAAGGAGATGGAGTGCACTGATGCAAAAACATTTGAGCACCCACAGGCAGGAGAAACCACTGTCATGATCCAGGCTGAAGTTTGTTTCTTGCTATGCTCTCCTCGATCTGGTCATGCAGGGGTTAACTTTCCTCTGCCTCATTCTGGGATCTGTTATTTCTGCACGCTGCTGTCTGGGCAAAACCGTCAATGAAAAAGACCTGGGTATATGGGTGGATGACAAACTCATATTCAGTGGCCAGTGTCAGGCAGCTGCTACAAAGGCAAATAAAATAATGGGATGCATTAAAAGAGGCATAGATGCTCATGAGGAGAACATAATTTTACCTCTATACAAGTCACTAGTTCGACCACACTTAGAATACTGTGCACAGTTCTGGTCTCCGGTGTATAAGAAAGACATAGCTGAACTGGAGCGGGTGCAGAGAAGAGCGACCAAGGTTATTAGAGGACTGGGGGGTCTGCAATACCAAGATAGGTTATTACACTTGGGGCTATTTAATTTGGAAAAACGAAGACTAAGGGGTGATCTTATTTTAATGTATAAATATATGAGGGGACAGTACAAAGACCTTTCTGATGATCTTTTTATTCATAGACCTGAGACAGGGACAAGGGGGCATCCTCTACGTCTGGAGGAAAGAAGGTTTAAGCATAATAACAGACGCGGATTCTTTACTGTAAGAGCAGTGAGACTATGGAACTCTCTGCCGTATGATGTTGTAATGAGTGATTCATTAATTAAATTTAAGAGGGGACTGGATACCTTTCTGGAAAAGTATAATGTTACAGGGTATATACACTAGATTCCTTGATAAGGCGTTGATCCAGGGAACTAGTCTGATTGCCGTATGTGGAGTCGGGAAGGAATTTTTTTCCCCATGGTGGAGTTACTCTTTGCCACATGGGTTTTTGTTGCCTTCCTCTGGATCAACATGTTAGGGCATGTTAGGTTAGGCTATGGGTTGAACTAGATGGACTTACAGTCTTCCTTCAACCTTAATAACTATGTAACTATGCAGGCAGTGTCAGTTATAGTTTCTGCCCAGGCTTGAGTGGCTGATCCCATTACTCCCTGATTTGTCCTCTGCTTGCTCACTCTTCATGCTTTCCCACTCCTGCTACCCAGCTTGACTTAATGTTTGTTCCCCATGCTCTGACCTCCTGGTATCTGACCTGGCTTGACCGCTGACTTGTTTGTCTGTTTCATGTTTCTGGCATTTCTGTTCCTGTCTGGCTTTTGTCTTCTCTGGCTTGCATCTGACCATGTTTGTTGCTGTTTCCTCTGGTACTGCATTTCCTGACCCTTAGTGACTCGGCTTGTCTGATCTTGATCTTGTCACCTTGTGGCATCTGCAATGCCGTATGGTGGTGCTACACTGTGAGTGCAACCTTTCTTCCTCCACCAGCTCCCCCTGGTGGAGGCTGGGCATACTGCGCTATGGCAGCATTACATTATAACTGACCCTAGAAATTAAAAGGGGCATTTCATTTTTTTCTCTCATCATGGATCCGATCCGTAATCTAGCGGATCCAGTGTCCAGTTTGACGCAGATGATGCGGGAATTATCTTGGAACACAGGGCTCTGGCCACATCCCAAACTCAATTACAGAAAGAATTGACTGAGACTGTCAAGGCTGTGCAGGGCACCACCTCTCATGTTGCCAGTAAGCCTGGTGATTCCATAGATGTCACTTTACACTTCCCTGAACCCTCGGTTAAGCTTCCTGTCACCTTTTCTGGTGAGAAGGATACATTTTGTGTGTTCAAGGAGAGTTGCAAATTATTATTTTCACTCAGACCTCGATCATTGGGGGATGAGTCAGCCGGTGGGGATAATTATCTCCTTACTCAGGGAGGGTCCCCAATCTTGGGCTTTCTCGCTGCCCCCTACTGCCCCTTAACGGATGTCTGTGGATAGGTTTCTTGAGGCTTTAGGATTTATCTATGATGAACCGGATCATGTCAGGGTGGCAGAGGACACTACCATGGGCCTTGCTCAGGGGAAGCTCTCAGCCAAGTGGTATTGCTCGGAGTTTAGATGATAGTCCCCGGAGGTGTCCAGAAACCACTCTGTGCTCAGGTGCCAGTTCCAGAGAGGACTGTCTGATCATCTGAAGGACACTCTGGCTCTCCATCCACCTCCTCTCTCCTTGGAGGCTATAACTCAGGCCATCCGTATGGATCGTAGGTTGCGGGAGAGGGGTGTTATACAGAGGGAAGTTCCTCTATTCCCGAGTAATCCCAATGTTACACCACATTCTGAGCCAATGGAGGTGGGGACCACCACTGTCAAGAAAAAAGAGGAGACGTCAAAAGGAAGGGAAACTTTGCTTCTACTGCAGTAGTCTGGGACACTGGAAAAAGGGCTGTCCCTCCTGTCCTCCGATCCCCAATGTGCTGGGAAATGCCTAAGTCTGGGTAACTATCAAGGAGGTTTCCCAGACTTTCAGGTACCTTTTTCCTCATTGCTTAAATTACAGTTGGAAGTGGGACTTTATGTTCAAAACTGTTGTATTCCCACTTCCGCTGTCCTTTGTGAAGCCTTTTAGAGATAATTTCATCTTCAACTTGCTTAGCTGTTTACAATAACAGTAATTTTCATCAGGGTTGGCCATACTATTACATGTCACAGTATGCTCCAGTAGCAGCCAGAAATAAACAAAGCATGGAGCAGATCACTGTAGCTCCATACATGGTTTAGTGGCCACTAACAAGAACTGCAGTTTATCTACTGCTTGTCTACAGATAGGTCAACAATATGCAAGTCCCTGACAACTCCTTTTATAAACCCTCATAGGGCAGACACTGCCAGCTGATTTGAAGAGGTTACAGCTATCTCAAAGACTCACAAATGCCTTCTATAATGTTGGCAAATTCTTCAGGGTAAATGGGACAGCGGCCAGTATTTGACTGAGTAGAATCAGTTTAGTGAACTCTTGTAGATGATTCACTAATTATATTCAAGTATATAATGTATTTGCTCTTGGACATACTGATTATAGGTATAAACATTCCCACAAATACAACTAAGTGGACACCATTATTATTTTATACTAGTCTTCATAAACCAGCTGACATTGTTATCAGCATAAATACAATGCAAACATGGAGACAATAAATACACTTTTGCTAGTACATTAATTTATTATAGTAACAATAAAGTTTTGATAGACATATTGTTATATTTATGGCCATATTTTCTTCATTTATTTATCGTTATTGATGTCATAGCTGCAGCCTGTAATTGCTGCAGAGCTGCTGAGTTCAGTGATTGGTTGCAGCAGTGATGTGAACTGTTGATGTGACATAATCTCTGCAGCCAAAACTCTGTACAATCGCACCTGTGATGGGGTGGGATATATTGAAAAGCAAGTGTACTGTCAGTTCTTGTAATAGATATTTAGACACAGTAAAAATGGACAAGTATAAGGATTTACTATGTACAATTTCCGGAGTGTTTAACCCCTTCATGATATGTGATGTAGTCATATGAGATAGTATGTATGTACTGTATAGCAGTGTTTGGAATCTGGGTGGTGGTTTATTTCTACTATATAGTGGAATAGGGAATAATGACATTTGATAACTGTATGATAGTTTTATTTAAGCTTATAATTAGAATCTATGGAGTTGAAATCAAGTAAATTT
Source organism: Ranitomeya variabilis (assembly GCF_051348905.1). NCBI lineage: Eukaryota > Metazoa > Chordata > Amphibia > Anura > Dendrobatidae > Ranitomeya > Ranitomeya variabilis. Next base: position 156,952,961 of record NC_135235.1, on the reverse strand, counting down.
CTTAGTCATTGTTGCCTTCCTTCAGATGTAATGTAGCGATTCATCCCTGCTCCAAACTTTCACATGTAAGACAAGATATAAAGCACCAGAAAGGCTATAACGCTTAAAGCGATTATCAGGGACAATGGTTATTTTGTCCTGTGGGGTTAAGAACTTGCTAACTACCTGCCTGTTCCACCAGTCAATGATTTATGCCATCACAGAGAAGTCACACCGATTCTACTTCTTTCGATGACGTTGACAGAGCAGCATCTTCTCCACTTCTCTGCTCAGTTGTCGGTACGTCACTGATGAGGTGATGCAGATTGGCAGCAGCCTAACTGCAAGGAGCCAGCTATCAATCAGCATGACATTGGCAGTGATGCCCAATTGACAGCAGAGCGTAAGAGAAGGAGCTGCACTGTTAATGTGTGGTGAAATTAAGCAGGAGCGTTACTGCTGAGCCGAAAGAGATCATCACAGGGCAAAACAGGCAGCTAGTTTTCAACTTCGTGGTTGTAAGTTCCAAGTCCCATAGGAAAAAATAACTTAAGTCCTGCATAATTCCTTTAAATTTTATTCATTTCATGTTAAAAGACAACATCATGTTTCGGCTATGCAATGCCTTTCTAAAGCCAGAACAGCTCTATTCCTGTTTGTGAATTCAGAACATCTTGCACATCCGAAACGTGATGTTACCATTTATGATAAAATAAAAGAAAAAGATAAGCTTCAACCACTTTATGACATATGATGTAAATGTACAGCGCATGGAAAGTGCAAGAAAGGTATGCAAAAACAGGGAGGACCAAAATAAGAGACGTTTTATAAAAGTATGATTAACATATGAGAAACAAACAAATGAAAAGCATTTTATAAAAGAAAACCAAACATGGCTCCCAAGAACCACAAGCCAAAACAAGCTATGATATGGTTGCTAATGGTCCCAGAACAGGATTGTGGATCATATAAAGTAGAGGCAAAAGCATGTAAACACAAAAGAGCTAGGTGGAATAATATATGAGCAAGATTCAACAGAATCAAATATAATGAAGGACAAGAAGAGGGGAAAAAGATATATCCCATATCCCATGTGTGCACTATGCTAAATGCACAATGTCCTCAAGACATATATTAATGCAAAGTATAATAGAGGCAGCAACTGAAACAAAAGTACAAAACCAACATGGACAATAGCAGGCAAAATAGCAAGTCAGAGAACCGCAGCAAAAAATACTTAGCATAAACTTTGGAATTTTTTTTACCACTTAAATAAAAAAGAACCTATACATGTTTGGTATATACAAACTTGTAATGACCTGAAGAATCATAATAGCAGGTCAGTTGTAGCATTTGGTGAACATGATAAAAAACAAAAGAAAACAATTGTGGAATTGCACTTTTTTTTGCAATGTCACTGCACTTGGATTTTTTTTTTCTTATTTTCCAGTAGAAAATATGGTACAGGTGCATCTCACCAAATTAGAATATCATCAAAAAGTTAATTTATTTCAATTCTGCAATACAAAAAGTGAAACTCCTATAATAGATAGTCATTACAAATTTATTTCAATTCTGCAATACAAAAAATGAAACTCATATATTAGATAGAGTCATTACAAAGTGATCTACTGTATTTCAAGTGTTTATTTCTGTTAATGTTGATGATTATGGCTTACAGCTAATGAAAACCCAAAAGTCATTGTCGCAGTAAATTATAATACTTTATAACACCAGCTTAAAAAAAATGATTTTAAAATCCGCAATGTTGGCCTACTGAAATGTATGTTCAGTAAATGCACTCAATGCTTGGTCGGGGCTCCTTTTGCATCAATTACTGCATCAATGCGGCGTGGCATGGAGGCGATCAGCCTGTGGCACTGCTGAGGTGTTATGGAAGCCCAGGTTGCTTTTATAGCAGCCTTCAGCTCCTCTACATTGTGGGGTCAGGTGTCTCTTATCTTCCTCTTAACAATATCCCATAGATTCTCTATGGGGTAAAAGTCAGGCGAGTTTGCTGGCCAATCAAGCACAGTGATACTGTTGTTTTTAAACCAGGTATTGGTACTTTTGGCAGTGTGGACAGGTGCCAAGTCCTGCTGGAGAATTAAATCTCCATATCTAAAAAGCTTGTCGGCAGAGGGACGCATGAAGTGTTCTTAAATTTCCTGGTAGACGGCTGCTCTGACTTTGGTCTTGATAAAACACAGTGTACCTACATCAGTAGATGATATGGCTCTCCAAACCATCACTGATTGTGGAAACTTCACACTAGACCTCAAGCAGCAGCTTGGATTGTGTGCCTCTCCACTCATCCTCCAGACTCTGGGACCTTGAAGTATCCACAATCAATGATGGTTTTGGGAGCCATGTCATCTGCTAGTGTAGGTCCATTGTGCTTGATTGGCCAGCAAACTCGCCTGACCTTATCCCCATAGAGAATCTATAGGGTATTGTCAAGAGGAAGATGAGACACCTGACCCCACAATGTAGAGGAGCTGAAGGCTGCTATAAAAGCAACCTGGGCTTCCATAACACCTCAGCAGTGCCACAGGCTGATCGCCTCCATGCCACGCCGCATTGATGCAGTAATTGATGCAAATGGAGCCCCGATCAAGTATTGAGTGTATTTACTGAACATACATTTCAGTAGGCCTACATTTCGGATTTTAAAATCATTTTTTTAAGCTGGGGTTATAAAGTATTCTAATTTATTGAGATGATGCTTTTGGGTTTTCATTGGCTGTAATCCATAATCATCAACATTAACAGAAATAAACACTTGAAATAGATCACTCTGTTTGTAATGACTCTATATAATATGTGAGTTTCACTTTTTGTATTAAAGACTAACTAAAAACTAAAGACTAACTAACTAAATAAAAACTAAAATAAATTAACTTTTTGATGATATTCTAATTTTGTGAGATGCACCTGTAAAACCAATGGCGATGTTCAAAATTACAACTCGTCCCACAAAAAAAAAGCCCTTATATGCCCATATTGATGGAAAAATAAAAAAGTTATGTCTCTGGAAAGAACAGGAGCAAAAAACAAATGCAAAGAAGGAAAATTGCCCAGGGTGAAGGAGTTGATGAATCTACAGTTTTGTTCTGTATGCCCTGCATGGGAATAGTTCTTATGCATTGCATGGTAATATTAGTTTTAGCTCACCATTTAATCACTGCAAAGAGGACATTTGGGTAATGTCCCCACATTAATACAGCAGCCTGAGCCATCTGTATTCTGTGATAGTTCCAATTATCTAAATTGTGCATTATGTGCTATTTGGGCTATTAGGAGAACATACCTTGGGATATGCTGACTTTAAATAGGACAAGTCACTCAGATGACAGATCCACTTTAAACCCTTAGGATATCTACAAAATATTAGTGATCAAAGCTACAGAGACCATAAAAGCTGAAAACACTGAAATTATGTTATGCTCTATTTTTCTGAACTTGTTACAGGTGTCTGAGAGAGTCCGAGTTCTGGTGACAGATGCCAATGATGAGAGCCCAGAGTTTCTCAACACACCTTACATTGTGACTGTTCTTGAGGTATAGTTAAACTCCTTTCATAGGTTTCTTGGTGGGCTGAAACAACAGTTTTTATTCAGTTTTCAGTGTCTATGAATGTATAGGAAATATTCAAACTAAAAGATGTTCCTAGAATAATGAGGGAATGTGTTTTCACGATCTATCAATAGACTCTGTCAATTTTCCTTAAAGGGGATGAACTACTGTAGTACTGTATATACTTGTGTATAACCCCCCTCGGCTTATACACAAGTCAATTGTCCAGAACGCTGTCGGGGGAGGGGGGGGAGCGGCGCCGGCTAACAGAAGACATCATACTCACCCTCCATCTCTGCATCTCCTTCCCTGCATCTCCCTTATCCTGGCGCCGGTGGATCACGTGGTACCGCTCATTAAGGTAATGAATATGGATGGGTATCCACTCCCATGGGCATGGAGCGCATATTAATTACCTTAACGAGCGGTACCATGTGACCGCTGAGAAGAGGAGAGACGCCGGCGCCGGGATAAGGGAGATGCAGGCGCAAGGAGGGTGACTATGATGGGGAGGGGGGGCAATGTGAGCCATGCATACAACCAGGGGAATGGTGTAGCCGAGCCATGGGGGACAAGAGAGCCGAGCCATGTGGACTGGGGGGAGCTGAGCAATGCTGGACCAGGGGAGCGATGCATACAGCAGGGGAGCCACACATACCTTTAAAGGACAGGAGGAGCCACATACCAGGACAGGACAGGGAACCATATACCAGAACAGGACAGGGGGAGCCACATACCAGGACATGACAGGGGGAGCCACGCATAGCAGGACAGGACAGGGAGAGCCACATACCAAGACAGGACAGGGGGAGCTGCAAACCAGGATCAGGGGGACAATGCATACCTGGCTTATACGTGAGTCAATAAGCTTACCCAGTTTTCCGTGGCAAAAGTAGGTGCCTCGGCCTATACTCAGGTCGGCTTATACTCGAGTATATACAGTACGGCATATAAGTTATCCCCTTATTGATCACTAATGGTGATGTGGCGGAAAAAACGAAAGCACAAAAATTTAAATTCACAGCGTCAATAAGGGGTTAATAAGAAGTTTGTACCACAGTTATCATTATGATTCCATGGTATTTAAAAAGAGGCGGTGAAGGGCGTGCTGAAAGTGGCTGGAATCAAAAGGAACTTGAAAAATCAGAGCAATTAAATTGTATTAATCCCACAGTGATTACATGTATGTTGTGTTTTCTAGGACACTCCTTCTGGCAGCAGCATTTTCCAAGTAGAGGCAGTAGACAAAGACACAGGGTCTGGTGGAAGTATTACGTATTTAGTACAGGTACTTTATTTTTTTTTTTTTACATAAAATATATTTCCTGTTTGATATTTTGTGTGTTTATATGCACATTTTATATGTAACTGTTGTAAAACACATGTTTACCTTAAAACAAACAACAGAAAAATATCTTAGACTAGTTCTGGATAGTTTTATTATTTACTGCAAACATAATTTGTAAGTTGATATTTTTGGTCAGTTAGTAATTTGTTTCTTGTAATATGCAGTAGATTAAATATTAGAATATGATTAGTTACTATCTGAAATATCCAAACGATTTGTAGCTTCAAATTTAAAACAAAAGGAAGATGGTTAAGATGTCACAGTGTGTAAGAGGTAATTATTCTCCCTGCAGAGACTGACATGTTCAGCTTGACATGCCAAGGTGAGGAGACTTTTAAACCTTGCAATGCTCCTCTGGGAAATATGCAAATTGTCTGTTCAGAGAGGAAGTGTGTATTCATCTATATATACAATTTGTGTGCGTGTGAAAAAAAATGCTGCAAAGTAAGGATGTTTTCAGAAATAGAAGTGTTAATAATTTTTTATCAACTTAAAAAAACACAAAGTGAATAAACAAAATGGAAATCTAAATTACATCAATATTTCCAAATTCAATTTTATTTTTTTATGCTACTCTAAATAATAAAAAAGAATCAACAGGTATAAAATTACAGATCTTTATATCTCTAAATGTTTGCCTGTTATTTGTTTCATACTTGCCATTTTCCTCCAGACTTTGATTGTAAAATACTGTCTGCCTCAACCTGTGCAGTAAATGTAGAAAGTTGCTTTTTTTAGGTAAAATTAGAAAGTTCTTTTTATTAAAGTGGTTGTACCAAGTTTGGAACTCATCCCCTATCCATTATGCAGGTGATAACATCTCTACTCTATTCATTCTCAGTGGGACTGCCGGAGATAGCCAAGCACTGTGCTCTACAGCATTTAGGCACACCCAATAGCAAAGGTGCGCATGCTCGGCAACTGCTCCAATCCTCATTTTCAGGATCAGTAGGGGTCCTTGTTATTGAGCCTCATGCAATCAGGAACTTATTCCCTATCTCATGGATAGGGGATTACTTTCAATCTTTGTATAACCCTTTTACGTCAGTGCTATAACATGAAATTATATTCTACATTGATCTTGAGTTCTCTACTGTACTTTATGTTTTTTCCTGTCTTGACAAGGTGTTCCAATATTTAGGCTTGTTAGGTGGACATGACGCCCAATTGCTTTTTCCTCTGTATTTGCTTTCTCTTCTTGCACTTATAGTTTTTAGTTATACAATAGCTACATCTTGTGCTACAATGTCCACAAAAATAATAACATACCTACTCCTATAGGGATGCCTAATTATACTACTTTTTGTCTGCTTAGGTTAGATTTGTAGTCATTGTAGAGACTGGCATTCTTTCAATACTGTTTCACCCTGCCCCCAAATCATTTTCCCACCAAACAGAAACACTACTTATTTAAAGGGAACCTGTCACCCCCAAAATCGAAGATGAGCTAAGCCCACCATCATCAGGGGCTTATCTACAGCATTCTGTAATGCTGTAGATAAGCCCCCGATGTATCCTGAAAGATGAGAAAAAGAGGTTAGATTATACTCACCTGGGGGGCGGTCAGATCCAATGGGCATCACGGTCCGGTCTGGGTTCCTCCTATCTTCATACGATGACGTCCTCTTCTTGTCTTCACGCTGCGGCTCTGGCGCAGGCGTACTTTGTCTGCCCTGTTGAGGGTAGAGCAAAGTACTGCAGGATACATCGGGGGCTTATCTACAGCATTACAGAATGCTGTAGATAAGCCCCTGATGCCGGTGGGCTTAGCTCATCTTCGATTTTGGGGGTGACAAGTTCCCTTTAATAATAACATACCTCTCAACTGTCCTGGATCCAGTGGGACAGTCCTGAATTTGGTGAGCTGTCCCACTGTCACGGGACATAGGGATTGTTTTCCAGTTTCAACTTCATCTGTTTCCTCAGATCACAGACACAATGTAATACAATGGTGGAGAAGGGAAACAGATAGATCCTGGCATAACTATTCTGTCTAAGTAAAGTTTAAAAGTCCTGCACTGACCTGCCAGCCATGTAACCTGAAAATGTTACACAAACCTGGATGTCTAGGTAGATTTTCAGGCATTACCTAGGCTGGCAGCATATGAGGCCAGTAACACAGGAACAAGGTTGTGTTAGGCTAGTTTCAGACTAGCGTTTACCTGATCTGCTGCAGGCTGCGGACTTCCTCCGTGAAGCCCCGCCCTCGGCCGCACCTCCGCCACTAGCTCCACCTACTTCTGCATGCGGCCCACATGCGACCTCCATACCTATCTTTAACATTAGGTACGCAGGTCGTGCGGCTGTATGCGGATGCTGCCGCATGCGTCGTTTTGACGATGCGGCGACCAGCGTAGGATGCAGCCTGTAGCATTTTTTTTTTCCGCATCGTCAAAACGACGCATGCGGCAGCATCCGCATACAGCCGCACGACCTGGGTACCTAATGTTAAAGATAGGTACGGAGGTCACATGCGGGCCGCATGCAGAAGTAGGCGGAGCTAGCAGCGGAGGTGCGGCCGATGGCGGGGCATAACGGAGGAAGTCCGCAGCCTGCCGCAGATCAGGTAAACGCTAGTGTGAAACTAGCCTTAGATAGCCATTGTTATGCTTGTATGGTGGTAGGACTTAGGCTATCACACTGTTTGTGGTGAAATGTACTGTGCAGGCATCATACTTGGTAAGGGAGACTGTGGTGGAATTATACTTTTGAGCGGAGAATTTATTGGACTGTGGGGACATTATACTCTGTGATAAGCAGAGAACCATACTTTGCATTAGGGAATGTACATTGTGGCATCATACTGTGTGTGGGGGGGAATGTAGTTTCTAGAGAGCGTGAAACTGTGTGGGGAAATAGGAGTGAGGAACAGACCTCACTCTGTGTGGGGTGATGTTGGGTCATCATACTGTGAGTGTGGGAATGTACTGGTGGGAGACATAATACTGTGTAAGGAGGAATGTAATGTGAGGTAATCATTCTGTCTGTGGATGAATGTAGTTTGTCAGCATCAGACTATGTATGTAAGGGAGCCTGTGAAGGCATTATACTGTGTGTTGGGGGGTACTGGAGAGAAACAATGAAAACAGTATTGTACTGTGTGAGAATGTACAGTAATTTGGTAGAGAGGAGCAAATCAATGTGCTGCAAATAAAAATCAAATCGAATGTCCTGAAATTCTCTGGTTTTAGAATATTCAGAACAATATTCAGAATAATTTGCAATTTGATTAATGAGATTTGCAAAAAAAATGTCAGCTCATCAATACTCCTCTTTCCCACACTGGCTGCTCTTGTCAGGCACTGCTCTACAGCAGAGCTTACGGCACTATGCAAGGAGAGCTGCAGCTGTAGATGTGTTTGTAATAAGACAGAGTTCAACTCTGCTGTACTGTGTTAGTTCTAATCATTACACTCAGCCCTGCAATGAGATCAGGTGAGCAGACCATCAGTCATTACAAGTATTACACTGGTAATGCCCCTTTTAATTTAAAATAAGCTCTGGATGCAGATTCTCAGGAAGATTTACATCCGGGCAATGGATCTTAACACCTCATTTACATTTTAAGAAAAAAGGTGGACTTCTCTGGAATAAGACATCGAATCACAGAAATTAAGATATCATTTTATTCTACTTCCTATAACCATTAATAGCACATTTTTCTTTTGTCACCCACGACAAACAAAGAGGTCAGTTTAAATATACAACTTATAATATGTATAATATCAAACAAGGTTTTTCAACTTTTTTTGTCCAGCGTGAAAAGTGTTTGTGTTACAACAATATTACTGTTTATTTATGCAAATTTCTTTCCATGGGTGAACCTACCAAGTTCCTACTAATGTAACATTCTTTTACAGCTTTTTGATGGGGTAAGATAATAGTTTTTTCTTTCTTTTATTTTAATTTAAAAACATTATATAAACATTTTACTTGTTTTATATGTGCTTTACTATGCCAGTCTGGCAGTTATACACTCCTCAACTATAGTTTTTTGGGCAGGGAGAAATCTGCTTTAACCGAAAATCTGAAAATAAATTATTACACTAAATTGTAAAAGACATTTAATGGTGCAGGTCTGTTTGGAAATGCCTGTTTAAGTTGTCATATTGGAGGAACATACACATCACACCTAATTAAAAGGCAGGCTTTCATTACAGTAGCTTCTTTGGTCATCACGTGTGCCATGCCTAGAAATTTTGGTTGATTTCATATTTTTCCAAGATTGGACAAGTGTAATACAGTTTGTTGATCCAAAATATAGACTTGTGATAATTGTCCAAAATGTACTGTACATTACATGAAAAAGTGATACCAAGATGTGGTAGAGTGAGAAAAAATATCTTCATGCCATGTTAAAAATGTGGGAGCCCCTAGCATGGCCCCTAACACGACCTTCACTGCTAGCAGCACCATCACTAGTAGAACCAAATGCACGTCACACTTGGCAGGAGTATTAATGGGGAGAATGCAGAGAGCATAATGAAATATACATCATGTGATTAAATGCCCATTCTTCCACACACTCTTCCAAATTTGAAGGTTCTGTGGGCTCCTTCTACTAACTCTGATCTTTATTTTCTTCCATACATTTTCGGATTCGGGTCAGGTGATTGGCTGGGTCATTCTAACAGTTTTATTTTCTTTTTCTGAATCCAATTGAGTTTCCTTGGCTGTGTGGTTGGGATCATAGTCTTGATAAAATGTCTACCCTTGTTTTATCTTCATCATCCTGCCTTGATACAGGTCAAATTTTGACACTTCATTAAATTTCCAGAAATCATTACAAAACCGTAACGATCTGTCCAACTTTGGAATTAGTACAATGGACTAGCCGACTCACTCCTCAACTCCTCAATGACTCTTAGCTAGAGGATTTTGTCACCTCCTTCATGACAGCTTGCCTCCGGGCCTCTGTCACATGGTATGGTTTCATTCGTAACCTTACCAGAGGCTCGGTGACAATGTTATGTCAGATCACAGATGTACAACGGGGCAGTTTCAAGAATTCATCTGTATTCCGCTGCACTAAATTCCAACCCTCCCATCTCTGTTGTTTCTAGAGAGTGTTGCTTATCTTTACCTCATTCTCAATCTTTTCCTGGGCTGGTACCAGAGGGTCCAAAGAAGATACGACCGAGTCATGTCTATAACCATACATTTATTATGGTGCACTGCGATACTTACCTTGCTTCCCGGGTCCCTCGCCATGTCCTTCCTCCTCCTATTCTGGGTCCTCGGCCATGTTGGGGATCCCGTTCCCCGCGCATGTGCGCTAGGCCGCTTAGGTCGCGGTCGTGCGCACTCCCGGCTTCTTTATGATGCCGGGTTGTACTGACCCAGAAGCACTGTCCTGCCTGTGCAGCAGCCTCCGGGTTTATCAGGTCACTTCCTGCTAGAGGAAGCACCAGATTATTATTGTGCCTTTCCGTGCTCCCTCCAGGCCCACTTAGGTTTCTGTACGTCAGGTCCCTGTACACTTCCAGTGTGTGCGTGCTCTGCTCAGTCCCTGTACACTTCCAGTGCATGCTCTGCTCTGTCCCCGTACGCTTCCAGTGTGTGCGTGCTCTACTCAGTCCCTGTACACTTCCAGTGCGTTCGCTGCTCTGTCCAGGATCCGGTACCCTCTTTGTGAACCCTGCCATGTCCTGAGTCTCGGGTTTTCTCTTTGGCTGCTCCGCCCGTCTGGTCCTTGGTGAGTACCCTGATTCTCCTTGTTGTCCTCGAGCCACCCTTCTGGCACAAACTATCGCGGTGTATCTCCCTCCTAGGCTTGCCACTAACGGTCCCTGTATAGGGGTCAGTTCCACCTGGTCAGCTCGCCTGGGAACGATCGTCACCAATGGGTCCACTCCAGGAATCATAACAGAATAATCAGGCCATGAACCCCGCTGGTGCCTCGGCTGTCACCACCTGTTAGCACTGATAATGTTTTTGAAATAAGAGATATACTAGCCAGGAGAAAGGTTAGGAGGAGAACCTTCTTTTTGATTGGAAGGGGTATGGGCCTGAGAAGAGGTCATGGGAACCACAGGAGAACATCAACGCTCCTTGTATCTTGAGGAGATCTCTTTCCAGACTTAAGAAAGGGGATGTAAGGGAGGGGGTACTATTACAGCGCACTTCGATACTCACCTTGCTTCCCAGGTTCCTCGCTGCTTCCTTCCTCCTCTTCATGGTCCTCAGCTGCGTTGGGGATGCCATTCCTCGCGTATGCACGCTAGGCTGCTTAGGTCGCATTTGCGCTCACTCTTGGCTTCTTTATGATGCCAGATTGTACTGACCTGGAAGCGCTGTCCTGCCTGGGCAGCAGCCTCCAGATATATCAGGTCGCTTCCTGCTAGAGGAAGTGCCTGATTATTATTGTGCCTTTCTGTGCTCCCTCCAGGTCCACTTAGGTTTCTGTACGTCAGGTCCCTGTACGCTTCCAGTGTGTGCATGCTCTGCTCTGTCCCTGTACGCTTCCAGTGCATGTGTGCTCTGCTCAGTCCCTGTAGGCTTCCAGTGCGTGCTCTTTTCTGTCCCTGTACGCTTCCAGTGTGTGTGTTCTGCTCTGTCCCTGCACGCCTCCAGTGCATGCGTGCTCTGCTCAGTCCCTGTACACTTCCAATGTGTGCTCTGCTCTGTCCCTGTACGCTTCCAGTGTCTGCGTGCTCTGCTCAGTCACTGTACGCTTCCAGAGTGTGTATGCTCTACTCAGTCCCTGTACACTTCCAGTGCACTCTCTGCTCCGTCCAGGATATGGTACCCTCTGTATGAACCCTGCCGTGTCTAGAGTCCTGGGTTTTCTCTGTGGCTGCACCGCCCGTCTAGTCCTTGGTGAGTACCCTGATTCTCCTCGTTGTTGTCCTTGAGCCGCCCCTCTGGCACAAGCCATCTCGGTGTATCTCCCTCCTAGGCTTGCCCCTAATTGTCCCTGTATAGGGGTGGGTTCCACCTGGTCAGCTCGCCTGGGAACGATTGTCACCAATGGGTCCACTCCAGGAATCATAACAGAATAATCAGGCCATGAACCCCGCTGGTGCCTCGGCTGCCGCTCAGAAGGAGTTGGTGTACTTGCGGGAGAATCAGACGCATATAATGTCGTTCATGAAGTCCATGGAATCTCGGTTGTCCACTTTACAGGCCTCTGATCCTGGGAATGCTTCCCAGCTTGCCAGTCTCCAACAGGAGCTAGTTCAGCAGCATGACACCCAGACTCATATATTAAGTTATATGGCTTCAGTGGATGACCGTCTGCTCTCCCTTCAGTCTGCTGCCACAGCCTCTGCCCAAGCTCAGTCTCGTAACCCTGATCCCTCTCCGCATCCTCTACCCCATCTTCGTAAACCACCTTGGTATAATGGTGACCCCAAGCTGAGTCCCGGGTTTTCTCTGTGGCTTCTCCGCCCATCTGGTCCTCGGTGAGTACCCTGATTCTCCTCGTTGTCCTTCGAGGCACCCCCTCTGGCACAAGCTATCACAGTGTATCTCCATCTTAGGCTTGCCCCTAATGGTCCCTGTATAGGGGTCTGTTCCACCTGGTCAGCTCGCCTAGGAACGGTTATCTCCATGATCCAGTGGGTCCACTCCAGGAATCATAATAACATTCCCGAACTTTCCATGCTTTTTTAGATTTGCAAGGTATGCTGGCTCTGGTTTTCTCTTCCTGGGCTGATATACCCTGTACTTCAATTCCCTGAGTTTTTCTCGGACTTCATATGGCCCTTGCCACTTGGCCATGAACTTACTTTCTGTGGTGGGCACCAAAGCCAATACTTGATCCACATTTTTAAACAATGTGACTTTGGCCTTTCTATTATTCCCTCGGCTTTGCGCTGCCTGGGCATTCAGGAGATGTTCCTTTATGATAGGCATTACAGTCGCTATCCAGTCCTGCATACTTGCAATGTCCTCTATCATGCTTTTATAAGGAGTAGGCTCCTGTTCACATGTATCTTTGGTAATGTCCAGCTGGCCCAAGGGATGTCCTCTGTTGAGGGCTGGAGCACCTCCTGAATGGCAAACATTAAAAAGGCAGCAGCATATCTCAATACTTTCCATCTTAGGCGAATATTTTTTTTTACATTGATTTGAGAGTTTTATTAAATTTCTCCATTAGACCCTCTGTCTGGGGGTAGTACATTAACGTGCTCAATTGTTTGATCTGGAGCAGTTTGCTTAATTCATTGGTCACCTTGGACGTAAAAGAAGTCTTTTGATCTGTAAGGTGGGTAGTCAAAGACTGCAAAACATGGCAACCAGCTCCTGAGCAATAAGTTTTGCTGAGGTATGATGAAGTGGAATTGCCTCCTGGTAACAAGTAGCATAATCTACTACCACTAATATGTGTTGTTGGCCATGGGCTTACTTTACTCTTGGACCTACCAAAACCTTGGTAATCCACTCAAAAGGTACCTCTATAATAGGCAGAGTAACCAGTGCCAGTGGACTACGGAAATTTGCGGTGGATGTGATCAGCTGACACTCTGGGCAATACTTACAAAACCTCTGAACCTTGGCATAAATCCCAGGCTAAAGAACCGCTGCAAAATACATTCTTGCATATTTTTAACCACTAAGTGGCAACCCAGCTGTGTTTTTGGACTACCTGGGGATAAGATTGGGGCACTAACAGCTATTCTAATAGTTTGTTCTGGATTTTTTTCAACCCAGTATAGCAAACTCTAGTCGACTGCCATACGAGGGAAAACCGACTAAGCCCCAGGTTACTGGGTCACCCTATTCATCATTATCACCCGTTCCTGTGCCAAAGCCAGTGTGGGATCCTCGAGCTGAGCTGTCCAAAAAGTACCCCTGGACACTTCCAGCTCCAGGATTGATGTGGTCTCTTTGATCTTTCCTGCCAAGACCTCTAGGGGAAAACTATTGGCTTGTACTCTTTACCTATGAAGGTGACCCATACGATTCGTATCCCTGAATTGAGATCTTTGGGTTCGTTCACGGACAGACCTTTACCAAGGAAGGGTTAGCTTTCCTCTCCCATAGGGACCAGAACAGGGGCAAGTTTCCTCCCAAAATAGTCCCAGAAGGAAGGGTCTTTACTACTTCCATTACATGTTTAATCTCCCCACATGGGATAGAAAAGATAACCTCTGCTGTCAGATACTCCCGAAGTTCTCCGTGTATACAGATAACTCTGATTTTCCCTCCAGTGGGTTTTTCCCCAGGGATCAATGACCTATGGACGAGTGTCACTAGGCTCCCTAAGTCCAAGAGAGCCTCCAACTATTGCCTGTTGACACCTGGCACAGATGGGGTTCACCAGCTGGGGCGACAGCATTCCCGGTCCAGTTGGTCTAGTTATACATTGATATTCGCTGAGCAAGCCCACAATCCATGGGATTATTGGTCACGGGGCAGTTGGCTGCCACATGTACTGGCCCTTGGCACCACCAGCATCTGATAGCGGTGGCACTGCTGGTTCTATTAGACCAACTAAGGAAACTGGGCTCCTGCTACCCTCATTCCAGGGAACCACCATAGTATGGGCTCAGTTCTGACTAACCCTAGCAGAGGTATGGGCTCAGTTCTGACTAACCCCAGCAGAGGTTTGGGTCCTTTTTCCAGGCTTATTGGCTTGAAGGAGCCGGCGTGATACCCGCAGTGGGGCAGAGTCACATACCAAGTTCTGAGAGGCCATATAGCGTACGACCAGGCTAGCCACCTGATCTAGGTTGCTCGGGTCTCCTAGCAACACCCAATGCTGTATGGCTACCAGCAGAGTTCATACCAGCCAGTTGACTATTATCCTCTCAACTTTCTGGGTTGGGCTCAAGGTCTGAGGATAGAGCCATTTTTTTATAAGATGCAGTAAGTTACTGTATATGTCTGAGACATACCAGGTCGGACCTCCACAAAGGACCATTGGTACACCCGTTAAGCACATACATAGATACTGACCCCCATATGGGCAAGGATCTCAACTTTGAGTTTCCCATAGTCCTGGGTGTTCTCCTGGCTGAGGTCAAAATATGCCTTCTGGGCATCTCCCATCAAGAACAGGCCCACCACTTTAGCCCACTGGGAGATCAGCAAACTGTCCTGCTCTGCTGTTCTCTCCCACTTTCGGGTCGTCCTCTGGACTCATCTCCCCCAGCACTCAACTGACTTTCTCCTGGGCTTCAGGATGGACCGGGGTTACCAGTGGGGGTGTCTCTCACAAGGCTGCAATCTGCTGTACTAACAGGCTGTTAGTCAGCTGCTGCTCATTGGAGAGGATCAACTGCTTCAGGAGTTCCTCCATCTTGTCTGCAGGCTGGAATTGTAGTGTTGCAGACTTAATCACAGACATGCGGTTGTCTTCTGGGCAGGGGCGTAACAACAGTCCTGCGGGCCCCGGTGCGAACTTTTGAATGGGCCCCCCCCCCCCCCCAAAAAAAAAAAAAAAATGATATACAGACACACGCATACAATGTTAAACTAAGAAGTAAATATCTATTGCAAAAAAAACATTTCCGAAAGATAAGAAAAAAGTGTTGTAAACAACAGCTTACCCTCAAAAGATGAACTTTCATGTTGCATCCCCTAAAAAGAAAAGATTGTAAGGAAAATTAGCTGACAGTCTAATACATTACCTGGAAATTAAGTTTTCATGTTAAGAATTTTTACCTACAGAAATTGGTTTTTCAGTCAGTGCTGGTCATGCTTCTTAACCAAAGCGGAACAACATAAAAACGGTTTCAAAGAATCAACTCGAACAAATGCTTAAAACGGCAAACTGTGTTCAAACAGGAACGTAATAAAACGCAATATGAATATTCTTGTCACTGTAGAAAAGGAAATGGGAACATTTATTAATTGAAATGCTTTTTGCAATTGTTGATTGCCTGCCTTCTTTGTATGATGCTTTTGTGGTACCATTCTCAAATGGTAAAGGTATTTTTTTTTTGATTAACAAGCTTAAATGCTTTATTAAATAGATTGATGCTTGCTGAAATGCCAGCCCTCCTGCATCACACTGTATGGGACAAAGCATTCAATGTGTCTGTGGGGTGATGGCTGTTCCTGCCTCTGTTTTTAACTACACTTTGCATATTCTTTGAATTTTCAATGAACAGCTATTTAGCAGTTTTCTGCAGGTTTGCAGAAAGAGTAAGAGGACATGGTGGATATAAACTGTTATAAAAGTTAAACAATCTGAAAATGAAATTTGAAAAATAAATCCAGGTGTTAAACCCTAAATATAGACACAAAGAAAGTTCAAACAGAGCAATTGTATATACCACGCAATAACTGCAGCCATTACATTTAAAAGAATTGCAGATACACAAAACCAATGTATGTGGTGGGGGGGGGGGAATGCATCCCATGGCTCCCCAATACAGTTTCACAGGGCGGTTTGAGCACCCCCCCCCCCAGCTAAACGATAATGGCACCGGCTCCTGCCGCCCGGACATACCTGGGCCGTGGGCCCGGCGATCGGCATCGCCAGGCAGCCCGGGACCTGGGAAGAGCATGGCGCACCCACATGTCGCACCCCCCACATGTCCTGTTGCTGCACGTACCTTCACCGCTCGAAGTCCCCCAGGCAGCGCGCGCGCGCCTGGCAGCCCCGCGAAAAGGAGGAGGAGGAGCCGAGGAACGTGACGCCGCACGGCCTGCCCCCACAGTGACCGGCCGCTCAGCCTGCAATTCATCCTGGCGGCGGCCCGGTAAGCTGCGCCCACGGCGGACTACCGAGGTCGCAGAGGTCGCGGCGGCACCGGGCCCTCTTTTGGGCCCGGGCCCTGGTGCAGCCGCGACCTCTGCGACCCCGGTAGTTCCGCCCCTGCTTCTGGGTATGTCTCCATTCACATTGTCTGCATTCTCCACCAAATGTAAGGCGGTAACTTTCCCACCAGTAAGGTAGCGAGGCAGTGAACCAGATAAGTTCAACATAAAGTCTTTTTTAGCCAACTTTACAAAATAAGCTGAAACCTTTTTCTTTCGGAATGCAGCTGGAATGTCCATGTACGGTTCGGTGCCGTGAGAGTCTGCACCACCGTAGGAATCTCAGGTGCATAACAGCTTTGCCCAAGTCTCTGGCTCTGGTCTGTGTTCAGCCTCACACACCCTGGCACACACAAAACCTCCAGCTTTGATGCACATGAAACCAACACCGACACACCCAACTCTTATCTGTAGGTTTAAATGTGAATTGTCGCCACTTGCAAAACCCAAACTGGATGGAAAGAACTGTCCCACTACCTTCCTACAAATCTTTCCAAAAATAAAAGCCTATGTCAGATTTCCCTAAATCTGACATGGTCAAATGCCTTACTGCAGTCCACACTTACTTTTACTTTGTGTTGTAACCACAAGCGTGGCTGTGATTACAACACTCTCCAGAGGGTTCAGAATGTTTCCAGACACAACCTGGGGGAAATGTAATGTTGCTTGTATATATGGCTCCAATAACTGCCTTCCAGTATGTAGTGTCATTATGTTAAAATACTCACCTGCTACCATCTTCTGTATTATCCAGCATCGTTCCACTCCTCTTCTCCGTGACATCACCACTAGGGTTGAGCAACTTTCATTTTTTAAAGATCGAGTAGGGTTTTGTGAAACCCGACTTTGTCAAAAGTCGAGTCGAGGGCAGTCGGCCGATTATCGCTAAAAGTCGGGGATCGACCGAAACACGAAACCCAATGCAAGTCAATGGGGAAGCATAGTCGGCAGTGAGTGGAGGCCAGGAAAACACCTACAGTGCCCATTTTAATGCCAAAAACATCCATTCTTGTTTCTGAAGCTTGTCAATCTTAATTAACTTTATAATAATAGTTGTTCATTGGAACTTGGGGGTCATTTGGCAAAAGTTGTGGGGGGTAGGGCTGGTTCAAGGTTTTAGTGGGCCCAGGAATCGTGGACTACGTCACGGCGGTGGAGCAGTGAGAGGTAAGTATTTCAACGTTGCAAGTGCTGTGATCCTGAGCAAGCAGGGGGGGCCCACTCATTCGCATTGGCACTGGCACAGGGCCCCTCAAAGTACAGCGGTGTGTTTGCACAGCGGGGGCGCCTCCCACCAGCAGCGACACTTTTGCCTACTCTGAGGGGCCCTGTGCCAGTGACGTCGCCAACGAGTATGCCCCCCCCACCTGATGAAGGAACCTGCACTTTCATCTGCACCTTCCTCTTTGTCCCTGTGTAAGGTGGTATAATATGCGGGAAGGGGAACCTTACTTTCAGCAGGGTCAGATTCTGGCTGTGTAGAGTACAAGGGGAATGTAGTGGTCTAGGTCAATGTACCAGCAGACTCATCTAGCAGTGGCTGGGCAATGGGCAGGATGAGGAGGAAACAGATATAGGGCCAAAGCATAAAGTAGGCTAAATGCAGTTCAAAATTGGTAACAGGACTAAACAGGCGGCATTGCTTTGTTCAGTGGAGTAGCAAACCTAGGAGCAGCAGACACTGTTTTAAGGGCCCAAACACACTAATAGGCCAAATGCAGTTTAATATCTGATACTTTAGGCCGAAAGCCAGAAGGTGGAAGCTCAGCTTTATTCAGTTGAGGGCAAACACCAGGGAGTGGCAGACACCGTTAGTAGGCCGTAACCAAACTTGAAGGCCAAATGCAGTTTAATATCTGATACTATAGGCCGAAAGCCAGAAGGTGGAAGCTCAGCTTTATTCAGTTGAGGGCAAACACCAGGGAGGGGCAGACACCGTTAGTAGGCCGTAACCACCAAGTTTTTAAAAAACAGCACTTAATGAGAGCCAGAAGGTTGAAGCTCAGCTTTATTCAGTTGAGGTCAACACCAGGGAGCAGCAAACAGAGGTATTATGCCCCAACCAGCACTTAAAAAAATAAATAAATAAAATAAAAAAAAATTAGAGCCAGAAGGTTGAAGCTCAGCTTTATTCAGTTGAGGGCAAACACCAGGGAGCGGCAGACACCGTTCGTAGGCCGTAACCAAAGCGTAGTCCATCATGGCCTTATTAATAGTAAATAAAATATATAACTAGGCTCTATGAACTTTTAAATAGTTTCCAGGGGTACACGGGCAGCATTGGTGTGGTCAGTGGAGGAGTATTGCAAGTAGGGACCGCAGACAGGCTATCAAAGGCCTAAAATAACAAACAATAGGCTCATGGCAGTTTTAAATCAGTTACATGGATACACAGGCAGGCACTCCAGGCAGCTTTGTGGTCAGTGGAGGAGTATTGCAAGTAGGGGCCGCAGACAGGCTATCAAAGGCCTATCAAAGGTGTGTCTGTTGTCGCCCAAACACTTCATTGCCAATACAGCCTGCTGACACTTGCCACTAGCTGTCCCATAATGGCACACCTGGTGTGCAACAGTGGCAGCTGCGGATGGAGTGGATGTGCGACTGCGGTCTGTGGACGAGCTCTCGCTTCTGCATGAGGAGGAGGAAGAGGAGGAGGGGGGGCGAATGCCTACAGCCAACTCTTTCCTTGACCGTGGGCTAGGCAGAACTGTCTCAATATTGCTGTCCCCTGTGGACCCTGCATCCACCACATTCACCCAGTGTGCCATGATGGACACATAACGTCCCTGGCCATGCCTACTGGTCCATGCATCTGTTGTCAGGTGCACCTTTGTAGTCACAGACTGCCTGAGTGCATGGACGATGCGGTCTTTAACATGCTGTTGGAGGGCTGGGATGGCTTTTCTAGAAAAGAAGTGTCGACTGGGTAGCTCGTAGCGTGGTACAGCGTAGTCCATCAGCGCTTTGAAAGCTTCGCTTTCAACTAACCGGTAGGGCATCATCTCTAATGAGATTAGTCTAGCAATGTGGGCGTTCAAACCTGGATGCGAGGATGAGTACTTCCTTTTCCTAACAAGAGTCTCATGTAGGGTGAGCTGGACTGGAGAGCTGGAGATCGTGGAACTAGCGGTGGTGCCGGTGGACATGGGTGACTGAGAGAGGGTTGGAGATGGTATTCTTGCCGATGCCCTACATGCAGTGTTTCCTACTACTAACCTGGTGATTCCCTGACTGCTTTGGCCTGGCGACGAAAGCTGCACAGATACTGCAGGTGGTGTGGGAAATGGTCGGCTTACAGGGAGGGAAGGGATGTAGCGTTGCTGACTAGCTTCATTGGCCGAGGGTGCTGCAACCTTTAGGGACGTTTGGTAGTTAGTCCAGGCTTGCAAATGCATGGTGGATAAATGTCTATGCATGCAACTTGTATTTAGACTTTTAAGATTCTGACCTCTGCTTAAGGTTGTTGAACATTTTTGACAGATGACTTTGCGCTGATCATTTGGATGTTGTTTAAAAAAATGCCAGACTGCACTCTTTCTACTATCGGATACCTTTTCAGGCATTGCAGACTGAGCTTCTTTAACCGGATGGCCACGCTGTCCTCCAACTGGTTTTGTTTTTGCCACGCGTTTTTGGCCAGATACGGGCCCGGTAGATGGAACCTGTTGTGATGTTGATGCCTGCTGCGGCTCCTCCTCCTCCGCTTCAGAACTACTGCCGCCTGCACCCTGTTCCCCCAATGGCTGCCAATCGGGGTCCACAACTGGGTCATCTATGACCTCCTCTTCTATGTCGTGTGCAATTTCGTCTGTGTCACCGTGTAAGCCGGTGGTATAGCGTTCGTGACAGGGCACCATAGTCTCCACTGGGTTTGATTCTGCCTCAGTACACTGCGAGGGCAATGTTCTGGTCTGAGTCAAAGGAACAGCATAGTAATCTGGCTGTGGCTGTGCATCTGTGCACTCCATATCCGATTCAACTTCTAATGGGCATGGCCTGTTAACTGTTTCACTGTCTAACCCAGGAACGGTATGTGTAAAGAGCTCCATGGAGTAACCTGTTGTGTCGACTGACGCATCCTTAACTGTTGTTTTTAGTGAAGGACACAAGGAAGCGACTTGTTCCTGACTGGGAGCATCCACTGACGATGCACTGCTCTGACATTTGGCACTTTCCGAGGAGGAGGCGAAAGAGCTAGAGGCAGAGTCAGCAATGAAAGCCAATACTTGTTCCTCCTGCTCCGGCTTCAAAAGTGGTTTTCCTACTCCCAGAAAAGAGAGCGTTCGAGGCCTTGTGTAGCCAGACAACGAACCTGGCTCAACAACTCGAGACTTAGGTGCTGTACTGCTTTTACCACGACCACCTGATGCTCCACCACCACTACCATCATTACCAGCTGACAATGACTGCCCACGGCCACGACCTCTTCCACTAGACTTCCTCATTGTTTGCAAAACATAACCAAAGTAACGCTATTTGTTACTGTAAAACAACTTATAAGGTGAAAGCAACGAAGATCAGCTCACCTCCTCTCAGTCCCAGCGCACGGATCATGCAGTGCTGCAAGTAGTACGAAGGAAAAGCAGAAGTCCAGCGTGGGTGATGTCCATAAAAAATAACTTTTATTCCATTTTTGTTAAAAGCACATAAATCCAAAGTCCATCTTCATATCCATAGACACAAAAACGGGTGATTCATACCAGTGACAGTCACAGGCTTAAAGTGCATTAAAATCAAATGCGTTTCAACGGTCTTGCCGCCTTACTCACAATGAGTAAGGCGGCAAGACCGTTGAAACGCATTTGATTTTAATGCACTTTAAGCCTGTGACTGTCACTGGTATGAATCACCCGTTTTTGTGTCTATGGATATGAAGATGGACTTTGGATTTATGTGCTTTTAACAAAAATGGAATAAAAGTTATTTTTTATGGACATCACCCACGCTGGACTTCTGCTTTTCCTTTGTACAACTTATAAGGTGAACTCAAACTTCTGTAGGATTTATATATACCTTTATAGGTGCCTGACACTGAAAGGAAAATCAGGCCCAATGTTACACACTAGGTTTTCTGTGGCCCAATAATTTGAGACAGATGGCACACACAGGCCCAGCACTCAAGCAGAAATGCCAATCTTAATCTCCCACTATTTTTTTTTTTTTCTTGGAGAATTTACCCTAAAAAAAAAAAAAAGGCCCAGTATTACACAGTGTTTTCGGTGCCACACAATGAGAGACAGATGCCACACACAGCAATGGCACGGAGGCAGACTTGCCAATATTTATCTCCCACTAATTTTTTTTTTTTGAAAAGGGAGAATGTACCCCCCCCAAAAAAAAATGGCCAAGTATTACACAGTGTTTTCGGTGCCACACAATGAGAGACAGATGCCACACACAGCAATGGCATGGAGGCAGACTTGCCAATATTTATCTCCCTGCAGTTATCTCAGAAAAGTATGGCAGGCAGCTATAAAAAGGACTGCTGCACACAAAAGTGTGGACAAACACACAAGATAGCTGTGCAGAAAGGAAGGAAAAACAGGATTTGTGCTTTGAAAAAAGCAGTTGGTTTGCACAGCGGCGTACACACAGGCACAGCAACGCAGCTATCAGGGTCATGGAGCCTTCTAGTGCAGCCCAATTAGCTACAGCGCTGAGGAAAAAAAAATGTAGCTTCCACTGTCCCTGCAATCAAAAGGTGGTGTTGGACAGTGGAAATCGCTACAGCACATGCGGTTTGTAGCTTTATGTACCCTGCCTATCACTATCCCTGCTTCCGAAGAAGCTGCAGCAACCTCTCCCTACGCTCAGATCAGCAGCAGTAAGATGGCGGTCGGCGGGAACGCCCCTTTATAGCCCCTGTGACGCCGCAGAAAGCAAGCCAATCACTGCAATGCCCTTCTCTAAGATGGTGGGGACTGAGATCTATGTCATCACGCTGCCCACACTCTGCGTCCACCTTCATTGGCTGAGAAATGGCGCTTTTAGCGTCATTGAAACGCGACTTTGGCGCGAAAGTCGCGTACCGCATGGCAGACCCCACACAGGGATCGGCTCGGTTTCATGAGACGCCGACTTTGCCAAAAGTCGGCGACTTATGAAAATGAACGATCCGTTTCGCTCAACCCTAATCACCACTCTTCAGACTCTTCAAGTCACTCTATTCTCTATGTGTGAGCCAGAAGTCTCTTTTACAATGTAAGCCTATGGAGCTGTGTTCTGATGCCCCATAGGCTTGTTTTGTAAAGCCACTTTTGGGTCGCACAGAGCACTGTGTGACCTGAACAGTCTGAAGAGTGGAGCGGCGCTGTATCCCGAAGAAGGTGAGAGAAGATGAGTATATTAACGCACAAAATAGTACCTACACATATACAAAGTCTTAGGGAAAATGGGGCTTCTTTATTGTGTTGTCCACTTCTTGTCTCACACCATAATAGTGTACTATACGGTAGAAGAAACTACCTAGTGCTCCAAGAGTAGTAGTCTTCCCTATGTGCTCCCACACAGTGTTGAAGCGCGCACTGTGCGCATCTTGGAGAGCAATGTTGCACGCTGTGGACGCAGGACGCAGTTGAAAGTGGTGGTCACTCAGAAACTGGTTCCTTCCCGTATACTTAGTTCTAGTGATGCAACTGGTTTTGGGCTTATTTTACAGTGGCTCTTCTAGAGAAATGTGATCTACATTCATATTAGGCATTATACCCGTAGTATTAATTACATTATATTAAGTCTCTTGTGATGTCCCAATAGGTTTCTTTTCTTACCATGCAAAAATGTTAACAAGCAGAAAGGAAGTTTAAAAATTATAGTTACTGTAAGTGAAGCAGTGAGTATATAGAGTTAGTTTTATCAGCAGTGTCCTAAGCATATATAACACTCTAAAAAAAGATCATTTATGACACTCATAACACCTTTATTTTCAGAACTCGCATAGCGCCAAATTCACAGTGGATCGTCATAGCGGTGTTCTTCGTATCAAAGCCGGGTTGTCATTGGACTTTGAAAAAACAAGAACTCATTTTGTCACAGTCTTAGCCAAGGTAGGTCCTTTGTTTTATTAACTTGAATATTCACATGGCGTTTGGTGTATGCATTGAAGGTATTCCCCAACAAATGCAACTGTATAGCTATGCACAATGCATGTGGAATACAAGTGGCCCACTGTATAGAAAATGGCAATATGCAATTTTCTGAACAAAATTTTGGCCTTCATGGGGAAAAAAAGGGGTCTTTGGCTGCATAGGATGTGTGCACCAGAAGCTTTGCATGTGCAAATGTTGACTGAAAATACAATGCAAATTCAGTTTAAGAGACAAAAAGGCACAAAAGACGATATAGTCTGGTACATGGTAGGGGGTGTCAACAGTGGCATTCTCAAAGCAAAATCATGAGTGAAATAATTGGTGTTGTTTGGTATTTTGAATGTGTAAACAACTGTGTTTATTATAGTGTTTTTTATAAGCAGTGCACAGTACAAGGAATTAAAGTGAAGGCTCTGGTGCCTGACTCAAGACATGATACATCAGCACCCCACCTTACTTGTCTCCCACTCCTTCCCAATCTTTTGCACCTACAACTAATTTTTCTATGATATGTTGGTTTGAGAAAACTCACAGACAGACTGCAGACATGTGTCTTCCGATGCTTTGGTCCCTTATCCCTGAACACCAATCTATATATATAATTGTCTAAGGGGTACTTCCGTCTTTCTGTCGGCAACTTCCGTCACGGAAATTCCGCGTCGCTGATTGGTCGCGCCAGCTGCCTGTCATGGCGCTGATTGGTCGCGCCAGCTGCCTGTCATGGCTGCCACGACCAATCAGTGACGGGCACAGTCCGATTAGTCGCTCCCTACTCCCCTGCAGTCAGTGCCCGGCGCCTGCTCCATACTCCCCGCAGTCACCGCTCACACAGGGTTAATGCCAGTGGTAACGGACTGCGTTATGCCGCGGGTAACTCACTCCGTTACTGCCGCTATTAACCCTGCGTTATTACTATTGATGCTGCCTATGCAGCATCAATAGTAAAAATATCTAATGTTAAAAATAATTTTAAAAAAATCATTATATACTCACCTTCCGCCACCTTTCCCGCTCCTTGCGATGCTCCGGTGACCGCTCCATGCAAGTGGCAGGTTCCAGTGCCAAGGATGGTATGTTAGAAGGACCTGCCATGACGTCATGGTCATGTGACCACGACGTCATCACAGGTCCTGCGAGAAGGACCTTCCGTGATGTCACGGTCATGTGACCGCGACGTCATCACGGTCATGTGACCGCGACGTCATCACGGTCATGTGACCGCGACGTCATCACAGGTCCTGCGCTCATACCAACCCTGGGACCGGAAGCTGCCGCATGCACCGCACACAAGGCCAGGACTTCAACGGGCCTTCGGAAGGTGAGTATATGTTTATTTTTTAGTTTAAGTCTGTACACTACGTGGCTCTGTGCTGTATACTCCGTCACTGTGCAATATACTACGTGGCTGGGCAATATACTACGTTCGTGGCTGGGCAATATACTACGTGGCTGGGCAACATACTCCATCGCTGTGCAATATACTACGTAGCTGGGCAATATACTACATACGTGGCTGGGCAATATACTACGTGACTGGGCAATATACTACGTGGCTGGGCAATATACTATGTTGCTGGGCAATATACTATGTGACTGGGCAATATACTACGTCGCTGGGCAATATACTACGTAACTGGGCAATATACTACGTGGGCTGTGCAATATACTATGTCACTGGGCAATATACTACGTCGCTGGGCAATATACTACGTGACTGGGCAATATACTACGTGACTGGGCAATATACTACGTGGCTGGCCAATATACTACATGGCTGGGGAATATACTACATGACTGGGCAATATACTACGTGGGCTGTGCAATATACTACGTCGCTGGGAAATATACTACGTTGGCAGGCAATATACTACGTGACTGGACAATAAACTACGTGACTGGGCAATATACTACGTCGCTGGGCAATATACTACGACAATGGGCAATATACTACGTGCCTGGGCAATATACTTGTGACTGGGCAATATACTACGTGACTGGGCAATATACTACATCACTGGGCAATATACTACGTGGCTGGGCAATATACTACATGACTGGGCAATATACTACGTGGCTGGGCAATATACTACGTGGCTGGGCAATATACTACGTGACTGGGCAATATACTACGTGACTGGGCAATATACTACGTCGCTGGGCAATATACTACGTGGCTGGGCAATGTACTACGTGGCTGGGCAATATACTACGTGACTGGGCAATATACTACGTGACTGGGCAATATACTACGTCGCTGGGCAATATACTACATGGGCTGGGCAATATACTACGTGACTGGGCAATATACTACTTCGCTGGGCAATATACTACGTGGCTGGGCAATATACTACATACGTGGCTGGGCAATATACTACGTGGCTGTGCAATATACTACATGGCTGGGCAATATACTACGTACGTGGCTTGACAATATACTCCGTCGCTGTGCAATATACTATGTGGCTGGGCAATATATTACGTACGTGGCTGGGCAATATACTACGTGACAGGGCAATATACTACGTGGCTGGGCAATATACTACATGACTGGGCAATATACTACGTGGCTGGGCAATATTTTACGTACGTGGCTGGGCAATATACTACATGGCTGGGCAATATACTACGTGGCTGGGCAATATACTACGTAACTGGGCAATATACTATGTGGCTAGGCAATATACTACGTGGCTGGGCAATGTACTACATGACTGGGCAATATACTACGTGACTGGGCAATATACTATGTCGATGGGCAATGTACTACGTGGCTGGGCAATGTACTATGTGGCTGAGCAATATACTACGTGACTGGGCAATATACTACATGACTGGGCAATATACTATGTCGCTTGTTGTGAATTCTGTTCTCGAACTCCCTCCGGTGGTTATGAATGGTACTTTGGCGAGTTCTGTCCATGGACTCCCTCTGGTGGCTGTGAGTGGAGCTGCTGGTTCTGAGGTTCCTTCCTCAGCTGACCTCGTTTAGTCCTAGGCTGGCTGCTCTATTTAACTCCACTTAGATCGTTACTTGATGCCAGCTGTCAATGTCCTAGTACTGGTTCAGTTCTCTCTTGGATCTTTCAGATGACCTGTCTACTCCAGCAAAAGCTAAGTCCCTGCTAGCTTATTTGTTTACCATTGTTTTCTTGTCCAGCTTGCTATCATGATTCTGCCTTGCTAGCTGGAAGCTCTGGGATGCAGAGTGGCACCTCCACGCCGTGAGTCGGTGTGGGGTCTCTTTTGCACACTCTGCGTGGTTTTTTGGTAGTTTTTTATGCTGACCGCAAAGATACCTTTTCTATCCTCAAGTCTGTTTAGTTAAGTCTGGCCTCCTTTGCTGAAACCTATTTCATTCCTGTGTTTGTGACTTCCATCTTAACTCACAGTCAATATGTGTGGAGGGCTGCCTTTCTCTTTGGGGGAATTTCTCTGAGGCAAGTTAGGCCTTATTTTCTATCTTTAGGGGTAGTTAGCTCTTAGGCTGTGAAGAGGTGTCTAGGCAGAGTCAGGTACGCTCCACGGCTATTTCTAGTTGTTGTGATAGGATTAGGGGTTGCGGTCAGCAGAGCTCCCACTTCCCAGAGCTTGTCCTGTATTACTAGTTTGCTCATCAGGTCATTCCTAGTGCTCCTAACCACCAGGTCATCATAACAGTCGCTGGGCAATATACTACGTGGCTGTGCAATATACTACGTGGCTGGGCAATATACTATGTACGTGGCTTGGCAATATACTCCATCGCTGTGCAATATACTATGTGGCTGGGCAATATATTACGTACGTGGCTGGGCAATATACTACATGACTGGGCAATATACTACGTGGCTGGGCAATATACTATGTGACTGGGCAATATACTATGTCGCTGGGCAATATACTATGTGACTGGGCAATATACTACATGGGCTCTCCAATATACTATGTGACTGGGCAATATACTACGTGACTGGGCAATATACTACGTGGCTGGGCAATATACTGTCACTGGGCAATATACTACGTGGCTGGGCAATATACTATGTCACTGGGCAATATACTATGTGGCTGGGCAATATACTACGTCGCTGGGCAATATGCTACGTGACTGGGCTATATACTACGTGACTGGGCAATATACTACGTGGCTGTTCAATATACTACGTCGCTGGGCAATATACTACGTGACTGGGCAATATACTACGTGACTGGGCAATAATATACTATGTCACTGGGCAATATACTATGTGGCTGGGCAATACACTACGTCGCTGGGCAATATGCTACGTGACTGGGCTATATACTACGTGACTGGGCAATATACTACGTGGCTGTTCAATATACTACGTCGCTGGGCAATATACTACGTGACTGGGCTATATACTATGTGACTGGGCAATATACTACGTGACTGGGCTATATACTACGTGACTGGGCAATATACTACGTGGCTGTTCAATATACTACGTCGCTGGGCAATATACTACGTGACTGGGCAATATACTACGTGACTGGGCAATAATATACTATGTCACTGGGCAATATACTATGTGGCTGGGCAATATACTACGTCGCTGGGCAATATGCTACGTGACTGGGCTATATACTACGTGACTGGGCAATATACTACGTGGCTGTTCAATATACTACGTCGCTGGGCAATATACTACGTGACTGGGCAATATACTACGTGACTGGGCAATATACTACGTGGCTGGGCATTATACTACGTGAACATGTATATTCTAGAATATCCGATGCGTTAGAATCGGGCCACCATCAAGTGGTAAATAAATGTCTACTCTTTTCCCCGTGTGAAAATGTAAAATCTGGGGCTAAAGCACTACTGTTGTGGTAAAAATGTAATCATTTTTCTTTTCTTCACTGTTCAATGGTGTAAATTTCTGTGACACGCCCATGGTGTCAATATGATCACTGCTTCCCTAGATTAATTTAACGAGAGGTGTAGTTTGTAAAATGTGTTCATTTAAGGAAGGGTTCTGCTGTTCTGGCACCACAGGAGCCAGGGGCAGACACTGACAGTGAAGGGCCCCTGTGCTGGACTTTTTATGACTCATTCAGATGATTGTGTATTTGGTCATGTACTGTCCGTTGAGCTTGAGCAGCATGTAGAATCAGTCATCGTACAATTTTTCATACATATTGACGATCTGTGTGAAAAAAATTGCAGCATGTAACAGTCTGGTCTGTTTTATAAAGCAGGCTAGTGCCTGTCAATTGCAGGCAGCCATTGTGCTGGTTTGCCATGCCCACAGAACCTGTCACAGTTGCAATTTGCGGACATGACTGGCACTTCTGTCAGGCGACCACTGCTGACAAAATGTTATTTTAAGTGGTTGTCCATTACTCAAATAACCTTGTGTCATCCATCCAGCATGTTCCCCCAGTAACATAACTACACTTAGGGCTCGCTCACATTGTCGTGTAACATTATCTACTGGGATCTCATGTTTTATTGGATAGTACTCGGACCAGTGTTGTACTATGGGCAGTGCTGAACAGCACTTTTTTTTCTTATGCCGATTCGGCATGAGAAAAAAATTGAAGCATGGTGAGATTGCCTCCGATATTCAGATCACGCGCACCTATACACTTCCATTAGTGCATGTGAAACATTGTCAATCTGATTACCGCAGACAAAGGCAATGGCAAAGATGGAGATATTATGTTCACCATCTTCTGCACACCTGTGATCCGATTCTCTCACGCAAGATTATCGGATCACACTAAGGTGACACTTAGAGCACACCCTGACAGAGTTTGTTCTGAGTAACAATATCATAATCAGCTGTTTTCTGTCGCATGAGAAAATTTACTGCCATGTGACACCTGACTTATACTCATCTCTAGTGCGGCGCTGTTCAAGCAGTGTCGTCACTCACTCTTCCAGGGCTCACGTGACATTATGTATCACAATTCTTGCGGCCAATCAGCGCTGGCTTCACTATGCCTCATCACTTGGAAAAGTGATTGACAGGTTGGTCACACTTGTCAAGCATAGCGCTTGACAAGTGTGACCAACTTTTTACTATTGATGCTGCCTATGCAAAAGATAGAATGTTAAAAATAATAAAAAAAAAAAAAAATGGTTATTCTCAACTTCCGACAGCCCCCGATGTCCTCAGCGGCGCTACCGGTACGTTCTGTTCCCAGGGATGCATTGCACAAAGGACCTATGTGACGTCATGGTTGCATGACCGCGATGTCATCCCAGGTGATTCACGCAATGCATCCCTGGCAACGGAAGCTGCCGGGTGCACCGCTGAGAGGCAGGAGGACTCCGGGGGCCATCAGAAGGTGAGCATATCCTTATTTTTTATTTGAATTCTTTTTTTTACATGAATATGGATCCCAGGGACTGAAGGAGAGTCTCCTCACCTCCAGATCCTGGGTACCATCTGCTCATGGTGGGCATAGCCACATGCGGAGAGTGAGCAATCCTATTGTGGCAGAATAGCCGCGATTCCGCAGAAATAATGAGCATGCTGCGAATTTTACCGCTATGCGATTCCGCAGTGGAAAAATCCGCAGCATGGGCACAGCAACTGCGGAATCCCATAGGATTGCAATTTTTAAGCGTTTTTAATTATTTCCACTGCGGCAAAAAAATGGCAGAAATGCATAAAACACGCAACGTGGGCACATAGCCTGAGAGTCAGCTTGAGTTTTTTTCCTGCAGTCTTCTGAATCTTGTCTCCTGTATCACAATTCCAGCTGCAGCAGCAAGAGGAGAGCAAGGGGCATCATCCAGTGTCTTTTGCAGAGTGCAGCAGAGCAACGCACCCCCTCTATCTGCAAATGACTTAGGAACAGCCCCCTTCCTCTCCACGTAGTGTTCATGTTACTGCTGGATCTATGATTAATCATAAAGTTTAAGCGGTAGTCCAGGCCCCCTTTTCTCTGGAGCCCCTGTGCAGCTGTACTGGCAGTATGTTTGCCCCTGTCAGTCATGGCACCTGCAAATGATACCAGCCAAATCTGCACTACAATAGGGCTCTCCTTCCTTTCTGTGCTTTCCATTGAGTCTGAAAAGTATTTTCCGATTACATGTAGAGTATTGGCGAATTCAGATGACATTGCACAACAAACTGCGAGGTTCATTTTTTCCTATTAGCCCTTATAAAAATTAAAAACTGTGGGTTAAAATAATATTTAAGTTAGGAAAATGTAATTATTCTTTCTTCAGCGCCCAATGGTATAACATTCTATGAGGCATATGTGGTATAAATATGCTCACTGCACCCCCAGATGAATTTATTGAGAGGAATAATTTGTAAAATATGGTCACTTATGGAAAGGTTCTGCTTTACTGGCACCTCAGGGGCTCAGCCAATGTGACTTGGCACCGTCAAACCATTCCAGCAAAATCTGAACTCCAATATGGCCCCTCTTCCCTTCTGAACTTTCCATTATGCCTCAAAAGTAGTTTTTGACCGCATATGGGGTATTGCCATACTTGGAGAAATTGCAATTGTACTGCCCATTTTCTCATATTATCCCTTTTGAAAATTAAAAACTTAGGGCTAAAGCAACATTTTTGTGGTTCTTCAAATGTGACATGACGTTTGCAACCTATTCTAGCCAAAATGGCATCCTGTCCCTTATGAGCCGTGTGCCCAGACTGTGATTTTTTTTTTACTACTCAAAGTTATACATTTCTGTGATGCACTTGTAGTTCAAGATGTGCACCACACCACTAGATAATTTTCTTGAGTGGTGTAGTGTCCAAAATAGGGTCACTTGTGGGGGGTTCCATTTGTTAGGCACATCAAAGACTCTGTAAATGCAACACGGTGTTCACTAACTTTTCAAATCTTGCATTCCAAAAGTCAAATGATGCTCCTTCCCTTCCGAGTCCTGCCATGCACCCAAACAGTAGTTTTCCCCCACATATGGTGTATTGGCGCACACAGAAGAAATTGAGCAACAAATTGTACAGTATTGTCCATTTTCTTACCCTTGTGAAAATAAAACTGTTCTGACTAAAGCAACGTTTTTGTAGCAAAAATATGATTTCTTTTATTTTTACCGCTCAAGGTTATACAATTCTTTGAAGTACCTGTGGGTTCAAGGTTCTTACCACACATCTGAATTCCTTGAGGGGTGTAGTCTGCAAATTGGGGCCATTTGTTTTCACTTTTTAGGCACATCAGGCACATCATCTGCAAACGTGACATGGCGTCCGCTATCTATTGCAGTCAGTTTTGCATTTCAAAAGTCAAATGGTGCTCCTTCCCTTCCAAGCTCTGTCGTGCATGCAAACATTACTTTTCCACCATATTGCACAACAAATTATATGGTCCATTTTCTACTGTTACCCTTGTGATAATGCAAATTATGGAGCTAAAGTTACATTTTTGTGGGAAAAAGTGATATATTCATTTTTTCCTTCCATATTGCTTTAATTCCTGTGAAGTACCTGAAGGGTTAATAAACTTTTTGAATGTGGTTTTTAGCACTATGAGGGGTGCAATCTTTAAAACGGTGTCATTTTTGGGTATTTTCTGTTACTTAGGCCCCTCAAAGTTACTTCAAATGTGATGTGGCCCCCCAAAAAAAAAATGGTTTTGTAAAGTTTGTTGGAAAAATGAAAAATTGCTGATAAACTTTTAACCCTTCTAACTTCCTGACAAAAAATTATTTTTTAAAAATGATGTTGATGCAAAGTAGACATGTGGTAATTGTTATTTAGTAACCAGTTTTGTGTGATGTAACTATCTGGTTTAAGAGCGTAAAAATTGAAAGTTTGAAAATTGAGAAATTTTTGCCAAACTTTTGATATTTTCACAAGCGCAAAAATATCTACTTAAATTTACCACTACCATGAGGTACAACATGTCATGGAAAAAAGTCTCAGAATCACTGGGACATTTGAAACTTTCCAGAGTTATTACCACATGAAGTAACACTGGTAAGAATTGTAAAAATTGGCCTAGTCTGAAAAGGAAAAACAGGCTTTGACGCAAATCTGCTAATTTTGCTGTGTCGCCACATGAGAGAACATGACTGCTATGCAAGGCTGAACCAATAGACTAATTAATTCTGCTCTATTTTAATATTAACATATTAGTTATAATTATTATTTAATATTAATTATATCATCTAATATTGAGCAGAAATAAGCTGACATCTCCCTATATAAACCAGATATTGAAGCTTGTGGGAAATAATTTGCATATTTCTGGTGCATTCTGGGAAGAGTGAAGAGTTGCCACGAGTCTGAAGGATCTTTGGTTGTAGCAGGATAGAGTTGCTTGAAGAGAATCACAAAACTGCATGCCGGCAAATATTTACAGCCATTCCACAGAAATTTGTTTTGTTAAATATGGAGAAGGATATGGAGTTTTACAATGTGTGCTATATGTTTACAGAATTGGCAGAGGAAAAGACAAACTTTACGTGCCAGAAATGCAAGCTTGTGACTGTTAGAGGAAAAGGTGCAAAGAGTTCAAGAGAAAATAGCTATACCGAAGCTCATCAAAGAAGATGATTTCCTTGACTGAGCAGAATGTTCCAAGAGAAGAACTTTTCAGTGTTCCCGCAGAAGATAATAACAGAGTAGAAAAATCTATTCAGAATGTTTGAAAATAAGCACCTTTCAATGTACCTACAGAAGAATATTGGATGCATGTGACCCAAAGAAGAAGGAGAATGAGGAGGCAGTCAGCACCCATACTGCTGAAGAACTGCTACCAGGGGCTCTCATGCAGGACAACTAGGAAGATGTACCTAAAAAAAGCTTTGTCCACAAAGAATAACCCAGTAAGAAATCAGAAGCCTCTTGAAGGGAAAAAAGAGCTATGGTGAAGAAGAAAAAGAGAGTGGTGGTCATTGGGGATTCCCTACTGAGAGGAACAGAAGCCGCTATCTGTCGACCGGACAATTCTTCACGAGAAGTGTGCTATCTTCCAGGTGCCTAAATCAAAGATGTGTCTGATAGGGTATCAAGAACTCTTCAGTGCTAAATACAACTATGCATGTCCATTGATACATGTAGGATCAAATCACAAAGCAATAAAGGACCTGGAAACTATAGGCAGTGACTCTGAAGACCTAGGCCAGAAAGTGAAGGAATTGGGAGCACAGGTCATCTTCTCATCCATCCTCCCAGTGGATGGACATAGACCACGGAGATTGAACAGGATTCTACAGGTGAAACACTGGCTATGTTGATGTTGCTGGGAGCAACATTTTTGGTTTCTTGATCATGAAGTGAATTACCTGTTTAAAGGACTCCTTGCTAGTGATGGGTTGCATCTTATGAAAATAGGAAAACACATATTTGGTAAACGCCTTTCTCCACTCATCAGGAGAGCTTTAAACTATAGCAATATGGGATGAGAAATATACAGCCATGAAGAAATATACAGCCAATGAATTCTTTTGAGAATTCTGCTATTTGAAGTGGAAATTACAAGCAAAAACAACAAATTCTGAATGAAAATAGAGGAGCAAGAGAAGCAGACTACAAACTAAAATGTGTCTATACAAATGCACATTGCATGGAAACAAATAAGGAGAATTGGAGCTTCTAACACAGGAAGAAGATATGATGTCATAGGCATCACATAAACTTGGTGGGATAATACACATGCTTGAAATACAAACCTTGAATGCCACAATATATCTATTATAAAGAGGATTAACAAGAATAAAGGAGGTGTTGCTTTGTATGTTTGGAAAACGTATATCTCCACAGAGATCCAAGCTTCAGAGACTGGTAGCTCTGTAGAAACAGTTTGGGTATGAATTCAAAGATAGAAGAACAGAAAGGACACTATTGTAGGTGTTTACTGTAGGCCACCTGGGCAGACTGAAGATATGGATGAGCATTTACATCAGATGTCTCTATTCTCAAAAAAGTACGACATACTGATCATGGGAGATTTTAACTATCCAAAAGTACTGTGTCTAGAAAATTCTTATCTTCTCTTGCTGACATTTTTATCTTTCAAAAGGAAGGAGAGAGAACAATAGCATTTCCAATCTTAGACCTACTTCATACCAACAAGGAGGAAATAGTTGAGTTAGTAAAGGTGGCTGGTAATTTAGGCAGCAGCAATCATGCTATCCTTGAATTTTGAATTACAAGAGGAGGAAGACCAGCGAGGACTCAAACTTGCAAGGGAGACCAAAAGACGTAAAAAAGGATTTGGGGGTACGTCAAAAGCAAAAGAAAAGTCAAAGATGCTATAGGATTTTTACAGGATGAAAAAGGTGAAGTGGTGAAAAATGTTATTGAGAAAGCTGAACTTTTAAATTCCTATTTTGCATCTGTATTCTCAAAAAAAGAAAATGTAACATCAACTGATCTTCACGGTGCCATAGAATGAATAAAAGAATCCACACTATCCATAAACAGAGAGATTGTGAAGGAATGCTTAGCTAATTTAAATGAATTCAAATCTCCTAGTCCGGATGAATTACATCCTAGGGTACTGATAGAGTTAGTAGAGGAAATTGCAGAACCACTAGCCAGAATATTTTAAAAATCCTGGAAAACAGGAGAAGTCCCAGAAGATCGGAGAAGGGCATATGTTGCTCCTATCTTCAAAATAGGAAAGAAGACAGAGCCAGGAAATTACAGGCCAGTGAGCCTTACTTCTATGCCATGAAATATATTTGAACAAGTTATTAAACATTATTTATGTAAGCACTTGGATAAGAATACAGTAATTTACCAAAGCCAGCATGGGTTTGTAGCAAACAAGATATGTCAGACTAATCTAATTTTCTTCTATGATGGAATCACTGACTGGGTGGATCAGGGAAATGCAGTAGATATAATATATCTTGGACTCAGCAAAGCATTTGATAAAGAATCTCATACTATCCTTATTGAAAAAATGATGAAGTATGGGATTGACAAGGCTAGGGTTAGGCGGATTCATTACTGGCTCAGTCATCATACTCAAAGAGTGGTAATAAATGGTTGCACATCTAATTGGAAAAGTGTTTCAAGTGAGGTGCCATAAGGCTCTGTTCTGGCCCCAGTATTGTTCAAAATTTCTATAAATGATCTAGATAAGGGAACTGAAGGTAAACTAACCAAATTTGCAGACGATGCAAAGCTATGAGGGGTATCAATCACTAGAAAAGACAGAGAAAAGATTCAGAAGGATCTAAGGAATGGTATTTAACAGTAAGAAATGCAAGATTTTACATCTGGGCAAGAAAAATGAAAATTACATCTATAAAATGGGAGGAATAGAACTATGCAACAGGACCTGTGAAAAAGACTTGGTTATACTAATAGATCACAGACTGCACATGAGTTAACAGTGTGATGCAGCAGCAAAAAAAGCAAACACAATTCTAGGATGTATTAAGAGACACATAGAGTCTAGATCACGTGAAGTAATTATCCCCCTCTACTTCTCTTTGGTCAGGCCTCATCTAGACTACTGTCTCCAGTTCTTGGTGTCACATTTTAAAAAATACATTGAAAAACTGAAGCAAGTTCAGAGGATGGTAAGCGGACTGCAAAGTATGTCCTAAGAGGAACAGTTAAAGGATCTGGGAATGTTTAGCTTGGAAAAAAGAAAGCTAAGAGGAGACTTAATAGCTGTCTACAAATATCTGAAGAGATGTCACAGTGTAGAGGGATCATCATTGTTCTCATTTGCACATGGAAATACGAGAAGCAATCGAATGAATTTGAAAGGGAGAAGATACAGGTTAGATATTAGAAAAAACTGTTTGACAGTGAGGGTGATCAATAAGTGAAACAGGCTGCCATGAGTGGTGGTGAATTCTCCTTCAATGGACGTCTTCAAACAGAGGCTGGACAGACTTCTGTCCGAGATGATTTAGTGAATCTTGCATTGAGCCCAGGGGTTTGGACATGATGACCCTTGTGGTCCCTTCCAACACTAGCATTCTATGATTCTATGATACCGTATGAACTTACACACAGCCTAACTGTATACAGTATAAACCCCATCACAGTTCCACTATATAAAGTATGAGCCCCCACATAGCCTCTCTATATACAGCATGAGGCCCGACATAGCCCTATTATACAGTATTAACCATTTCTGACATCGGACATAATCTGTCCATGTGACCTGGGCCTAGTTGACCATGGACGGAATATTACGTCATTTTTTTTTAATGCAACACTGCGACCGAAGTCATCCTGGGGGGTGTCGCCACCCTCCCGCACTTGCGATCTTTGTGATTGGCTGCATTTCTCATTGATTCAGTCAACCAGATTGCCTGAAACACTAATGTCCCAGCCAGACGTCAGCTGAACGGACTCTGATTGGCACGATCACGCCAATCGCGGGGCACAGCCACAGTTTGACCGTGCTGTGTCCTGCTTGTGACCTGCCTAGGATTGGAGCTGTAAGAGCACCGATCCTTGGCCAGTGCAACTTGGCAACATCAGTCATGGCCTGGACCCGCTGATTGGCGCTATCAACGATTACATTGATGGTGCCAATCACAGGGCACAGTGGTGATGTGACCACGCTGTGACCTGGCTGTGACCTGCCTAGGATCGGAGCTGTGAGCTCCGATCCTAGGCTGTTGTCTGGCAATGCCAGCATCACCAGGTGCAGCTCTGATTGGTGTGATTGATGTGATTATCGACCGCACCAATGATAGGGCACAGCAGCGGTATGACTCCTTTGTGACCTGTCTGTGCCCGCACTGCAGGTCCTCACACTAGCTGAGGATTCCTGCAGAGCGGCCACGCTATGGGATCTGCTGCTGTGCTGGGCCTTGTGGTGCCACAGAAGCCTGTGACACCAAAATCCCTGCTGAAGAAAGAAGAAAGAACAGAGAAGAAAGAAGACAAGGCAGAAGAAAGAAGAGACAACAAGTGTAAGTGTTTTGATCCCTGTTCCTTCCCGATCTCTCTTCATCCAACCCACATATGTGGTATCAGCGTACTCAGGACAAATTGCACAACAAGTTTTGTGGTCCATTTTTTCC
This sequence comes from Ranitomeya variabilis, assembly GCF_051348905.1. Lineage (NCBI taxonomy): Eukaryota > Metazoa > Chordata > Amphibia > Anura > Dendrobatidae > Ranitomeya > Ranitomeya variabilis. The sequence continues at coordinate 156,915,323 of NC_135235.1, read as the reverse complement.
AGTTACCCTTGGAAAATAAAAAATTGTGGGCTAAAATATATTTTTGTGGAAAAAAATGATTTTTTATTTTCATGGCTATACATTATAAACTTTAGTGAAACACTGGAGGTTCAAAGTGCTCACCACACATCTAGATACGTTCCTCGGGGTGTCTAGTTTCCAAAATGGGGTCACTTGTTGGGGGTTTCCAGTGTGTAGGCACATCAGGGGCTCTCTAAACGCGACATGGCGTCCAATCTCAATTACAGCCTATTTTGGTTTGAAAAAATCAAATGGCGATCCTTCTCTTCCAAGCTCTGCCCTGCGCCTAAACAGTGTTTTTTCCCCTTATATTGGGTATCGGCATGTTCAGGATAAATTGCATTATAAATTTTGAGGTTACATTTTTTTTTACCTTTGTGAAAATAAGAAAAAATAGTCTAAATTTACATTTTAGTGAAAAAAAGTTAAATGTTCACTTTTTCCTTTCACATTCCATAAATTCCTGTGAAGCATCTGAAGGGTTAATAAAGTTCTTGAATGTGGTTTTGATCAGCTTGAGGGATGCAATTTTTAGAATGGTGTCAGTTTTTGGCATTTTCTGCCATATAGACTCCTCAAAGTGATTTCAAATATGAGGTGGTCCATAAAAAAAATGGTTTTGTAAATTATGCTGCAAAAATGAGAAATCGCTGGTCAAATTTTACCCCTTATAACTTCCTAACGAAAAAAAAAATTGTTTAAAAAAATTGTGCTGATGATAAGTAGACATGTGAAAAATGTTATTGACTATTGTGTGGTCCTTTGGAAGTGCATTGAGCTGTTGGTTGGGTTAGTGCAAAAGGAAACAAAAAAATCTCTTTAAATCTATCCTATTCCTAGCGAGTGTACATGAGCTGAGTGTGTCCGGAGCGTAAAAGCGAACGGACGTAAGTGTGTGACTTGTGATTCAGTGACTTTGGATTTAGGCTATGTGCACACGTTGCAGATTTGCCTGTGGAATTTTCTGTGCGGATTCTGCATCTCTTGGATGTGCAGAAAGCGCAGGTCAAAATCTGCACGTTTTTTATGCAGATTTTGTGCGTTTTTCTTGCGGATTTGCTGCAGATTTTGTGCGGATTTCATGCGTTTTTACTCCTGCGTTTTCCTATAATGGAATGAGTGCAGAAACGCTGCAGAAATGCACAAAGAAGTGACATGGTCCTTTTTTTAATCCGCTGTGGATTCCGTGAGGAATTTTCCGCACCATTAGCACAGCGTTTTTATTTTCCCATTGATTTACATTGTACTGTAAATCACATGCGGATCCGCAGTAAATCCACAACGTGAGCACATAGCCTCAGGTAGTTTGCAAGGGAGGAATCATTGAATTGCTGTTTGCGTTTTATTAATGCTTTATATTTCGTTTTATTTAACATTTGTCTGGTGCAATCCCCATTAGGAAATGTGCTCCACTATTGTTAATGCCATCCAGTGCACATCTTGCCACATGTATGCAATCCTTGAATAGCCAGTCGAGGGTGCATACTGCTGTGCGAGATGTGAGTACTTTGTGCATTTGGAAGCCCAGGTACTGTATCTAAATGTGCAGCTGGCAACACTGAGATCCATTGACAATATTGAAAGGAGTCTTCTGCTCACTGAGCAGACGCTCAATGGGATAGATGAGGGGGAGGATGGTATTATGGAGCAGCAGGAAAGTGAGGCAACTAGCTGGGTGACAGTTAGAAGGCCGGGTAGAGGGAAGAGTGCCAGGGTGGCTAGTCCTGATCTGACACACCCCAATAAGTTTGCTAAGTTGGTGGATGAGGGGGGTGCCAGTACAGGGGTAGCACTGCTGCAGCCAGGAATGTCCTCTGAAAGCCGGAGGAGTGACTGCTACAGTAAGGAGGGAAATAGGAGAGCAGGGCAGGCCAGACAGGTGCTGGTAAGGCTACTTTCACACTAGCGTCAGCACGGGGCCGTCGCGTTGTGAAAATAATGCCCGACGTAGGCAGCGGAAGCAGTCTTACGACGCTTCCGCTGCCCCATTGTAAGGTCCGGGGAGGAGGGGGCGGAGTTTCGGCTGCGCATGCGTGGTCGAAAATGGCGAACTCGATGCACAAATTTTTGTGCCGACGGTCCGCCAAAACATGACGCAACCGTCACACGACAGTTGCGACGTGTGGCCATACGTCGCAATGCGTTACTAATGTTAGTCTATGGGGAAAAAATGCATCCTGCAGACAACTTTGCAGGATGCGTTTTTTCTCCTAAACGATGCATTGCGACATACAGCCAACAATGCTTGTGTGAAAGTAGCCTTATGGGGGATTCAATTATTAGGAGAACAGATAGGGCAATCTGTCACAAAGACAGGGATCATTGAAAGGTGTGCTGCCTACCTGGCGCTCGAGTCCGACACATTGCTGATCGGGTTAACAGATTTCTGGGAGGGGCTGGTGGGGACCCAGTGGTCATGGTGCACATTGGCACAAATGTCAAAGTTAGAGGTAGATGGAAGGTCCTTAAAAACGATTTCAGGGAATTAGGCTGCAAGCTTAAAGCAAGGACCTCCAAGGTGGTATTTTCCGAAATACTGCCTGTACCATGCCAGAGAGGAAAAAGGGAGATTAGGGAGGTTAATAAGTCGCTCAAGAATTGGTGTAGGAAGGAGGGGTTTGGGTTCCTGCAGAATTGGGCTGACTTCTTAGTTAGTTAGTTAGGTTCTATGCTAGGGACAGGCTGCACCTCAATGGGGAAGGTGCAGCTGTACTAAAGGGAGAGAATGGCTAGAAGGCTGGAGGAGTGTTTAAACTAGGGATTGGGGCGAGAGTATTCATTTTATAGGAGGGGAAGATAATGCAGATAGAGACCTGGGCACAAATAAGGAAGTTGGGGGTGGCAGTGGCATGGGGGGTGGGGTTAGAACATTTAATAATTTAAGAAAGAATAGAGGTACAGAGAGATACATAAAGTGCATGTATACTAATGCCAGAAGCCTCGCCAACAAAATGGACAAATTAGAATTAATGTTGTTGGGAGATAATTATGACATGGTGGGGATATCTGAGACGTGGCTGGACGAGAGACATGACTGGGCTGTTAATTTACAGGGCTATAGTTTGTTCAGAAATGACCGAATAAATAAGCGAGGGGGACGTGTGTGTCTATATGTAAAATCATCCTTAAAACCCATCCTGCGTGATAATATAGGTGAATCTAATGAAAATGTAGAGTCCCTGTGGGTGGAGATAAGGGGAGGGGAAAAAATAGTAAATTACTGATAAGGGTTTGTTATAAGTCTCCAAAAATAATGGAAGCAACGGAGAATATCCTCGTAAAGCAAATAGATGAAGCTGCGACCCAAGGAGAAGTCATTATTATGGGGAACTTCAACTACCCTGAAATAGATTGGGGAACAGAAACCTTCAGTTCCAGCAAAGGTAATAGGTTTGTGACAACTATGAGAGACAATTACCTTTCACAATTGGTTCAGGACCCAACAAGAAGGGGGGCACTGCTAGACCTAATATTAACAAACAGGCCAGACCGCATATCAAATATAAGGGTTGGGGGTCACTTGGGGAATAGTGATCACAAAATAATAAGTTTTCATGCATCCTTTAATAAGATGGGTAGTAGAGGGGTTACAAGGACACTAAACTTCAGGAGGGCAAATTTCCAATGGTTGAGAGATGATCTTGGTGCAATAAACTGGGACAATATCCTGAGGCATAAAAGTACAGAAAAAAATGGGAGACATTTATTAGCATCCTGGATAGGACCTGTGCACAATATGTACCTTTTGGGAATAAACATGCTAGAAATAGGAGGAAACCAATATGGCTAAATAGAGCTGTAAGGGGCGCAATAAGCGACAAAAAGAAAGCAATTAGAGAATTAAAGGAAGTAGGTAGTGATGAGGCATTAAATAAATATAGAAAATTAAATTCTGTAACAAGCAAATCAAGGCAACAAAGATTGAGACCGAGAGTCTCATTGCCAGAGAGAGTAAAAATAATCCCAAAATATTCTTTAACTACGTAAATAGTAAGAAACTAAAAAATGATAGTGTTGGTCCCCTTAAAAATAGTCTGGGTGAAATGGTGGATGAGGATGAGGAAAAAGCCAATATGCTAAATTACTATTTTTTCATCAGTATTTACACAAGAAAATTCCATGGCAGACAATATGATTAGTGATAACAAAACTTCCCCATTAAATGTCACCTGCTGAACCCAGCAGGAAGTCCGGCGGCCTCTAAAAATCACTAAAATTGACAATTCTCTGGGCCCGGATGGGATACACCCCCGAGTACTGCAGGAATTATGTACAGTCATTGATAGACCATTCATTATTTTTAATCTTTAAAGAGTCCATAATAACAGGGTCTGTACCACAGGACTGGCGTATAGCAAATGTGGTGCCAATATTCAAAAAGGGGACAAAAAACTGAACTCAGAAATTCTAGGCCAGTAAGCTTAACCTCTACTGTGAGTAAAATCCTGGAGGGTATTCTAAAAGATGCTATACTGGAGTATCTGAGGAGAAATAACCTCATGACCCAATATCAACATGGGTTTACTAGGGACCGTTACTGTCAGACAATTCTGATCAATTTCTATGAAGAGATAAGTTCCGGACTGGACCAAGAGAACCCAGTGGATGTAGTGTATATGGACTTTTCAAAAGCTTTTGATACGGTGCCACACAAAAAGTTGATACATAAATGAGAATAATGGGGATAGGGGAAAATATGTGTAAGTGGGTTAAGAGCTGGCTCAGGGATAGGAAACAAAGGGTTTTTATTAATGGAGCACACTCGGAGTGGGTCGTGGTTAGCAGTGGGATACCACAGGGGTCAGTATTAGGCCCTCTTCTTTTTAACATATTTATTAATGACCTTGTAGGGGGCATACAGAGTAGAATTTCAATTTTTGCAGATGACACTAAACTCTGCAGAGTAATCAATACTGAGGTGGACAAATTTATATTACGGGAGGATTTATGTAAACCAGAAGCTTGGGCTGATAAATGGCAAATGAGCTTTAATGGGGACAAATGTAAGGTCATGCACTTGGGCAGAGCAAATAAGATGTATAATTATGTGCTTAATTGTAAAACACTGGGCAAAACCGTCAATGAAAAAGACCTGGGTGTATGGGCGGACGACAAACTCACATTTAGTGGCCAGTGTCAGGCACCTGCTCCAAAGGCAAATAAAATAATGGGATGCATTAAAAGAGGCATAGATGCTCATGAGGAGAACATAATTTTACCTCTATACAAGTCACTAGTTCGACCACACTTAGAATACTGTGTACAGTTCTGATCTCTGGTGTATAAGAAACACACAGCTGAACTAAAGCGGGTGCAGAGAAGAGCGACCAAGGTTATTAGAGTACTGGGGGTCTGCAATACCAAGATAGGTTATTACACTTGGGGCTATTTAGTTTGGAAAAACAAAGGCTAAGGGGTGATCTTATTTTAATGTATAAATATATGAGGGGACAGTACAAAGACATTTCTGATGATCTTTTTACTCGTATACCTGAGACGGGGACAAGGGGGCATCCTCAATGTCTGGAGGAAAGAAGGTTTAAGCATAATTACAGATGCGGATTCTTTACTGCAAGAGCAGTGAGACTATGGATTTCTCAGCCGTATGATACTAATGAGTGATTCATTACTTAAATTTAAGAGGGGACTGGATGCCTTTCTTGAAAAGTATAATGTTACAGGTTTTATATATATTAGATTCCTTGATAGGGCGTTGATCCAGGGAACTAGTCTGATTGCCGTATGTGGAGTCAGGAAGGAATTTTTGTCCCCAATGTGGAGCTTACTCTTTGCCACATGGTTTTTTTTTTGCCTTCCTCTGGATCAACATGTTAGGGCATGTTAGGTTAGGCTATGGGTTGAACTAGATAGACTTAAAGTCTTCCTTCAACCTTAAGAAACTAAGTTATTAAAACTATGTTACTATATTACTCTGATTTGAGGGCATAAAAATTCAAAATTTGGAACATTTTCACAAATTTACATTCTTTACACAAATAAACGCAACTTATATCAATTTTTTTTGCCAATAACATGAAGTACAATATGTCACGAAAAAACTTTCTCAGAATCGTCAAGATCCGTTGAAGCATTCCAGAGTTATTACCTCATAAAGGGACAGGGGTCATAAATGTATAAATTGGCACGGTCAGTAACGTGCAAACCACCATTGGGGGTAAGGAGTTTACCCTCACATAGCCCTATATACAGTGTTATCCCTCACATAGCCTTTCTATATACAGTATGAAAACCCACATAGCTCACTATATACAGCATGAGGCCAACTGTCAAGCTCACACCCTGACTGGTGGGCGTGAGCTCGGGGGGTTTGTGGCCCCACTGTGCCACAAACCAGACTACCCTGGAAGGGGCGTGACTATGACAGCTGCCTGGGTTTTCGCTGGAGCCTCTGATGGTGAGGTCAGGCTTGTGCAGCAGTCAGCTGCCAGGTGCTACTCCAGGGTGGTGTCTGGCTGTGGTTGCTGATCCCACATGGGAGACAGGAACACTAGGACAGGTGCGGGCGACTGGCAGATGAGCACTGCTGAAACTTGGAACATAGAGAATACAGGGCTGGTAGGCACAACAGAGAACATAGGGCTGGCAGGCACAGCAGAGAACACAGGTCTGGCAGGCACAGCAGAGAACACAGGGCTGGCAGGCACGGCAGAGAACACAGGGCTGGCAGGCACATCAGACAACACAGGGCTGGCAGGCACGTCAGAGAATACAGGGCAGGCAGGGATGGCAGAGAACACAGGGCTGGCAGGCACAGCAGAGAACACAGGGCTGGCAGGAACAGCAGAGAACACAGGGCTGGCAGGAAGGTTGGTGTGGTTTATGAAGGAACAGGTTGGGACCTGTTTACACAGGAGGTATGCAGAGAGGAGCTGCAGCAAGAGATTCTGCAGCAGCAAGAGCAGAGCAAAACCACAAGGTATGTGGAGAGGATCTGCAGCAAGAGATTTTGCAGCAGCAAGAGCAGAGCAGAGTGAAACCGCAAGGTATGTGGAGAGGAGCTGCAGCAAGAGCTTTCTGCAGCAGCAGGAGCAAAGCAGAGTAGAACGGAGCAGAACCGCAGGAGTGCGGAGCAGAGGCAAAGCTGCAGAGAGACAAGGGTAGAACCACAAAGTGCAGAGCCAAGAGCAGAGTGAAGGCACAGAGTGCAGAGCCAAGAGCAGAGTGAAGGCACAGAGTGCAGAGCCAAGAGTAAAGTGAAGGCACAGAGTACAGAGCCAAGAGCAGAGTGAAGGCACAGAGTGCAGAGCCAAGAGCAAAGCAGAGGCACAGAGTGCAGAGCAAGAAGCAAAGTAAGGTCACAGAGTGCGGAGCTGAGAGCAGAGTAGAGAGGCATTGCAGGGAAAGAAACACAAGGTAATGATACTATACAAGGTACAGAAACAAAGACATAGGGGCCAGGATATTCTGTCTCCTGGAGGGCAGACAGACAAGAACAAGGCAAGGCGTAAAGCCTACAGAGAAGGCAAAACACAGAGCAAGGCCTGGCAGCTAAGAAGCAAAACACTATCTGAGTTTAATACATTGCACACGCCCAGTTGACAGGCCTAAATACTAGAGACCTCTTGGTAATTGGTCAGGAACAAATTAGACAGGTGCGCCCTGATTCCATAAGAACCAGAATGTTCTGGCGCCGCCCCCCTATGCACACAGCCAGGAAGCATGCATTGAGCAGAGGCACAGAATATGGAGCTGGCAACAGACAGAACACAACATGACATGGAGCAGTGAGTAAGATGGTGTGTGAGGGATGGAAGGCCATGTAGTGATGCCAGCAGAGTTGTTACACTAACATAGGCATTATATACAATGTGAGCCCCACATAGCCCCTTATATACAGTATTAGCCCCTATTTACAGTATTAACCACCACATAGCCCCCTATATACAGTACAAGAACCCACATAGCTTCTCTATATACAGTATGAGACCTCCACATAGCCCTTAAGAAACCATAAGAAAGAAAAAAAAAAGAGCTTACAATTCCCAAATATAACTATTAATATTAAATAATTAACCAATGCCATAGAGATATTTTATAGAAAAATTGTACAAAGCTTTATTAACACAAAAATACAAAACACATAGGCAAATAAATACACACAGTAAAACCCAAAATTACTGGACAGGTGAATTATATGATGATGCAAACGGGCAGTGACAGGCTATCCATAACACCAGGGTACTCAATAAATAATGCCATATACTATTGGAAAGATAATACACATATGAGTATCCCTAGCAAACAAATAAATAAATGGGTGAGCTCCATATAATCAAAACCAGCCTATTCCTTATTTTGTACGTACAATGTGGTATAATAACCACAACACCCCCGTGGTATGTACACAAATGTGGAAAAAGGAAGTAAAGGATGCTGGATAAAGTAATGTCTCACCCATAGGACAGCACTAGACACTGCTCAGATACCCCAACACGTGTTTCGCTGCCTCTTCTTCAGGGGCAGTGTGTAAAGGTGCCCAGCCATAAGTTTATATATCCCACTCCAGACCGGATAACTAATTGCCGACAAGTAACATAAGCACATCCGGTCGCGTCTTGCGAGCCCATGGGGGCGGAGCCACACAACTCCCCAGCATCACGTCCGGCATCACGAGGCGATGCATCACTGGAAAAAGTTCCCGTGGAGATGGTAAACACATCGCCACGTCAAGACGCTTGACAGAATGCAGGGAGGAGGAGTCAACTGCGCGCATGCGCAACCCGCGGCCGGATGAGGCTCTGACGCCATATTGGGTAAGGGCGGCAAGCCAGGACAAAACGCCGTACATAGCCCACAAGGATATAAGTATAAATATAAAAATACATATACATAACCAATACATAAATACAAGAAATAGCAAATAACATGATGTAGGCATTACGGACAGTAAATGAATAATCCGTACGAACCGAAGTCCAAAGCTATTCCTGGTGTATGTGATCGCATAAAGATGAACGGTACACCGGAAAGGCGTCAGTTGTCCACACGGTAGCCGGTCATAGGTGGGTAATGGCATGGTATCAAAATGCACTTTATCCAATATAACCAATATAACGCACTATAATAAGAAGCAATAAAAAAGGTCCCCATCTACAGTGTGAGCCCAACAGAGTTTCTCTGTATACAGCATGAGCCCCACATAACCCCTTATATACAGTATTAGCCCCTATATACAGTATTAACCACCACATAGCCCCCTATATACAGTACAAGAACCGACATAACTTCTCTATATACAGTATGAGACCTCCACATAGCCCTTCTATACAATATGAGGCCCCTATATACAGTTTGAGCCCCAACAGAGTTTCTCTGTAAACAATATGAGCCCTCACATTGCCTCCCTGTACACAAATGAAAATAAAAAATCGACACATATTCACCTTGCTCCTGTTCCCCCAAAATATTCTGATCTCCGGTGCATTGACTATCCGCACAGCGGATTTGATGTAGGGACACCATCATGTCCGCTGTTTCCACGATGATTGGTGGAAGAAGGAGCCAATGGCTTCTTCCTCCACAAACGTATTCATTGCTGTGTGCATCCTGAGAAGGTCAGAACTCTGGCTGCGGTCAATGGGCAGCATGTGAGGGCATGGTCTGACTTATGAGCCACTATTTCCAGACCTTTGGAACAGCTGGATGTGGTCCACAGGCCACATTTTGCCCAGGTCTCCCCTATCCAATTTAGTATGTAAATTAACTATGGAAGTTAAGTGATGTGTAAGAAAGGCTGATATTTCATAGGAGGGAACAAGTGAAAACAAAGGTGCTGCTGATTCATTAAGACTGATGTAATGCACACCAATCTTAATGAACAGAATCCCTGAAGTACCTTGCAGCTAAATCATTCAAGAGTATCTGTCAGCAGGTTTTTGCTTTGCAATCTGAGCGTAGTATAATGTAGGGGCAGAGACGCTGAGTCCAGTGAGGTGCCACTTACTGGGCTGCTTGTATTTTCAATAAAGTCATTGTTTTATCAGCATTAGATTATCAATAGAGGTCTTGCTGTCTCATGCCATGTAGTTCTCAATATTCATGATGAGCTCTGTATAACCCCACATTCACCACTGATTATCAACTTTCTGCCTATTCACAGTGTACACAGAACACTGCCAATAAGTGGTGTGGGTGGGGTTGTACAGAACTCAGAATTCAGAGAACCGGTAGACATGCAGCAAATAAAATGGGGATTTCATTAAAACTGGAGTAACTGGGCCGGCTCCAGGTTTTCATGGGCCCTGGGCGAAAGAGTCTTGGTGGGCCCCTTTAACACATACCACAATTTATAATGCACGGATACGGCAGAGAAATACAGGTATAGTACAATGCCAAAGATTTCACTTACTTCTTACATTACATGAGTGATATCTATTGTGCATTCCACATTAGCTCAGAAACCGGACAGTATAGTCCTCTATACAGAATAATGAGCCCCATATATTGCTCCAAACAGAATAATGAGCCTCATATATTGCCCCATACAGTATAATGGCCCCATATAGTGCTCCATACAGTATAATTGGCACCACATAGTCCTCTATACAGAATAATGAGCCCCATATATTGCTCCAAACAGAATAATGAGCCCAATATTATGCTCCATACAGAATAATGAGCCTTATATAATGCTCCATACAGTATAATGGGCACCACAGAGTGCTCCATACAGAATGAGCCGCATATATTGCTCCATACGGAATTGACCCCATATAATGCTCCATACAGTATAGTGAGCCACATATAATTCTCTGTACAGTATATGATGGGCCCCATCTATTGCTCCATATATAATGGGCCTCATATAATGCTCCATACAGTATATGATCGGCCCCATACAGTATACTGAGTCCCATATATTGCTCCATACAGAATGGGCCCCATATGATGCTCCTTACAGAATGGGTCCCATATAGTGCTCCAAAAATAATTGGCCCCATAAGATGCTCCATGTATAATGGACCCCATATAATGCTCCATATATAATTGGCCATATAAAATGCTATCAGTGATGAGCTATCCTTCAGTGATGGGCTATACTTCAGTGATGGGGTAAAATTCAGAGATGGATTATACTTCAGTGATGGATTAAACTTCAATGATGGGCTGTTCTTCAGTTATGGGCTATACTTCAGTGATGGGCTACACTTCAGTAATGGGCTATACTTCAGAATGGGGACTGTTGTGAGTTCTGCTCTTGGGCTCCCTCCGGTGGTTGTAAGTGGCATTTTTGTGAATTCTGTTCTTGGGCTCCCTCCTGTGGTTTTGAGTGGTATGGCTGCTTCTGGGATTTAGCATCAGCAGCTGTTTTTACTGATCGTCTTTCTGGCTCGGCTATATTAGTCTGGCCTGTTTCCTCATTCAATGCCAGTTGTCAATTGTTCCAGCCTGGAGTCACGGCTCTTTGGATTTCCCTGACACTCTGACCAGTTCAGCAAAGCTAAGTCCTTGCTTGTCCTTTTGCAGTTCACTTGTTGTGGACTTTGTTGTTCAGCACTTTCTATGTTTTGCTCATTTGTCCAGCTTATCAGTATGAACCTATTAAGCTAAGTTGGAAGCTCTGGGCAGCAGAGTTTGCCCTCCACACCTTTAGTCAGGTGTGGAGATTTTTGCATTTCTCTGCGGTGGACTTTTTCTAGTTTTTATTACTGACCGCACAGTGTTCTGTCCAGTACTAATTCTATCTAGCTAGAAGTGGCCTCCTTTGCTAAATCTTGTTTCATACTACGTATGTCATTTCCTTCTCCTCTCACAGTCATTATTTGTGGGGGGCTGTCCTATCCTTTGGGGATTTTCTCTGAGGCAAGATAGCTTTCCTGTTTCTACCTCTTGGGGTAGCTAGTTCTCCGGCTGTGACGAGGTGTCCAGGGAGTGACAGGAACATCCCACGGCTACTGCTAGTGTCTGTGTTAAGATTAGGAACTGCGGTCTGTATAGTTACCACCTGCTCAGAGCTAGTCGCATGTCGCTCCTACATCACAAGACCATAACAGGGGACTACACTTTAGTGATGGATTATATTTCAATGACGGGAAATACTTCAGTCATGGGATATACTTTAGTGATGGGTTATACTTTATTGATGGGCTATACTGTAGTGATGGTTTATACATCAGTGATGGGCTATACTTCAGTGGTGGCCTATACTTCAGTGATGGACTATACATCTGTGATAGATTATACTTCAGTGATGGGCTATACTTCAGTGATGGGGTATAATTCAGAGATGGATTATACTTCAGTGATGGATTAAATTTCAATGATGGGCTGTTCTTCAGTTATGGGCTATACTTCAGTGATGGGCTACACTTCAGTAATGGGCTATACTTCAGAATGGGGTCTACACTTTAGTGATGGATTATACTTCAATGATGGGAAATACTTCAGTCATGGGATATACTTTAGTGATGGGTTATACTTTATTGATGGGCTATACTGTAGTGATGGTTTATACATCAGTGATGGGCTATACTTCAGTGGTGGCCTATACTTCAGTGATGGACTATACATCAGTGATAGATTATACTTCAGTGATGGGTTATACTTCAGTTATGGGATATACTTCAGTGATAGGTTACACTTTCATGATGGATTATACTTCAGTGATGGGCTATAGTTTAGTGATGGTTATGCTTTATTGATGGGCTATATTTCAGTGACGGGCTATACTTCAGTGATTGACTTTACTTCAGTGGTGGGCTATACTTCAAGGATGGGATATGCATCAGTGAGGGGCTATACTTCAGTGGTGGGCTATACTTCAAGGATTGGATATGCATCAGAGATGGGCTATACTTCAAGGATGGGACATGCATCAGTGATGGGCTATGCATCAGCGATGGGCTATACTAAATTATGGGTTATACTTCAGTGATGGACTCTACTTCAGTCATGGGCTATTCTTCAGTCATGAATTTTTTTGTCAGTGATGGGCTGTACATCAGTGGTGGGCTTTACTTCAGTGGTGGGCTATACATCAGTGGTGGGCTATACATCAGTGGTGGGCTATACATCAATGGTGGGCTATGCATCAGTGGTGGGCTATACATCAGAAATGGGCTATACTTCAGTGACGAGTTTTTAATGAGTGAAGGGTTTTACTTCAGGTAAATTCAGCTAAGTGTTGCTGCTTCTTTTTCTCTCAGTGCAAATTACATTTGTAGGTTAATTGTCTTCCTATAAAATTGCATACTATCCTGTAGTAGCGAAATTAGAGGTGAATTTAGGTTCAGTGAACAAGCCAATTTCATCACAGCGTTATTGCCCAGCACTATGTTTTACAGTTAGATGGTTAGGGGATCCCACTTTTCATGCCATGTATGGTTATATTATAATGGTCTTTTCTTTGAACAACATTAACATATATATATATATATAATGATTATTGAAGGATGGCGGTGGGAAACTACGTGGCAAGTTCCAAGCATTTACATCAAGTACTACAGTTACCATTAATGTGGAAGATGTACAAGACTCACCACCAGTGTTTGTTGGAACGCCATACTATGGTTATGTCTATGAGGACACCATACTGGTAAAGTATTTCCTTCGCCCAGATGTAAATAATATTCAGTGCAATGTGAACTTTTATTAATCCAAATAATCCCAATGTGAACTGTATCTTCAGGTACATATATGTCGATGAGTAAATATAAATCTGATTTTAATACCTAAAACAATATTTATTGTTTTCTTAGGGATCAGAAATAATCTCTGTGATTGCTTTTGATGGAGACAGAGGAAACCCCAACAGTATTCAATATTCTCTTTTGGATGGTAAGCAATAATTTATAGTTGTAACTATTGTCATACAGCAATAAAGGAACACCTTAGGAAAGCATCATGGAGGACATACAGGTGCTTCTCACAACATTAGAATATCATCAAAAAGTTAACTTATTTCAGTTCTTCAATACAAAAAGTGAATCTTATATTATATAGAGTCATTACAAAGAGAGTGATCTATTTCATGTGTTTGTTTCTGTTAATGTTGAAAAGACAGAGAATCTATGGGGTATTGACAAGAGGAAGATGAGACACCAGACCAAACAATGCAGACGAGTAATCAAAGCAACCTGGGCTTCCATAACACCTCAGCAGTGCCACAGGCTGATCGCTCCATGCCACGCCGCACTGATGCAGTAATTGATGCAGAAGGAGCCCCATTAAGTATTGAGTGCATTTACTGAACATACATTTTAGAAGGGCCAACAATTTGGATTTTAAAATCATTTTTTCAAGCTGATGTTATAAAGTATTCTAATTTACTGAGATAATGACTTTTGGGTTTTCATTAGCTGTAAGCCATAATCATCAACATTAACAAAAATATACACGTGAAATACATCACTCTTTTTGTAATGAATAAAACCAATTATCCCAGATAACCCCTTTGCTCTATGTTGCATGCTGTGATAGTCAGGAGTCCACTGTTTTCATTATATTGTATGTTTCTCCACTGACCTCTGCCGCTGATGGGCAGGTCTCTTCCCATTAACAATAATAGAGATTTGCTAACCACCACAACAATACTGAAAAAAGTCTAATATTTATAACTAAAGAATTGTGTAATAGCCAATCACATTTTGCCATTTTTAACAGGATCTGATGGAGCTTTTGACATTAACAATGTTACTGGTGCTGTCACTGTCATTAAAAATCCCAGTGAACTGAAGAAAGAGGTGTATGAGTTGAAGATCCAGGTACATAGACTGCATTCTATTTTAATTAAACATTAACTCCTAATTTTGGTGTTCTAACTTCAATTGTTTATAATGCCAAATGGATGGCACAAAAGCTGCACCCATACCATCAGCAGATGGTGTAATATACAGCCAACCTCCGATACAATCTCCAAAATCATATTTCCCACCACTCTTAGACGTTGCAATTGAGCCCCTCATTTACTAAGGGGTTTCATAAAAGGAGGGGATTTTTGTGGGGTGCCAATAACAATGGTTCCATGGTCCCTGGGAACCTGACAAAGGTCCCTGGGTTTGACAGAGGTTTTTTCCTTTTAGGCTTGATATAGCTTCAAGGTATCATTAAGTTTTTTCTAACCCTCCTGAAAGCAGAATAATGTAGGGGCAGAGACCCAGATTCCAGCAATGTATCACTTGCTTTAATCGGAGCTGCAATTAAGAAATGCTTTACTGCTGCAGATCTAGCGGTTCTCTAAATGCTGAGCTCTTTTTAACCTACAACATTGTTTGGCAGCTTTTTGTGTTCATAACCAGAAAACTGCCAATCACTGGTGGAGGCATGGCAGGACTATGGCAACAGGCCACGTAGCCCTCTAGTGATATTCCCATGCTGATAAAACAGAGATTTTATGAAAACAACACTAAGCAGCCCAGCAAGTAACACATCCCTGGTATCAAAGTATCTGCCTCTTCATTTCCTTTAACAGTTTTCCTATCAGTTTTACCCTTGCAGGTAGTAATGCTTTTGAGTCTTAAACAGTTAGTAAGTAAATGATCCAATACCGGTTTTAATTTTACTTTTAGATTTCTTAATTTTGAATGCTAATTTCTTGCTCCTTTAAGAAAATCAGAATAATCCATTTAACAGGAATCTGTCACCATATTTTGGCTATATAGTCTGAGAGCAGCATATTGTAGAGGCAGAGACACTGATATCAGTGATGTGTCTCTTACTGGTCAACTTGGTGTAGTTTGATGAAAATGAATGTTTTCCTTGCTGATAGATCTAGCAGTTCTCTGAATGCTGACCTCTGTACAACCCCACATACAGCACTGATTGTCAATTTTCTGTGTACCCTGTGCTTGGGCAGAAAGCTGCTAATCAGTAGTAATGGCAGAGTTCTGCAGAGCGGGGGGGGGGGACTGCATGGAATAAGAGAACAAGTCTTTTAGAGATAATCTCCTTCTAATAAAACATTGATTTTATTGAAACGACCACAAGCAGCCCAGTAAGTGACACATGCCTGGAATCAGGGTCTCACTCCATGCATCATGCTGCTCTCAGAATATATAGCATACACCTGCTGATAGATTGTCATGAATATTAAATACATCATTGTTCAGAAATTTCTAAATGTTACAAAATCCTTGTAAAAGGGGTTGTCCATTATTAGGACAACCCCTTCTTAAACTAAATGTTCGGCCCCATTAAAATAATAAAGCCTATAATCACCTTCTGTGCCGTCGCTGTTCCCGCCTTGTCAGCACTCTCGGTCCCGGGGCTGTGATGTGGTATTGTGACACGTGACTCACAGATGTTGTGTTGGACAATGAAGGACCTGAACTGCTGTCTATAACAGCTTCCAACAGAACTTTGAGTGAGAAATGTTCCTGTTGCTGCCTGAAAACCCATCTAAGTTGACCAAAATACACATAGGCTTGGGGGTAAAGGAGTTAATGGTATTCACTGTGCAGAAGAAATGTTGATCCAGTCAGGTGCCTCTCTGATGGTACTGTACGATGGATAAAGTATCTGCTTATATTTCTCATCATCGAGGACACCAAGAATTGGGCAATGTTGAGAATTGTAGACACAATGGTGGCCAAGGAGACATAGCGGATAGGTGAATGACACATCACATATTTCCTTCTCTTTGAAATTGGAGAATGTCAAGCAGTACCATCAACTCGGAACTGTCAGCAACCATTGTGACTCACCTACACTCACCTACTGCTCAGGGAAGTCAGGCTGGAAGTGGTTTGAATTGAAGAATTTGGGACAAAAACCATACAATCTGTATAGAAACAAGTGACTCTGGACTGAGTCAATAAGTGAAATATTTGGCCAGAAGGCAGTTTGTCTGGATGGAGAGTGGTAAAATAATGAGTATGGAAGGGCCCACAGGCAAATAGGTGAGTCTCTTGATGGGCCCCCACTCCTACTATATGTACTATATGAGATGTAGTTGGCACAATTCACTTGTTTTACAGACTAGGGAAGCATCTCATCATTCGATTAACAAACTACCCCGTTCATTATTTTACAGAAGCATAGGTAAATTTGTGAATGAGCATAATGCAATATTTGCAAGTAGCCGAACAGTGAGCCCCAGAGAGTCAATGTTAGGCCGGAGTCACACTACCGTAGAATACGGACGAGTGCTATGTGAGAAAACATCAGGGAATGGGGAAAAACAGTGAGAAATGTAAAGCCATACAGATGTCATACGGATGTCATACTTATACATAGGTGAGAGATAATCGCATCATCGCATTGCAAACGCATTGCACACGGTGGACAATACGGAGAACACTTGTGTGACTCTCGGCAGGGAGACTCGGACCGATTTTCCATACGTTTAGTGTGACGCCGGCCTTACTGGTGGGCTTTTGGCATCCGAGTCCCATGCTGATTGTTTGGGGCAGCATTGTAGCAAATGGAATTTGTAATTTGGTCAAGGTTAATAGTGTCCTAAACACTGAGAAACACAGCTAAATACTTATGTATCATACAATATGATCAGGAAGGCGTCTGACGGCATTTTGAATTATTTTCATCATGTTTATAAGATTTGATGCTGTTTTGAAAGCTAAGTTTGATCACACAAAATATTGACTTGCGCTTCTCTTTTGATCATTTTCTTCAGATTTTGGTACTTTATAAAACTAAACTGTTCACACTTCTATTTTTAAAGCCTTCTTACTTTGCAGCACTTTTACACACCTGCCTAAACTTTTGCACAATAATGTATATAATTAAGAAAATAAAAAAAAATTAAAACTCTCTAATTTAGTGATGAAACTTCTAGTACTTTAATAAAGGGAATTTAGAGTTGACTAGATTTGGCTCTAGAGTGGCAGCAAGTATCACTATTTCACAGCTTCTGAGCTTGGAGATGCAACTGTGATGGAAGAAACTGTAAATGTGCATCATTTAAACACAGGAGAGATCTGAGCTGTGATCTTACTTGTTGGTGAGTGTAGTTATATATGTCACAATGTAGGAAAGATTTATGTGTTTTATGGAGCAGCAGGTGAAAGAGTAGGTTAGAAATAGCAGATACAGAGCTAAAGAATAGCATTGCCTTCTTAATGCCCCCTTCACATGTATGGATATTTCCAGTAATGGAAAAAACAGTACCGGTGCTGTGTGTGTGTGTCATCCCTGTGCCATCCTTGTGCACCATCCATGTGACACATAATGGAATAGAATCCAGAATAGAAATGACAGATATTTAGGTGTTAAAGATGTGCAAAGATAGGGATAGATATTCGTGAGATATATAATTAGTGCTGTGCATGTATAGTTTACTGTAGTTATATTTAGCTAATGAATAAATGACTTGGGGTCCCCCCTATGTTTAATAACCGGCAAAGGTAAAGCAAATAGCTGCAGGCTGATATTATCAGGCTGGGAAGGTACATGGTTATTGCACTCTTCCCAGCCTAAAATAAAGCCCTCAACTGCCCAGAATTGGTGCATCCATTAGATGCACCAGTTGTGGTGGTTTGCTCAGCTCTTCCCGATTGTCCTGGTGTGGTGGCAATAGGGGTAATGGTAGTTGGGGTTGATGTCAGCTATGATTTGTCAAAAATTTTAGTTGCCATCAAGCCCAGGGGTTAATAAAGACCAGGTATCTGTAAGCACTTCCATTACTAACCCAGAAATCCAAAACACACACACAAATACTTTTTTGAATAAAGACTCCCCCAAACTATCCATGGTTCACCACTTTATTAGAAAAAAATGCGACGCAGGTCCACTGTAATCCTGGAAATCTGATGTAGGCCAGAAATGGATACCTAAAAGTCCTAAAACGAGAGACATAAACACAATAGACAATCCCTTGTTCACTAATCTATTAGAAGAAAAGTTCCCTTGATGCTCCGGTGTAGTCCACGATCCCCGACTCCAGCTCTGGGGTCCGTGAAAAGCAGTAAAGTTACTGCTATTCACAGTCGCTCATCGGAGTGGCTGATCTCGCTAAGCGCAGCATGAGCCTTTGATGTTGATGAGCATTGTTGTCAGTACCCAGCATCTGTAAATGTCTGTATCGTTACTGCTATTCACAAGCGCATTTGTCAAATTTGGGGAATGTGGGCTACATCGGAGCTTCGTGGGAACATTTCTGCTAACAAATTGATGAATAAGGGACTGTCTCTTCTATTGATTTCCCTAGTTTTATGTTTTTCAGGTATCCATTTCTGGACTACTTCAAAACGACAGGATTACAACAGACATGTGTGAGATTATTTTTTTACAATAAAGTGGTGAACCAAGGATAGTGTGGGGGAGTCTTTTTTCAAATAAAGTATTTTTTGTGTATCTTTTTTTTTATTACTGGGTTAGTAATGAGGGTGTCTCACCTCTCCATTACTAACCCCATGTCTTAATAGCATCTGTTATTTGTGTCAAATAACAGCTGTCATCAACCCGAACTACCATTATCACGATTCTGTCCGCACCAGGGCAATCGGGAAGAGAAGGGCAAAGCACCAGAATTGCTGCATCTAAAGGATGTGCCAACTCTGGGGTAGCTGCAGGCGGTTATTTTTAGACTGGGAAGGACCCAATATCCATGGACCTTCCCAGCCTGATAATATAAGCCTTCAGCTGTCTGCTTTTCCTTTGCAGGTTATCATAAATAGAGAGGAACCCACGTCATTTATTTCATTAATATATTTGCTAAATACAAGTACAGTAAGCTACACACTCACGGCTCTAATTATATATCTCATGGATATCTTTCTAGCTACAGTATATGTAAGGAGTTAAAAGCACCAGAAGAGTCTGGGGGCGGTTACCTTCTCGGCTCTGTGCCTGGAACCTTTGAGCTGTGCCACAGGTTCCCTAGGGGAGAGACTTGTAGACTGGGACAGGAGGGAAGCAGCCAGAGAGCGGGAAAGAGACGCATGCAGGAGAGAGAGCAGCTTGCAGAGCAGCGTGCAGAGCCGGGTGCAGCTGCGCTCCAGAAGAGAGAGAGAAAGAGACTGCCCAGAAAGACTGCATCTTGTAGAGACTGCTCAGAAAGACTGCATCTTGTAGAGACTGCCCAGAAAGACTGCATCCAGTGAGTACTTAAAGCGGATTCTGCTGTGACTTTAGGGGGGCGCTTTGAGACCCGTTGAGAGACTACTACACCCTGGCCCCTGACTCCTGGTACAGAGACTTAACAGTGCAGAGCCCCTTGTTTTCCTGGTACAGAGACAACCGTGCGGAGCCCTGATTTTCTGGCTGTGCTATAAAAGTTAAAGACTTAGAGCCTGTGCATACCACATTAACTCCCGAAACCCCAGGCAGCAGGCTCTCAGAGACTACTCTGCTCACGGACCACAGAGGGACGACAAGTGCCACTGATTCTCGGCGCCTACGTTGGAGAAGACGACCCTCCAAGCAAGTCCTCATGAGACTGATAAGTTTTCTTTTCTCAAGAAATCCTGCTTAATTCTGTTTTATTGTTTAACTCCCGTATTCTTGCATTGTTTTATTGCTAGTTATTTTCCATTGCTTCCTCCCTGCGAGGAGAACCTAATTCCTGTTATTAAACCCCTCAACTGTTGGTCTGCCTGTTCCGTGGTGACATACTCAGTACCTGCACGTTATTACATTTGGCGTAGTCGGCAGGATGTCACACGGTAGTGCGGATAGGGCAGACCAAGCAGCGGGGGAAGTTCCCAGGTCTAGCATTTCCCTGGGAGCCATGTTGAATAATTTGCCAAGGTTCACTGGGAACAATGTAATGTTGTGGAGTTGGACAGAGCGTATCCGGGGAATGATGCGGATGCACCCCATGACACCAGCCCTGGAGGCAGAAATTGCATTGATGGCTCTGGAGGGGGATGCGCGGGATTCTGTCATGCATAGGTCCCCCCGGGAGAGAGATACCCTGGACAAAGTGCTGCGCATACTTGAGGAAACGCATGGGGACCCCACTTACGTAGGGGAACTTCGCATGCGACTGTTTCACCGGGTACAACGGGAGGGGGAGACCGTGACCCAATTCATGAATGCCCTACAAGAGCTTCACACTGCTATCAGACGAAAGGACGGTGTAGGGGTAGGGTCAGTTGATGTGGTGCTCAGAGATCAGCTAGTGACAGGACTGCGTGACGCAATGATGAAACAGGCACTGCAAGAGCGCATGCGAGTAAAGCCAGACATGACTTTCTCTGAGGTTGGCAGTGAGGCGCGTGTGCGAGAACAAGAACAGGGAGTGACGGGGCTGGTAGGAAGGGTGCAGAGCGGGGAGGTAACCACCACTGCAGGCAATATTCCCCAGTGGGTGGAGGACCTGAGAATGGAGATTAGACAGGTCCGTGAAGAAATGGCGGCCTCCAGAAGAACTCTGGCAGAGGGGCCCGGCCCTCTGGTGCGAGACAGAGAAGCTGCCCCCCGAAGGGAGGGTGAAACTACCAGGAGGAGAAGCCCTCTTACATGCTACACTTGTGGAGAGTCCGGCCACATTGCTCGATGGTGTCCCCGGCGGAGCCGACCATCCCCGCATTTTCCTTTAAACTAGGTGGCTCTGGGCTTGAGGGGCGCCGCTCAGAGCGTGAAGAACAGAGGAGGAGGAGTAAAAGTCCCCACAGCCTTGTTTCCACGTGCCCTCTGGTCTGAGAAGAAATCAATGGAAGAGCAGTGCGATGCTTGATAGACACCGGCTCACAAGTGACCACCATGCCTGAGAGATATTTCCGCCATCACTTCACAGAGGCGCTACGGCCCGAATGGGGTCCTGTGATCAAACTTATGGCGGCCAATCACTTGCCCATCCCGGTCGCAGGGGTGGTATGGATGAACATAGAGGTCTGCGGAAAACACCTCGGGAGGAGAGGAGTGGTATTGGTGGATGGAGAGCCATACCGTGACCCTGGGCATGAATGTGTTAAAAGACCTCGGAAGCCTCATTTTCAACGAGTCCCCGACACAGTTCCTACAACAATGGAGCGACCAAACTCCCCAGAGAAGGGTCTTCCAACAACTGATACGGACCGCCCAGGTCCGGGAAGCATACAGCGACGGAAAGGAACTCGGCAAAGTCGTCGTCCCCGCCTCAGTCAATCGAGTGTTGCCCCCTGGGCAGACAGTGCTTCCCCTGCCTGTACGAGCTGGCATCCCGCTGGAGGGAGTCGAAGTCCAAATTGAGCCCAGCAGAGCCGACCAGCTGCCGTCAGGAATATTGGTCGCACGGTCCCTGGCTACCGTGCGGGATGGAACTGTCCTTGTGCGCTGCATCAATTTGGGGGAGACAGATATAACTTTGCCCCCTAGAAGCAAAGTCGCTCAAGTCCTGGGCCTTCCAGACGAATTGGTCCCCACTGAGGCGGTACAGCTGACAGCAAGGCCAGAAGATCCGTGGCTGGTGACCGTCAAGGCGGAGGCAGCTCCGGACCCCAGGTTAATGCAAGAAGGGCACCAGATACTGGAACGCATGAGAGCGGAGCTCTCGGAACTTACTCCGCAGCAGGTACCTCAGGTAGAAGCTGTATTGGGGAAATTTCAGGATGCGTTCGCCAAAGATGAAGATGACTTCGGACGTACCACGGCCATTACCCACGAGATACCCACCGGGGATGCGGCGCCAATCCGGGAACGGTACCGCCAAATACCTCCACAGATGTACCAGGAGGTGAAGGGAATGCTGTTACACATGCTGAAGAAGGGAGTTATACGTGAGAGTCAGAGCCCGTGGGCTGCCCCTATCGTCTTGGTGAGAAAGAAAGACGGGTCCCTGCGGTTCTGTGTGGACTATCGGCGGCTCAATGCTTGCACAGTACGGGACTCGTACCCACTGCCCAGGATAGAGGAGTCCCTGACGGCACTAGGGAATGCCAGATATTTCTCCACGTTAGACTTGGCCAGCGGCTACTGGCAGGTGCCCATGTCTGAGCAAGACCGAGCCAAGACGGCCTTCATCCTTCCGATGGGACTGTATGAGTTTGACCGGATGCCCTTCGGCCTAGCAAACGCCCCAGGAACATTTCAGCGACTCATGGAGAGTAGTGTTGAGCGATACCTTCCGATATCGGAAAGTATCGGTATCGGAAAGTATCGGCCGATACCGTCAAAGTATCGGATCTAATCCGATACCGATACCCGATCCCAATGCAAGTCAATGGGACGAAAATATCGGAATTAAAATAAACCCTTTATACACTTGTAGGTTCATTCTACATGAAGGAAAACAACTAAGAATAATGTAGGATGTATTGGGGGACGTGGCGGAGATATTAAAGGCACAGAGGTTTAGCCCAATGTAATAGAATAGCAGGATTTTGCGTTTTTTTTTTATGACGTTCGGCGTTAGAAAGAATTTGACTATGTTAATTTTTTTTTAATGTCAGATATTGATGTTTCACTGCTTCCACGCCCTTCACCTTTTTTTTTACTTCTCCCACGCTTTCTTCTTAATTATCCTCATCATCAGCTTCTTTGACATCAACTTCTTCACCTTATTCATCTTCTTCTTCATCTTCTACCTATTATTTTTTGGGTTACATTGTTCATATTGTTTTTAGTTTACTATTATCTTCATCATATTCTACTTCTTCATCATATTCTTATTTGTGACAGGCATTCCCGTAGTTGTTATCTATAAAAGTTTGAAGATTACACCTTCCGTTCTGCCTGTCACAAAACAGTTACATTTGTCCGCGTTCAGTTTGGCCTGCAGCATCAGGCTTTATCCAGGGGCACCACGAGGAGGAACGGACTCACCCCCATACACTGCTTAGTCTTCTTCTGCTTATAATTTACATAATATTTTTTGCTCTGATATTTTGTGTTATGCTTAATGTCCTTCTGCTCTTTGTTCTGCAGCCTCTTGTTCTTCTGCTTCTCGGTCTTCCAGGTCGTCGTCGTCTCCAGGGTCATCGTCTCCGGGGTCGTCGTCATCGGGGTGGTCTCCGGGGTCATCGTCATCGGGGTGGTCTTCAGGGTCATCGTCTCCAGGGTCGTCGTCATCACGGTGGTTGTCGTCTCTGGTGTCGTCGTCATCTTAGGGGTGGTCTTCCGGGTCATCGTGTTTAGTCTCTTGAACTTGGAAATGTAGCAGAAGGTACAAGAAGGCTGAGAAAATGCCGAGAACCAGCTGATGGAACTGGAACTCGGATGGCTACCCGAAGGTCCAAGAGCCAATGGAACGACCGAGGACCAGCTGACGTTACTGGAACCCGGTTACTAAGCAGGAGGTACCTGTGCTGAAAGCACTACCAAGGACCACCTGACGTTGGTGGAACTCAGATACCCAGAGGGAGGCACCTAAGCCAAAGGCTCTGCCCGGAACCAGCTGACGGTACTGGAACCAGGATGGGGAGCAGAAGGTACAAGAGCAAAAGACACTGCCGAGAACCAGCTGACGGTGCTGGAACCCGGATGGGTAGCCGAAGGTCCAAGAGCCAATGGAACTACCGAGGACCAGCTGACGTTACTGGAACCCGGTTACTAAGCAGGAGGTACCCGTGCCTGAAAGCACTACCAAGGACCACCTGACGTTGGTGGAACTCGGATACCAAAGGGAGGCACCTAAGCCAAAGGCTCTGCCCGGAACCAGCTGACGGTACTGGAACCAGGATGGGGAGCAGAAGGTCAAAGAGCAAGTGTCTGCGTGGCTTTTGCAGGACACGTTGCCGGCTGCACAGCAGGGGAACAGCTAGCGGTGCTGGACCCCACTGACACATTGGCGAGGTGTTTGGCTCTGTGCAGCCAGCACTTCCGGACAGCAACTAGCGGTGTTGGAGCCCGGGCTCTGCAGGGGGAGCAGAGTGTAGGCCAAAGCCTACTTGAACCAATTTCAAAGGTAACCTTTAACCCCCCCTCAGGGGTTAGAAAGTAGAAGAGCCACAGCTTATGCAGCAGTAGTGCTGCACAAGTCAAAGGTTGCTCTTTTAATTTCGCTCCTTGCACACGCTGAATGAAACACGTATAACATTTAGCCCTTTATACAGTCAAACTGTGTTGGAGGCGCGAGTTCCCTTTGTAATGAGACGCAGCACAGATGTCAAGAATCCCACCTTGGTGCTGGGTGCAGCCTCCTGAGCGTTGTTATTTGCTGTACAGGAGTCTGCGCTGTCGTGTTATCCCCTGGCCTAGCGCTGTTAGCGCTGCCCATCTTCTGACATCATTTAATGTCGGCCGGTGCGTTTCGCGATGACCATGAATCCCAGCCCCGCAGTGTCTTACCATTGTCAAAACACTGCGGGGCTGGGATTCAGGGCCTGGCGCAGCACATATGTTGGCCTCTCACACTCGGGTCCTTACACCCGCTTCAGACTGTGCGGCGTCATCTGATCCCTTATCGCATGCCACGGCCATGAAGCCGCACAGTCCGAAGAAGGCGGAAGGAGAGGAGAGACAGGCGAACTGATGCACTGATCCTGCCCATCAATCACACCCTCGCAGTCCCAATAAATAAGACACCGAGGGGCGTTGTGTGGGTCAGGGCGGCCGCAGAGGCGCAGCCAGCCAAACAATGATGCCAGAAGACGGGCAGCGCTACCAAGGGGGTTGCAGCGTGTCATTACAAAGGAAAGTCACACCACCGGGACGGTTAAATGGTCACACAGAGGACACATTGCAGACGTGTTTTCAGTTCCACATGTGCGAGGAGAGTACGTTTCTGAGCCACCTTGCACACATGCAGCATTACCGCTGTACAAGGTGGCTGGATAACGTAAAAACGCCTGGGGGAGGGGGGACAGGTTCCCTTCAATTTCAGTTCTTGTGTCTGCGTGGCTTTTGCAGGACACGTTGCCGGCTGCACAGCAGGGGAACAGCTGGCGGTGCTGGACCCCACTGACACATTGGCTGGTGTTTTTCTCTGTGCAGCTAGCACATCTGGGCCCCAACTGGCGGTTTGTTAGAGCCCAGGGTCAGCAGGAGGAGGAGGAGCAGGAGCAGGGGGAGGGGAGTGTAGGCCGAAGCCTGCACTGGCGGCAGCTTTGGGTCTGTTGTGTCTGCGTGGCGGTCGCAGGACACGTTGCCGGCTGCACAGCAGGGGAACAGCTGGCGGTGCTGGACCCCACTGACACATTGGCGAGGTGTTTGGCTCTGTGCAGCCAGCACTTCCGGACAGCAACTAGCGGTGTTGGAGCCCGGGCTCTGCAGGGGGAGCAGAGTGTAGGCCGAAGCCTACTTGAACCAATTTCAAAGGTAACCTTTAACCCCCCCTCAGGGGTTAGAAAGTAGAAGAGCCACAGCTTATGCAGCAGTAGTGCTGCACAAGTCAAAGGTTGCTCTTTTAATTTCGCTCCTTGCACACGCTGAATGAAACACGTATAACATTTAGCCCTTTATACAGTCAAACTGTGTTGGAGGCGCGAGTTCCCTTTGTAATGAGACGCAGCACAGATGTCAAGAATCCCACCTTGGTGCTGGGTGCAGCCTCCTGAGCGTTGTTATTTGCTGTACAGGAGTCTGCGCTGTCGTGTTATCCCCTGGCCTAGCGCTGTTAGCGCTGCCCATCTTCTGACATCATTTAATGTCGGCCGGTGCGTTTCGCGATGACCATGAATCCCAGCCCCGCAGTGTCTTACCATTGTCAAAACACTGCGGGGCTGGGATTCAGGGCCTGGCGCAGCACACATGTTGGCCTCTCACACTCGGGTCCTTACACCCGCTTCAGACTGTGCGGCGTCATCTGATCCCTTATCGCATGCCACGGCCATGAAGCCGCACAGTCCGAAGAAGGCGGAAGGAGAGGAGGGACAGGCGAACTGATGCACTGATCCTGCCCATCAATCACACCCTCGCAGTCCCAATAAATAAGACACCGAGGGGCGTTGTGTGGGTCAGGGCGGCCGCAGAGGCGCAGCCAGCCAAACAATGATGCCAGAAGACGGGCAGCGCTACCAAGGGGGTTGCAGCGTGTCATTACAAAGGAAAGTCACACCACCGGGACGGTTAAATGGTCACACAGAGGACACATTGCAGACGTGTTTTCAGTTCCACATGTGCGAGGAGAGTACGTTTCTGAGCCACCTTGCACACATGCAGCATTACCGCTGTACAAGGTGGCTGGATAACGTAAAAACGCCTGGGGGAGGGGGGACAGGTTCCCTTCAATTTCAGTTCTTGTGTCTGCGTGGCTTTTGCAGGACACGTTGCCGGCTGCACAGCAGGGGAACAGCTGGCGGTGCTGGACCCCACTGACACATTGGCTGGTGTTTTTCTCTGTGCAGCTAGCACATCTGGGCCCCAACTGGCGGTTTGTTAGAGCCCAGGGTCAGCAGGAGGAGGAGGAGCAGGAGCAGGGGGAGGGGAGTGTAGGCCGAAGCCTGCACTGGCGGCAGCTTTGGGTCTGTTGTGTCTGCGTGGCGGTCGCAGGACACGTTGCCGGCTGCACAGCAGGGGAACAGCTGGCGGTGCTGGACCCCACTGACACATTGGCGAGGTGTTTGGCTCTGTGCAGCCAGCACTTCCGGACAGCAACTAGCGGTGTTGGAGCCCGGGCTCTGCAGGGGGAGCAGAGTGTAGGCCGAAGCCTACTTGAACCAATTTCAAAGGTAACCTTTAACCCCCCCTCAGGGGTTAGAAAGTAGAAGAGCCACAGCTTATGCAGCAGTAGTGCTGCACAAGTCAAAGGTTGCTCTTTTAATTTCGCTCCTTGCACACGCTGAATGAAACACGTATAACATTTAGCCCTTTATACAGTCAAACTGTGTTGGAGGCGCGAGTTCCCTTTGTAATGAGACGCAGCACAGATGTCAAGAATCCCACCTTGGTGCTGGGTGCAGCCTCCTGAGCGTTGTTATTTGCTGTACAGGAGTCTGCGCTGTCGTGTTATCCCCTGGCCTAGCGCTGTTAGCGCTGCCCATCTTCTGACATCATTTAATGTCGGCCGGTGCGTTTCGCGATGACCATGAATCCCAGCCCCGCAGTGTCTTACCATTGTCAAAACACTGCGGGGCTGGGATTCAGGGCCTGGCGCAGCACATATGTTGGCCTCTCACACTCGGGTCCTTACACCCGCTTCAGACTGTGCGGCGTCATCTGATCCCTTATCGCATGCCACGGCCATGAAGCCGCACAGTCCGAAGAAGGCGGAAGGAGAGGAGGGACAGGCGAACTGATGCACTGATCCTGCCCATCAATCACACCCTCGCAGTCCCAATAAATAAGACACCGAGGGGCGTTGTGTGGGTCAGGGCGGCCGCAGAGGCGCAGCCAGCCAAACAATGATGCCAGAAGACGGGCAGCGCTACCAAGGGGGTTGCAGCGTGTCATTACAAAGGAAAGTCACACCACCGGGACGGTTAAATGGTCACACAGAGGACACATTGCA
Organism: Ranitomeya variabilis; assembly: GCF_051348905.1. Classification (NCBI taxonomy): domain Eukaryota; kingdom Metazoa; phylum Chordata; class Amphibia; order Anura; family Dendrobatidae; genus Ranitomeya; species Ranitomeya variabilis. The sequence continues at coordinate 156,887,077 of NC_135235.1, read as the reverse complement.
GACGTGTTTTCAGTTCCACATGTGCGAGGAGAGTACGTTTCTGAGCCACCTTGCACACATGCAGCATTACCGCTGTACAAGGTGGCTGGATAACGTAAAAACGCCTGGGGGAGGGGGGACAGGTTCCCTTCAATTTCAGTTCTTGTGTCTGCGTGGCTTTTGCAGGACACGTTGCCGGCTGCACAGCAGGGGAACAGCTGGCGGTGCTGGACCCCACTGACACATTGGCTGGTGTTTTTCTCTGTGCAGCTAGCACATCTGGGCCCCAACTGGCGGTTTGTTAGAGCCCAGGGTCAGCAGGAGGAGGAGGAGCAGGAGCAGGGGGAGGGGAGTGTAGGCCGAAGCCTGCACTGGCGGCAGCTTTGGGTCTGTTGTGTCTGCGTGGCGGTCGCAGGACACGTTGCCGGCTGCACAGCAGGGGAACAGCTGGCGGTGCTGGACCCCACTGACACATTGGCGAGGTGTTTGGCTCTGTGCAGCCAGCACTTCCGGACAGCAACTAGCGGTGTTGGAGCCCGGACTCTGCAGGGGGAGCAGAGTGTAGGCCGAAGCCTACTTGAACCAATTTCAAAGGTAACCTTTAACCCCCCCTCAGGGGTTAGAAAGTAGAAGAGCCACAGCTTATGCAGCAGTAGTGCTGCACAAGTCAAAGGTTGCTCTTTTAATTTCGCTCCTTGCACACGCTGAATGAAACACGTATAACATTTAGCCCTTTATACAGTCAAACTGTGTTGGAGGCGCGAGTTCCCTTTGTAATGAGACGCAGCACAGATGTCAAGAATCCCACCTTGGTGCTGGGTGCAGCCTCCTGAGCGTTGTTATTTGCTGTACAGGAGTCTGCGCTGTCGTGTTATCCCCTGGCCTAGCGCTGTTAGCGCTGCCCATCTTCTGACATCATTTAATGTCGGCCGGTGCGTTTCGCGATGACCATGAATCCCAGCCCCGCAGTGTCTTACCATTGTCAAAACACTGCGGGGCTGGGATTCAGGGCCTGGCGCAGCACATATGTTGGCCTCTCACACTCGGGTCCTTACACCCGCTTCAGACTGTGCGGCGTCATCTGATCCCTTATCGCATGCCACGGCCATGAAGCCGCACAGTCCGAAGAAGGCGGAAGGAGAGGAGGGACAGGCGAACTGATGCACTGATCCTGCCCATCAATCACACCCTCGCAGTCCCAATAAATAAGACACCGAGGGGCGTTGTGTGGGTCAGGGCGGCCGCAGAGGCGCAGCCAGCCAAACAATGATGCCAGAAGACGGGCAGCGCTACCAAGGGGGTTGCAGCGTGTCATTACAAAGGAAAGTCACACCACCGGGACGGTTAAATGGTCACACAGAGGACACATTGCAGACGTGTTTTCAGTTCCACATGTGCGAGGAGAGTACGTTTCTGAGCCACCTTGCACACATGCAGCATTACCGCTGTACAAGGTGGCTGGATAACGTAAAAACGCCTGGGGGAGGGGGGACAGGTTCCCTTCAATTTCAGTTCTTGTGTCTGCGTGGCTTTTGCAGGACACGTTGCCGGCTGCACAGCAGGGGAACAGCTGGCGGTGCTGGACCCCACTGACACATTGGCTGGTGTTTTTCTCTGTGCAGCTAGCACATCTGGGCCCCAACTGGCGGTTTGTTAGAGCCCAGGGTCAGCAGGAGGAGGAGGAGCAGGAGCAGGGGGAGGGGAGTGTAGGCCGAAGCCTGCACTGGCGGCAGCTTTGGGTCTGTTGTGTCTGCGTGGTGGTCGCAGGACACGTTGCCGGCTGCACAGCAGGGGAACAGCTGGCGGTGCTGGACCCCACTGACACATTGGCGAGGTGTTTGGCTCTGTGCAGCCAGCACTTCCGGACAGCAACTAGCGGTGTTGGAGCCCGGGCTCTGCAGGGGGAGCAGAGTGTAGGCCGAAGCCTACTTGAACCAATTTCAAAGGTAACCTTTAACCCCCCCTCAGGGGTTAGAAAGTAGAAGAGCCACACCTTATGCAGCAGTAGTGCTGCACAAGTCAAAGGTTGCTCTTTTAATTTCGCTCCTTGCACACGCTGAATGAAACACGTATAACATTTAGCCCTTTATACAGTCAAACTGTGTTGGAGGCGCGAGTTCCCTTTGTAATGAGACGCAGCACAGATGTCAAGAATCCCACCTTGGTGCTGGGTGCAGCCTCCTGAGCGTTGTTATTTGCTGTACAGGAGTCTGCGCTGTCGTGTTATCCCCTGGCCTAGCGCTGTTAGCGCTGCCCATCTTCTGACATCATTTAATGTCGGCCGGTGCGTTTCGCGATGACCATGAATCCCAGCCCCGCAGTGTCTTACCATTGTCAAAACACTGCGGGGCTGGGATTCAGGGCCTGGCGCAGCACATATGTTGGCCTCTCACACTCGGGTCCTTACACCCGCTTCAGACTGTGCGGCGTCATCTGATCCCTTATCGCATGCCACGGCCATGAAGCCGCACAGTCCGAAGAAGGCGGAAGGAGAGGAGGGACAGGCGAACTGATGCACTGATCCTGCCCATCAATCACACCCTCGCAGTCCCAATAAATAAGACACCGAGGGGCGTTGTGTGGGTCAGGGCGGCCGCAGAGGCGCAGCCAGCCAAACAATGATGCCAGAAGACGGGCAGCGCTACCAAGGGGGTTGCAGCGTGTCATTACAAAGGAAAGTCACACCACCGGGACGGTTAAATGGTCACACAGAGGACACATTGCAGACGTGTTTTCAGTTCCACATGTGCGAGGAGAGTACGTTTCTGAGCCACCTTGCACACATGCAGCATTACCGCTGTACAAGGTGGCTGGATAACGTAAAAACGCCTGGGGGAGGGGGGACAGGTTCCCTTCAATTTCAGTTCTTGTGTCTGCGTGGCTTTTGCAGGACACGATGCCGGCTGCACAGCAGGGGAACAGCTGGCGGTGCTGAACCCCACTGACACATTGGCTGGTGTTTTTCTCTGTGCAGCTAGCAGTACCGGGCCCCAACTGGCGGTGTTAGAGCCCAGGGTCAGCAGGAGGAGCAGGGGGAGCGGAGTGTAGGCCGAAGCCTGCACTCGAGCAAGTTGAAAGGAAACCTTTAACCCCCCCAGGCGTTTGTAGCTGAAAGAGCCATTGTGTACAGCACTAATGCTGGAAAAGGTAAACTTAGCTCTTTTAATTATGGTCCTTGCACATGCGGAACCTAACAGTTATGAAATGTGTCCCCTCACAGCGTTAAACCGTCCGGTAGGTGGAACTTTCCTTTGTCGTGTGACGCAGCACAGCCATCATTTTTACCCCCTTGGCGCCGTGCGCCGCCTCCTCAGCGTTGTTTGAATCTGTCCCGGAGCCTGCGCTGTTAGGTTAGCCCTTGGCCATGCACACATTTTGCGCTGCCCGTCTTCTGACATCATTTGGTGTCAGGCTGGCTGCGCCTGTGCGGGTGCGCTGGCCGAGATCCCGCCTCGCAGTGTCGTCTAATGTAATCCCACCGCGGGCCTGTGATCCGTGCCCGTGCGCAGTGCATATCCTCGCCTCTCACTCCCCTCCCTACGGCTTCTTCAGACTGTGCGGTGTCACGGCCGTGGCATGCTATTAGGGACCAGCTGACATCGCACAGTCTGAAGAAGCCGTAGGGAGGGGAGTGAGAGGCGAGGATATGCACTGCGCACGGGCACGGATCACAGGCCCGCGGTGGGATTACATTAGACGACACTGCGAGGCGGGATCTCGGCCAGCGCACCCGCACAGGCGCAGCCAGCCTGACACCAAATGATGTCAGAAGACGGGCAGCGCAAAATGTGTGCATGGCCAAGGGCTAACCTAACAGCGCAGGCTCCGGGACAGATTCAAACAACGCTGAGGAGGCGGCGCACGGCGCCAAGGGGGTAAAAATGATGGCTGTGCTGCGTCACACGACAAAGGAAAGTTCCACCTACCGGACGGTTTAACGCTGTGAGGGGACACATTTCATAACTGTTAGGTTCCGCATGTGCAAGGAGCACCACGAAAAGAGGCACTTTTTCCCTTTGCATCATTACTGCTGCACAAGGTGGCTCCTTCAGTAACAAACGCCTGGGGGGGGGGGGGGACAGGTTCCCTTAAAGTAAACTTGTTGTGACTGCGTGGCGGTCGCAGTACACGTTGCCATATACACAGCAGGGGAACAGCTGGCGGTGCTGAACCCCACTAACACATTGGCGAGGTGTTTGGCTCTGTGCGTACAGCACTTCTGGACGGCAACTGGCGGTGTTGGAGCCCAGGGACAGGTGGAGGAGGAGGAGGAGGTTGGAGGAGGTAGGAGGGATTGCCACACACACAGCAGGGGAACAGCTAACGTTACTGAACCCCAATAACAGAGGAGGGACTGTTGACTGTGCGTACAGCACTTCTGGACGGCAACTGGCGGTGTTGGAGCCCAGGGACAGGTGGAGGAGGAGGAGGTTGGAGGAGGTTGGAGGAGGTAGGAGGGATTGCCACACACACAGCAGGGGAACAGCTGACGTTACTGAACCCCAATAACAGAGGAGGGACTGTTGACTGTGCGTACAGCACTTCTGGACGGCAACTGGCGGTGTTGGAGCCCAGGGGCAGGTGGAGGAGGAGGAGGTTGGAGGAGGTTGGAGGAGGTAGGAGGGATTGCCACACACACAGCAGGGGAACAGCTGACGTTACTGAACCCCAATAACAGAGGAGGGACTGTTGACTGTGCGTACAGCACTTCTGGACGGCAACTGGCGGTGTTGGAGCCCAGGGGCAGGTGGAGGAGGAGGAGGTTGGAGGAGGTAGGAGGGATTGCCACACACACAGCAGGGGAACAGCTGACGTTACTGAACCCCAATAACAGAGGAGGGACTGTTGACTGTGCGTACAGCACTTCTGGACGGCAACTGGCGGTGTTGGAGACCAGGGACAGGTGCAGGAGGAGGAGGTTGGAGGAGGTTGGAGGAGGTAGGAGGGATTGCCACACACACAGCAGGGGAACAGCTGACGTTACTGAACCCCAATAACAGAGGAGGGACTGTTGACTGTGCGTACAGCACTTCTGGACGGCAACTGGCGGTGTTGGAGCCCAGGGGCAGGTGGAGGAGGAGGAGGTTGGAGGAGGTAGGAGGGATTGCCACACACACAGCAGGGGAACAGCTGACGTTACTGAACCCCAATAACAGAGGAGGGACTGTTGACTGTGCGTACAGCACTTCTGGACGGCAACTGGCGGTGTTGGAGCCCAGGGGCAGGTGGAGGAGGAGGAGGTTGGAGGAGGTAGGAGGGATTGCCACACACACAGCAGGGGAACAGCTGACGTTACTGAACCCCAATAACAGAGGAGCGACTGTTGACTGTGCGTACAGCACTTCTGGACGGCAACTGGCGGTGTTGGAGCCCAGGGGCAGGTGGAGGAGGAGGAGGTTGGAGGAGGTAGGAGGGATTGCCACACACACAGCAGGGGAACAGCTGACGTTACTGAACCCCAATAACAGAGGAGGGACTGTTGACTGTGCGTACAGCACTTCTGGACGGCAACTGGCGGTGTTGGAGCCCAGGGGCAGGTGGAGGAGGAGGAGGTTGGAGGAGGTAGGAGGGATTGCCACACACACAGCAGGGGAACAGCTGACGTTACTGAACCCCAATAACAGAGGAGCGACTGTTGACTGTGCGTACAGCACTTCTGGACGGCAACTGGCGGTGTTGGAGCCCAGGGACAGGTGGAAAAGCAGAGGAACACAATGTAGGCCGAAGCCTGAGAAAGTCGAAAGGGAACCTTTAACCCCCCCCAAGGCGTTTGTAGCTGAAAGAGCCAGCTTGTGCAGCACAAAAGATGCAAAAGGAAAAGGTGGCTCTTTTCATCATGCTCCTTGCACACGCAGAACTAAACACTTATAAAATGTGTCCCCTGCAACCGTAAAACCGTCCCGGAGGTGGGACTTTCCTTCGTAATGTGACGCAGCACAGCCGTCATTCCTACCCCCCCGGCGCCGCGCACCGGCTCCTCAGCGTTGTTTTATTCCGTCCCGGAGCCTGCGCTGTTATGTTATCCCGTGGCCAGGCACACTTAGCGCTGCCCATCTTCTGACATCATTTGGTGTCAGGCTGGCTGCGCCTGTGCGGCCGCGCTGGCAGAGAGCCCGCCTCGCAGTGTCTTCTGATTTAATCCCACTGGGGGCCTGGGATCCATGGACATGCGCAGTGCATATCCTCGCCTCTCACTCCCCTCCCTACGGCTTCTTAAGACTGTGCGGTGTCACGGCCGTGGCATGCTATTAGGGACCAGCTGACACCGAACAGTCTGAAGAAGCCATAGGGAAATGAGTGAGAGGTGGAGGTTCAGATATGCACTGCGCATGTCCATGGATCCCAGGCCCCCAGTGGGATTAAATCAGAAGACACTGCGAGGCGGGCTCTCTGCCAGCGCGGCCGCACAGGCGCAGCCATCCTGACACCAAATGATGCCAGAAGATGGGCAGCGCTAAGTGTGCCTGGCCACGGGATAACATAACAGCGCAGGCTCCGGGACGGAATAAAACAACGCTGAGGAGCCGGTGCGCGGCGCCGGGGGGGTAGGAATGACGGCTGTGCTGCGTCACATTACGAAGGAAAGTCCCACCTCCGGGACGGTTTTACGGTTGCAGGGGACACATTTTATAAGTGTTAAGTTCTGCGTGTGCAAGGAGCTAAACAAAAATAGCTACCTTTTCCTTGTGCAGCATTACTGCTGCACAAGGTGGCTCTTTCAGTAACAAACGCCTTGGGGAGGGGGGGACAGATTCCCTTACATTTCAGTTGTTGTGTCAGCGTGGCGGTCGCATGACACATTGCCGGCTACACAGCTGGGGATCAGCTGACGTTACTGAAACCCAATAACACTGGGTCGTATGTTTTGACTGTGCAGACGGCACTTCTGAGCCTCAACTGGCGGTGTTGGAGCACAGGAATTTAAGTTCAGGTGGTAGAAAGATGAACACAACAGGAGACCTGGATAACGTATACAGTGACCTAATTATTTAATCAGGAGGAGGAGTGGCAAATTCCTGCGAGATCCAGGCCTTGTTCATTTTCAGGAAAGTAAGCCGGTCAACGTTATCGGAGGATAGTCGCATGCGACGGTCAGTTAGTACACCACCTGCAGCACTAAAGACACGTTCCGATAATACACTGGCCGCAGGGCAAGACAGCACCTCCAATGCATACTGGCTTAGCTCTGGCCATGTATCCAGCTTTGAGACCCAAAACTTGAAAGGGGAAGAGCCGTCTGGGAGTACAGCAAGAGGGCAAGACATGTAGTCTGTCACCATCTGACGGAACCGTTGCCTCCTGCTGACTGGAGCCGTCTGTGATGGTGTAGACTTTTGTGGGGGGCACAGAAAACTGTGCCACAGTTGGGCCATACTGGTCTTGCCTTGGGCAGAGGCACTGCTTCTGCTCCCTCTTTGTGCAGAGCCTCCACCACTGCCTGGACGCACTGAGCTGCTTTGGAATGCACTAGCAGCACTTCTCTCAGTTGGAATGGAGAAGATGATGGAATTGACCAGTGTGTCTTGGTACTCCCGCATTTTTCGCTCACGGTTCAACGGTGTGATGAGGCTTTCTACGTTGTCCCGGTAGCGAGGATCGAGGAGGGTGAACACCCAATAATCAGACATGTTGAGAATGTGGGCGATGCGGCGGTCGTTTCTCAGGCACTGCAGCATGTAATCCACCATGTGCTGCAGACTGCCAACTGCCCAAGAAACGCTGTCCCCTGCTGGAGGCGTGATCTCTGCCCGCTCGTCATCACCCCACCCTCGCTGTACACACTGAGTACTGGACAATTCGGTAACTCCCTCCTCTGGACGGATGTCTTCCTCCTCCATTGACTCCTCCTCATCCTCCTCACAAACTGTCCCCTGCCTAAGCGTTTGTGAGGAACCACGTGGCGCTGACTGTCCAGAAGATGATGGAAATGGTGAATCCTCATCCTCCACCTCTTCCACAACATCATCCCTTAGCGCTTGCAGTGATTTTTCAAGCAGGCAGATAAGGGGGACAGTCATGCTGACTAGTGCATCATCTGCACTCGCCATCCGCGTGGAATAATCAAAGGGACGCAAAACCTGGCAGACGTCATTCATAGTGGCCCACTCTGTGGTTGTGAAGTCTGTACGGCGCTGAGTGCGACTTCTTTGCGCCTGAAGCAGCTGGTACTCCATTACAGCTTGCTGCTGCTCACACAACCGCTCCAACATATGTAACGTGGAATTCCACCTGGTAGGTAGGTCACATATGATGCGATGTTCCGGCAGGCGGTGTCGGCGCTGCAGAGCCGCAATGCGCGCTTTTGCCGTGCTGGAACGCCGCAAGTGAGCACACTCTAGGCGGACCTTGTGCAGCAGTGCATCAAGATCCGGATAGTCCCTCAAAAAGCTCTGCACGACCAAATTGAGCACATGTGCCAGACATGGGATGTGAGTGAGGTTGCCGAGGCCCAGAGCTGCCACCAGATTTCGGCCATTATCACACACTACCATGCCTGGCTGGAGATTCGCTGGCACAAACCACACATCGCTCTCCTGCTTGATGGCATTCCAGAGCTCCTGCGCTGTGTGGCTACGATTCCCCAAAAAAATTAATTTCAACACGGCCTGTTGACGTTTGGCCACGGCTGTGCTCATGTCGGTCGTAACAGGTACACGTTCATCACGGGTCCATGTGGAGGTGGACTGTGACGGCTCCTGCAGCGATGATTCTGAGGAACTGGTGTAAGAGGAGGAGTCAATGCGTACAGAATGGATTCCTGCAATCCTTGGAGTGGGCAGGACACGTCCTGCGCCACTCGCACGGTCTGTACCCGGCTCAATGACATTAACCCAATGGGCAGTGAGGGAAAGGTATCGCCCCTGTCCATGTTGACTGGTCCACGCATCGGTGGTGAGGTGGACCTTGCTACTGACGGCGTTCAGTAGCGCGTGTTTTATGTGTCCCTCCACATGCTTGTGCAGGGCAGGGACGGCTTGCCTGCTGAAGTAAAAGCGGCTGGGCACATTGTACTGTGGGACTGCCAATGACATCAAGTCACGGAAGCTGTCAGTCTCCACCAGCCTGAATGACAGCATTTCCAGTGAAAGAAGTTTGGCAATGCCTGCAGTCAGAGCCTGTGCTCGTGGGTGGTTTGACGAGAAAGGCCGCCTTTTCTCCCATGCCTGTACTACCGATGGCTGTAGACTGGGCTGGGAGTGTGTGGATGACTGGGAAAGTGGTGCTGCGGGTGGAATTACAGCGGGTCTCTGGACAACAGGGCCAGAGGTTCTTCCACGGCGATCCTGGGAGGAAGCCGAACCAGCTGCGTGTGAGCTAGAGGAAGAGGCAACACGAGCTGAAGAGGTGGTAGCTGCCGCTGTTGGTTGGCCTACCTCTTCAGTGTGTTTTTCTAACAACGCCGGGTGCCTGGTGCGCACATGTTTCCACATGTTGGAGGTATTGAGGCTGCTGACATTTCGACCTCTTTTGACTTTGTGATGACACACGTTGCATCTGACATAGCAAATGTCATCTGCAACTGTGTCAAAAAAGGACCAGGCACTGCAAGTCTTGGGAGCGCCCTTTTTGGCTTTTGGAAGAGACATGCTCCTAACGGGTGCCAAAGTGGAGGCTGCAGGATCCGCAGTCTTCCCCCTCCCTCTCCCTCTTTGGGCCGTACGGGGAATCTCTTCCTCAGAGCTGCTCCCACCACCTTCCTGTCCCTCACGCCAAGATGGGTCGAGGACCTCATCATCTACACTACCCTCTGCCCCCAACTGCTCCTCCTGGGTAGTCTCAGCAGCAGAGCACGCACCAGTAAGTGGCACCTGAGTGTCATCATCAGCTGATGCGGCCTGCGATGTGGTGACCGGAGCCACTGGCCCACCCGCCTCTTCAGAGGAAGACAGAAAAAGCTGTTGGGCATCACTGCACCCTGCCTCTTCTTCCATTTCTCCAATGCTGCTTGGCTGGCCCCCTGTTTCCAAGCCAAGAGATTCAGAGAACAGAAGTAGAGACGGCTCCTGTCCTGGGCTCTCTGTCTGCCTGGGCAATTTGGCAGGTGGTGAAGAGACAGATGGCTGCTCTCCAGTGCTCTGTGTCTGAGAGGATGTGGCACTAATGGAAGTTGATGCATTAGCTGCCATCCATCCGACAACGGCTTCAATTTGGTCTTCACGCAGCAGCGGTGTACGGCGCTCTCACACAAAGCTGCGCATGAACGACTGTTGCCTGGTGAAAGTGGGTGCTGATGAGTCACCGGTGCCCGCAGCAGGCACAGAATCCCCACGTCCCCTCCCTGCTCCGCGCCCACGCCCACGTGCCTTACTCACTGCCTTCTTCATCTTGGTTGACTGATAAAGATAAGCAGAAAAGTACTAACGGATTTGTGTGCTTATTCCTGAGCAACTCCTCCTAACAGGTATAAGAAACACTAATTTTCTAAAGTGTGGACTAGAGTTTAATATGAGCTAATGTGGCCTACACAAATGTAAAGTGGTGTAACTGGTGTGTTTGGTGAACTTTATTATTTATTTCTTTTTTGGGGGCTGAACTGACAACAGATAGAGCTGCAGTCACACAGAGACCGTGCAGACAGACGTAAACGGCGCTGCAAGGCCCAAAAACCCTCCTCTACTTTATCCTATGTAGTGTTTTTCCACAAATTAGCTGGAGACGGGTGGAAAGACACTAATAGGATTTTTTTAAATTAATTAGCAGCAGACTACACTACTTGAAAAAAAATTAAAATTGATTTGGCGGTATGACGCAGTGAACAACCCTGAGCTGGAGACAACCAGGCTACGGCTGCTCACAGACTACAGGGCGAGCTGCAGTCACACGGAGACCGTGCAGACAGCCGTAAACGGCGCTGCAAGGCCCAAAAACCCTCCTCTACTTTATCCTATGTAGTGTTTTTCCACAAATTAGCTGGAGACGGGTGGAAAGACACTAATAGGATTTTTTTAAATTAATTAGCAGCAGACTACACTACTTGAAAAAAAATTAAAATTGATTTGGCGGTATGACGCAGTGAACAACCCTGAGCTGCAGACAACCAGGCTACGGCTGCTCACAGACTACAGGGCGAGCTGCAGTCACACGGAGACCGTGCAGACAGCCGTAAACGGCGCTGCAAGGCCCAAAAACCCTCCTCTACTTTATCCTATGTAGTGTTTTTCCACAAATTAGCTGGAGACGGGTGGAAAGACACTAATAGGATTTTTTTAAATTAATTAGCAGCAGACTACACTACTTGAAAAAAAATTAAAATTGATTTGGCGGTATGACGCAGTGAACAACCCTGAGCTGCAGACAACCAGGCTACGGCTGCTCACAGACTACAGGGCGAGCTGCAGTCACACGGAGACCGTGCAGACAGCCGTAAACGGCGCTGCAAGGCCCAAAAACCCTCCTCTACTTTATCCTATGTAGTGTTTTTCCACAAATTAGCTGGAGACGGGTGGAAAGACACTAATAGGATTTTTTTGAATAAATTAGCAGCAGACTACACTACTTGAAAAAAAAAAAAAAAAAAGAACAGTATGAGGCAATGAACCACCCTCCCTGAACTGAATACAACCAGCTATGGATGGCCTATGTGGCTGCACTCAGACTAGAGAGTGGGCTGCACTCACACACACACACACACAGACCTTGCAGATCGCTGTGAAAACAGCGCTACAAGGCAAAAGCAAGGTGAATAGTAGGTGAACACAGCGGTTGCTAAATTAGCCTTTGGAAAGCACAAAGAAGCAAATCGCTATCTCTAAACTGTCCCTCAGTCAGCAAACAGCGTCCTGTCACTAACTGAATTCACAGCAGAGTGATCGGAAAATGGCGCCAGCGACTTTTAAACTGCATCATGACATCATTTCAGCAGCCAATCACAGCCTTGCCAGTAGTTTCATGCCCTCCATGCTAAACAGGATGTGCCCACACTTGGAATCATTCTCATTGGCTGAATTTCTGAATTTTGAATCTTGGAACTTCCGATTCCGGTATCCGATACGCGGCAAGTATCGGAATACCGGTATCGGAATTCCGATACCGCAAGTATCGGCCGATACCCGATACTTGCGGTATCGGAATGCTCAACACTAATGGAGAGATGTCTGGGAGACCTGAACTTTGAAGCCACTTTGATCTACTTGGATGATATCATCGTCTTTGCCCCCACCTTTGAGGAGCATCTGCAGAGATTAGAGCAAGTTCTGAGTCGGCTACAGAAGTATGGCTTGAAAGTGAAACCCCAGAAATGTCACCTCTTCCGTACCAAGATTGAATACTTGGGACATGTTGTCTCCGCTGAAGGGGTGAGGCCTTCCCAGGAGAAGATCTCTGCGGTACAAGAGTGGCCAACTCCAAAAACGGTGAAAGATGTGCGTGCATTCCTGGGACTCACGGGATACTTCAGACGCTTTGTAAAAGACTTTACCCGCCTTGCTAATCCACTCCAGGAGTTGTTGAGGGGAGTGCCCTCTTGCGCCAAAAACAGGAACATACAGTGGGGGAAGCGTCAGGAGGAGGCATTCTTGGCTTTGAAGAAGGCATTGACGGAGGCCCCCGTGCTGGCCTACGCTGACTTCACACAACCGTTCATCTTGCACACTGACGGGAGCCTGCAGGGCCTCGGGGCTGTACTGTCGCAGATGCAGGACGGGAAAGAGCGCGTCATCGCATACGCCAGTCGGTCTCTGCATGACTCAGAAAGGAATCCAGAAAATTACAGTTCATTCAAGCTGGAGTTGTTGGCGCTGGTGTGGGCAATGACTGAGAAGTTCGCGGAATATCTGGCTGGCTCAGAAGTTCATGTACGCACCGATAACAATCCGTTGGCCCATCTCGAGAATGCCAAGTTAGGCGCCCTAGAACAATGTTGGGTAGCCCGAATGGCCAAGTTCCGATACAGAATTTCGTATAAAAGAGGAGCTGAGAATGTACATGCGGATGCCCTCTCTTGAGTAAACTATCGCAAACCAGCACCCAGCCAGGATGAAGAACTGGAAGATGTAGAGGTTCCAGGTTTTGGAAAGACTGCCAGGACGGTGGCAGCGGCGCGGGAAATTGAACAGGAAGAGGCCTGTGTGAATTTGCTGGAGCAGCCCCGCGATGAGTGGGTCCGAGTACAACAGGAGGATCCGGAGCTAGCTCAGTTGAGAAGGTGGGTCGTGTCTGAACAAATGCCCAATCAACGTGAGAGGAGGTCCATGTCACCTGAAGTACTGAAGATGCTACGCCAGTGGGAGAGGCTCGAGTTGCGGGATGGTATCCTGTACCGGAAGGTATTCCTGCAAACAGAACTCAGTCTTGTATGGCAGACAGTGATTCCCTCGTCCATGATAGACCAGGTGGCTAAGGAAGCACATGAGAAAGGAGCACACTTTGGGCCAGAAAAGACTTTCCAGTGGTTACAGCGCCTATTTTATCACCCCCACTTAAGGAACACTGTGGATAAAGTATGTCGGCAATGCAGAAGTTGTGAGCTGGTCAAACCACCAGAACAAAGAGCTCCCACAGAGACGGTGAGGTCTTCTGGCCCCATGGACCTACTGGCAATAGATTATTTGACAATTGGACCAGCACATCAAGGTTATGAGCATTGTTTAGTGATGATAGACCACTTTACTAAATTTGCCGTAGTGACGCCCACGCGGGACCAAACTGCCGAGTCTGCGGCTCACGCAATCTGCAAACACTTCATTCAGGTGTACGGGTGTCCCAAGCGCATCCATTCTGATCAAGGGGCCTGCTTCCTCGGAAGAGTGATAGAGGAGCTGCACCAGCTGTACAAAATAGATAAGTCCCGGACCACCCCTTATCATCCACAGGGGAATGGGGCTTGTGAAAGATTTAACCGCACTCTGATTCAAATGCTGAGGACTCTGGAGGAGGACCAGAAGGCGAAGTGGACTGAGTCCGTCCCTGAATTGGTGTGGGTATATAACAATCGTAAACACAGCACTACCGGATTCACCCCCTACTCTCTGTTCTTTGGCCGACCCGGGAAGGGACTGGCAGAGCTGGCGCTGGAACCCGAGGAAGACTACCCACGGACGGGGGTGTACTCCTGGGTTCAAGAACATCGTCGTCGGCTGTGGACAATTCAACGTCTAGTGCAGGACCGGCTACAAGAATTGGAGCATCCCCAGGTAGCTCCTAAAAAGGGGACAGCCCTGTGGCCTGGAGACCGAGTCTTAGTGAGGGAAAAGCGCCCACACAACAAACTGGAGTACCGATGGGAGAAAAGGCCGTACCGAGTGAAGCGGCGGCTCGGCAACGGGGGTCCCGTTTATGAGGTCCAGCCCGAAACGGAAGAAGGGACTCCCACCCGCACGCTGCACAGGAATATGTTGCGTCCATGTTTGTCTCGAGATCCTGAATCAGTCCAATTGGCTCCAGCACCCCCACCGGCTGCGCCAGTGATCAATGTAGATGTGGAAGATGAGGAAGACTTCGAATCTCCTCCAGTGAACCCAGGAACAGGGCTGGTGCCAGATTCTACCAACGTATCGGAGGAAGCCTCGACTCCTCCCACAGCAGCTGACACCACCGCCCCTGCTGGTTTTAGACGCTCTGAACGTTCAACGGCTGGTGTACCCCCTGTTCGCTACAATCAGGATGAGTTCATCTGGCAGCAGATTGTGCAAGGACTAGAAGATTGCCAACAGGAGCTCCTGAAGATCTCGCCCGTGGAATGGCGAGCAGAAAGAGGGGGGGAATGTAAGGAGTTAAAAGCACCAGAAGAGTCTGGGGGCAGTTACCTTCTCGGCTCTGTGCCCGGAACCTTTGAGCTGTGCCGCAGGTTCCCTAGGGGAGAGACTTGTAGACTGGGACAGGAGGGAAGCAGCCAGAGAGCGGGAAAGAGACGCATGCAGGAGAGAGAGCAGCTTGCAGAGCAGCGTGCAGAGCCGGGTGCAGCTGCGCTCCAGAAGAGAGAGAGAAAGAGACTGCCCAGAAAGACTGCATCTTGTAGAGACTGCTCAGAAAGACTGCATCTTGTAGAGACTGCCCAGAAAGACTGCATCCAGTGAGTACTTAAAGCGGACTCTGCTGTGACTTTAGGGGGGCGCTTTGAGACCCATTGAGAGACTACTACACCCTGGCCCCTGACTCCTGGTACAGAGACTTAACAGTGCAGAGCCCCTTGTTTTCCTGGTACAGAGACAACCGTGCGGAGCCCTGATTTTCTGGCTGTGCTATAAAAGTTAAAGACTCAGAGCCTGTGCATACCACATTAACTCCCGAAACCCCAGGCAGCAGGCTCTCAGAGACTACTCTGCTCACGGACCACAGAGGGACGACAAGTGCCACTGATTCTCGGCGCCTACGTTGGAGAAGACGACCCTCCAAGCAAGTCCTCATGAGACTGATAAGTGTTCTTTTCTCAAGAAATCCTGCTTAATTCTGTTTTATTGTTTAACTCCCGTATTCTTGCATTGTTTTATTGCTAGTTATTTTCCATTGCTTCCTCCCTGCGAGGAGAACCTAATTCCTGTTATTAAACCCCTCAACTGTTGGTCTGCCTGTTCCGTGGTGACATACTCAGTACCTGCACGTTATTACATATGTACACCAGATCTATCTATCTCTATCTTTGCACATCTAACACCTAAACATTTGTCATTTCCAATCTACATTCTATTCCTGCAGTTGTCACTCGGATGGTGCGCACGTATGTCACACTGTATGTCATCTGTGTGCACATGTGCGGGATGTTTTGACATCCATGCTGCTGGAAAAAAATGGACATGTCCACATGTGGGTCACACGGACACATTGACATGTGCGCAGCCCCATAGATTATGATGGATGTGTCTTCAGTATGTGTGAAAACTGTCACCACATGTACTGGAAACACTGCTGTGTGAAGGAGGCCTAGTATGGTGTGCCTGCAGCTGGCTCTGTGCATTTATATTAGTAGACTCACATTAACCCCTATATAAGCAGTGATGTCCTACTACTGCAAATTATCCCTTTGCAAACATTTGTCCTCCTCTTACAGATTAACCCTTTACAAGCAACTATGTCCTCTAGCAGAATAACCTTTCACAAGCAGCTAGCTCCTCCACTTGCAAGATAACCAATTAGAATCAGCTATCATTGAAGCTTTAGTTACATAGTTGGTAATGTGTTACACTGTGGAACATCAGCAGCAAAAATGTAATGTGTAAACATATATTTAGACTTTCCATGCTACAGTCTCACTTCATGCTAAATGTAGCTACAGAAGATAAAAAGCAACACAAGGCCTCCTTCACAAGTCCGTGTTTCCAGTATGTGTGGCATCTGTTTTTTTCACGGACACCACACGTAGCTATTATAACCTATGGTGCTATGCAAAACATGGAGACATGTCCATTTTTTTCCATCAGCATGGGTGACAAGAGTCAATACAAGTCTTTGAGTCTGTGAAAAACACCTGCAGCTTACAGATGGCATCCTTGTGCCATCCATGTTCTGTCTGAGTTTAACATTGCAGAGTATAGGAAAAGCTATGTAATTTCTTTCTTTTTACATACTGGATAAACACTGATGAGTTGACACATGATGACACACTGATGGAAATCACTGAGGACACCGGTACTGGTTTTTCACATATGTGTTTAAACATGTGGATTCATGTGTATTATGGAACATTAGGGGGAGAAACACATTAGAATATGCAGCAACTGAGAGTTCTGTCACAGACTTCTCAGTGCAGCTGAGGATAGTTTAATGTAATTGTAGTAAGAAACTCAAATTAACCATTTAGGAGTAGCTATGTCTTCCTTTAGCAGGGTTACATTATGAACAAGAGGCATCTTTTAACATGGATGATAAATAGCAAAGTTCTATATGTAGTTTAGTATGAAGTTTAAGCTCCAAGCAGAAGATAAGAAAAATGACCTCCTAAAATGTATTTCTATCACTCATTGCATTATGTGGACCAATGAATCGACAAAATGGCACATCAGGTGAATTAATCAGTTAACTTCAAATCATAAACAAAAAGAGGCCAAAGAAGCCAGAAAAAGACGACCAAGATAGTCCATAAATATTGTAATATGAAAATTCTTTATTGAGACAATAAATAGGACAGAAAAAAGCACAGGCCCTTAAAAAATGGCGCACAAGAAGTGCATCCACTGTAAAACGGTACAACAAAACACACAAGTGCACGGACACAGGGAACCACCCATCACCTTACTCCCCTTAAACAGTAGTAAATTGGTCACTCCCCGTCAGGAGAGACAGTCCAAAAGAGACGGTGGTATAAATTATAGCCATATCTGCCTGATATTGCAGACCACAAGTAGTAAATAATCAGCAAGTTCAAAGACTAAAGGCAGCATAATTAGATGAAAAAACTTAGCCACACCGATGAAATAGGCATTACCTTATAAGCTGCACAGGTATGGGGGTTCCCGGGGTCCATGTACTCACCCCAACGTATGTTTCGGACACTCTCCTTCCTCAGGGGGCGCATTACAAAATTCCAGTAGCGGGTTTAAATAGCATTCGCCACCAGAAATGAAAAGTGGGTTTGACCCCGGAAGTCCCATGGGTAGCCATAGCAACGCAAGAATAGATAAAGTATATAATATATAAAAATAAAAGGCTGCAAACGGTGTGGACAGTCCCCTTCACATCGGCGCATGCACCGTGCCTCACCTGGGCAGAGATACACACGTGACCCCATGTATGCCAGTGCCGGGCGGATGGCTGGTAACAGCGCCGAAGCAAGGGGCGGAGTCAACACCGCGCATGCGCACAGAAACTAAAAAAGAAAAATCGCCATTAATAATGAGGGCAGCCGGGACTGGCAAGTGCATAGCAACCTGGGAAATTGAGTGGCACCGCTGGAAAAGCAGTACAAGAGATACAATGCAAATAAGGATAGAATCACATCAGATATCTACAGGTACGAAACAAGCTCAATTACCATATTCCATATATAGTACCATAGACATCAAAATAATCACAAAAATGGGTGATAGATCACATAGATTATGTTGCATATATAGATCAATAACGGAATATATATAATACAAATTAGTACGATAAATAATAAGCATAAATATTTCATATGGACAATTCCTAAAATCATTATATATGTAAATATATTGGATTCAGAATAAAAATAGCCATAATCATGTTCTCTATATATCCTCAATATCCTTGATAAATAATAAAACAACAAAGTCCCAAATTTTTGATTGAAAGTCACAGGTCTGCGGTACCGATCAAATCCCAGAAAGCACAATCTTTCATCCACATAGAGAATTTGCCCATATCAAGACAGAATTCTGGCCAACACGCAAAAGAAGTGAAACAGAAAAAATACGTAAAACGACGATCGACGAATCTACAAAATAATGATAAAAATAGTTAAAAACAATTGACCAAGAAAACAGTGCAATACATGGAGATGAAAAAAAATGCAGCAGATGGTGATCACAAGAATGGAGCGAAGCTGAGGCCCTCATTGGTGCCACGTGGATGGACTGTGCCCAATGTCCAGACCCAACGTGACTCCAATTGAGCCAATCGTTGAGAAATATTGCCACCGCGAATGCCCGAGTCGATGGCATCAATGCCCTTTACCTGTAGATCCCTACTATTACAGTTATGATAGAGTTTAAAATGTATTGGTATCGTTTTTAATAGGGTGACATCATCCTGATCTTTTGCTGCCTGTATGCCTAAAACGTGCTCTCTGACCCTGTGGTAAGCCCGACATAAATCAGTGAGCACGGGCATACGGCAAAATATATTACATTTGTGGTTGTACAAGTGATAGATTTCATTATCCTAAAGTTTTTTTTTGTCCGGAAGAGTCACAGAAACTATCACTATGGTCAATATTAATGCACGCCACACAATGTCCACACGGGGTGCACCCCTGTCGCGCTTTGAAGTTATCCAAAAAGGTCAGTGGGGATTCATATTTGAAGTGACTGTGGAACAAATGGTCCCGTAAATTCTTGGCCCGCCTAAAGGTAATTTGTGGTTGTTCCGTTAGTAGTTTAGCAATTTTAAGGTCAGCCATAAGGATAGGCCAAGATTTCATTAGGGACGTACGTATACGTTCTGACTGAGAATTATTGTTAGTCACAAACCTAACTGAATTTGAATCTAGCTTATTTATTTTACTGCCATAGAGAAGGGTGTTAATACATGACCACTTGGCCCGATGATAGGCCCTCTTAATTGCTCGGTTGCTATAACCACGCTCGCAAAATCGTATTTTCAGCCTCTCCACCTCCTCCTCAAAAACCGCCTGTGTGGAACAAATGCGGTGGAGGTGGAGAAATTGGCCCACGGGTACTGAATGAATCATGTGCCTAAGATATGAAGAGGAGGTGTGCAATAAAACATTGGTGGCAGTTGGTTTTCTATGGATACTAGCATGTATATTTCCACTATCGCCTCTGTTTAGAATCACATCCAAAAATTCAATTTCATTAGGTCTGGCAGGAAGAGGTCCCTCTCCCACAGCCCCAGGACCAGGTTGGCATAGGAAGGGGCAAAAGCCGCTCCCATGGCTGTTCCCTGGAGCTGCAGGTAGAAGGACCCCTTAAAAACAAAACAATTGTGGGTAAGAGTGAACTCGAGGAGTTCAAGGAGGAGGGCCCTCATATTGGAGGAGTGGTCCAATGACTCCAGAAAACATTTAACTGCATTTAGACCGTCAGAATGTCTAATACTCATAGATAACGTCTCTACATCTGCAGTAACTAGGATTGTATCTGAATCTAATGGAAGACCATCAACTATGTGCAACAACTGGGTAGTATTCTTCAAAAATGAAGGCAATCCTTCCACAAGGGGCTGCAAGATCGTAGTTTTACGTATTTTTTCTGTTTCACATTTTTGGCGTTTTATTGCATGTTGGCCAGAATTCTATCTTGATGTGGGCAAATTCTCTATGAATAGCACCATCATGTGGACAAAAGATTGTGCTCTCTGGGATTGGATCGGCACCGCTGATCTGTGACCTTCAATCAAAAATGTGGGACTTTGTTATTATATTATTTATCAAGGATATTGAGGATATATAGAGAACATGATTATGGCTATTTTTATTCGGAATCCAATATATTTACATATATAATGATTTTAGGAATTGTCCATATGAAATATTTATGCTTATTATTTATCTTACTAATTTGTATTATATATATTCCGTTATTGATCTATATATGCAATGTAATCTATATATCTATCACCCATTTTTGTGATTATTTTGATGTCTATGGTACTATATATGGAATATGGTAATTGAGCTTGTTTCGTACCTATAGATATCTGATGTGATTCTATCCTTATTTGCATTGTATCTCTTGTACTGCTTTTCTAGCGGTGCCACTCAATTTCTCAGGTTGCTATGCACTTCCCAGTCCCGGCTGCCCTCATTATTAATGGCGATTTTTCTTTTTTAGTTTCTGTGCGCATGTGCGGTGTTGACTCCGCCCCCTTGCTTCGACGCTGTTACCAGCCATCCGCCCGGCGCTGGCATACATGGGGCTCCGTGTGTATCTCTGCCCGGGTGAGGCGCGGTGTGTGCGCCGATGTGAAGGGGACTGTCCACACCGTTTGCAGCCTTTTATTTTTATATATTATATACTTTATCTATTCTTGCGTTGCTATGGCTACCCATGGGACTTCCGGGGTCAAACCCACTTTTCATTTCTGGTGGCGAACGCTATTTAAACCCGCTGCTGGCATTTTGTAATGCACCCCCTGAGGAAGGAGAGTGTCCGAAACATACGTTGGGGTGAGTGCATGGACCCCGGCAACCCCCATACCTGTGCAGCTTATAAGGTAATGTCTATTTCATCGGCGTGGCTATGTTTTTTCATCTTATTATGCTGCCTTTGGTCTTTGCACTTGCTGATTATTTACTACTTGTGGTCTGTAACATCAGGCAGATATGGCTATAATTTATACCACCGTCTCTTTTAGACTGTCTCTCCTGACGGGGAGTGACCAATTTTCTACTGTTTAAGGGGAGTAAGGTGATGGGTGGTTCCCTGTGTCCGTGCACTTGTGTGTTTTGTTGTACCTTTTTAGAGTGGATGCACTACGTGTGCGCCATTTTTTAAGGGCCTGTGCTTTTTTCTGTCCTATTTATTGTCTCAATAAAGAATTTTCATATTACAATATTTATGGACTATCTTGGTCGTCTTTTTCTGGCTTCTTTGGCCCCTTTTTGTTTATGTGTGTTTAGCGACCAGTCCATGTCAACACGTCCATTGCTATTCAGCAGATTACTATCATTATTATTTTCATTTTGAATCGAGGTTATATTCTAAAGCTTTGGTCATGCTGATTTTTTTCAGTGAGTTGTTTGATAACTTCAAATCATGACAGATCTGAGCACACAGATCTATCATCTAGGTGCTATAAAATAAAGTCTCCCTCACTGTTGGTGCATCATGAACAGGGTCGGACTGGCCGGCTGAAGAACCACGCACAGACATCTGCTGGCATACAGGGATGGCAGCTGCCTAGGGCCCCCGCTGTTTCAGGGGCCCCCAGCTAGTGGCTTGTCACTAATAGCAGCACACTATGCAGATGTTATGGGGCCCGTGAGTCTGGGGTGCCCACCCTGTGTCAGCGGAGCAGCAGTGGTGGTGCAGTGGGTGATAGGAGGCAGGATCTGGCTGCTGTGGCTAAAACCTATGCTCGCTGCTAAAGAGAAATTAATATTCACTGCTCCCCATGGCCATGGTTGTGGAAAGGAGTGAATATTTATTTTCTTTACTAAAGAGAATGAATATCTACTCCTCTCCATGCCCATAGGCATGGGGAGCAGTGAATGCTAATTTCTCTTTAGCGGCTGGCACAGGTTACACCCCAGCGCATGCCACATTCAACTGTATCTGCATCACATAGATGCCAAAACAGTTAAAAGCAAAAGTGGAGGAGAGGGTGTCAGATGACACTCCCTCCCCACCATTCTCCTCTAACACAGCCGAAGTGACGTCATCGCGCACCATGCTGTGCTGGGCAGACGATGGTGCAGCTGCTGAGACTGGAGCAGAGCCAAGATCAGCAGGGAATTGGGGAACGAGGAGGGGTGAGCATTGGTTTTTTTTATATATAATGATGGCCACAATAGTTTGGAGAGTGCTACATTATATTTTATGGAGGGGGCTGCATTATACACTATGAGGGTCTACATTATATTCTATGGGGGGCTGCGCACCATATGATGGAGGCTGCATTATACCCTATGAGGGGGCTGCATAATACCCTATGAAGGGACTGCATTATACCCTGAAGGAGCTAAATTATATTCTATGGGGAGGGCTGCATTATACCCTATGAGGGGTAGTCTGCCACCGATGTACATGGGTGTGATGTGTCTGAGGGATGTGAACATGGTTCTCTGTTTAAGCAACGGCAGGTAGCGTTACTCGATAACTTATGCCTCTATTCCTGATGAGCTGCACGTGATTAGTCCGGAAGAATGATGCAGTGGTGAATTCAACATGTTTTATTCACAGTACCTTGATGAGATGAGGTGAGATATCAGGGAAGATGAAGGGATGAAGATGAGGTAGAAGTTAGAACTGCAGCTAAGAAGCACGAAGTTAGAGGTAACAAGATAATCCTTTCTCCAGTTCTGAAGTGTGTTGTCCAAGATGGCACTGACCACAAGAAGGGGTGAGATAAAGATAGGATGAGTTGCAGAAAGAAAGGTATTATGGGTAAAGCACAGTAATAATACATGAATAACATAATATAACATCAGCCAGTAGATGGCAGAAAAGTACACAAATACAATAGATAGAAATAAACCATATACATTACATAATGTCCTGTACTGGCTGAAAGTCTTTGCAAAAGATTTAGCTAACAGCACAAGGGGGCTGAATTATATCCTATGAGGGGGCTGCATTTTACTCTGAGGGGGCTAAATTATATTCTATGGGAGGGCTGCATTATACCATATGAGGGAGCTGCATTATACCCTATGAGGGGCTGCATTATATTCTATGGGAGAGCTGCATTATACCCTATGAGGGGGCTACATTATATTCTATGGGGGCTGCAGTATAGCCTATGAAAGGGTTGCATTATACTCTATGATGGGGTTACATTATATTCTTCGGAGGTTATATTATATCCTATGGGGAGCTACATTATACCCTATTAGGGGGCTGCATTATATTCTATGAGGGGGCTGCATTGTACCATTTGAGGGGCTACATTATATTCTATGGGGGCTGCATTATATCCTATGGGGGGCTGCATTATATTCTATGGGAGGGCTTTATTATACCCTTTGAAGAGGCTAGATTTTATTCAATGGGGGCTGCATTGTACCCTATGAGGGGGTTACATTATATTCTATGGGAGGGCTGCATTATACCCTATGAGTGGGCTACATTATATTCTATGGGGGTTACATTACATAGTAACATAGTTTCTAAGGTTGAAGGAAGACTTTAAGTCCATCTAGTTCAACCCATAGCCTAACCTAACATGCCCTAACATGTTGATCCAGAGGAAGGCAAAAAAAAACCATGTGGCAAAGAGTAAGCTCCGCATTGGGGAAAAAAATTCCTTCCCGACTCCACATACAGCAATCAGACTAGTTCCCTGGATCAACGCCCTATCAAGGAATCTAGTGTATATAACCTGTAACATTATACTTTTCCAGAAAGGTATCCAGTCCCCTCTTAAATTTAAGTAATGAATCACTCATTAGAACATCATACGGCCATATTCTATGGGGAGCAGCATTGCACCCTATGAAGGAGCTGCATTATATTCTATGAGGGGCTGCATTATACCATTTGAGGGGCTACATTATATTCTAGGGGGCTGCATTATACCCTATGATTTTGCTGCATTATATTATATGAGGGGCTGCATTATACTATTTTAGGGACTGCAGTATACCCTATGAGGGGGCTACATTATATTCTATGAGGGAGGGCTGCATTAAACTATATGCAGGATCTGCATTATACCCTATGAGGGGGCTGCATTATATTCTATGGGAGGACTGCATTATACCCTATGAAGGGGCTGCATTATACCCTGTGAGGGGGCTGCATTATATTCTATTGGGGGCTGCATTGTACTATTTGAGGGGCTACATTATATTGTATGAAGGGTTTCATTATATTCTATGGAGGGCTGCATTATACCCTATGAGGGGGCTGCATTATACTCCATGAGGGGGCTGCAGTATACTCTATGAGGGGGCTACATTATATTCTATGGGTGTCTGCTTTATACCATATTAGGGGGGCTGCATTATATTCTATGGGGAGGGCTACATTATACCCTATGAGGGGGCTGCATAATATATGAGGAGGCTACGATATATACTATGAGGGGAGCTACATTATATTCTGGGGATACATTACATTCTATGAGGGGGTCTACATTATATTCTATGAGGTGGCTACCCCAACCACTGCTATATCATTAAGACGTGTACTGCCTTAAATTGTACCCAGTTTAAATGTTTTACAGCTCAATTGGTGGTCTTGTAGTTATTTCTATATAGCTACATAGTGGGCCCAAGGTGTTCCAGTCTGATGCTGTTCATGAAAGAATATAATCTCACCAAATTTTAAGCTCACTCTGCTAAATTAGAAGTAAAACTTGCAACATGCAATACTGAGGGCAAAAGGTTGATTTGCTTTGTGTGATCTATTGCATAATTTTGCATTTATATGTTAGCATCCACATTGCCCTTGTGCTTTGAATTCCAGGTCACCATAGTCTTCTCCACTTATTCACAAACTGTGTGCACCACAAGGTTGCCATTGTATTTACACTGCAACCCATCGATTTGCCTTTCAGTAATCTAAAGTCAATTAAATGTATAAATACTGATCTACTTTTTTTTTTTTTCTTAGGTGTCAGAGCTCACTACTGTTGGTGATGTTGTGGGTCAAGCCTATACAGTTGTTACTATAAGAGTTGTTGACCTAAATAATCACCCTCCAACATTTTATGGGGAAAATGGACCCCAGAACCGATTTGAGCTTACGATGTATGAACATCCCCCAGAAGGAGAGATACTGAGGGGCCTTAAAATCACTGTCAATGATTCAGATCAGGTTTATATTTTTTTAATCATTTTTTTATACACGTGTGCTCTCCAAACTTTTGTTGAATTTGGATAAGAACTATCGTATATTTTCACACAATACACATTCAGTACAGTATCCCCTACATGCTAACAAAAGCCTTGAAAGGCTGAGATCACTTCAAATCATTAGGAGCCAAAACAGAACCATAGACATTCCCATTTTTTTTAACTTTTTTAACTGGTACCTTAATATCATGGCACACATGTCTGAGCCAAGAGACAAGGTTAGGGAGGTCACAGTGGAACATGTATGTAACTTTATATATATATATATATAAATTATTTTTACAAATTACAGGGTGCAAATGCCAAGTTCAACTTGCGTTTGGTTGGACCTGGCGGAATGTTTCGAGTGGTGCCGCAAACAGTATTAAATGAAGCTCAAGTGACAATAATTGTGGAAAACTCTGCAGGAATAGACTATGAAAAGTTTCATTTGTTAACTTTTAAGGTATGTTTAAGCTATTTTTTAAAATATTTTTGTAATTATGCAAGATTACCTATTAAGATTATTAATTCTTTAAAAATGCTCTTTATTCCAGTATGTCATACATATGAAAATGGTGATAACAGAGCTTTCTGTACATAATACACTATATATCAGTGCATAACCAGTGTATAACATAAGTGCCATAAATCTGACTGAGTAGCAAACTGGGACATAAGGATAGAGTATCCTGACCACAAATGGTTCGAGTCTACAAGGGAAGGTGAAATTAGGCACTAGGGAAAGGTAGAAGTTCAGTCCAGTAGCCCCAAGTTTCATGTAGCATGTTACACTTTTCTGAAGAGATGGGTTTCATTCAAAGCTGGGGAAATGTCTGACTTGTCGAGGAAGTGAGTTGTCCACCAGGGCCATGGGGTACTCGGTACCTTGTCCGGTACTTAAAGGGGATGTCAAGGTGTCTGCAACCTGGTCTGTGGCCCTGGGCGCCCAAATAAAGGGGAAAGGTCTTTTAAGGGTTTAATAAAGTTTGTGTTCGTGACACCACCTGTGGTATTTGGTCAGAGGAGACTGACGCTGCTTAAAGGGGTCCGCTGGGGTGATGTTATGGCAGCTAGATGGTATAATTTCCCTCTCTTTAGCCCCCTCTGATAGGGAGCTCCCACTTAGCACATCTTCCTGCTTCACTGTCCTCTCACCAACTAACTTTCCCTCCAGACCAGAATGTACCAATAGGGAAGTTCCCCTTAATCCGGGTTTAGAGCTCCCCCTTCTGGCCTGGAGTGTGAACATGTTGTATGCTTTGTGTTTACCTGGTGAAAGAGATATTCCTTCACTTCCAAGCATGACATTACTCTCCCTATAAGGAAAGCAATGCCAATGTAACAACCAGGACCCTGGGGCGTTACAGAAACAAATTCCAGAATGTGGGGAATGCATGGCAGAAATTGTGTGGGGTGCAGGCAAGAGGAAAGCAAAAAAAGATGTCTTCTCAGTAAGGCTGATTTCATGTAGGAACTAGGTTAGAGGACATTGGTTAAGAACAGCCTTTTTAACTATAATCTCTGGACAAAGAGTAGACAGTGAAGGGATTGGCAGGAGCAGGCAGAGGAGTAACGGAGAGAAAGGAGAGTCTGGGAAGCAGACTTGAGGGACACAAGAGTGTTAGATGAAAAACCACAAATATGGATGGTGCAATAGTTTAGGTTGACCAATGATGAAGGCAAGCACTCAAATTTTTCTTAAAAAAATAATCAGTTTCTCATTCCTTTAAATGGTTTTCCAGGAATATTTTCAATTATGTTGTTTTTTCCTTATGTCTAGTTATGGATGTTGAGTTTATGCAAAAAATAAATAACCACTGCAACCAGAGGGATTGGTAGTTGGTGACAGAATTAGAACTTATGCTGTCTTTGGAAACACACTTTTAGTTGTTAGCGGCACATCTAAAAGTGTTCAGTGCAAGTTTCATAGGGCTGTATGCTATGTCAGACATACAGTGATCTTGAGATGTAAATGGCACACAAGTTTTATTGTTTTTCCGAATGCTTTGTGGTTTATTTTAGCCACAGATACATTCAGGCTTTCATAGAGATAATGTTGGAAAATTGGAGCTCATCTGCTGCTTAGTGCCCTTCATTATTGTTTTGTTTTGTATAATATATAATGTGTGTGAGACATGCAATGCATGTCATAAAACCACTTCCTTTCTCTTGGTCATACTTTTGGTCAGAATTGTCAAAGATCTCTGTATTTGTAAGTCCTCAATCATACAAATAATTTGCTTGATACAATATTTTATCTAAACTATTTCTATTACGGATTTTGTGTTTAGACACCTGTGAACTGCTCACTGCATTGTTCATGAGTATCGATCTTTTCCACTATATAATATTATTTCTTCTTATTCTTTTAGCTAAGCTTACTTTACATATTCCTTTGTCTTTTAGCTTCTTGCCATTGAGGTCAACACACCAGAAAAATTCAGTTCAACAGCTGACATAACCATCAACCTTCTTGATATCAATGACAATGTCCCAAGGTTTTCCTCAGAGTATTATGTCGCCAGAATACCAGAGAACTCCCCTGGGGGCTCAAATGTTGTCGCTGCAACAGTAAGTGCTCTTATTAATTCTGTTACAATGCAGTTCTGATGGAGAAATCCAAACTGCTTTCTGTCTACATCTGTATTGATTTCAATAGCTGCAATGGCTGTTTGTGCAGTTGTAAGGTCCCAGGGCGGTAGCCGTGAGCGAGCTGCTGCTTCTCCACTCCCTGGCATCCCACGAACTAACAGTGTCTCATTCTATATATGTTTTGCTGTGAAATTTGCTTTGTACTCACTTGTAGGCCTTCGTTGCAGCTAGGTCCTTAGCTCCTGGAGCAGGCACATACATCAGGAGACACTCGGTTTGCTTTAACAACTTCAATTAAAATGACATCATTCTTTAACATGCAATATTGGGCACAGCACCCTTCAGCTCAATGTCCATCAACACAGTACATTTAAAGCCTTTGCTTATCATCAGCTTGGACTATCCCTATGCTTGATCCCGTTGTCAACCCCAGGGATTTCTTGTCCATACCCGCAATACTCTCTAGATCTATTACATGACCCTGTCGTGGTTCCCTGTCCCGCTTTCTCTGTATGGAAGCGATTAAGACAAACTCCTCAGTGCTTAGTTCAGGCTGTAGGCCCCAGACATTACAGGAATGTCCGTAGGAAATTTGGTACGATCTCATGCTGCTAGAATGATATGTACTGTGTGAGCCTCCAGCCCACTACACCTTGAACTTCTACTTGTCACAAACCTCTCATTTTCTCTAACTCTTTGTAACTAACAAAACCGGGAAGTGATTCCTCTTTTCACTTGACCTAACACCCTCTCATGCTAAGCTGGTCCCAAACATGTAACTGTATTCTACACTATTCCTATCACTTTACACTAATCAGGCCCACCACTGCCTTATTTATCCTAGCTTCCCTATCACTACCTAAGTACTAATCTATTTTCTACACTTTACCTACCCCTGAGATGTGTACCAGATTTTATTAGGCATTACGAATACAGTACCCACACAGAAGCTTCAGTACCTATAACATTCTATGCACTTTCACAATTCCCATCATACAATAAAATGCACTAGAACCCAAGTCAATACTCACACTATGTTTGTTGGCTTCTGGTGCAGCTTTAAGACAGTCTATCACACCATTACACTGTGTCACTTTGCACTGTCCACTTCAACCTGTTCAGAAGCATAGTCATGTAACTTACAAACTGCTCATGGAAAATCTGTTCCTGCACAGATTTCCTGAACTCTCCTCAGACAGAGATCAGGCTGAGTTCTAATGAATCACAGGGAGGACTATGTGGTTTCTGAAATACAGCTGCACAGTTGTCTCTGTAACCTCTCTGCCCCCATCCCTATGATCAGCGCACAGAAAGAACAGGAAGTTGACTTTTCAGTGTTTGGACTTCTGTTACAGCTGAGATAGCACTGAAGCCTGTAGAAGTAAGTAACCTGCTAACCACATGCTATATGAGATGCATCCTTTTACTTCTCTAGACCACCAGGGATAAAATCCCCAGGGATATCTAATTATTTGGTACTATGAAGCAATATTTATTTGCTACTGTTTTGTATTGCCTGGTTTGGAAGAAACAGAACCCAAGACCCTAACCCTGAACATTGTCTACTTTAAGAATCACCCCCATCAAAGTTTGTATCCTCTTAATACATTGCAATCATCATATTATATAGCACTAGGTATTTTCAATTACTCGTTTTGCCTTTCTACCCAGTTAATTATTCTCTTTCCTCTACTCTATGTAGAAACAGGAAGTATTTGTCCCTACATGACTTGCTACCCTCTCCAACTCATGATGCAGTTACTTCATCCTCCCTCTGCCAGGGACTTTTTCAGTGATTCATGACTTGTGTAGAGAAAATTGATCTCATGTTTCTACATAGAGTCTAGGATTCTGGTAGTCAGTTTTTAATCATGCGATGTCATACACTTAATGAAAACAGAAGAAATAACTGGGTAGAAATGGAAAATGAGCAATTGTAATATGATGACTGCCATAAGTTAAGAGGACAAAACCTTTGACGGGAGGAGGGCTTCTTTAAAGCAGATCTTTCACCAGATTTCACAATTCAAATTGCATACATTTTGGACAGCATATCTTAGACCTTATGAGGCTGATTTGCAATCTTTGTTAATGTACAGTCATGGCCAAAAGTGTTGGTACCCTTGAAATTGTTCCATAAAATAAAGTATTTCTCCCAGAAAATTATTGCAATTACAAATGTTTTGTTATACACATGTTTATTTCCTTTGTGTGTACTGGAGCAGCACAAAAAACAGAAAACAAGGAAAATTTCACACAAAACTCCAAAAACAGGCCAGACAAAATTGTCACCCTCAACTTGATAATTGGTTGCACACCCTTTGGAGTAAATAACTGCAATCAGTCTCTTCCTTTCACAATCAACTAGCTTCTATCACCTCTCAACCACTCTTCTTCTGCAAACTGCTCGAGACCTCTCATATTTGACGGCTGCCTTCTTCCAACAGCAATTTTAAGATCTCGCCACATGTCTTCAATGGAATTTAGATATGGACTCATAGCTGGCCACTTCAGAACTCTCCAATGCTTTCTTTCCATTCATTTCTGGTAGCCTCTTGATCACTTGAAGCTCCCTTGTAGCATCTTGAGCAGAAATAGTTAATGACTTTTTTGGTTGGTCGAAGCTCCACAGTAGAAAACTAATCCAGATTTGAAACTCAGCAACCATGCTACATTTAGCAGGATGT
Source organism: Ranitomeya variabilis (assembly GCF_051348905.1). Taxonomy (NCBI): domain Eukaryota; kingdom Metazoa; phylum Chordata; class Amphibia; order Anura; family Dendrobatidae; genus Ranitomeya; species Ranitomeya variabilis. The sequence continues at coordinate 156,856,747 of NC_135235.1, read as the reverse complement.
GGAGGAGGACGGGCAGCAACAGCAGGTTGATGTTCACGTAAGTATTAAGTTGGCACAAGCAGCTGATGACGCTGACAGTCAGAGGGAAAATGCTAATGCAGGCCATGAAAACCAACCATTGCAACTGGGTTGATGAAAGTGAACCATACGGCCCTTAGTCTTGCTGGTGAACATCGCAAGCTGTTTGCTTTATGATTATGGTATGCATGTCATCCCATAAGCATTCCAGCAAAGAGATGACTATTGGATAGCCATACTTTTTTACCCATCACAATTTTCAGATTTATAGTTTTAAAATATTTAGAAAACCATGTATAATTTCGTTTACATTTCAAAAATACTTGCTACTCAGTGTGTGTTGGGCATCACATAAAATCCAAATAAAATACATTTAGCGTGTAACGTGAAAAAATGTGTAAAAGTTCACTGGATATGAATACTTTTTCCGGGCACCCTTAGTAAATCACTGTACTTGCTCAACAGTTTTTGTGCAGCATAACTCATGAAACATATACTTAGTAAGCACCATAGTTGGAACAAATTTGACAGATTTCTTTAGGGACACCAATGTTTCAGTCCACCTGAACTTTGCTCGTGGTGGTATTTTGTCAAATGCCATATAGAAGCATCGCTCAGAGCATACTCACACTTCCCTACTTAAGCCAAGGACAGAATAATATAGAGAACAAAGACCTGGTGGACCTTTTTGGTTGGGGTTTGTTGGGGTTTCTCATGTATTCTGTCTGATCTGTAAATAAAGGAATTTCTAGAGAATCACAGATCAACACCTGGTCGTCTAATGGTTATACAGAGACCTGAAGAGGCGTATAAGCCACCGTGTCTTGCACTCACTGTGAAATTTGGTGGAGGATCGGTGATGATCTGGTGATGCTTCAGCAAGGCTGGAATTGGGCCAGTTATTCTTTGCGAAGGACATATAAATCAAGCCGCATACAAGGTTATCCTGGAAAAACAGTTGATTACTTCTGCTCAAGCAATGTTCCCCAACTCTGAGGACTGTTTTTTCTAGCAGGACAATGCGCCATGCCACACAGCTAGGTCAATCAAGGTGTGGATGAAGGAACACCACATCAAATCCCTGTCATGACCAGCCCAATCTCCAGACCTGAACCCCATTGAAAACCTCTGGAATGTAATCAAGAGAAAGATGGATAGTCACAAGCCATCAAACAAAGAAGAACTACTTAAATGTTTGTGCCAGGAGTGGCATAAGGTCACCTAAAAGCAGTGTGAAAGACTGGTGGAAAGCATGCCAAGACGCATGAAAGCTGGGATTAAAATTCATGATTGCTCCACAAAATATTAATTTCTGAACTCTTCCTGAGTTAAAACATTAGTATTGTTGTTTCTAAATGATTATGAACTTGTTTTTTTTTTTTTGCATTATTTGAAGTCGGCAAGCAATGCATTTTTTTGTTATTTTGACCATTTCTCATTTCAGAAAATAAATACAAAATGTATTGCTTGGAACTTCAGAGACATGTTGTTAGTAGTTTATAGAATAAAAGAACAATTTACATTTTACTCAAAAATATACCTATAAAGTGAAAAATCAGGCAAACTGAAAATGTTGCAGTGGTCTCTTCATTGTGCTTTATATAAATTAAGTGGCCATGTTAATTTATCAGCTATAGGGCTCCTGCTCAGATTTTCAGGTCAGACACATGACCTACTTTCCCTTTTCTACCTTCTACACGTTTTTATAGAATGTTATTACTACACATTACACACCAGCAGAAGCATCTTTCTGGAGGTCTTTGTGGAGTCTGTATGCATGTTTTCCTCAGCGATAACTGGCTTTCAATGTGGCTTATTTGGAAATAGTAAAATGAGTGTGTCTTTACATAGAGCAATAATGATTTAATCTTGCGCTCCATCCAATGTTTTTATCGCAGATTAGAGGATATGCTTCTTAATCCTTGAGCCATAAGACATAAATCCTTTTAGTGTTCCTGTCTGGACAATGTCACTTCTTATACCTTGCAATTATTAATGTAGATGTGTCTAATTTCCATTATATAATTATGCTAAACTGAAACTTGAAATATTGAACAACTCTTAGAGTTAAATTAGCTTTTAACCCCTTTCCGACATCGGGTGTACATTTAGGCAGATATCAGATTCCCTTCGTTTGATGTGGCCTCCGTCGGCGAACCCACATTTTTCTCAATACTTGTCAGCTGTTTTGAACAGCTGACATGTGCCCGGAACATCCGTGAGTGGAATTGCAATCCACCTACGGCTATTAACTCATTAAATGCCACTGTCAAATGTTGACAGCGGCATTTAACTCGCGCTTCCGGCCATCAGGCCAGAAATGCGCCCACCGATGACCCCCGTCAAGGAATCGCGGGTCACTGGTTCAGTGGCATGACAACCAGAGGTCTCCTGGAGACCTCTATGGTTATCACTGCCAGCTTGCTGTGAGCGCCGCCCGGTGATTGGCACTCATAGCAAGTGAGTAATTCTTAATTCCACTACATAGAGGCGATCTGATCATGATTATGTAGCAGAGCCGATTGAGTTGTGGCAGCTTCTAGTCTCCCATGGAGACTATTGAAGCATGCGAAAAGTATAAAAAGGTTTTTTTTTAATATAAAAAAAATAGAAAAATATAAAAGTTCAAATTATCCCCCTTTCACCCCATTCAAAATAAAACAATAAAAAAAATCAAACCTACACATATTTGGTATCGCCGCATTCAGAATCGCCTGATCTACCAATAAAATAAAGGATTAACCTGATTGCTAAACGGCATAGCGAGAAAAAAAGTAAAAACACCAGAATTATGTTTTGTTGGTCACTGCAACATTGCATTAAAATGCAATAATGGGCGATCAAAAGATCATATCTGAACCAACATGGTATCATTAAAAACATCAGCTTGGAGTGCAAAAAATAAGCCCTCACCCAACCCGAGATCACGAAAAATGGAAATGCTACGGGTATCGTAAAATGGCACAATTTTTTTTTTAACAAAGTTTGGAATTTTTTTCACCACTTAGTTAAAAGATAACCTAGACATGTTTGGTGTCTATGAACTCGAAATGACTGGGAGAATCATGTTGGCAGGTCAGTTTTAGCATTTAGTGAACCTAATAAAAAAGCCAAACAAAAAACCAGTATGGGATTGTACTTTTTTTGCAATTTCACCTCACTTGGAATTTTTTTCCTGTTTTTTAGTACAAGACATGGTAAAACCAATGGTATTATTCAAAAGTACAACTTGTCCTGCAAAAAACAAGCCCTCACTTGGCCATATTGACCAAAAAATAAAATAGTTATGGCTCTGGGAAGAAGGGGAGCAAAAAATTAAAATGCAAAACCAAAAATACCTCTGGTCGTTAAGGGGTTAAAATTAGCAGATACTTGCAAAGATAAAACTAGAGTCCTATGGGCGGGCATCAGAGCAAAATTTGGGCCTTGGGCCCCCCAATACCATCATGTTGCTCTGATGTGGGATCCCAAAGGCATATATAGAGTCTGTGCTATCCCAATATAAAAACCATATAAAAAATACAAATACATTATATAAATCTAGATAGCAAAACATGACAATAAGATAATTTTCTGAGTAATAATTCTATATAATACAATAAAATAGCTACCAAAAAACAAATATTATTAAATATTAGTCAGCAATGTCCACTATACCAAGACCAATGATACCACATGCAAGAGCAAAATATTATTGCCACTCCACTTATTATTTATTATTTAATATAAGCACCATCCTGTAACTTAACATAACCAGCTATACCAATATACCAATAATATCACATACACGAGACAGATATAACCACATCATCGCCAGACCACAGATTACTACCACAGAAGGCTTAATAATGCCCCCTGTCAGGAAATAGGAAGAAGTTCTGATTACTTCAATTACACATACAGGCTCTCAGCTGCAGTTTCTTCTGCCTGCCAACACAGGCTGGAATTCTAAGCCACTCTTCCTCCCGCTCCCCTGCTATATAGCTGTAATGTGAGACCAGTATGCCAGGAAGAGAAATTTTTATGGCTCTAAGCTGCAAAAGCCAGTCTTCTCCCTAAACGCCTCATCCCCCCTCCTGCCTGATGCCAGCTATAACTGGTAAACAGGTTCCACTGATACATATTAATCAAGATAAGAGGCCATATGGCCATCAAGGGACAAATGGGTTAACATTAAGGACACTCCCAAGACATGAATCCTACAAAAAACTCATGGAGTAAAGAGTCCAAACCACATATAAAGTAAACTACATGACATTTTATTCCCAAAATATAAACATAAAGTAAAATACAGACTATAAGAACAAGGTATATCCAGAGCTCATATGTGAAGGACAAACAACACTGTAATAGCAGGAGGGGTTAACTCGCATACATATACATATAACTGCACCCTGCAGATCAATCCATGTGAAATCTGTTTCAAAAAGTGCATAGTGCAAATTAAGGTGCAAGGGGTAGCTAATAGGTTCCTCCCAGTGATAATATTTATAAGACACTAATGCGTACAGAACCTAGGGGAACAACCCATAAGGGAATGCAGGTCCTACCTATCAGTCTCTGTGAGTGTGTTTCCTGTTTGAGGAGCCTATTAGCTACCCCTTGCACCTTAATTTGCACTAGGCACTTTTTGAAACAAATTTCACATGGATAGATCTGCAGGGTGCAATGATATGTTTACTAGATGGTAGTCCAATTCTAACGCATCTGGAATTCAAGAATATGTATGTAGTTTATTTATGAAGATTTCAGAATAATGCAATGAATACACAGGATTCGGACGGCCGGGTGCGACCAATTAGCGAAGCGTGGTTCAAATCCCACACCAATTCGCGGCCGGACTACGCCTGTCGCTGATTGTTTGCGGCCGGCCGTGACCAATCAGTGAAGCCGGGGCCAGCTGCAGGTTTTTGAGGGCCCCAGGCGAAAGAGTCTCACAGCTCACATAGCATATAACACAGCCCACATAGTATATAGCAGAGCCATGTAGTATATAGCACAGCCACGTAGTATATAGCACAGGCACGTAGTATATAACAGCCATGTAATATATAGCAGCCACGTAGTATATAGCCCAGCCGCGTAGTATATTGCAGAGGCACATAGTATATAGCCCAGGCAAGTAGTATATAGCACAGCTACATTTATTAGTTGTCTCCTGCTAAGGTGTTGTTCCCAGCCATTTTTAATGAAGAGGTCTTTTCCTGTTTTATATGTCATTTTAATTATTGTTTAATAAAAATATACATTTTATATATATGATGGAGTCTGCTTAAGCCTCGTTTTTCCTCATCTATTTTTTTATGGGGAAGTTGTTTTGGATATGATGCTGTGAGGTATGCACATTATTCTATGGACATTTTGATATAATCACAGCCACGTAGTATATAGCACAGCCATGTATTATATTGCACAGCCACATAGTATATAGCACAGCCCATGCAGTATATAACACAGCCCACGCAGTATGTAACACAGCCAACGTAGTATATAACACGGCTCACGTAGTATACAGCAATGTGGGCACCATATCCCTGTTAAAAAAAGAATTAAAATAAAAAATTGTTATATACTCACCTTCCGGCGGCCCTCGGATCTAGCCCAGGCCTTTGGCGATGCTCTTCACGACGCTCCGTTCCCAGTAATGCCTTGCGGCAATAACCCGTGATGATGTAGCAGCCTAGCGAGACCACTATTTCATCACGAGTCGTTGCTGCAATGCATTACTGGGAACGGAGCGTCGCGAGGAGCGGGAAAGGCTGCCGGGGACGGCGGAAGGTGAGAATATAAGGTTTTTTTTTATTATTATTTTTAACATTATATGTTTTCACTATTGATGCTTCAGAGGCAGCATCAATAGTAATAAGTTGGTCACACAGGGTTAATGGCAGCGTTAACAGACTGTGTTATACCGCGTTATGTTGCGGTGTAACGCAGTCCGTTTAATGGACTGCTAAAATGCTATGTGGGCGCTGACTGGAGGGGAGTATGGAGGGGGCACTGACTGGAGGGGAGTAGGGAGGGGCCAATTCGCGTCCGGAAAGTGCCTGTCACTGATTGGTCGCAGCCGGCTGGGTACGACCAATCAGCGACGCGGGATTTACGTGACAGACAGACAGACAAACAGATGGAAGTGGACCATAGACGATTATATAGATAGGTGTATGCGAGTTAAACCCCTCCTGCTATTATAGTGTTGTTTGTCCTTCACATATGAGCTCTGGATGAACCTTGTTCTTATAGTCTGTATATTACTTTATGCTTATATTTTGGGAATATAATTTCATGTGTTTTACTTTATATGTCGTTTAGACTGTTTACTCCATCAGCTATAACTGGTACAGCAACTTTCAAACCGCATTGGACTCTTTTGTTCTTGAAAAGTTATGTATAATGGCACCGAACAGGGATAGAGATATCAGGGTTACATATTCTGAATGTCCACCATGAGCTCTTTAACTCACTGAAATCACTAGGATCTAAACCCAATGAAATGCAACAAACGGATTTCTCTGTAAGCGGGTCATATATCTACGCTGTGTTTATACTTTAAAATAAAAACCATGACGTGGTGAGCATCATGATCAGTCTGTCGGTCTTCTATGAGGTTCATACAGCGAGTTATGTATAGAAATGGCTTGTCATAACTCTAAGAAAGAGGAGTATTCAGCCTCTGAATGAGGTGACCACAGAGGAAGTGCCTTCGTTTTGGGCACGGAGATAAGTGAGTGAGATATCAGTCTTCACTAGACTTTTGTCTAGGGTCTAGCTGCGAGACAGATCTGTAATGCATGGTCAGCCATGATATGAAGGAACTGTAAGGGTACCGTTACACAAAACGATTTACCAACGATCACGACCAGCAATACGACCTGGCCGTGATCGTTGGTAAGTCGTTGTGTGGTTGCTGGAGAGCTGTCACACAGACAGCTCTCCAGCGACCAACGATGCCGAAGTCCCCGGGTAACCAGGGTAAACATCGGGTTACTAAGCGCAGGGCCGCGCTTAGTAACCCAATGTTTACCCTGGTTACCATCGTAAATGTAAAAAAAAACAAACAGTACATACTCGTGACGTCACCGCTGCGCTCTGCTTTTACTGTACGGCCGGCAGTCAGTCAGTGCGGGAAGCAGACGGCGAGGGACCTGATGGACACCGGAATGTGAGTATGTACTGTTTGGGTTTTTTACATTTACGATGGTAACCAGGGTAAACATCAGGTTACTAAGCGCGGCCCTGCGCTTAGTAACCCGATGTTTACCCTGGTTACAAGTGAACGCATCGCTGGATTGGTGTCACACACACCGATCCAGCGATGACAGCGGAAGATCCAGCGACGAAATAAAGTTCCAAACGATCTGCTATGACGTACGATTCTCAGCAGGGTCCCTGATCGCTGCTGTGTGTCTGACACAGCGATATCGTATGGATATCGCTGGAACGTCACGGATCGTGCCGTCGTAGCGACAAAAGTGCCACTGTGAGACGGTACCCTAAGTGTTTTTTCAACTGTAATCCCATTTTATTTGTAATTGTACTGTACATATGATACTTATCTACTTTTATAATATCTTTTTATACTTCTGTAAACACTGCCTACCTTTTTGGAGTAAAATATATAAAATTACTAGCTTCGTTTCTCCTTGCTCTATAACATACTGTCACATCCTCTGAAGTGAATTATGCTACTAATTTGGGTTGGCTCTGGACCCATTATTAATTAAGAAATCGGAGCCCGTGGCAGCGGATTTGTCCTGCGTGTTTGGGAGACTTTGTAGCGACGGACAGTGTTGATAAATATTGTTCCTGCCTGAGTGGGAGTAGTTATATCGCCCTCGCTGCAGCATGCCCATTAGCCAATACAAAGTAAGGCAGCCTTTCTGGCAACTAACTATCCTAGGTGCAGTACCCTGTCTGACCTGAGGGTAAGGGGGGCACCAGAGAGCTACCTGTTCCAAACCGGAACTGGGAAGTGGGATATTGATAAATCCCCTTCAGAAAGGAACCAGGGCAACCAAACAACCCCGGTTCATGACATATTAGTGTGAGCGAAGTAAGTAATTTTGTCTTTTCTTCTCCATCTGACTGATACTAATCTGACTTATTCCAGACCAATCTGTGCAAAATGTAACACTAGGTTATCTATGGCTGATTGCTTCCACTTCTCCCTCCCACATTTTCCCCAATTCTCCTGTGGAAGCATTTTCTTTTTGCCCTACAGTATCATTGTCCCCAAAATAAGATAAAAGTGATGTTGCCCTCTTTAATTCTACAGTATCAAATTGGTTTATTTTTTCATACCTACTTCTGGTTTGATGATGTTTCATTTGAGAAACTATAGTGCATGCTGGGAAATTCACGGAATGTCTTTGCCACAGCCTCTGACCCCTCTCTGAAATGAAGCATCTTCAGTGATTTCATTTCAGGGGCTGAATTAGTTCCTTCTATACTGAGCATGGTTGGTTGTTGATTCTATGTACAGGGGGGAAAATTAGTTTGATACACTGCTGATTTTGCAAGTTTTCCCACACATAAAGAATGGAGAGGTCTGTAATTTTTATCGTAGGTATACGTCAACTGTGAAAGACTGAATCCTAAAAAAAAAATCGAGAAAATCTCATTCTATGATTTTTGCATAATTAATTTGCATTTTATTACATTAACCCCTTACTGACATCGGACGGTATAGTACGTCCGATGTCAGCTCCCCTGCTTTGATGCAGGGCTCCGCGGTGAGCCCGCATCAAAGCCGGGACATGTCAGCTGTTTTGAACAGCTGACTAGTGTTGAGCGATACCGTCCGATACTTGAAAGTATCGGCCGATACCGGCAAAGTATCGGATCTAATCCGATACCGATACCCGATACCAATACAAGTCAATGGGACACCAAGTATCGGACGGTATCCTGTATGATTCCCAGGGTCTGAAGGAGAGGAAACTCTCCTTCAGGCCCTGGGATCCATATCAATGTGTAAAAGAGAGAATTTCACGATTTCACCCGCCGCTATTGCGGGCACATGTCAGCTGTAGTGTTGAGCATATCGATACCGCAAGTATCGGGTATCGGCCGATACTTGCGGGTATCGGAATTCCGATACCGAGATCCGATACTTTTGTGATATCGGGAATCGGTATCGGGATTAATATCAATGTGTAAAAGAGAGAATTAAAATAAAAAATAGGGATATACTCACCTCTCCGATGCAGCCTGGACTTTACCGCCGTAACCGGGAGCCGTTGTACCTAAGAATGCGCGCTTGAAGGGCCTTAGATGAGGTCACTGCGCTCTGATTGGTCCGTAGCGGTCGCGTGACTGCTACGCGACCAATCACAAAGCCGTGACGTCACCTAAGGTATTTCAAGTGCTTGAAAGACCTTAGGTGATGTCACGGCTTTGTGATTGGTCGCGTAGCGGTCACGCGACCTCTACGGACCAATCAGAGCGCAGTGACCTCATCTAAGGCCCTTCAAGCGTGCATTCTTAGGTACAACGGCTCCCGGTTACGACGGTAAAGTCCAAGCTACGTCGGAGAGGTGAGTATATCCCTATTTTTTATTTTAATTCTTTCTTTTACACATTGATATTAATCCCGATACCGATTCCCGATATCACAAAAGTATCGGATCTCGGTATCGGAATTCCGATACCCGCAAGTATCGGCCGATACCCGATACTTGCGGTATCGGAATGCTCAACACTACAGCTGACATGTGCCCGCAATAGCGGCGGGTGAAATCGCGATTCACCCGCCGCTATTAACTACCGTATATACTCGAGTATAAGCCGAGATTTTCAGCCCCTCTCAGCTTATACTCGAGTCACGGTCGGCGGCAGGGTCGGCGGGTGAGGGGGAGAGGGCGCTGAGGCATACTTACCTGCTTCCGGGGCTCCTGGCGCTGTCCCTGCAGTCCCACGGTCTCCAGGTGCCGCAGCTCTTCCTCTATCAGCGGTCACGTGGGACTGCTCATTAGAGAAATGAATATGGATTCCACTCCCATAGGGGTGGAGCCGCATATTCATTTCTCTAATGAGCGGTAACGGTGACCGCTGATAGAGGAAGAGGCTGCGGCACCGAAGACCAGCTGTCCAAGGGAAGGAGCGGGACGCCGGGAGCAGGTAAGTATTACATATTCACCTGTCCGCGTTCCACACGCCGGGCGCCGCTCCATCTTCCCGGCGTCTCTCTGCACTGACTGTGCAGGTCAGAGGGCGCGATGACGCATATAGTGTGCGCGCCGCCCTCTGCCTGATCAGTCAGTGCAGAGAGACGCCGGGACGGGACGCTGAGGGGCTGCAAGCAAGAGAGGTGGGTATGTCATTTTTTTTTTATTGCAGCAGCAGCAATGGCACAGCTTTCTATGGCACAGCTATGGGGCAATAATGAACGGTGCAGAGCACTATATGGCACAGCTATGGGGCAATAATGAACGGTGCAGAGCACTATATGGCACAGCTATGGGGCAATAATGAACGGTGCAGAGCACTATATGGCACAGCTATGGGGCAATAATGAACGGTGCAGAGCACTATATGGCACAGCTATGGGGCAATAATGAACGGTGCAGAGCACTATATGGCGCAGCTTTCTATGGTACAGCTATGGGGCAATAATGAACGTTGCAGAGCACTATATGGCACAGCTATGGGGCCATAATGAACGGTATGGAGCATCTATTTTTATTTTTGAAATTCACCGGTAGCTGCTGCATTTTCCACCCTAGGCTTATACTCGAGTCAATAAGTTTTCCCAGTTTTTTGTGGCAAAATTAGGGAGGTCGGCTTATACTCGGGTCGGCTTATACTCGAGTATATACAGTAGTTGAATGCCGCTGTCAAACGCAGACAGCGGCATTTAACTACCGCATCCGGCCGGGCGGCCGGAAATGACGTCATCGCTGACCCCCATCACATGATCGGGGGTCGGCGATGTGTCAGGACAGTAACCATAGAGGTCCTTGAGACCTCTATGGTTACTGATCGCCAGTAGCTGTGAGCGCCACTTTGTGGTCGGCGCTCACAGCACACCTGCAATTCTACTACATAGCAGCGAACAGCAGATCGCTGCTATGTAGCAGAGGCGATCGTGCTGTGCCAGCTTCTAGCCTCCCATGGAGGCTATTGAAGCATGGCAAAAGTTAAAAAAAGTTAAAAAAAATGTGAAAAAAAAAAAATTATATGAAAGTTTAAATCACCCCCCTTTCGCCCCAATCAAAATAAATCAATCAAAAAAAAAAAATCTACACATATTTGGTATCACCACGTTCAGAATCGCCCGATCTATCAATAAAAAAAAGCATTAAACTGATCGCTAAACGGCATAACAAGAAAAAAAATCGAAACGCCAGAATTAAGTTTTTTTGGTCGCCGCGACATTGCATTAAAATGCAATAACGGGCGATCAAAAGAACATATCTGCACCAAATTGAAATCATTAAAAACGCCAGCTCAGCACGCAAAAAATAAGCCATCAACCGACCCCAGATCATGAAAAATGGAGACGCTATGAGTATCGGAAAATGGCGCAATTTTTTTTTCTTTTTTTAGCAAAGTTTGGAATTATTTTTCACAACTTAGGTAAAAAATAACCTAGTCATGTTAGGTGTCTATGAACTTGTAATGACCTGGAGAATCATAATGGCAGGTCAGTTTTAGCATTTAGTGAACCTAGCAAAAAAGCCAAGCAAAAAACAAGTGTGGGATTGCACTTTTTTTGCAATTTCACCGCACTTGGAATTTTTTTCCCATTTTCTAGTACACGACATGGTAAAACCAATGATGTTGTTCAAAAGTACAACTTGTCCTGCAAAAAATAAGCCCTCACATGGCCAAATTGGCAGAAAAATAAAAAAGTTATGGCTCTGGGAAGGAGGGGAGTGAAAAACGAACACGGAAAAACGAAAAATCCCAAGGTCATGAAGGGGTTAAATAACTATTTGAAACAATAGAAAAACAGAGCGTAATATTTGGTACAGAAACCTTTGTTTGTTATTACAAAGGTCTGAAGTTTCCTGTAGTTCTTAACCAAGTTTGCCTACACTGCAGCAGGGATTTTGGAACACTCCTTCACATAGGTCTTTTCCAGACCTTTCAGGTTTCGGGGCTGTCGTTGGATAACATTGAGCTTCAGATCAAGATTATCTATTAGGTTCAAGTCTGGAGACTGGTTAGGCCACTCCAGGACATTGAAATGCTTCCTACGGAGCCACTTCTCTATTGCCCTGGCTGAGAGTTTCAGGTCATTGGCCTGCTGGAAGACCCAGTGACAACCCATATTCAAAGCTCTTACTGAGGGAAGGAGGTTGTTGACCAAAATCCTGCGATTTATGACCACATCCTTTCTCCCTTCAATGAGTTGCAGTTGTCCTATCTAAAAGCACCCCCAAAGTGTGCTGTTTCCCCCACCATGCTTCACTGTCGGTACGGTGTTCTTGGAGTTGTGCTCATCCTTCTACTTATTCTCCAAACACAATAGTAACACCTTCTGGGATAGGATTTATACAATATAAAAATATATATATAAATATATGAAGTGTAGTATTACATAAACACACCCGGTGTACTACAGAACAATTGAATAAATCATTACTCACAGAGTGAAAGAGATCAACACTATGGAAGACCATAAAGAATCCCAGACAGGGGAAATACTAATAAAAATGTCTTTATTAATACAAGTGACAATAATACAAAAAGAAGTAAATTAAAAGTGTTCACACAGGAGAATATTAGTTATGCCAGACTTAAAATGGAAAAATAAAATAGTATGTTTTTAAGACCAAAGGTGACTTACTGGACCCAAGAGAAATTTATAATAAGGATTGTAGTACCTCCAGTAAAAACAATTCTATCTGTAACATCAAAAAAAGTGCAATCATAATTAATCATTTCCATGTAGGAATAGGGTGCAATTAAAAAATGATACCAGATAGATAAAATTATAAAAGTGAATAAAAAAGGAAGGAGGGGAGAAGTTGTGCCATATATGTCACATATGATAGTGCACAGCAAGGAGGAATGTACCAATAGGTATTAGGGGTTGGATCAAAGTAAGTGAGCTAATAGGAGGATTATACCTTTAAGGTCCGTCTGGTCTTTGAAGTGTGCGCTCCCCGACGTGCGTTTTGGTAGTGTTGTCCTTCGACAGGGGGTATTAAGAAGAGCACCCCCAAAGTATGCTGTTTCCCCCACCATGCTTCACTGTCGGTACGGTGTTCTTGGGGTTGTGCTCAACCTTCTACTTATTCTCCAAACACGGCAAGTAGAGTTGATACCAAAACGTTCTATTTTGCTTTCATCTGACCACATCACCTTCTCACATGCCTCCTCTAGATTATCCAGCTGGTCATTGGCGAACGTCAAACAGGCCTTGACATGTGCTGGTGTGAACAGGGGGGCCTTGTTGCCTTGCAGGATTTTAATCTATGACGGCATAGTGTGTTACTAAAGGTAAGGTTTGAGACTTAGGTCCCAGCTCTCTTCAGGACATTGACCAGGTCCTCCATTGTACTTCTGGGCTAATTCCTGACCTTTCTCAGAATCATCCTTACCCCACAAAGTGAGATCTTGTGTGGAGCCCCAGACCGAGGAAGATTGACAGTCATCTTGTGTTTCTTCCATTTTCTAATAAATGTGTCAACAGTTGTTGCCTACTGTTAGGGCTGGCGGAACACACTGAGTAAATATAGAGATGTTATTTGGTGCGTTCGCAGCCCGGGGTCCACCGTGCAGGAAAAGAACCTGCTGCTGGCAATAGGCGGCACTATATGGCAGTAGAAGCGAACTCTGTTGCTTCACAGAGTCGCTATAAAGAAAGGTCTGTTTCCTGTTAAACTTCACAGGAATACACAGTAACTGCTGAGCAGATAGCAGCTTGTGGTCACGCAGTCAAGGAGGCAAACATACAATCTCCTCACTGGAGGAGCCAGTATTCTAAGTGGCTTATTTCAGCCGGGGCCCTGAAACCATACACACAATCTCCTCACCGGAGGTGCCGGTATTCTAAGTGGCTTATTTCAGCCAGGTCCCTGAACACACACAAGAGTGACCACATTGGCAAAAAACTCATGACATGGATTGATACTAGCGCATAGCCGTGCGGCCATGCAAACCTTTTATAGCTGCAGCAAGTACAGGGCCTTCCTATAAGGACCAATGAGAGGTTGCCACAGAGTCTGAGCAACTTCAGGACCTTCCTGGAGAACCAATGGGTTTTGCTGCAGTATCTGAGCTTGTGACTCTCGATCTCCAATGAGAGATCTTACCCTGGGCATGCTCAGAAGGGAAAAAGCAGGACTTAGTCCCAAAAGCGTCTGCTCACTGCTGCCCAGCACTGGCTTCAATGGCAGAAGCTGGAAAAGCAGCAGTAACCCTTTGCACAGGGTCAGATTGAGTGAGACGCTGGGACCGACGTCTCCGCTGAGCAGGCTCCACTACGGCAGGAGAAGAATGGGAGACCGCAGCAGCGATGGCCCGAGATTTTCCCTGTGCAGAGGCGGGAACTCGACCCCCAACACCCACTCACCAAGTTGCTTGCTTATTGTCCTGTAGCCCATCCCAGCTCTGTGCAGGTCTCCAATTTTGTCCTTGCTGTCCATAGACAACTATTTGGTCTTGGCCATCGTAGAGAGGCTGGAGTGTGATTGATTGAGTGAGTGGACAGGTGTAAGAGGACTTCTTAAAGAAAACTAACAGGTCTGTGATTGCCAGAATACTTGCTGGTTGGTAGGTGATCAAATACTTATTTAATTTAATACAATTCAATTTAATTAATAAAAATGATACAAAGTGATTTTCTTTTTTATTTTTAGATTCTGGCTCTCACAATTGAAGTGTACCTACGATAAAAGTTGCAGACCTTTCCATTCTATATAGTTGGGAAAACTTGCAAAATCGGCAATGTATCAAATATTTATTTTCCCCAGTGTATACTCAGTAGGATATTGTCACTGTGCAATATTCTTTTTAATGTACAGTTAGTGTGCTAACTCAACTGTCCCTATGAGAAGTGAGGAGCCAGCAAGAGAAAATTGTAAGGATAATGCTGCAAGAAGTGAAGACACCTTTGCTGGTCTCTGCTTACTGTGTTATCTCCTCACAATGTGCACTGATACACTCCCTCTTGCAAGGTTGTCACTTCTCATGAGAGCAGAGAGGGAGTGTACTGTCACTGTGTATTAAACATCAGTGTATCGGAAACCAATTGACCGTCCCACATACCTCAAATGAGACTGCTTCCATCCTAAACCCATTAAATAGTCCATTGTCTACAGCCAGGCCATCAGAAATAACTGCATCTCTTCCAGTTCTAAGGACAGGGATGAACACCTAACCCAGTTTAAAATGTCATTTTTAAAACAAGGTTACCATCCTACTTCTATTGATGATCCCATCATTAGGGCCATAAGGATCCCTAGAAGTCAAGTATTTCAATACTGAAAAAAAGAGGAAAATCATTGTGTACCTCTGGTAGTGACCTACAACCCACAGTTTGAAATACTGAGAAAAAGAGCTAAGAAACTTCACCATATCCTACACAAGGATGACCAGTTAAAAATATTATTCAAAGACCCCCTTGATATGTTACAGGCAACCTCCTAATTTAAAAAACATCATGATCTGAAGTTCAATGCCCTCAGATCCACCAAGAGGGACATATCCTTGCAATGGGAGGAGATGCAAAACCTGCACTCATACAGAGACTAACGACAAGATCCAAATCCCCAACACACAGCAGGACTATAAGATCCTTATACATGTTCCTCTTCCAATGTGGGGTATTTAATTCTATGCAATATATGTTCTGTGGGAAGCCTCTATGTTGGAGAAACAGGACAGAGACTAAGAGCAAGGATGAGGTATCATCGTCATACAATTACAGACAAAAAAAAACCATTTACTTGTGGCCAAACATTTCTGTGGTCCAAGACACAACATAGACAATATGAAAGTTGTCATTTTGAAAGGCAATTTCAAATCACAGAAACATTGCAGGGTCTGGAAATACAAATTAATTACCATCTTTGATTCTGTTCACACAGGACTCAGTTTGTCAGGAGGATTTATGGCCCACTACCAAATCTGAGTAATTTCCAAAAACAAGGCACCACCAGCCCTTTGATCTCACATGCATATGGGTCCATAAAACTTTCACACCACTTGACCTTACCTTATTAAGGATTCTCTCTTTAAGCTCAGTGTTTGTTTATTTAAATGTCCATGTATCACACCATGCTTATGTTCTTTACTGTATATAATTGGGTTTCCTTAAATATCTTGTTTTATCAACCTGATGAAGAGACGTAAGCAGTCTCGAAAGCTTGCTTTGTAGCATAATTCACTATATTTTGTTAGCCATTAAAAGGTAACACACCCACAAGATTCCTATATTGTTTCTCCCACTGAGAGCACTCTATATCTTGTGTATTAAAAAAATATTGCACAATGACAAAATCCTACTGAGCATATGTAGGAACTGTTGACAGACACATGGTCAGTAGAGCAGGGATTAGCCTATCACCTGAAATGGAATTCACCGATGAAGCATTGTTTCAGGAAATCGGCAAAGGCTGCGGCAGTGACCACAGCCTCTTCCCCCTGGTGATTACTCATTTGAGTATCCTAGCATGCACTGGGTGCTCTCAAAGGAAGCATCATCAAACAGAAGGTATGTAGTATAGTAAGGGAACAATAGGGACCTTTTCCTTAAAAGTGTATTAGAAATTATATTATATTATGACTAGTGTTGAGCAATACCTTCCGATACTCAAAGGTATCGGTATCGGATGGGATCGGCCGATATCCAAAAATATCGGATATCGCCGATACCGATACCCGATACCAATGCAAGTCAATGGGACACAAGTATCGGAAGGTATCCTGGATGGTTCCCAGGGTCTGAAGGAGAGGAAACTCTCCTTCAGGCCCTGGGATCCATATTCATGTAAAAAATAAAGAATAAAAATAAAAAATATGGATATACTCACCCCTCCAGCGGCCCCTGGACCTTAGCGCTGTAACCGGCAGCCTCCGTTCCTAAGAATGCAGAGTTAAGGACCTTCGATGACGTCGCGGCTTGTGATTGGTCGCGTGACCGCTCATGTGACCGCTCACACGACCAATCACAAGCCTCAACATCATCGCAGGTCCTACACTCCCTGCATTCTTAGGAACGGAGGCACCGCTAGAGCTGGGGCCGCCGGACGGGTGAATATATCAATATTTTTTTATTATTTATTTTTTACATGAATATGGATCCCAGGGCCTGAAGGAGAGTCTCCTCTCCTCCAAACCCTGGAAACCATACGCACTGCATACTTCCGATTCTGATTTCCGATATCACAAAAATATCAGAACTCAGTATCGGAATTCCGATACCGCAAATATCGGCCGATTCCCGATACTTGCGGTATCAGAATGCTCAACACTAATTATGACATTAAATAGTCAAACATTTTAGATTAAAATAAATAAATTAAATGTTTTAATAATGTTCCTTATGGGGTTACCATGCTTTAATAATCTTCCTCCTTGTGGCTCTTCTACCCTAATAATGTCACTTTATGTGGCCCCATTTCCTAATAATTTCCTTCTATGAAGTCACACAATGCTACTCACACTATTGGAAAAAAAACAAAAACTAAAACTCTCACCTGTCCCTGCTCCAACGCTTAGCTTCTGAGTCATCTCCACTCATGGACTCCATTTTGCTTGGGGTATTATCAATGAAGAAGGGCAGATCTTCTTTGCATGGTGGGTACCTGTTTTGTTGTACTGATGCTTGGTGTTGTGAATTCCGTTCTCGGGCTCCCTCCTGTGGTCATGAGTGGTACTGTGTGAGTTCTGTTCTTGGGCTCCCTCTGGTGGCTTTTAGCGATACGGCTGGTCTGTAGCTGGGATCCAGCTGCCTCGTTTTCTGCTAGTCTGGCTCCTATTTAACTCCACCTGGACCTTTACTTGTTGCCTGCTGTCGTTGTATTCAGTACTGGTTCTGATCTCTCTGGGACTTCCCTTGTGACCTGTCTCCTTCTGGAGAAGCTAAGTCTTGCTAGTTCATGTTTGCTCATTGTTTCCTTGAAAATGTTTCTCAGTATATTATGAGTTCAGTCCAGCTTGCTTATATGTGATTTTCTCGCTTGCTGGAAGCTCTGGGGTGCAGAGTTGCGCCCCTCACATCGTGAGTCGGTGTGGGGGTTTTTTGTATTCTCTGCGTGGATATTTTTGATAGTATTTTATACTGACCGCACAGATTCCTTGCTATCTTCTGACTATTTAGTGTTAGCGGGCCTCATTTGCTAAAACCTGTTTTCATTTCTACGTTTGTGTTTTCCCCTTAACTCGCCGTTATTATTTGTGGGGGGCTGTCTAAACTTTGGGGTAATTTCTCTGAGGCAAGTGAGGCTTTGTTTCTCTCTAGGGGTAGCTAGTTTCTCAGGCTGTGAAGAGGCGTCTAGGTTGTCAGGAACGCTCCACGGCTGCCTATAATGTGTGTCGATAGGATCAGGGTTGCGGTCAGCAAAGTTCCCACATCCCCAGAGCTTGTCCTTAAAATTCTGGTTTACTTATCAGGTCAGTTTTTGTGATTCTAACCACCAGGATCATAACAGCTTGGGTTCTCTAATGAGGGTGTGGCTACAGTGGGGCAGGATTCTACTTTCACCTCCATAATAACTCCATCATCTTCCTCATCTTCGTCACCCCAATTTGGGCATATACCAGAGACTACCGGAGCTGAAATGGCAGCTGAGTGAGGTGTGCCCTTACCTAAGATGGCTGCTGGTGTAGGTGTGGCCTTACTTAAAATGGCCCTCGGGACATAGGGCGTGCCATCTGCATTAAGAACTGGACATAAGGAGGTAGGATTGTGTGGGTATGGTGCTCCACAAACAGCACTCGTGTCCCTCCAATCTGGGTTCTTGTTCGGGCAGACTGCACATGTCCACCCCTCGGAATATGGGGGAAGTCTGCACGATGTGGGTGTATCTACCAACGCCAGAGCCATTTTGTCAGAGGTGGTCGGTAAACATATTCACCAGTCACAGAATTACATTCTTCAACCCACATATGTCTTTTAATTTCTTTTGGCATTCTATACCATGCTTCAGCATCTTTTAATCATTATCTCATTAGAGCTCTTTCTTGCTAGCCAAAATGCTTCTCCATTCTGCTTCATCAAGCCTTCTCCCCCATTTTGAGAATCCGTGAATTTCAGGAGAACTTTTGCTTTTTTAACATAGTGTTTGCCTTCTCTCTCTGCCACTATCTCCTGCGTGAAGAACTGACTGGTTTTATACCTGCTGGTACCCATGTTACAGTTTGATTCCCAACCAATGGACTTCCTGATTTGCCAAAATTTCATAAACTTTTGGGCTGCCATAATTGCGGATTCACCTAAGGGTGTTGCTTGTGTGGGGTGATACAGCCTATTAGACTCGATATGGTATAGTGGTGCACCCTCTGGCTTACGAACAGATATCATAGTATGTATGTTTAATCTAAACACTTTAAATTCAGGATATTCAAATGAAAAGGCAGTATAACCAGTTTGGGATCTGGGGACGGGTGTATCTAGTACTTTAACAATGCGCCAACCATGTTCTGAGATACCGAGTACTAAAGTTTGTACACAATCAGGGCAAGACATTAGACAACAGTGGACAGTAGTGAAACAGTTAACACTTTCCCTTTTTCTGCCAAGACAGTTATCCTTTTCCTGATATGCCGGGGTATTCTAGTTTACTGCTTCTGTCACTAAGACAGCCAAGGATCGGACCGTAGTTTTGTGCTTACTTTGCAACTTGTGTGCAAGCAGAGGGGCGAAATAAATGCCACAATCCTTCGGATATATCTTACTAGTCACATTACCAGACCCCGGACACTGACCATAGGGTGGGTGGTCGAATGTGAGTAGCTATGATATTCGGTACTTCAACCGTTTAAGATCAGAACCATTGCAAATGCTTGGTGTTAAAAGATCACTGTCTCTGCATTGTTCTGACAGCCCTTGTGTACCATGGTATGGCTTATGGCTAGACACCAGACACATCCTCTGGATTGACTGGACAAGACACACAAATACACAAAATATTAAGGAAATGCATATATCTGACCGTTGGTAGACTCAGGACTTTTAACTGTGGTCAATTATTGTCCAGAGATAACAGCCAACTATCTCAACCCAGCCCAGATGTGAAAACAGATGGTAGGTAAGATGATATATTTTCTAACCTGCTTTCAGAGCTGCAGACTCTTCCCACTGATAATGCCTGTCCTGGGGGAGACGTGTGCGGCTGTAATCGTCTGGATATCGCCCAGGCCCCACGTTGGGCGCCAACTGTTGATTCTGTCACCACTAGGAGGTGACCTGTCTTAATTGTCTGTGGCCAAATCATATCTCAGAGAGATATTTAATGTGCACGGAGAAAACACACAAGACAGCAGCTGTGCCTCAAATGAATTCGGATTTATTGGTCGAATCAGCACAGTATTTATAAAGAAATTTTAGATGCTTTTCTACATTACTTCATTTGTTTTTCATCTATAATTATTGCAAGTCATTGTTGATTACGCATGTTCTATGTAATTATCTTTATTGCTATCATGTTCAACGCATTATATCTATCTTTTGCTTTCTATAGGGGATGCTAAAGGTCATTCTCTGTTTAATAAAAACAGTTATTTACTCTTAATATGCTTAATGGATTATACAATCATTTTATTGTCCATCTGGAGGTTGATGTAACCTGGTGATAAGACTGTAAGAATGTGGCTTGTAATACAGGTAAATCAGAGCACATGAAACTGCATTTCTAATATATATTCAGCAAAGCATCCATTTGTAATATAATCTTGATTTTAACCCCTCTGTGACCTTTGACGTACTATCCCGTCGAGGTGACCTGGGCCTATCTGACCCTTGACGGGATAGTACGTCATACGCGATCGGCCGCGCTCACGGGGGGAGCGCGGCCGATCGCGGCCGGGTGTCAGCTGACTATCGCAGCTGACATCCGGCACTATGTGCCAGGAGCGGTCACGGACCGCCCCCGGCACATTAACCCCCGGCACACCGCGATCAAACATGATCGCGATGTGCCGGCGGTGCAGGGAAGCATCGCGCAGGGAGGGGGCTCCCTGCGGGCTTCCCTGAGCCCCCCGCAGCAACGCGATGTGATCGCGTTGCTGCGAGGGTCTTACCTCCCTCCCTGCCTGCTCCAGACCCGGATCCAAGATGGCCGCGGATCCGGGTCCTGCAGGGAGGGAGGTGGCTTCACAGAAGCCTGCTCAGAGCAGGCACTGTGAAGCAGCCTGCACCTCTCGCAGATCGGTGATCTGTCAGAGTGCTATGCAAACTGACAGATCACCGATCTGTATTGTCCCCCCCTGGGGCAAAGTAAAAAAGTAAAAAAAAAATTTTCCAAATGTGTAAAAAAAAATAAAAAAAAATATTCCAAAATAATGAAAAAAAAAAAAAAATATTATTCCCATAAATACATTTCTTTACCTAAATAAAAAAAAAAAAACAATAAAAGTACACATATTTAGTATCGCCGCGTCCGTAACGACCCGACCTATAAAACTGGCTCACTAGTTAACCCCTTCAGTAAACACCGTAAGAAAAAAAAAAAAAAACGAGGCAAAAAACAACGCTTTATTATCATACCGCCGAACAAAAAGTGGAATAACACGCGATCAAAAAGACAGATATAAATAACCATGGTACCGCTGAAAGCGTCATCTTATCCCGCAAATAACGAGCCACCATACAGCATCATCAGCAGAAAAATAAAAAAGTTATAGTCCTGAGAATAAAGCGATGCAAAAATAATTATTTTTTCCATAAAATAGTTTTTATCGTATAAAAGCGCCAAAACATAAAAAAAATAATATAAATGAGATATCGCTGTAATCGTACTGACCCGAAGAATAAAACTGCTTTATCAATTTTACCAAACGCGGAACGGTATAAACGCCTCCCCCAAAAGAAATTCATGAATAGCTGGTTTTTGGTCATTCTGCCTCACAAAAATCGGAATAAAAAGCGATCAAAAAATGTGACGTGCCCAAAAATGTTACCAATAAAAACGTCAATTCGTCCCGCAAAAAACAAGACCTCACATGACTCTGTGGACCAAAATATGGAAAATTTATAGCTCTCAAAATGTGGTAACGCAAAAAATATTTTTTGCAATAAAAAGCGTCTTTCAGTGTGTGACGGCTGCCAATCATAAAAATCCGCTAAAAAACTCGCTATAAAAGTAAATCAAACCCCCCTTCATCACCCCCTTAGTTAGGGAAAAATTAAAAAAATGTATTTATTTCCATTTTCCCATTAGGGCTAGGGTTAGGGCTAGGGTTGGGGCTAGGGTTAAGGCTACAGTTAGGGTTGGGGCTAAAGTTAGGGTTAGGGTTGGGGCTAAAGTTACGGTTAGGGTTTAGATTACATTTACGGTTGGGAATAGGGTTGGGATTAGGGTTAGGGGTGTGTCAGGGTTAGAGGTGTGGTTAGGGTTACTGTTGGGATTAGGGTTAGGGGTGTGTTTGGATTAGGGTTTCAGTTATAATTGGGGGGTTTCCACTGTTTCGGCACATCAGGGGCTCTCCAAACGCGACATGGCGTCCGATCTCAATTCCAGCCAATTCTGCGTTGAAAAAGTAAAACAGTGCTCCTTCCCTTCCGAGCTCTCCCGTGTGCCCAAACAGGGGTTTACCCCAACATATGGGGTATCAGCGTACTCAGGACAAATAGAACAACAACCTTTGGGGTCCAATTTCTCCTGTTACCCCTAGGAAAATACAAAACTGGGGGCTAAAAAATAATTTTTGTGGGAAAAAAAAAGATTTTTTATTTTCACGGCTCTGCGTTATAAACTGTAGTGAAACACTTGGGGGTTCAAAGTTCTTACAACACATCTAGATAAGTTCCTTGGGGGGTCTAGTTTCCAAAATGGGGTCACTTGTGCGGGGCTTCTACTGTTTAGGTACATTAGGGGCTCTGCAAACGCAATGTGATGCCTGCAGACCATTCCATCTAAGTCTGCATTCCAAATGGCGCTCCTTCACTTCCGAGCCCTTCCATGCGTCCAAACGGTGGTTTCCCCCCACATATGGGGTATCAGCGCACTCAGGACAAATTGGACAACAACTTTTGGGGTCCAATTTCTCCTGTTACCCTCGGGAAAATACAAAACTGGGGGCTGAAAAATAATTTTTGTGGGAAAAAATTTTTGTTTTATTTTTACGGCTCTGCATTATAAACTTCTGTGAAGCCCTTGGTGGGTCAAAGCGCTCACCACACATCTAGATAAGTTCCTTAGGGGGTCTACTTTCCAACATGGTGTCACTTGTGGGGGGTTTCTACTGTTTAAGTACATTAGGGGCTCTGCAAACGCAATGTGACGCCTGCAGACCATTCCATCTAAGTCTGCATTCCAAATGGCGCTCCTTCACTTCCGAGCCCTTCCATGCGTCCAAACGGTGGTTTCCCCCCACATATGGGGTATCAGCGCACTCAGGACAAATTGGACAACAACTTTTGGGGTCCAATTTCTCCTGTTACCCTCGGGAAAATACAAAACTAGGGGCTGAAAAATAATTTTTGTGGGAAAAAATTTTTGTTTTATTTTTACGGCTCTGCATTATAAACTTCTGTGAAGCCCTTGGTGGGTCAAAGCGCTCACCACACATCTAGATAAGTTCCTTAGGGGGTCTACTTTCCAACATGGTGTCACTTGTGGGGGGTTTCTACTGTTTAAGTACATTAGGGGCTCTGCAAACGCAATGTGACGCCTGCAGACCATTCCATCTAAGTCTGCATTCCAAATGGCGCTCCTTCACTTCCGAGCCCTTCCATGCGTCCAAACGGTGGTTTCCCCCCACATATGGGGTATCAGCGCACTCAGGACAAATTGGACAACAACTTTTGGGGTCCAATTTCTCCTGTTACCCTCGGGAAAATACAAAACTGGGGGCTGAAAAATAATTTTTGTGGGAAAAAATTTTTGTTTTATTTTTACGGCTCTGCATTATTAAATTCTGTGAAGCCCTTGGTGGGTCAAAGCGCTCAAAACACATCTAGATAAGTTCCTTAGGGGGTCTACTTTCCAAAATGGTGTCACTTGTGGGGGGTTTCAATGTTTAGGCACATCAGTGGCTCTCCAAACGCAACATGGCGTCCCATCTCAATTCCTGTCAATTTTGCATTGAAAAGTCAAACGGTGCTACTTCCCTTCCGAGCTCTCCCATGCGCCCAAACAGTGGTTTATCGCCACATATGGGGTATCAGCGTACTCAGGACAAATTGTACAACAACTGTTGGGGTCCAATTTCTTCTCTTACCCTTGGGAAAATAAAAAATTGGGGGCGAAAAATAATTTTTGTGAAAAAATATGATTTTTTATTTTTACGGTTCTGCATTATAAACTTCTGTGAAGTACTTGGTGGGTCAAAGTGCTCACCACACCTCTAGATAAGTTCCTTAGGGGGTCTACTTTCCAAAATGGTGTCACTTGTGGGGGGTTTCAATGTTTAGGCACATCAGGGGCTCCCCAAACGCAACATGGCGTCCCATCTCAATTCCAGTCAATTTTGCATTGAAAAGTCAAATGGCGCTCCTTCGCTTCCGAGCTCTGTCATGCGCCCAAACAGTGGTTTACCCCCACATATGGGGTATCAGCGTACTCAGGACAAATTGTACAACAACTTTTGGGGTCCATTTTCTCCTGTTACCCTTGGTAAAATAAAACAAATTGGAGCTGAAGTAAATTTTTTGTGAAAAAAAGTTAAATGTTCATTTTTATTTAAACATTCCAAAAATTCCTGTGAAGCACCAGAAGGGTTAATAAACTTCTTGAATATGGTTTTGAGCACCTTGAGGGGTGCAGTTTTTAGAATGGTGTCACACATGGGTATTTTCTATCATATAGACCCCTCAAAATGACTTCAAATGAGATGTGGTCCCTAAAAAAAAATGGTGTTGTAAAAATGAGAAATTGCTGGTCAACTTTTAACCCTTATAACTCCCTAACAAAAAAAAATTTTGGTTACAAAATTGTGCTGATGTAAAGTAGACATGTGGGAAATGTTACTTATTAAGTATTTTGCATGACATATCTCTGTGATTTAAGGGCATAAAAATTCAAAGTTGGAAAATTGCAAAATTTTCAAAATTTTCGCCAAATTTCCATTTTTTCTGCAAATAAACGCAGGTAATATCAAAGAAATTTTACCACTATCATGAAGTACAATATGTCACGAGAAAACAATGTCAGAATCACCGGGATCCGTTGAAGCGTTCCAGAGTTATAACCTCATAAAGGGACAGTGGTCAGAATTGTAAAAATTGGCCCGGTCATTAACGTGCAAACCACCCTTGGGGGTGAAGGGGTTAATATATCTTCATATGCCATAGATTATTTATATATAATCTCCTTAACAATTCTTCTTCATGACAAAGAGCCACAGCTGCAGAGCACACCAAGGTTTTAGGCAGGCCAGGCAGCCATCTAGGGCCCACTTTCCTCCAGGGGCCCCCAGCCAGTGGTGTTACAACGTGGCCGCTATGAGGGCAGTAAGAGGGGCCTGGTGTCACCCCCCACATTGCTGCACTATACTGTATTTGTGTGGGGGCTGCATTATACTGCATGTGGGGACACTGCACTATACTGTGTGTATCGATTGCTGCATTATACTGTGTGTGGGGGCTGCACTATACTGTGTGTATGTGGGGACTGCACTATACTGTGTGTATGTGGGGACTGCATGTTACTGTGTGGGGGGCTGCACTATACTGTATGTGGGGGCTGCATTATACTGTGTATGGGGGACTGCACTATACTGTGTGTCGGAGGCTGCATTATAAGGCATGTGGGGGACTGCACTATACTCTTTATGTGGGAGCTGCATTATACTGTGTGTGGGGGATGCTTTTTACTGTGAGTGGGGTGCTCCATTATACTGTGTGTGAGGGAGCTGCATTATTTTGTGTGTTTGGGCTGCATTATACTGTGTATGGGGACTGCACTATACTGTGTGTAGGGGCTGCATTATACTGTGTGTGGGAGGACTGTGCTATACTGTGTGTATGTGGGGGCTGCAATACACTGTGTGTGGGGGACTGCACAATACTGTATGTGGGTGGGGGCTGCATTATACTGTGAGTGGGGGCTGCATTATACTGTGAGTGGGTGGTGCATCATACTGTGTGTAGAGGGACTGCACTATATTGTGTATGTGTATGGCTGCATTATACTGTGTGGGGGCTGCACTATACTGTGTGTGTGAAGGGACTGCACTATACTGTGTGTATGGGTGCTGCATTATACTGTGTGAAGGGCTGTACTATACTGTGTGAGGGGGAATGCGCTATACTGTGTGTGTGAGCTGGTGGCTGCATTATACTGTGAGTGGAGTGCTGCACTATGTGTGTTGGGGATGCACTATACTGTGAGTGGGGGCTGCATTATACTGTGAGTGGGTGGTGCATCATACTGTGTGTAGAGGGACTGCACTATATTGTGTATGTGTATGGCTGCATTATACTGTGTGGGGGCTGCGCTATACTGTGTATGGGGACTGCACTATACTGTGTGTATGTGAGGGCTGCATTTTACTCTGTGTGTTAGCTGCACTATACTGTGTATGCAGGCTGCACTATACTATGTGTGGGGGGACTGCATTATACTGTGTGAGGGGGACTGCATTATAGTGTGTGTGGGGGCTGCACTATAGTGTTATTGGGGGCTGCATCTTACTGTGAGTGGGAGGCTGCATTATACTGTGAGTGGGGGCTGCATCATACTATGTGTGGAGAGACTGCACTATATTGTGTATGTGTATAGCTGCACTCTACTGTTTGGGGGGCTGCACTATACTGTGTGTGGGGGGATTGCACTATACTGTGTGTGTGGGCTGAATTATACTGTTACTGGAGGGCTGCATTATACTGTGAGTGGGAGACTCTATTATAATGTGTGGGGGCTGCATTATAGTGTGTTTTGGAGTACTGCACTATACTGTGTATGTGGGGGGCTGCACTATACTGTGTGTGGGTGCTGCACCATACTGTTTGTGGGGGCTGCACTATACTGTGTGTGTGGGGCTGCACTATACTGTGTTTGTGGGGGCTGCATTATACTGTGTGTACAAGTCTGCAGAATGCTGTGTGTGGGGGTGCTGCATTATACTGTGTGGTGAGGCTGCATTATATTGTGTGTTTGTGGGGGGGCTGCATTATACTCTATTAAGAACCATGGTCAGTGCATTATGCTATATGTACTATATGAGACCTGCATTATACTGCATAGAGGACTATCTGTACTCATCATTCTTCCTCAGGCGGAGTAAAGAGGCCAGGAAAAAAGTGTTTAACGACTTCAATATTGTCGATCACGCTTGCTTGGCCTGAACTCAGCGCATGTAAATACACAAGAAATGTTTTTGTTTGATGGTGCAATATGTGAGCATTTGGGGCCCCACTTTAAACTTTTGGCCAGGGCTAGTGTTGAGCATTCCGATACTGCAAGTATCGGGTATCGGCCGATACTTGCTGTATCGGAATTTCCGATACCGAGATCCAATACTTTTGTGGTATTGGGTATCGGGTATCGCAACAACATTAATGTAAAAGAGAGAATTAAAATAAAAAATATCGCTATACTCACCTGTCCGACGCAGCCTGGACTTCAGCGAGGGAACCGGCAGCGTTGTTTGTTTAAATTTCGCGCTTTTACTTGGTTACGTGAAGTCCCGGCTTGTGATTGGTCAGGGCGGCCATGTTGCCGGGACGCGGACCAATCACAGCAAGCCGTGACGAAATTACGTCACGGCTTGCTGTGATTGGTCCGCGTCCCGGCAACATGGCCGCCATTAACCAATCACAAGCCGTGACGTCACGGGAGGCTGGACATGCGCGTATTTTGAAAAGCGCGCGTGTCCAGCCTCCAGTGACGTCCCGGCAACATGGCCGCCATTAACCAATCACAAGCTGGGACGTCACTGGAGGCTGGACACGCGCGCTTTTCAAAATACGCGCATGTCCAGCCTCCCGTGACGTCACGGCTTGTGATTGGTTAATGGCGGCCATGTTGCCGGGACGCGGACCAATCACAGCAAGCCGTGACGTAATTTCGTCACGGCTTGCTGTGATTGGTCCGCGTCCCGGCAACATGGCGCTGTGACCAATCATAAGCCGGGACGTCACTGGAGGCTGGACACGCGCGCTTTTCAAAATACGCGCATGTCCAGCCTCCCTTGACGTCACAGCTTGTGATTGGTTAATGGCGGCCATGTTGCCGGGACGCGGACCAATCACAGCAAGCCGTGACGTAATTTCGTCACGGCTTGCTGTGATTGGTCCGCGTCCCGGCAACATGGCCGCCCTGACCAATCACAAGCCGGGACTTCACGTAACCAAGTAAAAGCGCGAATTTTAAACAAACAACGCTGCCGGTTCCCTCGCTGAGGTCCAGGCTGCGTCGGAGAGGTGAGTATAGCGATATTTTTTATTTTAATTCTTTATTTTACACATTAATATGGTTCCCAGGGCCTGAAGGAGAGTTTCCTCTCCTTCAGACCCTGGGAACCATCAGGGATACCGTCCGATACATGAGTCCCATTGACTTGTATTGGTATCGGGTATCGGTATCGGATTGGATCCGATACTTTGCCGGTATCGGCCGATACTTTCCGATACCGATACTTTCAAGTATCGGACGGTATCGCTCAACACTAGCCAGGGCCCCACTTTGTGTAAAACTGGACCTGAATTTAGGTGGTGCAATTATATTTCACTGCATCGCGTTGTTGGATGTCATTACGCCAGTGTATTCTGCAGCTGCTGATCTCTGATAGGCCCATTGCTGTGGAGTAAGTGAGAAGCAGGGAGCCAGTGGTTCTCTGATCTGCAATAGACTTCAATTGGGGGTGCGTCTGAAAACTCACCTCCAGTTGAACATAGCGATGGCCCTGATGGGCTCCTCATTTCCTTGGACTGAGTTACACACCCTATGCAATGACAATTATTACTCCCCCAGATACATGGCAGGGTGAAGTGCTATGAAAAAAAACCCAAAGAGCTTTGTCATGTTAGCACAAAGTTTTCCATGCACTAGGTGTTAAAGCGTAATATGAACTGATAAATATAAATTTTATATAATTTTATTTTACATGAGATTTTTGTGTACGCTGCTTCTGTTAACTGAAATAGGTTTCCGATGTGAGAAAAGCAAAATACAGCAGGAAGGCATGTGTGATACTCATAACACACAGACAATAGCCATTTGACATCTGATAGAAGAAACAGGATCAGGAAAAAAACAGGACCAGCTGTATTTTAATGCTTTTGGAATAAAATAATTTTTACATACTAGTGAGTGCCACAGTTCATCTCTTTCTGTATGTCAACTGCTGCCTATCATCCTGCAACAATTCTTTTAATGGTACAATCTCTGCTTACTGTCAACTGTTGCCTATCATCCTGCAACAATTCTTTTAATGGTACAATCTCTGCTTTCGGTCAACTGCTGCCTATCATCCTGCAACAATTCTTTTAATGTGCCTGCAGAATGTTTGCTAAATTCATTTGTTGTATTGTATTAAATACTTACTGCTGTACATCCATGCTGGGGTCACAGGAGATATTATCTTGTGCAAGGTGTTAGAGCATATGGTTGCAGTCAGGTCCAGTGCCTTTGGGTACCGTCTCACAGTGGCACTTTTGTCGCTACGACGGCACAATCCGTGACGTTCCAGCGATATCGATACGGTATCGCTGTGTCTGACACGCAGCAGCGATCAGGGACCCTGCTGAGAATCTTTCGTCGCTGGATCTCCCGCTGTCATCGTTGGATCGGTGTGTGTGACACCGATCCAACGATGCGTTCGCTTGTAACCAGGGTAAACATCGGGTTACTAAGCGCAGGGCCGGCAGTCAGTCAGTGCGGGAAGCAGATGGCAAGGGACCTGACGGACACCGGAATGTGAGTATGTACTGTTTGTTTTTTTTTACATTTACGACGGTAACCAGGGTAAACATCGGGTTACTAAGCGCGGCCCTGTGCTTAGTAACCCGATGTTTACCCTGGTTACCCGGGGTTCTCGGCATCGTTGGTCGCTGGAGAGCTGTCTGCGCTCCCCAGCGACCACACAACGACTTACCAACGATCACGGCCAGGTCGTATCGCTGGTCGTGATCGTTGGTAAATCGTTTTGTGAGACGGTACCCTTTGATCATGTAGCCTCCCCTGGGGTGTTGGCCAATTGCTAATTTATCCCCATTCAGGTCCCACAATCCCTCTCACATGATCCTTTACTCAGTCCTATAAATTTAGTAGCATCTCAAGGGGTGCACGCGTGTGGGGTCAGGCACGCGCATCCCTGCAGCAAAGCATCACGCAGCTAATCATAGAGACGCCGCAGTTATTTCAATGGCAATTACTCACGGCAAGAGTCAGGACCCCACTCTACGTATATGTCTCTTTTGGATATGTCTGCTGAATAAGCACTTCTTATTACTTGGACCTAACTTTTCTATTAACCCACCTTACTCCTTCACCATGTTTACATATGTGTTTGCTCCACTAATCCTCACTCTTCTTTGCTATCTACAAACCCCAGCACCTTCTACCAAACAATCATCTCCCCTTCCCTCTTTCATCCCCACCTGTCCTCCTCTGCTGAGCTGCTCCTCAACCTCAAATCTGTTCTAATAAAACATAAAGCACGTTGGCCACTCTCCTTCTCCCAACTGCGCTCCTTTTCTCTGCTTCTCCTCACTGCTGGTGACATATGTCCCAACCCTGGACCCCCACAGTTCATACCTCCCATTAATAATTACTACCCCCTCCTACCGCTGCCGATCTAATATGAACTACCGCAATCTTTCCAACATAAAACCCATGCCCCTGAAGCCCACCCCCCTGCTCCCTCTCTCTGGAGCACTCTGGAATGCCCACTCAATCTGCAATAAGCTTCATGTGATTCATGACCTTTTTCTCTCTCGCAATCTTGCCTTCCTCGGCCTCACAAAAACATGGCTAACACCCTCTGACACAGCCTCCCCTGCTGCGCTATGTTACGGTGGCCTCCACTTCAACCACACCCCTCACCCCGGCAACAGACATGGTGGAGGAGTGGGTCTTCTCCTTTCTTCAAACTGCACCTTTAACCCAATCACACCTCTACCCTCCCTTATCCTCCCCTCTTTTGAAGTCCACTCTGTCCGCATCTACTCTCCCTTCAACCTCCAAGTAGCCATCATATAACATCCTTCGGGCCCGGCCACTGCCTTCATTGACCTATTCTCCACCTGGCTTCTTCACTTTCTCTCTGTTGACATTCCCACCATCATCATGGGTGACTTCAACATCCCCACTGACACCCTTCCGTCAACAGCCTCTAAACTTCTGTCCCTTACTTCATCTTTGGACTTACTCAGTGATCCTCCACAGCCACCCACACAGACGGACATGCACTATACCTGGTCTTCACCTGTCTCTGCTCTCTGTCTATCTTCACCACCTCCCCTCTCCCTCTCTCCGACCACCATCTGCTCACCTTCTCATCCCTGTCCTCCTCACCGGTCACCCATGTCCAGCAACATGCGCACCCCTGCAGAAACCTTGCACACCTAGACACCCACACATTCTCTGACTCTATCCTACCACTGGCATCCACATCCTCACTCCATGAAACAGTGCCACTGCTTTCTACAATGCCACTCTCGCATCCACTACTGACATGGTTGCCCCTCTCGATCATGGCAGAGTGGGACGTATCAATAGACAACCCTGGCACAATAACACCACTAAAAAGCTCCGGCAAGTGTCCAGGGTTGCAGAGCGGCATTGGAAGAAAACATAAGATGACTTCACTGCATTCAAACAGGCAACACTCGCTTTCAAATCTGCTCTCACCTCTGCTAAACAGGCCTACTTCACAACCCTTGTATCTTCCCTATCCTACAACCCCAAACAGTTATTCAAAACCTTTAACTCCCTTCTCCGCCCCCAGTGCCTTCTACAACCTCCCTCATCTTTGCTGAGGACTTTGCCACACACTTTAAAAATAAGATCGACCAAACAAGGCAAGTCTTCATTGTTCAACCACCACAACCCCTTTGTATACCAGACCAATGTCCAAACCCCATATCGTCCCTATCCAACATCACTGAAAGGGGGCTTAATTGTCTCGTCTCCAAATCGCACTTTAACACCTATACGCTTGACCCCATCCCACCTCCTCCCCAACCTCACCACCACCACTCTTATCCCGTCCCTAACCCACCTCTTCAACCTATCACTAAATTCTGGCACCTTCCCTTCTGCTTTCAAACATGCCACAATCACGACTATCCTTAAAAAGCCAACCCTCGATTCAACACTATGTCCAGCTATCGCCCAATATCGCTGCTCCTATTCTCTTCCAAACTCCTGGAGCAGCACATCCACGCTGAACTTTCCTCCCACCTCTCATCTAACTTGCTCTTTGACAATCTACAATCTGGTTTCTGCCCCATCACTCAACTGAGACAGCCCTGACCAAAATCGCTAACGACCTCTTTACAGCCAAAGCTAATGGACAATACTCTGTACTCCTCCTTCTAGACTTATCATCTACTTTCAACACAGTTGACCACTGCCTCCTACTACAGATCCTCTCCTCCTTTGGCATTAAAGACCTCACCCTATCCTGGATCTCCTCATACCTTTCCAACCACACATTCAGCGTCTCTCACTCCCACACTACCTCCTCATCCCACCCTCTCTCTGTTGGAGTCCCCCAAGGCTCTGTTGTAGGACCCTAGGACCCTACTCTTCTCAATCTATACACTCGGCCTTGGACAATTCATAAGGTCTCATGGATTTCAGTACCACCTTTATGCTGATGACACTCAGATGTACCTTCCTGGCCCAGACGTCAGCTCCCTGCTGTCCAGAATCCCGGAGTATATATCAGCCATTTCCCCCTTCTTCTCCTCTCACTTCCTCAAACTCAATGTGGACAAATCTGAACTCATCATCTTTCCTCCATCTCATAGATCTTCCTTACCTGACCTATCTATCGAATTAAAGGACATCATGCTTTTCCCCATACCAGAAGTCCGCTGCCTCGTAGTAACCCTCGACTCTGCCCTGTCCTTCAAACTGCACATCCAAGCTCTTTCCACCTCCTGGCGCCTCCAGCTCAAAAATATCTCCAGAATCCGTCCTTTCCTCAACCATTAATCTACTAAAATTCTTGTGTATGCCCTCATCATCTCCTGCCTTGACTACTGCAACATCCTTTTCTGTGGCCTCCCTGATAACACCCTTGCACCTCTCCAGTCCATCCTTAACTCTGCTGCCCGACTAATTCATCTCTCTCCTCGCTACTCATCCGCTCCCCCTATGCAAATCCCTTCACTGGCTCCCATTCCCTCAGCGTATCCAGTTCAAATGACTAATACTGACCTACAAAGCCATCCATAACCCGTCTCCTCCATATAGCTCTGAACTAATCTCCTGATTTCTTCCCTCAAGTAATCTCCGGTCCTCCCAAGACCTCCATCTCTTCACTTATTTGCTCCTCACCCAACCGCCTCCAAGACTTCTCCCGAATATCCCCATCCTCCGGAATTCTTTGCCCCAACACGTCCGACTATCAAGAACATTTGGATCCTTCAGACGGAACCTGAAAACCAACCTCTTAAGGAAAGCCTACAGCCTGCACTGACCCTGCTGCCTCCTCACCACTACCGAAGCTACTGCCTCACCAACACCAGAGCTCCTGAAACCCTCAATCTACTGTCTCCATCCACACCATTTTCTAGAATGTAAGCTCGCAAGGGCAGGGTCCTCACCCCTCTGTATCAGTCTGTAATTGTTAGTTTGCTAACTGTAATCAATATCTGTAATTTGTATGTAACCCCTTCTCATGTACAGCACCATGGAATCAATGGTGCTATAAAAATAATAATAATAATAAGTATGAGAGCACTTATGTTCTGCTCTTACCATTTACCGTTGCTGAGCACCTCTGAATTGTAATGAAATTGTTTCCTGTTGAATACATACGGTATACTGTACATAGTGTGACAAAGTAAGGTGGTAAGGTGCTGGAGGGGAGATATGTTTTGCGGCGGTTTATGGCTTCATCGATGTAAATCCCAGAAGTTTTCCCTCAGCACATTAAGTGCTGCGAAGAGTTAATAGCCAGTTTGTTTAAAGGGCTGGGTTTTTTGTGGACAATAATAGAGAGGGTGGGAGGTTGTCCACCTTATCTCCACCTCAGGGTGCTGTCTGGGGCTTAAATAGCTGGCCTCCAGAGACAGTGGGTGTTCAGTGTCTGGGGAGGAACACTCCAGAGAGATGTGTGTATTTGTTCTTAAACCTGATCCAAGGGTCTTGCTAACCCTGAGCGGACTGATCCTCACCACCACAAGGACTGTGCTGTGTGATACCACTTTGTTCTGTTTTGCTATTTTTGCCCAGAGGGCTGTGTTTATTTTTTGCTTCAGCTTGGTTTATGCAGCACATAATAAACCAAGGTAGATCTTAAGGAGACAGTGTTCATGTACAGCTGATTGAGCCGATCTACCACAATACATATTGCTTTGCATCAGTGGTAACAAACATGAAATAGTACTCTGAAATTAAAGGGATTTAGCTGGATTCACCATTATACTACACTGAAAGTGTACCTAACATACAGCAATAATTTTAACAGTTTTCTCCTATGCAGGCTCTGTCTTTGATGTTTAGCTTTCTCTGACCTAGTGGGTAGAAACCAGCTCTTATGATGTCTCCTATACAAAGTGCACACACATCAAGAGATGGCAGCAATACATTTGATACAAGCTGAAGCTTAATTTGCCTGTGTGTACCTAAGCTCTCATTGTCCTGAGTGCTCATCACTCCTTTTCCCCCTCCTTCTTTCCATTGGTATAAATAGGAGCTATAGCCTGGTACTTCAGTATGGGGGCAGTCTGTCTTACTTTGATTTCACCTTGGTTTCAGAGTGAATAATGACTTTGGGAGTAAGGTAGTGGGAGAGAAGTTACTCATAAATGGAGAAAGAAGTTTATGTCTCTTATTAGATGCATTACAAAGTCTCTTATAATCGACTGCACAGTATTACTGACAATTGTTGAAATGCAGTAAACATTGTATGCTAATACACTGGTTAACATATCACTGAGTAAATTGCCTGTATTAGTACAATGGAGATCAAATTATCATAAAATTATTTCCCTTTCAACATCTAGGCAGTACTGCATCAGGGACAATTTAATGTCTTCTCACTGTTAGCTAGCCAATTCTGCTTTGACTGATGTCCCTCCTAGCAAGTGAAGCTGTGTTGGATGTCAAAACAGAGTGGGCATGTTAGGCAGCCAGGAGAGTGTGACTTGTTCCCCCAGCAGCACCACTCAGATGACTGGAAGGAGCAACACTCAGCTCTTTTTCCTCATTCCTACTAATGCTGACAGTTCTAAGCATGCCTTTTTTAAATTACGTCATACCCTATAGCAGCATGCCCTGATTTAGTCGCATAAGTCGTACTGACCGCTTTTCTTTAAAGAATGAAGGTTATCCATTCATATGTTGCAATGCAAATAAATCCACAAAGTTAACAATAGGTTGAAACTCAATAAACAATGCAAATGTGGTGTAAATATACTCACCTGTTCTACTTGTGCAGATCATGCAAAAGTCTAAAGGTACCATTGCATTAAACAACTTACCAACGATCACGACCAGCGATACGACCTGGCCGTGATCGTTGGTAAGTCGTTGTGTGGTCGCTGGGGAGCTGTCACACAGACAGCTCTCTCCAGCAACCAGGGAAACGACTTCGACATCGTTGAAACTGTCTTCAACGATGTCGAAGTCCCCTTGCAGCACCCGGATAACCAGGGTAAACATCGGGTTACTAAGTGCAGGGCCGCGCTTAGTAAACCGATATTTACCCTGGTTACCACTTTTACAGTGGTAACCAGGGTAAATATCGGGTTACTAAGCGCGGCCCTGCACTTTGTAACCCGATATTTACCCTGGTTACAAGTGAACACATCGCTGGATCGGCGTCACACACGCCGATCCAGCGATGACAGCGGGTGATCAGCGACCAAATAAAGGTCCTGATCATTCCCTATGACCAACGATCTCCCAGCAGGGGCCTGATCATTGGTCGCTGTCACACATAACGAGATCGTTAGCGGGATCGTTGCTACGTCACAAAAAAGCGTGACGTTGCAACGATATCGTGAACGAAATCGTTATGTGTGAAGGTACCTTAATGTAAACGAATGTTAATAGCCCCAGCTAAAGTCTGAAAAAAAAAGAAACTAGCTTTATAAATAAAACATAAGCGTGGGAGAGACCAGAAATGTAGCTCACAATTTTTAATGACAATGTGTTTCAAAAGTGGATTTTTTTCCTATGGTAGCCCTGAAAAAGAAAGGAATGCAGTTTCAATTTGCAAATATATTGTTTTTTTGGTGCACAAAAGCCTGATTGTGTGAACTGACTCTATATGTAGGGAGGGAAGATATCAGTATTTTATTAAAGAAACACTCCCATCAAAGTTTTTATTTTTTTTAATATATTGCAATCATCATATTATATTACACTTTGAACTAACAATAGTTTTTTATCCATCTACAGTTGTGCTCAAAAGTTTTCATACCCCGGCAGAATTTTTGCTTTCTTGGCCTTTTTTTCAGAGAATATGAATGATAACAATGGCTCAGTGGTTAGCACTGCAGTGCTGGAGTCCTCAGTTCAAATCCCAGCAAGACAACATCTGCAAGGAGTTTGTATTTTCCCCCCATGTTTCTGTGGGTTTCCTCCGGGTACTACGGTTTCATCCCACATTCCAAAGACATACTGATAGGGAATGTAGATTGTGAGCCTCATCGGGGACAGCGATGATGATGTGTGTAAACTGTAAAGCGCTGCAGAATATGTTAGCGCTATATAAAAATAATGATTGTTATTAGAACACCAAAACTTTTCCTCCAGTCATGGTTAGTGGTTGGGTGAAGCTATTTATTGTCAAACTACTGTGTTTTCTCTTTTAAAATCATAATGACAACCCCAAACATTCAAATTATCCTGATCAAGTTCACATAAACCATTTCTTAATACCATGTATTGCCCCCTCTAACATCAATGACAGCTTGAAGACTTTTGTGGTAGTTGTGGATGAGGTTCTTCATTTTCTCAGATGGTAAAGCTGTCCACTCTTCTTGGCAAAAAGCCTCCAGTTCCTGTAAATTACTGGGCTGTCTAGCATGAACTGCGAGCTGGAAATCTCCCCAGAGTGGCTCGATGATTTTGAAGTCAGGAGACTGAGATGGGCACTACAGAACCTTCACTTTGTTCTGCTGT
Source organism: Ranitomeya variabilis (assembly GCF_051348905.1). Classification (NCBI taxonomy): domain Eukaryota; kingdom Metazoa; phylum Chordata; class Amphibia; order Anura; family Dendrobatidae; genus Ranitomeya; species Ranitomeya variabilis. The sequence goes on along the minus strand of NC_135235.1, from coordinate 156,819,365 downwards.
AGCCAATGACAGGTCGACTTGGCCTTGTGTTTTGGATCGTTGTCATGTTGGAACGTTCAAGTACATCCCATGCGCAGCTTCCGGGCTTATGATTGCAAATTTGCCTACTGTATTTGCTGATAACATGCTGCATTCATCTTCCTTCAACTTTGACCAAGTTTCATGTGCCTTTGTAGCTCACACATCCTCAAAACATCAGCGATCCACCTCCGTGCTTTACCGTAGGAATGGTGTTCCTTTCATCATAGGCCTTGTTGACCTCTCTCCAAATTTAACGTTTATGGCCAAAAAGTTCAATTTTTGTCTCATCACTCCAAATTACCTTGCTCCAAAAGTTTTGAGGCTTGTCTCTGTGCTGTTTTGCATATTGTAGGCGAGATACTTTATGGCATTTGTGCAGTAATGGCTTTCTTCTGGTGACACGATCATGCAGCCCATATTTCTTGAAGTGCCTCCTTATTTTGCATCATGAAACAGCCACACTGCTAGTTTTCATTGAGTCCAGTATTTCAGCTGATTTGTGGGTTTTTCTTTGCATCCCGAACAATTTTCATGGTAGTTGTGTACAAATTTTTTGTTGGTCTACCTGACCGTGGTTTTGTTTTTAGAGAGCCCCTGATTTTCCATTTGTTAATCACAGTTTGAATGCTGCTGACTAGCATAATCAATTCCTTGAATATCTTTTTGCATCCCTTTCCTGTTTTATACAGTTCAACTACCTTTTCCTGTAGATCTGTTGACAATTCTTTTGCTTTCTCCATGACTCACAATCCAGAAACATCAGTGGCTGGATGAAAGATGCAAGAGTCTGTCTGGATCCCAGAAACTCACTCAGCACACACACTGATTACAAGCAAATAGGTCACAGGTGAGGATGTTACCTTTAGTAGCCATGCAAACCCATTTGTGTCAATTTCTGTGCCTGCTATCAGGTCAAAATCACCAGGATATGTGAACTTTTGATCAGGGTCATTTGGATGTTTTGGGTTGTCATTATGAGCTAAAAAGAGAAAATACAGTAGGTTAACAATAAATGGCTTCACCCAACCACTTACCATGAGTGGAGAAAACTTTTTTGTTTTTCGTATTATCATTCATATTCTCTGAAAAAAAGGCCAAGAAAGCAAAAATTCTGCTGGGGTACGTAAACTTTTGAGCACAACTGTGTATTTCTTCTCTTTTCCATTAAGGTCTATGACATAATCAGACTAGGTGAATCTTTCCAAGCTTTATGCATTAACCGGAAGTCTCTTTTCCCTGCGTGCCTCATCCCCCTCTTCAATTCCTGACTGATGTTGAGCGAATTTATCCGGATTCGTTTCCAAATACGATCGGCAGCGAATATTGTTTTTGCAATATTCGTTGAACACAGTTGAATGTCATTAGAGTCAATGGGAGTAGAAGTTACCAAATATGTTCGGAACCGATCATCAAACATACATTCGGCACGAAAAGGGTACCAATATTGCACAAATATAGCAAATTCATGCACATTCGAAAGGAATATGGCACATTCGACAGGAAATCATCTGCCAATCTCTTCATACCATGCACTGTCTTCCCTCCCCCACTGCATCTAGTTCACTCTCTGACTTTGAACCAGTTACAGAAGAAGAAGTAAGCAGGCTCCTTGCATCTCCTCGCTCAACCACTTGCACCAGTGACCCCATTCCGTCACATCTCCTCCAGTCCCTTTCCCCGGCTGTCACCTCTCACATAACAAAAATATTCAACCTTTCCCTCACTTTCGGTATTTTTCCCTCCTCATTTAAGCATGCCATCATACATCCATTACTTAAAAAACCCTCCCTCAACCAAAATTGTGCTGCTAATTATAGACCTGTCTCTAATCTTCCCTTCATCTCTAAACTCCTCGAACGCCTGGTCCACTCCCGTCTTACCCGCTATCTCTCAGATAACTCTCTTCTCCCTTCTCGACCCTCTTCAATCTGGCTTCCGCTCTTTACACTCTACTGAAACTGCCCTCACTAAAGTCTCTAATGACCTACTAACAGCTAAATCTAATGGTCACTACTCCATGCTAATTCTCTTGGATCTCTCCGCAGCATTCAACACTGTGGATCATCAGCTCCTCCTCACTATGCTCCGCTCCATCGGCCTCAAGGACACCGTTCTCTCTTGGTTCTCCTCCTATCTCTCTGACTGATCCTTCACTGTATGTTTTGCTGGTTCCTCCTCCTCTCACCTTCCCCTTACTGTTGTGGTTCCTCAAGGATCAGTCCTAGGCCCCCTCCTCTTCTCTTTGTATACTGCCCCTATTGGACAAACAATCAGTAGATTTGGTTTCCAGTACCATCCCTATGCTGACGACACCCAATCGTACACCTCTTCTCCTGTTATCACGCCAACCTTCTTAGAAAACACCAGTGATTGTCTTACCGCTGTCTCTAACATCATGTCCTCCCTCTATCTGAAACTGAACCTGTCAAAAACTGAACTCCTCGTGTTCTCTCCCTCTACCAACCTACCTTTGCCTGACATTGCCATCTTCGTGTGTGGTTCCATCATTACTCCAAAGCAACATGCCCGCTGCCTTGGGGTCATCCTTGATTCCGAGCTTTCATTCACCCCCCACATCCGATCACTGGCTCGCTCTTCTTATCTGCATCTCAAAAACATTTCTAGAATTCGCCCTTTTCTTACTTTCGACTCTGCAAAAACTCTTACTGTCTCACTTATTCATTCTCGTCTGGACTATTGTAACTCTCTACTAATCGGCCTCCCTCTTACCAAACTCTCCCCGCTCCAATCTGTCCTGAATGCTGCTGCCAGGATCATATTCCTCACCAACCGTTACACCAATGCCTCTACCTTGTGCCAGTCGTTACACTGGCTACCCATCCACTCCAGAATCCAGTACAAAACTACTACCCTCATCCACAAAGCACTCCATGGCTCAGCACCACCCTACATCTTCTCTCTGGTCTCAGTCTACCACCCTACCCGTGCCCTCCGCTCTGCTAATGACCTCAGGTTAGCATCCTCAATAATCAGAACCTTCCATTCCCGTCTCCAAGATTTTACACGTGCTGCGCTGATTCTTTGGAATGCACTACCCAGGTTAATACGATTAATCCCCAATCCCCACAGTTTTAAGCGTGCCCTAAAAATGCATTTGTTCAGACTGGCCTACCACCTCAACGCATTAACCTAACTATCCCTGTGTGGCCTATTATAAAAAAAAAAAAAAAAAAAAAAACATAATCAGGTTCCTTGCATCATGTTCTCATACATTTTATGCAGTTAATAGCCTCTGTGTCTGTACTGCTACATACTTAGGCTGTTAACTGGTTCATGCAGCTTTACATGAACACCCGAGCCTTACACTATGGCTGGTCCAAATAACTAAAGCAATTGTTACCATCCACCTCTCGTGTCTCCCCTTTTCCTCATAGTTTGTAAGCTTGCGAGCAGGGCCCTCATTCCTACTGGTATCTGTTTTGAACTGTGATTTCTGTTATGCTGTATTGTCTATTGTCTGTACAAGTCCCCTCTATAAGTTTTAAAGCGCTGCTGAATATGTTGGCGCTATATAAATAAAAATTATTATTATTATATATTATTATAAATTCAGATTCGGCGACCTAATCCCAACAAATTTGCTCAACTATACTCCTGACCTTGCTGCTCCGCTCATACATGCAAAAGCGTCCTCCTGTTTTTACACAGCATTTAGAAGGATTCAGCTAGTCAGATTTTAATCACATCATGTCATAGACCTAATAGAAAACAGAAGAATTAATTGAGTAGAAGGGCAAAATAAGCAATTGTAATTTACGTACATTGTGCTACATAATATGATGACTGCAATATATTAAGAGGATGGAAGTACTTTTTTAAGAAATGGAGTGTGGTAGGTATGAGGGGCATTTATTAAAGATTTCCCCTGACCCACTTCCTGTAGACTGAGAGCAATAAAACTTGGCACATTTATTAGCCCTTCCCTACATAGGTGCCACCTAGGGACACACACTTCTCCAATCTCTTTAAGCAACTGTAAGCACCTCGCCTGTAGAAGTCAACAGGTTGCTCTAAAAGCCACGTTGTGACTTCAGAAATCAAAGTCTCATCATCAGGAAAATGCTTGCCCTTCAAAAATAACTTCATTGTTGGAAAGAGGTGGAAGTCCGATGGTGCAAGATCATGTGAATAAGGGGATTCAGTAGAATTTCAAAGCCACAGGAGCATGCTTCCATTTGGGCAACATGTGTGTTTTGAACTGGTGCATTGTCCTGTAGAAGGTGGACACCTTTGGTGAGAATGCCACGTCTGTTGGTTTTGATGGACTTATGCAATTTCCGCAGCTGTGAAGCATAGTATGCCCCAGTGATCACAGTATCCCTTGCTAGGAAATCCATCAATACTACTCTGTACTGGTCCCAAAATACTGTGAGCATGAACTTGACTGCCGAGGGTTGGGCGTATGCCTTCTTTGGAGGCGGTGAGTCATGATGCTTCCATTGCATTGACTGGACTTTAGTCTCAAGATCAAGGTAATGGACCCAGATTTCATCCTGTGTGATCCAGCATTGAAAATGTCCTCCTGTTTTCCATGCCACATCGTCAATAGAGCCTGAGCGCATTCAACTTGTTCCTGCTTCTGGAAAGGTGTGAGCAGCTGGGGAACCCAGTGAGCTGATACCTTATGCATGTGAAGATGGTCTTGGATCTCAATTTGTAGACACTGTGTTTCAGGGGACTGCCCCTCGTCAGTGCAAAGTAGAGATCTGGTTTGGCTGTGTGAGAGGTGACTGACAGTACCCCGAAACACAGTGTCTGCAAATTGATATTCTGGTTTGGCTATTATCCTAAGTCATGTTATCAAGGCTCGTTAAAGGGTCGACATTGACTTGTAGGATTGCTACCTTCCAATAGGTGGCACTAGAGTTCTAGTTCTCTCTGAAGAGGCAATTTGCATAATTAGCATATTTGCCATTGTGGCTTTAAGGGTACTGTCACACTCTGCAACTTTCAAACGATCACGACCAGCGATATGACCTGGCCATGATTGTTGGAAAGTCGTTGTGTGGTCGCTGGAGAGCTGTCACACAGACCGCTCTCCAGCGACCAACGATGCCGAGGTCCCGGGTAACCAGGGTAAACATCGGGTTACTAAGCGCAGGGCCGCGCTTAGTAACCCGATGTTTACACTGGTTACCAGCGTAAAAGTAAAAAAAAAAAAACGTACATACTCACTTTCCGGTGTCGTTCAGGTCCCTTGCCGTCTGCTTCCCGCTCTGACTGAGTGCCGCCGTAAAGTGAAAGCAGATCACAGCGGTGACGTCACCGCTGCGCTCTGCTCTTACTTTCCGGCCGGCAGTCAGTCAGAGCGGGAAGCAGACGGCAAGGGACCTGAAGGACACCGGAGTGTGAGTATGTACGGTTTGTTTTTTTTAACTTTTACGCTGGTAACCAGGGTAAACATCGGGTTACTAAGCGCGGCCCTGCACTTAGTAACCCGATGTTTACCCTGGTTACAAGCGAACGCATCGCTGGATCGCTGTCACACACAACGATCCAGCGATGACAACGGGAGATCCAGCGACTAAATAAAGTTCCAAACGATCTGCTACGACGTACGATTCTCAGGAGGGTCCCTGATCGCTGCTGCGTGTCAGACACAGCGATATCGTATGGATATCGCTGGAACGTCACGGATCGTACCGTCGTAGCGACCAAAGTGCCACTGTGTGACAGTACCCTAAGTCTCCTCATCTTGGCATGCTTAGCATGTCAATCTCCGCAAGGAGAAATGATACTTCTTGGATATCGGTCGGACGTCTCTCACACAGCCAAACCAGATCTCCAGTTTGCACTGACGAGGGGCAGTACCCCAAAACACAGTGTCTGCAAATTGAAATTCTTGTTTGGCTATTATCCTAAGTCATGTGACAAGGCTCGTTAAAGGGTCGACATTGACTTGTAGGATTCCTACCTTCCAATAGGTAACCTCAATAATGAAATTTTTACCTTGCCTTCCAAAGTGTGAGCTAGAATTTGTAGCTGAATCCCTCCCTGAGTACTTAAAGAAAAAACCAAGGCAATATTAACTCAGAATTACCAAGTTGGGCATTCAAACTGAGTATTCTAGACCAGGAAAATCAATGTTTATTGAAATTTGATATTTACTTGATTAGAATAATATTTTCAATGACTAACATTTCTCATGTGTTTGTTATAGGCTACTGACCTAGACTCAGGACTTTGGGGTGAAATCAAGTATTCAATTTATGGTCCTGGATCTGATCCGTAAGTAAAATCGCCTTTAAACTTATGAATGGTGAAATGGTAAAGGGGCTTCTCAGGGAAATAAAGAAAATTAATGGAAAAATACATGACAAATGCATGAATAATTACTAAATTTCTTTTTTATATTTACATACAACTACGGCATCTTTGTATAAAAGCAATTATGGGTTAATTACGGTAGCCTGATATTGACGAAGTGCTATAAATCTCTGGTGCTTGGTTGGTTGTGGGCTTTAATCACAATCCATTATAAATTTTCGGCACAAACCTGCTTTATACAAGAACATTATTAGATTAGAGGAAAAAGCCTGTGAAGGGGTTAAGCCCTATGATATAATAGGAGCACTTTATCAGACTTATATTAACGTTTTTAATCATGCCTCTATTGCAAGTAATTGTTAGTGCAGTCTGTGAAAAACTAAAATTTAATCCCAGTGCTTTGTATACATGTACTAGTCTGTTTATATGTCCATATATTTTTGTAGAATAAAAAATCCACACAAAATCATGGAGACATGTCCGAATTTGATGAGTCTCAAATCAAACTCGTCAATGCAAGTTTATAGGTCCACGAAAAAAAACGACCACATTTGCATCCCAACCCTGTACTATCTGTTTTTCACTGACTAATTGTAGAAGCTTGAGAAGTTTCTCAAGAAGTTTGATCTGAGAAAAACTGATGGAACTGTGATGGTAAAAACTGCCTCTCTGAGCAAACTCTGGTAAAAATCTGATCAAAATCATTGATGAAACTTGTACTGCTTTTTGTGTACGATATAAATTACTGATGTCGAAATGAACACTTAAATTATGCCATTTAAGATCTTGCCATCATAAATTACAATATGCTACATTTTTTGTGTGCATGGCAATATGTACAAGGTTTCTTGCCTAGTGAGATGTAGTGACCACAACTGTTTAATTGGGAACCCTTATGGATTTTTGCTTTTGACATTGGCTAACCCCAAGATTTAAATGCAAGAAAAGATTTGATTGTCATCAATTCACATGATGAAATCTGTCTACACGCAATTAAAAATGTTTATAATCAGAGGGTATTGATTAAATTTGTGGACTAATGATAAAACTATTAGCCATTGATACTTTGAAATGAAACTCTTGTTCAAGATTGACATACATGACTTGTGCTAATTATTTTGTATTTGTGTATGTTGTAATTTTTACTTCAGAACATGTTTCTGACATGGCGTATATGGGCTGCAAACAGTTTGGTTTAATTGGTTACAATAGACAGGGTACAGAAGTGTGTAGTAACAAATGGAATAATCACTTGGACTACACAGGTTTACACCATGCAATGTAAGACATCATACATACTCATTCACACCATGCAAATTATAACTGCATACTTGCTTGATTCCACCATGTAATTTGTGATTCCATAAGTTCTTGTTCACACCCTGTGATATATAACAACATGCGTACTTGTTTACACCATGTGATTTATTACATAGTCATACCTGCCAATTCACAATATGAGATTTGTGACTCCATACGTGCAGATCAACACTATATCATGTATGACAACATGCACAATTGTTTATATCATATGATTAATGACATCATGCAAAATTAATCACACTATGTGATTTATGACATCATGAACACTTGTTTTGTGATGCTAAATGTAATTGTTGGCTAAACAAACAAGTAACATCAGCCACAAGAACACACATAGTATAAAATAGAAAAGAAACACGAAACTCCAATGGATGTAAATGTAAAAAAATCATCATTACTCCATCTTTAAAAAGCAGCAACATTTGATCTCCAAGGCTGTTCACATGCAATGTATTTTAGATTCTAGCGTACCTACAGAGTTTTTGAAACAGGTTCAGGTGTAGCACGGGGCTGGGCAGAAAGCATTTGTCTCCTTTTACGCCCCAGCATGCTACATGACAGTGGGTCCAGGCTGAGTGTGTGGACTTGTACTGTGAGGGCACCACACCCATTCAGGCTTCATGTAGCCAGTGGTGCAGGATGGCCAGGACCATAGGGTCCGAGAGTTCAATAAAGGAGACTGTTGTTCAAATATAGAGTCTTTAAAGAACAATAACTTGACAAAGGATATATACGAGGGATAGCGGGTACAAATTCTTAAAGTTGTTTCCCAAAAAGGCATAAAGAATTCTCCCTCACACCGTATCCATCCTCAGTAGTTCTACTCCAGGCCTCTACAGACACGCTGTTTCATCCTACATTGCCGCTACCCAGCCTTAATGCCATAGTACTGATCAACAAGACTCTCAACTCGCTCAGCAGTTCTATTTTTCCACTACTGGTGCCCTGGATCTACCGCTTCGGACCCCCACCAGTCCCACAAACTCAGGCTTGTTTAGGTTCTTTACCTTCGGATTTGCAAGTTTGGGGGTTCAGGACTTTGGGTCCTTTCCATGGAAGCCTCCTCCTGAAGGCCACTGTGACTAATCAGTTACTGCTTCTTTAGGATCTTGCTATCTGTGTCCTTAAGTTTCCTTTTACTGTGGATCATCCCAACAGAAGCACTGCTCATGCTACACTCTAAACTCCAACTCCTGAACTACAGGAAGCAGTCACTTGCCCTCACACTAAGTGCCTACCATTTATGGACTAGTTCCAAACATTAACACTATTTTAACCTAATGTCATTACCTAAGCTACAGTCAACTATCTATTGCTATGCTACCTATCTTATACACTATAGTACTATAATAATAATTTTATTTCTATAGCATTAACATATTCCGCAGCACTTTACATTTTAGAGGGGACTTGTACAGACAATAAAAGACATTACAGAATAATAATAATCACACAAATTAACAGATACCAAAAGTGAGGGTCCTGCTTGCAAACTTACAATCTATGAGGAAATAGGGGAGACATGAAAGGTGGATGGTAACAATTGCTTTCTTTGTATGATCCAGCCATCAATGTAATACATAGGGTGTTCATGCAATGCTGCATGAACCGGTAACCAACCAGTATGTGTAAAAGTACAGAAACAGAGGGCTATTAATTGCATGAAGGGTGTGAGGACAGATGATACAAGGGTTCTGTTTTGAAGAAAATTTTGAATGGGTAACACAGGTATTTTAGGTAAATATATTTAGGTGATAGGCCAGTCTGAAACAATACATTTTTGTGGCATGTTTAAAACTGTAGGCATTGGGGATTAATCAAATTGTCCTGGGTAGTGCATTCCAAAGAATTGGTGCAGCACACGAGAAGTCTTGGAGACGGGAGTAGGAGGTTTGGATTATTGAGGATGTTATTCTTAGATCAGTAGCAGAACCAATGACACTGGAAGGGTGGTAGACTGAGGCAAGGGAGAAGATGTAGGGTGCTGAACCGTGGTGCTTTATGGGTGAGAATGATCAGTTTATATTGAACTCTGGAGTGGATAGGTAGCCAGTGCAATGACTGGCACAGGGTAGAAGCATCTGTGTAGCAGTCTGTGAGGAATATAATCTTGGCTGCAGCATTCAAGACAGATTGGAGAGGAGAAAGTTTAGTAAGAGGGAGACCGATTAGTAGAGCGTTACAATAGTCCAGACTAGAATGAATAGAGCTGCAAATTACTAAACATTGCATAAGAACATATTACATTTCAAATTACACAATATTTACAGAAGACACAAGACAATATTCACAACACATTTCAACAATGAACTTGTCTCTTCATGGGGGAAACGTGGGCAGCATATCCTTATATTTACATAGGAAAATGGCAACAGTGTTTTCTAGCTTCTTCTTTGGTGTCTTTTTGGACATTTTTGCAGTGTATTTTCTGTCAATATCTTTATCTTTAACTATCTATAAACTGAAATAAGTTAGGTCATTTTTCTTAGCTGTTTCAAGGCATTCAAGATCTGTAACTGCTAAAATAAAAACCTCAAAAATACTAAACATATGCAAGTCATTTTGATATTGCAGTGAATATGTTCAATCTTTAACAACATTTTTAAGTGCTTTTTCATTTAGATTTCAGGCTTAAAGATCCAATCTAGGCTTTGTTTATTTTTTAGCCTTGGAGTGGTGCTTTAGCCTCTTCACTCTGAGCCTGTGTTCACCTTCATGGCTATGCTAAACTTTACAATTCTGACCAGTGTCACTTTATGTGGTAATAACTCTGGAAGTTTGCAACAGATCCCACTGATTCTTAGAATGTTTTTTCATGACATATTGTACCTCATGATAGTGGTAACGTTTCTTTGAGAAAACGTGCGTTTATTTGTGAAAAAAATGTAAATTTTAAAAAAAAATGTGAAAATTTGGCAATTTTCAAAACTTTTGATTTTATGCCCTTAAATCAGAGCGTTATCTCACACAAAATATTTAAAAAATAACATTTCCAACTACTTTACATTAGCACAATTTTTGAAATATTTTTTGTTATAGGAAGTTATAAGGGTTAAAATTTGAACAACAATTTCTCACTTTTCCAACAAAATTTACAAAACCATTTTTTTAAAGACCACATTCATTTGAAATGACTTTGAGGGGCCTATATGACAGAAAATACTCCAAAGTGACACCATTCTAAACTGCACCCCTCAAGATGCTCAAAACTACATTTAAGAAGTTTATTAACCCTTCATTTGCTTCACAAGAATTTTTGGAATGTGGAAGGAAAAAACTTACATTTACCTTTTTATCACAAAAATGTTACTTTAGACCCATTTTTTTTTTTTTGCAAAGGTAACAATAAAAAAAATGGACCACAAAATTTCTAGTGCAATTTCTCCTGAGAATGCTGATACCTCATATGTGGGAAAAAAAACACTGTTTGGGCACACGGCAGGAAATGGAAAGGAAGGAACGCCATTTCACTTTTTTAATGTAAAATTTTGTGGATTAATTAGCTGACACCATGTCGCATTTGGAGAACTCATGATGTGCCTAAACAGTTGAACCCCCCCCAAGTGACACCATTTTGGAAACAAACAGCTTTCGGAACGTATCTAGATGTGTGATGAGCACCTTGAACCCCCAGGTACTTAAAAGAAGTTTATAACATTAAGCCGTGAAAATCAAAAATCAAATTTTGCCCACAAAAATGTTTTTCAGCCCCAAATTTTGTATATTTACAAGAGTAACAGGAAAAATTTTACAATAAAATTTGTTGTGCGATTTCTCATGAGTAATCAGATACCACATATATGGGAGTAAAATACTGTTTAGGTTCCCGGCAAGGTTAGCAAAAGGAGTGAGGTTTTGGAACGCAGACCTTGATGGAATGGTCTGCTTGTGTCATGTCTCGTATTGAGAGCCCCTGACGTGCCTAAACAGTGGAAAATCCCCACAAGTGACACCATTTTGCAATCTAGACGCTCCAAAGATTGTATCTAATATGGTGAGTGCCTTGAACCCCCACTTTCTTCTCAGAAGTTTATAACAAAGAGCTGTGAAAATAAAAAAAATCTAATTTTTTCCACAAAAATGCTATTTTAGCTCCAATTTTTTTATTTTCACAAGGATGGGAGAAACTGGACTGCTAAATTTGTTGTGCAATTTCTTCTGAGTACGCCAATACTACATATGTGGTTGAAAACTTCTTTTGAGGTACAGTGCAAAGCTCAGGGGAAGAAGCTTCATTTTGGAGTTTTCATTTTCCTGGTTTGGTTTGAGGGTGCCATGTCACATTGGTAGAGCCCCTGAGGTGACAGAGAAACAACATGCCCCATAAGAGACCCTGTTTTACAAATTACACATTTCAATTAATTCATCTAGGGTTGCAGTGATCATATTGACACCACAGGTGGGTTACAGAATTTTAGACCATTGGGCTGTGAAGAAAAAAATAATTACATTTTTACCACCAAAATGTTGTTTTACCCCAGATTTCCAAGTAGGAAATGGATAAAAGTGGCACCAAAATATGTCCCACAATTTTTGCTGAATGTAGAAAAATCCCAAATGTGTCTGTAGATTACTGCTTAGCCACATGACGAGACTTGGGAGGGACAGAGTGCAATTGGCAAGTAGCGCTGCGTTCCTCCCGAGTCTTGCCGTATGGCTAAGCAGTACTGTTATACATGAGGAATCATGGAGCACAGAATTTTCTATAATAGTTTGTAGACTCCATATTCAGAGCCTCTAAGAAGAGAAGACCCCATTTTGGAAATTATACCCCTTTGAGAATTTATCTACAGGTGTAGTGACAATTGTGACTCCACAAGAGTTTCCCAGAAACAAGCAGCAGTGCATGTTGCTGAGTGAAAATTGCAAACGGTCGTTGCAGTGACTAGTACATTGGAGTGACCAGTAAGTTGTAGTGACCAGTACGTTGTGTCCAGCTCATGCACTTGTAAATTAGGCGGGCTCTTATCGCTACATAAATGCCAAACATGTGGTCGCAATATGTAGTTTAGGTACACTGTGGGGCTCAGAAGGGAGGGGAGATTTGGATTTGAGAGCACAGAATTTGCTGAATTTCTTTTTGGGGGCAAGGGCCATTTCACTTTTCCTGAGACTTTATGCTACCAGTAACATGGAAGCTCCCTATATTTCTAACAGTACATGGATATGAGTGGGGACTTGCTTTTTTTTAATTAAGTTGAAGATTTCATTGGGAACATTTTACGTAACAATTTGGATCACATTTATCTGATGCTCTGTATTGAGCATTTACACCAGGGTTTCCGTTTAAGTCTTCGAATGATGCAATTCAGATGAACCCCCCGTGGGATCCACTCACTATAATGAGGCAGCAGAGAAACTTTGGACTTTGACTGATCTCTGTTCAGCAGTGTCCTTTTTTTCCGAGGTGCAAAAAACTGTGGCTCTTTTATGCACTCCTAATAAAAAGACAGACACCGCCGGATCGCAGGTCAGACATCGTTCACAGAGCAAACATCTGCCTTATTATAGGGAATCTTCTGCCGGGGGCTCCATCTGAATCACGTATTTCAGAGATTTACACAAAAACCCCATTGTAAGTGCTCCTCACAGAGCGCACAGTGAATGTGTGAATGTGCGCTGAGACTTACTTCTTTGGGAGGCAGAATGAAAAAATCAACAGCCGGAGAAAAATTATTGTTATTTTTTTTTGCCGTTCACCATGCGGTATAAGTGATTAGACCACTTTATTCTTCAGGTCAGTGCGATTACAGCAATAACAGATTTATATCAGGTTTTTATGTTTGGCTGCTGTCACACACTAAAAGACGCTGTTTTTTGTTTTCAAAAACTAGTTTTTTTCATCACCATATTTTGAGAGCTATAATTTTTCCATATTTCTGCTGACAGTCATGATGTGAGGGCTTGTTTTTTTGTAGGGCAAGTTGATGTTTTTGATGAAAATGCAGGAATTGTTTTTTGTTTGTTTTTTATGCAATTCCACATGTGGTAAAATTGATAAGGAGCTTCATTCTTTGGGTCTGTAAGATTGCAGAGATATCAATTTATATATTTTTTATTTTTTGGTGCTTTGACACATTAAAACTATTTTATGTAAAAAATAATTATTTTTACATTGATTTATTCTGAGAGCTATAACTTTTTATTTTGCAGCTAATGGAGCAGTATGGAAGCTTATTTTTTGCGGGACAATATGACGGTTTCAGCTATTCCATTTTTATTTACATTCATCTTTTTTATCTCGTTTTATTACACTTTTTGTTTGGCGGTATGATGATAAAGCATCTTTTTTCTTGCCTAATTTTTTTACAGTGTTATTTAAGGGGTCAACTAGTGGGACAGTTTTATAGGTCTAGTCATTTAGGACGCAGCGATAACAAATATTTGTACTTTTATTTATTTATTTTTTTTCATAATATTTATTTTTACAACTTATTTTTCCCTTTTTTAAGGGTTTAGTTACTTCTTCCCACTATGGGACTTTCACTTTCTGAAGTCTAATCGCAGTTATAAGGTATAGCATTACAGGAGCATACCTTATAGCCTGCCATCCCAGCAGACACAAATTAGTTAGATCATGCACTGCACATGACTAAGTTCCTAGTGCATGGTGACCCAGATGTCAACATGATGACATTGGGTCACAATGGCAACTATCGGAACCCTGCGATGACGTTGTGGGGTCTCCGATCCAAAGGCAGATGGGCTTTCTTTCCTTTGTCTACTCTAAATGCTGGAATTTCAGAGATCGCAGCATTTAGAGGGTTAAAGTGCCAGGAGCAGTGCGTGCACTGTTCCTGCGCCTAGAGCCTGGTGTCAGCTGTCAGCATCAGCTCACACCAGGCGGCAATCGCCGGCGCACAGCCCCATGTGCACGGGTGATCACAATGACGTACATGTACAATTTAGATTGTGAGCCCAAAATTTATATTGTGAGCCCCATCGAGGGACAGAGATGATAATGTTTGCAAACTGTAAAGCGCTGCGGATTATGTTAGCGCTATATAAAAATAAATATTATTATTATTATTATGTACTCCATCGGTCGGGAAGTCCTTCCCAATCATGACATACGAGTTACATGTACTAAAAATGTCAGGAAGGGTTTAAATGTAAGCCACCTGCCCCCACTGTTATTCTCATCTTCCGGCACCATCACCTTTTACATCGCTGCTTTGGTCCTCCGGAGCCATCTTTTGCCCATAACTTCTGACTGGTTGGAAGTCTGAAGTTACATCACGAGAGCTCAATTCAAGACTATGAGAGCCAGAACGAGGCTCAAATCTGCGTGTTTCAAATGTGCGTACTGTTTAGACTTGCAATAAATCTGGAAAATTCCCAGGTAAAAAACACACATGCGTTTTTAGTGCGTTTAAGTGGTGGAAATGCATAAAAACTGCATGTGATCTGCAAATGACTGTACCAATAAAGTTTTGTCAAAGGCAAATACCAGAAAGCATCTAAATAAAGAAACTGACATGACTTGGCAAAAAAAACAAATTGAAATGCATGTAAAAATAATACACTCAAAAACGCAATTAAAAAATGCAAGTAACCTGATTCATCTAAGGCCACGTGCACACATTGAGTATATGGTGAGAATTTTACCTCAGTATTTGTATTACAAAACCAGGAGTGAAACAGTGAAGCCACATTCCCATGTTTAGTATTTGGTCAGTATTTTACATCACTATTTATAAGCCAAAATCAGGAGTGGAGCAATCAGAGGAAAAGTATAATAGAAACATATGCACCACTTTTGCATTTTTGACCCACTCCTCGTTTTGTTCACAGTATATAAATTGTGATACTCGGCCATTGTCCATAACATGTGATGTGTGATATTGGAGGCATGGCATTATAGGATCTAGGTATGCATTTATGTTCATTAATTAAGAAATATGATCGCTCATTCTTGCTTTGGCTGTTGGATATGTGGGATGTAATTAAGATCTCAAATTAAGATTTAGATATCCATTTTTGACCAATATCACACCTCCCTATTATAACCTATGGTGCTGTTCACATGCCTGCGTATTATTGTGGACCGACCCATCCATGCCATAAGGCCACGTTCACAATAGCAGTATTTGGTCAGTATTGTACATCAGTTTTTGTAAGACAAAACCAGGAGTGGGTGAAAAATGCTGAATTGGTGCACGTTTCTTTTATACTTTTACTCTGATTGTTCCTTTCCTGATTTTGGCTTACACATTCTGATGTAAAATACTAACTAAATACTGAATGTCTGAATGTGGCTTAACACAGAGACATGTCTAATTATGAACCAAATCACAAATATAACCCGTCAGTGCAAGTCTATCTGTCCATTAAAAAATTGTGTCATCCGTGTTCTATCCAATTTTCATGTTTGAATATACTGTAATTTGTGTTGAGCGATACCGTCCGATACTTGAAAGTATCGGTATCGGAAAGTATCGGCCGATACCGGCAAAGTATCGGATCCAATCCGATACCGATACCCAATACTAATACAAGTCAATGGGACTCAACTATCGGACGGTATCCCTGATGGTTCCCAGGGTCTGAAGGAGAGGAAACTCTCCTTCAGGCCCTGGGATCCATATTAATGTGTAAAAGAAAGAATTAAAATAAAAAATATTGCTATACTCACCTCTCCGACGCAGCCTGGACCTCAGCGAGGGAACCGGCAGCGTTGTTTGCTTAAAATTCGCGCGTTTACTTCCTTACTTGAAGTCCCGGCTTGTGATTGGTCACGTGCCGCCCATGTGGCAGCGACGCGACCAATCACAGCAAGCCGTGACGTAATTTTAGGTCCTTCAGGATTTTAAAATTACGTTCTGGCTTGTGATTGGTCGTGTCGCGGTCACATGGGCGACGCGACCAATCACAAGCCGTGACGTCACGGGAGGCTGGACACGCGCGCATTTTAAAATGCGCGCTTGTCCTGCCTCCCGTGACGTCCCGGCTTGTGATTGGTCGCGTCGCCCATGTGACCGCGACGCGACCAATCACAAGCCAGAACGTAATTTTAAAATCCTGAAGGACCTAAAATTACGTCACGGCTTGCTGTGATTGGTCGCGTCGCGGCCACATGGGCGACGCGACCAATCACAAGCCGGGACGTCACGGGAGGCAGGACAAGCGCGCATTTTAAAATGCGCGCGTGTCCAGCCTCCCGTGACGTCACGGCTTGTGATTGGTCGCGTCGCCCATGTGACCGCGACGCGACCAATCACAAGCCAGAACGTAATTTTAAAATCCTGAAGGACCTAAAATTACGTCACGGCTTGCTGTGATTGGTCGCGTCGCGGCCACATGGGCGACGCGACCAATCACAAGCCGGGACGTCACGGGAGGCAGGACAAGCGCGCATTTTAAAATGCGCGCGTGTCCAGCCTCCCGTGACGTCACGGCTTGTGATTGGTCGCGTCGCCCATGTGACCGCGACGCGACCAATCACAAGCCAGAACGTAATTTTAAAATCCTGAAGGACCTAAAATTACGTCACGGCTTGCTGTGATTGGTCGCGTCGCGGCCACATGGGCGGCACGCGACCAATCACAAGCCGGGGACTTCAAGTAAGGAAGTAAACGCGCAAATTTTAAGCAAACAACGCTGCTGGTTCCCTCGCTGAGGTCCAGGCTGCGTCGGAGAGGTGAGTATAGCAATATTTTTTATTTTAATTCTCTCTTTTACACATTATTACATTAATGTTGTTTCGATACCGATACCCGATACCACAAAAGTATCGGGTCTCGGTATCGGAATTCCGATACCCGCAAGTATCGGCCAATACCCGATACTTGCGGTATCGGAATGCTCAACACTAACTGTAATATGCACTAAAAATGACAAAGTAGAAAATTCACTTGTACCTGCCTTATTGAGTGGATTGTGTACGATATATAATCTTAACGATCTGTGCTGGTCAAAAATGTGGAAATTCTAAACACTGGACCTGTGCTGATTTTGTGAGCGAACAGCACTGGCAGAGTGTCGGCCAACAACGGCTGCTCAAACACCTGTTCAAAAGAACTATTGTCTAGTGGATGCAAGATGTCACTGAAAATACAAGCTCTCTTCAGGAAAAAAAGGAGAACACTGGAGCGCTCCAGGTATCCAGGTTACCGATGCAGTGATTCAGTAAGTGCCATAGCTATTCAGATAAGCTCTTATCCAAAGCTATTTGATCAACACTAGACCAGAGCTTTCAGGTTGTGGGATGTCAATCACCAATCTGGGGCTGCTTAATAAAAAGTTTGCCAACAGATTGGTGATAGGTACTTTTTGAGAGGTTAAATAAAATGAAGGCCATTCTGCTGTGATAAAGAAGTCATGTAGTTCAGAACGTGTCACAAATTAGAGCATTTGATAACATTCAATGCAAAAAAAAGAAAAAAGCCAGTTCACCACTGCAGCGTAAAAGATCGTGTGATACTTAAAAATGAACTCCGATGCCAGTAGTTAACACTCCCATGAACCTACTAAATACAAACCATCAAAAAATGTGCAAGACGAGGTGGCAGAAAACACAGAAAAAACTCTAAGCATGAAAACATGCCAAAGAAAATCTTAAATTTACTAGACACGAGCAATGTTCTCAACCTATTGTCTCGGACATTAACACCTCATCAGGTTAAAACTCTTATCCTATGGACATAATTTTGTCCCTGCAAAGGATTTTGACTTTTTTCCACTATTTTGGACATTAATTGCCTTATACGTATTCTTACTGTTAAGAAACATTTTTGGACTGAAGCGGGTGATGTTGATAACATGTGTCAAACTGATCTGTGTAATATCGTAATTTTGACTTTCATTAGCAACTTGCAATTTTGTATTTAGAGAAACTTGACACTGATAATATTTGCAAAGACATTAATCAAGCTACAAACTTTAAATGAATAAAAAAAATCCTCATTTTTATTCCATCTAATTGCTTTCAGAATATATGGACCATTTCCAAGATTTTGTTGAAAAGGATTTGAAAAATCTACATAATTGCATGTCTGTGATCTCGTCTGGTTCCAATCTCAGTCCACCATTGAGAAATGCCTTGCATGAACTAGCACATATGCTGGATATTATTAATAAAATGTCAGACAAAAGTGGAATGGTGGTTATTATGGGTGCTGACATTTATAGACAATTGCCAATTCTACTAACTATACTAAACTTTCTTACAATCCAACTGAAGGTTTTTCTAAACTAGCTGTCGAATTAATTCATGATGGTTTTTTATCAGGCATTTTTCCAAACAACAGGTTGACTATTTGATTGCAGAGCACCCGGTTATTCCAACATTGCATGCCCTTCCCAAGGTACATAAAGTCATTACCTCAACACTATTTATGTGCCAGTAATGGCACAAACTTTTACCTTAGTAGACTAATCCACCTCCAATGAGAGACCCATTAACACAGGTATTGGCTCTGCTAATGAGCATTTGAGTGACTGGCTGGATTCTCTATTATAGCCCATAGAGCAAAAATGTTCAGGTTACATTAGAGATACTGGGGTTGTTTTGGAACAAATGACCAGGAGACAGTGGTTTGATAGTTTTACATTAATCAGTTGTGATGGTGTCTCACTGTATACATACATACCGCAGGGTATTGCCATTGAAGCACTCATTTCTGATCTAAAAAAAATCTAGTCTGTATACTGAAGTTTTGCATCCATTCATTATCCAAACATCTGTGTTTGTTATGGCCCACAACTATTTTGATTTGATAAGAAATATTATTTGCAACATAAATGAGATACAAGGGGAGCAGAAAGACAAAAGAAATCCAGCATCCACAACTTGCGAATTAGCGTATTAAAACATAACTTTTATTGTGACATTATATAACAAGGGACACTGAAAAGGCATAATTCACAAATACGGAAGGGGAAACTGGAGCGACCAGGAGCACATGTCTACATTTTTCGAGCTTTTATGCCTTTAGTCCTTTAGTCAGGACTAAAGGTGTACAAGATCAAAATGCATAGCCCTCGGTTCCCGGTCAATTCAGTCTCTCCCTCACCTTTCCGCTATATGTCTTTTTAATGTCCCTTGTTTTAATGTTATGTTGTATGTCCACCGCTCAATATAGGGAGGCAGGCTAAAGTAACATGAGGGTGACCATTAAGCAGAATCTTTCGTAGTGATGTGAGGTAAGGCACACAGCTATAACACTGTTTCAGGCAGAGGTTGATCACAAGCCTTTTGCTTTCTAAGAATTGACAGGCCAGCAAGAGGAGGCATATCAGGAGATTGTCAAGTAGGGAAGCCTTTTGGATTTTTAATTTTGGTTTTAGGATTCTTGACGATTTTAATTTGTGCAAATAAATTATGTATCCTCATAAACATTTATGTACATTTACTCTCCATTACTTTTTTTTATGTTATTTG
Source organism: Ranitomeya variabilis (assembly GCF_051348905.1). Taxonomy (NCBI): domain Eukaryota; kingdom Metazoa; phylum Chordata; class Amphibia; order Anura; family Dendrobatidae; genus Ranitomeya; species Ranitomeya variabilis. The sequence continues at coordinate 156,799,351 of NC_135235.1, read as the reverse complement.
TATGACTTTATTATTTTATGTTTATATTGTGTTTTTGGTTTTAATTCATTATGGGAAATACAAGAGAAATTCAGCTCACCCCTAGAAGATCCTCTGTATGCTTGTGGCAGGATCCGAGCATAGATCAACGTCTTTCTCTGACGCTGTAGTCTTGCACAAAAAAAAAAAGAGGTATCCAGCTCCGGAAATAAAATCAAAAATCTGTTTTTGATAATATTAAAATATAGCTGATAGACAAAGATACCGGTGAATTACCGGAGGAAGAGTGCCTGAAACAACTGAACGCATTTCAAACACACGTGTTTGAAACGGGTTCAGTTGTTTCAGGCACTCTTCCTCCAGGAATTCACCCGTATCTTTGTCTAGCAGCTATGTTTTAATATTATCAAATAAAGATTTTTGATTTTATTTCCGGATTTAATTCATCATCCATTCATCATATGTTCCTAATATCCCGCTTCCATTGGTTAGCTAGAATATTTAGGGTTGCTGAGAGAACTTTCCCATTGAGCTTTGAAAAAAGGACACCAATAGTGCTTTCTGTTTTCCTACCTTTACATTCACCTGATGTGTTTTTAAGGATTTTCTAATAAAGTAGTGTTTTATTTTCCTTTCACGAGCTGGAATGCTATTTATTTGCATGTTAAATTTTAGTTTTGAATGATACTATTCATTTTATGGCACATTGTACTAGAAAATAAGAAACGTTTAGTAAAAAAAAAGAAAAATTCCAATAGGAAAAATTATTATTTTAGCAATAAGAGACGATCAAAACATTGTATCTACTGCAAAATTATATCAATAAAAATGTCATCTCAGCACAAAAAATAAGCAATCACCTAACCCTAGATCCTGAAAAAATTTAACCGCTTGGGGTCTCAGAAAATGGCAACATAAGCAAATTTGTTTTTTTCTTACATATTTAAATTTTTTTTATCACTTATATAAAAAAAGAACTAGACTATACATGTTTGGTATCAACATACTAATACTGACTTGGGTAATCATATTGCCAGTTCTGTTTTACCACATAGTGAACATGGTAAATGAAAAAATAATAATAAGAGTGGAATTGCAATTTTTTTGCAATTTCACCAAACTTTTTCCTGTTTTCCAGTACACTATATGGTAAAATCCCTTGTTCTAAATACTGTAATATAGTATTGCGTTATTTGGCTAAAATGGTTTCCTATGAAATCCAGCCAGTGGTTGGCTTCAAAGAAGTAGCCACATGGAAGCCATGGGTGCATTCAGCAGGCTCATGGCTGCCATGACAACCCTCCCGCATCCCATGATTGCATTGAAAAGGAAATGGGCCCCAGAATAGCATGATCTAGGGGCCGTGCCTTTTAAATGCAGCTGTCAGAAATTAACAGAGGTATTTAGGAGGTTAACTTTTTAGCTCTAGTTGCTACCATTAGAAGCAGATGATGACTGTGTAGCATAGATGGCATTGGCCAGATATGACGCATGTCCTGAGCCTGTTACATATATCCACATCTTAGTTGTGCCGCATACAGTATATACGGCGGATGTCAGAAAGGAGTTACGGAAGTACTTTACAATAAAGTCTTAATTTTATGTGCTGAAATTATGTTCTATGTGTATATAGCTTATAACTGGACTTTGTAGGGGTTTTCCTGTTGTCCAGTAAGTGCAGTATATTTGCACTATTTTGATGTGGCAGCATGACTCTGTGCTTCAGGTCCAAAAACCATAATTGACTTTGCGTAGAGAAAATATAAAATTAGCATTAAGTCTTTCCATATTTATATACAGAGTCAATCATAGCTGGACTTTTGCCTTAAATCTATGTTTTCTTTAACCCCTTAGTGACCATCGATACCTCTTTTTACTGACTTGCGACATAAGAGACTAGCATTCCCCGATGGGTGACAATCCTGTAGCTGTTAGATGTACACTACGGTTCACAACTTTCTGCATCAGTCATAAACAGTATTGTCATTGACTATGGTCATTTAACCCCTTAAATGCTGCTGTCATTTGTGACTAAGGTATCTAGATGGTTAACAGATAGGGGGCATCCAAATTTAATCCCATCTGCACCCTGAGATCTTGATTGTGTGGTCCTGATGTTTACCATGGCAGTTCATCACCTAATAATGGCCTTAAACCCTTAATGACTGCCGATACGCCTTTTAATGGCAGTGAGAAATAAGTGTATAGCGCCCCCCAGAGCCCAGAGTCAGAAATTCTCTGGGGGGTAGCTGAGACCCTATAGAACATGATTCGGGTCGATTTTTACCAACCACAGTGTTTCAATCGCCAGTAAAATGGCGACTGCAAAAAAAAGTCAGATTTTCCATTGAATTTCTCACTCCTCTGATGTGATCGCACATCAGAGAAGAGAGAAATAGGGTCCCCCTATTACTCTCGGTACCTCTGGTGTCCCTGCAACCCCCATGAAGTCCAGCAGGTTGCCACTGTCTTCGTCCAGGAGAAAATGGTGGGTGCATGCGCAGTGCATCCGCTGAGATCTGCTGGCCGGCACCCTGCAATAATAGGACATTTTTCCTATTGGGTCATATTGATCATTGTAATAGACCCTATCACAGTGATCAAAATAAAAAATAGTAAATCAAACCCCCTTTATCACCCCCTTAATTAGGTAAAAATAATACAATTAAAAAAATGTATATTTTTCCACTTTTGCATTAGGGTTACAGATGGGCTAAAGTGAATTGGGTTAACGTGAGTTGGGCTAAAGTTAGGGTTAGGCTAAAGTTAGGGTTAGGGTTGGGCTATGGTTAGGGTTGGGCTAAAGTTAGGGTTGGGCTAATGTTAGGGTTGGGCTAATGTTAGAGTTGGGCTAATGTTAGGGTTGGGGCTAATGTTAGGGTTGGACTAAAGCTAGGGTTGGGCTAAAGTTAGGTTGTGGTTATGGTTGGGATTTTGGTTAGGGTTGGGATTATTGTTATTGGTGTGTGTTACGGCTAGCGGAACGCACCTAGTAAGTATAGCTGTTTATTATAAATGGTGCGTTCGCAGCCCGGGGTCCACCGTGCAGGAGGAACCTGCTGCTAGTGAATGGTGGCACCGTTTGGCGGTATAGACTAGCTCTGTTACTTCACAGAGTAGCCATGATAGGAAAGCACTGCACCCTGTTAGCCTCACAGGAGCACAAGCTTGCTGCTGAACTGATAGCAGTCAGTGGTTATGCACACACGCAATCTCCTCACCGGAGGTGCCGGAATTCTAGGGGCTTATTTCAGCCGGGTCCCTGAATACATTCATACAATCTCCTCACCAGAGGTGCCGGTATTCTAGGGGCTTATTTCAGCGGGGTCCCTGAATCCATTCATACATAACCACACTGGCGCAAAGCACATATTTGGATTTATACTAGCGCATGGCCGTGCGGCCATGCGAGCCTTTTATAGCTGCAGCAAGTACAAGACCTTCCTAGAAGGACCAATGAGAGGCTGCCACAGAGCCTGAGCACCTTCAGGACTTTCCTGGAGAACCAATGGACTTTGCTACAGTATCCAAGCATGTGACCCTCGATCTCCAATGAGAGATCTTACCCTGGGCATGCTCAGAAGGAGAAAAGCAGGACATAGTCTCAAAAGCATCTGCTCGCCGCTGCCCAGCACTGGCTTCAATGGCAGAAGCTGGAAAAGCAGCAGTAACCCTTTGTACAGAGTCAGACTGAGCGAGACGCTGGGACCGACATCTCCGCTGAGCAGACTCCACTGCGGCAGGAGACGAATGGGAGACCACAGCGGAGATGGCCCGAGATTCCCCCTGTGCAGAGGTGGGAACTCAACCCCTAACATTACCCCCCGTCCCAGGGCCCCCCTCCCTCTACCTCGCTTAGCTCGAAGGCAGCAATGAGCTGCGGAGCCTGAATGTGCTCAGCAGGCTCCCAGGACCTGTCCTCAGGACCATAACCCTTCCAGTCCACCAAATAAATTTTTTTGCCACGTACCACCTTGCACCCCAAAAAGCGTTCACCTTGTAATCGTCCGTAGACGAACCCGATGTCCCGGCAGATGGCTCGGAAAACTGGGACATGTAAATGGGCTTCAAGAGGGACACATGAAAGGTGTCGGTGATACCCAGGCGTGGCAGAAGGGCTAAACGATAGACCACAGGGTAAACCTGTTCGAGGACCTTGAAAGGGCCCAAGTAGCGAGGTGCAAACTTAGTGGACTCAACTCGTAGCCTGATGTTACGGGCGGAGAGCCACACCAAGTCACCAGGTGCAAAGGTCGGAGCGGGGCGCCGATGTGCATTGGCGGAGGACCTCATTCTCTCCTTGGAGGCCCGAATGGCATCCTGAGTGCGGTCCCAAATATCCCGTGCCTCCACAGACCAGTCTGCCACCCTGGAGTCCGCAGAAGACACGGGCATGGGCAAAGGTACCTGCGGATGCTGACCATAGTTAAGGAGGAATGGGGTATGTCCAGTGGAATCGGCTATGGCGTTGTTCAGTGCAAACTCAGCCCATGGTAGCAAGGATGCCCAGTCATCCGGCCTGGCTGAGACAAAATGTCGCAGATATGTGACCAAGGTCTGCTTGGCACTCTCTACCAACCCATTCGTCTTGGGATGATATGCGGAAGAGAGATTCAACTCAATGCTGATAAGACGACAAAGCTCTCTCCAGAACCGAGATGCAAACTGGGGACCCCGGTCACTGACAATTTTATCCGGCATACCATGTAGGCAGAAAATGTGTTTTATAAACAACGCTGCCAAGGCCCGTGCAGAAGGTAGCCGTGGAAGCGGTACCAAGTGCACCATTTTAGAAAAATGATCGGTGATAACCCAAATGATGGTACAGCCACGAGACTTGGGCAAACCCACCACAAAGTCCATCCCGACCATCTCCCAGGGCCTGTCTGCCACCGGCAAGGGATAGAGTAACCCAGCTGGCCGTTGTCGAGGAGACTTATTTTTGGCACAGGAGACACACGCCCGAATATAATCTCTGACGTCACGGACCATATGTGGCCACCAGTACGTCCTCGCCAGCAGTTCAGATGTCCCAAAGTGTCCACCCACCCTGGACGAATGAGCCCAAGAGAGAACCTCCGGTCGCAAATTAATGGGTACAAAAGTCTTGCCCGGAGGCACAGACTCTAGCGAAACCGGAGCTACGGTTCTCAGGCTCTCAGAAGGGACAATAAGGCGAGGCTCCCCTTCCTCCTCCTCAGATGACACAACGGAGTGAGAGAGGGCGTCAGCACGAATGTTCTTCTCCCCAGTGAGATAATGGAGGGTGAAGTGGAACCAGGAGAAGAACAAGGACCATCTGGCCTGACGAGAATTTAGCCGCTGGGCTGTTTGCAAATATACCAGATTTTTGTGGTCCGTGAAGACTTGAAAGGGAAAGCGAGCCCCCTCCAAAAGATGTCTCCACTCCGAGAAAGTCAACTTCATTGCTAGCAACTCCCTGTCCCCAATGGAATAATTCCTCTCCGCTGGTGTGAAGGTCTTGGAGAAGAAGAACAAAGGATGCTTCCGACCTTGAGCATCCTTTTGGAAGAGGACTGCTCCTGCACCAATGGATGAAGCATCCACTTTCAATATAAACGGCTTATCAACATCGGGACGATGTAGGATGGGAGCGCTAGCAAAATGAGACTTAATGGAAGAGTAGGCCCTGGAGACCTCTTGAGACCACAATTTGGGATTTGCTCCCTTCTTGGTGAGGGCTACCAAGGGAGCTACCGTTGAGAAGTGGGGAATGAACTGGCGATAGTAATTAATGAACCCCATAAAGCGCTGCACCGCTTTAAGAGAATGGGGTTTTTGCCAGTCCATCACACCCTGTAGTTTGGCAGGATCCATAGCCAATTCCTGGGCAGAGATGATATAGCCCAGGAAAGGTAAAGACTCCTGCTCAAACATACACTTCTCCAACTTTGCATACAGGGAATTTGCCCGTAAGAGGTCGAAGACTCTGCCAACATCTCTCCGGTGGGAGTCAATATCTGGAGAGAAGATGAGAATATCATCCAGATAGACTACGACCGAGGTGGAGAGCATATCCCTGAAGATATCGTTGACAAAGTCTTGGAACACGGCTGGGGCATTACAGAGCCCAAAGGTCATCACTAGATACTCATAGTGCCCATCCCTGGTATTAAACGCCGTCTTCCATTCGTCCCCCTCACGGATGCGAATCAGGTTATAAGCACCCCGCAGATCTAATTTGGCAAATACCCTTGCTCCCCATAGCCTTTCAAAGAGCTCTGAAATCAGGGGCAACATATACTTATTCTTAACGGTGATGGCGTTAAGACCCCTGTAATCTATGCAAGGATGTAACTCTTCGTTCTTCTTCTGCACAAAGAAGAACCCCGACCCTGCAGGTGACACTGACTTCCTAATGAACCCTCTTGCCAAATTCTCCTGGATGTATTGGGACATAGCCTCTGTCTCCAGTAGAGAGAGGGGATAGACACGTCCCTGAGGAGGTTCTGCTACAGGCAAGAGATCAATAGGACAGTCATAGGGATGGTGAGGTGGAAGGGTCTCCGCAGCCTTTTTGGAGAAGATGTCTGCATAGGACCAATAGCAATTGGGAAGAGAAGAAAGATCTGCGGGTGTCTCAGTGGTGGAAACCTGAACGCACTCTCTCACACATCTGCCCTTACATGATTTACTCCAACCCAATATCCTACCAGAGGTCCACTCAATATGTGGGGAGTGGAAACGGAGCCAGGGTATTCCCAGCAGAATCTCGTCCATTCCCTCGGGAAGGACAAGAAGGGAAATAATCTCCTGGTGAGAAGGGGACATGGATAACGTGAAAGGGACAGTCTGGTGTGTGATTTGTGTGGGAAGTGTCGACCCATTCACTACTCTAACGGTCACCGGTTTGGCGAGCATCACCTGAGGTATTGCATGGCGCAGAGCAAAAGCAGAGGACAAGAAATTCTCCTCTGCTCCAGAGTCCACACAAAGCTTGACTGTTAGAGAAGATGAGCCTAACGTGATTGTCCCTTTAAAGGACAACTTGGTGGAAAATGCCGCTGTGTCTAGTGAACCTCCTCCAATGGTTACTAGACACGATCGTTCTCCCGACCGCTGTGGACATTTATTGGCATAATGTCCTAGTTGTTGGCAATTTTTACAAACCATGGGTACCCGAGCAAGCCAGGAGTTAGGTCCCACTCGAGAAACCTCCATGGCCTCATGGGAGTCGGATGCCTGAACGGAAGATTCTAGAGGTCTGGCGAAGGTGGGAGCCAGCCGAAACCTCTGCCTACACTGGGTCCGCTCTAACCTCCGCTCGTTAAAATGGAGGTCGATGCGGGTAGATATAGTAATGAGCTCCTCCAGTGTGGCGGCAATCTCCCTGGTGGCCAAGGCGTCCTTCACATGGTCTGCCAGTCCTTTCCAGAACATCGGAATAAGGACTTTATCTGGCCACTCCAGCTCTGAGACCAGAGTCCGTAATTGGACAGCGAACTGACTGACCATGGCTGAACCCTGTTTTATTGTCAACAATTGGAGCATGGTATCGTGGGTGACACAAGGTCCCGAAAAGACCTGTTTCAGAGCGTCCAGGAAAGGAGGAGCACTCTGCACCACACGATCATTACGCTCCCATAGCGGCGTTGCCCACTCCAACGCCATGCCCGACAAAAGGGATAAAATAAATCCCACTTTCGCCCGTTCCGTAGGAAAACGTGCAGCCAGGAGCTCAAGATGTATGGAGCACTGACTCACGAATCCCCGACATAGATTACTGTCACCAGCAAACGTGTCTGGAAGCGGGAGACGGGATAAAGTCGGAGCAGGGGTGGCAGAGGACAAACTGGCTGCAGCTACACTTGCAGCCTGTACAGCGACTGCGGTAACATCCACAGCTGAGGTTGTGCGCTCAAGAGCCACCAATCTACCCTCCAGCTGCTGGATGTACCACTGTAAATGCTGATCGTCTGCCATTTACTAGCCAGACCCTGGCGCTAGTATTCTGTTACGGCTAGCAGAACGCACCGAGTAAGTATAGCTGTTTATTATAAATGGTGCGTTCGTAGCCCGGGGTCCACCGTGCAGGAGGAACCTGCTGCTAGTGAATGGTGGCACCGTTTGGGGGAAAAGACTAGCTCTGTTACTTCACAGAGTAGCCGTGAGAGGAAAGCACTGCGCCCTGTTAGCCTCACAGGAGCACAAGCTTGCTGCCGAACTGATAGCAGTCAGTGGTTATGCACACACGCAATCTCCTCACCAGAGGTGCCGGAATTCTAGGGGCTTAATTCAGCCGGGTCCCTGAATACATTCATACAATCTCCTCACCGGAGGTGCCAGTATTCTAGGGGCTTATTTCAACCAGGTCCTTGAATCCATTCATACATAACCACACTGGCGCAAAGCACATATTTGGATTTATACTAGTGCATGGCCGTGCGGCCATGCGAGCCTTTTATAGCTGCAGCAAGTACAAGACCTTCCTAGAAGGACCAATGAGAGGCTGCCACAGAGCCTGAGCACTTTCAGGACCTTCCTGGAGAACCAATGGACTTTGCTGCAGTATCCAAGTATGTGACCCTCGATCTCCAATGAGAGATCTTACCCTGGGCATGCTCAGAAGGAGAAAAGCAGGACTTAGTCCCAAATGCGTCTGCTCGCCGCTGCCCAGCACAGGCTTCAATGGCAGAAGCTGGAAAAGCAGCAGTAACCCTTTGTACAGAGTCAGACTGAGCGAGACGCTGGGACCGACGTCTCCACTGAGCAGACTCCAATGCGGCAGGAGACGAAAGGGAGACCGCAGCGGAGATGGTCCGAGATTCCCCCTGTGCAGAGGCGGGAACTCGACCCCTAACAGTGTGTCAGGGTTAGGTTTGTGGTTAGGGTTATGGTTATGGTTAGGGTTGAGATTAGTATTAGGGGTGTGTTGGGGTTAGGGTTAGAGTTAGAATTGGGGCGTTCCACTGTTTAGGTACATCAGGGAGTCTCCAAGTGCGACATGGCGCCGCAATTGATTCCAGCCAATTTTGTGCTAAAAAAGTCAAATGGTGCTCCCTCCGTTCTGAGCTCTGTCATGCACCCAAACAGTGGCTTTTCCCCACATATGGGGCATCAACATACTCAGGAGAAATTGCACAACAAATGTGGTCCATTTTCCCCTGATACCCTTGTGAAAATAAAAACAATTGGTTCCAAAGTAAATTTTTTGTGAAAAAAATAAAATGTTCATTTTTTTCCTTCCACATTTTTTTTTTAGCTTTTGTGAAGCAAATGAAGGGTTAATAAACTTTCTGAATGTGGTTTTGTGGACCTTGAAGAGTGCATTTTTTTAAAATGGTGTCACTTTTGGGTATTTTCTGTTATATTGACCCCCAAAACTCATTTCAAATTTGAGGTGGACCCTAAAAAAATGGTTTCGTAAATTTTGTTGGAAAAATGAGAAACCGCTGGTCAACTTTTAACCCTTATAACAGCCTAACAAAAAAAATTATGTTTCAAAATTGTGCTGATGTAAAGTAGACATGTGGGAAATGTTATTTATTAACTATTTTGTGTGACACCACTCTCTGATTTAAGTGTACAAAAATTAAAAGTTTGAAAATTGCAAAATTTTCAAAATTTTCTGTATTTTTCATAAATAAACGCAGGTTATATTAACGAACTTTTACCACTAACATGAAGTACTATATGTCATGAAAAAACATTCTCAGAATGAGTGGGATATGTGGAAGCGTTCCAGAGCTATAACCTCATAAATTGAAAGTGGTCAGAATTGTAAAAATTGGCTTGTCATTTAAGTACCAATCTGGCTCTGTCACTAAGGGGTTAAAGTCTGCCAGCTATTGCAGCCTATTCAGAAGTTATCAAAATTTAGGTGGTAAAAATAAACTTTTTCATTCCTGTCATGCCAATTTCCATTAATTCCTGAAAAGCACCAGAAGGCTTAATGAACTACCTGAAAGTAATTATGAATACATTGAGGGGTGCAGTTTTTAAAATTGTATCACTTTGGGGGATTTCCAATATATAGGACCCCCAAAGTCATTTCAAAACTGAACAGGTCCCTAAAATTTTTTTGTAAATTTTCATGAAAAAATGAAAAATTTCTGCTTCATTGTTAAGCTTCCTAACATTCCAACAAAATAAAATAACATTTTGAAAATGGTGCTGATATAAAGCCGACATGAGAGAAATGTCATTTATTAATGTTTTTGTGTGGTATGACTATCTGGATTAAAGGGATAATCATTAAGAATTCGAAAATTGCAAATGTTTTGAAGTTGTCAAATTTCTGATATTTTTATAAAGCAATTAAAAATATAAATCTGCCTAAATTTACCATTAACATAAAACATGATATTGTCATGAAGAAACAATCTCAAAATCAATGGGATTTGTTGAAGCATTCTAGAGTTATTAACACATAAAGTGACAGTGATCAGACTTTAAAAACAATTTGCGCTTTCACTAAGGGGTGAAAATATGGCAGTGATTCAAAATTAAACTTAGCTGATCATCTTTTTCGGATTTGTCTGTAATGGGTTTATATCCTGGTAGGGGATATTATAAAGGTCTGTATCATAGGATAGGAGATAACTTTCTAATTGTTTGGGTCCCACTGATGGTAATCCCACTGTTCTCAAGAATGGGGCTCTGCTGTGCCTATATACAGTGGGGCAAAAAAGTATTTAGTCAGTCAGCAATAGTGCAAGTTCCACCACTTAAAAAGATGAGAGGCGTCTGTAATTTACATCATAGGTAGACCTCAACTATGGGAGACAAACTGAGAAAAAAAAATCCAGAAAATCACATTGTCTGTTTTTTTATCATTTTATTTGCATATTATGGTGGAAAATAAGTATTTGGTCAGAAACAAACAATCAAGATTTCTGGCTCTCACAGACCTGTAACTTCTTCTTTAAGAGTCTCCTCTTTCCTCCACTCATTACCTGTAGTAATGGCACCTGTTTAAACTTGTTATTAGTATAAAAAGACACCTGTGCACACCCTCAAACAGTCTGACTCCTAACTCCACTATGGTGAAGACCAAAGAGCTGTCAAAGGACACCAGAAACAAAATTGTAGCCCTGCACCAGGCTGGGAAGACTGAATCTGCAATAGCCAACCAGCTTGGAGTGAAGAAATCAACAGTGGGAGCAATAATTAGAAAATGGAAGACATTCAAGACCACTGATAATCTCCCTCGATCTGGGGCTCCACGCAAAATCCCACCCCGTGGGGTCAGAATGATCACAAGAACGGTGAGCAAAAATCCCAGAACCACGCGGGGGGACCTAGTGAATGAACTGCAGAGAGCTGGGACCAATGTAACAAGGCCTACCATAAGTAACACACTACGCCACCATGGACTCAGATCCTGCAGTGCCAGACGTGTCCCACTGCTTAAGCCAGTACATGTCCGGGCCCGTCTGAAGTTTGCTAGAGAGCATTTGGATGATCCAGAGGAGTTTTTGGAGAATGTCCTATGGTCTGATGAAACCAAACTGGAACTGTTTGGTAGAAACACAACTTGTCGTGTTTGGAGGAAAAAGAATACTGAGTTGCATCCATCCAACACCAAACCTACTGTAAAGCATGGTGGTGGAAACTTCATGCTTTGGGGCTGTTTCTCTGCAAAGGGAACAGGACGACTGATCCGGGTACATGAAAGAATGAATGGGGCCATGTATCGTGAGATTTTGATTGCAAACCTCCTTCCATCAGCAAGGGCATTGAAGATGAAACGTGGCTGGGTCTTTCAACATGACAATGATCCAAAGCACACCACCAGGGCAACGAAGGAGTGGCTTCCTAAGAAGCATTTCAAGGTCCTGGAGTGGCCTAGCCAGTCTCCAGATCTCAACCCTATAGAAAACCTTTGGAGGGAGTTGAAAGTCCGTGTTGCCAAGCGAAAAGCCAAAAACATCACTGCTCTAGAGGAGATCTGCATGGAGGAATGGGCCAACATACCAACAACAGTGTGTGGCAACCTTGTGAAGACTTACAGAAAACGTTTGACCTCTGTCATTGCCAACAAAGGATGCATTACAAAGTATTGAGATGAAATTTTGTTTCTGACCAAATACTTATTTTCCACCATAATATGCAAATAAAATGATAAAAAAAACAGACAATGTGATTTTCTGGATTTTTTTTTCTCAGTTTGTCTCCCATAGTTGAGGTCTACCTATGATGTAAATTACAGACGCCTCTCATCTTTTTAAGTAGTGGAACTTGCACTATTGCTGACTGACTAAATACTTTTTTGCCCCACTGTACATGGAGCAGCAGTTGTAAATGTACACCACTGCTTATAATAATAATAATAATAATAATAATAATAATAAATAATAATAAAACTGCTTCATTCATTATCTACGGAACTATCAGATAGCATAAGACTCCAGCAATCAGCAAGTTATCACTAGTGTTGAGCATTCCGATACCGCAAGTATCGGGTATCGGCCGATACTTGCGGGTATCGGAATTCCGATACCGAGATCCGATACTTTTGTGGTATCGGGAATCGGTATCGGGATTAATATCAATGTGTAAAAGAAAGAATTAAAATAAAAAATAGGGATATACTCACCTCTCCGGCGGCCCCTGGACTTTACCGCCGTAACCGGGAGCCGTTGTACCTAAGAATGCGTGCTTGAAAGACCTTAGGTGACGTCATGGCTTTGTGATTGGTCGCGTAGCGGTCACGCGACCGCTACACGACCAATCAGAAACTGCGGACGTCTTCTAAGGTATTTCAAGCGCTTGAAAGACCTTAGGTGACGTCACGACTTTGTGATTGGTCGCGTAGCGGTCACGCGACCGCTACGGACCAATCAGAGTGCCGTGACGTCATCTAAGGCCCTTCAAGCGTGCATTCTTAGGTACAACGGTTCCCGGTTATGGCGGTAAAGTCCAGGGCGCGTCAGAGGGTGAGTATATCCCTATTTTTTATTTTAATTCTTTCTTTTACACATTGATATGATTCCTCTCCTTCAGACCCTGGTAACCATACAGGATACCGTCCGGTACTTGGTGTCCCATTGACTTGTATTGGTATCGGGTATCGGTATCGGATTAGATCCGATACTTTGCCGGTATCGGCCGATACTTTCCGATACTTTCCAGTAACGGATGGTATCGCTCAACACTAGTTATCACCTATCATTTGCATATGGATAATTCACAATATTGGTTCAAATTATTTAACCCATACTCTCTACAGTTAATGCAGCATGAGCGTTATGGTGGGTTTCTTTAACCCCTTCACCCCCAAGGGTGGTTTGCACGTTAATGACCGGGCCAATTTTTACAATTCTGACCACTGTCCTTTTATGAGGTTATAACTCTGGAACGCTTCAACGGATCCCAGTGATTCTGACACTGTTTTCTCGTGACATATTGTACTTCATGATAGTTGTAAAATTTCTTCGATATAACTTGCGTTTATTTGTGAAAAAAACGAATATTTGGTGGAAATTTTGAAAATTTCGCAATTTTCCAACTTTTAATTTTTATGCCCTTAAATCACAGACATATGTCACGCAAAATACTTAATAAGTAACATTTCCCACATGTCTACTTTACATCAGCACAATTTTGGAACCAAATTTTTTTTTGTGACGGAGTTATAAGGGTTAAAAGTTGACCAGCAATTTCTCATTTTTACAACACCATTTTTTTTTTAGGGACCACATCTCATTTGAAGTCATTTTGAGGGGTCTATATGATAGAAAATAAACAAGTGTGACACCATTCTAAAAACTGCACCCCTCAAGGTACTCAAAACCACTTTCAAGAAGTTTATTAACCCTTCAGGTGTTTCACAGGAATTTTTGGAATATTTAAATAAAAATGAACATTTAACTTTTTTTCACACAAAATTTAATTCAGCTCCAATTTGTTTTATTTTACCAAGGGTAACAGGAGAAAATAGACCCCAAATGTTGTTGTACAATTTGTCCTGAGTACGCTGATACCTCATATGTGGGGGTAAACCACTGTTTGGGCGCATGACAGAGCTCTGAAGGAAAGGAGCGCCATTTGACTTTTCAATGCAAAATTGACTGGAATTGAGATGGGACGCTATGTTGCATTTGGAGAGCCCCTGATGTGCCTAAACATTGAAACCCCCCACAAGTGACACCATTTTGGAAAGTAGACCCCCTAAGGAACTTATCTAGATGTGTGGTGAGCACTTTGACCCAACAAGTGCTTCACAGAAGTTTATAATGCAGAGCCGTAAAAATAAAAAATCATATTTTTTCACAAAAATGATCTTTTCGCCCCCAATTTTTTATTTTCCCAATGGTAAGAGAAGAAATTGGACACCAAAATTTGTTGTGCAATTTGTCCTGAGTACGCTGATACCCCATATGTGGGTGTAAACCATTGTTTGGCTGCAGGGCAGAGCTCGGAAGGGAAGGAGCACCATTTGACTTTTCAATGCAAAATTGACTGGAATTGAGATGGGACGCCATGTTGCATTTGGAGAGCCCCTGATGTGCCTAAACATTGAAACCCCCCACAAGTGACACCATTTTGGAAAGTAGACCCCCTAAGGAACTTATCTAGATGTGTGGTGAGCACTTTGACCCAACAAGTGCTTCACAGAAGTTTATAATGCAGAGCCGTAAAAAGAAAAAATCATATTTTTTCACAAAAATGATTTTTCGCCCCCATTTTTTAATTTCCCCAAGGGTAAGAGAAGAAAATAGACCACAACAGTTGTTGTGCAATTTGTCCTGAGTACGACGATACCCCACATGTGGGGGTAAACCACTGTTTGGGCGCATAGCAGAGCTCGGAAGGGAAGGAGCGCTATTTTACTTTTCAATGCAAAATTGACTGGAATTAAGATGGGATGCCATGTTGCGTTTGGAGAGCCCCTGATGTGCCTAAACATTAAAAACCCCCACAAGTGACACCATTTTGGAAAGTAGACCCCCTAAGGAACTTATCTAGATGTGTTTTGAGAGCTTTGAACCCCCAAGTGTTTCACTACAGTTTATAACGCAGAGCCGTGAAAATAAAATTCTTTTTTTTTTCACAAAAATGATTTTTAGCCCCCAGTTTTGTATTTTCACAAGGGTATCAGGATAAATTGGACCCCAAATGTTGTTGTCCAATTTGTCCTGAGTACGCTGATACCCCATATGTGGGGGGGAACCACTGTTTGGGCGCATGACAGAGCTCGGAAGTGAAGGAGCGCCATTTGGAATGCAGACTTAAATGGATTGGTCTGCAGGCGTCACGTTGCATTTGCGGAGCCCCTGATGTACCCAAACAGTACAAACCCCCCACAAGTGACCCCATATTGGAAACTAGACCCCCCAAGGAACTTTTCTAGATGTGTTGTGAGAACTTTGAACCCCCAAGTGTTTCACTACAGTTTATAACGCAGAGCCGTGAAAATAAAAATTCTTTTTTTTTTTCACAAAAATGATTTTTTAGCCCCCAGTTTTGTATTTTCACAAGGGTATCAGGATAAATTGGACCGCAACAGTTGTTGTGCAATTTGTCCTGAGTACGCTGATACCCCATATGTGGGGGGAACCACTGTTTGGGCGCATGACAGAGCTCGGAAGGGAAGGAGCGCCATTTGGAATGCAGACTTAAATGGATTGGTCTGCAGGCGTCACGTTGCATTTGCAGAGCCCCTGATGTACCCAAACAGTACAAACCCCCCACAAGTGACCCCATATTGGAAACTAGACCCCCCAGGGAACTTATCTAGATGTGTTGTGAGAACTTTGAACCCCCAAGTGTTTCACTACAGTTTACAACGTAGAGCCGTGAAAATAAAAAATCAGTTTTTTCCCACAAAACTTATTTTTTGGCCCCCAGTTTTGTATTTTCCCAAGGGTAGCAGGAGAAATTGGACCCCAAAAGATGATGTCCAATTTGTCCTGAGTACGCTGATACCCCATATGTTGGGGTAAACCCCTGTTTGGGCACACGGGAGAGCTTGGAAGGGAATGAGCACTGTTTTACTTTTTCAACGCAGAATTGGCTGGAATTGAGATCGGATGCCATGTCCCGTTTGGAGAGCCCCTGATGTGCCTAAACAGTGGAAATCCCCCAATTATAACTAAAACCCTAATCCAAACACACCCCTTACCCTAATCCCAACAGTAACCCTAACCACACCTCTAACCCAGACACACCCAACCCTATTCCCAACCGTAAATGTAATCCAAACCCTAACCCTATCTTTAGCCCCAACCCTAACTGTAGCCCCAACCCTAGCCCCAACCCAGAGCCCTAACCCTAGCCCTAGCCCTAACCCTAGCAATAACCCTAGCCCTATCACTAGCCCTAACACTAGCCGTAACACTAGCCCTAATCCTAGCCCTAACCCTAACCCTAGCCCCAACCCTAGCCCTAACCCTAGCCCTAATCCTAGCCCCAACCCTAGCCCTAACCCTAACCCTAGCCCTAACCCTAGCCCCAACCCTAGCCCTAACCCTAGCCCTAACCCTAACCCTAACCCTAGCCCTAACCCTAATGAGAAAATGGAAATAAATACATTTTTTTTATTTTTCCCCAACTAAGGGGGTGATGAAGGGGGGTTTGATTTACTTTTATAGCGTTTATTTTTTGCGGATTTTTATGATTGGCAGCCGTCACACACTGAAAGACGCTTTTCATTGCAAAAAATATTTTTTGCGTTACCACATTTTGAGAGCTATAATTTTTCCATATTTGAGTCCACAGAGTCATGTGAGATCTTGTTTTTTGCGGGACGAGTTGATGTTTTTATTGGTAACATTTTCGGACACGTGACTTTTTTTATCGCTTTTTATTCCGATTTTTGTGAGGCAGAGTGATCAAAAACCAGCTATTCATGAATTTCTTTTGGGGGAGGCGTTTATACCATTCTGCGTTTGGTAAAATTGATAAAGCAGTTTTATTCGTCGGGTCAGTACGATTACAGCGATATCTCATTTATATCATTTTTTTAATGTTTTGGCGCTTTTATACGATAAAAACTATTTTATAGAAAAAATAATTATTTTGGTATCGCTTTATTCTCAGGACTATAACTTTTTTATTTTTTTGCTGATGATGCTGTATGGCAGCTCGTTTTTTGCGGGACAAGATGGCGTTTTCAGCAGTACCATGGTTATTTATATTCGTCTTTTTGATCGCGTGTTATTCCATTTTTTGTTCGGCGGTATGGTAATAAAGCGTTGTTTTTTGCCTCGTTTTTTTTTTTTTTTTCTCACGGTGTTTACTGAAGGGGTTAACTAGTGGGGCAGTTTTATAGGTTGGGTCGTTATGGACGCGACGATACTAAATATGTGTACTTTTATTGTTTTTTTTTTTATTTAGCTAAAGAAATGTATTTATGGGAATAATAAATATATATTTTTTTTCTTTATTTAGGATTTTTTTTTTTTTTTACACACGTGGAGATTTTTTTTTTTAACTTTTTTACTTTGTCCCAGGGGGGGACATTACAGATCGTTGATCTGACAGTGTGCACAGCACTCTGTCAGATCTGCGATCTGCTGTGCAGGGCTGCAGGCTTACCAGCGCCTGCTCTGAGCAGGCACTCGGTAAGCCACCTCCATCCCTGCAGGACCCGGATGCCACGGCCATCTTAGATCCGGGACCTGCGGCGAGGAGGGAGGTAGGAGACCCTCGGAGCAACGCGATCACATCGCGTTGCTCCGGGGGTCTCAGGGAAGCCCGCAGGGAGCCCCCTCCCTGCGCGATGCTTCCCTATACCGCCGGCACACCGCGATCATGTTTGATCGCGGTGTGCCGGGGGTTAATGTGCCGGGGGCGTTCCGTGACCGCTCCTGGCACATAGTGCCGGATGTCAGCTGCAATATGCAGCTGACACCCGGCCGCGATCGGCCGCGCTCCCCCCCCCGTGAGCGCGGCCGATCGCGTATGACGTACTGTCCCGTCGGTGGTCATACGGGCCCACCCCACCTCGACGGGATAGTACGTCTGATGTCAGAAAGGGGTTATGGCTATGTGCACATGTTCAGGAAAGTCTGCAGAATTTTCCTGAAGAAAATCAGACTTTTTCTGCAGGAAATCCGCATACTTTTTTTTCGTGTTTTTATCACGGTTTTTGAGTGTTTTTTGGGGGATTTTTTGCTTTTTTTTCCAGAGCTTCCCAATGCAATAATATAGCAACAAAAATGCAAAAAATTAGCAAAATTAATGAACATACTGCGTTTTTTACCGCAATGCCTTTTTTTCGCAGAAAAAAAACGCAGCATGTGCACAAAAATTGTGGAATGCATTAAAAATGATGGGATATTTACGTATGCTTTTTTTTAGCATTTTTTCAGTGGAAAACGGCAGAAAAAATGCGAAAAAAACGTGAAAAATCCTGAACGTGTACACGTAGCATTAAAGAAACAGTGGAAATCTGTAGTCACACAGTCCAAGAGGAAAGATATGGACCGCATTGATCATGCCTGCATAGCAGTGGTCTTCAGTGGCAAAAGTATTTGTCAATTCACTTAAACATGCTAAAATTTCATATTGCTGCCTAGCCACGTGTACCACACTGCTATTCACTGGTGACTGAAATTTATTTTCTCACTGAAACCTTGGAACAAGCTGTTAATTGGATCAGAGTGGGGGGAGGACTGTGTACGCAGCTGGAATGCCGATAACGGAATATGACAGCTGCTCCAACAGCATACATGGAAAAGAAGAGCAAATAATTCTGGCAATTTATTCTGATTTTCTCACTTTTTAAAGGTGGCAAAACTAAATATAGACATGCTGTGTTTTTCTTTCGACATTGAACATTGTGTTAATGTAATTTAGCGTGCACAGGAAGTCAGTAGGGCAATGAAGTATCTGAAAATGTCAGCAATTCCAACAAGTATATTCAACTTTAACCGTGTTTTACATAAATCTCCAAAACAATAATACTCACTCATGTAGTTATATTGGCACAGTTGGCAATACAAAATTTATAATCTTATATGAAGACGCTTATTACTTCAAACCTTGACCAATGTAAAAAAAAATCATTAAGACTAATTAAAAATGTAATTGAAAACAATTATATGAGAATAAAAGATTTTGAAAAAAACAGACAAGTAGTCAGCAGGTACATGTGCCTTTTTCTATTCACAATTTAATCCAGACATGTTACTTAGTGACATGACCTACATGCACCTCTACTTACTAAAATGATATAACATGTCGCTAGAGCTGATGACAGCACAAACAAAGGCCATTAGGGGCTAGGGAGGCACTGACATGCTGCTTTTCTTTGGCCAGATTACATAGATTCAGTGCATTGTTTGTGAAATTAGCATTTGCCTGAATGAAGGAATAGTTTAGCTGTGGCTCTAAGCAGATACTTCATCTTAATTAATGCTCCTACACTCATACCGGTGTCACACGCTTCCTTTCTGATTTTTCTCAGCTGACATATGTCTGTTGTCCTGTTCCTTGTTACTTCTATTCAAAGGACACTGTCTCTAAGGGGTCATTCCCACTTGCGATTAAATCGAACGAATGCCATCCGACAAAAAAATCGGATTGAATTTGGACCAATGTTATTCTATGATTTTGTCTTCATCTGCGTTTTTTTTCCAGCTTGGATCGGATCACGATTGGACTGAAAACAAATCTCAGCATGCTGCGATTGTAATCAGAAAAAAATTGCACAACACTCGGACATTTGAGTGCTGTCCAATTTTTAAGCACCGGTGTCCTTTGAAAAGTCGACATTTCATATGCGGCTACTGTAAAATCACACTAACAGGTTAGAATATAATAGATAGAATAGAAATATACACATAGAATACATATATATTACATGTCAATAACACACACACATACTGTATATATATATATATATATATATATATATATATATATATATATATATATATATATATATGTATTTATATTGCACAAAGAGATAGATAGAAGAATAGCCAGTAATTCATCTACCAGCTTCTGTAAAATCACTGCAGGAACCGACAGGATAGAAGAGATGGATTACATGCAGTAAATACATATACTGTAAAATAGGTAGATACAGTATAAAAACCAT
The DNA here is from genome assembly GCF_051348905.1 of Ranitomeya variabilis. Lineage (NCBI taxonomy): Eukaryota > Metazoa > Chordata > Amphibia > Anura > Dendrobatidae > Ranitomeya > Ranitomeya variabilis. The sequence continues at coordinate 156,779,361 of NC_135235.1, read as the reverse complement.
GTTCCAAATTATTATGCAAATTACATTTTTCTCGGATTTTCCTAAATGGTCTGTGCAAATGACAGTCAGTCTAATAAAAGTATTAGAGTAGTTAGAGTATGCATCAAATTTTACTGAATAAACCTCCCAATTGATAACAGAATAATCTCCAAAATGAATAAAATTATTAGGCACAGTAGAATTTCTAAACATTTGATATGTTTTAAAGAACTGAAAATGCTCATTTGTGGAATTTGCAGCATTAGGAGGTCACATTCACTGAACAAAAAAGCTATTTAACTCCAAAACATCCTAACAGGCCAAGTTGCATGTTAACATAGGAACCCTTCCTTATAATCACCTTCATAATTCTTGCATCCATTGAACTTGTGAATTTTTGGAGAGTTTCTGCTTGTATTTCTTTGCATGAAGTCAGAATAGTCTTCCAAAGCTGCTGGTTTGATGTGAACTGCCTCCCACCCTCATAGATCTTTTGCTTAATGATACTCCAAAGGTTCTCTATAGGGTTGAGGTCAGGGCAAGATGGTGGCCACACCATGAGTTTATCTCCTTTTATGCCCAGAGCAGCCAATGACTCAGAGGTGTTGTTTGCAGCATGAGATGGTGCATTGTCATGCATGAAGATGATTTTGCTCCTGAAGGCACGTTACGGCTTTTTACACCATGGAAGAAAGTTGTCAGTCAGAAACTCTATATACTTTGCAGAGGTCATTTTCACACCGTCAGGAACTTTAAAGGGCCCTACCAGCCGTTTCCCCATGATTCCGGCCCAAAACATGACTCCTCCACCTCCTTGCTGACGTTGCAGCCTTGTTGGGACATGGTGGCCATCCACCAACCATCCATTACTCCATCCATCTGGACCATCCAGGGTTGCTCGACACTCATCAGTAAACAAGACTGTTTGAAAACTAGTCTTCATGTATGTCTGGGCCCACTGCAACCGTTTCTGCTTGTGAACACTGTTTAGGGGTGGCCGAATAGTAGGTTTAAGCACCACAGCAAGCCTTTGAAGGATCCTATACCTTGAGGTTCGAGGGACTCCAGAGGCACCAGCAGCTTCAAATAACTGTTTGCTGCTTTGCAATGTTATTTTGGCAGCTGCTCTCATAATCCAATTAATTTGTCTGGCAGAAACCTTCCTTATTATGCCTTTATCTGCATGAACTCTGTCTGTGCACTGTTTCAGTCACAAATCTCTTCACAGTATGATGATCACTCTTAAGTTTTCGTGAAATATCTAATGTTTTCATACCTTGTCCAAGGCATTGCACTATTTAATGCTTTTCAGCAACAGAGAGATCCTTTTTATTTCCCATATTGCTTGAAACCTGTGGCCTGCATATTAATGTGGAACATCATTTTTAAGTAGTTTTCCTTTAATTATAATCACCTGGAAAACTAATTATCACATGTGTTTCAGATTGATTTGTGATCCATTGAACCCTGAGACACAATACTATCCACGAGTTTATTTAAAAAACAAAACAATGAAATCTTTATGACACTTAAATCCAATTTGCATAATAATTTGGAACACAGTGTAGATGTTAGTGACAAATACAAATAGTACAGTGTGTGTGCAAATTACTGTACATGTATTTAATTAATTAAAGGTTTTTTTCAGGAAAAAATGGCATGGACGCAATCTTCAAAACCAGCAAAGGGAAAACCAGCGAGTGGGGACAGATGTTTATAGCCTGGGAAGGAGGTAATACCCATGGAGCTTCCCAGGGTATTAATATCAGCTCACAACTGTATACTTAGCCTTTACTGGCTACTAAAATGGGGGCCCCCCAAAAATGTGCTTCCCTGAGACCCCCGCAGCAACGCGATGTGATTGCGTTGCTCCGAGGGTCTCCTACCTCCTTCCTCGCTGCAGGTTCCGGATCCAAGATGGCCGCGGCATCCGGGTCCTGCAGGGAGGGAGGTGGCTTACCGAGTGCCTGCTCAGTGCAGATGCTTGGTAAGCCTGCAGCACTGTAAGATAGATCGGTGATCTGACAGAGTGCTGTGCAAACTGTCAGATCACCGATCTGTGATGTCCCCCCTGGGACAAAGTAAAAAAGTAAAAAAAAATTTCCACATGTGTAAAAAAAAAAAAAAAAATCCTAAATAAATAAATTTAAAAAAAAAATTATTCCCATAAATACATTTCTTTATCTAAATTAAAAAAAATCAAACAATAAAAGTACACATATTTAGTATCGCCACGTCCATAACGACCCCACCTATAAAACTATGTCACTAGTTAACCCCTTCAGTGAACACCGTAAAAAAAAAAAAAAAAACCGAGTCAAAAAACAACGCTTTATTCTCATACTGCCAAACAAAAAGTGGAATAACACGCGATCAAAAAGACGGATATAAATAACCATGGTACCACTGAAAACGTCATCTTGTCCCGCAAAAAACGAGCCACCATACACCATCATCAGCGAAAAAATAAAAAAGTTATAGTCCTCAGAATAAAGCGATGCCAAAATAATTATTTTTTCTATAAAATAGCTTTTATCGTATAAACGCGCCAAAACATTAAAAAATTATATAAATGAGGTATTGCTGTAATCGTACTGACCCAAAGAATAAAACTGCCTTATTAATTTTACCAAACGCGGAACGGTATAAACGCCTCCCCCAAAAGAAATTAATGAATAGCTGGTTTTTGGTCATTCTGCCTCACAAAAATCGGAATAAAAAGCGATCAAAAAATCTCACGTGCCCGAACATGTTACCAATAAAAATGTCAACTCGTCCCGCAAAAAACAAGACCTCACATGATTCTGTGGACTCAAATATGGAAAGATTATAGCTCTCAAAATGTGGTAACGCAAAAAATATTTTTTGCAATAAAAAGCGTCTTTTGTGACGGCTGCCAATCATAAAAATCCGCTAAAAAACCCGCTATAAAAGTAAATCAAACCCCCCTTCATCACCCGCTTAGTTAGGGAAAAATTAAAAAAATTTAAAAAATGTATTTATTTCCATTTTCCCATTAGGGTTAGGGTTAGGGCTAGGGTTAGGGTTAGGGCTAGGGTTAGGGCTAGGGTTAGGGCTAGGGCTAGGGTTAGGGCTAGGGCTAGGGTTAGGGCTAGGGTTAGTTTTAGGGCTAGGGTTAGGTTTAGGGTTAGGGCTATGGTTAGGGTTAGGGCTAGGGTTAGGGTTGGGGCTAGGGTTGGGGCTAGGGTTAAGGCTACATTTAGGGTTGGGGCTAAAGTTAGGGTTAGGGTTGGGGCTAAAGTTAGGGTTAGGGTTTGGATTACATTTACGGTTGGGAATAGGGTTGGGATTAGGGTTAGGGGTGTGTCTGGGTTAAAGGTGTGGTTAGGGTTACCGTTGGGATTAGGGTTAGGGGTGTGTTTGGATTAGGGTTTCAGTTATAATTGGGGGGTTTCCACTGTTTAGGCACATCAGGGGCTCTCCAAACGCGACATGGCGTCCGATTTCAATTCCAGCCAATTCTGCGTTGAAAAAGTAAAACAGTGCTCCTTCCCTTCCAAGCTCTCCCGTGCGCCCAATCAGGGCTTTACCCCAACATATGGGGTATCAGCGTACTTGGAACACATTGGAGAACAACTTTTGGGGTCCAATTTTTCCTGCTACCCTTGGGAAAATTCAAAACTAGGGGCTAAAAAATAATTTTTGTGGAAAAAAAAAATATTTTTTATTTGCATGGCTCTGCGTTATAAACTGTAGTGAAACACTTGGGGGTTGAAAGCTCTCACAACACATCTAGATGAGTTCCTTAGGGGGTCTACTTTCCAAAATGGTGTCACTTGTGGGGGGGTTTTACTGTTTAGGTACATTAGGGGCTCTGCAAACGCAATGTGACGCCTGCAGACCATTCCATCTAAGTCTGCATTCCAAATGGCGCTCCATCCCTTCCGAGCCCTCCCATGCGCCCAAACGGTGGTTCCCCCACACATATAGGGTATCAGCGTACTCAGGACCAATTGGACAACAACTTTTGGGGTCCAATTTCTTCTGTTACCCTCGGGAAAATACAAAACTGGGGGCTAAAAAATAATTTTTGAGGGAAAAAAATTTTGTTTTATTTTTACGGCTCTGCATTATAAACTTCTGTGAAGCACTTGGTGGGTCAAAGTGCTCACCACACCTCTAGAAAAGTTCCTTAGGGGGTCTACTTTCCAAAATGGTGTCAATTGTCGGGGGGTTTCAATGTTTAGGCACATCAGTGGCTCTCCAAACGCAACATGGCGTCCCATCTCAATTCCTGTCGATTTTGCAGTGAAAAGTCAAACGGCGCTCCTTCCCTTCCGAGCTCTCCCATGCGCCCAAACAGTGGTTTACCCCCACATATGTGGTATCAGCGTACTCAGGACAAATTGTACAACAACTTTTGGGGTCCAATTTCTTCTCTCACCCTTGGGAAAATAAAAAAGTGTGGGCAAAAAGATAATTTTTGTGAAAAAATATGATTTTTTATTTTTACGGTTCTGCATTATAAACGTCTGTGAAGCACTTGGTGGGTCAAAGTGCTCACAACACCTCTAGATAAGTTCCTTAGGGGGTCTACTTTCCAAAATGGTGTCACTTGTGGGGGGTTTCAATGTTTAGGCACATCAGTGGCTCTCCAAACGCAACATGGCGTCCCATCTCAATTCCAGTCAATTTTGCATTGAAAAGTCAAATGGCGCTCCTTCGCTTCCGAGCTCTGTCATGCGCCCAAACAGTGGTTTACCCACACATATGGGGTATCGGTGTACTCAGGACAAATTGTACAACATCTTTTGGGGTCCATTTTCTCCTGTTACCCTTGGTAAAATAAAACAAATTGGAGCTGAAGTAAATTTTGTGTGAAAAAAAGTTAAATGTTCATTTTTATTTAAACATTCCAAAAATTCCTGTGAAACACCTGAAGGGTTAATAAACTTTTTGAATGTGGTTTTGAGCACCATGAGGGGTGCAGTTTTTAGAATGGTGTCACACTTGGGTATTTTCTATCATATAGACCTCTCAAAATGACTTCAAATGAGATGTGGTCCCTAAAAAAAATGGTGTTGTAAAAATGAGAAATTGCTGGTCAACTTTAAACCCTTATAACTCCCTAACAATAAAAAAATTTGGTTCCAAAATGGTGCTGATGTAAAGTAGACATGTGGGAATTGTTAGTTATTAAGTATTTTGTGTGACATATCACTGTGATTTAATTGCATAAAAATTCAAATTTGGAAAATTGCGAAATTTTCAAAATTTTCGCCAAATTTCAATTTTTTTCACAAATAAACGCAGGTAATATCAAAGAAATTTTACCATTATCATGAAGTACAATATGTCCCGAGAAAACAGTGTCAGAATCACCAGGATCCGTTGAAGCGTTCCAGAGTTATAACCTCATAAATGGACAGTGGTCAGAATTGTAAAAATTGGCCTGGTCATTAGCGTGCAAACCACCCTTGGGGGTGAAGGGGTTAATTGAAATAAAGACAAAGACTCCTTTATTATTCTTAATTAAACCATACTTACAACCACACCTGATTCCTGCAAAGCCTTCGATCTCCTGTAATAAAAGTAAAATAACAAACCAACAACACACCATACCTGTCCGTCGTTGTGTCCCACGCAGTAATCATATCTGGGGGATATACAGTTTTCAACCTGGACGGTGCCAAGATGCGACAGTCCCGGCTGAAAACCACTGGTGAATGAAATGCTGCCAGCGCAGCTTTAGTGATGTCATTTAGTGATGTTTAGCGGTGATGTCACTGAAGCTGTGCTCCCTTCACAGCCTGAATTGTGGTGAACTCTGGACCGTGGAAAAATGCACTGACATCGTCCTGTTTCCATAAAAGTTTGGCCCAAGCAAAAGCATCTTCGCTGAAGAGATCATTAACTTGCTTAGAGAAATAGATGGTGTGGCAAAGTCCAGGAGTACACAAGTGTTGTGAACTGTGTTTCTGGGCTCCCTCTGGTGGTCACTAATGGTATTGTATGAGTCATGTCTTTCTGCATGCCTGGGCTTCAGCTGTTTCATTAAGCTGTGGGTTTTCCCTATTTAGTCCTCCTTAGGACTCAGTCTCTTGCCTGGTATCGATGTATTCAGTCCTATTTGGTCTCCTCCTGATTCCTTGCCATCTGCCTCATGCAAGAAAAGCTAAGTCCAGTTTGCATACTTTGGATCATTTGCATTATCAGTGTTTTTTGTTCAGCTTGCTCAAAATGTGATTTTCTAGCTCGCTGGAAGCTCTAGGGTGCTGATATTCTCCCCCTACACCGTCAGTCGGTGCGGGGGTTCTTGAATACTCAGCGTGGATGTTTTTGCAGGGTTTTCTGCTGACCGCATAGTTCACTTTCTATTTTCTGCCTATCTAGTTTAGTGGGCCTCACTTTGCTAAATCTAGTTCATCTCTACGTTTGTGTTTTCCTCTTGCCTCACCGTTATTATTTGTTGGGGGCTTTCTATATCTTTGGGGTTAATTTCTCTGGAGGCAAGTGAGGTCTTATTTTCCCTCTAGGGGTAGTCAGTTCTCCGGCTGGCTCGAGACGTCTAGAATCAACGTAGGCACGTTCACCGGCTACTTCTAGTTGTGTGTTAGGATCAGTTATGCGGTTAGCCTAGTTTCCACCTCCCTAGAGCAGTTCTATGTTATTGCGGACTTAGTCTGAATACCAGAGATACTCTACCACTAGAATCATAACAGTATACCAGGACCAAAAAGAAAATGTTTAAAGCATCGCAGAAGCGGGATTAAAAAGAAGTTCTGAGGTTTTTTTTTTTTTTTTTTGTTGCAGTCTGTCTAGCTTTTTTCTTCCCCTTATACTCTGAGTGGTTTTGAGCTCTGCTGCAGACATGGATTTTCAGACTCTGACTTCTAGTGTGGATCAGCTTGCTGCAAGGGTGCAAAGTATTCAGGATTTTGTCACTCATAGTCCTATGTCTGAACCAAAAATACCTATCCCTGAGCTGTTTTTTGGAGATAGATATAAGTTCCTGAATTTTAGGAATAATTGTAAATTGTTTCTGTCTCTGAGACCTCGTTCCTCTGGGGATTCCACTCAGCAAGTTAAAATTGTTATCTCCTTCTTGCATGGCGACCCTCAAGATTGGGTTTTCTCTCTGGTGCCAGGAGATCCTGCATTGGTGAATGTTGATGCGTTTTTTCTGGCGCTTGGTTTGCTTTATGAGGAGCCTAATCTTGAAAATCAGGCCGAAAAGGCCTTGCTAGCTATCTCTCAAGGTCAGGACGAAGCTGAGGTATATTGTCAAAAATTTCGGAAATGGTCCGTGCTTACTCAATGGAATGAGTGTGCCCTGGCCGCAAGTTTCAGAAATGGTCTTTCTGAAGCCATTAAGAATGTGATGGTGGGGTTTCCTATCCCTACAAGTCTGAATGATTCAATGGCTCTGGCCATTCAAATTGATCGGCGTTTGCGGGAGCGCAAATCTGCTAATCCTTTGGCGGTGCTGTCTAAACGGACACCTGACCCTATGCAATGTGACAGAATTCTGACCAGAGCCGAACGGCAAAATCATAGACGTCAAAATGGGTTGTGTTTTTACTGTGGTGATTCAACGCATGTTATCTCAGCATGCTCTAAGCGCTTAAAAAGACTTGTTAATCCTGTCGCCATTAGTACTTTACAGCCTAAATTTATTTTGTCTGTGACCTTAATTTGTTCATTGTCTTCTTACTCAGTCATGGCTTTTGTGGATTCTGGTGCTGCTCTGAGTCTGATGGATTTGTCGTTTGCCAGGCGCTGTGGTTTTGTCCTGGAGCCGTTGGAATTTCCTATTCCTCTTAGAGGAATTGATGCTACGCCATTGGCGGAGAATAAACCTCAGTATTGGACGCAAGTGACCATGTGCATGACTCCTGTACATCAGGAGGTGATTCGCTTCCTTGTTCTGCATGATTTGCATGATGTGGTCGTTTTGGGTCTGCCATGGCTACAGATCCATAATCCAGTTTTGGATTGGAAAGCTATGACTGTGTCAAGTTGGGGTTGTCGGGGGATTCATGGTGATACTCCGTTGGTGTCTATTGCTTCTTCCACTCCTTCTGAGACCCCTGAGTTTTTGTCAGATTACCAGGATGTATTTAGTGAGCCCAGGTCCAGTGCCCTTCCTCCTCATAGGGACTGTGATTGTGCTATAAATTTGATTCCTGGTAGTAAATTTCCTAAGGGTCGACTCTTTAATTTGTCTGTACCAGAGCATGCCGCGATGCGGAGTTATATAAAGGAGTCTTTGGAGAAGGGACATATTCGTCCATCCTCTTCTCCTCTTGGTGCAGGATTCTTTTTTGTGGCCAAAAAGGACGGGTCTTTGAGACCTTGTATAGATTATCGTCTTCTGAATAAGATCACGGTCAAGTTTCAGTATCCTTTGCCATTGTTGTCTGATTTGTTTGCTCGGATTAAGGGTGCCAGTTGGTTCACCAAGATAGATCTTCGTGGTGCGTATAACCTTGTGCGCATTAAGCAAGGAGATGAATGGAAAACAGCATTTAATACCCCCGAGGGTCATTTTGAGTACTTGGTGATGCCGTTTGGACTCTCTAATGCCCCTTCTGTGTTTCAGTCCTTCATGCATGACATCTTCCGGAAATATCTGGATAAATTTATGATTGTTTATCTGGATGATATTTTGTTTTTTTCTGATGATTGGGAGTCCCATGTGAATCAGGTCAGGATGGTGTTTCAGGTTCTGCGTGATAATGCTTTGTTTGTGAAGGGCTCAAAATGTCTCTTTGGAGTACAGAAGGTGTCTTTTTTGGGTTTTATTTTTTTCCCTTTCTACTGTGGAGATGGACCCAGTCAAGGTCCGTGCCATTCATGACTGGACTCAGCCCACGTCTGTTAAGAGCCTTCAGAAGTTCTTGGGCTTTGCTAACTTTTACCGTCGTTTTATCGCTAATTTTACTAGCGTAGTTAAACCTTTGACGGATATGACCAAGAAAGGTTCTGATGTTGCTAATTGGTCTCCTGTGGCCGTGGAGGCCTTTCAGGAGCTGAAGCGCCGGTTTACTTCAGCACCAGTCTTGTGCCAGCCGGATGTCTCTCTTCCCTTCCAGATTGAAGTTGATGCTTCTGAGATTGGTGCGGGGGCCGTTTTGTCGCAGAGAAGCTCTGATTGCTCTGTGATGAGGCCTTGCGCTTTCTTTTCCAGAAAATTTTCGCCTGCTGAGCGGAACTATGATGTTGGTAATCGGGAGTTGTTGGCTATGAAGTGGGCATTTGAGGAGTGGCGTCATTGGCTCGAGGGAGCTAAGCATCGTGTGGTGGTCTTGACTGATCATAAAAATCTGATTTATCTCGAGTCTGCCAAGCGTCTGAATCCTAGACGGTCTCGTTGGTCGTTGTTTTTCTCCCGTTTTGACTTTGTGGTCTCATACCTGCCTGGTTCGAAGAACGTGAAGGCTGATGCGCTTTCTAGGAGTTTTGTGCCTGACTCTCCGGGAGTCTCGGAACCGGCTGGTATTCTCAGAGAGGGAGTGATTTTGTCTGCCATCTCCCCAGATTTGCGACGAGTGCTGCAGAAATTTCAGGCTGATAGACCTGATCGTTGCCCACCAGGAAGACTGTTTGTCCCTGATAGATGGACCAGCAGAGTTATTTCCGAGATTCATTCTTCGGTGTTGGCGGGGCATCCTGGGATTTTTGGTACCAGAGATTTGGTGGCTAGGTCCTTTTGGTGGCCTTCCTTGTCGCGGGATGTGCGTTCCTTTGTGCAGTCCTGTGGGATTTGTGCTCGGGCTAAGCCTTGCTGTTCTCGTGCCAGCGGGTTGCTTTTGCTCTTGCCTATCCCGAAAAGGCCTTGGACGCACATTTCCATGGATTTCATTTTGGATCTTCCAGTATCTCAGAAGATGTCTGTCATCTGGGTGGTGTGTGATCGTTTTTCTAAAATGGTCCATTTGGTGCCCTTACCTAAGTTGCCTTCCTCCTCCGATTTGGTTCCTTTGTTCTTTCAGAATGTGGTTTGTTTGCACGGCATCCCTGAGAATATTGTGTCTGACAGAGGGTCCCAGTTTGTGTCCAGATTCTGGCGATCCTTTTGTGCTAAGATGGGTATTGACTTGTCGTTCTCATCGGCTTTTCATCCTCAAACTAATGGCCAAACCGAGCGAACTAATCAGACGTTGGAAGCTTATTTAAGATGTTTTGTTTCTGCTGATCAGGATGATTGGGTGACCTTTTTGCCACTGGCCAAGTTTGCCCTTAATAATAGGGCTAGTTCTGCCACTTTGGTTTCGCCCTTTTTCTGCAATCTTGGTTTTCATCCTCGTTTTTCCTCGGGTCAGGTTGAACCTTCTGATTGTCCTGGGGTTGATTCTGTGGTGGATAGGTTGCAGCGGATTTGGAACCATGTGGTGGACAATTTGAAATTGTCACAGGAGAAGGCTCAGCGTTTTGCCAACCGTCGCCGCGGTGTGGGTCCCCGACTTCGTGTTGGGGATTTGGTTTGGTTGTCTTCTCGGCATGTTCCTTTGAAGGTCTCCTCTCCTAAGTTCAAGCCTCGCTTTATCGGTCCTTATAAGATTTTGGAAATCCTTAACCCGGTGTCTTTTCGTTTGGACCTTCCAGCGTCATTTGCTATTCATAATGTATTCCATAGGTCCTTGTTGCGGCGGTACGTGGTGCCTGTGGTCCCTGCTGTTGAGCCTCCTGCTCCGGTTTTGGTTGAGGGCGAGTTGGAGTACGTAGTGGAGAAGATCTTGGATTCTCGTATCTCTAGACGTAGACTTCAATATTTGGTTAAATGGAAGGGTTATGGTCAGGAGGATAATTCCTGGGTTGTCGCCTCTGATGTTCATGTGGCTGATTTGGTTCATGCCTTTCACGCTGCTCATCCTGATCGTCCTGGGGGTCTTGGTGAGGGTTCGGTGACCCCTCCTCAAGGGGGGGATACTGTTGTGAACTGTGTTTCTGGGCTCCCTCTGGTGGTCACTAATGGTATTGTATGAGTCATGTCTTTCTGCATGCCTGGGCTTCAGCTGTTTCATTAAGCTGTGGGTTTTCCCTATTTAGTCCTCCTTAGGACTCAGTCTCTTGCCTGGTATCGATGTATTCAGTCCTATTTGGTCTCCTCCTGATTCCTTGCCATCTGCCTCATGCAAGAAAAGCTAAGTCCAGTTTGCATACTTTGGATCATTTGCATTATCAGTGTTTTTTGTTCAGCTTGCTCAAAATGTGATTTTCTAGCTCGCTGGAAGCTCTAGGGTGCTGATATTCTCCCCCCACACCGTCAGTCGGTGCGGGGGTTCTTGAATACTCAGCGTGGATGTTTTTGCAGGGTTTTCTGCTGACCGCATAGTTCACTTTCTATTTTCTGCCTATCTAGTTTAGTGGGCCTCACTTTGCTAAATCTAGTTCATCTCTACGTTTGTGTTTTCCTCTTGCCTCACCGTTATTATTTGTTGGGGGCTTTTTATATCTTTGGGGTTAATTTCTCTGGAGGCAAGTGAGGTCTTATTTTCCCTCTAGGGGTAGTCAGTTCTCCGGCTGGCTCGAGACATCTAGAATCAACGTAGGCACGTTCACCGGCTACTTCTAGTTGTGTGTTAGGATCAGTTATGCGGTTAGCCTAGTTTCCACCTCCCTAGAGCAGTTCTATGTTATTGCGGACTTAGTCTGAATACCAGAGATTCTCTACCACTAGAATCATAACACACAAGCAAACAAATGCAAATCTTACTGAATGCTCAGAAACCAGATAGGTGTTTGAGTCAGCCTTGCAGTGGCTTGCGAAAGTATTGAACCCTCTGTATTTTTCATGTTTTGCTACCTGATATTCTCGAATTTCACAGTTTTTTAGGGTTTGCATCAGTTAATGTAAAGAATATACCTACAACTGTGAACACCCTTTTTTTCTTTTTATTGTGAAGCAAACAACAAAAAAGACAAAATAACTGTAAACTTCAGTGTGCATAACTATTTACCTCCCTAAAGTCAGTATTTTCTAGATCCTCCTTTTGCAGTAATTACAGCTGCAAGTCACTTTTGATATGTCTCTATGTGTTCTGGCACTCTCAACTTTGTGCTTAAGAAAAGCAAGTTGACAGACAGCTAAACTCTTTCCTATCGATGCACTGAGGTAGGGGTCCGTTACAATTTTTATTGATAGGATCAGTGTAAAACTACAAAAAAATGAAAGTACTCAGCACAAGGCATACAACATATCTAAAGTACATAGCATTATGTATGGTACAGGACATTCACAGCGTAAATAAACAACATGGCGATTTCTCAGCATAATTAATGATGAGTGAGCACTAAAATGCCTGGGTGCTTGTTGCTCGGGTCAAGCAAATTGGAATACTTGGGTACTCGGACAGAAGAACGAGCCCAATGTAAGTCTGTGGGAGACCCGAGCATTTTTACCGTGATCCCCCCTGGGGGTCTTTTTAAGGTCGATAAACATCTGAAAATGATGGAGACACTGCTCAAATGACACAGGAACATCATGGGGATCGCCCCTGGAAGCATTTCTGACTCCAAGGTCACAGCTGTAAGCAATGCTGTCAGAGTTTTACAGGTGCACCAAAAAACATACAAAAACGAAACCAAAATTACTTTTGCTGGGAAATATGTTAAGGTACATCCTTTCCAGGGTAATGACTTGTATATAAGGCAAAATAATTAACCACAGACCAAAATGTTCCTCCACCACTTGGGCTATGTTCACACGCAGCGTTTTTGATGTGTTTTTCAACTTTAACATTGCTTTCAACCAATACAAATGCATTCACTGGGAAATGTCATTGTAACATTTAACAACCCTAGCTGGCCATGTTGTGTGTGACACTTAAGGAGACATATCTTGTTTATTTCTGGAGGAGGGACTCTTAAAGTCACAAAGCCTATTTTTAGAGGGGCATCAGGCGACATTAATATTCTTAAAGGGCCATTATTAAACAGTGGGTCTCCTATGCTATTATTGCCTATGCAGTGAGTGGCTGGGCTGCCAAGAATTATGACGCAACCCAATACCACTTTAACGAGAGATACAGGAGGGCTTTCTGAAAAAATGTTGCATTGAATGCAAGGCTTGCCCTGCTAACAAGTCATATGCACCCCAAGAAGCCTTTGAACCCAGGTACTGTATGGCCACAGGAAAATCCACTTCACATTAGTCATTTTGTAATCCCATACTGTTTTGTTATGTATTGACTGCAAGGCCTTCCCTGCTACCAAGTCTTGTGCACCCCAATAAGGCTTTGAACCTAGTTACTGGATGGCCACAGGAAAACCCACTTCACATTCTTCAGTTGGTACTGCCATAATGTTTCCTTATGCATTGAATGCAAGGGCCACCTTGACCCAAATTTGAACGTAACACAATCCCCCCTTGGAAGAAACATGGAGGGGGGCCTCATAAAAAAACTGTCCCATTACGAAGGAGCGGGTCTCCTAGACTCGTAATGCCCATACACTAAGTGCATGGTCTGACAAATATTTCCCCATCGGGGTACATTTTCAAAAAATATTTTATGGGGATCATAGACACCCTTGCCCAAAAATTGACTGGCTGTAGCAGAAAGGAACACATTATTCCTGGTGGATCTAGTGGCGGAGAATGATGAGATGTTGAGAAAGGCCTCATTAAAAACTAGGCCTAATGTAAAGGAGCGGGTCTCCTAGACATGTAATGCCCATACACTTAGGCTACGTTCACATTTGCGTTGTGCGCCGCAGCGTCGGCGACGCAACGCACAACGCAGGAACAACGCATGCACAACGCATGCACAACGCTGCGTTTTGCGACGCATGCGTCCTTTCTTTGCTTGATTTTGGACGCACAAAAAATGCAACTTGCTGCATCCTCTGCGCCATGACGCGTGCGCCGCAGTGACGCATGCGTCGCAAAACGCAAGTGCAACGCATGTTCATGCGCCCCCATGTTAAATATAGGGGAGCATGACGCATGCGGCGATGCTGCGGCGCAGAACGCTAATGTGAACGTAGCCTAAGTGCATGGGCTGGCAAACATTTCCCCATGGGGTACATTTTAAAAAAATATTTTATGGGGATCATAGACACCCTTGCCCAAAAATTGACTGGCTGTAGCAGAAGGGAACAAGATAACCCTGGTGATCTAGTGGAGGAGAACAATGAGATGTTGAGGAAGGCTTCATTGAAAACTAGGCCCAATGTAAAGGAGCGGGTCTCCTAGACTTGTAATGCCCATACACTAAGTGCATGTGCTGACAAACATTTCCCCCTGGGGGTGTAAACTTTTTTTGGTTTAAAATTATTAACGGGCATCATTAAAACACCCTTGCACAAAAAAGGAGTGACTTTTGCATCACAGAATACATTCACCCTGGTGTTCTAGTGGTTGTGGATGATGAGGATGAGGACAAGGAGGAGGATAACACCAAACAGACCAAATCAGGGATCGTATACCCATGTGTGGTTGTGAAGAGGTGCATGAGAATACACCTCCACAAAAAAGACAATGTATTTGAGGTTACATTTTGCTGTTATCATTCGGTGGTGTACAGAAGTCTTGCCCAATCCAGCTCTTGTTCATTTTAATAAGAGTCAGCCTGTCAGCATTTTCAGTTGAAAGGCGGATGCGCTTATCTGTTATAATTCCACCAGCGGCTAAAATCTCTAAAACACAAAAAAACACTAAAAACCCGCTCTGATAGAATGCTGGCAGCAGGGCAGGCCAGGTCCTCCAAGGCGTAGAGAGCCAGTTCATGCCACATGTCCAGCTTGAATACCCAATAATTAAAAGGCACAGAGGAATCATGGAGGATGTTTGTACGATCAGCAAGGTAATCCCTAACAATGGTTCCTTGCACCATTTCCTCGTGCTGTGCCTACAATGCATCCTCTTTAATTGTGAGCAGAGAGGTTTTCAGAATGCTGAGAAGTGGGATGGTGACGCTAATTTGGGCGTCATCGCCGCTCACCATCTTGGTGCAGTCCTCAAAGTTTTGGAGGATGGTACATATGTCGGACATCCATGTCCACTCCTGAGGTCTTATGTGTGAAGTCTGAACTGAATATCGATGGCCTTGTTGATGTTGGTTGTCAACAACTTCTCTCTTCTGCTCACAAATCCTTTCCAACATATGCAGCGTAGACTTCCAGCGCATGGGGTCATCACACACCAGCCAGTGAGCTGGAAGCTGCAAACGCTGCTGAAGCACGGCAACTGCGACTGAAGCTGTAGCTGACTTTATTAAATGGGCAGACAGACGGCATTCTTTAACTAGCAGATTTGGCAGCTCTGAGTAGCTTTTCAGAAAACATTGAACCACAAGGTTAAGCACATGGGCCAAGCAAGGTACTTGCCTGGCTGTAGGTTTAGCAGTGTTATCCAAACATCTGACTGCTCTTTCAGCGCTGTCCACAACACTTCTGCATTGTGCAGTTTGTCACCTATGCAGATTAGCTTCAGCACAGCCTGTTGCCACTTGGCTGAGGCAGTGATGCAGTAATTTCAACTTCTGAATGATGTGTTGATTTCAGAGATGGAGGATGAAGAGGAGGAGGAGGAGGTGCAGGAGCTGTAAACTGTGGGGGCAACACTGTTTGACGTAGGGCCAGCAATCCTCGGCGTGGGGAGGATGTGTTCCATCCCAATGTCCGACTGGGTCCCGGCTTCCACTATGTTAACCCAGTGTGCCGTAAGTGAGATGTACCATCCCTGCCCACATGCACTTGTCCACGTGTCCGTGGTTAGGTGGACTTTCCCATTAACAGCATTGTTGAGGGCACGGGTAATGTTGTGGGACACATGCTGGAGTAATGCCGGTATGGCACACCGGGAGAAATAGTGGCGACTGGGGACTGAGTAACTTGGGACGGCCGCCGCCTTCAGATTGCGGAAAGCTTCTGTCTCAACTAGCCTAAAAGGCAGCATTTCTAGCGCAAGCAGAAGAGAAATATTAGAATTTAGGACTGTGGCCTGTGGGGCGTTGGCGGGGTATTTCCGCTTGCATTCCAAAGACTGGGTTATAGACAACTGAAGGCTGTGCTGGGACAAGGATGTGGACAGGCTTGATGATGGTGCTGCTTGACTGTGGGCCACAAGAGGTGCAGGGCTAGAGGCATCTTCACATGCATGGTGTACTGGGGATTGGCTTCTCCGCAAAACAGTCGAAGAAGCAGTGGTGTGACCTGCAGGCAGTGGTCCTGGAGCCTGGGGTTTGGCCCACAAAGTCGGGTGCTTTGCTGCTATGTGCCTGATTATGCTGGTGGTGGTCAGGCTGTTTGTTTTGCTACCCCTGCTGATGCGTGCATGGCAGGTGCTGCAAATGGCCTGTTTGGGGTCATCGGCAGAGTCTTTAAAATATAACCAGACTCGGAAAGATCTAAAAGTTGGAATGGCAACTTCCCTCATGTTGGTGTTACGGGGAACGGATGCACACCATCTGTCTGTGGCCACCACACTGTTTCTTCCTGCCTGTTGTGGTGATATGCTTCCCCATGTGTGCTGCTGCCCTTGCTCTGCATGTCTTCCTGCCAGGTTGGGTCAGTCACTATGTCATCCACCACTTTGTCTTCCACATGCACACTATGCTCCTCCTCCTGACTTTCTGGCAATTGTGTCTCATCATTGTCCACCTCTTCTGACACTTTCCCACCATCACCTTTGTGTGACCGGGGCTGGTCAAAGCTTTGGGCATCTGTACATGTGATGTCATCTATCCCCACTTCAAGTTGACCGGCCGAAAGTTCAGAATCTTGAAATGGAAAACTGAAAAATCAGTTGTCTCAGGGCACTCATCATGGTGGGAGGAAGGAGGAACGGTGAGGAATATATAGGCCACACTCACGGCTACTCAGATTTGACCATGTGGAAGACAAGGTGGTGGTGCTGGCTAAGTGACTGGAAGCATTATCCGCTATCCAACCAACAACCGTTTCACACTGCTCTGGCTTCAATAGTGGTGTGCTGAGGTCCCCTAGAAACTGGGACAGGAAGGTCGAGCGAGAAGATATGGGTCTTTGTTGTTGCCCACTTTCACCTTGGCCATGGCCTCATCCTCTGCATGCACCATCATCATCACGTCCAATTCCCCATCCCTTGCCCCTTGCCTTGTCCATTTTAATTGGACTACTGCACTATTTCAATTGCTCAACACAAATATATTTATTAGTAGCTAAATAATATCTGATCAGTATGCCTGCAAATCTATGATTTTTAAAACCCAAACACCAGGCAGCCCTGAGCCTGATATAACAGACTGTATTACATTTTTGGGGGCTTTTTTGTGAAGTCAATTTATGCAAAATAGTGCAGTATAGAATTAGAGTATCAGACAGCAAAAAAAAGGGTACACTGGCCTACAATGCCCCAACTTGGACCACACAGATATATGAGGGCTGTCACAGAAATACCACACTGGCAAATATGTGGCCTTTTTATATTTTTTGAAGCTAAATAGTGCTGTATAGACTTAGAGTATCAGACAGCAAAAAAGGGGTCCACCGGCCTACAATGACCAAACTTGGGCAGTGGCACCATTGTCTGAGTGTTTAGGTAAAGTAATACTATTTATAATCTTGTTATTTCATTTCCTACCTGCTAGTATGCGACTGTCATTGTTCTTTCACTTAGCGCTCTATGCAGCGTTTATGTTTATTTAATTTTCATGGCAGTACAGTCTATGTGACTCCCGATTGTGGGAGTGAAGCCTTGTGTTTCATACCACCAGGTACTGGGCTTATGAGTATGGCAGGGTAGGATATTACCATTTATACTTTGTCTTTGTTCTATTATATACATTCACTCAGTTTGGTGCCACTTCAATCATCTTGACTCATCGGTATAACACACTTGTGGCTATCAGGTTTTAATGTGTTTTAAGTAAATATTTGGGATTGTATCCCCTGTTGTTGTTGTGCTTTTCCTTAATAAAGTTTATTATATCATTTTTTTGTTCTCATACGCAATTTTTTATATGATTATATAATGACCAAACTTGGAGCACGCAGATATATGAGGGCTGTCACGGAAATACCACTCTGGCAAATATGTGGCCTGTTTTTTTTTTAATGCCAAATAGTGCTGTATATAGTTAGAGTAACAGACAGCAAAAACAGTGGCAAAACGACCTAAAATGCAAAAACTTGGAGCATGCAGATATACGATGCCTTTTTCGGTGAATTTAAAATACACACAAAAAAAAGTGGCACAAGGCTAGCACACACAACTATGCTAAGTATGCCTGACAAACTATGATTTTTCAACAGGCCTCAGTCTGACAGAACAGACTGTATATTTTTGTTTTTTGGGGGTGAATTTTTGGAAAAAAAATGCAACTTGGTATATAGTAAAGAAGCTCCAGCAGCAGCAGCAGACAGTTATGGAGCTTTGGGAGGGATGCAGTGGGAGCAATGGACGCACATACAGCGCCTGCAGCCCTTGAACTGATGTGGATATGCTGTGCCCTGCCTACCTAGCGCTACAATATTGGGACCCACGAATTAGCCCTAAAAAGGACTTTTGGTTTCTAAGGAGTTGTGGATTTAAGAGTTGCAGACCTACATTAAGGGCTCATACTCATTGTAGCAAGCCACCACTGACTAACCTTCTGGTAAAGATGAGATCCTGCAGAACCGACGCCGCGTGTATACTCAGCGGTGAGTGCGGGCGGTGCGCAGGACCTGTGTGACGTAGTAAGTCACGTGACCGTAATCCCCCGGGGAGTGAGTACGATGTGCAGCTAGGACATAAACAAGCCTTGGTGGCTTGCTACCGGCCGGGGCAGCCACCTGCTCATTATATCCTTTCCACCAGCAAGGATTTGGAAACTGTAAGAAAAACAGGAGCACCGCTGTGTCCCTCTGCCTCATGATCTGGAGGTAGGAATACACCTATTATTTACCCTTTGTTCATATGTGTGTAACAAATTGTGGAGATACTGGCATCTATCCGGTCACTCTATTGGCACTAATTCAGACTGTTATCAATGGCCATCTTGTGAACTATATGCACAGCTTTTATCTCGTTTCGCTAATAGTCCAGCGCGTACCCCCATACACTTAGGTGTATACCAGTTTTTATTTATTTTTTACAAGCCATTTGTGGAGGTTTGTTGGTACCGCCGCAGGAATTTATATTAGCGGTGACACTTTGCGCCACCTCTTTTAATTATTTATACGGTTTTTTGTCTTTTATCCTGTCTGCCTCAGACAGATTTATTCTCATGTTGTAATAAAAAAACGTATTGGATATTTTTGTGATGTTTATTCACATTTCTTGAAAGGTTTGTTCAATTGTTCAGTGTATATTCATATACTATACGTGTAAAATTAAGTTATTCTTTTGGTGTTGAGGATTTATGTACAGAGAGGAGGTAACGACAATCATAGGAAGCTGACAGTCCATTGAGGTACATGGCTAGCTGAGCGGGAGGTCACATCCTGACTTTTCTGAATGTCTCCATGGAGCCAGGTGATCTGTGACTTCCCCAAACTTCCATGAGTTCAGTGATGGTCAATTGAGTAGATCTGTATTCTTTAAGCAGTGGCCGTGGTCCCCTAAGCTGGCATCCTGTAGAATGTTAAATCTATGGCCTTTGTGATAAAGCCATGTTGTCCTGGCTGATGTCCTGTAGAGTGTTCCTGGCAGTGGTGTTATAAAGAGTCTCTAGTTCTCCTTGCCGAATGATAGAAATCCTTTTCTATACCCACCCCACATCTGTGTTTCAGATCATCATTTGGAGGTCAGGGGGGTGTTGGGATGAGTTTAACTCTTATTGTTTGAGTATTTAATCAAATTACATAGTTTTCCCTTCTCTGCTTTGCAAGTCAACATGCCACAGAGTCCCACACAAAGGTTAATTAACTTATTATCAAATCTCAATTGTTCAATGACCCTGTATCCCTGGCTTGAAAAGAGAACAGACAATAAGCTGTAGGAGCTGATATAAGAGACAGCTGTTGTGAATTCTGCTCTTGGGCTCCCTCCGGTGGTTGTTGGTGGTAGTGCAGTTGTCTTGGGGTTGTAATCCGGGCAGGTGTTTCTGCTGATTGCAGCTCTATTAGGTATTTAGGTGTGCATCTCTCTCTTGCTCCTCATGCCCTGCTGCCAATTCATCTAAGATAAGTGTCTGGTTTTTTGTCTCTGTGCACACATGCAGTGTGCTTTACAATTCAGTGCAATTTATTGTGTTTTTGTCCAGCTTAGACTTTGTTTGGATTTTTCAGTCATGCTGGATTCTCAGAAGATGCAGATATACTTTCTATGTCTTTAGTTAGATGTGGAATATTTGTATTATCTGCTGTGGATATTTTTAGGATTTTAATACTGACTGCTTAGAATTCTGTCCTATCCTTTTCTATTTAGCTAGAAGTGCCTCTTTTGCTAAATCCTGTTTTTCTGCCTGCGTGTGTCTTTCCTCTTATACTCACAGTCAATATTTGTGGGGGGCTGCCTATCCTTTGGGGTTCTGCTCTGAGGCAAGATAGAATTCCCATTTCCATCTATAGGGGTATTTAGTCCTTCGGCTGCGTCGAGATGTCTAGGACGTGTTAGGTACATCCCACGGCTACTTCTAGTTGCGGTGTTAGTTTAGGGTTTGCGGTCAGTACAGGTACCACCTACTCCTGATAAAGTCTCTCATGCGGCTCCAAGGTCACCAGATCATAACAGTACAACAACAGAGAAGCACATTGCTAAGGAGAGTAAAACTAATCCCAAACTGTTCTTCAACTATATCAATAGTAAAAGAATAAAAACTGAAAATGTAGGCCCCTTAAAAAATAGTGAGGAAAGAATGGTTGTAGATGACGAGGAAAAAGCTAACATATTAAACACCTTCTTCTCCACGGTATTCACGGTGGAAAATGAAATGCTAGGTGAAATCCCAAGAAACAATGAAAACCCTATATTAAGGGTCACCAATCTAACCCAAGAAGAGGTGCGAAACCGGCTAAATAAGATTAAAATAGATAAATCTCCAGGTCCGGATGGCATACACCCACGAATACTAAGAGAACTAAGTAATGTAATAGATAAACCATTATTTCTTATTTTTAGGGACTCTATAGCGACGGGGTCTGTTCCGCAGGACTGGCGCATAGCAAATGTGGTGCCAATATTCAAAAAGGGCTCTAAAAGTGAACCTGGAAATTATAGGCCAGTAAGTCTAACCTCTACTGTTGGTAAAATATTTGAAGGGTTTCTGAAGGATGTTATTCTGGATTATCTCAATGAGAATAACTGTTTAACTCCATATCAGCATGGGTTTATGAGAAATCGCTCCTGTCAAACCAATCTAATCAGTTTTTATGAAGAGGTAAGCTATAGGCTGGACCACGGTGAGTCATTGGACGTGGTATATCTCGATTTTTCCAAAGCATTTGATACCGTGCCACACAAGAGGTTGGTACACAAAATGAGAATGCTTGGTCTGGGGGAAAATGTGTGTAAATGGGTTAGTAACTGGCTTAGTGATAGAAAGCAGAGGGTGGTTATAAATGGTATAGTGTCTAACTGGGTCGCTGTGACCAGTGGGGTACCGCAGGGGTCGGTATTGGGACCTGTTCTCTTCAACATATTCATTAATGATCTGGTAGAAGGTTTACACAGTAAAATATTGATATTTGCAGATGATACAAAACTATGTAAAGCAGTTAATACAAGAGAAGATAGTATTCTGCTACAGATGGATCTGGATAAGTTGGAAACTTGGGCTGAAAGGTGGCAGATGAGGTTTAACAATGATAAATGTAAGGTTATACACATGGGAAGAAGGAATCAATGTCACCATTACACACTGAATGGGAAACCACTGGGTAAATCTGACATGGAGAAGGACTTGGGGATCCTAGTTAATGATAAACTTACCTGAAGCAGCCAGTGCCAGGCAGCAGCTGCCAAGGCAAACAGGATCATGGGGTGCATTAAAAGAGGTCTGGATACACATGATGAGAGCATTATACTGCCTCTGTACAAATCCCTAGTTAGACCGCACATGGAGTACTGTGTCCAGTTTTGGGCACCGGTGCTCAAGAAGGATATAATGGAACTAGAGAGAGTACAAAGGAGGGCAACAAAATTAATAAAGGGGATGGGAGAACTACAATACCCAGATAGATTAGCGAAATTAGGATTATTTAGTCTAGAAAAAAGACGACTGAGGGGCGATCTAATAACCATGTATAAGTATATAAGGGGACAATACAAAGATCTCGCTGAGGATCTGTTTATACCAAGGAAGGTGACGGGCACAAGGGGGCATTCTTTGCGTCTGGAGGAGAGAAGGTTTTTCCACCAAAATAGAAGAGGATTCTTTACTGTTAGGGCAGTGAGAATCTGGAATTGCTTGCCTGAGGAGGTGGTGATGGCGAACTCAGTTGAGGGGTTCAAGAGAGGCCTGGATGTCTTCCTGGAGCAGAACAATATTGTATCATACAATTATTAGGTTCTGTAGAAGGACGTAGATCTGGGGATTTATTATGATGGAATATAGGCTGAACTGGATGGACAAATGTCTTTTTTCGGCCTTACTAACTATGTAACTATGTAACTGGCCAACAATGAGTTAAATGCATCTCAGAAGAAGGGAAGAAAGAGCCATTTTTTTTCTGTAGCCTGCTGTGTCTTTTCTTCCCTCTTTTCCTCTGGGTGACTGAGGAGTCTTGTGCTAGCATGGATGTTCAGGGATTAGTTTCTCGTGTAGACCAGCTTGCTGCTAGGGTACAGGATATTTCTGATTATATTGCTCAGACTCCGCTTTTAGAGCCTAGGATTCCTACTCCTGATTTGTTTTTTGGGGACAGGTCCAAATTTTTAGTTTTAAAAACAACTGTAAACTGTTTTTTGCTCTGAAGCCTCGTTCCTCTGGTGATCCCATTCAGCAGATTAAAATTGTCATCTCCCTGCTGCGTGGCGATCCTCAGGATTGGGCATTTTCCCTGGAATCTGGGAATCCGGCCTTGCTTAATGTAGATGCCTTTTTTCAGGCTCTAGGATTATTATATGATGAACCAAATTCTGTGGATCAAGCGGAGAAGACCTTATTGGCCCTGTCTCAGGTGTTATGATCCTGGTGGTAAGGACCACAAAACTGACCTGATAGGTAAACCAGAAAATAAGACAAGGTCTGGGAATGTGGGAACTATACTGACCGCAACTCTGAACCTATCGACACACACTAAAGGCAGCCGTGGAGCGTACCTGAAAACCTAAACGCCTCTTCACAGCCTGAGAAACTAGCTACCCCTAGAGAGAAATTAAGCCTCACTTGCCTCAGAGAAATTACCCCAAAGTTTTAGACAGCCCCCCACAAATAATAACGGTGAGTTAAGGGGAAAACACAAACGTAGGAGTGAAAACAGGTTTTAGCAAATGAGGCCCTCTAACTCTAAATAGACAGAAGATAGCAAAGAATCTGTGCGGTCAGTATAAAATACTATCAAAATTATCCACACAGAGAATACAAAAAACCCCCACACCGACTCACGATGTGAGGGGCGCAACTCCGCAACCCAGAGCTTCCAGCGAGCGAGGAAATCACATATAACTCATAATAATAATAATCATCCTGATCAGCAGAAACAAAACATCTCAGATAAGTTTCCAAGGTCTGATTAGTTCGTTCGGTTTGGCCATTCGTCTGAGGATGGAAGGCCGACGAAAAAGACAAATCAATGCCCATCTTAGCACAAAAGGACCGCCAAAATCTGGACACAAACTGGGATCCTCTGTCAGACACAATGTTCTCTGGAATACCATGCAAACGAACCACATTCTGAAAAAACAGCGGAACCAAATCGGAGGAGGAAGGAAGCTTAGGCAAGGGCACCAAATTGACCATTTTAGAAAAACGATCACAAACCACCCAGATGACAGACATCCTCTGAGAGACTGGAAGATCCAAAATAAAATCCATGGAAATATGCGTCCAGGGCCTCTTCGGGACAGGCAAAGGCAAAAGCAATCCACTGGCACGAGAACAGCAAGGCTTGGCCCGGGCACAAATCCCACAGGACTGCACAAAGGAACGCACATCCGGCGACAAGGAAGGCCACCAAAAGGACCTAGCCAACAAATCCCTGGTACCAAAAATCCCAGGATGACCCGCCAACACCGAAGAATGAACCTCGGAAATAACTCTACTGGTCCATCTATCCGGGACAAACAGTCTCTCCGGTGGACAACGGTCAGGTCTATTGGTCTGAAATTCCTGCAGCACCCGCCGAAAATCAGGGGAGATGGCAGACAAAATCACTCCCTCTCTGAGGATACCAGCCGGTTCAGAAACTCCTGGAGAGTCAGGCACAAAACTCCTGGAAAGGGCATCAGCCTTCACATTCTTTGAGCCCGGAAGATATGAAACCACGAAATCGAAACGGGAGAAAAACAGCGACCATCGAGCCTGTCTAGGATTTAACCGTTTGGCAGACTCGAGGTAAGTCAAATTCTTGTGATCAGTCAAGACCACCACACGATGTTTGGCTCCCTCAAGCCAATGTCGCCACTCCTTGAATGCCCACTTCATTGCCAACAACTCCCGATTACCAACATCATAATTCCGCTCGGCAGGCAAAAACTTTCTAGAAAAGAAAGCACATGGCCTCATCACAGAGCCATCAGAGCTTTTCTGAGACAAGACAGCCCCTGCACCAATCTCAGAAGCATCAACCTCGACGGGAAGAGAGACATCAGGCTGTCGCAAGACAGGAGCTGAAGAAAACCGACGTTTCAGCTCCTGAAAGGCCTCCACGGCCGCAGGAGACCAATTCGTCACATCAGAACCCTTTTTGGTCAAATCCATCAAAGGCTTAACCACACTAGAAAAATTAGTGATAAAGCGACGGTAAAAATTAGCAAAGCCCAAGAACTTCTGAAGACTCTTCACCGATGTAGGTTGAGTCCAATCATAAATAGCCTGGACCTTGACTGGATCCATCTCGATAGTAGAAGGAGAAAAAATAAAGCCCAAAAAGGAAACCTTCTGGACTCCGAAGAGACATTTAGAGCCCTTCACAAACAAGGCATTGGCATGCAGGACCTGAAAAACCATCCTGACCTGCTTCACATGAGATTCCCAATCATCAGAAAAGATCAAAATATCATCCAGGTACACAATCATAAATCTATGCAGATACTCTCGGAAGATGTCGTGCATGAAGGACTGAAACACGGAAGGGGCGTTAGAAAGCCCAAAAGGCATCACCAAGTACTCAAAAGGACCTTCAGGCGTATTAAATGCTGTTTTCCATTCATCGCCCTGCTTTATACGCACAAGATTATAAGCTCCACGAAGATCTATCTTGGTGAACCAACTAGCCCCCCTAATCCGAGCAAACAGATCGGATAGCAGTGGCAAAGGATACTGAAATTTGACCGTGATTTTATTTAGAAGGCAATAATCTATACAGGGTCTCAGAGAACCGTCCTTCTTGGCCACAAAAAAGAACCCCACACCCAAAGGTGACGAGGACGGGCGAATATGCCCTTTCTCCAAAGACTCCTTTATATAACTCCGCATAGTGGCATGTTCTGGTACAGATAAATTAAAAAGTCGTCCCTTAGGGAACTTACTACCAGGAATCAAATTTATAGCACAATCACAATCCCTGATTGAATGAGGAGGTAGGGCACTGGATTTGGGCTCATCAAATACATCCTGGTAGTCCGACAAAAACTCAGGGACTTCAGAAGGAGTAGAAGAAGCAATTGACACCAAAGGAGCATCGCCATGAATTCCCTTGCAACCCCAACTTGACACAGACATTGCTTTCCAATCCAGGACTGGATTATGAGTCTGCAGCCATGGCAGACCCAACACGACAACGTCATGCAAATTATGTAACACAAGAAAGCGAATCTTCTCCTGATGTGCAGGAGTCATGCACATAGTCACTTGAGTCCAGTACTGAGGCTTATTCTTGGCCAATGGCGTAGCATCAATTCCCTTTAGTGGAATAGGAAATTGCAAAGGCTCCAAGATAAAACCACAGCGCCTGGCAAATGACAAATCCATCAAATTCAGGGCAGCACCTGAATCCACAAAAGCCATAACTGAGTAGGATGACAGGGAGAAAATCAAAGTAACAGACAAAATGAATTTAGGCTGTACGGTACCAATGGTGACAGACTTAGCGAACCTATTTGTGCGCTTAGAACAATCTGAGATAACATGAGCAGAATCACCACAGTAAAAGCACAACCCATTCTGACATCTGTGATTTTGCCTTTTAATTCTGGTCAGAATCCTGTCACATTGCATAGACTCAGGCTTCTGCTCAGAAAATACCGCCAGATGGTGCACAGGTTTGCGCTCCCGCAAACGCCGATCAATCTGAATGGCCAAAGACATTGACTCATTCAGACCCGCAGGCGTGGGGAACCCCACCATAACATCCTTAATGGCTTCAGAAAGACCCCTTCTGAAAATCGCTGCCAGGGCACACTCATTCCACTGAGTGAGCACAGACCATTTCCTAAACTTCTGACAGAAAACCTCTGCCTCATCCTGACCCTGAGAGAGAGCCAGCAAAACCTTTTCTGCCTGGTCTACAAGATTAGGTTCCTCATAAAGCAATCCAAGCGCCAGAAAAAACGCATCCACATTTAGCAATGCAGGATCTCCTGGCGTCAGGGAGAATGCCCAATCTTGAGGGTCACCACGTAACAAAGAAATAATAATTTTAACTTGCTGAACAGGGTCACCAGAGGAACGAGGTCTCAGAGAAAGGAATAATTTGCAATTATTTTTGAAGTTCAAAAACCTAGATCTATCTCCAGAGAAACACATTCAGGAACTGGTATCTTAGGCTCTGACATAGGACTGTGAACTACATAATCCTGAATGCTTTGCACCCTTGCAGTGAGATGATCCACACTAGAGGACAGACTCTGAATGTCCATATCTGCAGCTGAATTCTGAACCACCCAGAGATTAAGGGGAGGAGAGAGGCTAGACAAACTGCTGAGGAAAAAAAAAATGAACTCAGGACTTCTCTTATCCCTCTTCTGCGATGCATTAACACTTTATGGGCCTGCTGTACTGTTATGATCCTGGTGGTAAGGACCACAAAACTGACCTGATAGGTAAACCAGAAAATAAGACAAGCTCTGGGAATGTGGGAACTATACTGACCGCAACTCTGAATCTATCGACACACACTAAAGGCAGCCGTGGAGCGTACCTGAAAACCTAGACGCCTCTTCACAGCCTGAGAAACTAGCTACCCCTAGAGAGAAATTAAGCCTCACTTGCCTCAGAGAAATTACCCCAAAGTTTTAGACAGCCCCCCACAAATAATAACGGTGAGTTAAGGGGAAAACACAAACGTAGGAGTGAAAACAGGTTTTAGCAAATGAGGCCCACTAACTCTAAATAGACAGAAGATAGCAAAGAATCTGTGCGGTCAGTATAAAATACTATCAAAATTATCCACGCAGAGAATACAAAAAAAAACCACACCGACTCACGATGTGAGGGGCGCAACTCCGCACCCCAGAGCTTCCAGCGAGCGAGGAAATCACATATAAGCAAGCTGGACTGAACTCATAATATACTGAGAAACATTTTCAAGGAAATAATGAGCAAACATGAACTAGCAAAACTTAGCTTCTCCAGAAGGAGACAGGTCACAAGGGAAGTCCAAGAGAGATCTGAACCAGTACTGAATACAACGACAGCAGGCAACAAGTAATGGTCCAGGTGGAGTTAAATAGGAGCCAGACTAGCAGAAAACGAGGCAGCTGAGCCCAGCTACAGACCAGCCGTATCGCTAAAAGCCACCAGAGGGAGCCCAAGAACAGAACTCACACAGTACCACTCATGACCACAGGAGGGAGCCCGAGAACAGAATTCACAACCCTCAGGGTCAAGAAGCGGCAGAATTGTATTGTCAGAAATTTAGAAAATGGTCTGTGCTGACTAAATGGAATGAGGATGCTTTGGCGGCAATTTTCAGAAAGGGTCTTTCTGAATCTGTTAAAGATGTTATGCTGGGGTTTCCCACACCTGTTGGTCTGAGTGATTCTATGTCTCTGGCCATTCAGATTGATCAGCGCTTGCGGGAGCGCAGAACTGTGCGTGCTGTGGCATTGTCCTCAGAGCAGATGCCTGAGCCTATGCAGTGTGATAGGATTCTGTCTAGAACGGAACAACAAGGATTCAGATGTCAGAATAGGTTGTGTTTTTATTGTGGCGATGCTTCTCATGTCATTTCAGTCTGCCCAAAGCGTACAAAGAGAATCGCTAGTTCAGTTACCATCGGAACTGTACAACCTAAATTTCTGTTATCTGTGACCTTGATCTGCTCATTGTCGTCATTTTCTGTCATGGCGTTTGTGGATTCAGGCACCGCTTTGAACTTAATGGACTTTGAATTTGCCAGGCGTTGTGGTTTCCCCTTGCAGTCTTTGCAGAACCCTATTCCATTAAGGGGCATTGATGCTACACCTTTGGCTAAAAATAAACCCCAGTTTTGGACACAGGTGACCATGTGCATGGCGCCAGCCCATCAGGAAGATTGTCGTTTTCTGGTGTTGCATAATTTGCATGATGCTATTGTGCTGGGTTTTCCATGGTTGCAGATACATAATCCTGTGTTGGATTGGAAGTCTATGTCTGTGACTAGTTGGGGTTGTCAGGGGGTTCATAATGACGTTCCTGTGATGTCAATCTCCTCTTCCTCCTCTTCTGAAGTTCCAGAGTTTTTGTCTGATTTTCAGGATGTATTCGATGAGCCCAAGTCCAGTTCCCTTCCACCGCATAGGGACTGTGATTGTGCTATTGACTTGATTCCAGGCTGAAAGTTTCCTAAGGGCCGACTTTTCAACCTGTCTGTGCCGGAACATACCGCCATGCTGAGTTATGTTAAGGAGTCTTTGGAGAAAGGGCATATTCGTCCATCTTCTTCACCGTTGGGAGCGGGATTTTTTTTTGTTGCTAAGAAGGATGGCTCCTTGAGACCCTGTATTGATTATCGCCTCTTGAATAAGATCACGGTCAAGTTTCAATACCCTTTACCTTTGCTTTCCGATTTGTTTGCCAGGATTAAGGGGGCTAGTTGGTTTACTAAGATTGACCTTCGGGGGGCATATAATCTTGTTCGTATTAAGCAGGGTGACGAATGGAAAACTGCGTTTAATACGCCCGAAGGCCATTTTGAATACCATGTGATGCCATTCGGGCTCTCTAATGCTCCATCTGTTTTTCAGTCCTTCATGCATGATATCTTCCGGAATTATCTTGATAAATTCATGATTGTATATTTGGATGATATCTTAATTTTTTCCGATGATTAAGAGTCTCATGTGAAACAGGTCAGGATGGTATTTCAGATCCTTCGTGATAATGCTTTGTTTGTGAAGGGGTCTAAGTGTCTCTTTGGAGTGCAGAAGGTTTATTTTTTGGGCTTCATTTTTTCTCCCTCATCTATAGAGATGGATCCGTTTAAGGTTCAGGCCATTCATGATTGGATTCAGCCCACATCCGTGAAGAGCCTTCAGAAATTTTGGGGCTTTGCTAATTTTTATCGCCGTTTCATTGCTAACTTCTCCTGACCGATTTGACGAAGAAAGGCGCTGAGGTAACGAATTGGTCCTCTGTGGCTGTCTCTGCCATTCAGGAGCTTAAACGCCGATTTACTTCTGCCCCGGTGTTGCGTCAGCCAGATGTTTCTCTTCCATTTCAGGTTGAGGTTGACGCTTCTGAGATTGGGGCAGGGGCTGTTTTGTCTCAGAGGAATTCTGATGGTTCCTTGATGAAACCGTGTGCCTTCTTTTCCCGTAAGTTTTCGCCTGCTGAACGCAATTATGATTTCGGCAATCAGGAGTTGTTGGCTATGAAGTGGGCGTTTGAGGAATGGCAACATTGGCTTGAGGGAGCCAAGCACCGTATTGTGGTCTTGACTGATCATAAAAATCTGATTTACCTCGATTCTGCCAAACGGCTGAATCCTAGACAGGCTCGATGGTCCCTGTTTTTCTCCCGTTTTGATTTTGTGGTTTCGTATCTTCCGGGTTCTAAGAATATTAAGGCTGATGCCCTCTCTAGGAGTTTTTTGCCTGATTCTCCTGAGGTACTTGAGCCGGTCGACATTCTGAAGGAAGGGGTGGTCCTTTCTGCCATTTCCCCTGATTTGCGACGGGTTCTGCAGGAATTTCAGGCTGACAAACCTGACCGCTGTCCAGTGGGGAAACTGTTTGTTCCTGATAGATGGACTAGTAGAGTGATTTCTGAGGTTCATTGTTCTGTGTTGGCTGGCCATCTTGGTATTTTTGGTACCAGAGATTTGGTTGGTAGGTCCTTTTGGTGGCCTTCTTTGTCACGTGATGTGCGTTCTTTTGTACAGTCCTGTGGGACTTGTGCGCGGGTCAAGCCTTGTTGTTCCCGTGCTAGTGGGTTGCTTTTGCCTTTGCTGGTCCCTGAGAGGCCCTGGACGCATATTTCTATGGATTTTATTTCAGATCTTCCGGTTTCCCAGAGGATGTCGGTTATCTGGGTGGTTTGTGACCGGTTTTCTAAGATGGTTTATTTGGTGCCTTTGCCTAAATTGCCTTCCGCTTCTGATTTGGTTCCGTTGTTTTTTCAGCATGTGGTTCGTTTGCATGGTATTCCGGAGAATATTGTGTCTGACAGAGGTTCCCAGTTTGTTTCTAGGTTTTGGCGGGCCTTTTGTGCTAGGCTGGGCATTGATTTGTCTTTTTCTTTCGCATTTCATCCTCAGACAAATAGCCAGACCGAGCGAACTAATCAGACTTTGGAAACTTATTTGAGATGCTTTGTGTCTGCTGATCAGGATGATTGGGTGGCTTTCTTGCCATTGGCCGAGTTTGCCCTTAATAATCGAGCTAGTTCGGCTACCTTTGTTTTGCCCCTCTCTTGTAATTTTGGTTTTCATCCTCGTTTTTCTTCGGGGTAAGTTGAACCTTCTGATTGTCCTGGTGTGGATTCTGTGGTTGACAGGTTGCAGCAGATTTGGGCTCATGTGGTGGACAATTTGGTGTTGTCTCAGGAGGAGGCTCAGCGTTTTGCTAACCGTCGTCGGTGTGTTGGTTCCCGGCTTCGGGTTGGGGATTTGGTCTGGTTGTCTTCCCGTCATGTTCCTATGAAGGTTTCTTCCCCTAAGTTTAAGCCTCGGTTTATTGGTCCTTATAGGATTTCTGAGATTATCAATCCGGTGTCTTTTCGTTTGGCCCTTCCGGCCTCTTTTGGCATCCATAATGTTTTCCATAGATCTTTATTGCGGAAATATGTGGTGCCCGTTGTTCCCTCTGTTGATCCTCCTGCTCCTGTGTTGGTTGATGGGGAGTTGGAGTATGTGGTTGAGAAGATTTTGGATTCTCGCTTTTCGAGGCGGAGGCTTCAGTACCTTGTCAAATGGAAGGGTTATGGCCAGGAGGATAATTCTTGGGTTTTTGCCTCTGATGTCCATGCTGCTGATTTGGTCTGTGCCTTTCATCTGGCTCGTCCTGATCGGCCTGGGGGCTCTGGTGAGGGTTCGGTGACCCCTCTTCAAGGGGGGGGGTACTGTTGTGAATTCTGCTCTTGGGCTCCCTCCGGTGGTTGTTGGTGGTAGTGCAGTTGTCTTGGGGTTGTAATCCGGGCAGGTGTTTCTGCTGATTGCAGCTCTATTAGGTATTTAGGTGTGCAGGATCCATGAGTCTGTGCCAGTTGTCCATTGTACTTGGAGGGATTGCATCTCTCTCTGGCTCCTCATGCCCTGCTGCCAATTCATCTAAGATAAGTGTCTGTTTTTTTGTCTCTGTGCACACATGCAGTGTGCTTTGCAATTCAGTGCAATTTATTGTGTTTTTGTCCAGCTTAGACTTTGTTTGGATTTTTCAGTCATGCTGGATTCTCAGGAGATGCAGATATACTTTCTATGTCTTTAGTTAGATGTGGAATATTTGAATTATCTGCTGTGGATATTTTTAGGATTTTAATACTGACCGCTTAGAATTCTGTCCTATCCTTTTCTATTTAGCTAGAAGTGCCTCTTTTGCTAAATCCTGTTTTTCTGCCTGCGTGTGTCTTTCCTCTTATACTCACAGTCAATATTTGTGGGGGGCTGCCTATCCTTTGGGGTTCTGCTCTGAGGCAAGATAGAATTCCCATTTCCATCTATAGGGGTATTTAGTCCTCCGGCTGTGTTGAGATGTCTAGGACGTGTTAGGTACATCCCACGGCTACTTCTAGTTGCGGTGTTAGTTTAGGGTTTGCGGTCAGTACAGGTACCACCTACTCCTGAGAAAGTCTCTCATGCGGCTCCAAGGTCACCAGATCATAACAGACAGCCATTCAAAAATATCAAAAATCAAGGTTTAAGACTCATATGACAAAAGTCTATGGCTCTTGACCAACTGAACCATATGACTAGATAATTAAGATTAAATATTGTGTCATCACATTGCTCCCCCATCTTAATTAGCCAGATGTGATATTCTTTTGATCATCCTTCTCCACTTATCGTGGACAGTACATCAGCATGTCTTTAAGCACAGTCAGAAATGTAAGAGGTCTCACCTTCATGAGAACAAAGCCTTGTATTGTCTGGTTTACTCAGAGCATATTCCATGTTTTCCTTGTAAATAAACTCCACAAGTAATTTACGAGAACCAACTCGCATCCATTGCTTCCACACATGGCGTCGTCCTCCACACCCCATGGTTCCTGGATTAAATCAGATAGAATGTGTATGAATGAAGCAATAAAAGAAGCAGAAGAGAAAGATATTGGTACACATTTTACCACATGCTAGCTGTGTCCTGTACATGGTATGTGGAAGAATATGCAATAACAGCTTTCTGTGCTGCTTTTCTTATTGCTTTATTCCTACACACTCTTAGGATTCCCAGTGTTATCACTATTATGCTATATGGCCTGGAAAACTCCTTAAACGAAAATCAAATCAGCCACAAATTAAAGCATGGCGTAAAAGAATGACCTTACCAAAGATTTTTTTCTTTAAACGAATTTCCAGGTCCATTTTACAGAAAAAAGTACTGAAATGTGCTGATGAGATGATTTTAATACACATGCTATTAGTGTAGAAACATTCATAGTTATGCTTGAACGTAGTCAGATATTACCGCTACATACTTCTAAAGTATGATGTCTCTGCCTGAGCAAAACAATGCTGATAAATTGCTATATTAGATTAACATTACTCCTAGAAATCACAATTGACAGATTAAATAAATTGTCTATTTTTTTTCCTGCAGCTTTCTTATTCATCCTTCAACTGGAATTATTTACACCCAACCTTGGGCCATCCTGGATGCTGAGGAAAACTCAAAGTATAACTTTTATGTCAAAGCTGAAGACACAGAAGGAAAATATAGCTTAGCTGAAGTCTTTGTTACTGTTTTAGACATTAACGACCATTGCCCAGAGTTTAATGAGAATATTCAAGAAAGGACTATGGTTATTGGCAGCCCAGTAAAAATAGAGGTAAGCATTTCATTATAAAACTGCCCTCGTTTTGGGTGTTGTCTAACTCTTATCCATAAAGAATGCTACTGCATGGCATTGCATTGTCTCTTGTTTGAAAAAGCCATTTCTACTCTATCTGTGCAATGCCTAGGACAATGTGCAGAGGCGGTGGCTCTGAGCTGGAAGATATAGTATTTTTATTCAGGATTTTCATTGAAAAAAATAAGTTTAAAAACTACAGAGCTAACTCTGCTTCCTCGACTCATACATTAAAATATCACATCTTTTTCTGTACAATCTCTGTGTTGGAGGAGAAAATAGTATTGGGCTAGCATCACATTTGTATGTGTGCAGGCATAGGCATCAAAAATGTACAACTGAAAGCAATGCCTATGAAATCAAAATAATAATGTTAATTAGTGATAGAACATTGGTCATATAAAAAGGCATATAAGGGATAAATAATGTACATATAATAATAAACCTTATTTAGTAATTATGAAAAAATAATATACATATACATGAAAGAAGATCTGCTAAACAACATACCAATCAGGATAAAGATGAAAAATTGATAAACTAGATCAATAAATTCCTGACAAAAACAGACAATGAGTCCCCCAATTAGTATGTAAAAATGGTTGGTGTAAATAACATTACCTTTTCATCAAAAGATTTGAAAAATATTAGCCAAGTTTAGTAAGCCAATATTAATAACAATATACAGAAAAATCCCTAGGTACCATAAGATAACATTTACCTCCAGTGCCTTGTGAAAGTATTCGGCCCCCTGGAACATTTCAACCTTTTCCCACATATCATGCTTCAAACATAAAGATACCAAATGTAAATATTTGGTGAAGAATCAACAACAAGTGGAACACAATTGTGAAGTTGAACGAAATTTATTGGTTATTTTAAATTTTTGTGGAAATTCAAAAACTGAAAAGTGGGGCGTGCAATATTATTCGACCCCTTTAACTTAATACTTTGTTGCACCACCTTTTGCTGCGATTACAGCTGCAAGTCACTTGGGGTATGTCTCTATCAGTTTTGTACATCGAGAGACTGAAATTCTTTCCCATTCTTCTTTGGCAAACAGCTCGAGCTCAGTGAGGTTTGATATAGATCGTTTGTGAACAGCAGTTTTCATCTCTTTCCACAGATTCTCGATTGGATTGAGGTCTGGACTTTGACTTGGCCATTCTAACACCAGGATACATTTATTTGTGAACCATTCCATTGCAGATTTTGCTTTATGTTTAGGACCATTGTCTTGTTGGAAGACAAATCTCCCTCCCAGTCTCAGGTCTTTTGCAGACTCCAACAGGTTTTTTTCAAGAATGGTCCTGTATTTGGCTCCATCCATCTACCCATCAATTTTAACCATGTTCCCTGTCCCTGCTGAAGGAAAGCAGACTCAAGCCATGATGCTGCCACCAACATGTTTGACAATGGGGTTGGTGTGTTCAGGGTGATGAGCTGTGTTGCCTTTACACCAAACATATCGTTTGGCATTGTTGCCAAAAAGTTTGATTTTGGTTTCATCTGACCACAGCACCTACTTCCACATGTTTGGTGTGTGTCCCACATGGCTTGTTGCAAACTTTAAACAACACTTTTTATGGATATCTTTGAGAGATGGCTTTCTTCTTGCCACTCTTCCATAAAGGTCAGATTTGTGCAGTGTACGACTGATTGTTGTCCTATGGACAGACTGTCCCACCTCAGCTGTAGATCTCTGCAGTTCATCCAGAGTGATCATGGGCCTTTTGGCTACATGTCTGATCAGTCTTCTCCTTGTTTGAGATGAAAGTTTAGAAGAACGGCCGCGTCTTGGTGGATTTGCAGTGGTATGATACTCCTTCCATTTCAATATGATCGCTTGCACAGTGCTCCTTGGGATGTTTAAAGTTTTGGAAATCATTTTTTATCCAAATCCAGCTTTAAACTTCTCCACAACAGTATCATGGACCTGCCTGTTGTGTTCCTTGGTTTTCAGGATGCTCTCTGTGCTTCAAACAGAACCCTGAGACTATCACAGAGCAGTTGCATTTATACAGAGACTTGATTACACGCTGGTGGATTATATTTATCATCATTAGGCATTTAGGACAACATTGGATCATTCAGAGATCCACAATGAACTTCTGGAGTGAGTTTGCTGCACTGAAAGTAAAAGGGCCGAATAATATTGCACGCAACACATTTCAGTTTTTGAATTTCCACAAAAATTTTAAATGACCAATAAATTTCGCTCAACTTCACAATTGTGTTCCACTTGTTGTTGATTCTTCAATAAAAATTTACATTTGGTACCTTTATATTTGAAGCATGACATGTGGGAAAAGGTTGAAAAGTTCCAGGGGGCCGAATTTGGCAAGGCACTGTAGGTGCAAAAACCATGCCTAGATAGATTTTAAAAATACATTGTTATATAGTAATATGCATATTATCAAAATACAGTAAGTGAAGTCATACAGTAAGTGAAGTCGTATATAAAGTTATAGCAAGACAAGAGTAAACAACACTGTGTCGTGTAAAAACAGGCAAAAGCATACAGTATGTTATGAACACAATGCATAGGGTGTCAAAATTAGTAGCACACTAAAAGCATGAACTAAATAAAGTGCATGAAGTGCATAAGTAGAATAGCTATAGGACATAGCCATTAACTAAGGACATGAGGCAGGGAAGATGGACAGGGAATTTCCACGTGAGTAGTATTCAGCTGGAATCCAAGCGAGTTTGCTAGCATTTGTCTGGTGGCTGTCGATCTTGCTGGTGCATTCAGCAAACATAGGAAAAGGAAAGGATATGTTTCCGGCACATCGACCAGTTAAAAAGTAATAAAAAGTTTATTTGGACATGATTAAAAATAAAACAATAAAAACAACCTGACACGTTTCTGGTACGCCCTTAGTCATAGGATATAGTGAGAACATACAGACAGATATAAATAAGGAACAAGCACCAATCAGAGCAAAGAGAAAGGATTGATTAATGAAATGCAACAGCTGTAACACAAAACAAATGAGGAATGAAAGTTGAATGGTTAATAGAATCAATAGATATAAAACAAATTGTTTTATAATTCATTTCCCTGGGGAATTTCGTATCCAGGCACAATATCCAATAAGCTCCCCTCATCAATAAATGTTTATGCCAGTCTCCTCCTCATCTGGGACAACTGACCTTTTCTATGGCAAAACATGCAAAATTAGTGAGGTCACCCTTATGGATTGAAACAAAATGTTTTGTTGCTCCAGAGTAGGAGCTACAGTATTGTTGGTGTTCATATTAGCGATATATTCTACCGGATTATGTGGAAGGAGACAGTAGGTGTGGGGTTGCAGTAGCTCCGATGATGTTGAGGTGGCTGCATGGTCATTACAGGTTGTAAGCTTTTTTGAAGAGATGGGTTTTTAGGTTCCGTCTGAAGGATCCAAATGTGATGAATAACCGGACGTGTTGGGGCACAGAATTACAGAGGGTGGGGGATATTGGGGAGAAATCTTGGAGGCGACTGGGTGATGATCAAATAAGTGTGGAGGAGAGAAGGAGGTCTCAGGAGGACCAGAGATTGCATGAGGGAAAATATTGGGAGATTAGTTTGGAAATAGATGGAGGAGAAAGGTTATGGATGGCTTTGTAGGTCAATGTTAGTAGTTTAAACTGAAGACGCTGGGAAATTGGTAGCCAGTGAAGGGATTTGCAAAGAGGAGAAGCAGGAGTGCAGCAAGGAGAGAGATTAATTAGTCAGGCAACAAAGTTAAGGACAGACTGGAGGGGTGTGAGAGTGTTAGAAGGTAGGCCACAGAGTAAGATGTTGCAGTAGTCGAGGAGGGAGATGATTAGGTCATGCACAAGCATTTTGGTAGAGTGAGAGTTGAAGAACGGATGGATTCTGGAAATATTTTTGAGCTGGAGGTGACAGGATGTGGCGAGAGCTTGGTTGTGCTCTCTGAAGGACAGGGTAGAGTCAATGGTTACTCCAAGGCAACAGATTTCCAGGCCAGGGGGAAGTGTGATTTCATTTATTGTGATAGATAGATCAGGTAGAGAAGATATGCAAGATGGAGGAAAGATAAGTAGTTTAGATTTGTCCACATTGAGCTTGAGGAAGCGAGGGGAGAAGAAGGAGGATATGGCTGATAGACACTCTGGGATTCAGGACAGCAGAGAGGTGACATCTGAGCAAGAAAGATAGATCTGAGTGTCATCAGCATATAGATGGTACTGGAAACCATAGGACTTTATGAGTTGTCCCAGGCCAAGGGTATAGATTGAGAAAAGTAGGGGTGCTAGGACAGAGCCTTGAGGGACACCAACAGAGAGAGGGCAAGATGAGGAGGTAGTGTGGGAGTAGGAAACGCTAAATGTGCGGTTGGTAAGGTATGAGGAGATCCAGGATAGGGCAAGGTCTTTGACACCAAAGGAAGAGAGGTTCTGTAGTAGGAGGCAGTGGCCAACTATGTCGAAGGCAAAGAACAGGTCTAGATGGAGGAGTATAGAGAATTGTCTGTTAGCTTTTGCTATAAGTAAGTCATTAGTAAGTTTGGTCAGGGTAGTCTCATTGGAATGGTGGGGACGGAAGCCAGATTGTAGGCTGTCAAAGAGCGAGTTAGATGCAAAGTGAGAAAAAAGTTCCGCATGGATGTGCTGCTCAAGGAGTTTGGAAGCAAATGGGAGCAAATATATGGGGCGATAGCTGGACATAGCGCTCAGGTCAAGGGATAGCTCTTTGAGGATAGGTGTGATTATGTCATGTTTAAAAGCAGAGGGGAAGGTACCAGAAGTTAGTGATAGGTTGAAGAGATGGGTTAGAGATGGGATAAGCATGTTGGTGAGGTTGGGGAGGAGGTGGGATGGGGTCAAGTGCACAAGTGGTGAGGTGTGATTTAGAGAGAAGATGAGCAACCACTTTTTCAGTGATCTTGGAGAGGGAAGTTATGGGGTTAGGGCATTGGTCTGGTATACAAAGGGGTTGTG
Source organism: Ranitomeya variabilis (assembly GCF_051348905.1). Classification (NCBI taxonomy): domain Eukaryota; kingdom Metazoa; phylum Chordata; class Amphibia; order Anura; family Dendrobatidae; genus Ranitomeya; species Ranitomeya variabilis. The sequence goes on along the minus strand of NC_135235.1, from coordinate 156,741,034 downwards.
GTCGGACAACAAAAACTTGCCTTGTTTGGTCTATCTTATTTTTGAAGTGCATGGCAAAGTCCTCGGAAGAGATTAGGGAAGTCAGAGGGGGCAGTGGTGGACAGAGGAGGGAGTTAAAAGTGTTGAACAACTGTTTGGGGTTGTGGGATAAGGAAGATAAGAGCGATGTAAAGTAGGCCTGTTTAGCAGAGGTGAATGCGAGTCTTTCTTGTTTGACTGCAGTGAAGTCATCTTGCGAATGTGTTTTCTTCCAAAGCCGCTCTGCAATTCTGGATACTTGCCAAAGCTTTTTAATGATGTTATTGTGCCAGGGTTGTCTATTAGTCGCACTCTGATGCAAGAGTGGCAATGTGGAAACTAGTGGCAGTATCTGTGTCGTGGAGTGAAGATATGGAGGACCGTTGTAGAATAGAGTCAGAGAGTGTGCGAGTGTCTAGATGTGCGAGGTTTCAGTCGGGGTGTGCAATTGGTGGACATGGGTGACAGGTGAGGAAGACAGTGATGAGAACGTGAAAAGATGGTGGTCAGATAGAGGGAGAGGAGAGGTTGTGAAGCTAAATAGGGAGCAGAGATGGGTGAAGACTAGGTCTAATGTATGTCCGTCTGTGTAGGTGGCTGAGGAGGATCACGGAGTAAGTCCGAAAGATGAAGTAAGCCACAGGAATTTGGATGCTGCCAACTGGTGGGTGTCAATGGGGATGATAAATCACCCATGATGATGGTGAGAATGTCAGCAGAGAGAAAGTGAAGAAGCCAGGTGGAGAACAGGTCAATGAAGGCAGTGGTCAGGCCTGGAGGTTGACATAGGACAGTCACTTGGAGGTTGCAGGGAGAGTTGATGCGGACAGAGTGGATTTCAAAAGAAGGGAAGATAAGGGAGGGAAGAGGTGGGATTGGGTTAAAGGTACAGTTGGAAGAAAGGAGAAGGCCCACTCCTCCACCATGTCTGTTGCCAGGGCAAGGAATGTGTTTGAAGTGGAGGGCGCAGAAGAGGAGGCAGTGTCGGAGGGTGTCAGCCATATTTCGGTGAGGCCCAGGAAAGAAAAATTACGAGAGGTAAAGAAGTCGTGAATCACATGGAGTTTATTGCAGACGGAGAAGGCATTCCAGAGTGATCCAGAAAGAGGGAGCAGAGTGGTGGGCGCCAAGAGCACTGATTTGAAGTGGGCGAAATTTTGAACATTTGCATTGGGTTGGCAGCGATAGAAAGGGGGTAATAATTGGAGGTATGAGCTGTGGGGATCCAGAATTGGGAGATATGTCACCAGCAGTGAGGAGAAACAGCGAGAGGGAGAGCAGGTGGGAGAAGGAGAGTGGGCGGCTTCTTTTATGCTTCAGTAGGAGAGATGTGATGTTGAGGAGGAGGTCTGCAGAGGAGGTCAGGTGGGGAGGCAAGAGGGAAGGAGATTACTATTTGGTTTGATGGTGCTGGGGTATGCGGATAGCGAAGGAGAGTGAGGAGTAATGGAGCCCAAACTGTTAGGGCATATGTTGGCATGGTGAGATTAAGTGTGGAGGAAGAGAAAGAAATGTAGAACATTTAACAACAGGGGTTAGTTGTACCTTCTGTTCCTTTGTGTTTCGTTTCTGGCATATTTCTGCTGTATACTTAAAGAGCCATACTTATAGAGCCAGACCACAGTTAGACAGATCTGGGACTCACCATTTATATCAACCTAAGTGCACATGAAATAGGCCAAGTGTGATCAGAAGGGAGGAGCAGCAGGGAGACTGATCACAGACACCGGAGGGGAAAATTAGAAGTCAGAAGAGAAAATACAAACAGGAAATAGTCAGACCGAAATGGATAGATAAAGCCAAATTTGTGTTAGCATTAAGGAATTAGGGTGAGAAACATGCAGGAAGAGGGAAAAAAACCAAAAAAAACATAGTAATAACAAACCAGTACAGAGTGAAAGGGGTCAGGAAATATGGGTGATGATTTTGCAGCCAGTAAACATAGCTGAGGATGAAGTCACAGACAGCTGATGGTAGAGATGCAGGGACCCATTTCAGCGGTCCCCACTCTCTGATCCCTGTGATTGGTCAGTAAATCTAACTAACCAATGTCAGGAAGTGCTGAACCATCCGCACTTATTTGCATGATCACTTCTGGGAGCTCGGCTTAGCTGACAGATGAGCTCCTTAGGTAAAATCCAGTGCCTGTGCCCACACTACTCCTGGTTGATTTAGTCCTCTGGATGCCACTATCGATAGTGATCCTGGCATTTTGAAGGTTGTGAGAGAGAGGTATCTCCCTTTCTCCCGGCTGTCAGACTCAAAGTCACAAGGAACCAATGGTTGTCATGGCACCCGAGGTCAAACAATGACCTCCTGGTGTGCCAGGTTTGTGGCCTGTTAGACCAATCCATAGGTTTAGCAGACATTCTACCTATATCATTACATAGGCCTCATGCATTGCAGTGTATCTGTATTGCAATGCATGAAACCAGTGATCAGAATAATACAAGTTAAAGTCCCATAGAGGGACTAAGTAAAAAAGTAAAAAAAAAAAAAATAAGAAAAAGATGGAAAAATGTATTTAAGAGAAACAAAAAAAAAGCACACTAACTGAAGAGCAAAATATATTATACCAATAAATACACATTGTTATATAAAAACTAATAAAGAACAAATATTTGCCAAGTCCAGAACAACCCAATATGTAAAACTGTCACACAAGTGAATACCATAAAAAAACTGGATAAATAACATAGCAAAAAACTATGGTTGTTCATCATACTGCTGGGGACTCCCCACAAAAAAACAAGCCGCCATAGAGCTCCATCAGTGGAAAAATAAAAAGCTATAGCTTTCAGAATGCAGCGATTTAAAAATTATTGAATATTTTGTCTATAAATTAGTTTGTATTGTGTAGAAGCGACAAAACATAATCAAAATTATATAAATTGTGCTGACCATTGTAATTGTACTGAGCCAAAGAATAAATCTGTCTTTAACACTTTTATGACATAGTGAACGGCATTAACACAGTCGCAGCTCTCTGGCACCTCCTTACCCTCAGGTCAGTCAGGGAACTGGACCTAGGATAAGTAGTCACTAGAGTGGCTTCCCTGTTATGTACTGGTTATCGAGGCTCTCTGCAGTTATGGCGGTATATATATTTCACCAGTCCCAGGCTGGGAATATACACTGCTCAAAAAAATAAAGGGAACACTAAAATCCCATATCCTAGATATCACTGAATAAAATATTCCAATTGTAAATCTTTATTCATTACATAGTGGAATGTGTTGAGAACAATAAAACCTAAAAATTATCAACGTAAATCACAACTAATGTCCTACAGAGGTCTGGATTTGGAATGATGCTCAAAATCAAAGAGGAAAATGATGTTACAGGCTGATCCAACTTCAGTGGAAATGCCTCAAGACAAGGAAAAGATGCTCAGTAGTGTTTGTGGCCTCCACATGCCTGTATGACCTCCCTACAATGCCTGGGCATGCTCCTGATGAGTCAGCATATGGTCTCCTGAGCTCCTGAGGGATCTCCTCCCAGACCGAGATTAAAGCATCCGCCAACTCCTGGATAGTCTGTGGTGCAATGTGACGTTGGTGGATGTGCGAGACATGATGTCCCAGATGTGTTCAATTGGATTCAAGTCTGGGGAACGGGCGAGCCAGTCCATAGCTTCAATGCCTTCATTTTGCAAGGAACTGTTGACACACTCCAGCCCCATGTGCATTAGGAGGAACCCAGGGCCAACCGCTCCAGCATATGGTCTCACAAGGGGTCTGAGGATCTCATCTTGGTGTCTATTGGCAGTCAGGCTACCTCTGGCAAGCACATGGATTGCTGTGTCCTCCAAAGAAATGCCACCCCACACCATTACTGACCCACTGCCAAACCGGTTATGCTGAAGGATGTTGCAGGCAGCAGATCGTTCTCCACAGCATCTCCAGACTCTGTCACATCTGTCACATGTGCTCAGTGTGAACCTGCTTTCATCTGTTAAGATCACAGGGAGCCAATGGCGAATTTGCCTATCCTGGTGTTCTGTGGCAAATGCTAAGCATCCTGCACGGTGTTGGGCTGTGAGCACAACCCCCATCTGTGGACGTCGGGCACTCAGACCATTCTCATGGAGACAGTTTCTAACCGTTTGTGCAGACAGGCCATTTGCAACACCTTTCATGCCAGCATCAGCAGGGGTAGCAAAACTACCAGCCTTACCACCACCAGCATGATCAGGCACATAGCAGCAAAGCACCTGACCTGACTGGCCCAACCCCAGGTTCCAGGAACAGTGTCTGTGGGGGACACCACTGCTTCTTCCACTGTTGTGCGTGCAAGCCAATCCCCTCTCCACGGTGCATGCGAAGATGACTCCTGGCTGGCACCTGCCTTTTCCCACACTCAAATAGCACTATCATCAAGCACGTCCACATCCACACCCAGCACAGCCTTCAGTTTTCCTTACCCCAGTCATTGGAACGTGAGCAGAAATTAGCAGCCAATGCCCCACAGGCCACAGTACTAAATTCACACATTTCTTATCTGCTTGCGCTGTAAATGTTGGCTCGTGGGGACGGAATCTTTACACAACCTGATGGCGGCAGCCGCCCCAAAGTACTCGGTCCCCAGCCACCACAATTTATCCCTCTGTGCCGTCCCGGCATTACAGAAGCATGTATCCCACAACATTACCCGTGCCCTCAACAATGCAGTTACTGGGAAAGTACACCTAACCACGGACACGTGGACAAGTGCTTGTGGCCAGGGATGGAACATCTCGCTGATGGCACACTGGGTTAACATACTGGAAGCCGGGACCCAGTCAGACCTTGGATGGAACACATCCTTCCAGCGCCAAGGATTACGGGCCCTACGTCAATTAGGGTTGCCCTCACAGTCTACAGTTCCTGCACCTCCTCCTCTTCAGCCTCCATCTCTGAAATGAGCACATCAGTCCCAAGCTGGAAGCACCGCAGCACTGCCAAATGCAAGTGGCAACAGGCTGTGCTGAAACTAATATGCTTAGGTGACAAACTGCACAATGCTGAAGAATTGTGGACAGCTCTGAAAGAGCAGGCAGATCTGTGTCTGACACCGCTGAACCTCCAGCCAGGTATGGTTGTGTGTGACAATGGCTGGTGGTGGCTCTGAGGCGGGGCGAATGGACACACGTACCATGCCTAGCCCATGTGCTTAACCTTGTTGTTCAATAGTTTCTAAAAGCTACCCAGCGCAGCTGGATCTGCTTGTGAAAGTACGCCACCTGTGTGTTCATTTTAAAAAGACAGCTACAGTTTCAGCCTCCCATGCCGTGCTTCAGCAGCGATTGCAGCTTCCGGCTCACCGACTGCTGTGTGATATCCTCATGAGTAGGAACTCTACTCTGCTGATATTGGAAAGGATTTGTGAGCAGATGAGGGCAATTGTTGAATACCAGCATCAACAAGGCCGTCGTTATTCAGGTCTGACACATAAGACCTCAGGAGTGGACATCGATGTCAGACATATGTAACATCTTCCAAAACTTTGAGGTGTCCACCAAGATGGTGAGCGGCGATGACGCCATAATTAGTGACACCATCCTGCTCCTCTGCATTCTGAAAAGCTCTCTGCTCATAATGTAAGAGGAGGTATTGCAGCTGGAGCAGGAGGACATGGATCAAGGAAGCATACAGGTTGATTACACACAGCCCAGCCTCATTTCATCCCAAAGTGGATTGTTTGACAATGAGGAAGATGATGAGGAGGAAGAACAGGAGCTACTTTCATGCACTGTAGACAGTACTACAAGCACAACTGCCATACTGTCTGTTCAGCGTGGATGGCCTGAGGAGGAGGAGGACACCTTGGTCAGTCGCCTTGTTGGTGAGGACACGGAAGGCTTGCCTGTTACCAATCTGGCATGCATGGCTGACTTTATGTTGTGCTGCCTTTCCCTTGAACCTCCTATTGTAAAAATTTTGGGTGACAGTCATTACTGGGTAGTGACACTTTTAGACCCAAGCTACAAGGAACTCTTTCAATCTCTTCTTCCAGAGGCAGACAGGTGTACTAAAATGCTGCATTACCAGAGGGCCATTGTAGCAGAATTAGTAAAAAAATTCCCATCTCAAACCGCTGGCAGCAGACATAACAGTTTGTTGGACAACCAAGGAGTACAGGTGAGATAAACACAACCGTATCACCGTCCTCCGTGATTCCTCTGTGTCTTTTAATTTTTGGGTATCCAATCTGTATACGTGGCATGAACTGTCTCTCTGTGCCTTCTCTACGCCGTATCACAGATAAGCACATTCGCCTGTCAACGGAAAATGCATACAGGCTGACTCTTAGAAAAGTGATCAAGGGCTGGATTGGGCCAGACTTCTCTACACCACCAAATGACAGCAAAATATAACCTCCAATACATTGTCTTTTTGGGAGCTGTATTCCCATGCACCTCTTCACACCCACACATGGGTATATGCTTCCTGATTTTGGCTATTTGGTGTACTCCTCCTCCTTGTCCTCATCCTCATCATCCACCACCACAAGAACACCTGAGTGAATGTGTTCTATGCTGCTACAGCCATTCAGTTTTTTGGCAAGGGTGTCTGTGATCCCCATAAAAGATTTTTTTTAAATGTACCCCCCCATGGGGAAATGTTTGTCAGCCCATGCACTAAGTGTATAGGCATTACAAGTCTAGGAGACCGGCTACTTTAAGTTGGGCCTATTTTTTAATGAGGCCTTCCTCCACGTCTCATCATCCACCACCACTAGATCACCAGGGTTAACGTGTTCCGTGCTGCTACAGCCACTGTAGTTTTTTGCAAGGGTGTTTATTGATGCCCGTAAAAATTTTTTTTTACATTTACCCCATGGAGAAATGTTTGTTTCAAGTCATTACAAGACTAGGAGACCAGCTCCTTTTAATTGGGACTATTTGTTAATGAGGCCTTCCTCCACGTCTCATCATCCACTGCCATGAGATCACCAGGGTTAAGATGCTCCATGTTCCATGCTGCTACACCCACTGTAGTTTTTTGTAAAGGTGTTTATGATGCCTGTAATCAATTTTTTTTTTTAAATGTACCCCCCAAGGGGAAATGTTTGTCAGCCCATACACTTAGTGTATGGGCATTCCAAGTCTAGGAGACCCACTCCTTTACATTGGGCCTATTTTTTAATGAGGCCTTCCTCCACGTCTCATCATCCACTGCCACTAGATCACTAGGGTTAACGTGTTCCATGCTGCTACACCCACTGTAGTTTTTTGTAAAGGTGTTTATGATGCTCGTAAACAATATTTTTTTTAAAATTGACCTCAAGGGGAAATGTTTGTCAGCCCATACACTTAGTGTAAGGGCATTCCAAGTCTAGGAGTCCCACTCCTTTACATTGGGCCTATTTTTTTTAATGAAGCCTTCCTCCACGTCTTATCATCCACCGCCACTAGATCATCAGGGATAACGTGTTTGGTGCTGCTACAGCCACTCTAGTTTTTTGCAAGGGTGTTTATGATGGCCGTAATAAAATATTTACACAGTATGTTGATGTGTACCCCCCAGGAGAAAATGTTTTTCAGCCCATACACTTAGTGTATGGGCATTTTGAGTCTAGGAGACACGAACCTTTGTAATGGGACAGTTTTTTATGAGGCTCTGTTCCATGTTTCTTCCAAAGGGGATTAGGGTGTGTGCAAATTTGGGTCAAGGCGGCCCTTGCATTCAATGCATAAGGAAACAGTATGGCAGGACCAACTGAAAAATGTGAAGTGGGTTTTCCTGTAGCCATCCAGTACCTGGGTTCAAAGGCTTCTTGGGGTGCATATGACTTGTTAGCAGGGCAGACATTGCATTCAATGCAACAATTTTTTCAGGAAGCCCTCCTGTACGTCTCGTGAAAGGGGTGTTGGGGTGCGTCATAATGCTTGGCAGGCCATCCACTCACTGCATAGGCAATAGCAGCATAGAAGACCCACTGTTTAATAATGGCCCTTTAAGAATATTAAGGCCGCCTGATGCCCCTCTAAAAATAGGCTTTGTGATTTTAAGAATCATTCCTTCATAAATGAAACTAGATGTGTCTGCTTATGTGTCATATACCACATGACCAGGTAGAGTTGTTAAATGTTGCACTGACATTTCCCAGTGAATGCATTTGTATTGGTTGAAAGCAATGTTAAAGTTGAAAAACGCGTCAAAAACGCTGCGTGTGAACATAGCCCAAGTCGTGGAGTAACAGTTTGATCTGGGGTAAATTATTTTGCCTTATATACAAGTCATTACCCTGGAAAGGATGTACTTTAGCATATTTCATAGCTGCATCCATTTTGGTTTAATTTTTGTATGTTTTTTGGTGCACCTGTAAAAATGGCGTGAAACTCTGACAACATTGCTTACAACTGTGACCTAGGTGACCTAGGAGTCAGAAATGCTTCCAGGGGCATCCCCTTGATGTTCCTGTGTCATTTGAGCAGTGTTTCCATTATTTTCAGACATTTTCAGACCTTAAAAGGACCCCCGGGGGATCGCGGTAAAAATGCTTGGGTTTCCCATAGACTTACATTGGGCTCGTTCTTCTGTCCGAGAATCCGAGTATTCCAATTTGCTCGACCCGAGCAACGAGCACCCGGGCATTTTAGTGCTCGCTCATCACTAATAACTATACATTATACATACATCATCACATAATAAAGCATCTTACCCATATAATGTACCCGTTATACTAGAAAGGGAGGCAGGGCATGATTTGATCCTAATAAACCCTTACATGGCTATGGAGCAAGATTTTACAGTGGTTGATACCACACAACCCAGCCTCACAAAATACTTTGAGGCCACATAGGGTGATGACAAGGCACAGGAGAGGAGGAGGATGCGGAGGAACAGGAGGTTTTGGTCTGCGCTACAGAGGGGACTCACAATCTCAGCTTCATGCCTGTCCAGCATGGATGGCCTGAAGAGGAGAAGGAGCAGGAGGCTATGCATCGTAAAGAGTAGAGGATGGTCAGTGTTCTTCCTGGTGAGGACACTGAATGTTTAACTCTTTGTAGTCTGCCATGCATGGCAGAGTTCATGCCCAAATGCTTTCTCAAGACCATTGTGTGAAACACATTTGTCCAACATGAAGTACTGGCCGTTCACCTTTCTTGACCCACGGTACAAGGAGAAATTTGCTTCTCTCATGTCAGAGGCAAGCGTGCCATTTTCAGAGCTTGTATTCCAGAAGGCCATTGTGGAAGACTTGCTATAAAGATTACCCTCAGACAACACTGCTGGCAGAGATACCGTTTATTTTCCCCCATAACAATTACAGGGGAGCGCAACGCACTCCAGGTGCAACTCGGGGGGGGGGGGATGTCCACCAACTGACACATTTTCATGAGGCTGTCACATCAGCAAGGGCTATCTGTGGATGTAACTATGGCAAGGATGGAGAAGTTGACCAAGATGATGAAGGACTACTTAAGTGACCATACCAGTGTCCTTCATTAATCTTCAGTGCCCTTTAACTATTGGTTGTCCAAGCTCCACATTTGGCCAGACCTCTCCTACACCTTGGAGGTACTGCCATGCCCTGCTGCAAGTGTGTTGTCTGAGTGGGTTTGGCTGGTATAATAATAACAGGTAGGCGCACACGCCTTTCAATGGAAGATGCAGACAGGCTGACTTTTCTAAAATTGAAAAAAGGCTGGATTTCCTCCGATGGTTGACAGCAATGTAATGTAGAAGCAGCCCAAATGTTTTTTGTTGGGAAGTTGTCTTAACATCCATCCATTACCATCCAAACCCATTTTGTTCATGAAATCACCACCTCCTCCTGCTTTTGCAACAAGTACTTAGTGGTCATGTATGTATACCCCACGTGGCTAATGTTTTGTACTTTGTGAAAACTTTGCACATTGTGCAATGTTGAAACTTGCACTTCTTATTGATTCCCTTGCTGACATACTACAAATGCGGAGTAATGAAGATTATTGCCCCTGCTAAATTGTCACATAAGCTTATCTGCACCCTCTTTGCGCCAGTCGCACAACTGCTAGATACAGATACACTATTTTTTAGAACAATAACTAATTAAGATTTTTTTAAATTGGCTTGCTTTAGCACTGCAAATGTGAAGTAATGATGATTATTGCCCCTGCTAAATTGTCACGTATGATTATTTGTACCCGTATTGCGCCAGTCGCACAACAGCTAGATAAAGACACACTATTTTTTAGAACAATAGAAAAATAAGATTTTTTGTCAGTCAGCTTACTATAACACTGCAAATGTGGAGTAATGAAGATTATTGCTCCTGCTAAATTGTCACGTACGATTATCTCTACCTGTATTGCGCAAGTCGCACAACTGCTAGACAAATATTAGGTATTTTAAGTGGAAAATAGCAGAGCGGCAGCATGTAATTGCAATGATCAGGACACCCATGTTCTGCCCTCCCTCCCTGCTATTAAATCTCTCACTACTAAATCCCTACCTGACAAGCAAAAAATGTAATCTTGACAGTTTTTAGCTCTTAAAAGAGCTTTTTGGAATGAATAAACGCTCAGTATAAACTCCTATCACTCTGCCTACACTACTCTTACTTTCCATATGCTCAAACTACTCTCTCCCTATGCTGTTTCCGGCTGCAATGTGCTCAAGATGGCATCGGCAGCCTTTCAGTAGTCCCTATGATGTTGGAAGCCCAGCCAATCACAGTAATGCCACAGCAAAGATGGTGACGGCAATACTGTGATTGGCAAGCTAGCCCAGCATGTTTATTGCTTGCAAATAAAGTGCCAAATATGCTGGGTGAGTCACTCGAATATACCGAGGCGAATACCAAATTACTCGCCGAGTAATGAATAGCCCGAATACCGCACTAGTTGATCAAGTAACGAATAGTGCCAAATGTATTCGCTTATCACTACTTACAACAAAACAAAGGTATCTCATTGGTGAAAAGTTATCAGTCAGGAGAAGTGTGCAAAAAATGTAATTTTGTTTAATTCTCAGGCATCAGCTATATCATGAAATAATGTGAAGATGGTCATCAAGATATGTATCAAAACATTTTTTTTAATATCTTCACCACTAAAAACAATATTCATTTTAGGCAACAGACCAGGATGCGGAAGAGCCAAACAATGTTGTAAATTATTCCATTATGCAAGCTGATCCAGATAACGTATTTGATATAGACCAAAACACCGGTGAGATAAAGCTCAAGTCCTATATTAGGTCTTTGGATGTTATACAGAATATAACCCGTAACAAAAACTGCAAGTGGTCTGTGGTTGTACAGGCAAAAGACAAAGGCTCTCCATCATTTAGTACCACTGCAGTAGTCAAGATCGATGTTACTGAAGAGGTAAGTCTCGGATAGTAATATATGTTTGATAATGATGATGTATGTTTGTATATATATATATTATATATATATATATTTATCTATGTACTGTACATACATACATACATACATACATACATATATATACAAAGTCGTGCTTGACTATTCGTGAACCTTTCTGAATTTTCCATATGTCTGAGTAACTGATCTAAAACTGCATCAATTTTTCTCACAAGCCTTAAAAGTAGATAAAGAGAATCAAATCATATAAATGGGTAAAAATATTAGACTGTCTTTTTCTCAAAGAAAATTATCCAATATTACATGTCAGAGAGAGTCAATGGTATGTGAACCGTTGCTTTCAACATCTTGTGTGAGTCCATGTGCAGCAATAATTGGATCTAAAAGTTTGCGGTAATAGTTGATTAATCCTGCACATTGGCTTGGAAGAATTTGAGCTTATTTCTCCCTGCAAAACTGCTTCAAATCTATTGTGTTGGTGGGTTTTTGCCATAACCTTCTCACTTCAGGGCCTTCTATAATATTTCTGTAGGATTAAGGTCAGGACTTTGACTTGGCCATTCCAAAACATTAACTCTACTCTTCTTTAAAAAGTAACTGTTGTTTCAATTTTTATTTAATAAATCAGTAGTTGGCATTAAAATAAGCAACTGTGTGTTATATCTGCTTCTTTTTCTGCCAGGACTATTCTCAAAATTCTCAATCTACAGGTAAATTCTGTCTTCAGACAGACTTTCTCATGACTGAGATAGCAGATGATGGTGTTAGGGCTGGCGGAATGCACCGAGTAAATTGAGAGATATTATTTGGTGCGATCGCAGCCTGGGGTCCACCGTGCAGGAGAGGACCTGCTGCTGGCAAATGGCGGCCCTTTATGGTGGTAGAAGCGAACTCTGTTACTTCACAGAGACGCTGTGCCAGATCTCACTCTGACCCTCGGTGGCCATAGTGCCCACGCCTGAGGACGCCCCGAGTCAGCAGCTGAGACCTTGGTAACTAAGGAACGCGGAACCCTGTTGACTTCACAGGAGTATCCAGCAACTGCCGAGCTGATGGCAGTGTGTGGCAACACAAACATACAATCTCCTCACCGGAGGAGCCGGTATTCTAGGGGCTTATTTCAGCCGAGTCCCTGAACACACATAAATGTGACCACACTGGCGCATGCACATAACTGATTCAATACTAGCGCATGGCCGTGCGGTCATGAGAGCCTTAAATAGCTGCAGCAAGTACAGGACCTTCCTAGAAGGACCAATGAGAGGCTGCTACTGAGCCTGAGCACCTTCAGGACCTTCCTGGAGGACGAATGGATTTAGCTGCAGTATCTGAACATGTGACCCTCGATCTCCACTGAGAGATCTTACTCTGGGCATGCTCAGAACGAGAAAAGCAGGACTTAGTCCCAGAAGCGTCTGCTCGCCGCTGCCCAGCACTGGCTTTAATGGCAGAAGCTGGAAAAGCAGCAGTAATCCTATACAGAGTCAGACTGAGCGAGACGCTGGGACTGACATCTCTGCTGAGCAGACTCCAATGCGGGAGGAGAAGAATGGGAGACCGCAGCGGAGATGGCCCGAGATTCCCCCTGTGCAGAGGCGGGAACTCGACCCCTAACAGATGGTTGCTTAATTTCATGTGTACTATTGATTTTTGAAATAAAACTAGTTACTTTTTAACCATTTTTTTGAAGAACGATTTGTGTCATTTGGACTGCATGTTCTCTGTTCTCTTAAGATTCATCTCATGGACAGATAACATCAAATATTCCTTTTTAATTTTCTAATACAATTCAGAATTAATTGTTTCATCAATGGTGACCAGCTGTCCTTGACCAGATCCAGCTAAACAAGACCAAACCATTATACTACCTTCACTGTATTTAGATGGTATGAGGTTTTATGCTGTAATGCATTGGTTTTCTTTGTTTGTTTTTCCAAACAAATGTTCCTCTTCATTTAAACCAAAAAGCTCTTTTGGTGTTTTTCATCCTTAAAACATTTTTACCATAGCCTTCTGGCTTGTCCAGGTAATATAGCAACTGCAGATGGGCAGCAATGTTGCTTTTAGAGGACAATGGCTTTCTCCTTGCAATACTGCCATGCACAAAATTGTTGTTCAGTATACCTCAAGGATGAGCTCACGATCGTTAACATTAGCTAAAATTATAGATTCCTTTTGTTGCTTAGAAATACTATGCCCTGCTCTTGGAGTGATTTTTTTGTTGGTCGACCACTCCTGGGGAGGGTAATATTGTTCTTGAATTTCCTTCATTTGTGCACAGTCTATTTGATTGTGGAGTCCATGTTCTTTAGACATGATTTTTCCCAGCCCAGTGGGCATCAAAAATGTTACCCTTACAAAAACATGTGTAGTGAAGACCAGACTAGCCTGTGCTAGCTAGCATTGTCAAGAGTGGGAGAAGAGGGTTGCATTGACAATCCAACACAATGGGCAGCACTTTGAACACATTTTATAAGTGGTCATAAACTTGTAAATAACATATGAAAGAATACATTTACATTAAAACCAAGCACACCATTGTTTTTCTTGTGACATTCTCAATAAGTTTGATGTGTCACATGACCCTCTTCCCAATGGAAAAAATAGATGGATGAATGGATCCAAAATGGCAACCTTCAAAATGGTCACCATGGTCACCACCCATCTTGAAAAGTTTTTCTCCTCCAATATACTAATGTGCCACAAACATGAAGTTGATATTACCAACCATTCCCATTTTGTTTAGGAGTATCCAAAAAAATGGCCCACCCTGTAGCTCTCTCTTCTTTAAATAAAACAGGTGGCCCACTAACACCTGATTGCCATGCTGTTGATTAAAAACACCAGACTCTAACTTCACCTTCAAATTATTTGTTAATCTTAAAAGTTCAAATACTTTTGCCACTATCAGATCATTTCGTAATAAAAAAAAGTCATAGAGTTATATGGTTTACCTATTTGTTTGATTTGATTCTCTTCATCTACTTTTAGGACTTGTGTGAAAATGTGGTGGAGGTTTATGTCAAATTTATGTAGAAATATGGAAATTTCGTAAGGGTTCATAACTGTTCATGCACCATTGCGTGTACAATACAACTGAAATGCTATTGAACAGGTTTATAGTTACAGTATTTTATGTTATGTGTCAAAGGGGATTTTCTACAACTGACATTTATCTAGCTACAGAACGGATGTCTCAAGCCCCACTTTCCTCACACAGCACAATTCCAGTGAGGAAGAACATGAAAAGAACCGTAATCAAACAAACCTCTTGTCCCACCATTTTATGTCCTTGGGGCTGACAGAAAACAGAAAAGCCCTCAGCTATCTTTGTCAGTCTCATGTACTCCAAATGAAAAAGGAGTGCACAAGTTTCACTAAGGCTCCAGTCAAACCCCCCCATAGCATGTTTGCATCAGGCTCAGAACCCCCATTCACAGTAAACATGTGGATCCCAGTTGGAAGGGGCCTTACAATCAAACATTTATGACCTATCCTATATATAGGTGATAAATGTTAATTGTGGGAAATTAAGTTTGTGCTTAAAAAATGAATTAGTCTTATTGTGGTTACAGCACATCTAATAATAATAATAATAATAATAATAATAATAATCTTTATATAGCGCCAACATATTCCACAGCGCTTTACAGTTTAACAGTTTCAAACACAACAGTCATAAGTAACAACGTTAACAATACAATAATTAAAGCAAAAAAAGACAACCCTGCTCGTGAGAGCTTAGAATCTACAATGAGGTGGGGGAGATACAAGGTAGAGGTGTGTATTTACAATGATGGACCATCCATCTTCAGGGGGTGGGGGATAGATGGAAGTAATGAATGAACTACACACACACACTTACACATAAAATGACTTTGATTATCGAACGTGATAGGCCGCTCTGAACAAATGTGTTTTGAGGGAGCGCCTAAAACTATGCAAATTGTGGATGGTCCTAATATCTTGGGGTCGAGCATTCCAGAGCATTGGTGCAGCATGGGAGAAGTCTTGGAGTTGGGATTGGGAGGTACGGAGTAGTGCAGAGGTTAGTCAAAAGTCATTTGCAGAGCGCAGTGGTCAGTTAGGCTGATAGACAGAAATGAGGGAGGCGATGTAAGGGGGATGCTGCACTGTGGAGAGCTTTGTGGGAGAGAGCAAGTATTTTGAATTGGATTCTATAATGAATGGGCAGCCAGTGTAATGACTGACGAAGAGCGGACACGTCTGAATACTGATTAGCTAGATGGACAACCCTGGCTGCTGCATTAAGGATGGACTGGAGAGGAGAAAGCTGAGTAAAGGGGAGGCCAATTAATGGAGCATTGCAGTAGTCCAGGCAAGAGTGGATCAAGGTGACAGTGAGGGTTTTTGTTGTTTCCAAGGTGAGAAAAGGGCGGATTCTAGAGATGTTCTTTAGGTGTAAGTGGCGAGAGCGGGCAAGAGATTGTATATGGGATGTGAAGGAGAGCTTGGAGTCAAACATAACATCCAAACAGTGCACCTGCACCCCGGTGTTATTATGGTGCCACCCACGGAGAGGGAAATGTCAGATTTAGGGAGGTTAGTAGATGGTGGGAGCAGAAGAAGTTAAGTTTTGGAGAGGTTGAGTTTCAGAAAGAGAGCGGACATGATGTTGGAGACAGTGGACAGACAGTTACTGGCGTTCTGTAGTACTGCGGAGGTAAGGTCAGGGGATAACGTGTATAGTTGTGTGTCATCAGTGTAAAGATGGTACTGAAAGCCACATCTGCTGATGGTCTGTCCAATTGGGGCTGTGTAGAGAGAAGAGAAGGGGGTCAAGGACTGAGCCCTGAGGTACCCAGACAGCAAGAGGAAGAAGAGATGAAGTGGAGCCAGCAAACAAAACACAGAAGGAGCGGTCAGAAAGATAGGAAGAGAACCAAGAGAGGGCAGTGTCCTTAATGCCTAATGACTGGAGCCTAGAGAGGAGGAGACGGTGGTCAACAGTGTCGAAAGCTGCAGAAAGGTTGAGAAAAATGAGCAGAGAGTGGTCATCATTACATTTTCTCTAGAAGGTCATTGGTCATTTTGATGAGTGCAGTTTCTGTCAAATGTAGGGGCGGAAGCTGGACTGTGAAGGGTCTAGGAGGGAGTGAGTGGAGAGGTAACGGGTAAGGCGGGAGTAGACCAGGCACCCCAAGAGTTTAGCAATGAAGGGAAGATTGGAGACTGGTCTGTAGTTATTTGTGTAGGATGGGTCGAGAGCGCGTTTCTTTAATAATGGAGTAATGATAGAGTGTTTGAAGGAGGATGGGAAAATGCCTGAGGAGAGGGAGAGATTAAAGTTTGTAGTTAGGTGAATTGTGACGACTGGAGGAGATGAGAGGGAATGGGGTCAGTAGTGCATGTAGTCAGATGAGAAGAAGAGAGAAGCCTGGAGACTTCTGTGATAGGAACAAATGTGGACATCTGATATCATCTGGAAAAATAGTCAATTTTGTGCAGAATACATTCTTTTGCTTCACCATTTTCATATGTGTTAAGTATACTGAAAGTGGTTTCATAAGAAAACTACAGTACATATTGGACTGGCACTTTGATTCCTACAGATCAGGCTGCTTTAACACCTGTCCTCAACTATTATCATCAGGCAAGCTATGTCTGGGGGACCTCTTTGCAGGGTTAGCAATAAATTCTAGCCATTTTATATTTTTGTCATCCGTATAATGTTTAAACAAGGCAAACTTGTCAGATGTAAGAGGAGAATCTACTCTGCTCTCATACATGGCGTTTCATATATGAGCAAGGATTTTTCCCCTCATATTCTATATCCATAATCTAAATTCCAATTCAAAACAACTTGTTTTTTGCGCAAACATTTATTTGATTTATTTTATTTTTTGACTACAATAGACAATTTGTTTAATGAGTCCTCTTAGTAGGGTAAAAGATCTCAAGCATTCAATTCCAAGATTTAGGATAAATGTTTTTAATGGTGAACATTTTGGATGATTATCCCTATTTGTGTGGGGATCCGGGATTTCCTTTAAGCTGTATAATTTAATTGACACTGCCTCAATGGTAGATACACCTTTTATATCTCTAACATATATCAGGACCTCAGTAACACTAATTACTGAGATTAATTACCAATAATGTCATTACAAACATTTCAGTAACCAAAGTGTTCAATAGTTCAGTAATTAAATACCCATGCCTCTAAGGGCAATTAAGAGAAAATACAGAAGATTATTCTATCAGAAGGTATTTTCTGTTAATCTACTCCAGCTTTTTTTTACCTCTGTTTTCAATTTAATTTATTCCGCTTGTTTCTGAGGGTGTTGCCCACTTCAAAAAAAAATAATTGTTGCAATGTCTGATATAAATTCATACACTTACTAATATGTTTGTATTAGCGCTTAACTGATTTCCTGGTTTCAACCCGTTCTTTGAATCAGGCTTAAAAGCTAAGCTTCAAAAACCTATAGAAAAACAGGACTATGAGCCATACATTAAATACAAATCTTTATTGAACAAATTTCAAAGCATATAAAAAAAAGTTTAAAAAGAGAGTATCGGATATAGGCAAAGCCACCCAAAGGCCTCCAATTACAGCCAACAAGAGTCAATGAGTAATAATGAATGGGTGCACACCTAAAATACCATATGCAAGATATTATATATAACAGTAAGTAGTCAATCTTCAGAAGTATGCACCAAAGTTGAACAAATACACAGCGGAACAGAATCCTACCAAGAAATAAATGGATGCAGTAGAGTATTAAGTAAGGGTATGACAAAAACTCGTGAAAAGAATGTTGTGCATTAGTCACAGGAATGTGACCACTGATCCGGAAAGGCAAGCCATAATATCAAAGTGAATCACTCAAATAGAGAATCTTGCCATAGCAAGGCATAAGACTGGAGAAGAATACACACAATACTGAGTTGGACTACATGAAAGCTGTAAACCTAAATTGAAGTAACACAGTAGATGGTAAAGTGACGCAAAATAGACCTGTGTGGCAGCCAAATGAGCACACCTGATGTGCGTTTCGCTGACAGCTTCATCTGAGGGAGACTTTTGAGTGGCTTTGCTTATGTCTGATACTCTCTTTATAAACTTTTTTATATACTTTGAAACTTATTCAGTAAAAATGTGTCTTTTTTTGTGATTTATGATATGGGAGAGCCCTTGATAGTTTTATTCCATTAAGTAATCAGAAGCCAAGACTGCATTATTGGCAGCAGATAATAATGTCTGTATTATTCAGCCATGGTTCTGCTTCTAACAGCCATGGGTGGTGCTTTTAACTGTGCCAATGAGTTGCTATGGAAGCAGGGATTCATTAGATCCAGTGCCTACCATTACAGTGTTTCTATGCATTCATAGGAGAATGTGATTTAGTACAAGTGAGATGATGATCGCAGGATCAAGTTCCCTAAGGCTATATTCCCATGATGGGCTTTGGGTGATTTTAGTAAATGTCATAATTAGGGAAAAAAATCTACACATCCGAACTGTGGGTCTTTTTGGTCGCCTTAGCACTGCTGAAGAGATCAGCTATGGTATCTACCCCAAAGTTGCATCAATAAAAATGTCAGCTTAGGGCAGAAAATAAATTTTTCACACGGCTCAATCGACCAATTATTGGAAATGTTACAATGGCGGCACAAGCTTTTTTTTTTCTTAAGAATTTCCAAATTTTGTTTTCATCCCTTAAGAAAAAAACATATAAAAGTTTGGTATCTCTCTAAGTGTAATGTACTGAAGAATCATATTGCCAGGTTATTTTTACCACATAATGATTGCAGGAAATAAACAAACAACTGCACAATTGCTCCTTTTGTTCTGGTTCACTGCACATGGAATTGTTTTCGTGATTGCCAGTGAATTGATCGGGACAACGAATGGGGTTCTACAAAGCTACAACTCATTCCACAAAAAAACAAGCCCTCATATAGCTATGTGGACCGAAAAATAATAATGTTATGGCTCTTGGAAGAAGGGAAAATTCAAAAACAGAACATCTCCCAATTGGGAAAAAAATGTTAGTCCCGGCAAATCTACTTCCGGTTAGTGGTTGACTTGCTCATTGGCTCATTTCAGTAGCTACACCAGATACTTTATGTGAAGGAGACTGGTATAGATAAGAAGAGTGCTGGCTTAGCCAATAAAATGTGTCAATCAGCCCACCCCTTCACATACAGCACTGATGACATGCTGGCATCTGAAACACAAGCTGAGCTCCCAGGATCTGTCACCACTTGTGAAACCAGGTGCACTAGTGAGTTATAGATTTGTATCTCTAAACCTTAGACAACACTTTTAAAGTGAATCTGTCATCAGGTTTTCAGTTATCACAAGAGGACTAATGAACCTGCTGCCATGTTGTCAAGCATATTTCTTAGATTGGTATGACCCCCCTAAACCACCACACACTGATTGGTAGCTCTTTACTATGCACAGCGTACACAGAAAGCTTCCAATCAGTGGTGTGGGTGGGGTTATACAGAGCTCAGTATTCAGAGAACTGCTAGATCTGAATTGGTTAAAACAGGGATTTTATCAAAACTACAGCAAACAGCTCAGTAAATGACAAATAACTGGAGTCAGGGTCTTTGCCCCAACATTATGCTGCTTTTAGATATCTGCAGTTTTAGAAGTCCTCTTTTGTTAATCTCTTACTGATAAAACTGTGAATTTAGCAAAACTGCACCATGCAGCTCAGTAAGTGGTACATCACTGGAATCAGGGTCTTTTGTCTCTATATTATGCTATATTATATTATATATTATATTATGCCGATCGCTGCACCATCGCTGTTTAGGTCGCTGGGGAGCTGTCACACAGACAGCTCTCTCCAGTGACCAACGATCAGGGGAACGACTTCGGTATCGTTGAAACTGTCTTCAACGATGCCGAAGTCCCCCTGCAGCACCCGGGTAACCAGGGTAAACATCGGTTACTAAGTGCAGGGCCGCGCTTAGTAACCTGATATTTACCCTGGTTACCATTGTAAAAGTAAAAAAAAAACCAGTACATACTCACCTTCTGATGTCTGTCACGTCCCCCGGCATCCACAGGGTTACGCGCTGCTGCTCAGAGCTTCCTGCACTGAATGTGTCAGCGCCGGCAGTAAAGCAGAGCACAGCGGTGACGTCAGGGATTAAAGTGCTGGGATTGGTGCTATATCTGGTCTCAACATTTGCAGCAGGAACCTGGATGTGTGTAACAACTGGTTCCTGCTGCGGATGGCACTTCACAATTCCTGAGCCAGTGCCAATCTTCAGACATATCTGAATATCCAACTGTAAGAAATCATCTGTAATCTGGATGCACTGCTGCATCCATTTGAGGGAAGGAGTTAATTAACAACAGAGTGTTACCCTTCCCCTTGACAGAGGGTTTTACCAACTCTAAGTAGCAATTTTTTGTGAAGTTTAAAGGAAATGATATATGGTTTTCTAAATATTTCAAAAAATATAAATCTGAAAATTGTGACGTGCCTTTGTATTCAGCACCCTGTGTTAGGAGTCGAGTTTCCTCTGCTGCACAGGGGGAATCTCGATCCGTCTCTGCTGCGGTCTCCCATTCTCCTTCGGCCGCAGTGGAGCCTGCTCAGCGGAGACATCGGTCCCAGCGTCTCACTGAGTCTGATTCAGTGCAAAGGGTTTTTGCTGCCTCTCCTGGCTCTGCTATTGTACCCTGCACTGATCTACGGCGAACAGGCTTTTCTGGGACTAAGTCCTGCTTTGCACACACTGAGCATGCCCAGGGTAAGATCTCTCAGTGGAGATCAAGGGTCACATGTTCAGGCACTGCAGCCAAGTCTATTGGTCTTTCTAGGAAGGTCCTGTAGGTACGCAGACTCAGTAGCAGTCTTTCATTGGTCCTCTTCTTTAAGGTCCTGTACGTACTGCAGCTATTTAAGGCTCGCATGGCCGCATGGCCATGCGCTAGTATCTTCTAAAGTTACATGCTTTGCGCCACTGTGGTCATATGCGTGAATGTGTTCAGGGACCCGGCTGAAATAAGCCCCTAGAATGCTGGCACCTCCGGCGAGGAGTGTTGTGTGTATGCATGACCACTGACTGCTCTCTTCTGGGTAGTTAGCCTGTGTCTCTGTGAGAGTTAAGAGGGCACAGAGCTTTGCTTTCTCGGCCGCTCTGTGAAACTAACAGAGCTGGTTAATACTGCCATATAGTGCCGCCATTTACTTAGCGGCAGGATATTTCCTGCACGGTGGATCCCGGGTTGCGAACACACCAATCACATCAATAAATATATTCGGTGCGTTCTGCAAACCCTAACACCCTGAATCAATACTTTGTAGGACAACCTTTCGCTGCAATTACTTCTGAGGTCTTTTTGGGAATATCTCGAAGAGTTTTGCACATGTAAAGGCCGGCATTTTTGACCATTCTTATTAGCAAGCTAGCTCTAGATCAGTGAGATTGGACAGAAACCATCTGTGAACAGCAATTTTCAAGTCTTGCCATAGATTCTCACTGAGCTTTAAGCCTCGATTTTGACTGGTCCATTCACACACATGAATATGCTTTGAGCTAAACCATTCTATTGTGGCACTAGCAGTTGGTCTCACAATGGGTCTGAGGATCTCATCTCGGTACATAAAGGCAGTCAGCTTACCTCTGGTAAGCACATGGAGGGCTGTAGGCCCTACAAAGAAATGCCACCCCACAACATTACTGACCCACTGCCAAACCAGTCATGCTGAAGGATGTTGCAGGCAGTAGATTGCTCTCCATGGCATTTACAGACTCTATCATGTCTGTCACATGTGCTCAGTGTAAACCTGCTTTCATCTGTGAAGAGCACAGGGTGCCAGTGGCGAATTTGCCAAACCTGGTGTTTTGTGGCAAATGCCATGTGTCCTGCACGGTGTTGTGCTGTGAGTACAACACCCATCTGTGGATGTCGAGCGCTCAGACCAACCACATGGAGTCGGTTTCTAACCATTTGTGCAGACACATGTGAATTTGTGGCCTGCTGGAGGTCATTTTGCAGGGCTCTGGCAGTGCTCCTCCTGTTCCTCCTTGCCCAAAGGCTGAGGTAGTTGTCCTGCCGCTGGGTTGTTGCCCTCCTACGGCCCTCTCCATGTCTCTTGGTGTACTGGCCTGTCTCCTGGTAGCTCCTCCAGCCTCTAAACACTATGTTGACAGACACAGCAAACCTTCTTGCCACAGCTTGCATTGATGTGCCATCCATCCTGGATGAGCTGCACTACCTGAGACACTTGTGTGGGTTGTAGAGTCCATCTCATGCTACCACATGTGTGAAAGCACAACCAACATTCAAAAGTGACCAAAATATCAGCCAGAAAGCATTGGTACTGAGATGTGGTCTGTGGTCCCCACCTGCAGAACCACTCTTTTATTGAGTGTGTCTTGATAATTGCCAATAATTTCTATTTGTTGTTTATTCCATTTGCACAACAACATGTGAAATTGATTGTCAGTGTTGCTTCCTAAGTGGACAGTTTGATTTCACAGAAGTTTGATTTACTTGGAGTTATATTCTGTTTTTTAAGTATCCCCTTTATTGTTTTGAGCAGTGTAGTTGTCCTGTGGACAAATTCTCCCACCTGGCCTATGGATCTCTGTAGCTCGTCCATAGTGACAAAGGGCTCTTGGTTGCTTCACTAGTTAGTGCTCCTTTGCTTGAGATGTCAGTTTAGGTGGACGGCCATGTCTTGGTAGGTTTTCAGTTGTGCCAAAATCCTTTCATTTTTTTGATTGAACAGTTCTCTATGAGATGTTCAGGGCGTGGGCTATTTTTATAATCTAACCCTGCTTTACTCTTCTCCACAACTATATTCCTGACCTGTCTGATGTGTTCCTTTGCTTTTGTCAAACAAACCTCTTAAGCCTTCACAGAACAACTGTAGTTTCACTGAGAATAAATTACATATGGGTGGATTTAATTGACTAATTATGTGACTTCAGAAGTCAATTGGTCACTCGCAATTTTATTTAGGGGTATCAGACTATAGGGGTCTGAATACAAGTGAACTTCACAAATTTCAGATTTGTATTTTTAAAATAATTAGTAATCCATCATTAATTTCCTTTGCACCTCACAAATGTTTGTTACTTTGTGTTGACATACCACATAAAATCCCAAGAAAACACTTTTAAGTCTGAGTGGGGAATGTGAAAAAATATGAAAATGTTCATAAGATATGCATAGTTTTTCCAGGCACTGTAACACAGGAACGGCTTGGGGAAATACAAGTATTGACTATAATAGCCAGGTCAGGAACACTGACAGATCTTATTTAATTCTATGACTATTTTGGAGATTTGCATCTGTGATCCATACACTGAAATGTAATCATTTTAATCAGCAAATAATTGTGAAGTAAATAAATAATATGGTGATGAAGTTAGAGTTCAACAAGTCGATCCACAGTAATCTGTGGTCAGTGGACAGCCCTTTAAACCTCCTCTTACATGCTGTGATCCCTAGTTCCCCTCCAATTGGTAGGCATGGTTTGACGTTATGTGTGCTTCATGTCACATCAATGATGTTGCACCTGACCTACAAATCAGAAGAGGAATTTCAGCAGATAGGAGATGGTTTGCAGGGCTTGGTCCGGTGGCAACAAATTATTGACACAACTGCTTGACCAGGTTCCTACAAATCGATTAGCTCATCTTTAGCTGTAGTTGACCTATATCAAAATTCAGTAGGTTCTGGAGATGAGTCTTGATATTGCAAAACATTGTGCAATATAAAGAATTCAATTTTGCTGCATTAATAAACTGTGCTACATTTATATCTTCCTTCCATTCTCTCATACCACAAAAAATGCTTTTTTGTATAAAGTTATTATTATTATTATTATTATTATTATTATTATTATCATTTGTGCATAGTCATAGGCATTTATATGTGAGGGAAATTTAAAGTACTGTTCATATATAGATTAAAACCTAGACAACAGAAAGAAACAATATGACAAATGATGGTCCTTTCTATCTATATCTGAAACATTTAGAACTAGCCAGCTATTTCACAGAAAGGCTAGCTATATATATCTAACTAGTACTAGGCCAACATGGTAAGGGCTGCTCATCCATTTACTCAGTTTGCTCATCACCTATTTACATTTCAAGCAGTCAGTGTGCTAACAGCTAAAGTTTATTTTAGCCGCTGGACTTTTTTAATCTCATTCTATGTTCCTTGCAAATCATTGTTACCTTGTTTCCTTTTTTCCAACAAGTCTTCCATTCCCCACATTACGTATTTTCATATTTGCCATTTCCAGATCAAATCCAGGGTAAAGTCCTATGTTTTGGGTCTCAGAAAACGGCCATGGATGATATTTGGAATTTGCTTGAGTACAGTCCTCTCCAGCATTTCTATAACTATAGTGATTTCCACCATCATGTACTGGAAAAGTGTGAAAAGATCAAAAATCCATCCTAGAGGCAGGGTCAAAAAAATTACAAGGGGACCACCAAAGCAGGCCTTTAATTAACTGAACCAGTTTTTTTGTGCCTCCAAGATGCCAAAAGACCTCAACTAAACTTGGTCTGCATTCATATATGTTAGTGATATTTCATTACAGAATTTTCTTGTCTGTAAAAGAGTACAAGAAAACAAAGGTATTCTTGTAGTAACATACTAAATGCCTTGTCAGCATGTGTTAGCTGTAGTGTTACATCCAGGAATTGTGTTAGAGTTAGAAGAATCTTGTCCGTTTACCCTACATGAGTGTTATGACCAGAAACAGTTCAGGATGCTGAAAGATAAGCACGTAACTATAGAAAAGGAAGTTTACTGTACGGTCAAGTGGCAGACATACAGGTAGGACAGTATGTATGTCACATGTTATCTTTGTACTCTTTTACAGACTCTTCTTCACAAGGGGCCTGTGGCTGCCTTTTTGATGCAAAGTAAAGATAACCCCATGAAAGCCTTAGGGGTGCTAGCTGGTGTCATGGCAGTTATGGTGGTCATTACAGTGTTAATATCTTCAGCCATGTTCTGGCGCAACAAAAAGTCTAATAAAGTTATGCCCATGAGGAGGGTAATTAGAAGGAGAAGACCAGACCATGCTACAAGAACAATTAGGACTGAATGGTTGAAGTTTAAGAAGTCCACGGGTTCTGCTGAGAAGTTCACTGTGCAAGATGTGGAAGCAGATATTGAAAATGAGAATGGAAACAACAACAGTCAGTTTACAAATTTTCCACCAAATGCTCCCTCTCCCCCTCCACCTCCTCACGTAGTACCAAAAGCCAGTAGGACAGAATGGAGACTACCTACTGTGTCAGGGTCCCTTACACCCAGGATTATTGATCAGCAGATGAAGGAGAGAAATCCGAGTGTTAGCACTGCCCTCGTGTCTGAACTGAAACTGATGCTGGAGAAGAAAAGTGCTGGAAACTCAAAATGTTTTCATTAGTTTATCCCACTATAGCCCAGAAATGTGAATGAAACCCAACATTAAGTTACACTATGGATCTATGTGCAGTGTATAATGTCTAAAAGCCATGCAGTAATCTGACATGACATGTGAAGATGTACAAAATGCAAATATTGAGGGGCATACATGCGCTTATATATGATTTCATGCACACTATACTAAAGATTTCCATACTTAACTTGTTCTGTTTTACCTGTCATGGTGAGATGTCCATTTAGTAGATTCCAAACTTCAAAGGGTTAGCAGGATTTTACACCCAAACTATTTATTAGTGAATGTCGCTCTTTCAATACCATTACATGGCCGGTCCTGCACCTCTATGACAGAGAAATTGATGTTTAAATTGATGAGCAAATGAGCCTAAAGACATATTGTAGATCTGAAGCTGTCACTACTGCTCTATTCCTACGCCTGCTTACTTAAAGGGAATCTGTCACCCCAAAAATTGCATATGAGCTAAGGCCACTGGCATCAGGGGCTTATCTGCAGCATTCTGTAATGCTGTAGATAAGCCCCCGATGTTACCTGAAAGGTAAGAAAAACAGGTTATATTATACTCACCTAGGGGTGGTCCCACTGCGGTCCGGTCCGATGGGCGTCGCGGTCCGGATCCAGCACCTCCTATATTCATATGATGAGGTCCTCTTCTTATCCTCCTGCCGCTGCTCCGGCGCAGGCGTACTTTGTCTGCCCTGTTGAGGAAAGGTCAGAGAGACCTGGCGCCTGCGCACTGCAGTACTTTGCTCTGCCCTCAACAGGGCAGACAAAGTATGCCCACGCTGGAGCCACGGCAGGAAGACAAGAAGAGGACGTCATCGTATAAAGATAGGAGGCACTGGACCCGGACTGCAACGCCCATCGGACCGGACCACAGCGGGACCACCCCTGGGTGAGTATAATATAACTTGTTTTTCTTACCTTTCAGATTACATCGGGGGTTTATGTACAGCATTACAGAATGCTGTAAATAAGCCCCTAATGCCGGTGTCCTTAGCTCATATACGATTTTTGGGGTGACAGATTCCCTTTAATTTTCCTCTATTTCTAATGTCTAGTTTTCTTTACAAATACCTATCTTTCTCATGTGTTTTTACATCACAAAGTTTTTCTTTTTACTTTGCACACTCCTCTGGTTCTCTGCCCTCTTTTTTTAAATTCAATCTCAACCCCTAAGTAGGTGTCACCCTAGCTTTCTTGCTGCCTATTTTGGACTTTAAATGTCTCAATGTATCTATAAGTGTCACTCGTTGTTTTTGTTACTTGATAAAGCTGCCGATACGGCACTGAAATGCATAGTGCAATAAAGAACCTTTCACAAATATCGCAACAAGATATTTTTTTCCTATTCCAGCAGTGCAGCCACTTTTAAAGCATCTTTTTATTACAGTTTGGTAAAATTATCTAATTGAATCCTTCCTCCAGCCACGTTGCAGCTGATAAGAAAAACCTCCATAGCAGTTGTGTCTCACCCAACTATTCAAGGTGAGCACAACTGATTATTATTTTACCCTCCTCCATTAGGGTTTCATCATATTTGTGTTCTTGGTTTTTCTACAGAATCTTTCTGCCTTCTCCTGCTTGACTGACAACCTCTCTGCTGCGCAAGTTCAAGCAATGGAGTCATCAGCCAAGTAGGAGGGGGCAACGCTGGTCAGGGAATAGAGCTGGAGTGACAGAGTGTTCAGATACAGAAATAGTTCTTCAGCCTCATTTCCACACCCATTCACATGCTGATTTCTCAGTAACAGACTGGTCATGTAAAGGTATTGCTGGACTTTTCTCTGAAAGAGCTACATGCGCATATATGTAATTTGGGTTGTGAAGAAAGGCAGCCAGATTCCCTTTAAGGCTCTGTGGACATGACCATGTTATGACAGTATGCATGAGTTATATATCTCTGGCCCAATAGAGGGATCAGATCTTGTCTTGTGAGATGAAGCTTTGGGAAGGACTTTCCTGGTCACTCTTGGCTCTAAATATTCAATTCATGCATTAATCTATGGTACGGCTAGGTCTTTGAGCCCTAAACAGCCTATATGACTAATGGTCAATTAATTTAATTTCATTTTGTCAGGCTTTTCACTGCTACATTGTCTTAGTTATTACATTTCTGGCAAAACACCTTCTACTCTCTTACGTCTGTGTTTATTAATTTAAGGTGTTTTGCCAGAAAGCCACATAAAGGTTTCGACACATGCTGTAAATTATGGGTTCTGTAAAATATGTTCAGAAATATAAATGAAGACTTTAAAGATACACATTTAATATAGAAGAATGTAAATAATGGGAAATATGGTTATACATTCAAATATTCAATAAGATAATATTATAGCTTTATACTATAACAATACTTTATGTGTTTTCATTTCTCTAAACTTTTTGCAAAAATAGTTAACGTTTGGTTTTACTGAATACAAAACATCTATCAAAGCAAACAAATGCATATATAATTAATTAATTTAAATTTAACAGCCACCTAAAACTTATTAAATAGCAAAAAAATACCCTTAATTTATCAGAATAACAGATAAAATACAGAATTTATTATTAATCCTCTAAAAACATGAAACAACCACAAACAGTTATACACAAACAACACTTGACCGTGCACTCTATGCCACCCTAACTCCAAATTGTCCTATACTGAATTCTACTGTCCCTAGGTTGACCCTACTGATAATTAGATGTCAACAAACATGTTGACATCTAATTATCAGTAGGGTCAACCTAGGGACAGCCGCCGCCGAGTGGGGGCGCCATATCCGCTGACAAGTAGGGTGCCAACCCCCACAGGCTAGGCAGGCTAACAAATAGTGGACAGCATCAGTTTTTGTCACATTTTGTTTTTTCACAAGCACTTTTTAGTTTTGCACCATTGTCTGTGTCCGTGTTCTAGCACCCTCCATTATTTTGCCTTATCAAACAAAGGTCTTGTTGTCCCAAATATTTTCCCGTCATGCATGACTGTAGGCTTGTCTGAAACACTACAATTAGTGCGCAAGCAAGGAGTCATAGGGCAAGCCGTCGAGGAGTGGGGGCGCCATTCTCGTATTATATGTTTAGAGTGCCAACCTCCGCTGACAGGTAGAATTCAGTATAGGACAATTTGGAGTTAGGGTGGCATAGAGTGCACGGTCAAGTGTTGTTTGTGTATAACTGTTTGTGGTTGTTTCATGTTTTTAGAGGATTAATAATAAATTCTGTATTTTATCTGTTATTCTGATAAATTAAGGGTATTTTTTTGCTATTCAATTAGAAGTTTGATTTACCTACAGCTGTTTATAGCTTATGTGTCAATTCTAAAACTTATTAAACCAACAGAAACAAAAGTGTAAATAAGATTTGTAAGCCCCATGTAAAATAACTGCTTCCATACGCTTAACAATTTCTTCTGTTATTGGTGTAAATAAAGTTGTTAAACTCTAGATAGAAATAGATGGGTGTCATAAAATCAGATTTTTTGAAAGGTTCTGCCTTTTGTGAATGCTTAAAGAGGTCTACAGGAAATATGCATTTTTTAAATTCAATAATTAAACAGATAGATACATTTGGAGCGGCACTAATGGCTCCCATCTCTACTCCCAAATCCCATTAATAATGCTTTTACTTCCAAGAGTTACATAACCTAAGTAAGGAGTAACTGGATGAAAAGACTACATGGCCACTGGACGTAGATTCACTGTCGCTAACCACATTGTTTACATGCTTCTCCTTGGGTTTTTTTAACAGAGAAAAATTGAAATCATTATTAAGTGTCTTTTTTTAGTGTTTATTATGTGCTCAGGATCCCAAATTCTAAGTCTCATGCACACTCTAGAGGAAAAATCAACATGGAATCTGCTCATAGACTGACGTGCTGTCCACATTCTACATGATCTCTCCAGCATGTCTTCAGCTAACATGACGAATCTGCATGTAACTCATCGACAAGTTTTTTCTGCTCTTGTTAATTCCTTGTAGACATCCCTTAATAGCCATGTTTTTTTTTCTATTGAGAAAGACTTTATAATTTAAATAAATTTACAAATATGCTAAGTTGACTCAATAAAAATGTTGAATATTGTTTCATTACTTGGAATGTATTGTTCATAATCTACAACTTGTATTATAATACACAAAACTGAGCTCAATTCTAGGACATTTCTTGATAATTTATTGTCTGTACTGAGCTTGTTTGCCTTCTAGGTGGTCTTTCCATTAGCCATTGTGCATTTTTTTGAATGTTCCAAATTTATCATAGCACAGAGTTTTAATTTTTGACCATGTTTATTGACTTTTGCTTTGTTACATTGACTTTTGCCACTTTAAGGTGTATTATGATGTGAGTGGAATATGGCATAACATTATGAGCACCAATCCAGACAACAAATGGAAAAAAGTCCTCCTGTACTGTAAAACTGCCTATAGGACTTGCTGGACAGCATAGTGCTCATTCCAGCAAATTAGTGCCCATACCCTAAGAATAATGGGGATCCCATCAGTCTGACAAGCAAATGATGGCTGATTCTAGCTATTAAATGTCAAAATAATGTTAAATCTACTTTACGTGTTTCTTTACAGCAGACACTAATGCATTTCTTCTGATTTATGCGGAAGCTTATAACATGTTGCATTTTTTCTAGAAATCTAAAAATATTTGAAAGCTATAGGTGTTCAATTTTGAGTTAATTTTGAACATCCAATTTAAAATAAATTGGAAAGAAAAAGGAAGAAGCAAACAGCCATGAGGTCCCATAAAACATAAATATTTATTAAACCTTGTTAAAAACACCAAGCAGAATACAGTGATGCAGTACGGGGGAATAGACATACATCCCTAGTGGCCATACAAAACGGGTCAGGACGCCAACCAAAAATCTGCACCAATGCAATGATGAAATGTATTATAGCAGATACCCAACATTAGACAAGAATATAATGGACCAGTGCCCTAATGTAGGAAACAATACGTATCATGATGACATGGTTTACATAACCAGGAGATGCACGGCAAACAGATCAGGGAGGCGACCAGACCCGACCCCGACGCGCGTTTCGGAGCGGGCAGCTCCTTCCTCAGGGGGTAGATGTAATGAATGTGGTGTGTATATTTATACACTACAAGAAACGGAAGTGCGCGACCCTCCGGAGCGCCACACCAGGACGCCAGGCAGCACACACGACATCCAACTTGGCCGCCGGCACCGGAAACACGTGGGGCCCTACGTGATCAAATGCAGGACGCCAAGAAGGAGCACGCGCACTGCCCAAACAGCCAGGCACGTGCGCACACACAATACAGAGCGCAGCACAACCATGTTGGAGAAGGGCGCAAGTATGGGCAAATGTGCAGCAATAGAACCAACATACAAACTAACAGCAATGAATACTACATGGGGGTACATGCGAAATGGTAACAAATAAACCACCATCACCAATGTATGTAACAATAATGATAACTGGAAAGGCTAAATAACAACATAATAACCTACAGATCACAGAAAAAGGTACATCTATTTACTAATGCATATATTCACCGCAGGCAAATAACACAAAGAAGCCCATATCAAATAGTAACCAATCATGTATAGTATATTATATTACCCCCATGTACCCAAACCCAACAACATATGACGAAAAGCAGAAACATATAAATAACAACAATACAAACACATATATAATCCATATAGACACAGAAGAAACTGTGTCAATAAATATAGCCAACAACAAAGTATATGATAGATAGTAGACTGTTACTGTTGACACGCTGAGGCACTTGTTAGAAAGATGAAGATTCATAATGCTTCTATTTTCATTCATAAATCCAAAGTATTTCCGGTGCCGGCGGCCATGTTGGATGTCGTGCGCGCTGCCTGGCATCCTGATGTGGCGCGCCGGAGGGTCGTGCACTTCCGTTTGTTGCAGTGTATAAATATACACACCGCATTCATGACATCTACCCCCCTGAGGAAGGAGCTGCCCGCTCCGAAACGCGCGTCGGGGTCGGGTCTGGTCGCCTCCCTGATCTGTTTGCCGTGCATCTCCTGGTTATGTAAACCATGTCATCATGATACGTATTGTTTCCTACATTAGGGCACTGGTCCATTATGTTCTTGTCTAATGCTTTGGGTATCTGCTATAATGCATTTCATCATTGCATTGGCGCAGATTTTGGGTTGGAGTCCTGACCCGTTTTGTATGGCCACTAGGGCCATCCCCCGTACGGCATCACTGTATCCTGCTTGGTGTTTTTAACAAGGTTTAATAAATATTTATGTTTTATGGGACCTTATGGCTGTTTGCTTCTTCCTTTTTCTTTCCAATTTATGTTTGGCAGCTGGCCCCTATATGTCCTTATAGCATATCTGCTACCTGCGAGTTATGGTACGATACATTGACAATCCGTATTTATTTAATATGCTGGCTTCGATATTGTACAATTTAAAATAAAGAATTGCTGCAGTAAAAGAAACACATTTCCAAACATGCAGCTTCATGCGTAGGCAAAACAGTACGATCTACAGCAGATCACAGTACTATCAAAATAGATTTGGTTTTCTAAAGCTTCACACCTTCTTATGAAATAGCTGTATGGATTTTAGAAAGTGCTGAGGATTTGATTTTAAGGCAAAAATTGTTTTCTATGTTTGATCATTGTCAGACAACATGAGACTGTTCTTCTGGAATTGAACATTTTCTTATAGTCTATGACTGAACAATCTGAGACAGGATTTTGGGGTTTTCGACGATGAGATTATAGTTTTGGAATGGTATAACAACACCTGAGATTACAAAATGCTTAAAAATGTAGCTTCAGCACTTCAATATTTTTTGTTCTTCAAAAAAATGCACTTCTCATTTACTAACCATACTTCTAGCTGTGACTTTAGCTGCATTTTTCCATCGGAAATTCTGGGAAATGCACACCAGAATAACGTTAAAAGATAGCCCAAAGTTTTAATCTGTCTATTTTTTCCTTGTAGATTAATGCATTTTTTAATTCAATAGCATAATTGGTTTGGATGTACTGTGAAATTTTGTTCCTATGTCTTATTTTTAACAATACAACTTAATAAACTTTCTGAAAACATTTTTAATGTGTCTCTTTATATTTTTCATCAACTTCATAATAGTGTTTGCCAAACTGAGAGGAAGACTTCAAAATTTACCTATCAACAGTGGGCATCGCCAGAATGATGATTTGTCTAAAGCCCATAAAATCAAAATTAATTTTTATTTAATATTTACACACACAGACAATGTTAAAGGAAACAAACAGAAAAATGAAATCAAGATTTACATAGAATGGAAAATACCCACCCTTTGAAGAAGCATTCCTTGCGAAACGCGCATGGGGTGTGTTGGGACTTCCTAATTGCCATTCTATGTAAATATTGATTTCACTTTTGCACTTGTTTTATATTGGAGACCTACTTAGATATAATATTATGGATTGCCTTACTTCCTATATTATTTACTTACTTGTACTTTTTTTATTACCCGAACTTACATATATGATAGCAAGATTCCTACTAGGGATTAACCTCTGTTTTGAAGATGCCCCCTTTTTCTATTTTTACCTATGGTGTCTCATTTCTTCTATGTTTTCAACATTGCTTATGTGTGTATACATTAAATAAAAATTCAATATGATTTTATTGAATTGCATTTTTCTATTTATTGGTGTTATTGCTTGCTAATGCATTTAAGCCTTAATGCAAGGGTTGTAAATGGAAGTGTTTATTTTAAATATAATGTAGTACAAATTCAAATTATTCTGAAGGGACAGATCTTTAATTTCTTCCAATGGGTCATAACTTTATATCAAAAGTTGGGTCCAAACTTATGTTGTGAGATGCCATAATCTTCAGTAGCCCCTCTTGCAGTGAAAGTGCAAAATTTCACTCTTTTTATTAAGTCAAAGCTGTTATGTGTGCTACTAGTACTACTAAACAGTAACTGCTGTGATAACAATATTATTCAATAACAGTTTAGTTAAGTACGTGGCAGTTCATGGTTAATGCAAAGAGCAAGTTTTCTCTAGATTTTGCGTGAGGTTGAGGGATCTCACTGTAATGCAGACTCCACCAGGGGTTGTTAGTGAGAGAAGAGAGGTCGCACCTGCCGCACAGCAGCACAGTGCAGGCTGCTCCGCACCACCAGGTGGCGATAGAGAGGTGTCCAAACGAGCCAAGTCAGTAATGGTCAGTAAGTAATGTTTAAAACTGAACTGATGGTCAAATACAAGCCGAGGGTCATAACCAGACTAGAGCAGAGGTACTAGAGACGTGAAACAGAGAACAAAATCTCTTAGTTAGGCCAGTAGGTCAGTGCTAGTCGAGCGTGTGCTAACAAACACAGGAGACAGAAGACGAAGACGTATGCCACTCGGAGGTCTAATTTAGAAAACCACTTGGCCCCAGACAGTTGGTTGTACAAATCAGGGATAAGCTGGGGAGGATAGGTGTTCCTCACAGTAATCTTATTTAGCTCTCGGAAATCGAGGCATGGGCGCAGACCACCATCTTTTTTTTAACAAAAAAGAAACCAGCCGCTACAGGGAACACAAAGGGGCGACTGTGCCTTTTATGAAGACTCTCGGAGATGTAGTCTTTCATGGCAGCTCTCTCAGGACAGATAGATTGTATAAACGGGCTTTGGGTAATTTAACATCAGAAAAGGGGGCGGTGTGGTGGTAAAGCCTCAGCCTCTTTTTCCGAGAAGAGTCCTTCAGGTACTCCAGAATACCCTCCAGACTGACGGATACATGGTGGGGAATACACACCAGAGTAACACTAAGTCAGGTACAGGGGACAGGTCAGACACAGGTACGTGAAGTCAGAGGCAAAAGGATCAGCAGCTCGAGCCAAAGCCCAAAACTATCACTGACACGAGCTGCCAGCAAGAGCACCAAGAAATAGCCACCCCTAAACCAAAGAGAGACAGAAATAGTTAACCCAACCATGACCAGGCTGTAGGAGAAGAAGCAGAAAGCAAACTCTGACCCAGATCATGACACTCACTCTGTATAATGGGTTCCACAACATGGAATTTCTAGCCCAATTTTTGCTAGAATGTCGAGCCCTATTGGTGGTCATTAAGTACCCTTCTAAGTGGTTTTGTTACTATTTAGAAAAATCACCATTCAGCCCCAGATTGGTGATAGGTGCTTTTGAAGGTTTAGGATGGCAAGTTATTGGACAATAGCAGAAGCAATGCTTGCCAATAAGTGAGGGAAAGGAAGACCTATAGGGCTGACAAGGAGGCATGGATCACAAGCTACAAAGCATAAAATTTGGATCAGTTCCTGGATGAGGGGATGAAGACAGCAAGTCCACACTTTTACTTTAGTCTTGAATGAAATTTCATAAATGCTCTAATCCTCATGTAATATAAAGCTTTAAATTGTAACAAAACTTTTCAAGATTTTTTCATGCAAAGTTACCCCTGTCAAGTACTGTTGATCAGTGGTAGTCTTAGCTCAGAGAATGATCAAACCAGAGGCAGAAGTGCTCAGCATATATTCTGTCTTTATGCTTTTTGATGTACAAACCAGAAACTTTCTTTTGAGCCTCTACACTGCTCTGCATGTGTTTGAGCAAACGCTGAGTTCTTCTGTTCCTTGGTTCAAGCAGTTGGTGCTGGTCTCGGGATCATGACCTTCACCAATCAAGTTTATTTGAAAGCAGCTACAGTACATCAAAACATTTTAAAGTTTCGTTAAACTTTAAATATTTTGATTCATGAATAACCTGATATACTAATTGATTTGTTCAACACTAGTGAATAAATGTAAATTTCTGAGGGAATGACAAACCGGTATTAATGTACACATCAAAGATCTGAAATTTTTTTTTCTTTGTATCACATAATTATAGTACTTTTGTTTTGAAATCCTTGTGTAAAGCATTTTCTTTAATTAAAAATGTTATGTTCTTCCAGGATGAACAGGAGTGATTAATGTGTTCAGATATTTTTTCTTTCTGGCACAGAGGGGTTTCTTTCACACCTGTTATAGCCTGTTTATATCTGTTTACTAGATTGAATGTGATCCGTCTTGATTCTATAGTCTGATCTCGAGGTCTCATTCTCAAATTACAAGGCTGCGTGATTATACTTGCATATTCCCTAGTGTACGTTTTTAGATTTTTTCTCCCCCTTTTCTATGCCAGTAGCTGCCCCCACATTGTCATACTCTTCAAGCTTCATATTGGGTATATTCAAGACCAATGATAGACTGGATGGGGTAAATGATGTTTCAGGCACCTGAAAATCACTGCAATCAAAATTTGCACCTTATTAATGCAAAGAAATAGAATTAGATTTCACAATCTTTTCTTATACCTGTTTTGTTTTTAGTTTTTTAGTGCCATGTTGCTGTCTATTCATTCAAATTTTCCAGGTATTTTCCTTTGCAGTATCTATGACATTTTCTGATGTCTAATGTGACAATCTACAGATGTTTTCGCGTTAAATTTCAACTTTGTTCAAAATATTGCTAGATTGGCATGAGCTGACTTGCTTTAAAAAAAAAAAGGCTGCTCCATTACTCTGGTGTTATGAGAAAAATAAATGCAAATTTGTAAAGCCACAAATACATGTATTTTTGTTTATCTTGATCCAAAAGAAGATGTAAGAAGGGACATATCTAGAATTTTTCATTAGAAAAATATGCCCATGAAATATTTCATATGAATTAAGTGTCAGTTCCCTGCATTACTAGTTTACATCTGTAATTTAGGATTAAAGGGCAACTCCAGAGGTAAAATTGCTTTTTTATTTAATTACAGTGGCATAAAGAAGTTTGGGTACCCTTGGTCAAAATTACTGTTACAGTGAGGAAAATAAGTATTTGATACACTGCCGATTTTGCAAGTTTTCCCACCTACAAAGAATGCAGTGGTCTGTAATTTTTATCATAGGTACATTTCAACTGTGAGAGACAGAATCTTAATAAAAATCCAGAAAATCACATTGTATGATTTTTACATAATTAATTTGCATTTTACTGTATTAAATAAGTATTTGCTACAATAGAAAAACAGAACTTAATATTTGGTAGAGAAATCTCTGTTTGCAATTACAGAGGTCAGGCATTTCCTCTAGTTAATGACCAAGTTTGCACACACTGCAGCAGGAATTTTGGCCCACTCCTTCATACAGATGCTCTCGAAATCTTTAAAGTTTCAAGCCTGTCGCAATGCAACATTGAATTTCAGCTCCCTCCAAGGATTATTTATTGGATTCAGGTCTGGAGACTGGTCACACCACTCCAAGACCTTGAATTGCTTCTCACGGAGCCACTTCTTAGTTGGCCTGACTGCATATTTTGGGTTATTATCATGCTAGAAGTCCCAGCCATGTACCATCTTCAATGCTTTTACTGAGGGAAGGAGGTTGTTGGTCAAAATCTCCCTTCAATACAGTGCAGTCACTTTGTCCCTTTTACAGAAAAGTGGAGCGCCCACTAGAACTGTGGGGTACTCGGGCCAGGTGTGTTGATATTTAAAGGGGTGGTCACAGTGGCAGTGACCCGGTCCGTGGCTCTGGGCATCCAGTGAAAGGGCGTGAATGAAAGTGAAGAGTAATGTCTATGAAGGATAATTTGTGATGCCACCTGTGGTATTCGGCCAGGGATGGCCGGTACTTCTTAAAGGGGTCCACTGGGGCTGATGGAGTTGCAGCAGAGTTGGTATAGCTTCCCACAGGTAGAGCTTAGTCCCCAGGGCTACCAATACAGTTGGTAAGAGGGATGATAGATGGTGGGGTACAGGACTGAGGGTGCAGGAAAAAATTGAAGGACGCAGGGATAGCAGTTTCCTTTACCTTTTACTGATGAAATGCAGGTACAGTCCAGGGTACAGGTAGCAGGTGGTTATGGGGTCCAGGCAGCCTGGAAACAGCTTGGGATCCACCTAGCCAGGTGGGTTCGGAGGCCTTCTTTCTGCACTGTATACTCTGACCCTTGCTGCCTTAAGCTCTGCACAAGTCCTCAGTGTCTGTACTCCCAACCTGTATGGCTGACAGCCTGAACCTTTCATTGGCACTGCCCCATGCTCCTGACTTGCTGTGGTACCTGCAGTTGTTAGATGGGACAGGAGACTTGCAATCTACTGCCCTCTGGTTTCATTGGCTGGTTATGCACCACCGCGGACTCCGGTGTCTGGTCTCTTGGCACTTTCTTCTTGGGTGAGCCCAGTCGCAGCTCTAGACCCCAGGCTCCTCTCCTTTGCCTCTTCTCCTCTCACTGTCCCTGCACACACTAACTAACAGACTGCCTAACCCCGCCCCAGGCCAGAATTTTATAGGGAAGCTCCCCTGAAACCAGGTTTAGAACTCCCCCTTCTGGTCTGGAGTCAGGACGGTGTTGCATGTCAGTATTACCTGATTAGGGGATCCCTCCTTGATTCCAGGCATGACATCACCCCCTCGTGAGGAAGGCAATGCTAATATGGCAACCAGACTCCTGGGGTGCCACAAAAGCACACCCAAAGTATGATGCTTCCTCCACCATGCTTCACAGATATGACAATGTTCTTGGGGTTGCACTCATCCTTCTTCTTCCTCCAAACATGGTGAGTGGAGTTGATACCAAAAGTTCTATTTTGCTCTCATCTGACCATATTGCCTTCTCCCATGCCTCCTTTGGATCATCGAGATGGTCATTGGTGAGCTTCAAATGGGCCTAGACATGTGCTGGCGTGAGATCGAGACCTTGCATGGAGCCCTAAACAGATAAAGATTGACAATCATCTTGTGTGTCTTCCGCTTTCTAAAAATTGTGCCAACAGTTGTTGCCCTCTCACCAAGCTGCTTGCCTATTGCCCTGTAGCCCATTTCAGCCTTGTGCAGGTCAACAATTTTGTCCCTGGTGTCCTTAGATAGCTCTTTGGTCTATGCCATGGTGGAGAGGTTGGATTGTGATTGACTAAGTGTGTGGACTGGTGTCTTTTATACAGGAAACAAGTTCAAACAGGTGCAGAGTGCAGAGTAGGAGCGCTTCTTAATAAAAACTAACAGGTCTGTGAGAGCCAGAATTATTTCTGGTTGGTAGGTGATCAAATACTTATTTCATGCAATAAAATGCAATTTAATTATTTAAAAATCATACAATAAGATTTTCTGTTTTTTATTTTTAGATTCTGTCTCTCACAGTTAAAGTATAACTTGCAAAATCGGCAGTGTATCAAACACTTATTATCACCACTGTATCATGATAAACACATAAGGAAATTGAAGATACCGTAAATCAAATGAACTCTAAAATGCCTAAAGCTAAAGATGACTTACTTTGTATTTTAAGCAAAAAAAAAAAATACTGTCATATTTTATATTTTAAAAAATTACAAAAGGAAAATTGGCTTTTCCAAAGGCTTGGCACACTTGGAGAATTGTGTGCTCAGTAGTGTTGAGCATTCCGATGCTGCAAGTATCGGGTATCGGCCGATACTTGCTGTATCGGAATTCCGATACCGGGATTCCGATACTCTTGTGGTATCGGGTATCGGGTATCGGAACAACATTTTATTTTAATTCTCTCTTTTACACATTTTAACATTGTTAAAATGTGTAAAAGAGAGAATTAAAATAAAAAATATCGCTATACTCACCTGTCCGACGCAGCCGGGACCTCAGCGCAGGAACCGGCAGCGTTGTTTGTTTAAAATTCCCGCTTTTACATGGTTACGCGAACTCCCGGCTTGTGATTGGTCAGGGCGCCCATGTTGCCGGGCCGCGGACCAATCACAGCAAGCCGTGACGAAAATACGTCACGGCTTGCTGTGATTGGTCCGCGTCCCGGCAACATGGCCGCCATTAACCAATCACAAGCCGTGACGTCACGGGAGGCTGGACTTGCGCGCTTTTGAAAAAGCGCGCGTGTCCAGCCTCCAGTGACGTCCCGGCTTATGATTGGTTGCGCCGCGATCAACCAATCACAAGCCGGGAGGCTGGACACGCGCGCAATTTTAAAATGCGCGCTTGTCCTGCCTCCCGTGATGTCACGGCTTGTGATTGGTTAATGGCGGCCATGTTGCCGGGCCGCGGACCAATCACAGCAAGCCGTGACGTATTTTCGTCACGGCTTGCTGTGATTGGTCCGCGTCCCGGCAACATGGCGCCGTGACCAATCATAAGCCGGGACGTCACTGGAGGCTGGACACGCGCGCTTTTTCAAAAGCGCGCAAGTCCAGCCTCCCGTGACGTCACGGCTTGTGATTGGTTAATGGCGGCCATGTTGCCGGGACGCGGACCAATCACAGCAAGCCGTGACGTATTTTCGTCACGGCTTGCTGTGATTGGTCCGCGGCCCGGCAACATGGGCGCCCTGACCAATCACAAGCCGGGAGTTCGCGTAACCATGTAAAAGCGGGAATTTTAAACAAACAACGCTGCCGGTTCCTGCGCTGAGGTCCCGGCTGCGTCGGAGAGGTAAAGTATAGCGATATTTTTTATTTTAATTCTTTCTTTTACACATTTATATGGTTCCCAGGGCCTGAAGGAGAGTTTCCTCTCCTTCAGACCCTGAGAACCATCAGGAATACCGTCCGATACTTGAGTCCCATTGACTTGTATTGGTATCGGGTATCGGTATCGGATTGGATCCGATACTTTGCCGGTATCGGCCGATACTTTCCGATACCGATACTTTCAAGTATCGGACGGTATCGCTCAACACTAGTGCTCAGATAACTTTGACCAAGGTTTCGGACCTTAATTAGCCTGTTAGGGTTATTGCTTGTTCACTATCATCATTAGGAAAGGCCAGGTGATGCAAATGTCCTAGTTCCTGGTTGTTATTTCATCTTTATTTTCAGTTTTCAGTTAATGAGATTCCCGTGCTCAGGGGCGGCCTGTGAGGGGGTCTTTGTGGTGCGCTGATTAGGTATTCATCTGTATGGTCTTATGACAGCCCACTGATCCCGCATTGTCTCTACCAAGATGGTGCCAGCAGCGCTTGCGCAGTAGCATCTAACGGATTGCCGTTAAATGCTACTGCACAGGTGCAGCCAGTGCCATTTTGAGAAAGATTTTTTTATCAGAATAAATGTATATGACTAAATAAAACAATTTAATGCATATTACAGATGCGATCATGCTGTAGCGCATTTACCGGCGCCTGCCTGCTGAATGTGATTTTTTTTCAATACATATAATAATCAGTATGTAAAATAGGGGGCACAAGCACCTCATTAACTGAAAACTGAAAATGAAGAATAAACAACAACCACAAGACGGATTTCATCAATCAAGGTATATTTTAATCAGTATAACGGCACCGACCTGACACTGCCTTTAGATTGGCAGCACAATCCTGCTGACTAGTGATGAGCGAGTATACTTGTTGCTCGTGTTTTCCCGAGCATGCTCGGGTGGTCTCCAAGTTTTTGTAAGTGCTCAGAGATTTAGTTTTCCTTGCCTCAGCTGCATGATTTTCAGCTGATAGACAGCTGGAATACATGTGGGGATTCCCTAGCAACCAGGCAACCCCCACATGTACTCAGGCTGGCTAGCAGCCGTAAAGCATTCAGCTGCGTCAACAAAAACTATATCTCCGAGCAGTTACAAATACTCGGAGACCATCCGAGCGTGCTCGGGAAAACCCAAGCAATGAGTACACTCACTCATCACTACTGCTGACAGGTTCTCTTTAAATTTAGACTTAACCAGACATAACACATTTTGTAATTCGTTGTGAGATCCACAACAATTGAGTTTAAGGTTTTAAATCCCCCATTGCACCTAATGGGAATCTTTATTTCTAGGGTGGACATATCATTGGTGCAGCCTGTGCAACTACACGGGCCCAGGAGGTAGGGGTGTGGCATTTCCACCACCAAAACTGGTAGAATTGTGCATTACTATAAGCTATTGGACTGGAAAGGGCACTATGTACTGTTCTTGAGCAGAGGCCCCTTTCTTTCTGTTGTCTTCAAGCATTGCCTATCTATACAAATTTGAATTGGCTCTATTTACTGAGAGTAAGCTTGAAAGACTCAGAAGATTTTAGCGTAAATCTGACATCTCTTTCTAACTCTATCAAGAAGGATTGTGCGTGGTTGTCCAACCAAGGATAGAGAGTAAGCAATCATAAAAGATGCAAGAAAAATGTAAACCTTACATTTGAATTTTGCATTATTGTTATATATTTTATACATATGAAAGTTGTGTTATTTCTGTATTTACTATACATATAATTATGATGTTCCAAGAACATTTTAATAAAATGGTGTGAGCCCATCTGCAAACAACAAGGCTTCCATCTGGTTTCTACTCTAATTAAAAGCAGTCAGCAGATCCATATGTAAGGGGGTGTGCACGCGGCTGGTTTGAGCCCTGCATTCCTGTGCATGCCTACTTAATGAAACTGGATATGTTTTGTGTTTGCTCTGTGCCCTGTGTAGTTTATGATAGTTGACACTGTTTAATATGATAATGGCTGACACTGTTCTGATATCTGTGTGTTAGGGACGGGAATAGGGACAGTCAGTGGCAGTGGTAAGTCAGCATTGGTGAGGGTTATGGCAGTGTAGTTGTGGGTTAGGCCTCTTCACACTTCTGTCTTTGACCTCCTGTCAAAATTCGTAGATTTTTGAAAAAACAGGTTCCAGCAAATTTTTCTGCTGGATCCTGTTTTTTCCCATAGACTTGTATTAGCGACGGATTGTGACGGATGGTCACCCGTTTCATCCGTCATGCACTGGATCCGTTGGAAAATTGCTGTCCGTCGGGAAGAGAAAATGTTTTTTCTGTACGTCGGAAAATCGCTCAGCGACGGCTCCTGCGCTGCCTGTCGTTGGCTATAATGGAAGCCTATGGACGCAGGATCCATCGCTGACTGTCAAAAGCAGGAATCCAGCGACGGGTTCCATCTTTTGAAACTGAGCATGCATGGAAGAATTTCCAGTCAGGGAAATTCTTTCTCGCTCGATCTCTCTCTCTTTTTACTATTGATGCTGCCTATGCAGCATCAATAGTAACAAGATATAATGTTAAAAAGAAAAAAATCGTAGTTTTCTTACCTTCCGGCATCCCATGCAGCCTTCCTGATGCTCCCGGCAGCTAGCGTTCCCAGTGATGCATTGCGAAATGACCCGATGACGTCACAGTCTCACGAGACCGTGACATCATCAGAGGTCATTGCACGCAAGGCATTACTGGGAACGCCAGCTGCTGGGAGCATCATGAGCATCGGTAATGCTGCGCGGGATGCCGGAAGGAAAGAATATTGCAATGTTTTATTTTTTTATTATTTTTAACCTGGGTTGTGTTGTGCGCATACACAACAGGTGCAATAGCCTCGACGGGTCCATCAGA
The DNA here is from genome assembly GCF_051348905.1 of Ranitomeya variabilis. Taxonomy (NCBI): domain Eukaryota; kingdom Metazoa; phylum Chordata; class Amphibia; order Anura; family Dendrobatidae; genus Ranitomeya; species Ranitomeya variabilis. The sequence goes on along the minus strand of NC_135235.1, from coordinate 156,698,000 downwards.
AAAACGGGCCCAGTACACCCATTTTTTACAATCTACACAGGATCCGTCATTTCAACATTTTGACGGATCTTGTGCAGATTGTAAAAACGGAAGTGTGAAAGATGCCTTAGTGTTAAGGGGGGCACTGTAGAGTAGGGGATTAGATTGTGTTGAGAACTGGTTTCAGTCAGAGCAGTGACAGTTGAGAAGGGGAGCGGAGCCAGAGTAGTGGCAGCGAGAGTGCCTTTCTGAGGTAATTTCCAGGTAGTGGGTGGAGCTAAAGCAGAGTGAGAGGAATTGTTCTAAAAGGAGTGGTAGCAGTTGTGTGATGAGTTACAGTTAAAAGAGACAGAAGAAGCACTGATGGAAGCAGGTCTGGAGATGTTAGATCTTAGAGAACGTGAAAAGCGAGGCAGTCTGGAAGGGTCGGTGGCTTGTCTATGGGTTACCTCCCGTGACGTCCGGGACTTATGGTACGAACAGGAATTGCAGAGGCAACCTGATTTTTCGCCCAGGATGGGGAAAGTGGATGGGGAGCACCTAGTATCAGAAAGCTGGAATTCCCAGGGGACTGCGGGTCTGGAAGCCACGGTGCTAGAATATAAGCTGAAGGAAAAGGCAAGAGAAAGTGCAGGAGGAAAAGTTCTTATGTCTTTTGAAGATTGTTGGATTAAGTCTTTTATGACTATGCATGAATTGAGTTTTACTGAGTCAGTTTTACTGAAAATGTATCTGGACTTTGATAACATTTGTGTGTGTCTGCGACGGATTGGAGCCCTGTATGCTGTGAAGGATTCTGACTCACAGGTGGGTGAACTACCTGACACACACAGCACACCACAAAATGGACATGATATTTCTGTAGTGGAGCGTCGGGGTGTGATGAGGATGCAGCAGCAATCCCTCGGTATGGCTACCGCCCTGGCTCCCGTTACACATACAAAGTAGTGTTGAGCGATACCGTCCGATACTTGAAAGTATCGGTATCGGATAGTATCGGCCGATACCCGAAAAGTATCGGATATCACCGATACCGATACTCAATACCAATACAAGTCAATGGGACACCAAGTATCGGAAGGTATCCTGATGGTTCCCAGGGTCTGAAGGAGAGGAAACTCTCCTTCAGGCCCTGGGATCCATATTAATGTGTAAAATAAAGAATTAAAATAAAAAATATTGATATACTCACCTCTCCGGAGGCCCCTGCACCTCACCGCTGTTAACCGGCAGCCTTCTTTGCTTAAAATGAGCGCGTTTAGGGCCTTCCATGACGTCACGGCTTCTGATTGGTCGCGTGCCGCTCATGTGACCGCCACGCGACCAATCACAAGCCGTGACGTCATTCTCAGGTCCTAAATTCCTAGAATTAGGAATTTAAGACCTGAGAGTGACGTCACGGCTTGTGATTGGTCGCGTGGCGGTCACATGAGCGGCACGCGACCAATCAGAAGCCGTGACGTCATGGAAGGTGCTGAACGCGCTCATTTTAAGCAAAGCAGGCTGCCGGTTACTACCAGGGCGCGTCAGAGGGTGAGTATATCCCTATTTTTTATTTTAATTCTTTATTTTTTACATGGATATGGATCCCAGGGCCTGAAGGAGAGTTTCCTCTCCTTCAGACCCTGAGAACCATACACTGGGAACTTCCGATTCCGATTCCCGATACCACAAAAGTATCGGATCTCGGTATCGGAATTCCGATACCGCAAGTATCGGCCGATACCCGATACTTGTGGTATCAGAATGCTCAACACTAATACAAAGTGATATAGACATGCAGATGTGTGCGTCTGGGGCTGCACTGCAAAAGCAAACAATCACAAAAGAAGCAAAAGCACTACATTTCATTACAGACAATAGTGGAGGTACTTTTTTACACCGTGTTCACACATCGCAGGAGTGTAGTGTCTTTTGCTGTGATATTTTAAAATAATGGCAAAACCGCAATGGCTAAGCCAAGATTTTTAAAATTTGTGTGGAAAAAAAGCCCACACCATGGTCAGAGTGTAAACATGGCATTTGTCATGTATGGTTGCTAGTATAACAACAGGTTCAGGTTATTAATAATACATCACATGCCTACAAGGAAAATAATGAATTCTTAAATATGCAGACAATTTTCATACCTTTTTACTTTCAAATGCCTGAAACTACATTGAAAAATACAGTATTTAACTACTGTAAGTAAAGATATTACTAAAGTACTTCAAGGGAACCTAACACCAGGAAAAATACTGTTAACCTGCAGATATCGAGTTAATGATCTTTATTGTCCCCGCAAGCATTTGGTATTCAGTCATTTGGACAGGGCACCGCCTGTTCAGCCACGTTCCGAGTATACAGAAAGACCGCTGTAACCTGCCCGGCCCTGACTGACACCAGCACCGGCACCTCCCCCATAACTGAATACTGAATGCCGGAGGGGAGAATAAAGATCCTTTCTCTCCATTGTATTCGGCAGGCACCAGACAGCATTATAACCCTGTTAACCTGCAGATTAACCACATATCTACAGGTTAGCAGCGTTATTTCTGGTGACAGGTTCCCTTTAGGGCAACTAGACCTCCCTCCCCATCAAACAAGCAAGATTAGTCTGTGGGTTGCAAAATTAAGACAATCAAAACTTAGAAAACATTTTCAGATTGTAATGCAAACATTGTGTCTGCTTGTTTTTCATCCTAAAGCTGGCTGATTCATTTTCCTATTTTCTTCTTTTCCTTGTTATCTAAATGTATATGGTCTTATGAATGCATCGATCTAGACTTTTTTCTTATTTCACCATCGGAGTAGTATCACTAATAGGGATGATCGAATAGCTTCGGATAAGAGCTTATGTGAATAGCTATAGCGCTTACCGTATAGTTGCATTGGTAACCTAGATATCTGGGGCGCTCCCAATAATTAGCTGTTCATCTCCGCAGCTGCATGTGTCGTGGATATGTCACAGTCACAACACATGCATGGAGAACCCAACAAACAGGCTCTCCATGCATATGTTGTGACTGTGAAACTGCCACGACACGTGCAGCTGCAGCACCGAACAGCTGTTTATCAGGAGTGCTCCAGATATCTGTGTTACCAATGCAGCTATTCGGGATGCTCTATAGCTATTCGGATAAAGAGTTATCCAAAGCTATTTGATCTACCCTAATGACTAATATAAGTTCCATGTCACTAATAATACATACTCACCAGCTGCTGTATTCTTCTACAGTCAATAGTAAGTAAAAAAAAATGTTGGAGGGGTGCTTTAAGCAAGTATATATTTTGCATAGATTCTATAGACTGACATGTTAGAGAGAAAACTTCTTTATAGGTTAGAAATAGAACTTCTTGTGATGACTTCTGTATAGGTGACTGATGAATGAAAATGCATAGCAGTGACCTTAACTAGAAGGCGAAATAGAGAATAAGAAGGAAATTGCAAGAAGAGAAAAATAGTCTTAAAATAGATGCCGAACCTTGCAATTGTGTTGTGCAATTACAAATCACCCTACCATTTGAGCACTTAGATGCCGCATTCACAATTGACAACAATTTGACTATATGCTAAAACTGATTTCAAAAGTTACAGATGGGTGTCAGCTGCATAATACAGTCAGTACCTGTTATGTAACGAGCAGGCTCAGGCCCTGATCCTGCTCTATGCACAAGTATCTAACATGTGACATATATGTACGTCATATGTCAGGTGTAGATTAATGCTTACAGCTGTATCAGGTCTGAGCAATGGCAGCAATATTTAGTTAAAATTTACTATAGTCATTAAAAGGAATCTATAACATTTCATCTCATGTCTGAGGCCATCTTTACATCGGGAACACACTGTAATTGTATTATGTAAATGATTTTATATTTTTATTTGACTCGTTGGATTGAAACACACAACCACTGCTATATTGTTGGGCACATTTTGCAAAACGAAAACTTATGATCCAGTAAGTAAATGTAGTTTCACTGTTCAGATAGCTACAAATGGAAAGTGGGAAATACTGATAATTTGGAAGTCAGTTCTGGTGTGCAAACCTGATACAAAGTTTTCCTTCATTATAATTGATCTATTACAAATATCAGCGTTTCAGTAGCGCATCTCTCACTCCAATGTCCAGGCATTTGCCCAATTAAAATGTTTATTTGCGCTTCCTCCACAAAGTCTATTAATTGGGCAAGAAGAAACACTGTTTTAGTACAGTTCTGCTGGGTTTTTGCTCTCTGTTTTAGGCTTATTAAGCTTTTCTTCTGAACATCTTCGCCTCCGGTTTTCTTCAGTGCCTTCTCTCTGGCACAACCCTTCTTCACTGCTGGCCTGCAAGCTGTCAAAAGTGCTCTCTTTGGTGTTATTCTTCTTTAAATTTTTCTGGACTTTATGCCTTTTCCGGCAAATACCTAAGCATTTCTCAATACAGTTAAGTCTGGTCTCTGTGGTGCATGCGTACATACCAGCGGGAACTGCTAATACCATAGCACATACAATAACAATTATATGGATAAGTTTTTCCCTCTGTTCTAGTTCACTGATGTCACTGCCTGTCATGAACACAATGCATTGTCCTTTCCTAGGTCTTTGACTTTTTAATGTAATACAAACTTCATATTTAGTTGTTGGAAGCAAATCATTTACAGAATATGTATAAATTCCAGGACCAATATTTATGACATCTTTTTCCTTGTCATCATATTTTCCAAAATAAATGGTATACCATGTTTCACTGGGATTCTCTGTCACGGCGAACCATTCTAAAGATATTCCGTAAACTGTCTGTTTGGCGATTCTCACATCAATGTACACATTCTCATCGGAAGGCAATGATGGACTAAAAGCGTATGATGGAAACATTGAGGGATCTCCTGGCCTTGGAGACTGGACATGTACAATAACTGAAGAAGTAGAGTTGCCAAGGAAATTTTTGGCTACACAGTTATAGACTCCAGCATCTGCAAGGTGCACTACTGGGATCATCAACTCCGATTTTATAGTTTCTTCATCTATTGCAGTGGTGGACACTGTGGAAATAATAAAAAATATTAAATATACCGGTAAATGTTAAAAATGTTTGCCAATTGTTAATAGACTGCATTATATAAAACCCTTCACATTCTATTAAAGGAGACAGCACAGCTGCAATAAAATGTGCAAAATGTATTACTTAAAGGAGCTTTCTACTACTCAGACAATCCCATTCTTAATAACTATGCTCAACCATAACAGCTATACATATATATACATAAACTAGAAAAAGAACACTGGATTTGAGTTTATGTTCCGCTGCTGTCAGCCGTTGTGTGCAGAAGTTTGGCCCAATCCAGCCCCTGTTCATTTTGATAAGAGTCAGCCTGCCAACATTTTCAGTTGGCAGTCAAATGTGCCTGTCGTTTATAATACCCCAGTGGCACTAAAAACCTGCTTTGACAAAACACTAGCAGCAGGGCAGGCCAGGACCTCCAAGACATAGAGACATAGAGAGACAGTACATGCCACATATGTCTAGCTTGGATATTCAACAGTTGTAAGCCACAGAGCAATCATGGAGGACACTGATAAGGTCGTCAAGGTACTCATTCAGGATCTTCCAAAACTTTTCCCTCCTTGTCAAAGTACCCCAGCCCTGAGGTCTGTCCCAGACCTTTGAGAGTGTTCGTCTGCCTCTGCTGCATCTGGTCAGGGTGTGCCTCTCTCATATCCACTCCTTGGTTGTCCAAGGAACATAAACTCAGCAATGTGTGCCAGACTGACAACAGCCAAGACTTCCCTGTCCACACAAAGAGGATGATTGTCCACGTTCTCATCCTCATTGTCTTCCTCATATTCATGCCATCCATGCTGAATATATGGGGTAAAGGTGGTGTGGGTAGTACCATCTGTTCCTCCTCCTCCTCCTCCTCATTATCACCCAAACCACGTTGAGAAGATGAGATGAGACTGGGCTGTGTGGCATCACCCAGTATAGTTTCCTGCACCATTTCAACTTGCTCCACTTGCAAAGCCTCCTCTTTAATTTACAAAGCCTTGCCCACATATGTAACATTAGGTTCCAATGTGTGGCAACTTCGCATACCAGTCAGTGAGCTGAAAAACACTGTAGCAGCACTGACAAGGAGGCAGCAGCTGCAGCTGACTTGCTGAAATGGGCACACATGCTGCACACTTTCAGAAGTAGCTCAGACATAATTGGGTAGGTTTTCAGAAACTGATGAACCACTAAGTTGAGCACATTGGCCAGACATAGTACATGTGGGAGGTTGCCAAGCTTTAAAGCCACCACCAGGTTACGGCCATTGTCACAAACTACCATGCCTGGCTGTAGGTTCAGGGACAAGAACCACAGTTCATTCTGGTCCTTTCAACTATGCAGCAGCATGCAGTTTGTCTACAAAGCAGATTAGGTTTAGCAGAGCCTGCAGCTTGACCAAGGCAGTGCTGCAGTGCTTCCAGCTCACGACTGATGTTGATGTTCCAGAGATGGAGTCTAAGGATGAAGTGCAGGTAACCCTGATTAAACCATGGCCTGCAAAGCTCGGTATCAGTAGCACATGATTCGTCCCAGGATCTGAGTGTGCCCAGGCTTCCACAATATTCACCCAGTGTGCCGTCAGGCATTGTAGTGTCCTTGGCCACAAGCACTTGTCCAGGTATCCATGGTTAAGTGGACCTTCCCATTAACAGCATTGGTAAGGGCACAGCTGATGTTATGGGACACGTGCTTGTGTAAGACAGCGATGGTACACCAGGAGAAATAGTGGTGGCTGGGGACCGACTACTGAGAACTGGCCACTGCCATGAGGTTGCGGAAAGCTTCAGTCTCCATAAGCCTAAACGGCAACATTTCTAGGGTAAGTAGTCTGGAAATGTGGTGGTTTAATATTGTAGGCCGTGGATGGGTGGCTGCATATTTACGCTTGCGTTCCAAAGACTGGGGTAGGGACAACTGAACGCTGCACTGGGACAAGGACATGGACGTGGTTGCTGACAGTGGTTGCAAGTGTGCAATAACAGGGTGGGAGGCATCTTCGCCTGCATCATGGACAGGGGATTAGCATACATGTAGAACAGGGAAATAGGCAGTGGCATCACCCTTGGACAATGTTTCTGGATCCTTGCGTTCAGCCCAACTACTTGGGTGCTTTGCTGTTATGTGCATGAGCATGCTGGTGGCGGTTAAGCATGTAGTTGTGCTGCCACTGATGCTGGCATGGCAGATGTTGCAAATTACCTTTTTTTGGACTAACTGGACTGTCTTTAAAAATGTGTCAGACTCGGAAACACCTAACCCTTTGCTTGGCAACTTCACCCATGTTGGTGCTCTGGGGAACAGTTTCCCACCTTGTGTCTCTGGCCACCCAACTGCACTGTCTCTTCCTGCCTGTTGTGGTTCACTGTATCCCTCCCCCTGTGCACTTCTGTCCTTGCTCTGCATGTCACTTTCCCAGGTTGGATCAATGACTTCATTGTCCACCACCTCTTTTTCCACTTCCTCACACTGATCCTCCTCCTGACTTGCTGATGTAACAACACCACTTGTTGGCAATTGTGTCTCATCATCGTAGAGTATCAATATAGCAATGCTATTTCTAACCAAACAAGCTTTTTGTGTGTTTCGAGGCAATGCTGTATACAAGGATAGTGCTGAAACAAATTGCATTATTACAATGGCAGGGAAATTGGCCAACTTGAGATGGATCTTTAAGACTGCACAAAATAGCAATGCTATTTCTAACAATCAATTTTTTGTGTGTTATGAAGCACTATGTCATTAAAAATTTCACTTATTAAAAAAATTGCAGTATTACTATTGCAGGAAAAGTGCGTACCTCAGATGGACGGGTTACGAGCAATATAGCGATGTTATTGAGATCTTACCATGTCTGGCAGTATGCTTTTGATGCACAACTCTCACAGTAAAAATGGTGTATAATATTTCCCTTCTCAGAACAGTTTGCAGGATTAAGTGAAGAAACAATATTATTAGCCCTGAGAAGGGGCTTTGGTATGTGTTGCAGGCTGCAGCATAAAGGACGTGCAATTCACCCTATCCTGTCCTACATGATCCCATCAGCACAATCTCTCCCTAAGTGCTGGTAACAGCAGTATGAATATTGATTATGATTAGCCCTAAGAAGGGCTGTTTTGTACTTGAAAGAAATGTAAATATGGTTGAATCCCGGGTTAACATGCAGCTACAATTCTGTCCCTCTTTCACCAGCATCTCTCCCTGCTCTGCATGTTTCCGGGGTACAGAGTGACGAGCATAGCATCATGGGTCTTATATAGACATGATGACGCTAGGCGGCCAGCCATTCACAGTAATGCCACCACCAAGATGGCTACAGCATTAGAGTGACTGTCAGGCAATCCCCATATATTTATTGGCTGTCAACTTAGGGTACCGTCTCACTATACGATTTACCAACGATCACGACCTGCGATACGACCTGGCCGTGATCGTTGGTAAGTCATTGTGTGGTCGCTGGGGAGCTGTCACACAGACCGCTCTCCAGCGACCAACGATGCCGAGGTTCGCTGGTAACCAGGGTAAACATCGGGTTACTAAGCGCAGGGCCGCGCTTAGTAACCCGATGTTTACCGTGGTTACCAGCGTAAAAGTAAAAAAAAACAAACCGTACATACTCACCATCTGATGTCCTTCAGGTCCCTTGCCGTCTGCTTCCCGCTCTGACTGAGTGCCGCCGTACAGTGAGAGCAGAGTGCAGCGGTGACATCACCGCTGTGATCTGCTCTCACTTTCCGGCGAGCAGTCAGTCAGAGCGGGAAGCAGACGGCAAGGGACCTGAAGGACATCAGATGGTGAGTATGTACGGGTTTTTTTTTTTTACTTTTATGCTGGTAACCACGGTAAACATCGGGTTACTAAGCGCGGCCCTGCGCTTAGTAACCCGATGTTTACCCTGGTTACCAGCGAACACATCGCTGGATCGCTGTCACACACAACGATCCAGCGATGACAGCGGGAGATCCAGCGACGAAAGAAAGTTTCAAACGATCTGCTACGACGTACGATTCTCAGCAGGGTCCCTGATCGCTGCTGCGTGTCAGACACTGCGAGATCGTAACTATATCGCTAGAACGTCACGAATCGTGCCGTCGTAGTGATGAAAATGCCACTGTGTGACGGTACCCTTAGAGAAGCTGGACATAGAACACAGATAACACAGATAAGAAGGACGCTATGACTATGTTCAGTTTTACTATGTTCTGTATCCAGCTTCTCTAAGTTTACATTTTGAATGAGTAATAACTTACCAGGTTTTCTGATGAGCCAATTTGGTGAAAAGCGTTAAGTGATATATAGCACTCCAAAAAAGTGTTGAAAAATTTGCTTGCATTCAATTAGTCATCTATAGAGTATTAGATGCTTTCTGTTATATTTCGGTGGTATATAACAATTAGTGTTGAGCATTCCGATACTGCAAATATCGGGTATCGGCTGATATTCGCTGTATCGGAATTCCGATACCGAGTTCCGATATTTTTGTGATATCGGAAATCGGAATCGGAAGTTCCCAGTGTGTGGTTCCCAGGGTCTGGAGGAGAGGAGACTCTCCTTCAGGCCCTGGGATCCATATTCATGTAAAAAATAAAGAATAAAAAAAAAAAATATGGCTATACTCACCCCTCCGGCGGACCCTGGACCTTAGCGGTGTAATCGGCAGTCTCTGTTCCTAAGAATGCAGTGAGTGTAGGACCTGCGATAACGTCGCGGCTTGTGATTGGTCGCGTGAGCGGTCACATGAGCGGTCACGCGACCAATCACAAGCCGCGACATCATCGAAGGTCCTTCACTCTGCATTCTTAGGAACGGAGGCAGACGCTTGCAGCGGTGACAGCCAGAGGCCGTCCGAGGGTGAGTATATCCATATTTTTTATTTTTATTCTTTATTTTTTACATGAATATGGATCCCAGGGCCTGACGGAGAGTTTCCTCTCCTTCAGACCCTGGGAACCATCCAGGATACCTTCCGATATTTGTGTCCCATTGACTTGTATTGGTATCGGGTATCGATATTTTTTGGATATCGGCTGATCCAATCCGATACCGATACTTTTGAATATCGGAAGGTATCGCTCAACACTAATAACAATCCAAAAAAGCATTGAAAAAATTTTCTGGATACAATTAGTCATCCATACGGTATTCGGTGCATTCTGTTAAATTTCAATGGTATATAACACTCCAAAAAAGCATTTAAAAATTTGTCTGTTTTCAATTACTCATCCATACAGTACTACTTTCTTTGTGTTAAATTTCAGCGGTATATAATGCTAAAAAAAAAAGTACTAATATTATTAATGTATTTAATGAGTCATCCATGCAATGTAACGTGGTTCTTGTTACATTACGGTGGTATATAAAGCTAAAAAAAACCTTCAAAAACTTTTTATGGATTCAATTATACAAACATACAGTTTTACATGCTTTGTGTAAAATTACAGTGGGTTCAAATTTTTAAAAACCGCTTGGCCTGGTAGAGTTCACAAAATATCTTTGTTGAAAAATTGTCTATTGTCATATATACTTTCATCCTTTCATTGGTTTTAAATAAGAACCAAAATTTACATTCTACATGTGTACAAATTTAGTTATTCAAAAATTGACTGTATTCATATACATTGTAGAACTTGGTTTGTGTGCAATTTCATTGATTTGAAATAAAAAACAAAATTGACCTGCTACAGGAGTATAAATTTGGTCCCTTGGTACTCGATCTCCAGCCACCTCTATTTCTCCCAGTGTGGCATTCCCAACTTGTACCAGCATGTGTCCGGGAACATCAAGAGTGTCTTTACCAACATGGTTACTGTGACTGTCCACTTAACAACCAACACGTGGACTAGCGCTTGTAGCTAGGGACACTGCATTTCACTGACAGCACACTGGGTGATTATTGTGGAGGCCTGGCAAGGCACATATGCTGCCAACGCTGAGGAGTGGTGGTCTTATTTCTATTAGAGTGTCCTTCTCCTCCTACACCAGTTACTGCACACCCTACTGCTCTTCCTCATCCTTCATCTCAGACATGCTATCGTAGAGCACACATCAGCTGAAAGCTCTGCAGCACTTCCTTAGCAAAGCGGCAACAGGCTCTGCTGAAGCTAATTCATCTAGAAGACAAACTGTACACTATGGTACCATTATTAGTTGGCTCTGAAGCTTGGCAGGCTCACACACATACCATGCTTGGCCCACATGGTCAACGTGGTAGTTTTGCGGTTTATGAAAACCTACCCATATTTGCCAGAGATTCTGATCAAGGTCAGTGCTCATTTCTGCAAGTCAGCTACAACTGCTCTGGCACTGCTGCAGCAGCGCATGCAAGTGCCAGATCACCAACTGGTGTGCGATGTTACCACAACTGGAACTCCACACTGCACATGCTAGCAATGCTTTGTGAACAGCAGAGGCCAGTTGTATAAAACCAGCTCCAATGTCAATGCCTTATTTTTGACAAGGATGGAAAAGTTTTTAAAGATAGTCAAGTAATACCTGCCAAACTAGCACAGTCCCTAATTCCTCTGTGAACTTCAGATATTGGGTTAGGAGGTGTTGTGCAGCCCTGCTGCTGGCATCCTGTCTGATTGAGTTTTTAGTAACACAGGGGGTGGGGGTCATAACAGACAGGAGCTTTCTCCCGTCAACAGAAAGTGCTGACAGTCTCTCTCTGATGACAATGAAAAAAAGCATGGATTAGACCTGACTTTTCCACAACCCCAGATGAAAGCAAAACAAAATGTTTTTAATGCTCAATATTTGAATGAGGCCCAAGAGTTGTTGCCTTCTATGGTTTATGGATGACTGGATGACCCTAGTTATAATTTTTTCCTGGCTTTGCACTTTTTTGTAAAGCCTTTATGAGTGTAGATGTATCACAACTACACTTTCTTAATTTTGTTATGAGGTATTCCAGTAGGTGCCTTCAAGGGTGTATGGATGACCCTGCTTGTAATTATTGGCAGATCTTTAGTTAGTGTAGCAGTAACACAACTGCACTGTTCACATTATTTGAATGAGGCACTACAGTTGTTGCCTTCAAAGGTGTATGGATGACCCTGCTTGTAATTTTTTGGGGAAGTGCATAGCCTTTATGAGTCTAGGAGTACAACTACATTGCAATTTGAATATAGTGTGTATGAGGCCCTCATTTGTGTCTAATACAGGGTGTATCTGAGTTGTGGCAGTTCTTGCTTCTATCATAAATTACACTTAAATTTCCTATTTTTTAATAAAGAAATAAATGGTGTTCTTATATTATATATTTTGTAATCCCTTTTCAATTTTGCCCTATACACAAGTTATTATTTAGGAAAAAAATGTTTCTTAACTTTTTTTTCCCGTAAACTCCAATTTTTTGCCAGCTTTGAATATTTTATTGTCAGACCTTAAAGAGGAGTAAAACTGTGACATTTTTGTTCTCAGCAGACATATTGGAATTAGACATGCTTCCAGGGGTTTTCCCCATGTTGTTCTCCTTCCATTCAGCACTCTTTCCATCTATTTCAACATTTTCACTGCCCCCAGACTTCCTTTTAGAGTGTGCTGGAAAAATGCTCTGATTTTCCATAGATTCTGATTATTCTCATTACTCAAAATTAGCATCGGAGCATTAGAAATTGCTTGGTTCGAGTAGCCAGCACCCGAGCATTTTAATGCTTGCTCATCTCTACTCCTGACAGATTCCCTTTTTTGGGCTGTCATCACTCCATGACATTGTGGTTTCCACACATATCATAAGCCTCAATCGATCATGTAATTGACCACTGTCCCCATCCTTCTCTTTTAACCCCACCAATCCATTCTTACTAATAATACATTTGCCGTCAATATTTACTCCACACATGCACTTCTCCATTTAAGTATAGATGATAACCCTATCACTTATGTGTACTCAGGTCCTCCAGCTACTGCAGTTCTTCTATCATCTCCTTTCCTCACCCCTCCTATGTATTACATACATATGCATTCTTCAATCATTGTTTTTTTAAGGGAAGTATTGATTATAATGGGCACTTGACCAACAATCACCCTAATGGGGGCAGATATGTATGGATTTATTTGAACTTACCATTATATGCTTTGATATTAGATGCTTTTAATCCATAGGTCCATAATATTAATGGTGAAGGACTTGCTGTTATGAAACACACCAATGTAACATTCAACCCGACCTGTACAGTGATGTTGGACATTAATGAGTTGGTGGTTGGCTTTAAGCAGCTTTTTAACTCCAGCTCATGAAAGAACTTGCCAGTTTTAGAATTTGGGCTAGCACATATCAAGTATGAGTTCATCAATATAAAAGGTGGGCTGACAGTTTTCACAAAATTGACAAAGCCTTTAAGACGACAATCACACATCCAAGGGTTGTCATGTAAGGCCAAAACTACATTGGTAGTTATTTCAGATCTCTCTACTGCATGTGCTTTTTGATACAAGGGCCAGTTTGAAAAAACATCTTTAGAGATAATTGTAAGCTGATTGAAGGATAAGTCTAAGTAGGTCAGATGGGACAGAAACTTCATTGCATGCTCTGGGAGAACATCCAACCTGTTGTGCTTGAGGTCTAGTATCTTTAAAGCAGGAGTGTCTTGAAATGCAGTCCATGGTACTGATCGTAATTTGTTTCCTTGTAGTCTTAGTTCCTTTAGATTTTTAAGGTCTTCCAAGCTTTTCATATGCATTAGAGTAATGTTATTAAAATTAAGCCAGAGGTATTCTAATGAGCTAACCCCACCAAACAATCCCCGAGAAAGTTCGGTGAGGTGACATTTTTCTATTCTTACTTTTCGAATATCTGGAGGAATGTCATCTGGTATTTTATGTAGAGATGAAGACATGCAAAGGAGACTCCTATAAAACCGACAACAGAATAAAAGACAACATGTAAGAGAAGATGTTGTAACTAGCTTACATGTGCCTGAATATACATAGACTCCTGTTTAATCACAGTTATATATTTTTTGCTTTTACAACCCTAACACAATTTGTTTCACTATAGCTTTCTTCAATGAGCCCCCAAGTGCCACCTCTACACTCACCATTAATGTAGGACTAGCAGACATACAATACATGTTGATTAACAGTATATCTGTGCACTTCTATTCCAATCTTCTTTTAGTTCAGTTAAAAATAATGGAAATCGCTTTCCATTATCCCTATGTTATTACTTTATTAAAATGTCAACATCTATTACTTACCGCCCAAAAGTGTCATTCGAACAAGAACATCCGGTTACACAAGACAGAGACACCAAGCCAAATTCAGAGAAGAAAAGCAGCAAAACAATGAGGTGCCAAGCTGCATCCATATTCTTTCTTGGGTAAAAACTATTTTCTTATTCTGGGAGACAAGCAGACAGGCTCCAAGTAGTAAATCCGATTAACATTAATCTCCTTTCAATTAGAGCAAGCGGCTGATGAAGTCATTAACTCAAATTTAAAGTGAAGTTTCAGTTTTACACTTAGCCATGATATTTTTGGTTATGTAATGGAGAATTGTGATCTTTAAAATGCCTTCATTTTGCAAGATGGCTCATGATAAAAACCTAAAATTATAACTCCATGGGAGTTGACTTTGTTATGCAAGCTACAGATCAGACTCCAGGCATTTTCCATTAAATAGCCATTCAGATCTTTAGAAGTTATTACATATCCAAGGATGAAAATTGCTGAGCCAATGCTTGGAACCCTGGCAATGCCGAGAATGGATCTGTAAAACACTGCATCTGAATTAAGAAGTGGCCGAACAAGCGCACCACTACTCAATTCATAATCTATGGGACTGTCAGGAAAAGACAGTGCTGTACTATGCTATCCCCAGCAGTCCCATAGAGAATGAATGTAGAGGTGATTTCATCAGAAAATAGTGTTTCACCATTATTGGGATTGGTGGGGATCCCAGCAGTCAATCAGCCACTGATCAATAAGTAATCCCCTATCCCCTTCTTAATATGGAAACAAGCATTTAAAAGGATCTGTGAGCAGGTTTTTGCTATGTAATCTGAGGACAGTATAATCTAGCAGCTGAGACACAGATTCCACGAATGTGTCACTTAGGCTGTGAGCTGTTTTCATACAATTATTGTTTATCAGCAAGATTATCACTGCCTGGACCACAATGCACCTGAGCCCTGGTCTGACCACACCCTCTCCTCTGCTATGCAGCTCATTGTCAATAGACAATATACACAGAAAGCTGTGGTGTGGGTGGGGTCAGCTGAGTCACAACGACTGCACCCAGTAAGCTAAGTGATCATTGGAATCAGTGTCTCTGCCCCTATATCATGCTGCTCTCAGGTGAGGTAGAATAAAACCTTGTGACAGATTCCCTTTAAGGTTAAAAATCTTGGTATGGCACCACTGAAATTGCAGATTTAAAATATAAATTTTGTTAAAAATATCGCACAAAAAACACAATTTCGAAACACAAATTTCATTCTAAAAAAAACATCATGCTCACTTTTTTGTTCCTCTTCAAAATAGTAGGTTCTTATCTAAATTCAACAAGTCAGTTTAACAAACAAAATACAACATTCTGGGATTTGATACATAATAGTAAAGAGAAGCACGTTTTATAGATCTCAACATATATGTTCTGATTCCTGTGCTTGATAATACAATGATCCCATTCCATGAGATAAGTTGTCTCTCTGTGCTGAGCAATGACCTCAATGCTCCAACTGACCATAGCTGCTCTTAGGCATACTGACATATACCACATCAAGGACAGACCATTTTCTAATATTTGTTGGTTTACATTTTGAGAAATATCTGCAACAGTTGTTCTTGTTGTGACTAGCACATTTCACCCAAGGGATGTCTTACTATACCCCATAACCCCTGTCCTAATCAACATTACGGACATATGACACTAAGGCTGTGAGCACACATTGCCTTTTTTTAGCATCTTCAACATATTTTTTTTGCACAAATTTGTCACAAAGCCTGAAGGTTTCCTAATGCTATCAAAGTGATATAAGAATCCTGAAGTCTCATATTTGTGATTTGCAGATTTGGTACAGATTCAAATTTGCAGCATGTCAATTCTTTCAGAGTTTTTGCAGCTTTTTTACCAATTGACTTCAATGAAGTCAGTCAAAAACACTACAAAAATGCAGGTCTAAAAATGATTGCAGATTTGTTGTGCAGTTGCTGCATTTTCACTTCAAAAAACTCATCAATATTAACAAAAGGACACAGGATGTCTTGTCACCAGGATCAAGAGGTTGTTAAATTGTTTTATTATGTATATACTGTATATCTAGAAGAAAGAGCAAAACGCAGCACCAACTGTAGTAGGGGTGCAGGGCCTCCCAGATACATCCCACTCCTTGTAAATATATATAAAAATAGAGGCAGCACCCCAAATAAGTTAAAATCACGTGCTATATAATTGCCCATATGCCAAAGTTTGGTTCCACATCTCTGGTCCGAAATGTCGCCATATGGGCAATTAATTAGCACGTGATTTTCACTTATTTGGTGTGCTACCTCTATTTTTTAATATACTGTATACAGTATCTATACATATATACATGTTGTGGTAAATCGGCTCACTCAGCTGTACACGGAGGTAGGCACAGGAACACTGTCTTTTTAAGTCCTTCACTGGTACATTATGTATATGCAGAATAAACCATGGTGAAGTAAAGTAATCACGGCCCTTTCAGCAAAAGAGGAAAGCATTCCAAAATGATATATCACAGTCCATATGTCTGCAAGGATGCGCCAACTCAGAGTTGGCAAAAACACATGGCTCAGTTTAGCACCAACATGGAAGCAGAAAATCTGGAGAACAAAAAAAGCGCAAATCGGGTCTTAACTGGTTAAAAACATGGGGTGCACCGGGGAGAAGTACTGCTGCAGGACATGGGTCCAGAAACTGAGGATAATGGTGCATCCGGGTGTATGTGTCCAAATCTGCGCTGGTGATAAAGATGGATGGCAGACGATATTCTTCAAAGCTTTATTTCAAAACAGGTAATATAGTTAAGGCATTTCGAGGTGATGTAGGACCTCTTCCTCTGGACAAAACCTTACAAGCGGATTGTCAGGTCTGTACGTTCTTATCTCTCTATCTCTCTTTAAAAAAAAACAAAAACGTCAAACCGAGCACATGACAAGTCAAAGTTCATGAAGCAAAAACATCACAAACACTGATTAAATACATTACAAATAAACAGACCATGTATGTAAGGAATCTATGACTAAATAAAAAGAACCCACCATCCAGAGAAAAAAGTGTATAAAAATGATTGTTGAATAAAAAATCCTTTATCAAAACATGTGTATTTGTCTTTGAGAAATATGCCATTGATACAAACTCACTCTCAAATTTACTGAAAGTACCAAGCCTGTGTCATTAGGGCAGCGAGCCACTATAACAGTTTATGTTTCAACTAATGGTAAGAACCATTGTGTAAACCACATCAGGTCACTGGGAACATACTGTCAACCTGGCTAAAGTTAGAAGACAGACTGGTGCTGGTTCAGGATGATGGATATATGAATGGGCAACGATCCCGGAACAAAACTTCAAGTGTGTTACAAAAATGTATATAATTAAATCAAAATGCCGGTGAATAAACTTTTTTTAGGAATACCAAAGAAGGGAAAAAAATTATAATAGTGACAGGGGAATGTAGGAACATCATTTGAAATGGAATAAAACTGCAGTGAAAAGAGTAGTTTATTACTTTATTAAAGTATGGAATAAAGGTCGAGAAATAAAAATGCAAATTCATTATTTAGAGTAAATTTATGGCTGAATGCTATGAGGTATAAATTGTATAAATTGTGATGAAAATAGCAATGGCTAAATGCTAGGAGGCATAGATTATATAATAAAAAAGATGCTAGAGGACATAAGTTATGTTCTTGTAAGATATCAAGCAGGGATGTGGGATGCAGTGACGGGATGCAGGCAGAGCAAGGGTTAACAGGTTTATTTACAGGGGGAATTCTCGACGCAGGGACAGGGCTGCCACTAGAAATTTTGGGGCCCCATACTGACAAAATTTTCAGGACCCCCTTGAGTCTCCACCCAGGTACCACCCCAGCCCCGCATCCACCCCTTGAACTGTCCACAGTCCCACCGCTCTCTCTTGGAAAAACTCCACTTCTCACCTTTCACACATTAACTGTTATTGCTAGCGGAACGCACCAAATAATTAGAAAGATGGTATAAGGTGCGTTCGCAGAACGGGGTCCACCGAGCAGAGATGGAACCTGCTGCTGAGTAATGACGGACTATATGGCGGTATAATGTGGACACACACACAGGTTAGCTTCACCCGGTAAGAAGGAAGCGAACGCTGTTGCGTTACAGAGCCGTGGTACCGCACAAAGAGCGCAAGCAAGGAGTCACAGAACTCTGTCCCAAGACTCTGGGAAAGAGTTCCTCTAGACCTCTTGCGCTTGACACCGCTACTGTGGTGTCAGAGTTAACCAGAAATAATAATTTAATGCACAAGAGTGCGTGCAGTGCCGCTCTGGCGGACGCCACTAACCACCCAGACTTGGGCCAGGAAAGCGCTCTATTAGCGCACGGCGCCGCACTGGCGGTCACTGCAATCAGACACTGTATCGTGTGTTAGGTGTGCAGGTAGCACTGTCGGGCGCTAGATAACATCCACCATTCGCGAGCAGTCAACAACACTAGGAAGGGGATGATTAAGGAGCGACAGTCACACATCTACACACACGTTATCAAGTATACACTAGTGCATGGCCGAGCAGCCATGCGAACCTTTTATAGCAGCAGTGCTACGGGACCTTCCAGATGGTCCAATAGGAGCCACAACAGGACCCGAGCATGTGACCCCCAACCTCCAATGGGAGGTTGTCCCGTGGGCATGCTCAGTATGGGAAAAGCAGGACTTAGTCCCAGAAAGACCTGCTCGCTGCTGATCAGATCAGTGCTGGCTAAAAAGGCAGAGCCTGGAAGGGCAGCAGTAACCAGTCGCACAGTATCAGCTTGAGTCAGACGCTGGGACCAACGTCTCCACTGTGGCTGGAGAAAAATGGGAGACAGCAGCAGAGATGGTTCGAGACTCCCCCTGTGCAGAGGTGGGAACTCGACACCTAACATTAACAGTTACCATCACCAGATCACACATATAGCTGGCAGTAGGGTTGAGCGACTTTTACTTTTTCAGGATCGTTTCGGGTTTTGTGAAACCCGACTTTGTCAAAAGTCGGGTCGGGTGAAATCGGCCGATTATTGCGAAAAGTCGGGGATCCGACCGAAATACGAAACCCAATGCAAGTCAATGGAGAATCAAAGTCGGCAGTGAGTGGAGGACAGGAAAACACCAACAGAGCTATTTTAATGCCAAAAACATTAATTCTTGTTACTTAAGCTTGTCAATCTTCATTTGGCAACAGTTGTGGGGGGAGTAGGGCTGGCTCAAGTTTTTCGTGGGCACAGGAAACGCGGACTACGTCACCGCGGTGGAGCAGGGAGAGGTAAGTATTTCAACTTTGCAAGTGCTGTGATCATGAGCAAGCAGGGGGGCACACTCGTTCGCATTGCCACTGGCACAGGGCCCCTCAAAGTATGGCGTTGTGATTGACGGCGGGGGCGCCTCCCACCGGCAGAGACACTTTTGCGTACTATGAGGGGCCTTGTGCCAGTGACATCGCCAATGAGTATGCCCCCTCACCTGTTGAAGGAACCGGCACTTTCATCTGCACCTTCCTCTTTGTCCCCGTGTAAGGTGGTATAGTATGCGGGAAGGGGAACCAGACTTTCTGCAGGGTCAGATACTGGCTATGTAGAGTGCAAGGGGAATGTAGTGGTCTGGGTCAATGTACCAGCAGACTCATCTAGCAGTGGCTGGGCAATGGGCAGGATGAGGAGGAAACACAGATATAGACCCAAAGAATAAAGTAGGCGAAATGCAGTTCAAAATTGGTAACAGGAGTAAACAGGCAGCACTGCTTTGTTCAGTGGAGGGGAACAGCAAGGAGCGGCAGACACCGTTAGTAGGCCCAACCAAACCAGTAGGCCAAATGCAGTTTTAAAATTCCTATAGGCCGAAAGCCTGAAGATTGAAGGTCAGGAGAAAAACACAGGAGAATACCAAGGAGCGGCAGACACCGTTAGTAGGCCCAACCAAACTAGTAGGCCAAATGCACTTTAATATGTGATATCGGCTGCAAATTGAGGCTCTGCTTTGTGCAGTGAAGGACAGCTGTAATGAGTGTCGCAGACAGACACAGGTAGTAGGCCTAAATTTAAAAAGTATGCTCAATGCAGTTTAAAATTGGTTACAGGGGTACACAGGCGGCAGAGCGTTGTTAAGCGGAGGACGATTGTCAGGACTGGAGTGGCCCAGACAGACTTAGTAGGCCTAAAATAAAAAAGTAGGCACAATGCAGTTAAATATGGGTAACAGGGGTACACAGGCAGCATTGTTTTGTTAGGCGGCGGATGATTGCTAGGAATGGCGCAGACAGACTTACTAGGCCTAAAATAAAAAAAGTAGGCTCAATGCAGTTCAAAATGGGTAACGGGTACACAGGCAGCATTGTTTTGGTCAGCGGAGGACGATTAGTAGGAGTGGCACAGACAGACTTACTAGGCCTAAAATAAAAATGTTGGCTCAATGCAGTTTAAAATGGGTATCAGGGGTACACAGGCAGCACTGGTTTGGTCAGCGGAGGACGATTGCTAGGAGTGGCGCAGACAGACTTTCTAGGCCTAAAGTAAAAAAGTTGGCTCAATGCAGTTTAAAATGGGTATCAGGGGTACACAGGCAGCACTGGTTTGGTCAGCGGAGGATGAATGCTAGGAGTGGCGCAGACAGGCTTACTAGGCCTAAAATAAAAAAGTTGGCTCAATGCAGTTTAAAATGGGTAACAGGGGTACACAGGCAGCACTGGTTTGGTCAGCGGAGGATGATTGCTAGGAGTGGCGCAGACAGACTTACTAGGCCTAAAATAAAAAAAGTTGGCTCAATGCAGTTCTAAACTGGTAACAGGAGTAAACTGGTGGCACTGCTTTGTTCAGTGGAGGACAACTGGAATAAGTGGCTGACACAGTACGTTGGCCAAAATAGTAAAGCGGTCTAAATGTCTGCCAAAAAAATGTTCGAAAATAAACAGGTGGCAAAGCAACGTACAGGGGTGGGTTCCTCTGCTGAGTACCAGATAGTGGTAGTTCGCGCACAGTATTCACTGGTCAAACTGGAGGGCATGGTCCCTGTATATATTTACTATCATCTCTCAATTTGTATTGGCAGTGCCATTGAAGGATTTAACAGCACCGACTAAACAGCGGTGGAGCACTGTTTGAGCTGGGGTGGGGGGAACACTCTCTCGTGGGCGGCGGTACTGGCCCAGGGCCCCTCATATTATAATGGTGTGTCTGACGTTGGTTGTGCACCCCCACCGCCAGAGACACTTAATTGTACTATGAGGGACCCTGTGCCAGTGCCGTCGGCCAAAAGTGGGCACACCCACCTGTCCAGGCAAACGGCACTCGCACGGGTGCTTGCACCAAGTGGTGACCACGGGCCCGTGGGGGGAGTCAGCCCACTTATGGAGGTGTTAAAAATGACCTATGGTGGACATTTATCAGCAGCAAATGGAGGAATTGGAGCAGTCAGTAAGAGGAGTCCAAAAGCAAGACCTTTTTTAAGGAAAGCTACTTGTGAGCAGGGAAAGGTGGGGCAAAAGAATTTGAAATCCATGATTGGTTAATTTTAATGAAGGTTAGATCATCAACATTTTGGGTAGCCAGACGTGTCCTTTTTTCGGTCAGTATTGAACCAGCAGCACTGAAGACTCTTTCTGATAGCACACTGGCAGCAGGGCAAGTGAGCTCCTGTAATGCATATTCTGCCAATTCAGGCCAGGTGTCTAGTTTAGATGCCCAGTAATCAAAGGGGAATGGCCTGTGAGGGAGAACATCGATAAGGGAGGAAAAGTAGTTTGTAACCATACTGGACAAATGCTGTCTCCTGTCACTTTGAATCGATGCAGCTGTCCCTGTCGTGTCAGCGGTCATTGAAAAATCACTCCACAACCTTGTCATAAAACCCCTCTGACCAACGCCACTTCGGATTTCTGCACCGCTAACACCTCTGCCATGTTGCCCCCTACGGCTCGTGTGAGAACCATCACCGTCGCTGTGTGCTGGGAATGCCAGAACCAAACGGTCTACAAGAGTTGCTTGTTTGGTAGCCAATATTTGCTCTAGGTTCTCATGTGGCATGATATTTTGCAATTTCCCTTTGTAGCGTGGATCCAGTAGGCAGGCCAACCAGTAATCGTTATTGGTCATCATTTTGACAATGCGGGGGTCCCTTTTTAGGATACGCAAGGCATACTCAGCCATGTGGGCCAATGTTCCAGGTGTCAATTCACTGCTTCTGCTGGGTTGAGGAGCACTTTCTTGCAAATCTACATCACAAGTGTCCCGCAAGAAACCTGTACCAGACCTTGAAACGGCACCAGTTTCTATTACCCCCTGAGAAGCTCCCTCCTCCAATACATATTCATGCCCATCATCCTCCTCCTCATCCTCTTCATCCGCCACCTCGTCCTGGACAGTTCCCTGACCAGACAATGGCTGACTGTCATCAAGGCTTCCCTCCTCCTCGGCTGCAGACGCCTGCTCCTTAATGTGCGTCAAACTTTGCATCAGCAGACGCATAAGTGGGATGCTCATGCTTATGATGGCGTCGTCTGCACTTACCAGCCGTGTGCATCCCTCAAAACACTGAAGGACTTGACAGAGGTCTTGTAGCTTCGACCACTGCACACCAGACAACTCCATGTCTGCCATCCAACTGCCTGCCCGTGTATATGTATCCTCCCACAAATAAATGACAGCACGCCTCTGTTCACACAGCCTCTGAACCATGTGCAGTGTGGAGTTCCACCTTGTTGCAACATCTATAATTAGGCGGTGTTGTGGAAGATTTAGCGATCGCTGATGGTTCAGCATACGGCTGGAGTGTACGGGCGACCGGCGGATGTGCGAACAAAGTTTTCGCACCTTCAAGAGCAGGGCTGGTAACTCCGGATAATTTTTCAGGAAGCACTGCACCACCAGGTTCAAAGTGTGAGCCAAGCAAGGTATGTGCTTAAGTTGTGAAAGGGCTATGGCAGCCATAAAATTCCTTCCATTATCACTGACTACCTTGCCTGCCTCAAGATGTACACTGCGTGCCCAGCCATGACTCACTTTCTTGCTGCAAGAACTCGGCCAGTACTTCCGCGGTGTGTCTGTTGTCACCCAAACACTTCATTTCCAACACAGCCTGCTGACACTTACCACTAGCTGTTCCATAATGAGACACCTCGTGTGCAACACTGGCAGCTGCGGATGGAGTTGCCAGGCGACTGCGCTCTGTGGACGAGCTGTCGCTTCTGGAGGAGGAGGAGGAGGAGGGGTGTCGAACACCTACTGCCAACTGTTTCCTAGACCGTGGGCTAGGCAGAACTGTCCCACTATGACTTTCCCCTGTGGACCCTGCATCCACCACATTAACCCAGTGCGCCGTTGTGGACACGTAACGTACCTGGCCATGCCTACTGGTCCATGCATCTGTGGTGAGGTGCACCTTTCCACTGACAGACTTCTTCAGTGCATGGACAATGCGGTCTTTGACATGCTGGTGGAGGGCTGGGATGGCTTTTCTCACAAAGAAATGGCGACTGGGTAGGTCATAGCGTGGTACTGCGTAGGCCATCAGGTCTTTGAAAGCTTCGCTTTCGACCAACTGGTAGGGCATCATCTCTAACGAGATTAATCTGGCAATGTGGGCGTTCAAACCCTGTGTACGTGGATGAGAGGATGAGTACTTTCTTTTCCTCACGAGAGTCTCTTCTAGGGTGAGCTGGACAGGAGACCTGCAGATAGTGGAACTAGCGGTGGTGGCGGAGGTGGACATGGTGGATTGAGAGACAGTTGGTGATGTTGGCCTACATACAGTGCTTCCTACAAATAACCTTCTGATTCCCTACCTGCTTTGGCCTTGCGACGATCCCTCCACATTAGCTGCTGGTGGTGTCCGAACCGGTGGGCTTACAGTGAGGGAAGCAATGTAGTGTTGCTGACTACCTTCATTCTGACCAGGTGCACCAACGGTACAGGACGTTTGGTAGTTTGTCCAGGCTTGCAAGTGCATGCTGTTTAACCCCTTCACCCCCAAGGGTGGTTTGCACGTTAATGACCGGGCCAATTTTTACAATTCTGACCACTGTCCCTTTATGAGGCTATAACTCTGGAACGCTTTGACGGATCTTGGCGATTCTGACATTGTTTTCTCGTGACATATTGTACTTCATGATAAAGGTAAAATTTATTCGATATAACTTGCGTTTATTTGTGAAAAAAATGGAAATTTGGCGAAAATTTTGAAAATTTTGCAATTTTCCAACTTTGAATTTTTGTGCCCTTAAATCACAGACATATGTCACGCAAAATACTTAATAAGTAACATTTCCCACATGTCTACTTTACATCAGTACAATTTTGGAACCAACATTTTTTTTTGTGACGGAGTTATAAGGGTTAAAAGTTGACCAGCAATTTCTCATTTTTACAACACCATTTTTTTTTAGGGACCACATCTCATTTGAAGTCATTTTGAGGGGTCTATATTATAGAAAATACTCAAGTGTGACACCATTCTAAAAACTGCACCCCTCAAGGTGCTCAAAACCACATTCAAGAAGTTTATTAACCCTTCAGGTGTTTCACAGGAATTTTTGGAATGTTTAAATAAAAATGAACATTTAACTTTTTTTCACACAAAATTTATTTCAGCTCCAATTTGTTTTATTTTACCAAGGGTAACAGGAGAAAATGGACCCCCAAAGTTGTTTTACAATTTGTCCTGAGTACGATGATACCCCATATGTGGGTGTAAACCATTGTTTAGGCGCATGGCAGAGCTTGGAAGGGAAGGAGCGCCATTTGACTTTTCAATGCAAAATTGACTGGAATTGAGATGGGACGCCATGTTGCGTTTGGAGAGCCCCTGATGTGCCTAAACATTGAAACTCCCTACAAGTGACACCATTTTGGAAAGTAGACCCCCTAAGGAACTTATCTAGATGTGTGGTGAGCACTTTGACCCACCAAGTGCTTCACAGAAGTTTATAATGCAGAGCCGTAAAAATAAAAAATCATATTTTTTCACAAAAATGATCTTTTCGCCCCCAATTTTTTATTTTCCCAAAGGTAAGAGAAGAAATTGAACCCCAAAAAATGTTGTGCAATTTGTCCTGAGTATGCTGATACCCCATATGTGGGTGTAAACCATTGTTTGGGCGCATGGCAGAGCTTGGAAGGGAAGGAGCGCCATTTGACTTTTCAATGCAAAATTGACTGGAATTGAGATGTGACTCCATGTTGCGTTTGGAGAGCCCCTGATGTGCCTAAACATTGAAACTCCCTACAAGTGACACCATTTTGGAAAGTAGACCCCCTAAGGAACTTATCTAGATGTGTGGTGAGCACTTTGACCCACCAAGTGCTTCACAGAAGTTTATAATGCAGAGCCGTAAAAATAAAAAATCATATTTTTTTCACAAAAATGATCTTTTTGCCCCCAATTTTTTATTTTCCCAAGAGTAAGAGAAGAAATTGGACCCCAAAAAATGTTGTGCAATTTGTCCTGAGTACGCTGATACCCCATATGTGGGTGTAAACCATTGTTTGGGCGCATGGCAGAGCTTGGAAGGGAAGGAGCGCCATTTGACTTTTCAATGCAAAATTGACTGGAATTGAGATGGGACGCCATGTTGCGTTTGGAGAGCCCCTGATGTGCCTAAACATTGAAACTCCCTACAAGTGACACCATTTTGGAAAGTAGACCCCCTAAGGAACTTATCTAGATGTGTTTTGAGAGCTTTGAACCCCCAAGTGTTTCACTACAGATTATAACGCAGAGCCGTGAAAATAATTTTTTTTTTTCTCAAAAATGATTTTTTTAGCCCCCAGCTTTGTATTTTTACAAGGGTAACAGAATAAATTGGACCCCAAAATTTGTTTTCCAATTTGTCCTGAGTACGCTGATACCCCATATGTGGGGGGGAACCACTGTTTGGGCGCATGACAGAGCTCGGAAGGGAAGGAGCGCCATTTGGAATGCAGACTTAAATGGATTGGTCAGCAGCCGTCACGTTGCATTTGCAGAGCCCCTGATGTACCCAAACAGTACAAACCCCCCACAAGTGACCCCATATTGGAAACTAGACCTCCCAAGGAACTTATCTAGATGTGTTTTGAGAACTTTGAACCCCCAAGTGTTTCACTAAAGTTTATAGCGCAAAGCCGTGAAAATAAAAATTCTTTTTTTTTTTTCACAAAAATGATTTTTAGCCCCCCAAATTTTTATTTTCCTAAGGATAACAAGAGAACTTGGACCCCAGAAGTTGTTGTTCAATTTGTCCCGAGTACGCTGATAACACATATGTTGGGGTAAACCCCTTTTTGGGCGCACGGGAGAGCTCGGAAGGGAAGGAGCACTGTTTTACTTTTTCAACGCAGAATTGGCTGGAATTGAGATTGGACGCCATGTCGCGCTTGGAGAGCCCCTGATGTGCCTGGACAGTGGAAACCCCCCAATTCTACCTGAAACCCTAACCCAAACACACCCCTAACCCTAATCCCAACGGTAACCCTAACCACACCCCTAGCCCTGACACACCCATAATTCTAATCCCAACCCTAATCCAAACGTAAATGTAATCCAAACCCTAACCCTAACTTTAGCCCCAACCCTAACTTTAGCCCCAACCCTAACTTTACCTCCAACCCTAGCCCTAACCCTAACCCTACCCCTAACCCTAACCCTAAACGTGACTGAAATACGTGGCACTGAAATACGTGGCACTGAAATACGTGGCACTGAAATACGTGGCACTGAAATACGTGGCACTGAAATACGTGATACGTGGCACTTAAATACGTGGCACTGAAACACGTGGCACTGAAATACGTGGCACTGAAATACGTGGCACTGAAATACGTGGCACTGAAATACGTGGCACTTAAATAAGTGGCACTGAAATATGTGATATGTGGCACTTAAATACGTGGCACTGAAACACGTGGCACTGAAATACGTGGCACTGAAATACGTGGCACTGAAATATGTGATACGTGGCACTTAAATACGTGGCACTGAAACACGTGGCACTGAAATACGTGATACGTGGCACTGAAATACGTGGCACTGAAATACGTGGCACTGAAATACGTGCAACTGAAATACGTGGTACTAAAATATGTGGCACTGAAATACGTGATACGTGGCACTGAAATACGTGGCACTGAAACACGTGGCACTGAAATACGTGATACGTGGCACTGAAATACATGGCACTGAAATACGTGGCACTGAAATACGTGGCACTGAAATACGTGGCACTGAAATACGTGGCACTATGACTGTCAGAAAATGTTCATTAAACGGTTAGGGGTGAGGTTAGGGGTAGAGTTAGGGTTAGGGTTTGGATCCCTTTATCACCTTGATGGTGGTGGGTGGCTTTTCAGTGTGTTTTCTGTTTTTTTCGATAAAAATGCATGCGTTTTTAACGCAAACAAACGCATGTGCTTAAAAACGCAAGAAAATACTGCAGGTTGTATTTCTGAAAATGAACGCATGCAGAAAAAAACCGCATGCGTTTGAAAACGCGACCAAACGCGTACAAAAAAACCGCATGCGTTTTCAATGTTAAATATAGGGAAAAAACGCATGCGTTTTTTTGTGCAAAAAACGCTGCGGACAAAAACGGAAGTGTGAAACCAGCGACGCTTTTTATAGCAAAAAAGTTTTTGCGTCTCCACATTTTGAGACCTATAATTTTTCCACATTTGCTCCACAGAGTCATGTGAGGTCTTGTTTTTTGCGGGACGAGTTGACGTTTTTATTGGTAACATTTTCGGACACGTGACCGTTTTTGATCGCTTTTTATTCCGATTTTTGTGAGGCAGAATGACCAAAAACCTGCTATTCATGAATTTCTTTTGGGAGAGGCGTTTATACCGTTCCGGGTTTGGTAAAATTGATAAAGCAGTTTTATTCGTTGGGTCAGTACGATTACAGCGATATCTCATTTATATCATTTTTTTTATGTTTTGGCGCTTTTATACGATAAAAACTATTTTATAGAAAAAATAATTATTTTGGTATCGCTTTATTCTCAGGACTATAACTTTTTTATTTTTTTGCTGATGATGCTGTATGGCGGCTTGTTTTTTGCGGGACAAGATGACGTTTTCAGCGGTACCATGGTTATTTATATCAGTCTTTTTGATCGCGTGTTATTCCACTTTTTGTTCGGCGGTATGGTAATAAAGCGTTGTTTTTTGCCTCGTTTTTTTTTTTTTTTTCTTACGGTGTTTACTGAAGGGGTTAACTAGTGTGGCAGTTTTATAGGTTGGGTCGTTACGGACGTGGCGATACTAAATATGTGTACTTTTATTGTTTTTTTTTTTTAATTTAGATAAAGAAATGTATTTATGGGAATAATATTTTTTTTTTTTTCATTATTTTGGAATATTTTTTTTAATTTTTTTTTACACATTTGGAAATTTTTTTTTTTACTTTTTTACTTTGCCCCAGGGGGGGACAATACAGATCGGTGATCTGCCAGTTTGCATAGCACTCTGACAGATCACCGATCTGCGAGAAGTGCAGGCTGCTTCACAGTGCCTGCTCTGAGCAGGCGTCTGTGAAGCCACCTCCCTCCCTGCAGGACCCGGATCCGCGGCCATCTTGGATCCGGGTCTGGAGCAGGCAGGGAGGGAGGTAAGACCCTCGCAGCAACGCGATCACATCGCGTTGCTGCGGGGGGCTCAGGGAAGCCCGCAGGGAGCCCTCTCCCTGCGCGATGCTTCCCTGCATCGCCGGCACATCGCGATCATGTTTGATCGCGGTGTGCCGGGGGTTAATGTGCCGGGGGCGGTCCGTGACCGCTCCTGGCACATAGTGCCGGATGTCAGCTGCGATATGCAGCCGACACCCGGCCGCGATCGGCCGCGCTCCCCCGTGAGCGCGGCCGATCGGCTATGACGTACTATCCCGTCGGCGGTCATACGGGCCCACCCCACCTCGACGGGATAGTACGTCAAATGTCGGGAAGGGGTTAAATGTCTACACATGCACGTTGTATTTAAATTTTGAAGAATCTTCCCTCTGCTAAAGGTCTTTGAGCATTTCTTACAGATCACTTTAGACTGATCATTGGGATCTTCGTCAAAAAAATGCCACACTGCACTCTTCCTACTATGGAATTCCTTTTCAGGCATTGCATGCTGTGCAACTTTAAGCGGTTGGCCACGCTGTCCTAAAACTGTTTTTGTCACACGTTTTGGGCCTGATACGGGCCTGGCTGATGACAGCTGTTGCGATGTAGATTGGTGTTGCTGCGGATAACCCTCCTCCGCTTGTGAGCTAGTGCCAGCGGCACCCTCTTCCCCCAATGGCTGCCAATCTGGGTCAAGAACTGGGTCATCTATCACCTCCTCCTCCACAATGTCATGTGCACCTTCCTCAGTGTCACCGTGTAAGCCGGTGCTATAGCGTTCGGGACAGGGCACCATAGTCTCATCAGGGTCAGATTCTGGCTCAGGAAACTGCGAGGTCAACGTAGTGATCTGAGTCAATGGAACAGCATCATAATCTAGCTGTGGCTGTGCATCAGTGCACTCCATGTCTGATTCTTCTTGTACTGGGCAGTGTACAATTTCCCTTTCTAACCCTGGCACGGTATGGGTAAAGAGCTCCATGGAGTAACCTGTAGTGTCGCCTGACGCATCCTTCACTTTTGGTTTGGGAGAAGGACACAAGGAAACGTCTTTTTCCGGACCGGAAGCATCCACTGACGACTGGCTGCTCTTAGATTTTGAACTTTGGGAAGAGGAGGCGAGTCAGCAAGGAAAGACAAAACTTTTTCCTGCTGCTCCGGCTTTAAAAATCTGTTTTCCTACTCCCAGGTAAGGGAGCCTTCGAGGCCTTGTGTAGCCAGACGATGACACAGGCTCAACACCTCCAGCCTTAGGTGCTACTGTGCTTTTGCCACTACCACCAGATGCAGCACCACCACCACCATCAGTACTAGCTGGCAACCCCCGCCCACGGCCTCTTCCACCAGACTTCCTCATTTTTTGGGGGGAGACACTGAACCACAACTCTGGCCCAGTGGTATAACACAACACTATGAACGTGGCAGAAAGTGGCTGCCTGATATATGACGCACTAGCAGTACAGCAGAATATAAACTGTGTGAGAAATACTATCTCACTTTTGGGGGGTGACACTGAACCACAACTCTGGCCCAGTGGTATAACACAACACTATGAACGTGGCAGAAAGTGGCTGCCTGATATATGACGCACTAGCAGTACAGCAGAATATAAACTGTGTGAGAAATACTATCTCACTTTTGGGGGGAGACACTGAACCACAACTCTGGCCCAGTTGCATAACACAACACTATGAACGTGGCAGAAAGTGGCTGTAATTATTATAAAAAAATAAAAAATGCAAAACAAGCTTCCTACAATGAGCTCAGGGCAAGTATGGCAGCAATAAAAAGGACTGCTGAACAAAAAAATTGCTAGACAAATAAACAAGACAGGTAACTGTGCAGAAAGGAGCAACAGGATTTTTGCTTTGAAAAAAACAGTTGGTTTGCACAGCACCGTGCACACAGCTATGCAGCTGCTGCACTAAAATACGACCTCCACTGTCCCTGCACAAAAAGGTGGTGTGGGACAGTGAAAATCGCTCCAGCACAAGTGGTTTGGTTTTTTTTATTTCCTCCCTAACTCTGTCCCTGCTTCTAACTAACTGCAGCAAACTCTCCCTATGCTCAGATCGGCAGAAGTAAGATGGCGGTCGGCGTGCACGCCCCTTTATAGCCCCTGTGACGCCGCAGACAGCAAGCCAATCACTGCCATGCCCTTGTCTAAGATGGTGGGGACAGAGACCTATGTCATCACGCTGCCCACACTCTGCGTCCTCCTTCATTGGATGAAAAACAGCAGTAACAGCGTCATACGAAACGCGACTTTGGCGCTCTGATCGTGTACCGCATGGCCGATCCCACACTAGGATCGGTTCGGGTTTCATGAAACCCGACTTTGCTTAAAAGTCGCCGATTTATGAAAATGACCGATCCGTTTCGCTCAACGCTAGCTGGCAGCTTTTCTTTTGGCCAAAAGATTTTTTAAGCCGCCACCATAACACGGTAGACACTTTTGGCCGGGCCCTACTCTACTGTAACCTACTAAGTATTTGTTGAAATGTGCAATACAATTTAGGTATATTTTTATTTATTTTTCAATTTTTAAAATTACCAATAATATCACATACAATGAACAAATACCGCTACACCATGTCCAGACCCCATATTACCACCACAGTAATCTAATAATATCACATACAAGGAACAAATACCGCTACACCATGACCAGACCACATATTGCCATCAGTGACCAAATAATATCACATACAAGGAACAAATACCACCACACCATGACCAGACCACATATTACCACCACCGTGATCGAATAATATCACATACAAGGAACAAATACCACAACACCATGACCAGACCACATAATACCACCACAGTGACCAAATAATAACACATACAAGGAACAAATACCACCACACCATGACCAGACCATATATTATCACCAGTGACCAAATAATATCACATACAAGGAACAAATACCACCACACCATGACCAGACCACATACTACCACCACAAAGTGACTAAATAGCACATACAAGGGACAAATACCGAAACACCATATCCAGACCACATATTACCACCACATAGTGACTGAATACTACAATACTGATCAGTAATAAAAAAAAATACAATACTATCACCATAAGTGTCATTATACACAGGAGATCTGTACTTAGTATGCAGTGTCTGTGTACAGGTAATACAGTGATCACTGGTGACATTATACACAGGAGCTCTGTATATAGTATATAGTGTCAGTGTATAGGTAACACACTAACTAACCAGTGACATCTCTAGGTGAAGTCCTTAATATTTGTTTTTCATCTTTCATCTAGCACAGACCGCCATCACTTCTTCCAGGGCTCGTCTCTGCAGGAAATAACAGTTATCTCGAGTTCCTTTTGCAGAACACATTAATTAATTTTTCCCAACTTCTAAATTACACCACATGAAGGCGACATAGTATCACTACACAGTAATAGGACCGCCCCCCCCATTTAAAACAGTATACTCAAAAAATAAAATAAATACATCACTGCAGTAATAATATCCCTTAATTAGCCCCTATGTTAATAGTATTCCCCATCCTAGCCCCTGTGTGTCTCATTCCTGGCTTCAGCCATATGTTCTCCCATCCTGCCCTCATGAGTATCCATTCTGCCCCATATGATCTCCCCATCCTGCCCCATCTGTCTCCATCGTATCCATCCTGCCCCATGATCCTGCCACATCTGTCTCCAATCCTGCCCCATCTGTCTCCAATCCTGCTCCCAGTGTCTCCAATAATGCCCCCATGTCTTTCATCCTGTCCTGTGTCTTCAATCATGCCCTGTATCTCCATTCTGCCCAGTGTCTCCAATCATGCCCGTATCTTCATTCTGCCCCCTATGTCTCCAGTCATGCCCCCATGTCCGCAATCCTGCCCCGTGTCTCCAATCATGCCCCGTGTCTCCATTCTGCCCCATCTGTCTCCAATCCATCCCATCTGTCTCCAATCCTGCCCCATCTGTCTCCAATCCTGCCCCCAGTGTCTCTAGTCATGCCCCCAGTGTCTCCAGTCATGTCCCCAGTGTCTCCAGCCATGTCCCCAGTGTCTCCAATCATGTCCCGTATCTCGCATTCTGCCCCATGTCCAGCATTCTGCCCCCATGTCCAGCATTCTGCCCCATGTCCAGCATTCTGCCCCCATGTCCACCATTCTGCCCCCATGTCCAGCATTCTGCCCTCATGTCCAGCATTCTGTCCCCATGTCCAGCATTCTGCCCCCATGTCCAGCATTCTGCCCCATGTCCACAATTCTGCCCCCATGTCCAGCATTCTGACCCCATGTCCAGCATTCTGCCCCATGTCCACCATTCTGCCCCATGTCCACCATTCTGCCCCCATGTCCAGCATTCTGCCCCCATGTCCACCATTCTGCCCCCATGTCCAGCATTCTGCCCCATGTCCAGCATTCTGCCCCCATGTCCACCATTCTGCCCCCATGTCCAGCATTCTGCCCTCATGTCCAGCATTCTGTCCCCATGTCCAGCATTCTGCCCCCATGTCCAGCATTCTGCCCCATGTCCACAATTCTGCCCCCATGTCCAGCATTCTGACCCCATGTCCAGCATTCTGCCCCATGTCCAGCATTCTGCCCCATGTCCACCATTCTGCCCCCATGTCCAGCATTCTGCCCCCATGTCCACCATTCTGCCCCCATGTCCAGCATTTTGCCCCATGTCCAGCATTCTGCCCCATGTCCACCATTCTGCCCCCATGTCCAGCATTTTGTCCCCATGTCCAGCATTCTGCCCCCCGTGTCCAGCATTCTGTCCCCATGTCTCACAGTCTGCCCCGGGCCCCCCGGATTGCCGCTCTCAATTAAAAAAAAAAAAAGTTCTTCTTACCTGGCCGCCCTCCTGCGGCGGGCGAAGCTCCCTTCATGCAGCTGAAGCGCCCACTCGCCTGCGACTGACAATGACGTCAGACTCTGGCGACGTGCGCGCTGTGGCTAATGTCAGCTACCAGCCTCCGATTGGCTGGTGGCTGTTAACTATTGACATGCGGGCCCGCATGTCAATAGCATCAAAACTGCCGCAGCGCCGCTAAGGACTCGGTTTAGCCTGCCGTAGGGGCCCGGTGAGCAAATGAGACAGGGCTCTATGCGGGCCCCTTCTGCCCACCGGGCCCCATACGCCAGTCAGGGCATTAATGCTCTGATGGCGGCCCTGCGCAGGGAGGTAAAGAGTTAAACAGGCAGTATTAAAGGTACAGTACAATACAACTGTTCAAATATTAGCAAACGTGTAAGGAAGTCAATACTGCAGCTTCTGTTGTGAATTCAATGGTGTCGGCAACAGCCGATGCAGTGTCCTCATTAATGGGGTCAAGCAGGCAACAATATCCCCATCTTCTGGTGACAGTGGTCAGTCTCCGGTACCTTCTATTGCCCCTAGTCCATATTCTGTAGTTTCCTACAAAGGTAAGGGCCCCGACTACTGTTTAAGCTCGACGAGACTCCTGCACAACTCTCCTCACAGTCTCGGTCAAGCGAGCCCAAAGTGGCTGACAGTAAAAGGGGTCACGATCTGATATGGGCCCCATGTGGCTCAGGAGTTGTTTAACGGCACAGTCAGGGTACAAGGGTCTGTCCTGTACTCGGTGACTCATATGGGGCACGTGTGTTATACTCACAGACCCAGACGTTCTGTGTCTTGCTTTCTGACAGTCACTGGACTCACGCTGTACGTCCCTTTCTCTCTGGTCCCTGCTGTTGGCGACGGACGACATATGGCACTAGCTTGCACACTGCCGATGTTCTCAGGGCTTGGCACTTCTCTCTGGCTGCTGCACGGCTGGCTCAGTTCTACTCTGTGTGCATGTCTCAGCTCTATGTACACAGCTCGGCTCTGTTTTGCACTGCTCTGCAGCGGTCTCTCTCTCTGGCGTGCTACTGTACATGCTTGGCTCTGCAGGCGACGGGACTCTTTCTATGCGACCCCTCACAGTGTCGGTACTCTGTGCAGGGGATAAGGTAAGCAGAGTGTGCCACCCACCGCTTTGCGAGCTGCTCTGCCCTGGCGCCAAACTGCTTAGCTGCGCACGCCTTCTCCTTTTATCTCCCTCCTGCTGCGTGCCCTTTTCTCCTGTCTCTCCCCACCCTCTTGGGTCTCAAGGAAGGTCCACCTCTCTTGTGCTTCACTCATGCAGCAGAGGAAGGTCTGCCCCACTCAGGCTTCCCCTCCGGGAACAGAGGATGCAGCCTTTCTAGCTCCGGACCCGGCATGCAGGTACCCGAGGTTCGGTCCATCTTCTTACATTTTAGACAGCACAAACTAGGTCATAGCAATAACAATTATAATGGATAATATCTAGAACAATTTCCTCACAAATAAATTGGGACATACCACAACCCCCTTATGCCACTCCAACTCTGTTTTGCTTCCACTTCCTCAGGGAGTGTCGTAAGTGTATTGCATACCTCCCAACTTTCGAGGAAGGGAAAGAGGGACAAAGTTAGCGGCGTGCGCAGCGCGTCGCAGCAAATTTTAGGCCACACCTCTGACCACACCCATTTCACAACTAGTCACACCCCAACCACACCCATTTAGCACTTCTGATCACAATGTTTCATAAGCAATAATTATAAACAAAAAAAAAATATGGCCACACAGTGCTCCATACTGTATAATGGCCACACATGATGCTCCATACTGTATTATGACCCCACATGATGCTCCATTCTGTATAATGGCCCCAAATGATGCTGTGTACAGTGTACTGGCCCCACATGATGCTCCATACTGTATAATGGCCACACATGATGCTCCATACTGTATAATGGCTACACATGATGCTCCATACTGTATAATGGCCACACATGATGCTCCATACTGTATAATGGCCCCAAATGATGCTGCGTACAGTGTACTGGCCCCACTTGATGCTCCATACAGTATAATGGGCCCACATGATGCTGCATACTGTATAATGGCCACACATGATGCTCCATACTGTATAATGGCTCCACATGATGCTACATACTGTATATTGGCCACACAGTGCTCCATACTGTATAATGGCCACACAGTGCTCCATACTGTATAATGGCCACACATGATGCTCCATACTGTATAATGGCCACACATGATGCTCCATACTGTATAATGGCCACACATGATGCTCCATACTGTATAATGTCCCCAAATGATGCTGCGTACAGTGTACTGGCCCCACGTGATGCTCCATACAGTATAATGGGCCCACATGATGCTGCATACTGTATAATGGCCACACATGATGCTCCATACTGTATAATGGCTCCACATGATGCTACATACTGTATATTGGCCACACAGTGCTCCATACTGTATAATGGCCACACAGTGCTCCATACTGTATAATGGCCACACATGATGCTCCATACTGTATAATGGCCACATGATGCTTCATACCGTATAATGGCTACACATGATGCTCCATACGTTATACACTGTGTTCCAAATTATTATGCAAATTGGATTTAAGTGTTATAAAGATTTAATGGTATTGTCTCTCAGGGCTCAATGGATCACTGAAATCAATATTAAACACATGTGATAATTAGTTTTCCAGGTGATTTTAATTAAAGGAAAACTACTTAAAAATGATGTTCCACATTATTAAGCAGGCCACAGGTTTCAAGCAATATGGGAAATAAAAAGGATCTCTCTGCTGATGAAAAGTGTTAAATAGTGCAATGCCTTGGACAAGGTATGAAAAAATTAGATATTTCACGAAAACTTAAGAGTGATCATTATACTCTGATGAGATTTGTGACTGAAACAAAGCACAGACAGAGTTCATGCAAATAAAGGCATAATGAGGAAGTTTTCTGGCAGACAAATTCATTGGATTAAGAGAGCAGCTGCCAAAATACCATTACAAAGCAACAAACAGTTATTTGAAGCTGCTGGTGCATCTGGAGTCCCTCGAACCTCAAAGTGTAGGATCCTACAAAGGCTTGCTGTGGTGCATAAACCTACTATTTGGCCACTCCTAAACAGGGTTCACAAGCAGAAACGGTTGCAGTTGGCCCAGACATACATGAAGACCAATTTTCAAACAGTCTTGTTTACTGATTAGTGTCGAGCAACTCTGGACGATCCAGATGGATGGAGTAGTGGATGGTTGGTGGATGGCCACCATGTCCCAACAATTCTGTGACGTCAGCAAGGAGGTGGAGGAGTCATGTTTGGGGCCGGAATCATGGGGAAACAGCTGGTAGGGCCCTTTAAGGTTCCTGAAGGTGTGAAAATGACCTCAGCAAAGTAAATAGAGTTTCTGACTGACAACTTTCTTCCATGGTCTAAAAAGCAGAAACGTGCCTTCAGGAGCAAAATCATCTTCATGCATGACAATGAATACCTCTGAGTAATTGGCTGCTATGGGCATAAAATGAGATAAACTCATGGTGTGGCCACCATCTTCCCCTGACCTCAACCCTATAGAGAACCTTTGGAGTATCATCAAACAAAAGATCTATGAGGGTGGGAGGCAGTTCACATCAAAACAGCAGCTCTGGAAGGGTGTTCTGACTTCATGCAAAGAAATACAAGCAGAAACTCTCCATAAACTCACAAGTTCAATGGATGCAGGAATTGTGAAGGTGATATCAATGAAGGGTCCTATGTTAACACGTTACTTGGCCTGTTAGGATGTTTTGGCGTTAAATAGCTTTTTGTTCAGTGAATGTGACCTCCTAATGCTGCAAAATCCACAAATGAGCATTTTCAGTTCTTTAAAACATATCAAATGTTTAGAAATTCTACTGTGCCTAATAATTTGGAACAGTGCATTTTGAGTTTTTATTCATTTTGGAGATTATACTGTTATCATTGGGAGGTTTCTTCAATAAAAGTTGATGTATACTCTAACGGGTGATGACTTTTATTAGACTGACTGTCATTTGCACTGACCATTTAGGAAACTCAGAGAAAAATGTCATTTGCATAATAATTTGGAACATAGTGCATATGTTTAATAACATAGCAGATACAGATATACTGCTCCAAGTGTGGTGGATTTATCTTGTAGACCTGGAGATTCACAGGGCTCTCTAGGGCTAGCCATCGTGGAGCAGGGGCGCCATATCCGCTGACAAGTAGGATGCCAACCTCCGCTGATAGGTAGGGTACAGTGGAGGTGTAGTATCGTGAGAGGGGTTACTTTGAATCTATATTTATCAAGTAAGGCACTTCCCTCTTTTCCTGGTCTGTGATACAGACAAGAGATACACATATACACTCACCGGCCACTTTATTAGGTACACCATGCTAGTAACGGGTTGGACCCCCTTTTGCCTTCAGAACTGCCTCAATTCTTCGTGGCATAGATTCAACAAGGTGCTGGAAGCATTCCTCAGAGATTTTGGTCCATATTGACATGATGGCATCACACAGTTGCCGCAGATTTGTCGGCTGCACATCCTAAAGATGCTCCATACAAGGCAGGATGGATCCATGCTTTCATGTTGTTTACGCCAAATTCTGACCCTACCATCCGAATGTCGCAGCAGAAATCGAGACTCATCAGACCAAGCAACGTTTTTCCAATCTTCTACTGTCCAATTTCGATGAGCTTGTACAAATTGTAGCCTCAGTTTCCTGTTCTTAGCTGAAAGGAGTGGTACCCGGTGTGGTCTTCTGCTGCTGTAGCCCATCTGCCTCAAAGTTCGACGCACTGTGCGTTCAGAGATGCTCTTAGGCCTACCTTGGTTGTAACGGGAGGCGATTTGAGTCACTGTTGCCTTTCTATCAGCTCGAACCAGTCTGCCCATTCTCCTCTGACCTCTGGCATCAACAAGGCATTTCCGCCCACAGAACTGCCGCTCACTGAATTTTTTTTCTTTTTCGGACCATTCTCTGTAAACCCTAGAGATGGTTGTGCGTGAAAATCCCAGTAGATCAGCAGTTTCTGAAATACTCAGACCAGCCCTTCTGGCACCAACAACCATGCCACGTTCAAAGGCACTCAAATCACCTTTCTTCCCCATTCTGATGCTCGGTTTGAACTGCAGGAGATTGTCTTGACCATGTCTACATGCCTAAATGCACTGAGTTGCCGCCATGTGATTGGCTGATTAGAAATTAAGTGTTAACAAGAAGTTGGACAGGTGTACCTAATAAAGTGGCCAGTGAGTGTATATCTATTCATTATTTGTTTTTTCTGATCTATACTATGGGGTACTATTTTTCCTAGTTGTGAAACAGCGTTGTCTGGCACTTACGAATAGGGCACAACAGGAGAACAGGGTTAGCCGCCGTGGAGCGGGGGCGCCAGTCTCGTGTGGGTATTTATATAGGATGCCAACCTCCGCAAGCAGGCAGGTACACAGATCAGGATTCATCTATATGTAGATAGGGATTTATAGGGTGCACCTTATGTGGGGTGTTACACTTCTTTTTGTTGTTTGTCTTGGTTTTAAGGATGTATTAAAAGTTAGGTTTTAAGTTTTATCTTATGAGTTAGGGGTTATTTTTCATGCTAGCATACTATTAAGACCCCTCCTTTTGCGATATACTTCATGATTTGGAAATAATCAGAAGAACAAAAAAATCAGAAATGGACATATCCAAGCATCATCTTAACAGTTTAGGCCATCATAAAAGTAATGTACATAAAAAACTAAGCCCTGCCTAAACAAGACATAACATAATTCAATGCGTAAGGAACAGATCAAAATTACAAACAGCAGGGAATGGCAAAGGCAAAACAAAAGGAATGGAAGAGTATATTGTAAAAAAAACATTTAAGATTAGGCAAATAGAGGATGAATACATACCTTAGTGTAAGTAAAATGCACTCCTGTGCAGAAATACATTTGCGCAACTTGGTGTCTATGAATGTGATACCAGGGTGCACAGCCCCCAGAAGAAGGTCAAATGTTGGCACACTCATCCGACAGTACCGGTAGAACTTGTCAGGCTGCGTAGAGAAGTATACAGTCTGTGGAAATGTCCTTTAGTCTACCGTTTCCTCCAAAGTGGAGGTACCCACATTCGTCTCCGCCTCCTCGGTTCCATAATAACTGGTAAAGCTCCCCAAGATGTTGGGACGGGACAAAACAAAGTGGAAAAGAACCTGCTAAGTTGTGCTGAAGGCAAGTCTGCCAGACATGTTTGACACAAAGCAGCAATACCAAAACACCAGCACGTACTCTGATGCAAAGATTGGAGGAGGGAACTTGTTGTGGATCCAATAAATAGGCTCATTGAGTAGGTTTTTATTCATTTTAGGCCACTGAGCCATTTATATTAATGTGGAAAGTCAGTGAGAAATGTAAAGGCATACGCAAGAGATACAGATGCCACACAGATGTCATACGGATACATACACTGTGTGCAGAATTATTAGGCAAGTTGTATTTTGATCACATGATACTTTTTATACATGTTGTCCTACTCCAAGCTGTTCAGGCTTGAGTGCCAACTACCAATTAAGTATATCAGGTTATGTGCACCTCTGTAATGAGGAAGGGTGTTGTTTAATGACATCAAAACTCTATATAAGGTGTGCTTAATTATTAGGCAACTTCCTTTCCTTTGGCAAAATGGGTCAGAAGAGAGATTTGACGGGCTCTGAAAAGTCCAAAACAGTGAGATGTCTTGCAGAAGGATGCAGCAGTGTTGAAATTGCCAAACTTTTGAAGCATGATCACCGAACAATCAAGCGTTTCATGGCAAATAGCCAACAGGGTAGCAAGAAGCGTGTTGGGCAAAAAAGGCGCAAAACAACTGCCCATGAATTGAGGAAAATCAAGCGTGAAGCTTCCAAGATGCCATTTGGGACCAGTTTTGGCATATTTCAGAGCTGTAACGTTGCTGTAGTAACAAAAAGCACAAGGTGTGCGATACTCAGGGACATGGCCAAGGTAAGGAAGGCTGAAAAACGACCACCTTAGAACAAGAAATATAAGATAAAACGTCAAGACTGGGCCAAGAACCATCTTAAGACTGACTTTTCAAAGGTTTCATGGACTGATGAAATGAGAGTGACTCTTGATGAGCCAGATGAATGGGCCAGAGGCTGGATCAGTAAAGGGCAGAGAGCTCCACTCCGACTCAGATGCCAGTAAGGTGGAGGTGGGGTACTGATATGGGCTGGTATCATCAAAGATGAACTTGTGGGATGGAGTGAAGCTCAACTCCCAGACCTACTGTCAGTTTCTGGAAGACAACGTCTTCAAGCAGTGGTACAGGAAGAAGTCGGTATCGTTCAAGAAAATCATGATTTTCATGCAGGACAATGCCTCCAACTACTCCACAGCCTGGCTGGCCAGTAAAGGTCTCAAAGAAGAAAAAATAATGACATGGCCTCCTTGTTCACCTGATCTGAACCCCATAGAGAACCTGTGGTCCCTCATAAAATGTGAGATCTACAGGGAGGGAAAACAGTACACCTCTCGGAACAGTGTCTGGGAGGCTGTGGTGGCTGCTGCACGCAATGTTGATCGTAAACAGATCAAGCAACTGACAGAATCTACGGATGGAAGGCTGTTGAGTGTCATCATAAAGAAAGGAGGCTATATTGGTTACTCATTTTTTGGGGTTTTATTTTTGCATGTCAGAAATGTTTATTTCTAAATTTTGTGCAGTTATATTGATGAAAATAAACAAGTGAGATGGGAATATATTTGGTTTTTATTAAGTTGCCTAATAATTCTGCACAATAATAGTTACCTGCACAAACAGATATCCTCCTAAGATAGCCAAATCTAAAAAAAAAACACTACAACTTCCAAAAATATTAAGCTTTCATATTTATGAGTCTTTTGGGTTGATTGAGAACATAGTTGTTGATCAATAATAAAAATAATCCTCTAAAATACAACTTGTCTAATAATTCTGCACACAGTGTAGATGCGAGGAAATTGCATAATTGCATTGCAAACGGATTACACATGTATGACCATACGGAGAACATTCATGCGACTCTCACAAGAGAGACTCAGACCGTTTTTCCATACGGCAAGTGTGACCCCAGCCATAAGCATACACTCCCGATCCT
Organism: Ranitomeya variabilis; assembly: GCF_051348905.1. Classification (NCBI taxonomy): domain Eukaryota; kingdom Metazoa; phylum Chordata; class Amphibia; order Anura; family Dendrobatidae; genus Ranitomeya; species Ranitomeya variabilis. The sequence continues at coordinate 156,656,250 of NC_135235.1, read as the reverse complement.
GCCACGCTTTCATCAGATTGACGTGATGAAACTGTTCGGGTTTTCTTTTCCTGGGCTGGTAAACTTAGTAGTTTACTTCCCAACTTTTTCCCCAACTTCATATGGCCCTTTCCACTTGGCCATAAGCTTGCTTTTCGTGGTGGGCACCAAAACCAAAACTCGATCCTGCTTTAACCCCTTAAGTACCAGAGGTATTTTCGTTTTTGCTTTTCCATTTTTTCCTCCCCTTCTTCCCACGGCCATAACTATTTTATTTTTACGTCAATATGGCCATGTGAGGGCTTGTTTTTTGTGGGATAAGTTGTACTTTTGAATGACACCATTGATTTTACCATATAATGTACTGGACAACGGGAAAAAAATTCCAAATGCTGTGAAATTGCAAAAATAGTGCAATTCCACAATTGTTTTTTGGATTTTTTTTTACCATGTTCACTAAATGCTAAAACTGGCCTACCATTATGATTCTCCAGGTCATTACGAGTTCACATACACCGACCATCTCTAGGTTCTTTTTTATTTACGTGGTGAAAATTTTTTCCAAATTCCAAAGTTTGTAAAAGAAAAAAAAATGTTGCCATTTTCCGAGACCCGTAGCGTCTCCATTTTTCGAGATATCTGGGGCCAGGTGTGGGTTTATTTTTTGCGCCCCAATCTATTGTTTTCATTGATACCATATTGGTGTAGAATCAATCTATTGATCACATGTTATTACATTTTATTGCAATGTTGCAGCAACCAAAAAAAGTAATTCTGGTGTTCCGATTTTTTTTCTCACTACGCCGTTTACCAATTGGATTAATTCATTTTTTATATTGATAGATAGGGCGATTCAGAACACGGCGATACCAAAAATGTGTATATTTGATTTTTTTATAGTTTTATTTTGCATGGGGCAAAAGAGGGGTGTTTTGAATTTTTATATATATATATTTTTAAATATTTTTACTTGCTTCAATATTTTCCATGGGAGACTAGAAGCTGTGATCAAACGATTGCTTGTGCTACATAGAGCAAAGCTGCAGCCCTGCTCTATGTAGCAGATATGCTCACTTGCTATGAGTGCCAACCGCTGGGCGGCACTCATAGCTCTCTGGCTATGACAACCACAGGGGTCTCCTGCTGACCTCGGGTTGTCATGCCAACCCATAAGCAACACGCGGTCATGTAACATGGGTGCCGATGGGAGGAGGTAATGACGCGCTTCTCGTCATTGGATGTTAAGGGGTTAAAGGAGCAGATGGTGGGTTTTTTGATATATATATGTGGCCCCATGCTGTCTGAGCATCCAGCAAATGCTCCTTTACTATAGGCATGACCGCTGCTATTCAGTCCTGCATATTGGCCACATGCTCAATGACACTCTTGTGTGGCGTAGGTTCCGGCTCCCAAGTCTCTTTGGCTACGTCCAGCAGACCCCTAGGATGCCTGTCATACAGTAGCTCAAAGGGTAAAAATCCCGTGGAAGTCTGCGGTACCTTGCGAATAGCAAACATCAAGTAGGGCATCAACATGTCCAAATCCCTTCCATCCTTGGAAACTACTTTGTTCATCATGGATTTGAGGGTTTTGTTGAAGCACTCGACTTGTCCGACGGTCTGAGGGTGATACACCGATGTCCGCAATTGTTTTATTTTGAGAAGCTTGCACAGTTCCTTCATCACCTTGGACATAAAAGGAGTCCCTTGATCAGTGAGGATCGTCTTCGGTAGCCCAAGGTGACAGAACCTGGCAAACAACTCCCAGGCGATAAGCTTAGATGAGGTGTGCCAAAGCGGAATGGCCTCCAGGTACTGGGTGGCATAGTCTACGACTACTAATATATGTTGGTGGCCCCAGGGTGGATTTTACTATCGGCCCTACCAGATCCATCGCAATCCGTTTGAAAGGTATCTCTATAACAGGTAGAGCTACCAACGGACTCTGGTAGTTTGCGGCAGGTGAGGTTAGCTGGCACTCAGGACATGTTTCGCAGAACCTCTGCACCTCAGCGTAGACTCCAGGCCAAAAAATACACTGCAATATGCGCTCCTGCGTCTTTTTGGCCCCCAAGTGACCTCCCAGAAAATGGGTGTGAGCCATTTCGAGCACCGCTCGATGGTAGGATTGGGGCATTACCAGTTGTTCTATCACCTCATCCCAGATTTTATCAACCCTGCATAATAACTCCTGGTTGAACACCATACATGGGAACACCGTCTCCACACCCGGTTGTGGAGCCCCTCCATTTACCTCAATTACACTTTCCCGTGCCCGGGTCAGAGTGGGATCCTAGAGCTGAGCTGTACCAAATGTACCAGGGGACACTTCCAGCTCATTGAGCGATGGGGTCTCTTCGACCTCTCCTGCCAATGCCTTTAGGGAAAACCTATCGGGGTTGCACTCTGTTCCTAGGTTGGCGACCACAACTGCAGGTATCCCTGACTTGGGATCTTTGGGTTCTGCGCCTGGAATAACATTTATCCTGGGAGGGTTCATTTTATGTTTCCATAGAGACCAGAAAAGCGTCAAATTCATTCCCAGGAAAGCCCATAAGGAAGGTTCTCCAATACCCCCACCACATGTTTAATTTCCCCGCAGGGCGTAACAAATGAGACCTCCACTATCGGGTACTCACGGAGTTCACCATGAATGCAGACAACACCCATATCTTTTCCAGTGGGTTCTAAGCCCGAGATTAATGACCCATGCACAAGTGTCTCTAGAATCCCTTAGTGCAAAAGGGCCTCGGCCTGGTGTCCACTGACGCGCACCTGGCACACATGCAGTTCCCCCTTTGGGACGAACGGATCCGCAGTGAAAACAGCCTGGGTATACATCGACATACAGCGAGTATACCCGCAGTCCATAGGTTCAGCTGTCAAGGGGCAGTTGGCAGCCACATGTCCTGAACCTTGGCACCTCCAACACTTAATAGCTGCAACACGACTGGACATCAAGGCCAATTTCGGGGAACCGGGTCTCTTGTCACTCTTACTCTGGGTATCCCCTCAGGGTGGGCTCAGTTCTGATTGCCCCAGCAGAGGGTCGTGGACCTTTCCCAGGTCCCTGCGTTGATGGTGCCCAACATGAACCTTAGTGGAGGATATTCCCATTAAAAGGCCTGAGTGGCCGTATACCGCTCAATCAGACTGATCTGATTGAGGTCTAGTGTGTCAGGATCCCCTTGGCCCACCCAATGCAGAATAGAGGATGTCAGAATCCTCCCTAGATGATCGACCACCACCACCCTCTTGACCATCTGGTAAGGGGTTAAGGTCTCAGGCTGAAGCCATTTTTTTTACCAACTATATCAAGTCATATGCCATAGACCTGGTGGGACGAGGCTTCGCAGAGGACCACTGAAAGACCCGTTGGGCCCACACATATCTTTTAACCCACAGTCGGGCAAGGATCTTACCTCTGAGTTTCTCATAGTCCAGAACATCATCACTACTGAGGTCCAAGTAGGCCTTCTGGGCATTTCCCGTCAGGAAAGAGGCCACCACTTCAGCCCACTGGGACATCGGCAAGCTCTCCCGCTCTGCTGTGTGCTCAAACACAGTGAGGAAAGGCTACAAATCTTCCTCAGGACTCATCTTCCTCAGTACTGACTGGACTTGGTACTGGGCCTTTGAACGGATTGGGCCCCTGGTGAGGGCACCTCTTGCAGAGCTGCAATCTGTCACAGGATCAGCTTATTTGTTTTCTGCTGCTGCTGATACAGCAGCTACTGCTGGTGATTGTGCTGCTGCAATTGGTGCTGCTCCTGCTGCCATTGATGCTGCTCTTGCTGCCATTGCTCTTGCTGCTGCTGAAACTGCAGCTGCTGCTCCTGCTGCCATTGCTGCTGCTCCTGCTGCCGCTGAAGCTGCTCCTGCTGCTGAAACTGCAGCTGCTGCTCTTGCTCTAACTGCTGGAGCTGCAGCTGCTGCGTGAGGGCCAACTACTTGAGTAATTCCTCCATCTTGTCAGCAGGCTTGAGATGTAGCATTGCAGGCTTAATTACTGACATGCAGAGGGCTTTGAGAATGCTTTAGTTCTCACTGCCTGCATTCTCCAACCATATGTAGTGCAGTGGGGTTGGTGCAGTATGACAGACAGGCAGTGACCACAGGAAAGTTCAAAACAAAGTGTCTTTAATGTCCAATGTACTTACAAACGGAAAACAAATAGTATCCTCCAGATTGCAGCGGGGAATCAAGACAGTCCGTATCAGAGACCGGTCGCCATGGGCGACCGCACTGCCGTGTCATACAGAATGGTGTCAGGCCTTTTGCCCTCGCTTGGCTCCATGTTACTTTACACAGGCTGAGCCTTGCAGAGCCACCTGCTCGGCAGTTTGCAGACCAAGACTGACCCACCCAACCTTTTGCTGCAGGGTCTTTAAATGGAATATGTGGCCATGGGCCACTTGTAAGACCCGACCTGGAGGCAGCAAACAGCCCCACTACTATCCTGTAGTTTACTTAAAAAATAAAAGCCCATGCCGGATTTTCTTAAATATGCCTTGGGCAAATAGCTTGCCCAAGACCAAACTGACTTTTATTTTGCACTGCAATCACACCTATATCTGTGACTGCAATGCACTACAGCGGTCTTAATACGCCTCTATGCGCATCCTGGGGGACACATAGCAACCCTTACATATAACACCTGTCACTGCCTCACAGGCTGCACACCTTTTGGAATAAATAATTGCAATCAATCGCTTCCTATAACCATCAACAAGCTTCTTGCACCTCTCAACTGGAATTTTGGGCCCCTATTCTTTTGCAAACTGCTCAAGGTCTCTCAGATTTGAAGGGTATCTTCTCCCCTCTTGGCACTACATTGTGACCCAAAATTCTTAGGTAATGTTCAGATTTCATGATGCTTTGCACACAGTTAAGGCACCAAGTGCCGAAGGCTGTAAAACCACCCCAAAACATCTTTGAACCCCCATCATATTTGATTGAAGGTGCTGTAGGGCTCATTCCATTTTCAATAAACAGTAGAATTATGTACTTTACCAGAAAGCTCCATTTTGGTGTCATCTTTCTACAAGATGGGGAAGAAGAAAGGGAGTTTCTCGCACGCCCATCCAGTTTAAGTAAAATTTCAATTTTAAACAATTTTATTTGAACATTTTAAATAAAAAACAATTTTAAAAAAAGAGAGAAAAGAGAGGAAGAGACTCTCTGCCTGACGTGTTTCTGGGGCACCACAGCGCCCTTAGTCATAGGATCCCTTCCTTCTTCCTCACTTCGGCTGAAATCACCAGCAGGTACGGCACCCACCAGCTAGATTCAATAGCATTGTCTTATTATATATGTCTCAGCGTGTCAAGCTCCAACTTTTCCCTCTCCCTCCTCTCTCCCACAGACGCTGCCTACAAGATGCTTTAAACACTAGAAGTCCCAGAGAGGGGTCATTTAACATTTCTACCATTGGAAAACCAGAGAGCTCAAAATTTCTGGGACTTCTAGTGTTAAAGTAGGATTTTGGTTTAATCACCTACATTTTGGCAAACTGCAGTCAAGCTTCTTTATACAAAATGGATAAAAAGAACTTATCAGCTCACCAAGGAAGAGCACAGAATTGGATGATCGAAAAAATGATGCATGGAATGAACTGGGCCAGTGTCCCCAGCATGAAGACAAACAACTAAGGAAAAAATTCCTGCACCATAAAAAAATAAATTATGGAAAAATGTATTAATATGGCTTAACCCCTGCCCACGTCAGACTCCTTCTTTTTAGTGCGGGCTCCAGCTCTAAGCCTGCACCTTTCCGGGCACATGACAGCTGATCTATGCAGTTGACATGTGTCCGCAACAGCTGCAGGTGGAATCATGATCCACTCGTGGATGATAACTAATTAAATGCCACTGTCAATCTCTTAGACTCGAACATTATGTACGAGCATGCCCAGATGCTCGGATAACTCCTCAGTGCGCTTGGAGGATAAGATGTTATCCAAGCACATTCGCTCATCACTATTACCTAGGTTAAGGGCCCACTCTGATGTGTTTTTCCTCTTCCCAGTGTGCTTAATCCTTATGTACACCTCTATTCTAAAGTAACTCAACTAAGCCTTCAGATGCTCACTGGCTACATTGTTACTCCTCTTTTGGCTATAGCTCCTGTATAACTACATGCCTCTGATCATTGTTAAGTGGGTCATCCTTCAGTGCTTAGTATGTGTTCTCTGTAAACTGTATTTCTCATGAGGTGCCACTTCTCTAGGCTCTCTGCACTCTCCTCGGTACAGCTGGCTTCAGCTACTCCTCCAATCTTCTCTGTGATCTACCGTATTTTTCGGACTATAAGACGCACCGGACTATAAGGCGCACCCAGGTTTTAGAGGTGGAGAATAGGGAAAAAAATATTTGAAGCAAAAAAAGTGGTAAAATATTTAATAACATACTATTATATGTGGTGTTATTATATATAATAGTATGTTATTATGTTGGAAGCTGCGGGACCAGTGTGGTGTCTGTGAAGTACTATATGAAGATGCTGGAGGGTGAGTATTAGAATGGGGGCACAGGGCTTAAGAAAGCACCACTCCAGCACTGCAAAATAACACTGGAGTGCTGCTTTAAAATCCCATGGGAGAACTATAACTCCCAGCATGTCCTGCAGATCCTATGACATGCTGGGAGTTATAGTTCACTAAAGGAGTGGCAGAGTGCTTTATTGTGTTTTGGAAAGACTAACCTCTTAATTGTGGCAGCCAGCCACACTGTGGTGAGGTAAAAGTATCCCATGACTGCACACAGAGCCCTCCCTCTTGTTGCCTTTCCACCGCACAGGTAATGGAAGCCTGCAGATTCTAGTGTTGGAGTCTGAAAGACCTGTGATGATGTCAAGAAAAGGGAGAGTTCTGTGCTGCCATGTGATGCTCCAGCCCGCCCACTTCTGACATCATCACAGGTCCTCCTTGTGCACACTGCACAGCACTCGGCTCCAGCCCAGGAAGGTACCAGCGATCTCCTCTCCCCCGGACCCTGCTGCTGCTGCCTCCTCCTCCTCTCCCCCGGACACACAGATCTCCCCAGCTGCTGCTGGAATCAGCGCTGGGGAATCCATGTGTGTCGCTGCTTAAGTGCAGTATTCATTTGCTGCTCCCAGCTCGCCGCTCAGCTGATAGGTGGGCGGGGAGTAGCTAATGAATATTCACTGCACTTAATCATCGGGACCACATGGTTTCCCCAGAGCTGATTCCCAGCAGTGGGGACATTTTTCTGCCTCCTGAAGTGGGATAACAGTGCGATCCCACTCGCTGCTGCCCCCCTCCCCACACACTACATCCCTACCATAAGACGCACCCACACTTTGCTCCCAAATTTGGAGGAAAAAAAGTGCGTCTTATGGTCAGAAAAATACGGTACTTCTTGCAAAAGGGGCAGAGCTTACAGGAGGAGACATGGTTATATCACTAGTTTAATTAATTATTAATATTTATTAATAGTTGTGTAAAAAATATAATTATTTTTTGTCCCCACCACCTTGCATATAGGTTTATAATCATCCATCCTCCAAATCTGTAAGTGATTTACATACAGGTGCATCTCACAAAATTAGAATATCATCAAAAAGTTAATTTATTTCAGTTCTTCGATGTAAAAAGTGAAACTCATATATTAGATAGAGTCGTTACAAACAGAGTGATCTATTTCAAGTGTTCATTTCTGTTAATGTTGATGATTATGGCTTACAGCCAATGAAAACCCAAAAGTCATTATCTCAGTAAAGTAGAATACTTGAAAAAATGAGCTTGAAAATACTTTATAACACCAGCTAGAAAAAATTTGCATGTATCTCCGTGAGTCGTTTTGACATGCCCAGCAAACGCACGGGGGCGCAACATGTTGCGTTTGGCGGGCACGTCAAAATGACGCCCGGGGATGCATCCGCATACAACGCATGTCCCTGCGTACCCAATGTTAAATATAGGTACGCAAGGTGCATGCGGATCTATGCGGATCTTAAAGAAAGAAGTGCGCAGGCCTACGCTGCATACTCAAACGCTCTTGTGAAACCAGCCTTAGTTCATAGATGTCAGGCTCCACTTGGTGCACTCGAGTGCAGTCCGATGTTTCACACACACCCATAGACTTGTATGAGTGCACGTGATCTGAATTCTAGAGCCAATCACAGCATGCTGCAATTTTTTTCTGATGCCAAATTGGCATGAGCAAAAATAGCAGATCTGCATTGCCACATACACTGCATGCAGAATTATTAGGCAAGTTGTTTTTCGGATCACATGATTAGTGTTGAGCGATACCTTCCGATACTTGAAAGTATCGGTATCGGATAGTATCGGCCGATACCCGAAAAATATCGGATATCGCCGATACCGATACCCGATACCAATACAAGTCAATGGGACTCAAGTATCAAAAGGTATCCTGGATGGTTCCCAGGGTCTGAAGGAGAGGAAACTCTCTTTCAGGCCCTGGGATCCATATTCATGTAAAAAATAAAGAATTAAAATAAAAAATATGGATATGCTCACCCGTCCGGGGGCCCCTGGACCTTACTGATTGTAACCGGCAGCCTCCGTTCCTAAGAATGAGCAGTTTAAGACCGTCGCGGCTTGTGATTGGTCGCGTGCCGCTCATGTGACCGCTCACGCGACCAATCACAGGCCGCGACGTCAACATGAGCGGCACGCGACCAATCAGAAGCCGCGACGTCATCGAAGGCCCTTCACGCGCTTATTCTTAGGAACGGAGGCTGCCAGTTACAGCGGTAAGGTCCAGGGGCCGCCGGAGAGGTGAGTATATCCATATTTTTAATTTCAATTCTTTATTTTTTACATGAATATGGATCCGATTCCGATTTCCGATATCACAAAAGTATCGGAAATCGGAATCGGAATTCCGATACCGCAAGTATCGGCCGATACCCGATACTTGCGGTATCGGAATGCTCAACACTACACATGATACTTTTTATACATGTTGTCCTACTCCAAGCTGTTCTGGCTTGAGAGCCAACTACCAATTAAGTAAATCAGGTTATGTGCACCTCTGTAATGAGGAAGGGTGTTGTTTAATTACATCAAAACTCTATATAAGGTGTGCTTAATTATTAGGCAACTTCCTTTCCTTTGGCAAAATGGGTCAGAAGAGAGATTTGACAGGCTCTGAAAAGTCCAAAATAGTGAGATGTCTTGCAGAAGGATGCAGCAGTGTTGAAATTGCCAAACTTTTGAAGCATGATCACCGAACAATCAAGCGTTTCATGGCAAATAGCCAGCAGGGTCGCAAGAAGCGTGTTGGGCAAAAAAAGCTCAAAATAACTGCCATGAATTGAGGAAAATTAAGCGTGAAGCTGCCAAGATGCCATTTGCCACCAGTTTTGCCATATTTCAGAGCTGCAACGTTACTGGAGTGGCAAAAAGCACAAGGTGTGCAATACTCAGGGACATGGCCAAGGTAAGGTAGGCTGAAAAACGTCCACCTTTGAACAAGAAACATAAGATAAAATGTCAAGACTGGGCGAAGAAATATCTTAAGACTGACTTTTCAAAGGTTTCATGGACTGATGAAATGAGAGTGACTCTTGATGGGCCAGATGGATGGGCCAGAGGCTGGATCAGTAAAGGGCAGAGAGCTCCACTCCGACTCAGACGCCAGCAAGGTGGAGGTGGGGTACTGGTATGGGCTGGTATCATCAAAGATGAACTTGTGGGACCTTTTCGGCTTGAGGATAGAGTGAAGGTCAACTCCCAGACCTACTGCCAGTTTCTAGAAGACAACTTCTTCAAGTAGTGGTACAGAAAGAAGTCGGTATCGTTCAAGAAAAACATGATTTCCATGCAGGACAATGCTCCATCACTTGCCTCCAACTACTCCACAGGGTGGCTGGCCAGTAAAGGTCTCAAAGAAGAAAAAATAATGACATGGCCGCCTTGTTCACCTGATCTGAACCCCATAGAGAACCTGTGGTCCCTCATAAAATGTGAGATCTACAGGGAGGAAAAACAGTACACCTCTCGGAACAGTGTCTGGGAGGCTGTGGTGGTTGCTGCACGCAATGTTGATCGTAAACAGATCAAGCAACTGACAATCTAGGCTGTTGAGTGTCATCATAAAGAAAGGTAGCTATATTGGTCACTAATGTTTTTTGTTTTTGTTTTTGCATGTCACAAATGTTTATTTCTAAATTTTGTGCAGTTATATTGGTTTACCTGGTGAAAATAAACAAGTAAGGCTACTTTCACACTAGCGTGGGACCACGCACGACGAATTGCGTCGTTGCGACATACCGACGCTAGCAGTGAATGCGCTGCACAACGGGGGCAGCAGATGCTGTTTTTCAACGCATCTGCTGCCCCATTGTGAGGTGCGGGGAGGCGGGGCGGAGTTCCGGCCGCGCATGCGTGGTCGGAAAAGACGGGAACGACGCACTAAAAACGTTACAAGCAACGTTTTCTGGTGGCGACGGTCCGACGCAACACGACGCAACCGTCGCACGACGGTTGTGACGTGTGGCAATGCATCGCACTGCGTCGCTAATGCAAGTCAATGGAGAAAAAACGCATCCTGCAAGCACTTTTGCAGGATGCGTTTTTTCTGCAAAACGACGCATAGCGACGTGCAGTGCACGACGCTAGTGTGAAAGTAGCCTTAGATGGGATTATATTTGGTTTTTATTAAGTTGCCTAATAATTCTGCACAGTAATAGTTACCTGCACAAACAGATATCCTCCTAAGATAGCCAAATCTAAAAGAACCCCACTCCAACTTTCAAAAATATTAAGCTTTGATATTTATGAGTCTTTTGGGTTGATTGAGAACATAGTTGTTGATAAATAATAAAAATAATCCTCTAAACTACAACTTGCCTAATAATTCTGCACGCAGTGTAGTATAACATTGGGCTGAGTGCTATCCAATAACACTTCACCTAGCACTCGTCTGTTACACACTCATGACGCTGAATAGGCAGATACAAGTCTGTAGTGAGTGAGTCTATTATAGTGCATGTGGGTAGGTAGATATGGCTTTTTGCAGCAGGTATTACACTAAAGGGTTACATCTAAAAATCTTTTGTAATAATCTTATTTCTCATAAAGTCGATGGATAATATTAGCCACCCATTCAAAATTTCAGGTGGAGGGAGGATATGATTTTCAGTTTTTACCTCGGCAGCACAAATGCTAGGTTCACATTTGTTTGGGCATCAAAGCCGAAAATACCCACAAATAAGAAAAAGGTTAAAGTCTCTCCATAGCTCTCCTGGGATTAGACAACGAAAAGTAGGACACGTGCAGAAATCTCTGCTGCCCTCTTGTGTACACTGCACAGAATACAAACTTTTGATTTTGCTTCCTCGCTTTGTCTTCAATATATGCCACTGTGTAGGCTGGTAAGAAGGAAAACACACAGAAGCTCCTACATCTACTAATTGAGCCTCTAATGTCTGTCCAGTGCAGTGGACAACATAAGGCTATGTTCACACAATGCGTTTTTGCTGGTTATTTTATGCAGCATATTTGGTGCACAAAATAGGAAGCATATTACAGCATTAGCACATACCGCATTTTTTCTCTGCTTTTTTGCCCAGATGCAGACGTCAGTTCATCAATATTCCTATCCTCATCCTTCCATAAAGAATAAGATTTCAGGCAAACGACCCAATAAAAATAGACTACAAAATGCTCAGATCAAACAAACAGATTTCTAGCAGAAATTATTGGAAATTAAAATAGATCCTGTTATTGGCACTTTCTTTAATGGCTAAAAAATGGTTAAAAAAAGTTTTTTCTTCATTGTTCTGATTTTTCATAGAAGAGCATAACAGATTATTCTATAAAAATTGAAATGTTTTAAAAAATATGAAAAAAAAATAAAGTTGAAATCACCTTTTTCCAATTAAAAATAAAAATGTAAAAAAATACACATATGTGATACATTGAGAACAGTCCAATCTACCAAAATAAAAAACGAATTAACCCGATCTGTAAACACTGTAAACTAAAAAAAAAAAAAATCAAAAATTCACAAATTAAGTTTTTTTGGTCGCTGACATTCCACAAAAAATGCTGTAGCATGCAATAATAGCGTCATATCTATCCCAAATCGGTATCAATAAAATACCACAAAATGTACATTGTAAAAACAATTCCCAAAAAATAATGTCAGAATTATGTTTTTTTCACAATTTCTTCCCACTTGGAATGTATTTCCCATTTTCCAGTACACTATATGGTAAGATGAATGGTGTCATTCAAAAGTACAACTTGTTCTGCAAAAGCAAGCCCTAATATGTCTATAATGACAAAAAAGAGAAGTCTGGGAAGAAGGGGGGGGGGGAACTGAAAATGCAAAAGCGGAATTGGCAGAAATTGGCACCATTATGAATACCTTTGAACTGAATACCCTTTTGCTCATGTTTTCTTTTTAATTCTTATATGTTGCCAACCTAAAAATAAGCTTTTTGATGGGAGCCAATGCCATGGAAGGGAAATTATGCTACACTACTAATGGATTATGCAGCTTTGTTCAGATTTTTCAACTTTTCTAATCTCCTTTGAATATTCTTGTGTGTCTTTTTAAGGATTATCCATGTTGTATGAATTATCGTATTGTTTGATTGTTCAGTTCTGTATATTTGTTCACGCTCACTTGCGATTCAGCAACATCACGTGTTTATTTTAATTGCACTCACCTACTGTGAACATTCTTATTGTGACTTGTGTCTTTCCCAACACACTGAGGACTAAGAACACGTTAAGTGTTCAAAACGTGACTAGTGGGTGTTGGTTGTTCTCTTCCACCGACCACGTCGGTCATGTCCCAGCAGCATTTTAACATGTACTAATAAAGTTTCTACATTTTTATTCCTGGAGCTGGAGCCATGTTTTCTTTCTCTGCCACAATCAGACTAGTTCCCTGGATCAACGCCCTATCAAGGAATCTAGTCTATATACCCTGTAACATTATACTTTTCAAGAAAGGCATCCAGTCCCCTCTTAGGCTGGGGTCACACATGCGTGTTTTACGGACGTAAGAGCGCAGAAACTACGTCCGTAAAACTCGCATTACATACGGCACAATTATTCTCAATGGGGCTGCTCCGATCAGCCGTATATTACGGATCCGTAATATACGGCATTCTACGGCCGTACAAAATCGCAGCATGCTGCGTTTGTCAGCGTATTGCGCAAAAAACTCGCCAATGAAAGTCTATGGGGGCGAGAAAAATACGGATTCCACACGGTCCAGCAGTGTGACTTGCGAGAAATACGCAGCGGTGTTAGTGAAAAGTCGGTAATTCAATTGCCGGCTTTTCATTTCTCCTGCACAAACCCGACATGATATGAGACATGGTTTACATACAGTAAACCATCTCATATCCCCTTTTTTTTTGCATATTCCACACTACTAATGTTAGTAGTGTGTATGTGCAAAATTTTAGCGCTGTAGCTGCTAAAATAAAGGGTTAAATGGCGGAAAAAATTGGCGTGGGCTCCCGCGCAATTTTCTCCGCCAGAGCGGTAAAGCCAGTGACTGAGGGCAGATATTAATAGCCAGGAGAGGGTCCATGGTTATTGGCCCCCCCGTGGCTAAAAACATCTGCCCCCAGCCACCCCAGAAAAGGCACATCTGGAAGATGCGCCTATTCTGGCACTTGGCCACTCTCTTCCCACTCCCTGTAGCGGTGGGATATGGGGTAATGAAGGGTTAATGCCACCTTGCTATTGTAAGGTGACATTAAGCCAGATTAATGATGGAGAGGCGTCAATTATGACACCTATCCATTATTAATCCAATTGTAGGAAAGGGTTAAAAAACACACACACACATGATTTAAAAGGATTTTAATGAAATAAACACAGCGGTTGTTGTAATAATTTATTGTTCTCTCAAATCCATTTGCAGTCCCTCGCTTGGCAACATAATAAACGCACAAGATACATACCTTCTGATGTACTGTCAGGTCCAACGAGGTAATCCATCTGAAGGGGTTAACTAATATTACCAGCAGGAGCCCTGCTATAATGCAGCTGTGCTCCGTGCTTGTAATTCCCCTGCGAATGAATGAAATGTAGGTCATTGACCTACATTTCATTCATTCGCGGTGATGCGCCCTCTGCTGGATGTTCTCATGAACTGCAGCCTGGGAACTTTTTCCCACGCTCCAGGTCATATGAGGACATCCACCAGGGGGCGCATCACCGCGAATGAATGAAATGTAGGTCAATGACCTACATTTCATTCATTCGCAGGGGAATTACAAGCACGGAGCACAGCTGCATTATAGCAGGGCTCCTGCTGGTAATATTAGTTAACCCCTTCAGATGGATTACCTCGTTGGACCTGACAGTACATCAGAAGGTATGTATCTTGTGCGTTTATTATGTTGCCAAGCGAGGGACTGCAAATGGATTTGAGAGAACAATAAATTATTACAACAACCGCTGTGTTTATTTCATTAAAATCCTTTTAAATCATGTGTGTGTGTGTTTTTTAACCCTTTCCTACAATTGGATTAATAATGGATAGGTGTCATAATTGACGCCTCTCCATCATTAATCTGGCTTAATGTCACCTTACAATAGCAAGGTGGCATTAACCCTTCATTACCCCATATCCCACCGCTACAGGGAGTGGGAAGAGAGTGGCCAAGTGCCAGAATAGGCGCATCTTCCAGATGTGCCTTTTCTGGGGTGGCTGGGGGCAGATGTTTTTAGCCACGGGGGGGCCAATAACCATGGACCCTCTCCTGGCTATTAATATCTGCCCTCAGTCACTGGCTTTACCGCTCTGGCGGAGAAAATTGCACGGGAGCCCACGCCAATTTTTTCCGCCATTTAACCCTTTATTTAAGCAGCTACAGCGCTAAAATTTTGCACATACACACTACTAACATTAGAAGTGTGGAATATGCAAAAAAAAGGGGGATATGAGATGGTTTACTGTATGTAACCATGTCTCATATCCTGTCGGGTTTGTGCAGGAGAAATGAAAAGCCGGCAATTGAATTACCGGCTTATCACAGATATCGCGCTGATTGAAATCTAAATACAGAATATATATATATGTGTCACAATGACATTATATATATATATATATATATATATATATATATATATATATATATATATATATATACTGTATATATGTTTTCCCTAACATTTGAGCACATAAATCCATTAGATGTCGGTTTTGCAAGCCTGCGCGAAAATCTCGCAGTACGGATGCCATACGGATTACATACGGAGGATGCCATGCGCAAAATACGCTGACACACCCTGACTACGGATCACTATTTTGGGAACATTTCTCCGTATTACGGCCGTAGTACGGACGTATAATACGTGGCGTATTGTCTTACGCCAAGTGTGACCCCAGCCTTAAATTTAAGTAATGAATCACTCATTACAACATCATACGGCAGAGAGTTCCATAGTCTCACTGCTCTTACAGTAAAGAATCCGCGTCTGTTATTATGCTTAAACCTTCTTTCCTCCAGACGTAGAGGATGCCCCCTTGTCCCTGTCTCAGGTCTATGATTAAAAAGATCATCAGAAAGGTCTTTGTACTATCTCCTCTTTGTCCATGTCTTTCTTATACACCGGAGATCAGAACTGTACACAGTATTCTAAGTGTGGTCGCACTAGTGACTTGTATAAAGGTAAAATTATGTTCTCCTCATGAGCATCTATGCCTCTTTTAACGCATCCCAAAATGTTATTTGCCTTTGCAGCAGCTGCCTGACACTGGCCACTAAATGTGAGTTTGTCGTCCACCCATACACCCAGGCAAGCTCGGATTGGCCCACCTTGACACTGGGGAAATGCCCGGTGGGCCCCTGGGCCCCAGAGAGGAGGAATAAGAAAAAAAAATTGGGGTGCGGGCCCTTTAAAAGGAGGCAGAGGTGCGCGCGGGTGCATGCACGTAGTCCCGACCCATCGCCAGGACCAGGGCCCGTGGCACCACCCGGCGAACCCGGGTAAGCGCTGGGGGCCCTGGGTGAACGGGGGAGACAGCATGGGGTCCGTGAGTTGGGGGAGCCCGGTGCCGAGTGCTGGCATCGGGCCCCCCCTTCTAATACTCACCTCTCATTCCGGCAGCTGCAGTGTCTTCAGCGGCCTCTGACTCTGCAACGTCTCAGGGCAGAGGGTGCGATGACATCATCACTGCATGCTCAGCCTGTCTGTGGGGATTTCCTAACAAACAGGCAATCCCTGCATGTGTTCAGGCTGTCTAGCAGCCACAAATCAAGCAGCTGAGGTGATACAAGCTAAATCTCAGAGCATTCCCAAATACTCGGAGATCACCCCAGCATGCTCGGGAAAACCCGAGTAACGAGCACACTCGCTCATCACTAGTGGTTGCCCATAATACTGTATGGCGGACTATGTGGTTGCCCATAATACTGTTTGGTGGACTATTTGGTTGCCCATAATACTGTATGGTTGAATATGTGGTGCCCATAATACTGTATGGCGGACTATGAGGTGCCCATAATACTGTATGGCGGACTATTTGGTTGACAATAATACTGGATGGCAGACTATGAGGTGCCCATAATACTGTATGGTGGACTATGAGGTGCCCCTAATACTGTATGGTGGACTATGAGGTGCCCCTAATACTGTATGGCGGACTATGAGGTGCCCATAATACTGTATGACGTACTATTTGGTTGCCCATAATACTGTATGGTGGACTATGTGGTGCCCATAATACTGTATGGTGGACTATGTGGTTGCCCATAGTACTGTATGGTGGACTATTTGGTTGCCCATAATACTATATGGTTGAATATGTGGTGCCCATAATACTGTTTGGCGGACTATGTGGTGCACATAATACTGTATGGCAGACTATGAGGTGCCCATAATACTGTATGGCGGACTATTTGGTTGCCCATAATACTGTATGGCAGACTATTTGGTTGGCAATAATACTGGATGGCAGACTATGAGGTGCCCATAATACTGTATGGTGGACTATGAGGTCCCCCTAATACTGTATGGCGGACTATGAGGTGCCCATAATACTGTATGACGTACTATTTGGTTGCCCATAATACTCTATGGTGGACTATGTGGTGCCCATAATACTGTATGGTGGACTATGTGGTGCCCATAATACTGCATGGAGGACTATGTGGTTGCAAATGATACTGTATGGCAGACTATGTGGTGCCCATAATACTGTACGGCAGACTATGTGGTGCCCATAATACCGTATTGTGGACTATGTGGTGCCTATAATACTGTATTGCGGACTATTTGGTTGCCCATAATACTGTATGGCGGACTATGTGGTGCCTATAACACTGTATGGCAGACTATGTGGTGCCCATAATACTGTATGGTGGACTATGAGGTGTCCATAATACTGTATGGCGGACTATGTGGTGCCCATATATTGTACTATATCTGTATTTTTTATCTGGATGAGGACATCATTACTGGAAGGGGCCCAAGATAGGAACCTTAATTATTAAAGTGGACATTGGGGTCCAGGATGGGGACATTAAATAAATGGGTGACATAATTACTGTACGGAGGTCAGGATATGGAACATACATGATTGGTTTATGGTGGCAAGTGGGGACATAATTACTGTAGGGGCCAAACCGGGGACATTATTACTGCTGTAATTTACTTTTCAGGTTACTGTTTTCCATGGGGAGAACAAAAGGGGGTCCTGCTACTGTGCAGGGTGGCACTATGACTTTTTTCTTCATCTGATATAGTGTAGAAGTTGGAGAAAATAGTGGGGAATGTGCTCTGTAAGCGATCAGCTATATATAACTATGTTATTTTCTGCAGAGATGAGTTCTTGCTGGAAGAAGTGATGATGGTCTGCACTGGATGAAGAAGAAAGACTTCAACTACAAACGTCACCGGTGAGTCAATGTGTTACTTGTACACTTACACTATATACTGTATACTGTGTACAGAGCTCCTGTGTATAATGTCACTAGTGATCCCTGTATTATCTGTACCCTGAAACTATATACAGATCTTCTTTGTATAATGTCACTGGTGATCCCTGTATTACCTGTACACTATACGCTATATACAGAGCTACTGTATATAATGTCACTGGTAGTCCCTGTATTACCTGTACACTGACACTATATACAGAGCTTCTGTGTATAATGTCACTGGTGATCACTGTATTACCTGTACACTACACACTATATACAGGGCTCCTGTGTTTAATGTCACTGGCGATCCCTGTATTATCTGTACCCTGACACTATATAGAGATGTCCTGTGTATAATGTCACTGGCAATCCCTGTGTTACGTGTACACTATACGCTATATACAGAGCTCCTGTATATAATGTCACTGGTAGTCTATGTATTACCTGTACACTCACACTATATACAGAGGTACTGTGTATAATGTCATTACTGGTAATAATAGTGTTTTCACTATTGTGGTTTGTATTCATAATCAGAATTGTAGTATTCAGTCACTATGCGGTGGTAATTTGTGGTCTGGTCACGGTGTGGCAGTATTTCTCCTTGTATGTGGTAGTATTTGGTCCCTATATGCAGGTAATATGTTATATTATTCGGTCACTATGTGGTGGTAATTTGTGGTCTGGTCATGGCGTGGCAGTATTTCTACTTGTATGTGGTATTATTTCTTCCCTCTATGTTAGTAATATGTCATATTATTCAGTCACTTTATGGTCTGTTCATGGTGTGGCGCATTTGTTTCTTGTATGTGATATTATTCGGTCACTATGTGGTCCGGTCATGGTGTGGAAGTATTTCTCCTTGAATGTGGTATTATTTGGTCCCTATATGCTGGTAATATGTTATATTATTCGGTCACTATGTGGTGGTAATATGCGGTCTGGTCATGGTGTGGAGGTATTTGTCCCTTGTATGTATTATTATTCGGCCACTATGTGGTCTGGTCATGATGTGGTGGTATTTCTTCCCTATATGGTGTATTATTGGTCTTGGTATAGGGGATTGTGTTGTGTATGGCATCATTTGTTCTCTCTGATATTAATTAGGAGAAGATCATTTATTTCCATTAGAGATTAAATACTTTGTACACAGCAGTGGAGATGCATTTACAGGGGTTTCCTGTGGAAAAAAAGTAATCACCTCTCCACAGGATAAGTGATAGCGTATTGATTGGTGGGGTCTGACTACTTGGACCCATTCAGCAAAATGTGGAATTTTTTATCCCCATTAGACTCGAGTGGCATGTCCGATTTGATCACTGATCCATTCATTCCCTCAGTGGCTGCACTTGATTTTTTACAGAAGCCGCAAAGAGAATGAACGGAGCTGCGGTCAGATATCCCACCTGCCGCTCCATTTTAAAATGGGGATAAGTGTTCTATCAATGATAAAACGTCCTCATTCTTCCAATCGGTGTAGTTTCTAATAGTTGGACCTAAGCGATCATCTATCCTGTGGAGCCCATGGATCGGTGATAACTTATTTTAACCAAAGAACCCCATTGATGTAAACTATGTAATTATACATCCCAGTTATGGGGGCGCACAGTAGATGTGTAGGAGCCACCTGTGTTTTACAGCCAATGCTCCACTATAATGGGAATTACGACTGACAGATGTTTGCATATACCTGTAGGTTGGGCCTCTGGAGTCCATTCCCCTGGTGGGCCCCAGACACCCCAGTCTGACCCTGCACCCAGGTCTTTTTCAGTGACAGTTTTGCCCAGTGTTTTACAATTAAGCACATAATTGTACATCTTATTTCTTCTGCCCAAGTGCATGACCTTGCATTTATGCCCATTAAAGCTCATTTGCCATTTATCAGCCCAAGCTCCTAGTTTACATAAATCCTCCTGTAATATAAAATTGTCCTCCTTTGTGTTGATTACCCTGCAGAGTTTAGTGTCATCTGCAAATATTGAAATTCTATTCTGTATGCCCCCTACAAGGTCATTAAAGGGACTCTGTCACCTGAATTTGGAGGGAACAATTTTCAGCCATAGGGGCGGGGTTTTCGGGTGTGTGATTCACCCTTTCCTTACCCGCTGGCTGCATGCTGGCTGCAGTATTGGATTGAAGTTCATTCTCTGTCCTCCTTAGTACACGCCTGCGTAAGGCAGAGCTCCTGCCTGTAAACTATTTTAACCCTTTCAGATGGATTTACCTCGTGGGACGTGACAGTTCATCAGAGGGTATGTATATTGTTGGTTTATTATTTTTCCAAGCGAGGGTCTTCAGGTGGATTGAGAGAGCAATAAAATATTAAAACAACCTGTGTGTTTATTTCATTAAAATACTTTTTAATCATGTGTGTGTGTGTTTTTTAACCCTTTCATACAATTGGATTAATAATGGATAGGTGTCAGAATTGACGCCTCTCCATTATTAATCTGGCTTAATGTCACCTTACAATAGCAAGGTAGCATTAACCCTTCATTACCCCATATCCCACCGCTACACGGGAGTGGGAAGAGAGTGGCCAAGTGCCAGAATAGGCGCATCTTCCAGATGTGCCTCTTCTGGGGTGGCTGGGGGCAGATGTTTTTAGCCACGGGGGGCCAATAACCATGGACCCTCTCCTGGCTATTAATATCTGCCCTCAGTCACTGGCTTTACCACTCTGGCGGAGAAAATTGCGCGGGAGCCCATGCCAATTTTTTCCGCGATTTAACCCTTAAATGTAATAGCTACAGCGCCAAAATTTTGCACATACACACGACTAACATTAGTAGTGTGGAATATGCAAAAAAAAGGGGGATATGACATGGTTTACTGTATGTAAACCATGTCTGATATCATGTCGGGTTTAGGCAGGAGAAATGAAAAGCCGGCAATTGAATTACCGGCTTTTCAACATTATCGCGCTGAAGTAAATATAAATATATATATATGTGTGTCTCTATGACATATATATAAAAAACGAAACCCGACTTTGGATTACAGATCGTGTACCGCCGACCCGATCCCAGAGTGGGATCGGGTCGGGTTTCACGAAACCCGACTTTGCTAAAAGTCGGCGACTTTTGAAAAGTGCCGATCTGTTTCGCTCAACCCTAATTAGGAGTGATAAGAGAAGGATCCATTAAATTTGCAAGTATCAGTATTTATGAGATGTGTTTCCATAGGAGTTTTCCTCCATATTGACCAATCCTGGTTTATTATCCTCTGTAAACCAATTCTTACTCTGGAAAATTATATTGGAATGATAATATGCTTGGATATTAGGAAGACTGAAACCGCCTTGTTCAATTTTTAAGAGATTTTGATACCCTAGGAGGTTTGCGTTGCCATATATAGTTTTAAAGCTGTTTGTGGAACTTATGAATCAAGTTATCTGGAATGCGGATAGGAATCGCTCTAAAAACATATTGAATCTTTGGTTGAATCATCATTTTGCGCAGGACTATTCTACCCAACCATGAAGTATCTGTTCTATTAAACTTTATGTTGAATATCGTTCAACATAGTAGAGAGATTTTCATCAAGAATTTTGCTTAAAAGATTTGTAATTTTTATTCCCAAGTATGTTATATTACTTTTTCCCATGAATAAGGAAATGTATTTTTAGTTGAGATCTTTAGATTATGATCTAAGAAGAAACCTAGAAGTTTGGATATTCTGATGTTGATTTTGTAATATGAGAATGCTGCAAAGTTGTTTATTAAATCAAAGACTGCACTTAATGAGTTGATAGAATCAGAAAAAGTTATTACAATGTCATCAGCAAATAGTGCGATGTTATATTGTTTAAGATTGGTAGCTAGGGTTGAGCGACTTTCATTTTTTTAAGATCGAGTCGGGTTTTGTGAAACCCGACTTTGTCCAGAGTCGAGTCGAGTGCAGTCGGCCGATTATCGCTAAAAGTCGGGGATCGACCGAAACACGAAACCCAATGCAAGTCAATGGGGAAGCATAGTCGGCAGTGAGTGGAGGCCAGGAAAACACCTACAGTGCCCATTTTAATGCCAAAAACATCCATTTTTGTTTCTGAAGCTTATCAATCTTAATTAACTTTATAATAATAGTTGGGCATAGGAAATTGGGGGTCATTTGGCTAAAGTTGTGGGGGGAGTAGGGCTGGCTCAAGTTTTTCGTGGGCCCAGGAAATGCGGACTACGTCACGGTGGTGGAGCAGGGAGAGGTAAGTATTTCAACGTTGCAAGTGCTGTGATCCTGAGCAAGCAGGGGGGGCCCACTCGTTCGCATTGGCACTGGCACAGGGCCCCTCAAAGTACGGCGGTGTGTTTGCATGGCGGGGGCGCCTCCCACCAGCAGCGACACTTTTGCGTACTCTGAGGGGCCCTGTGCCAGTGACGTCGCCAACGAGTATGCCCCCCCCCACCTGATGAAGTAACCTGCACTTTCATCTGCACCTTCCTCTTTGTCCCTGTGTAAGGTGGTATAACATGCGGGAAGGGGAACCTTACTTTCAGCAGGGTCAGATTCTGGCTGTGTAGAGTACAAGGGGAATGTAGTGGTCTAGGTCAATGTACCAGCAGACTCATCTAGCAGTGGCTGGGCAATGGGCAGGATGAGGAGGAAACAGATATAGGGCCAAAGAATAAAGTAGGCTAAATGCAGTTCAAAATTGGTAACAGGACTAAACAGGCGGCATTGCTTTGTTCAGTGGAGTAGCAAACCCAAGAGCAGCAGACACTGTTTCAAGGGCCTAACCACACTAGTAGGCCAAATGCAGTTTAATATCTGATAGTATAGGCTGAAAGCCAGAATGTGGAAGCTCAGCTTTGTTCAGTTGAGGACAACACCAGGCAGGGGCAGACACCGTTAGTAGGCCGGAACAGCCAATTTTTTAAAAAACAGCAGTTAATCAGAGCCAGAAGGTGGAAGCTCAGCTTTATTCAGTTGAGGACAACACCAGGCAGGGGCAGACACCGTTAGTAGGCCGGAACCAAAGTTTTAAAAAAACAGCAGTTAATCAGAGCCAGAAGGTGGAAGCTCAGCTTTATTCAGTTAAGGACAACACCAGGGAGGGGCACACACCGTTAGTAGGCCGGAACAGCCAATTTTTAAAAAAACAGCAGTGAATCAGAGCCAGAAGGTGGAAGCTCAGCTTTATTCAGTTGAGGACAACACCAGGCAGGGGCAGACACCGTTAGTAGGCCGGAACCAAAGTTTTAAAAAAACAGCAGTTAATCAGAGCCAGAAGGTGGAAGCTCAGCTTTATTCAGTTAAGGACAACACCAGGGAGGGGCACACACCGTTAGTAGGCCGGAACAGCCAATTTTTAAAAAAACAGCAGTTAATAAGAGCCAGAAGGTGGAAGCTCAGCTTTATTCAGTTGAGGACAACACCAGGCAGGGGCAGACACTGTTAGTAGGCCGGAACCAAAGTTTTTAAAAAACAGCAGTTAATCAGAGCCAGAAGGTGGAAGCTCAGCTTTATTCAGTTGAGGACAACACCAGGCAGGGGCAGACACCGTTAGTAGGCCGGAACAGCCAATTTTTAAAAAAACAGCAGTTAATAAGAGCCAGAAGGTTGAAGCCCAGCTTTATTCAGTTGAGGACAACACCAGGGAGGGGCACACACCGTTAGTAGGCCGGAACAGCCAATTTTTAAAAAAACAGCAGTTAATCAGAGCCAGAAGGTGGAAGCTCAGCTTTATTCAGTTGAGGACAACACCAGGGAGGGGCACACACCGTTAGTAGGCCGGAACAGCCAATTTTTAAAAAAACAGCAGTTAATCAGAGCCAGAAGGTGGAAGCTCAGCTTTATTCAGTTGAGGACAACACCAGGCAGGGGCAGACACCGTTAGTAGGCCGGAACCAAAGTTTTAAAAAAACAGCAGTTAATCAGAGCCAGAAGGTGGAAGCTCAGCTTTATTCAGTTGAGGACAACACCAGGGAGGGACAGACACCGTTAGTAGGCCGGAACCAAAGTTTTAAAAAAACAGCAGTTAATCAGAGCCAGAAGGTGGAAGCTCAGCTTTATTCAGTTGAGGACAACACCAGGGAGGGGCACACACCGTTAGTAGGCCGGAACAGCCAATTTTTAAAAAAACAGCAGTTAATCAGAGCCAGAAAGTGGATGCTCAGCTTTATTCAGTTGAGGACAACACCAGGCAGGGGCAGACACCGTTACTAGGCCGGAACCAAAGTTTTAAAAAAACAGCAGTTAATCAGAGCCAGAAGGTGGAAGCTCAGCTTTATTCAGTTGAGGACAACACCAGGGAGGGGCACACACCGTTAGTAGGCCGGAACAGCCAATTTTTAAAAAAACAGCAGTTAATCAGAGCCAGAAGGTGGAAGCTCAGCTTTATTCAGTTGAGGACAACACCAGGCAGGGACAGACACCGTTAGTAGGCCGGAACCAAAGTTTTAAAAAAACAGCAGTTAATCAGAGCCAGAAGGTGGAAGCTCAGCTTTATTCAGTTGAGGACAACACCAGGGAGGGGCACACACCGTTAGTAGGCCGGAACAGCCAATTTTTAAAAAAACAGCAGTTAATCAGAGCCAGAAGGTGGAAGCTCAGCTTTATTCAGTTGAGGACAACACCAGGCAGGGGCAGACACCGTTAGTAGGCCGGAACCAAAGTTGAAGGCCAAATGCAGTTTAATATCTGATACTATAGGCCGAAAGCCATAAGGTTGAAGCTCAGCTTTATTCAGTTGAGGACAACACCAGGGAGGGACAGACACCGTTAGTAGGCCGGAACCAAAGTTTTAAAAAAACAGCAGTTAATCAGAGCCAGAAGGTGGAAGCTCAGCTTTATTCAGTTGAGGACAACACCAGGGAGGGGCACACACCGTTAGTAGGCCGGAACAGCCAATTTTTAAAAAAACAGCAGTTAATCAGAGCCAGAAGGTGGAAGCTCAGCTTTATTCAGTTGAGGACAACACCAGGCAGGGGCAGACACCGTTAGTAGGCCGGAACCAAAGTTTTAAAAAAACAGCAGTTAATCAGAGCCAGAAGGTGGAAGCTCAGCTTTATTCAGTTGAGGACAACACCAGGGAGGGACAGACACCGTTAGTAGGCCGGAACCAAAGTTTTAAAAAAACTGCAGTTAATCAGAGCCAGAAGGTGGAAGCTCAGCTTTATTCAGTTGAGGACAACACCAGGGAGGGGCACACACCGTTAGTAGGCCGGAACAGCCAATTTTTAAAAAAACAGCAGTTAATCAGAGCCAGAAAGTGGATGCTCAGCTTTATTCAGTTGAGGACAACACCAGGCAGGGGCAGACACCGTTACTAGGCCGGAACCAAAGTTTTAAAAAAACAGCAGTTAATCAGAGCCAGAAGGTGGAAGCTCAGCTTTATTCAGTTGAGGACAACACCAGGGAGGGGCACACACCGTTAGTAGGCCGGAACAGCCAATTTTTAAAAAAACAGCAGTTAATCAGAGCCAGAAGGTGGAAGCTCAGCTTTATTCAGTTGAGGACAACACCAGGCAGGGACAGACACCGTTAGTAGGCCGGAACCAAAGTTTTAAAAAAACAGCAGTTAATCAGAGCCAGAAGGTGGAAGCTCAGCTTTATTCAGTTGAGGACAACACCAGGGAGGGGCACACACCGTTAGTAGGCCGGAACAGCCAATTTTTAAAAAAACAGCAGTTAATCAGAGCCAGAAGGTGGAAGCTCAGCTTTATTCAGTTGAGGACAACACCAGGCAGGGGCAGACACCGTTAGTAGGCCGGAACCAAAGTTGAAGGCCAAATGCAGTTTAATATCTGATACTATAGGCCGAAAGCCATAAGGTTGAAGCTCAGCTTTATTCAGTTGAGGACAACACCAGGGAGGGACAGACACCGTTAGTAGGCCGGAACCAAAGTTTTAAAAAAACAGCAGTTAATCAGAGCCAGAAGGTGGAAGCTCAGCTTTATTCAGTTGAGGACAACACCAGGGAGGGGCACACACCGTTAGTAGGCCGGAACAGCCAATTTTTAAAAAAACAGCAGTTAATCAGAGCCAGAAGGTGGAAGCTCAGCTTTATTCAGTTGAGGACAACACCAGGCAGGGGCAGACACCGTTAGTAGGCCGGAACCAAAGTTTTAAAAAAACAGCAGTTAATCAGAGCCAGAAGGTGGAAGCTCAGCTTTATTCAGTTGAGGACAACACCAGGGAGGGGCACACACCGTTAGTAGGCCGGAACAGCCAATTTTTAAAAAAACAGCAGTTAATCAGAGCCAGAAGGTGGAAGCTCAGCTTTATTCAGTTGAGGACAACACCAGGCAGGGGCAGACACCGTTAGTAGGCCGGAACCAAAGTTGAAGGCCAAATGCAGTTTAATATCTGATACTATAGGCCGAAAGCCATAAGGTTGAAGCACAGCTTTATTCAGTTGCAGCTTCTTGGCAATAATATAAAGAAGACGCGACAGGACAACACTCGGTGGATGCCATATCTGTGTTTTCAACTGAAAAAAACCTTTCAGTTAACTACTTGCAGGAGAAAGTTTTTGTAGCTGGTGGCCAATTTTTGTACTGTACCAGTTTTTTGTTGTATGTGTTTTTGTTTTTAATGTTAAAATGTCTGCATTTGATATCTCTCCAGTATTTTCTTTTTTATAAGCAAAATACTTATTTTTATATTTTCTGATGTTTTATACCGGAGTGTTCCTCGGGACATGCTTATAAAGTGTCTTATATATGTGTTTCTAATGAGTCACATTATATATTTTTTGTAATTGTGGCTCTAAGAGATCTCAAAGATTTCATGGTTTGGAAATGATTGTTATGCCTTTACTGTTATATATAATAAAAACTGAATGGACACTTGTCAGCTCAGCTCTTCTCAGGTGAAATGTTATCAAGTTCCGTCTGTTGGGCCATTATTCTAGGTCTTACCCCCAGATCTGTGAACTGAGCAGTAAGGAAAATTAGCTGGTCTAAGAAGCATATCCATCTTTCCTACTTAAACACTTTCTTCATTGCTACTTAATGTGTTATATTTTAAAGCCATTGCAAGATTTTATAGAAGGAACTGATTGTAATTATCACCATAGGTATCATCACCTTTTAAGGACAGTGGGCAATCATTCAGCACTTTTTTGTAGGCATACATCCTCTCCCCAGCAACCTGTATGCATTTGACATGACATTATTTGTTCCTTTTATTGCATTACTTTCTTCATTGATTCCTTTTGCATAATTTATATGTAGTTTTAGTGCTGGTTTTGTACTCTGAGCTTGTTGCCCTGTGCACAATATTTTAAGACAGACTTAAATGTCAAGTTTGTTCTGTCAAAAGCAGTAGTGTTTCAAAATAGATAAAAAACAACATAAAGACAACATTCTAGAGCTGCTGTTATACTTATAAAGACAGTAAAATGTGATAACAACTATTAGCAGGTCATCTTTAGTATGTAGGTTTGATGAATCGGTGAGTGGTTGTATTGTATTGTGTGTGGTATTGTTATTAGTATTGTGAATTTTATTAAAATGTTTGCCTTCTGATTCAGTGTTTACTTTTCTTAATTTCCAAAATGCATGATTTCTTTGAAGGTTGTGTCTTCTGTCTTTACACACTTCTTTCTTAACCCCTTCCCAACATGCGCCATATATGTACAGTGCTGTGGGATCATATGAGCTCACACAAAGCACCGTCACGATCAAATGTGGGTGTCAACTCAATATGAGAGGTGACGCCCTGCTAGCATTGATCGTAGGCGTTTAGCCCCTCTGATGCTGCTGTCAATATGGGGAGAACTACATCCATGCATAGACTACTGGGGTCTTAACGCCATCACTTAAGAATAAGTATCCTTTGCCCTTGATATCTGAGCTCTTTGATAGACTCTGTAATGCCCCAGCCGTTTTCCAAGACTTTGTGAACGACATCTTCCGGGTGATGCTCACCACCTCGGTCGTAGTCTATCTGGATGATATTCTCATCTACTCTCCAGATATTGACTCCAATCAGAGAGATGTTTGCAAAGTTTTTGACCTCTTACGGGCAAACTGAAGTGTGTGTTTGAGCAGGAGTCTTTGCCTTTCCTTAGCTATATCATCTCTGACCAGGGATTGGCTATGGATCCTGCCAAGCTACAGGCTGTAATGGACTGGCAAGAACCCCATTCTCTTAAAGCAGTGCAGCGCTTTATGGGGTTCATTAATTACTATCGCCAGTTCATCCCACACTTCTCATCTTTGGTAGCTCTCTTGGTTGCCCTCACCAAGAAGGGAGCAAATCCCAAGTTGTGGTCGGAGGAGGTCTCCAAGGCCCTACTCACTATTAAGTCACACTTCGCTAGCGCTCCCATCCTACATCGCCCCGATGTAGATAAGGCATTTATAATAGAGGTGGATGCCTCATCCGTTGGTGCTGGAGCAGTCCTCTTCCAAAAGGATGCTCAAGGTCGGAAGCATCCTTGCTTCTTCTCCAAGACCTTCTCACCAGCGGAGAGGAATTATTCCATCGTGGACAGGGAGTTGCTAGCCATGAAGTTGGCTTTCTCAGAGTGGAGACACCTCCTAAAGTTTTTACAGACCAAAAAAATTTTGTGTACTAACAGACAGCCCAGCGGCAAAATTCTCGCCAGGCCAGATGGTCCCTGTTCTTCTCCCGGTTCCATTTCACCCTAACTTTTTTCTCCAGGTTGAAGAACATTCGTGCTGACGCTCTCTCCCGCTCCATAGTGTCATCAGAGGAGGAGGAGCCTTGGCTTATTGTCCCTTCTGAGAGCCTGAGAACCGTGGCTCCGGATTCACTAGAGTCTGTTCCCCCGGGCAAGCCTTTTGTACCATCAAATTTGCGACCGGAGTTTCTCTGTTGGGCTCCTTTGTCCAAGGAGGGTACACATTTCGGGATCAAGAGGACATTTGAGCTTCTGGCGAGAACATTCTGTTGGCCGCATATGGCTCGTGACGTCGGGGATAATATTCGGGCATGTGTCTCCTGCGCCAAGAATCGGTCTACTCGGCAACGGCCTGCTGGGCTACTTTACCCCCTGCCAGTGGCAGACAGGCCCTGGGAGATGGTTGGGATGGACTTTGTGGTGGGCTTACTTAAGTGTCGTAGCTGCACCGTTATCTGGGTAGTCACCGATCAAAGTACAGCGGTGTGTTTGCACGGCGGGGGCGCCTCCCACCGGTAGCAACACTTTTGCGTACTATGAGGGGCCCTGTGGCAGTGACGTCGCCAACGAGTATTCCTCCCCCCACCTGATGAAGGAACCTGCACCTTCATCTGCACCTTCCTCTTTGTCCCCGTGTAAGGTGGTATTTTATGCGGGAAGGGGGACCTGACTTTCAGCAGGGTCACAATCTTGCAGTGTAGCGTGCACGGGGAATGTTGCATTATGGGTCAATGTACCAGCAGACTCATCTATCACTGGCTGGGCAATGGGCAGGATGAGAGGGAAACAGATATGGGCCCAAAGAATAAAGTGGGCTAAATGCAGTTCAAAATTGGTAACAGGACTAAACAGGCGGCATTGCTTTGTTCAGTGGAGTAGCAAACCCAGGAGCAGCAGACACTGTTTTAAGGGCCCAACCACACTAGTAGGCCAAATGCAGTTTAATATCTGCTACTATAGGCCAAAAGCCTAAAGACTGAAGCTCAGCTTTATACAGTTGAGGACAACACCAGGGAGCGGCAGAAACCGTTAGTAGGCCCTAAACACCATTTGGTTTTTTAAAAAAAACACCAGTTAATGAGAGGCAGAAGGTTGAAGCTCAGCTGTATTCAGTTGAGGGCAACACCAGGGAGGGGCAGAAACCGTTAGTAGGCCCTAAACACCATTTTTTTTAAAAAAAAAAACAGCAGTTAATGAGAGGCAGAAGGTAGAAGCTCAGCTTTATTCATTTGAGGACAACTTGAATTAGGGACTGCAGACAGGCTTCCTAGGCCTAAAATACCTAAAAATAGGCTTATGGCAGTTTTACATCGGTTACATGGATACACAGGCAGCTTGGTGGTCAGTGGAGGAGTATTTAAAGTAGGGACCGCAGACAGGCTATCAAAGGCCTAAAATAACAAAACATAGGCTCATGGCAGTTTTACGTCGGTTACAGGGATACACAGGCAGCATTGTTGTCAATGGAGGAGTATTTAAAGTAGGGACCGCAGACAGGCTATCAAAGGCCTAAAATAGCAAACAATAGGCTCATGGCAGTTTTACATCGGTTACATGGATACACAGGCAGCTTGGTGGTCAGTGGAGGTGTATTTAAAGTAGGGACCGCAGACAGGCTATCAAAGGCCTAAAATAACAAAACATAGGCTCAAGGCAGTTTAAAATAGGTTACATGGATACACAGGCAGCTTGGTGGTCAGTGGAGGAGTATTTAAAGTAGGGACCGCAGACAGGCTATCAAAGGCCTAAAATAACAAAACATAGGCTCATGGCAGTTTTACATCGGTTACATGGATACACAGGCAGCTTGGTGGTCAGTGGAGGAGTATTTAAAGTAGGGACCGCAGACAGGCTATCAAAGGCCTAAAATAACAAAACATAGGCTCATGGCAGTTTTACATCGGTTACATGGATACACAGGCAGCTTGGTGGTCAGTGGAGGAGTATTTAAAGTAGGGACCGCAGACAGGCTATCAAAGGCCTAAAATAACAAAACATAGGCTAAAGGCAGTTTTACATCAGTTACATGGATACACAGGCAGGCTGCATTGTGGTCTGTGGAGGAGTATTGCAAGGAGTGTCTGTCCCAGTACTCCCAAAATATAAATAGATGTTAATGTCTCGCAAAACAACCCAAAAAAAAAAAAAAGGTGGCATACTTAGGTACAGGGGTGGGCTCGTATGCTGTACAATCAGCTGCAGCAAATTAGACATTAGAAAATTAATTCACAGGCAAGAGCTTTTCATAGGAAAGCTAGGTGTCGGCCGGGCAAGGTGGGGCAAAAGATTTTGAAATCCGGTTGTGGTTCATTTTAATGAATGTTAGATCGTCAACATTTTGGGTAGCCAGACGAGTCCTTTTTTCGGTTAATATTGAACCTGCAGCACTGAATACTCTTTCTGATAGGACACTTGCTGCCGGGCAAGCAAGCTCCTGCAATGCATATTCTGCCAATTCTGGCCAGGTGTCTAATTTTGATGCCCAGTAATCAAATGGGAATGACGGTTGAGGAGAACATTGATAAGGGATGAAAAATAGTTAGTAACCATACTGGACAAATGTTGTCTCCTGTCACTTTCAATTGATGCAGCAGTACCTGTCCTGTCTGCGGTCATAGCAGAATCACTCCACAACCTGGTCAGAAAACCCCTCTGTCCAACGCCACTTCTGATGTGTGCACCCCTAACACTCCTAGTCTGCTGCCCCCTGGAGCTCGTGTGAGAACGATCACGTGCGCTGTGTGCTGGGAATGCCTGAAGCAAACGGTCAACAAGAGTTGATTGTTTGGTTGCTAATATTAGTTCCAAGTTCTCATGTGGCATTATATTTTGCAATTTGCCTTTATAGCGTGGATCAAGGAGGCAGGCCAACCAGTAATCGTCATCGTTCATCATTTTCGTAATGCGTGTGTTCCTTTTTAGGATACGTAAGGCATAATCCGCCATGTGGGCCAAAGTTCCAGTTGTCAAATCTCCGGTTGTGATTGGTAGAGGGGCAGTTTCAGGCAAATCTACGTCACTTGTGTCCCTCAAAAAACCAGAACCCGGCCTTGCCACGCAACCAATTTCCAGTGCCCCCGGGAAAGCTTCCGCATTAAAAATATACTCATCCCCATCATCCTCCTCGTCCTCCACCTCCTCTTCGCCCGCTACCTCGTCCTGTACACTGCCCTGACCAGACAATGGCTGACTGTCATCAAGGCTTTCCTCTTCCTCTGGTGCAGACGCCTGATCCTTTATGTGCGTCAAACTTTGCATCAGCAGACGCATTAGGGGGATGCTCATGCTTATTACGGCGTTGTCTGCACTAACCAGCCGTGTGCATTCCTCAAAACACTGAAGGACTTGACACATGTCTTGTATCTTGGACCACTGCACACCTGACAACTCCATGTCTGCCATCCTACTGCCTGCCCGTGTATGTGTATCCTCCCACAAAAACATAACAGCCCGCCTCTGTTGGCACAGTCTCTGAAGCATGTGCAGTGTTGAGTTCCACCTTGTTGCAACGTCTATGATTAGGCGATGCTGGGGAAGGTTCAAAGACCGCTGATAGGTCTGCATACGGCTGGAGTGTACAGGCGAACGTCGGATAAGTGAGCAAAGTCCACGCACTTTGAGGAGCAGGTCGGAGAACCCAGGATAAGTTTTCAATAAGCACTGCACCACCAGGTTTAAGGTGTGAGCCAGGCAAGGAATGTGTTTCAGTTGGGAAAGGGAGATGGCAGCCATGAAATTCCTTCCGTTATCACTCACTACCTTGCGTGCCTCAAGATCTACTGTGCCCAGCCACGACTGCGTTTCTTGTTGCAAGAACTTGGACAGAACTTCCGCGGTGTGTCTGTTGTCGCCCAAACACTTCATAGCCAATACAGCCTGCTGACACTTGCCAGTAGCTGGCCCATAATGGGACAACTGGTGTGCAACAGTGTCATCTGCCGATGGAGTGGTTGGCCGACTGCGGTCTGTGGAAGAGCTGTAGCTTCTGCAGGAGGACGAGGAGGAGGAGGGGGTGCGAACGCCTACAGCCAACTGTTTCCTAGACCGTGGGCTAGGCACAACTGTCCCGAAATTGATGTCCCCTGTGGACCCTGCATCCACCACATTCACCCAGTGTGCCGTGATGGACACATAACGTCCCTGGCCATGCCTACTGGTCCATGCATCTGTAGTCAGGTGCACCTTTGTACTCACAGATTGCCTGAGTGCATGGACGATGCGCTGTTTAACATGCTGGTGCAGGGCTGGGATGGCTTTTCTTGAAAAAAAGTGTCGACTGGGTAGCTCGTATCGTGGTTCAGCGTACTCCATCAGGGCTTTGAAAGCTTCGCTTTCAACTAACCGGTAGGGCATCATCTCTAACGAGATTAGTCTAGCTATGTGGGCGTTAAAACCCTGTGTACGCGGATGCGAGGATAAGTACTTCCTTTTCCTAACCAGAGTCTCATGTAGTGTGAGCTGAACTGGAGAGATGGAGAACGTGGAATTTGCGGGTGTGCCGGTGGACACGGCAGACTGAGAGACGGTTGGAGACGGTATTGTTTCCGCCGGTGCCCTAGATGCAATATTTCCTCCTACAAAACTGGTGATTCCCTGACCCTGACTGCTTTTGGCTGGCAAAGAAACCTGCACAGATACTGCCGGTGGTGCGGAAAATGGTGGCCTTACAGTGACGGAAGGGATGTTGCGTTGCTGACTAGCTTCATTGGCCGAGGGTGCTACAACCTTAAGGGACGTTTGGTAGTTAGTCCAGGCTTGAAAATGCATGGTGGTTAAGTGTCTATGCATGCAACTAGTATTGAGACTTTTCAGATTCTGACCTCTGCTTAAGCTAGTTGAACATTTTTGACAGATGACTTTGCGCTGATCAATTGGATGTTGTTTAAAAAAATGCCAGACTGCACTCTTCCTAGCATCGGATCCCTTTTCAGGGATTGCAGACTGAGCTTTAACTGGATGGCCACGCTGTCCTCCAACAGGTTTTTGATTTGACACGCGTTTTGGGCCAGATACGGGCCCGGCAGATGGAACCTGTTGCGATGTTGATGCCTGCTGCGGCCCCTCCTCCACCTCCGCTTCTGAACTACTGCCGCCTGCACTTTGTTCCCCCAATGGCTGCCAATCGGGGTCAACAACTGGGTCATCTATTACCTCCTCTTCGAGCTCGTGTGCAACTTCGTCTGTGTCACCGTGTCGGTCGGTGGTATAGCGTTCGTGGCGGGGCAACATAGTCTCATCAGGGTCTGATTGCGGATCACTACCCTGGGAGGGCAATGTTGTGGTCTGAGTCAAAGGAGCAGCATAGTACTCTGGCTGTGGCTGTGCATCAGTGCACTCCATGTCAGAATCTACTAGTAATGGGCATGGCCTGTTAAGTGTTTCACTTTCTAAGCCAGGGACGGTATGTGTAAAGAGCTCCATGGAGTAACCCGTTGTGTCGCCTGCTGCATCCTTCTCTCTTGTTGTTGTTTTTGCTGAAGAGGACAAGGAAGCGACTTGTCCCTGACCGTGAACATCCACAAGCGACGCGCTGCTTTTACATTTACCAGTTTCAGAAGAGGAGGCAAAAGAGCTAGAGGCTGAGTCTGCAATGTAAGCCAAAACTTGCTGTTGCTGCTCCGGCTTTAAAAGCGGTTTTCCTACTCCCAGAAAAGAGAGCTTTCGAGGCCTTGTGTAGCCAGACGACGAAACTGGCTCCACAGCTCCAGACTTAGGTGGAATATTTTTATCCCCACGCCCACCTGATGCTCCACTACCACTACCATCATTACCAGCTGACAATGAACGCCCACGGCCACGACCTCTTGCACCAGACTTCCTCATTGTTTTAAAAACGTAACCAAAGTAGCTTTATTTGTTGCTGTCAAACAACTTACACGGTGAGCTATAACTTCAGTATGATTTCAATATCCCTTAACAGGTTGTTGAGACCACAAGGAAAATCAGGCACAATGTTACACACACTGTTTTCTGTGGCACCAAATCACAGAGATGCCACACACGCAGGACTGTCACTCAAGCACAAATGTCAATATTAATCTCACACCTTTTTTTTTTTTTTTCTCAGGGAGACTTTAGAAACCAAATAAGATCAAATGATTTCTTTCAGGGACAATTTAGAAACCAAATACTAAAAAAATAAAAAGACTTTCTAGGGCCCACTGAGTGAGAGATGGCACACACAGGAGTCAGGAGTGGCACACAAGCCCTGAGGCCAATATTAATCTCCCACTGATTGATGTTTTATTTTTTTTTCTGGTAGATTTTAGAACCCAAATCAAGCAAAAAAATAAATAGGCTTTCTATGGCCCACTGAGTGAGAGATGGCACACACAGGAGTCAGGAGTGGCACACAAGCCCTGACTGAGGCCAATATTTTTCTCCCACTGATTGATGTAGTGATTTTTTTAAAGGTAGATTTTAGAACCCAAATCAAGCAAAAAAATAAATAGGCTTTCTATGGCCCACAATTTGAGAGAGAGAGGTGGCACACCCAGGAGTCAAGACTGGCACACAAGCTGAAAGGGCAATATTAATCTCCCACTGTTTTTTTAATTTTTTTTTTTTTTTCAGGGAGACTTTAGTAACCAAATAATAATAAAAAAAAATTAATAAGCTTTCTATGGCCCACTGAGTGAGAGATGGCACACACAGGAGTCAGGAGTGGCACACAAGCACTGACTGAGGCCAATATTTTTCTCCCACTGATTGATGTAGTGATTTTTTTAAAGGTAGATTTTAGAACCCAAATCAAGCAAAAAATAAATAGGCTTTCTATGGCCCACTGAGTGAGAGATGGCACACACAGGAGTCAGGAGTGGCACACAAGCCCTGAGGCCAATATTAATCTCCCACTGATTGATGTTTTTTTTTTTTTTCAGGTAGATTTTAGAACCCAAATCAAGCAAAAAAATAAATAGGCTTTCTATGACCCACTGAGTGAGAGATAGCACACACAGGAGTCAGGAGCGGCACACAAGCCCTGAGGCCAATATTAATCTCCCACTGATTGATGTTTTATTTTTTTTTCTGGTAGATTTTAGAACCCAAATCAAGCAAAAAAATAAAAAGGCTTTCTATGGCCCACTGAGTGAGAGATAGCACACACAGGAGTCAGGAGTGGCACACAAGCCCTGAGGCCAATATTAATCTCCCACTGATTGATGTTTTATTTTTTTTTCTGGTAGATTTTAGAACCCAAATCAAGCAAAAAAATAAATAGGCTTTCTATGGCCCACTGAGTGAGAGATGGCACACACAGGAGTCAGGAGTGGCACACAAGCCCTGAGGCCAATATTTTTCTCCCACTGATTGATGTAGTGATTTTTTTAAAGGTAGATTTTAGAACCCAAATCAAGCAAAAAAATAAATAGGCTTTCTATGGCCCACTGAGTGAGAGATGGCACACACAGGAGTCAGGAGTGGCACACAAGCCCTGACTGAGGCCAATATTTTTCTCCCACTGATTGATGTAGTGATATTTTTAAAGGTAGATTTTAGAACCCAAATCAAGCAAAAAAATAAATAGGCTTTCTATGGCCCACTGAGTGAGAGATGGCACACACAGGAGTCAGGAGTGGCACACAAGCCCTGACTGAGGCCAATATTTTTCTCCCACTGATTGATGTAGTGATTTTTTTAAAGGTAGATTTTAGAACCCAAATCAAGCAAAAAAATAAATAGGCTTTCTATGGCCCACAATTTGAGAGAGAGAGGTGGCACACCCAGGAGTCAAGACTGGCACACAAGCTGAAAGGGCAATATTAATCTCCCACTGTTTTTTTTTTTTTTTTTCAGGGAGACTTTAGAAACCAAATAATAAAAAAACAAAAATGAATAAGCTTTCTATGGCCCACTGAGTGAGAGATGGCACACACAGGAGTCAGGAGTGGCACACAAGCACTGACTGAGGCCAATATTTTTCTCCCACTGATTGATGTAGTGATTTTTTTAAAGGTAGATTTTAGAACCCAAATCAAGCAAAAAAATAAATAGGCTTTCTATGGCCCACAATTTGAGAGAGAGAGGTGGCACACCCAGGAGTCAAGACTGGCACACAAGCTGAAAGGGCAATATTAATCTCCCACTGTTTTTTTAATTTTGTTTTTTTTTCAGGGAGACTTTAGAAACCAAATAATAATAAAAAAAAATAATAAGCTTTCTATGGCCCACTGAGTGAGAGATGGCACACACAGGAGTCAGGAGTGGCACACAAGCACTGACTGAGGCCAATATTTTTCTCCCACTGATTGATGTAGTGATTTTTTTAAAGGTAGATTTTAGAACCCAAATCAAGCAAAAAAATAAATAGGCTTTCTATGGCCCACAATTTGAGAGAGAGAGGTGGCACACCCAGGAGTCAAGACTGGCACACAAGCTGAAAGGGCAATATTAATCTCCCACTGTTTTTTTAATTTTTTTTTTTTTTTCAGGGAGACTTTAGAAACCAAATAATAAAAAAACAAAAATGAAAAAGCTTTCTATGGCCCACTGAGTGAGAGATGGCACACACAGGAGTCAGGAGTGGCACACAAGCACTGACTGAGGCCAATATTTTTCTCCCACTGATTGATGTAGTGATTTTTTTAAAGGTAGATTTTAGAACCCAAATCAAGCAAAAAAATAAATAGGCTTTCTATGGCCCACAATTTGAGAGAGAGAGGTGGCACACCCAGGAGTCAAGACTGGCACACAAGCTGAAAGGGCAATATTAATCTCCCACTGTTTTTTTAATTTTTTTTTTTTTTTCAGGGAGACTTTAGAAACCAAATAATAATAAAAAAAAATTAATAAGCTTTCTATGGCCCACTGAGTGAGAGATGGCACACACAGGAGTCAGGAGTGGCACACAAGCACTGACTGAGGCCAATATTTTTCTCCCACTGATTGATGTAGTGATTTTTTTAAAGGTAGATTTTAGAACCCAAATCAAGCAAAAAAATAAATAGGCTTTCTATGGCCCACAATTTGAGAGAGAGAGGTGGCACACCCAGGAGTCAAGACTGGCACACAAGCTGAAAGGGCAATATTAATCTCCCACTGTTTTTTTAATTTTTTTTTTTTTTTCAGGGAGACTTTAGAAACCAAATAATAATAATTAAAAAAAAAGGCTTTCTATGGCCCACTGAGTGAGAGATGGCACACACAGGAGTCTGGAGTGGCACACAAGCCCTGACTGAGGCCAATATTTTTCTATCACTGATTGATGTAGTGTTTTTTTTTCAGGTAGATTTTAGAACCCAAATCATGGAAAAAAATAAATAGGCTTTCTATGGCCCACTCAGTGAGAGATGGCACACACACGGATGGCACTCTAGCAGAAATGCCAATCTTAATCTCCAACAAAAAAAAAAAAAAAAACAGGGACTGTCCTACAATTACTATCTCCCTGCAGTAATCTCAGCCAGGTATGGCAGGCAGCAATAAGGAGTGGACTGATGCACAAATTAAATAAAAAGTGTGGACAAACAAAAAAGATAGCTGTGCAGAAAGGAAGGAACAAGAGGATATGTGCTTTGAAAAAAGCAGTTGGTTTCCACAGTGGCGTACACACAGCAATACAGCTATCAGGGAGCCTTCTAGGGCAGCCCAATGAGCTACAGCGCTGAGAGAAAAAATAAAAAAATGTCGCTTCCACTGTCCCTGCCCACCGAAGGTGGTGTTGGACAGTGGAAATCGCTACAGCACAAGCGGTTTGGTGGTTAGTGGACCCTGCCTAACGCTCTCCCTGCTTGTGACGAAGCGGCAGCAACCTCTCCCTAAGCTCAGATCAGCAGCAGTGAGATGGCGGTCGGCGGGAACGCCCCTTTATAGCCCCTGTGACGCCGCAGACAGCAAGCCAATCACTGCAATGCCCTTCTCTAAGATGGTGGGGACCAGGCACTATGTCATCACGCTGCCCACACTCTGCGTTCACCTTCATTGGCTGAGAAATGGCGCTTTTCGCGTCATTGAAACGCGACTTTGGCGCGAAAGTCGCGTACCGCATGGCCGATGCAACGCTGGGATCGGCTCGGTTTCATGAGACGTTGACTTTGCCAAAAGTGGCGACTTTTGAAAATGAACGACCCGTTTCGCTCAACCCTATTGGTATCTATTCCTTGTATATTACTGTTGGATCTGCAAGGGGTTCCACTATTAAAGAAAACAAAAGCGGGGATAATGGGTGCCTCAGTCGTGTGCTGTTAATGATAAAGATTGAGAAAACTTTCATGACATGCACCATACATATACGGCGCATATTGGGTTTCCCTCTTTGATGTGAGCCCATATCTTTTCCTCCACATGTCAACGGATTTAACAGCCGTTATGTGCCCATAACAGCCGTGGGTGGAATCGCAATTCACCTGTGGCACCCCAGGAGTTCAGGCACCACAGTGGTATTGCCTTCCTCTCGGGGAGGGTAGTGCCATGCCTGGAGACAGGAGGAATCCCTTTGGCAGGTAACCTTACATGCAACACATTCTGACTCCAGGCCAGAAGGGGGAGCTCTACACCCGACTTAAGGGGAGCTGCTCTCTCTGGTCAGAAAGATGAGTCTGTTGCAAGGCAGTTGCTAGGCAGACAAGCAGACAGTTGACAGTTGGTAACAGACAGTGAAGGAGCACAGAGGTACTTAGGAGCTAGAGAAAGACTGCTTCTGGGCCTCTCTAAGCTGAGCGCAGAAGCCGGGTACCGAGAGCCCTAGGATGAGGGTGACTGCAAGCCCCATGGCAGAACCGGAGGGCAGGAAACTAAAAGGGACTTGCTCACATAATACCTGAGGTACAGCAGCAATCAGAGTTCAGAGTCACCATGAACAGAGACCCAAAAGAGACGGCTCAAGTTGCCTACAGTGCAGGTACTGTCCCTGGACAGGGAAGAAAGATGACCTTGTTAGAGAGCTACAGGCACAAGGGACCACAGACCAGCACATAGTGGAAGGCTCCCAAACTGACCTGTCAAGGGGATTTCCACCTGTCTTCAGACTGCCTGAACTCCATCTACACCTGTTACCAGTACCCTGGACTGAGGCTGAATACCATCTCAGTAAACCAGGTAAAGACTGCAACCCTGTGTCCTCCACTTATTTGCGGCATTCATCATCCCTACCAAATACACCAGGAGCCCTGGGGACACCGCTTCACCTGTGGGAAGCGATACCATCTTTGCTGCAGCACCATCGCCCCCAGAGGACCCCTTTAAGCTTCGTCGGTCACCTCTGACCGAAAACCACAGGTGGCATCACAAACTTACCTTATTTCCACAACCCCTTTAAAGACCGTCCCTTAAACATGGGTGCCCAGGGCCACGGACTGGTTTGCTGCCACCATGACACATCCCTTTAAGTAAAGGACCCAGTACCGAGTATCCCATGGCCCTGGCGGGCGTTCCACACCCATGGCTGTTAACCTGTTACATGCTGCTGTTGATCTCTGACAGCAGCATTTAACACGATCGCACCAGAAGCGAGTCACTAATCTCACCCATTGACGCTCGTGTCACATGCCCGTGGGTCACAGATGGTTTGACATGACAACCCAAGGTTTTCAGGAGACCCCTGTGGTTGTCATTGCTGGATATCTACTGTATGTGTGTCACCCAGTGTTCGGCTCCCATAGCAAGTGTGCATTTCTGCTACAATGTTTTTCAAAATATTCCAAAAATAAAAACAATAAAAAAATGCACATAATTGGTATCGCCACATTCAGAATCACCCGATCTATCAATCTATAAAAAAGAATTAATCCGATCGGTAAACAGCGAAACGGTAAATAAAGTAAAAATGCCAGAATTATGTTTTTTGGTTGCTGCAACATTGCAATAAAATGCAAAATTGGATTTTTGGGGGGGTTTAAAAAATTTGGGAGACCTTACAATGTTTTTTAAAATAGTCATTTAACCCCTTCCTGACATGCGCCGTACTAGTACTGCTCTGCGGGAACTGTGTTCCCGCAAACCGCAGTGCTAGTATGGCGCTGCTATTTCCGGTCACCGTGCTGCATCAAGGGGTGACCGGGTGAGGATGGCTGCTGTTTCTCATAGCAGACCATCTTGGCACGCCACCACGTGGGGCTGATCCGCCTCCCCGCGTCGACGATCACTGTGATTGTCTGGTGAACTCTCAACAAATAAATAAAGTGACAATAAAGTTGTATAAAAAAAAAGCATGTGACAGGCTGTGATTTGTGCTCTGTGACGTAGCACCAATCACAGCCGTCACAGTAGGTGGGGTGATCACCACATCACCTCACCTGATTAACCCCTATGGCGCTGATTGGCTGAACAATAGCTTCTAGCAAATCAGCGCCAAAGGGGTTAATTTCAAATAGCGATCACAGTCCTGCACGCCATCTTTACCTCAGATTTGGCGTGCAGAGCGGTGGTCTAAGCCCCTTTGTGTCACCTGAGTGAAGGAATCCATTGGTGGCCAGTGCGATCATCCCTGCGATCTCCTGCCCTCCTGTGCTGTGTGCTGCTCTCCTGCGATCTGCTCTCTGCTGCCATCTGCCTGCTGTGTGACTCCTGTGATCACAGTAGCGGCAGCACCTCCCCCACCCCTTTCCCATCCCCCATCCCTGTTCCAGTACCCCCCCCCCCTCTCCTCCCTCCAATTGATTTTTTGCGCACTTTTTGCGCTTTTTTTTTTCCGGTGCGCGGCATCCCGCGCAGAGCATTTGTGCTCTTCCTGCGTCCGCAGCGCTTTGATCAGTATCGCTGCTGATCAGATACTGCACCACAGGATCTTTTCTTTTTTTAGCTAGATAGCGTAGCAGACTTTGTAGTGTAAGCGAAGACCGATTTTTTTTTTTTAGAAAAAATAATAATCATAGTTAGTACAGTGTAGTTTCAGATGCAGCAAAGTACTGAAGCCAGCGTCAGTGTTTGACGTCCCCTTTCCCATCCCCTATCCCTGTTCCAGTACCCCCCTCCTCTCCTCCTTCCAATTGATTTTTTTGCACACTTATTTGCGCTTTTTTTCCTGTGCGCGGCTTCCTGCGCAGAGCATTCGTGCTCTTCCTGTGTCCGCAGCACTTTGATCAGTATCACTGCTGATCAGAGACTGCGCCACAGGAATTTTTATTTTTTTAGCTATTTAGTGTAGCGGACTTCGCAGTCTAAGTGACGTCCGATTTAGTTTTTAGAAAAAATAATAATCGTAGGTAGTATAGTGTAGTTTTAGATGTAGCAAAGTAGTGTAGTCGGCGTCAAGTGTTTGGTGACGTCCCCCATCCAATTGAATTTTTAGCGCACTATTTGCGCTTTTTTTTGTGTGCGCGGCATCCTGCACAGAGCATTTGTGCTCTTCCTGTGTCCATTGTTATGATCCTTAGTGGCTGAGGATCACGAATAGACCAGCAAGTGAATAAACTAAGGACAAGCTCTAGGGAGATGGTAACTGGACTGATCGCAAATCTGAACCTATCCAACACAACTAGAGGTAGCCGGTGAACGTGCCTAAAAAATTCCTGGATGTCTCGAGCCAGCCTGAGGAACTAGCTACCCCTAAAGAGAAAGAAAGACCTCGCTTGCCTCCAGAGAAATAATCCCCAAAGATATAGAAGCCCCCAACAAATATTAACGGTGAAGTAAGAAGAAGGCACATACGTAGGGATGAAATCAGATTCAGCAAAAGAGGCCCACTAGTACTAGAAAGCAGAAAATAGAGCAGGGGTCTATGCGATCAATAAAAAACCCTTACAAAATATCCATCCTGAGATTTCAAGAACCCACGCACCAACTAATGGTGTGTGGGGAGAAACTCAGTCCACTAGAGCATCCAGCAAGCGAGGGAATCACATTTTAGCAAGCTGGACAAGAAAACATGATAAACACTGCTGATCAAAAAATGAGCAAACAAAACTTAGCTTGTCCTGGACGGACTGGGAGCAAGGTAGTCAGAAGGAATCTGAGTAGCACTGATTACATCGACAGCCGGCAACAAGTGGAAGTAAAACAGAGCTATATAGGAACCTCCCAGAGGATAACGAACCAGCTGATAGCCAGAGACCAGAAGGAAAACAAACAAAGCCACCAGGGGGAGCCCAAAGCAAAAGTCACACCATACCACCAGTGACCACAAGAGGGAGCCTGAAAACAGAGTTCACAACAGTCCATAGAGCTTTGATCAGTATCGCTGCTGATCAGAGACTGCGCCACGGGAATTTTTTTTTAGCTAGTTAGTGTAGCGGACTTCGCAGTCTAAGCGACGTCCAAGTTTTTTTAGAAAAAATAATAGTAGTTAGTACAGAATAGTTTTAGACATAGCAAGGTAGCGTAGCCGGCGTCACATCGTTATTGACGACTGATCTTCTTTTATAGCGTAGTTTTAGTGGTAGCATGTTAGTACAGCTGGTGTCACAGCGTTAGTCATGACCGATCTTGTTTTAGAAAAAAAAAGTACAGAGGTAGCTTTTTTTCTTGCATAAAAAGTGCATTAGGGGAGTGCACATCACATTGTTGGTGATGTCCGTTTTTCTTTTGTAAAAAAAAAGAATTATTTGCGTTGATTATCTTTTTAGCGAGAGCATTAGGGGAGCGTACGTCACATTGTTGGTGACGTCCGTTTTTCTTTTGTAAAAAAGAATTTTCGTTGGATAAATTTATAGGGAGGGCATTAGTGTAGTGAACGTCTGGTTTTTTTAATACAAACTTTATTTAAATCTGATTTTTCTTTCCATTTTTCTTCTACATTTTACCTCTCTACTTCTTTTTTCTCTCTCTTGTGTTATAATAAGGAGTACCCTATACACAAGCCCCACACATTACACGTGTAAACGCACCACTTACATACACATCCCCGGGGTTTGGGAAAAAATAAAAATGGCCCATTCGTCAACAAGGCGCTATTCACCAGAGGAGACTTACGCCATCCTTGCGTCCGACACGGATTCAGCCAGTGAGGAAGATCCCACATTCCTCTATTCCTCCTCCTCATCCTCCTCATCTGGTGAGGAAAGACCCCCAACAAGGCGCCCTAGGACCCAGGCAACTCCTGCAGCAATCGATCCCGTATGAATTGCACCCCCCAAAAATTATCAGCCCGTCTTTCCAGATTTTTGCACAGCTCAGGAATCCAGTTTTACACCACTGGCCTCACTGAAAGTGACTTCTTCAAATTCTTTTTCAGTGAGGAAATAATAAATCTTATGGTGACCTAGACGAACCTGTAAGCCCAGCAATTTTTCACCCAAAATCCCACGTCATCATATGCCAGATGGACCCCCATAAATACAGCAGAGATGATGACATTTTGGGGAATTGTTCTGCATATATATGGGCATAAAAAAAACAGAGATTCGTCAGTACTGGAGTACTGATATTCTCTACAGTAAACCGGTATTCCGCATGGCCATGAAAAGGACACAATTTGAAGGGATCCAAAGATTTTTGCATTATAGTGATAATGCGCAGTGTCCTCCCCAAGACGATCCTAACTTTGATCTTCTATATAAAATTCGGCCAGTGGTTGAACACTTCTGCAGAAAATTTGCTGAGGAGTACATACCCCAGAGGGACATCGCTATTGATGAATCTCTAGTTCACTTCAAAGAGAGGTTAAAGTTCTGACAATACCTGACCAGTAAGAGGTCCAGGTACGGAATAAAGCTGAACAAACTGTGCGAGAGTACCTCAGGGTACACCCACAGATTTAGGGTTCTTCCTTCAGTTTCAGGAGGAAGTC
The DNA here is from genome assembly GCF_051348905.1 of Ranitomeya variabilis. NCBI lineage: Eukaryota > Metazoa > Chordata > Amphibia > Anura > Dendrobatidae > Ranitomeya > Ranitomeya variabilis. The sequence goes on along the minus strand of NC_135235.1, from coordinate 156,612,128 downwards.
ATCAAGGCCCTAATGTTTGGCACTTGGGGAGGTGAGGGCCCCAGTACCTCTGAATCTGATAGTGCCCGTATTATCCCAGGTCAATATTTCCCAGGACAGGTTCACCAAGCAGCGAGGACAGGCCGATCACAAAAACGGTGCAGAGTATGCTCCAAGAAGGGAATCCGAAAGGACACAACTTACCATTGTGAAACCTGCCCTGAGAAACCTGGCCTTTGAATTAAGGATTGTTTCAAAGCATACCACACGTCCACAAATTAATAAAATTAGTTTATACCCTTTTGACACAACACATCTATAATCTGATGTACCGAGCATATCTTACACATACGGCCACATTATAAATTCATACACTAAACCCAAAAGCATTATAGTTATTACTATAAAACTGTGCCTCTAGATAAATTCCTTCAGAGGTGTAGTTTCCAAAATGGGGTCACTTTTGGGAGATTTCCACTGTTACGGCACATCAGGGGCTATGCAAATGCAACATGACGCCCGCAGACAATTCCATCAAAGTCTGCAATCCAAAATGGCACTCCTTCCATTCTGAGCCCTGCCGTGCCCACATATGGGGTATCGGCGTACTCAGGAGAGAATGTGCAACAACTTTAGTGGTCTATTTTCTCTCGTTACCTTTGTGAAAATACAAAAAAATTGTTGCTAAAAGAATCATTTTTGTGGAAAAAATTTGATTTTTTTTCACGGCTCTACGTTATAAACTTTTGTGAAGCACCTGGGGGTTCAAAGTGCTCACCACACAGCTACATAAGTTCATTAAAGGGTCTAGTTTCCAAATTGGGGTCACTTGTGGGGGGTTTCCAATGTTTAGGCACAATAGGGGCTCTTCAAACATGACATGGCGTCCACTCTCAATTCCAGCCAATTTTGCGTTCAAAAAGTCAAAAGGTGCTCCTTCCCTTCCGAGCCCTGCTGTGCGCCCAAACAGTGATTTTCCCTCACATATGGGGTATCAGCGTATTCAGGAGAAATTGCTCAACAATGTTAGTGGATCATTTTCTCCTTTTACATTTGTGAAATTAAACAAATTGTTGCCGAATGATCATTTTTGTGACTAAAAAGTTAAATGTTCATTTTTTCCTTCCACATTGCTTCAGCTTCTGTGAAGCACCTGAAGGGTTAATAAACTTCTTGAATGTGGTATCGAGTACCTTGAGGGGTAAAATTTTTGGAATGGTGTCCCTTTTGGGTATTTTCTGTCATATAAACCCCTCAAAGTGACTTCAAGTGTGAGGTGGTCCCTAAGAAAATGGTTTCGTATATTTTATTGAAAAAATGAAAAATCGCAGGTCAACTTTTAACCCTTATAACTTTCTGACAAGAAAAATATTTTGGTTCCAAATCTGTGCTGATGTATAGTACACATATGGGAAATGTTATTTATGAACTAATTTTTGTGACATAGCTCTCTGATTTAAGGGCATAAAAATTGAAAGTTCAAAAATTGCTAAATTTTCAAAATTTTTGCCAAATTTCCGTTTTTTTCACAAATAACCATGAGTCATACCAAAGAAATTTTTACCACTATCATAAAGTACAATATGTCATGAGAAAACAATCTCAGAATCACTAGGATCCGTTGAAGCTTTTCAGAGTTATGACCTCATAAAGTGAAAGTGGTCAGAATTGAAAAAAATGGCCTAGTCAGGAAGTTAAAAACAGGCTTCTGGGTGAAGGGATTAAATAATTTAAAAAAAACGTTGTGGGGACCCCTCAATTTTTGATAACTAGACAAGATAACACTAACAGCTGAGTTTTGCCTGCACTAGTTGTCAAAAATAAAAGTGACCGTAAGTGATTTTTAAAAATTTATTTAGACAACAGGCACCAGCTGGTGAAACCTCCCATCATTGTACACCGACTCTCACAACTATCAGTGAGAAAAGGCGTACGATGATGAGAGTAGTACTTGTGGTGCTTGTGACAGGCCATAACCTTTTTACTGCTGGTCAGAACTACACACAGCATGCGAACCACAGTGTTTTGACCAGGTATTGAACCAGGGTAGGTTGTTCACCATGTGGCAGGTCATCGCATGGGCTGATGCCCTCAGACCCGAGCAAAACATCTGAGGGAACCCCAAGCGCAGAGAGTCTGAACAGGGAGGAAGCTGAGGAACCGTATGATGCGTATGATATGTTCCATGTCCCTATGGGCATATGGAGCCCCAATCACCCCAAAGGATGGGGGGTAGTGTGACCGAAACAGGTCACAAAAGACGTGCTAATTAATCAGTATTTTTTTTTTGTGCCTGTTGCACCCCCTTTGCTGAAAAGCAGGAATATGCCCCTTGGACTGCATCACAGACTGTGTGCAGCTGCGGCAACAGACTGTTTTCAGTACAGGCAGTGCACATAACAGCAAAGAGTAGTATTCTGCACAAAGGAAGGGGGCAACCCCCCAAGGACTGTGGACCCAACAGAAGGGTCATGTTAGTGTACATACATAAGAGTCCAGTGATTGGGACTGGAATTTAATTAACTGTAGGTGCTATCTGCAGGACTGTGCACCAGGCAACACTAAGACAAGTAGACTTTGTTATGGAGCATGGACTTTTGCTGACCACGTACTTGTTCTTTGTATAATGGGCTACCACATGAGCCATAAGACTTTCTGCAGCAGGTGATGGTGACACCTTTGACCGTGTTGAAAGACAGACTACCTCGTTTACCTCCCTGCGTGGAGAATAATTTGTACATATTAAAGTTTGAAGCACTATATGGTCAGAGACGACCATAATTAAAGGAAGGGGGAATGTAAGTGGTGTACCAGACTGTCTTGTACCCCCTACCTTTTACTAGTTAGTGTAATGTAAATATTATAATTTTCCTGTACGCTGCTAGGTGTAATGTGATGAATATATATTTGTATGTTATTTGGCTAGGGAAAGCATAGTTAACTAACAGGTCCACTAGAGGGAGCACCTTATAGTTTAACAGCCTGTACCCTGTTAATAGTTAATTTAGGAGGGGCCACTGTCGGATAAGATTGGAGGATTTCCTGGTTGGTTAACAGAGACGCCTGGGAGCTGAACAGCTCAGGAAGGCCTGAGTGTCCTCAGTCCGGACTGGCTTAATGCCCATGACCGCACAGTGAACACATTACGTTAAGGGGAAGTCCAACCATCCAGGGCTAGCTGGCCAGATCACTAGCAGAACAGCAGCAGCGACAGTGTTAGTAAGATTTGGAACTGCAGGAGAAGTCACAGCAGTAACGAAGGGCAGGTCGCTCACCATGTGGCAGATCATCACATGGGCTGATGCCCTCTGATCCGGGATGAAGTGGCTGAGGGAATACCTAAGTGCAGAGCGTTTGAATAGGAAGGACGCTGAGGAACCGTATGACACGGTCCATCCCGGGCACGTGCTGTGTGACAAGGAGAGTAGTACAAGAAAAGAGAGAGATATGCACACTGTGGAATCGGTTGTTGCAGCTGTAGCAAATATGGATGTGCTGCGAAATTAAGAAAGTAAAGTTTTGCATTTGAAGTTTGAAGTGGACTCTGTGTCTTTGTGTGCAACAGCGGCAGCAGCGGATATTCAGCCAGCCCGATGGGACCCTGATGGTATGGAAGGTGAAGCGGAAGGTATGCTGCAGAGACCAGGGTGAGTTAAAGTATGGAAACTCAGCCATGACTACGGCCCTGGTTCTGCCTCTCACATGGAGCCCCAAACTGGATCCCATATTCTAGATGTCACCTTTCAAGTGACGTATAAAGAAGTAACAAAATATTGGCAACACAAGATTTTATCTCTCTTCTACATGTCCAAAAATTTTGTTTTAAATGCTGAGCGTTATGTTTGGAGAAAGAAAATCACTGCATTACATCTGTGAAAAACTATGGTGGCAGTATCATGGATTGTACCTGTTTTATTACATGCATACCAGGACTTTTTAACATCATTGCTGAAGCATAGAATTCCAAATTTTTCCAGCAAAATATTAATTCCTTAACAACCAGAGGTACAGTATTTTTAGTTTTGGATTTTCATTTTTTGCTCCCTTTCTTCCCAGAGCCATAACTTTTTAATTTTTTTGTCAAAATGGCCATGTGATGGCTTTTTTATTGCAGGACGAGTTGTATTTTTGAACGACACCACTGGTGTTAACACATCGTGTGCTGGAAAACAGGAAGAAAAGTGTGGTGAAATTGCAAAAAAAGTGCAATCCCACAGTTTTTTTAGTTTTGCTTTTTTTACTAAGTACACTAAATCTAAATCTGACCTGCCTTTATGATTTGCCAGGTCATTACGGGTTCATAGACACCAATCATGTCTAGGTTCTTTTTTATCTAAGTGGCGAAAAAATTCCAAACTTTGTTAAAAAAAAAATGCACTGATACCCATAGCGTCTCCATTTTTCATGATCTTGGGTTGGGTGAGGGCTTAGTTTTTGAGTGCCGAGCTGACATTTTTAATTATACCATTTTGGTGCAGATACGATTTTTTGATCGGCCATTATTGCATTTTAATGCAATGTCGCAGCAACCAAAACCCCTAATTCTGGTGTTTTTACTTTATTTCTTGCTACGTCGTTTAGCGATCAGGATAATTCTTTTTTTATTGATAGATCGGGCGATTCTGAACTTGGTGATAGCAAATATGTGCATGTTTGATTATTATATTGTTTTATTTTGCATGGGGAGAAAGGGGGCTGATTTGAACTTTTATAATTTTTTTATATTTTTTAAAACTTTTTTTTTACTTTTTGCATGCTTCAATAGTCTCCATGGAAGACTAGAAGCTGCACTTATCCAATCGCCTCTGCTACATACAGGCGATGATCAGATCACCTGTATGTAGCAGCATTACTCACCAAGCAGCGCTCATAGCAATCCAGCAGTGACAACCATAAAGATCTGCAGGAGACCTCTGGTTGTCATTCCAACCCATTGGTGAACCGCGATCACATGACATGGGGATCAGAGATGGTTGGATTTCCAGCGTGATTGCCAGAAGCACATATTAAATGCCGCTGTCAGAGTTTGACAGCGGCATTTAACCGGTTAATAATCACGGGTGGGTCGCGATTCCACCCGCGGCTGTTCTGGGCACATGTCAACTGTTCAAAACAGCTGACATGTGCAGAGAAAGATGTGGGCTCACCGCCGGAGCCCACATGAAAGGGAGGGAGTCTGACATTGGCATACTATTATGCCTGATGTCGGAAAGAGGTTAAGGAAGATGTGAGCATATCTGTCTATGACTTGCTTTTCAACAGTATGTTGATCATGCAGCAAGACAACCACTCAATATATGCAAGTCGTTCAACAAAAAAATGGATACAGAGGTATAGTCATAAAGTTTTGGATTGGCCAAGTCAAATTCCTGACCTTAAGACTGTGTGCACACTTCACGTTTTTTTTGTGTTTTTTTCGTGGTTTTTCGCTATAAAAACACTATAAAACCACGAAAAAAACGGTCACATTAAGCATCCTATTTAATAGAATGCAATCCGCATTTTTTGTGCACATGCTGCGTTGTTTTCCTGAGCGGAAACGCATTCCAGAAAAAAACGCAGCATTTTCATTAATTTGCGGAATCGCGGGGATTCCGCACACCTAGGAATGCATCGATCCGCTTACTTCCCGCATGGGGCTATGCCCACCATGCGGGAAGTAAGCGAATCATGTACGGTTGGTACCCAGGGTGGAGGAGAGGAGACTCTCCTCCATGGACTGGGAACCATATAAATAGTTAAAAAAAAGAATTAAAATAAAAAATAGTGATATATTCATCTTCTGATGGCCCCCGGAGTCTTCCCGCCTCTCAGCGGTGCACGCGGCCGCTTCCATTCCCATGGATGCTTTGTGTGAAGGACCTGCGATGACGTCACAGTCACGTGACCGTGATGTCATCGCAGGTCCTGCACACAAAACATCTATAGTAACGGAAGCAGCTGCGTGCACCGCTGAGAGGCGGGAAGACTCCAGGGGCCATCAGAAGGTGAGTATATCACTATTTTTTATTTTAACTCTTCTTTTTAACTTTAGATCTTTTTACTATTGATGCTGCATAGGCAGCATCAATAGTAAAAAGTTGGTCACACTTGTCAAACACTATGTTTGACAAGTGTGACCAACCTGTCAATCAGTTTTCCAAGCGATGCTACAGATCACTTGGAAAACGCTAGCATTCTGCAAGCTAATTATGCTTGCAAGCCGCTAGTTTTTAGCAGGAATATGCATGCCAATTCTGCATGCGATATACCCGAGGCAGGAGTTGCAGAATTGCGGCGGAAATTTCGGCGGCAATTCTGCGACGTGTGCACTTAGCCTAAACCTATAAAAATGTTGTAGAAGGACCTGAAGCAAGCAATTCATGGGGAAAAACCCTCAACATAATACAAGTGAAACTGTTTGATAAGGATGAATGGGCTAAAATTTCGCTAAGCCGATATACAGGGCTAATCACCATCACCAGAAACGTTTAGATGGTATTATTGCTACACAAGGAGGTAACATTATATACTTAAGGCAAAGAATCACATACTTTTGCCACTCACACACGTGATATTGAATTATTTTTCTCAATAAAAAAGATGACAAAGTCTAATATTTTTTACTTTGCTTTATTTGTTTCTCTTTATCTACTGTTAGGACTGATGTCATTTTAGGTAACATTTATGCAAAAATATGAAAAATGCTGGTGTTCACAAACTTTCAAGCACGACTGTATGAATAAAATCTTTATATCAAGTTTAATAGAATCCACAAATGTTTAGACTTGCTGTCCAACTAATGTGTCACACCTAAACAATACTGCATATAGTGTCTTAATAATGCTGCATTATGTAGCCCATGAAATACCACAATTTAATATCAAAATAATAACATATAATACAAATACCATATAGATATGTTGGAAAAAATTATAGACAGTGCAAAAGTAAACTTGATAGTCTTAAAAAGTAGCTAATTTATTACAGTGGATGAAGCCATTTGATAAATCTGGTGCGTCTTTACAATGTGTAGTTTAACTTTAAATACATATTAGCTGGTTTGTTTTTTGCAGAAATTTGCATTTATATCATAAGCCACATCGTTTACAGTAAAGTCATGGAGTGAGGCAGATATAAACGTCTAAAGCCCTTATTAAACATGCAAGATTTAAAAAAAAAATGTGCCAGGATTCCAACTCATTTAGCCTAGTAAATTTCCCTCAAAGAGTCCAAATAAGATACATTATCTAAATAACACTACATAAAGCTTCCACAAATACTGCAATGTAATGTCTAAAACTCCTGTGCAAGAACTGTATATGGGCCCTAAAGTTCAATAGATCATCACAATTGATAATTCCACATAATTTGGAAGTGGAAATGGACCCACTTCCCTCTTGGGACCTTGTGCAGCCTCACAGGTTTCGCCAAAATTATGTCCCCCCTCCATCTAAAGAGTTGCACCATACACTGATATTGTCATCATAGGGTTAATATTGAGTTATCTAGTAAGATTTCCAGCAGTAAAACAGTTACGTTTTTTTATATGCAGTTAAAGCAGCACTTTGAGAGCTCGTATATATTCACTTTACATTTTCACATGCTGCAGATTGGATCTTACATTTCATTTTCCAATGCATTTTATTAAAGATTCCCTTGTGATATGGCTAAACATTTCTCTGTGACAGGGTAACAGATGGCCGTAGACATTGAATTTTCATTGTTTAACTGTCTAAGATTCAGACAATACCCTATAGACCTTTCGCCTGTCTTCCTCTATGGCAGGACTTGATTCCACAGTTGGTACTTGTATGGGATCCTTTGCCCTTTTTCAATTACATTTAGAAATTGATGAATATTACTGGTTTTATTACTCACAAGGGGCTACAGATCCAGTCTTTCCCAAACGATGCACACACTAAATAATTCTGAACATTCAGGTAGCCCATTGCCGTAATAAATTCTTCTAATGTAGATTTACAATAATTGATCAATTATCAACAATGTTTCAGTGTGTACAGGGGCATGAAAAAGTTTGGGCACCCCTGGTCAAAATTACTGTTATTGTGAACAGTTAAGCAAGTTGAAGATGACATAATCTCTAAAAGGCCTAAAGTTAAGATGACATATTTCCTTTGTTTTTTAGCCCCCCAAAATATATATTAAGTATCACAGTTTTTAAACAATTTTTGCAGCCAGCAAAGAGACTTTCAATTCTTGATTGCGGAATTTTCATCCATCCTTCCTTGGAAAATTCTTACAGTTCTGTGAGATTCCAGGTTGTGTTGCATGCACTGTTGGCAGATATTGATTCCTTGACTCGTACCAATGGGCACTGTTCCCACGCGGGTGGTAGCCATCATCCTGACACGATAAGATAAGTTTGCCTATCGCAGTATGTTCTCCTGATGAACCGCAAGGCGGGGAAACGCGTCGAGTGTACGCATATTGATTAAGCTGGTGTTAGTGGCTTGGACTAATGCATACTGAATAGTGCTGCATTATTGGCGGGGAATGTGCAATAGTGATATAAATGATGATGCACAAGAGCACTTTTTTGAGACTTATGATATATGAGGAATGCTGACCCCTGGAGCTCTATTATGAGCGGTTATGCTTGGGATTGTGTGCAATACTATGTTTGCTTATAGCATTTTTTTGAAACCATATTAAGAAGGTAATAGCATTGGTTCCTAAGCTACTTTTTGGAATATGTTGGGATCGTGGGCCAGAATTTATATATGCCTATATGATCTCTTTTTATGGAGCATGGATTAATTAATATGCACCGAATTGATTTCTTGATGTCTGTCTCCTTTGGCTGTCTCCCAGAAAGGGAAGATGATAATATAAGGCAGGGTATTGACCTGACTTGACCCAGAAAAAGCCTATTGAAAATATAAACGGATAAATAAATGACCTTGGAATTTCTTGAGGTACTGCCTTATCTAATATAGTTCACGTACCATATAATATATCAGAAATTGGGCAAAATACAAATCAATTATATGGTACCATATTTGTTCCCTTGTCACCCTACTGTATGATTAGGGTTTTCTAGGGAAAGGGAGGGACAGCCGTCGATGAGTGGGGGCGCCACTGCGCAGGTCTAGGGTGCCAACCTCCGCTGGTAGGAAGGGGGTGATTAGTAAAATAATAGGGTGAAAATTCTTCCTCTCCCCTTATTAAAATACAGACAATATACTATATTTTTTTTTTTGTGGGTCGATTTTTGGAATAATTTTTATGGAAAGACTGTTTTCTGGGGTATAATATTAAAAGTTATGTTTTAATGTTGGATATATTATTAACCCCTTCATGACCCAGCCTATTTTGACCTTAATGACCTTGCCGTTTTTTGCAATTCTGATCAGTGTCCCTTTATGAGGTAATAACTCAGGAACGCTTCAACGGATCTAGCGGTTCTGAGACTGTTTTTTCGTGACATATTGGGCTTCATGTTAGTGGTAAATTTAGAGTGATAAATTTTGCATTTATTTGTGAAAAAAATGGAAATTTGGCGAAAATTTTTAAAATTTCGCAATTTTCAAATTTTGAATTTTTATTCTGTTAAACGAGAGAGTTATGTGACACAAAATAGTTAATTACTAACATTTCACACATGTCCACTTTACATCAGCACAATTTTGGAAACAAATTTTTTTTTTACTAGGAAGTTATAAGGGTTAAAATTTGACCAGCGATTTCTCATTTTTACAACGAAATTTACAAAACCATTTTTTTTAGGGACGACCTCACATTTGAAGTCAGTTTGAGGGGTCTATATGGCTGAAAATACCCAAAAGTGACACCATTCTAAAAACTGCACCCCTCAAGGTGCTCAAAACCACATTCAAGAAGTTTATTAACCCTTTAGGTGCTTTACAGCAGCAGAAGCAACATGGAAAGAAAAAATTAACATTTAACTTTTTAGTCACACAAATGATCTTTTAGCAACATTTTTTTTATTTTCCCAAGGGTAAAAAGAGAAACTGGACCCCAAAAGTTATTGTACAATTTGTCCTGAGTACGCCAATACCCCATATGTGGGGGGAACCACTGTTTGGGCGCACGACAGGGCTTGGAAGGGAATGAGCGCCATTTGACTTTTTAAATGAAAAATTAGCTCCAATCTTTAGCGGACACCATGTCGCGTTTGGAGAGCCCCTGTGTGCCTAAACATTGGAGCTCCCCCACAAGTGACCCCATTTTGGAGACTAGACCCCCCAAGGAACTTATCTAGATGCATAGTGAGCATTTTGAACCCCCAGGTGCTTCACAAATTGAACTGTAAAAATGAAAAAGTACTTTTTTTCACAAAAAAATTCTTTTAGCTTCAATTTTTTCATTTTCACATGGGCAACAGGATAAAATGGATCCTAAAATGGGCAATTTCTCCTGAGTACACCGATACCTCATATGTGGGGATAAACTACTGTTTGGCACACGGCAAGGCTCGGAAGGGAAGGAGCGCCATTTGACTTTTGAATGAAAAATTAGCTCCAATCGTTAGCGGACACAATGTCGCGTTTGGAGAGCCCCTGTGTGCCTAAACATTGGAGCTCCCCCACATGTGATGCCATTTTGGAAACTAGACTCCCCAGGGAACTTATCTAGATGCATAGTGAGCACTTTGAACCCCCAGATGCTTCACAAATTGATCCGTAAAAATGAAAAAGTACTTTTTTTTCAGAAAAAAATTCTTTTAGCCTCATTTTTTTTCATTTTCACATGGGCAACAGGATAAAATGCATCCTAACATTTGTTGGGCAATTTCTCCTGAGTACACGATACCTCATATGTGGGGGTAAACTACTGTTTGGGCACACGGCAAGGCTCGGAAGGGAAGGAGCGCCATTTGACTTTTGAAAGAAAAATTAGCTATAATCGTTAGCGGACACCATGTCGCGTTTGGAGAGCCCCTGTGTGCCTAAACATTGGAGCTCCCCCACATATGACCCCATTTTGGAAACTAGACCTCCCCTGGAACTAATCTAGATGTGCGGTGACCACTTTAAACCCCCAAGTGCTTCACAGAAGTTTATAACGCAGAGCCATGAAAATAAAAAATAATTTTTCTTTCCTCAAAAATTATTTTTTAGCCTGCAATTTTTTATTTTCACAAGAGTAACAGGAGATATTGGACCCCAAAAGTTTTTTTCCTGTTTGTCCTGAGTATTCTGGTACCCCATATGTTGGGTAGAACCACTGTTTGGGCACATGTCAGGGCTCGGAAGGGAAGTAGTGACGTTTTGGAATGCAGACTTTGATGGAATGGTCTGCAGGCATCACGTTGCGTTTGCAGAGCCCCTGATGTGCCTAAGCAGTAGAAACCCCCCACAATGACCCCATTTTGGAAACTAGAACCCCCAAGGAACTTATCTAGATATGTGGTGAGCACTTTGAACCCCCAAGTGCTTCACAGAAGTTTACAACGCAAAGCCGTGAAAATAAAAAATCATTTTTCTTTCCTCAAAAATGATGTTTTAGCATGCAATTTTTTATTTTCACAAGGGTAACAGGAGAAATTGGACCCCAATATTTGTTGCCCAGTTTGTCTTGAGTACGCTGATACTCCATATGTGGGGATAACCACTGTTTGGGCACACGTCAGGGCTCGAAAGGGAAGTAGTGACGTTTTGAAATGCAGACTTTGATGTAATGGTCTGCGGGCGTCACATTGCATTTGCAGAGCCCCTGATGTGCCTAAACAGTAGAAACCCCCCACAAGTGACCCCATTTTGGAAACTAGACACCCCAAGGAACTTATCTAGATGTGTGGTGATCACTTTAACACCCAAGTGCTTCACAGAAGTTTATAATGCAGAGCTATGAAAATAAAAAATAATTTTTCATTCCTCAAAAATTATGTTTTAGCAAGCAATTTTTTATTTTCTCAAAGGGTAACAGGAGAAATTAGACCCCAATAGTTGTTGCCCAGTTTGTCCTGAGTATGCTGGTACCCCATATGTGGTGGTAAACCACTGTTTGGGTGCACATCGGGGCTCGGAAGGGAGGGAGCACCATTTGACTTTTTGAACGCAATATTGGCTGGAATCAATGGTGGCGCCATGTTGCGTTTGGAGACCCCTGATGTGCCTAAACAGTGGAAACCCCTCAATTCTAACTTCAACACTAACCCCAACACACCCCTAACCATAATCCCAACTCTAGCCATAACCCAATCACAACCCTAATCTTAACCCAATGTTAGGGGTCGAGTTCCTGCCTCTGCACAGAGGGAATCTCGAGCCATCTCCGCTGCGGTCTCCCATTCTTCTCCCGCCGCAGTGGAGCCTGCTCAGCGGAGGCGTTGGTCTCAGCGTCATGCTCAGTCTGACACTGTGGGAAGGGTTACTGCTGTCCTTCCAGCTTCTGCCATTGTGGCCAGTACTGGTCAGCAGCAAGCAGACGTCTTTGGGACTAAGTCCTACTTTTCCTCTTCTGAGCATGCCCAGGGTAAGATCTCTCATTGGAGATCAAGGGTCACATGCTCAGGTACTGCAGCAAATCCTATTGGTCCTCTAGGAAGGTCCTGAAGGTGTTCAACGTCTGTGGCAGTCTCTCATTGGTCCTTCTAGGAAGGTCCTGTACTTGCTGCAGCTATAAGAGGTGCGCATGACCGCACGGCCATGTGCTAGTGTCAATTTATGTACGAGCTCAGCGCCAGTGTGGTCATGTTTGTGTGTGTATTCAGGGACCCAGCTGAAATAAGCCCCTAGAATGCTGGCACCTCCGGCGAGGAGTTTGGTGTGTGTGTATTCAGGGACCCGGCTGAAATAAGCCCCTAGAATGCTGGCACCTCCAGCGAGGAGCTGCGTGTTTGCATTTGACTGCATGACCACCATCTGCTCTACTAAGTAGCTGTGTTCCTCTGTGAGCCAAACAGGGCACAGTGTTATCCTTGCTAACAGACTCTGTGAAGTAACAGAGTCTGTTTATATTACTAAATTGTACCGCCATATCTAGCTGCAGGTGCTTTCCTGCACGGTGGATCCCGTGTTGCGAACGCACCAACTTCTTCTAATAAATATATATATTCAGTGTGTTCCGCCAACCCTAACAGTACACTAGCGCCAGGATCTGGCTAGTTATGGTGGACACACAGCAATCCATGCGGTACATCCAGCAGCTAGAGGGTAGGTTGGTGGCTCTCGAGTGCATAACCTCAGCTGTGGACATAACCGCAGTTGCTGTACAGGCTGCTAGCGTGGCTGCAGCAACCATGTCCACTGCCATCCCTCTTCCGACTCTATCTCGCCTCCCGCTGCCAGAAAATTTTTTTGGTGATAGTAAATCTTGTAGGGGTTTCGTGAGCCAGTGCTCTATACATCTCGAGCTTCTGGCCGCACGTTTTCCCACAGAGCGGGCTAAGGTGGGATTTATTGTGTCTCTCCTGTTGGAGTGGGCTACGCCATTGTGGGATCGTGGCGATCATGTGGCGCAGAGTGCTCTGTTGTTCCTGAGCACTCTGAAACAGGTCTTTTTAGGACCTCGTGTCACCCATGATACTGCACTCCTGCTGTTGGCATTGACTCAGGGCTCGACCTTGGTCAGCCATTTTGCCATCCACTTTCGCACCCTAGCATCTGAGCTGGAGTGGGCGGATAAGGCCCATATTCCGATATTTTGGAGGGGGCTGGCTGACCATGTGAAGGACGCTCTGGCCACTAGGGAGATTCCCGCCACACTGGAGGAGTTATTAACTGTATCCACTCGTATTGACCTCCGTTTTCATGAGCGGAGGTTAGAGTGAGCCCAGTGTAGGCAGAGGTTTCGGCTGGCTCCCACCTTTGCCAAACCTCTGGAATCTCCGATCCTGGTCCCTGAGTCACATGAGGCCATGGTAGGGTCACAAGCAGGATCTAAGTCCCAGACCGCTCGTGCACTCCAGGCTTGTCATGTTTGCCAGCAGTCAGGACATCTTGCCACCAGATGTCCTCAGCAGTCGAGAGAACATCAGCGTCTAGTGGTAGTAGGTGGAGGTACACTAGACACGGCGACGTTTGCCTCCAAATTGTTCTTTAAGGGGACAATTACTATAGGCTCATTTACCCACTCGGTAGAGCTCTGCGTGGATTCTGGGGCGGAGGGCAATTTTATGTCTTCTGCCTTCGCCCAACGTCACGCAATTCCCCTGGTAATGTTAGCTCGACCAGTAACAGTATGTGTGGTAAATGGGTCGACACTGCCCTCACAGATTACACACCTGACCATCCCTTTCACTCTGTCCTTGTCGCCGTCTCATCAGGAGATTATTTCTCTGCTCGTCATTCCTGAAGGAATTGATGAGGTCCTGTTAGGGATGCCTTGGCTACGGTACCACTCTCCTCATATCGAGTGGTCCACAGGCAGAATTTTGGGATGGGGTGAATCTTGTGGGGGTAGATGTCAGAGGGAGAGCGTTCAGGTTGCTACAACAGAGTTACCCGCAGATCTTTCCTCTCTGCCCAAGCAGTATTGGTCCTATGCTGACGTGTTCTCCAAAAGGGCTGCGGAGACCATTCCGCCTCACCGCCCCTATGACTGTCCTATTGACCACTTGCCTGGTGCTGAGCCTCCCCGGGGTCGAGTCTATCTGTTATCTCTCCCGGAGATGGAGGCAATGTCTCAGTACATCCAGGAAAATCTGGCAAGAGGATTCATTAGAAAGTCAGTGTCACCCGCAGGGGCTGGGTTCTTCTTTGTGCAGAAGAAGAATGGAGAACTGCGTCCATGCATAGACTCCAGGGGTCTTAACGCCATCACCGTTAAGAATAAATATCCTCTGCCCCTGATATCTAAGCTTTTTGATAGGCTTCGGGGAGCAAGGGTGTTTACTAAACTAGATCTGCGGGGTGCTTACAACCTGATTCGCATCCGTGAGGGGGACGAATGGAAGACGGCTTTTAACACCAGGGATGGGCACTATGAATATCTAGTGATGCCCTTTGGGCTCTGTAATGCCCCAGCCGCTTTCCAAGACTTTGTAAACGATATCTTCTGTTATATGCTCTCCACCTCGGTCATAGTCTATCTGGATGATATTCTCATCTACTCTCCAGATATTGACTCCCACCGGAGAGATATTTGCAGAGTCTTCGACCTCTTACGAACTAACTCCCTCTACGCCACGTTGGAGAAATGTGTGTTTGAGCAGGAGTCCTTACCTTTCCTGGGCTATATCATCTCCGCCCAAGGATTGGCTATGGATCCTGCCAAATTACAGGCTGTGATGGACTGGCAAGAACCCCATTCCCTTAAAGCGGTGCAGCGCTTTATGGGGTTCATTAACTATTATCGCCAGTTCATTCCTCATTTCTCAACCTTGGTAGCTCCCTTGGTAGCCCTCACCAAGATGGGAGCAAATCCCAAATTGTGGTCTGTGGAGGTCTCCAAGGCTTTCACTTCTATTAAATCTCATTTTGCTAGCGCTCCCATTCTACATCGCCCCGATGTAGATAAGCCGTTTATAATGGAGGTGGATGCCTCTTCCGTTGGTGCTGGAGCAGTCCTCTTCCAAAAGGATGCTCAAGGTCGGAAGCATCCTTGCTTCTTCTTTTCCAAAACCTTCACACCAGCGGAGAGGAATTATTCCATTGGGGACAGGGAGTTACTAGCAATGAAGTTAGCCTTCTCAGAGTGGAGACATCTCCTGGAAGGGGCTCATTTTCCTTTCCAAGTATTCACAGACCACAAGAATTTGGTTTATTTACAGACCGCCCAGCGGCTAAATTCTTGCCAGGCTAGATGGTCCTTGTTCTTCTCTCGGTTCCATTTCACCCTCCATTTTCTTTCCGGGGAGAAGAACATTAGTGCCGACGCTCTCTCTCGCTCCGTTGTATCATCTGAGGAGGAGGAAGAGGAGCCTCGGCTTATTGTCCCTTCCGAGAGCCTGAGAACTGTGGCCCCGGTTTTGCTAGAGTCTGTGCCTCCGGGCAAGACTTTTGTATAATCCAGTTTGCGTCCGGAGGTTCTCTCTTGGGCTCACTCGTCTAGGGTGGGTGGACATTATGGGACCAAAAGGACATATGAGCTCCTGGCGAGGACATATTGGTGGCCGCATATGGCCCATGATGTCACAGACTATGTTCGGGCATGTGTATCCTGCGCCAGGAACAAGTCTCCTCGTCAACGGCCAGCTGGGTTGCTTCATCCCCTGCCGGTGGCAGACAGACCCTGGGAGATGGTAGGGATGGATTTTGTGGTGGGCTTACCTAAGTCTCGTAGCTGCACCATTATTTGGGTTATCACCGACCATTTTTCCAAAATGGTGCACTTGGTGCCTCTTCCACGGCTACCTTCTGCACGGGCTCTGGCGGTGTTGTTTATCAAACACATATTTCGCCTACATGGTATGCCGGACAAAATTGTCAGTGACCGGGGTCCCCAGTTTGTGTCTCATTTCTGGAGAGAGCTTTGTCGTCTACTCAGCATTGAGTTGAATTTCTCTTCAGCTTATCATCCCGAGACAAATGGGTTGGTAGAGAGGGCCAACCAGACCTTGGTCACATATCTTCAACATTTTGTCTCAGCCAGGCAGGATGACTGGGCATCCTTGCTACCGTGGGCGGAGTTTGCGCTGAATAACGCCATAGCCGACTCCACCGGACAGACCCCATTCCTCCTAAACTATGGTCAGCATCCGTGGGTACCTGTGCCTATGCCCGTGTCTTCCGCCCACTCTAGGGTGGCAGACTGGGCTGTGGAGGCGCGGGACATTTGGGATCACACTCAGGATGCCATTTTGGCCTCCAAGGAGAGAATGAGGTCCTCTGCCGATGCACATCGGCGCCCCGCTCCAACCTTTGCTCTGGCGACTTAGTGTGGCTCTCCGCCCATAACATCAGGCTGCGAGTTGAGTCCACTAAGTTTGCTCCTCACTACCTGGGTCCTTTCAAGGTCCTCAAACAGGTTAACCCAGTGGTCTACCGTCTGGCCCTTCCGCCACGTCTGGGTATCACCGACACCTTTCATGTGTCCCTCTTGAAGCCCGTATACATGTCCCGGTTTTCCGAGTCATCTGCTGGGACATCGGGTTCGTGTACGGACGATTATGAGGTGAATGCTATTTTGGGGTGCAAGGTGGTACATGGCAAAAAATTTTATTTGGTGGACTGGAAGGGTTATGGTCCTGAGGACAGGTCCTGGGAGCCTGCTGAGAATATTCGGGCTCCGCAGCTCATTGCTGCCTTCGACCGTGGCGAGGTCCAAGGAGGGGGGCCTAGGAAGGGGGGTAATGTCAGGGGTCAAGTTCCTGCCTCTGCACAGGGGGAATCTCGAGCCATCTCCACTGCGGTCTCCCATTCTTCTCCTGCCGCAGTGGAGCCTGCTCAGCCGAGGCGTCGGTCCCAGCATCATGCTCAGTCTGACACTGTGCGAAGGGTTACTGCTGTCCTTCCTGCTTCTGCCATTGTGGCCAGTACTGGTCAGCAGCAAGCAGACGTCTTTGGGACTAAGTCCTACTTTTCCTCTTCTGAGCATGCCCAGGGTAAGATCTCTGTTGGAGATCAAGGGTCACATGCTCAGGTACTGCAGCAAATCCTATTGGTCCTCTAGGAAGGTCCTGAATGTGTTCAACGTCTGTGGCAGTCTCTCATTGGTCCTTCTAGGAAGGTCCTGTACTTGCTGCAGCTATAAGAGGTGCGCATGACCGCACGGCCATGCGCTAGTGTCAATTTATGTACGAGCTCAGCGCCAGTGTGGTCATGTTTGTGTGTGTATTCAGAGACCTGGCTGAAATAAGCCCCTAGAATGCTGGCACCTCCGTTGAGGAGTTTGGTGTGTGTGTTTTCAAGGACCCGGCTGAAATAAGCCCCTAGAATGCTGGCACCTCCGGCGAGGAGCTGCGTGTTTGCATTTGACTGCATGACCACCATCTGCTCTACTAAGTAGCTGTGTTCCTCTGTGAGCCAAACAGGGCACAGTGTTATCCTTGCTAACAGACTCTGTGAAGTAACAGAGTCTGTTTATATTACTAAATTGTACCGCCATATCTAGCTGCAGGTGCTTTCCTGCATGGTGGATTGTTGTGAAATTGGATTCTGGGCTCCCCCGGTGGCCACTGGTGGAATTGAACTTGTGTGCATCATCCTCTCTGTTCACCTGTTCCCATCAGGATGTGGGAGTCTCTATATAACCTTGCTCCTCTGTCAGTTTCATGCCGGTCAACAATGTAATCAGAAGCCTTTCTTTGCATGTTCCTGCTACTAGACAACTCCCAGCTAAGTTGGACTTTCGTCCTTGTTTGTTTTTGCATTTTGTTCCAGTTCACAGCTGCTGTTTCGTTACTGTGTCTGGAAAGCTCTTGTGATCTGAAATTGCCACTCTGGTGTTATGAGTTAATACTAGAGTCTTAAAGTAATTTCTGGATGGTGTTTTGATAGTGTTTTCAGCTGACCATGAAAGTGCCCTTTCTGTCTTCCTGCTATCTAGTAAGCGGACCTCGATTTTGCTAACCTATTTTCATACTACGTTTGTCATTTCATCTAAAATCACCGCCAATATATGTGGGGGCCTCTGTCCGCCTTTTGGGGAAATTTCTCTAGAGGTGAGCCAGGACTGTATTTTCCTCTGCTAGGATTAGTTAGTCCTCCGGCTGGCGCTGGGCGTCTAGGGATAAAACGCAGGCACGCTACCCGGCCACTGTTAATTGTGCGGCAGGTTTAGTTCATGGTCAGTTTAGATTCCATCTTCCAAGAGCTAGTTCTTATATATGCTGGGCTATGTTCTCTCGCCATTGAGAATCATGACAGTGGATCCTGGGTTGCGAACGCACCAACTTCTTCTAATAAATATATATATATTCTGTGCGTTCCGCCAACCCTAACACCCTATTTCCAACCCTAGCCCTAATTCGAACCCTAACTCTAATTCCAACCCTAACCCTAAGGCTATGTGCCCACGTTGCAGATTCGTGTGAGATTTTTCTGCACCATTTTTTAAAAATCCGCAGCTAAAAGGCACTGCATTTTACCTGCGGATTTACCGCGGATTTCCAGTGTTTTTTGTGCGGATTTCACCTGCGGATTCCTATTCAGGAACAGGTGTAAAACGCTGCAGAATCCGAACAAAGAATTGACATGCTGCGGAAAATACAACGCAGTGTTTCTGCGCTGTATTTTCCGCACAATGGGCACAGCGGATTTGCTTTTCCAAAGGTTTACATGGTACTGTAAACCTGATGGAAAACTGCTACGAATCCGCAGCGGCCAATCCGCTGCGGATCCGCAGCCAAATCTGCACCGTGTGCACATATCCTAATTCTAACCCTAACCCTAGTTCTAACCCTAATGCTAAACCTAGCCCTAACTCTAGCCCTAACCATAACCCTAACCCTAGCCCTAACCCTAACCCTAACCCTAACCCTAGTTCTAACCCTAGTTCTAACCCTAACCCTAGTGGAAAAATAAAAGTAAATATAATTTCTTTATTTTATTGTTGTCCCTACCTATGGGGGTGATAAAGGGGGGGTTCATTTACTATTTTTTTTTTATTTTGATCACTATGTGTCAAAATGTACCTGAAACAAATCTGCCAGCCGGCAGACTTGGCGGGCGCACTGCGCATGCGCCCGCCATTTTGGAAGATGGCGGCGCCCATGGATCAGACAGACAGACACCGGGAGGCCTCGGTAAGTATGAGGGGGGATCGGAGCAAGGGGGGGATCGGAGCGGGGGGGTGGGATTGGAGCACGGGGGGAGCAGACAGGAGGATGGGGGAGCGGACAGGCGGACGGAGGGGAGCGGAGCACTGGATGGAGGACTGGGGAGGAGATCAGTGGCGGTGGGGGGCAGATCAGGGTTTCCAGCCATGGGTGATGATATTGCAGCATCGGCCATGGCTGGATTGTAATATTTCACCAGTTTTCATAGGTGAAATATTACAAATCGCTCTGATTGGCTGTTTCACTTTCAACAGCCAATCAGAGCGATCGTAGCCATAGGGGTGAAGCCACCCCCCTGGGCTGAAGTACCACTCCCCCTGTCCCTGCAGATCAGGTGAAATTGGAGTTAACCCTTTCACCTGATCTGCAGGGACACGATCCCTCCATGACGCCACATAGGCGTCAGAGGTCGGATTGGCACAGACTTTCATGACACCTAAGTGGCGTCACAGGTCGGGAAGGGGTTAAAAAAGTTGGTACATTTTCGGTGAATTGTATTTGATGGTACTGGTTATTTTCTTGTACGGTGTTGTTTTGAGGACTAGTCACAGATTTTCAATAATGTTTAGATCAAGGGACTATAAGGGCCATTGTAAAACCTTCAGCTTGTGCCTTTTGATGTAGTCTATTGTGGATTTTGACGTGTGTTTAGGATCAATATCAATTTGTAGAAGCCATCAGCTTTTCAACTTTAGCTTTTTTATAGATGGTGTTATTTTTGCATCAAGAATTTGTTGAAATTTAATTGAATCCTTTCAGTTTATCTTTACTAAGCACTCCAAGTTCAATTGTTGTTGCAGCACAGAATATCACCTTATTAATTTGTATAAATTGGTAGAGGCTAAGGAATTAACTATCACAGTGTAACACCGCTGGGTTTATACCTTGTTTCTTCGGCGTTACTTTTGCATATCTCTGCTTTAACCCTTGCTCCTCTCCCCCTAATGTGCAGGGATACTGTTGTCTGTTACCTGTATGGACGCTGCTCAGTTCCCTGCCACCGCTGCGTAGCTGTACATGTGCTGTGATGACTTTGCTCTGCTGCATGGCCACTCGCATGTGCGGTCCCTGGCTGCCGCTTGGAAGCTAGCCTTGGCTTGCGAGGTCCTCTGCAGCTGGTGCATGGCTTCTCACGTGTGTCCAGGCTAGCAGCCGCTGCCAGGTGCCCTAAGCCACAGTTCCTGTGCTGTCAGTGCTATAATGGTTTCTGTTTGTGCTTAGGGTGCGCGCGGCCACACCTACCCTGCTTTTATCAGGGTTTGAGTGTGCACCTGTGTTGCTTCCTCAGCCTATTGCTGAGGAGCAGCTCCTATATAAACTTCCTCTTTGCTGCTGGGCGTGGCCAGAGCATTGCATTGTGTTTCTGTGTCTTGCCTTGTGAGGTATCCAGCTCCCGTTCTGTCTGCAGTATGTTCTGGGAGAGCTGATGCCTGTCTCTCGCCTGTTCTGGGGGCCGAGTACCCAGATCCGCCTATCCTGGAGGCTGTATATCCAGATCCGTTTGTGTCTTGTTTACCCGCCTGTTCTGGGGGCAGAGTACCCAGATCCGCCTATCCTGGAGGCTGAATATCCAGTACCTAATCCTGTCTGAACCTGTCTCTGTTATGTTTCTTAAGTCCTATTGTGTCTGGCACCCCGCACCCTGTGACTGAACTTTCCGGGCTCATCTTTCAAAGATGGAGTTCGGTGTTCTTGCTGAGCGCTTACTATTCTGTGCTCAGTCTTCCATGCGGTGCTAACCCTGTCTGGCCCAGTTCCAGTCCAGCGGAGCTAGCACCATCACGCTTGAGTTCCTTCCTAGGTCTGATGTCCGGAGCCTGACGGCCGAAGTTATGAACCTGATGACCTCCGCTACCTGGTCCTGTGCCCTCCGTGTCCCAGCCGATGACCTGGGCTGCCATGCCAGTGTCCAGCCTGTGTCTGATGTCCTTCCGGTGTCCGATGTCCTGATTTCTGGGCTGCCACGCCAGTGTCCCAGCCGATGACCTGGGCTGCCACGCCAGTGTCCCAGATGTCTTTCCGGTATTCCTGATGTCCTTTCATTATCCGATGTCCTGATTCCTGGGCTGCCACGTCTGTGTCCCAGCCGATGACCTGGGCTGCCACGCCAGTGTCCCAGATGTCTTTCCGGTTTTCCTGATGTCCTTTCATTGTCCGATGTCTTGATTCCCTGGGCTGCCACGCCTGTGTCCATGTGTCCTGCCTGTGTCCAGATGTCCTGCCTGTGTCCTGAGGTCCACCCTGAGATGACGTCCTTCTGGGGTTGGTGTCTGATGTTCTCCTGCTGAGCCTGTGCTTCGTCTGAGGCCTGAGAGATTGGCCGTCCTAGTATGCCCGTGCCAGATGACCCTGGACTGCATCAACCCGTGATGACTCCTGCCATCGTCAGACGTCTATCTAAACCTGTGTTCCTGATGTCCTGCCTGTGTTCCTGATGTCCTGCCTGTGTTCCTGATGTCCTGCCTGTGTTCCTGATGTCCTGCCTGTGTTCCTGATGTCCTGCCTGTGTTCCTGATGTCCTGTCTGTTATCCTGATGTCCTGCCTGTGATCCTGATGTCCCGCCTGTGATCCTGAGGTTCACCCAGTGAAGTCGTCCTTCAGGGATCGGTGTCTGATGTTCTCCTGCTGAGCCTGCGCTACGCCTGAGGCCTGAGAGATTGGCTGTCCTAGTATGCCCGTGCCAGATGACCCTGGACTGCATCAACTCGTGATGACTCCTGCCATCGTCTAACGTCTGAGTCGTGTACCCTTCCTTGACTTGTGGAATCGGGATCCTGACATCATTATGTTTTGTTATGTACTGTGCTATCATTTAAGTAAACTTTGTTTCTTCATACCTGAAGTTGTGCGGTGTAGTCTAGTTCTGCATCTCTACATCTTGTTCACATGCTCAGCTGCCACAGACCCTGCTCGCTGCCGTTCCCTAGTCTGGGTAGGTCCAGGTTACTCTGTGGTCCAGTGGGTCCACATTGCGTTCCTATTTAGGACGCTCGCCCACGTCGTCAAGGTCTGGCGACGTGGAGGTGTCGGCTCGGCCACGTTTGTGGTCGCAGCCGCAACACACAGAAATAAACTGTACTTACAAACTACACTAAAATATACCCTTTATTATTTCTTTATATTTAAAAAATTCTTAGAAACATACAATACATGATAATCCAAATAGAATATCCAAGGGAGAAATCTGTCTCTCACCCTATATAAAATTATATACACCTTTCCTTACCACGGAGGTTGGCACCCTAGAGGCCTGTGCATATGGCACCCCCGCTCCCCGAAAGCTATCCCTTCCGGCCCTAAAAAAAATGTATCACATGATATATCACACCAGTGTTATTAACCAAATAAAGTGCTTTGTGCAGATCTCAAACAAACACCAAAAGACCTTAAAAAGGCTACCATCCTTCGTTTATAGGCATATTTTCCCCCCAACAAACTGCTCTTAGATTGGTTGTATAATATCCAGATGTGAAAAGACTGATTTCTTAAGCTCAATGTCAGACTAAATCTCAACCTAGCATGATACTAACTTGGTCCTGCCTTACAGCGGAGGTTGGCACCCTATAGTCCTGCACAAATAGTGTCCCCACTCATCTATAGCTCTACCTCCTGACCCTACTGAATCAGGGTAAGTATACAAAATCAATTGTATAGCATATACATTCTATAACCAATAAATCAGAGACAAATTGCCCAGAGAGACATAGAGAATCAGAAAAACTGTACTACATTTCTAAATGGAGGCATCTGCTATTTTTATTATTATTATTCAGGTCTCATTGAAATTTTTCACGGTCTTCCAGTGATGGTTTGAGGAGCTATGTCATCTGCTGGTGTAAGTACACTGTGTTTTATCAAGACCAAAATCAGTGCAGTCGTCTATCAGGAAATTTTAGAGCACTTCATGCTTCCCTCTGCTGACAAGCTTTTTGGAGATGGAAATTTCATTCTCCAGCAGCACTTGTCACATGTCCACACTACCAAAAGTACCAATACCTGGTTTAAAAACAACAGTATCACTGTGCTTGATTGGCCAGAAAACTCCTCTGACCTTAACCCCATAGAGAATTTATAGGGTATTGTCAAGAGGAAGATGAGAGACACCAGACCCAACAATGCAGATGAGCTGAAGGCTGCTATCAAAGCAACCTGGGCTTCCATAACCCCTCAGCAGTGCCACAGACTGATCACCTCCATGCAGAGCCACATTGATGCAGTAATTGATGCAAAAGGAGCCCTGACCAAGTATTGAGTGCATTTACTGAACATACATTTCAGTAGGCCAACATTTCGGATATTAAAATAATTTTTTCAAGCTGGTGTTATAAAGTATTCTAATTTACTGAGATAATGACTTTTGGGTTTTCATTGGCTGTAAGCCATAATCATCAACATTAACAGAAATAAACACTTGAAATACATCACTATATTTGTAGTGACTCTATCTAATATATGAGTTTCACTTTTTTTCATTGAAGAACTGAAATAAACTTTTTGATGATATTCTAATTTTCTGAGATGCACCTGTATCTTGTAAAATTGGTATGCCTTCACAGGTGACTGCAGATATTCTTATGCACACACAAAATATACTGACAAAAATAAGTATATTATTGTACTGTAATTAAAAATATACGCTAAACTACATTTCTTTAAAGGATACAAAATCAAAAAACAAAATGAAGCATTTCAAAAAGAGCACTGCTCCGCACTCTGGCTTCCTCCCAATATCATTTACCGCCAAAGGAAGTGAGAATGAAGGATCTCATTTGCGGCCACTGATTTGGTGTAGAATTCACGTGACATAAAGTCCTGTGATTTCCAGGAGACGAGAATGGCGCCAGCATTGGAGGTGAGTACAGGCTGTTATTATTTCACTTATCAACAAGAAAAAAAGTGCACTGAAGTCTCATAAAACCATAGCCTTTATTGAAATAATCCAAGTAAAAAAACAAAATACTTGATAAAAAACAGAGTAACACAATGGTGGACCATATGGGAAAGCACTTACATCTTACTATGTGAAGAACTGTTTGACATGTGGTCCTGGCTATTAACAGCGATTTGGATTGGCCGTGGCTTTTGTAACATTTATATATTGTTTTTTATTATTTCATTTTTTATTTATTTCTTACATTAGGCACCTATAAAGGCATTAAAAACTTTCAAGGGATTTGCACATTGAAATACTTTTTTTTTTATCTTTTGTCCCTGTAACTGAGGCTGGTATATTAGCCCCAGTTACATGGGAAATTCAGCCTCCTGGCTACATAGCAGAGCCATCAGAGACTTCTAGGGCCCAGCAGCTCTTACTCCCTCCCTACACTCAACGATCAGATTACCGCTAGTTATGGAAGAGCAAATGCTGTCAGGGCTTCCTACTATTGTATACACAGCGCTTGTTTAGCACTAGGACTATCGGACTGGTCACCCCCTAGAACTACCGAACGGAGTCATTTTGACTCCTGGCTTGTTTTTGTTTATTTTTAGAGTTTCTAGCTCCTGGTATTGTTGTAACTGGAATTTATAGAATGTATAGACAGCAAAATCGCAAGAATATCATCAGGCTTTAGCGCACTTCTTCTAGCCATATTAGCAATTAGCAAAACTGCAGGCCGTATTCTACAGAAATTATGTAGTCCACTCGAGAGTTCAATGGTTCACTGACGGATGTCGTGTATATGTCCTGTGTATGCCAAGTAGATTTGCAAAAATGCGAATTATTTTACCACCAGTGGTGAAGCAGTAGCCGCCAGTGGTGGATCGGGGCTACCGGCGGAGAAGCGGGAGCCGCCGGAGGTGGATTGGGGCCGCTGGCGGTGAAGAGAGGCCTCCAGCGGTGGACCGCGAGACGCTGGCGATGAAGCCATGGACGTCTGTTGCCACACTATGCTAGACAGGAAGTAGGGGTTCTCCAAGCTGGTCACATGTTGCAGTGACGTCATACAGACTACAGAGGCCGGGCTAGCACAGAACTGTCTACACAGTGCCTCTTTATTTACTGTAGTACTGTCACTGTGGCCTGTGATCTGGATGGGAGACCACCTACGGTACTTCATGTCTAGCGTGGCCACAGATGTGATGGTAATTTGGACTAAAAGTTAAAAAAAATTAACGCACTATCACTACTGTGGTGAACTATAACTCTCAGCATGCTACAGGAGCTGCAGGATATGTTGGGAGTTATAGTTCTCCAAAACACTTGACATATCAAATATGGCACCTTAGGGTTAGGGTTCTTATAGGTGACATGTCTACTGATACAGGCTGTCCACGGTCACATACCGGCAGCGCTTTGGATGCTTTGTCCAAAGCGCTGCCCCCTTTTGTACACACAGTGATTCCGCATGGGTTCATTGAACCATGCAGAATCACCGCATCCTATACATTGGGTGGTGCGTCTCCACAAGATACGGTAAATACGGTAGACATGTTGTGGTCTATAAAGTCCGTTTACACAGGGAAGCCGGAGGCGTCCCTGTACGCATAGTGGAGATGGGATTTCATAAAATTCCCTCCACTATGTTGTAATATCTGACCGCTGCGGGTTGGATGCTGCGGATTTACTGACAATGTAAAACATACGATACTTTCTTCACTGCCCAATGTTATAAAATTCTGTGAGGCACATGTGTTGTCCATGTGCTCACTGCACTCCTAGATGAATTGATTGAGAGGTATAGTTTGTAAAATGGAGTCACTTATGGGAGAATTTGCTGTTCTGGCACCTCTGGTCTCTGCTAAGGTGACCTGGCACCCTCAAACCATTCCAGCAAAATCTGAACACCAATAAGGCGCTCCTTGCTTTCTGGGTTTTCCATTGTGCCTCAAACGTAGTTTTCAACCACATATGGGGTATTGGCGTACTTAGGATAAATTGCATAAAAATTGTACCATTCATTTTTTCCTATTACCATTGGGAAAAAAATGGTAATTTTCCATTGACTCAGCCCAATGTTATGCAATTCTGTGAACTGCATGAGAGTTAAAAATGCTCACTACATGCCTGGATGAATTACTCAAGAGGTATAGTTTCCAAAATGGGGTCATTTGTGGGGGTTTCTGCTGGTTAGGCAAATCAGGGGCCATGCAAACACAAGATAGCGTCTGATATCTATTCCAGCTAACTTTGTGCTCCAATAGTCAAATGGCGCTCCTTCCCATCTGAACCCTGCCGTGTGTCCAAATAGTTGTTTTACTCCACATATGGGGTATCAACGTACTCAGGAGAAATCGAACAACAAATTTAATTTCCATTTATTCCTGTTACCTTTGTAAAAATGAATATTTGGGGCAAAAACATTTTTGATAAAAAAATTTTTTTTCATTTTCACTGCTCAACTTTATAAAATTCTGTGAATCATCTGTGTGTACAATGTGTTCACCACACTTGTAGAGAACTTTAACTAAGGAGTGTAGTTTTCAAAATTGGGTCACTTGTGGGGAGTTTACACTGTTTTTACACATCAGGGGCTCTGCAAACCCAACATGGTGTCTGCTATCTATTCCAGCCAATTTTGTGCTTCAAAAGTCAATTGGTGCTCCTTCCATTCCAAGTCCTACCGCATGCCCAAACAGTAAAAACACAAAAATTGAACTTGACTTAAGTTGGTAGACATGCAGCACATAAACGCATGTTCACGTTGGCCATAAAACATATAAAACCTACAAGAGAAAAATGTGAGCAAAAAACCCTGCTGTAACTAAGTAAACATCAAAAAGTGCATCTAAATAACACAGAGTTTTTAGTAATACTGTTTTTGATCAAAAATAGCATAAAAGCTATCCTACTACGACAAGGTAACTCTGATCAGGACAGTCCTACACTGTTGTGAATTTGGTTTCTGGGCTCCCCCGGTGGTCACTGGTGGTACTGAACTTGTGTGCTTCATCTCCTCTGTTCACCTGTTTCCATCAGGATGTGGGAGTTTTCTATTTAACCTTGCTCCTCAGTCATTTCTATGCCGGCCAACAATGTTACCAGAAGCCTTTCTGTTGCATGTTCCTGCTCCTAGACTACTATCAGCTAAGTTGGACTTGTAGTCCTAAGTTTGTTTTCCATTTTTGTTCCAGTTCTCTGTAATTGAATATTTCTGAGGCTGGAAGCTCTTGTGAGCTGAAATTGCCACTCTGGTGTCATGAGTTGATATTAGAGTCTTAAAGTAATTTCAGGATGGTGTTTTGAAAGGGTTTTCAGCTGACTGTGAAGTTCCCTTTTCTGTCTTCCTACTATCTAGTAAGCGGACCTCAATTTGCTAAACCTATCTTCATACTTCGTATGTCAATTTCCTCTTAAATCACCGACAATATATGTGGGGGCTACTGTCTGCCTTTTGGGGAAAATTTCTCTAGAGGTAAGCCAGGTCTGTATTTTCCTTTGCTAGGGTCAGTCAGTCCTCCGGCTGGCGCTGGGCGTCTAGGGATAAAACGTAGGCACGCTACCCGGCCACTGTTAGTTGTGCGGTAGGTTTAGCTCACGGTCAGCTCGAGTTCCCATCCTCCAAGAGCTAGTCCTTTTGTATGCTTTACTATGTTCTCTTGCCATTGAGAACCATGACAGTTTGGCCGGCCAAGGGTTAAAATAATTGGCAGAAGAAAGGAGAGAAAAGAAGTCTGCAGAGAATTTTTTTTTTTTTTTTTTCTGAGTTTGCTCATTAGTTGATTCACTAGCATCTCTGCTTACTGCAGCCTTCGTCTCTCTCTCTCTCTCTCTCTCCTTCTAATCCTTGAATGGTTCTGATTTCACCTGATTAAAATGGATCCTCAGAGTTTAGCTACAGGTTTGAATAATCTCGCTATGAAGGTTCAAAGTTTACAGGATTTTGTAATTCATGCTCCTATATATGAACCTAGAATTCCTTTACCTGAATTTTTCTCCGGGGATAGATCTCGCTTCCAGAATTTCAAACATAATTGTAAATTATTTTTGTCTCTGAGATCTCGCTCCGCTGGAGATCCTGCACAGCAGGTCAGGATTGTAATTTCCTTACTCCGGGGCGACCCTCAGGATTGGGCATTTGCTTTGGCACCAGGGGATCCTGCGTTGCTCAATGTGGATGCGTTTTTCCTGGCTTTGGGGTTGCTTTATGAGGAACCTCATTTAGAGATTCAGGCTGAAAAAGCCTTGATGGCCCTGTCTCAAGGGCAAGATGAGGCTGAAATATACTGCCAAAAATTTCGTAAGTGGTCTGTGCTTACTCAGTGGAATGAGTGCGCCCTGGCGGCGAATTTCAGAGAGGGTCTCTCTGATGCCATTAAAGATGTTATGGTGGGGTTCCCTTTGCCTACAGGTCTGAATGAGTCCATGACAATGGCTATTCAGATTGATCGGCGTTTGCGGGAGCGCAAACCTGTGCACCATTTGGCGGTGTCTACTGAGAAGGCACCAGAGATTATGCAATGTGATAGAATTCTGTCCAGAAACGAACGACAGAATTTTAGGCGAAAAAATGGGTTATGCTTCTATTGTGGTGATTCAACTCATGTTATATCAGCATGCTCTAAACGTACTAAGAAGGTTGATAAGTCTGTTTCTATTGGCACTTTACAGTCTAAGTTTATTCTATCTGTGACCCTGATTTGCTCTTTATCGTCTTTTACCGCGGACGCCTATGTCGACTCTGGCGCCGCTTTGAGTCTTATGGATTGGTCCTTTGCCAAACGCTGTGGGTTTAATTTAGAGCCTCTGGAAGTTCCTATACCTCTGAAGGGTATTGACTCTACGCCATTGGCTAGTAATAAACCACAATACTGGACACAAGTAACTATGCGTATTAATCCGGATCACCAGGAGATTATTCGCTTCCTTGTGTTGTATAATCTACATGATGTGTTGGTGCTTGGATTGCCATGGCTGCAATCTCATAACCCAGTCCTCGACTGGAAAGCAATGTCTGTGTTAAGCTGGGGATGTCAGGGGATTCATGGGGACTTACCTTTGGTTTCCATTTCGTCATCTATTCCCTCTGAGATTCCGGAATTTTTATCTGATTATCGTGACGTTTTTGAGGAGCCTAAACTTGGTTCACTACCTCCGCACAGAGATTGCGATTGTACTATAGATCTGATTCCGGGCAGTAAGTTTCCAAAGGGTCGTTTATTTAATCTATCTGTGCCTGAACATGCTGCTATGCGGGAATATATTAAGGAGTCCTTGGAAAAGGGACATATTCGTCCTTCGTCATCTCCCTTAGGAGCCGGTTTTTTCTTTGTATCTAAAAAAGATGGCTCTTTGAGGCCGTGTATTGATTATCGGCTTTTGAATAAAATCACGGTTAAATATCAGTATCCTTTGCCACTGCTTACTGATTTGTTTGCTCGAATAAAGGGGGCCAAGTGGTTCTCTAAGATTGATCTTCGTGGGGCGTATAATTTAGTGCGAATTAAGCAGGGGGATGAGTGGAAAACCGCATTTAATACGCCTGAGGGCCATTTTGAGTATTTAGTAATGCCTTTTGGTCTTTCAAATGCCCCTTCAGTCTTTCAGTCTTTTATGCATGACATTTTCCGTGAATATTTGGATAAATTTATGATTGTGTATCTGGATGATATTTTGATTTTTTCGGATGACTGGGACTCTCATGTCCAACAGGTCAGGAGGGTTTTTCAGGTTTTGCGCTCTAATTCCTTGTGTGTAAAGGGTTCTAAGTGCGTTTTTGGGGTTCAAAAGATTTCATTTTTGGGGTACATTTTTTCCCCCTCTTCCATTGAGATGGACCCTGTCAAGGTTCAGGCTATTTGTGATTGGACGCAGCCCTCTTCTCTTAAGAGCCTTCAGAAGTTTTTGGGCTTTGCTAATTTTTATCGTCGATTTATAACTGTTTTTTCTGATGTTGCTAAACCGTTGACTGATTTGACTAAGAAGGGTGCTGATGTTGCTGATTGGTCCCCTGCTGCTGTGGAGGCCTTTCGGGAGCTTAAGCGCCGCTTTTCTTCCGCCCCTGTATTGCGTCAGCCTGATGTTACTCTTCCTTTTCAGGTTGAGGTCGACGCTTCAGAAATCGGAGCTGGGGCGGTTTTGTCGCAGAAAAGTTCCGACTGCTCCGTGATGAGACCTTGCGCGTTCTTTTCTCGTAAATTTTCGCCCGCTGAGCGAAATTATGATATTGGTAATCGGGAGCTCTTGGCTATGAAGTGGGCTTTTGAGGAGTGGCGTCATTGGCTTGAGGGGGCTAGACATCAGGTGGTGGTATTGACCGACCACAAGAATTTGATTTATCTTGAGTCTGCCAGGCGCCTGAATCCTAGACAGGCGCGCTGGTCGTTATTTTTCTCTCGGTTTAATTTTGTGGTTTCTTACCTACCGGGTTCTAAAAATGTGAAGGCGGATGCCCTTTCTAGGAGTTTTGAGCCTGATTCCCCTGGTAATTCTGAACCTACAGGTATCCTTAAGGATGGAGTGATATTATCTGCTGTTTCCCCAGACTTGCGACGGGTCTTGCAGGAGTTTCAGACGGATAGACCTGATCGTTGCCCGCCTGGGAGAATGTTTGTTCCTGATGATTGGACCAGTAGAGTCATCTCGGAGGTCCATTCTTCTGCGTTAGCTGGTCATCCTGGAATCTTTGGTACCAGGGATTTGGTGGCTAGGTCCTTCTGGTGGCCTTCCCTGTCGCGAGATGTGCGAGGTTTTGTGCAGTCTTGTGATGTTTGTGCTCGGGCCAAGCCTTGTTGTTCTCGGGCTAGTGGATTGTTGTTATCTTTGCCTATTCCGAAGAGGCCTTGGACTCACATCTCCATGGATTTTATTTCTGATCTCCCTGTTTCTCAGAAGATGTCTGTCATCTGGGTGGTGTGTGACCGTTTCTCTAAGATGGTCCATTTGGTCCCCTTGCCTAAATTGCCTTCCTCATCCGAGCTGGTTCCTCTGTTTTTTCAAAATGTGGTTCGCTTGCATGGTATTCCGGAGAATATCGTTTCTGACAGGGGAACCCAATTCGTGTCTAGATTTTGGCGAGCGTTCTGTGCTAGGATGGGCATTGATTTGTCTTTTTCGTCTGCTTTCCATCCTCAGACTAATGGCCAGACCGAGCGAACTAATCAGACCTTGGAGACTTATTTGAGGTGTTTTGTGTCTGCGGATCAGGATGATTGGGTTGCCTATTTGCCCTTGGCGGAGTTTGCCCTCAATAATCGGGCTAGTTCTGCCACCTTGGTTTCTCCTTTCTTCTGTAATTCGGGGTTTCATCCTCGTTTCTCTTCCGGTCAGGTGGAGTCTTCGGATTGTCCTGGAGTGGATGCTGTGGTGGAGAAGTTGCATCAGATTTGGGGGCATGTGGTGGACAATTTGAAGTTGTCCCAGGAGAAGACTCAGCATTTTGCCAACCGCCGTCGTCGTGTTGGTCCTCGTCTTTGTGTTGGGGACTTGGTGTGGTTGTCTTCTCGTTTTGTCCCTATGAAGGTTTCTTCTCCTAAGTTTAAGCCTCGGTTCATCGGCCCGTACAAGATATTGGAGATTCTTAACCCTGTGTCCTTTCGTTTGGACCTCCCTGCATCTTTTTCTATTCATAATGTCTTCCATCGGTCATTGTTGCGCAGGTATGAGGTACCGGTTGTGCCTTCCGTTGAGCCTCCTGCTCCGGTGTTGGTTGAGGGTGAGTTGGAGTACGTTGTCGAGAAGATCTTGGACTCCCGTGTTTCCAGACGGAGACTTCAGTATCTGGTCAAGTGGAAGGGCTACGGTCAGGAGGATAATTCTTGGGTGACAGCTTCTGATGTTCATGCCTCCGATTTGGTCCGTGCCTTTCATAGGGCTCATCCTGATCGCCCTGGTGGTTCTGGTGAGGGTTCGGTGCCCCCTCCTTGAGGGGGGGGTACTGTTGTGAATTTGGTTTCTGGGCTCCCCCGGTGGTCACTGGTGGTACTGAACTTGTGTGCTTCATCTCCTCTGTTCACCTGTTTCCATCAGGATGTGGGAGTTTTCTATTTAACCTTGCTCCTCAGTCATTTCTATGCCGGCCAACAATGTTACCAGAAGCCTTTCTGTTGCATGTTCCTGCTCCTAGACTACTATCAGCTAAGTTGGACTTGTAGTCCTAAGTTTGTTTTCCATTTTTGTTCCAGTTCTCTGTAATTGAATATTTCTGAGGCTGGAAGCTCTTGTGAGCTGAAATTGCCACTCTGGTGTCATGAGTTGATATTAGAGTCTTAAAGTAATTTCAGGATGGTGTTTTGAAAGGGTTTTCAGCTGACTGTGAAGTTCCCTTTTCTGTCTTCCTACTATCTAGTAAGCGGACCTCAATTTGCTAAACCTATCTTCATACTTCGTATGTCAATTTCCTCTTAAATCACCGACAATATATGTGGGGGCTACTGTCTGCCTTTTGGGGAAAATTTCTCTAGAGGTAAGCCAGGTCTGTATTTTCCTTTGCTAGGGTCAGTCAGTCCTCCGGCTGGCGCTGGGCGTCTAGGGATAAAACGTAGGCACGCTACCCGGCCACTGTTAGTTGTGCGGTAGGTTTAGCTCACGGTCAGCTCGAGTTCCCATCCTCCAAGAGCTAGTCCTTTTGTATGCTTTACTATGTTCTCTTGCCATTGAGAACCATGACACTACACTGTCTAATATTAAAAACCTTACCATGTGTCAATGTTGACCTCAGTGTGAATAAGGGCGGACAAAAGGACTGGGCCCAACCAGTGGAACATCAGTCTGGGGGAGCCTTATATACAATCTCCAGCTCAGAACCCCCGGCTTGCACAGAATACAAAGAAAAAACACAAAAATGTCCAAACAGTAGTTTTCCACCAGATATGGTGGAGAAATTGCACAACAAAATATTTTCTCCTGTTACTCTTGTGAAAATGCAACATTTGGGGCTGAATCAACAACTTTAAAGGAAAAAGAAAATTTTCATCTTTTCCTTCCACATTATTTTAATTCCTTATGGAATGTGATTTTGAGGACTTTGAAGAGTGCAGTTTATAAAATGGTGTCACTTTTGGGTATTTTCTGTTATATAGGCCCCTCAAAGTCACTTCAGATGTAATATGGCCTCTGCAAAATATTTTTGTTAATTTCAGTCAAACTTCATATTTTGAGTAGATGGCCTCCACTTTGATCTCACTTGCCCAAAGGTGATTTTAAAAGTCTTGTGGTTTGATCTGATGCAAATTTGCAAACTTTAACTATGTAACCCTTCCAAATAAGACACACTTGTTCAGTCTTTTTCTAACAGTACTGTCTTCGACTTTAGAATCTGAGCTGTAGCTCTTGGGGTTCTTTTTGCAATTTCTCTGTGCATTGCACAACGTCACCTGGGGGTGAGTTTGCAGGGGTTTGCAGGGATGTCCACTCTTTAGAACTTGTCAAGTTTCTTGAACATTTTCCACAGTAAAATAGTGGCTTGTAAATTGTTTAGAAAGGGCATTACAAGTAGAGATAAGCAAATATATTTGAGTGGAATTGAATTTCACTCAAATATTACAAACATCCACATTTGCCAAAAGCAGATTTTAATTAGCTTCCACGTGGATTGAGCAAGATATTTTGCTGGACCATAAAGAGTAACCAAAATGTTAAAAATTAAAATAAAACATTTATACTCAACTTACAGATCACCTCTCTGGCTCCTTCACACATCATCATCACCAGTCTAGTGAAGTGTAGAGGGACCAGAGAAGTGAGTAGTGAGGCGAGTATAATGCTCAGGGGGCTCCTTCTGTACTATGATCTGCGCCCCTGCAACATCATCACTGGGACCCAATAGTTGCCATGATGATCCGGTGGCATCATGATGACATCTGGGTCACCAAGCTACGGCAAGCCCCTCAGACCATGTGCAGAGCGTGGCCTAAGGGGATTGTGTCAGTGCAACACTGACAGTTATAAGTCACTGCAATGATTGTGCATTGCAGTGGATTATAACAACAACAAGGCTACTGAAAGTGAAAGTCTCATCGTGGAACATAGTAAAAATGTTAAAAAAGTAAAAAAAAGAAAATTAACAAAAAAGTTAACATTTTTAGTATCGCTGCATTCGGGAAGACCTGCCCCATAAAACTGTCCTACTAGTTAACTTCAGTAAACGCCGTAAAAAAAAAAAACAGGTCAAAGATGCTTTTTCATCATATTGCCAAAGAAAAACTGGAATAAAACGCGATAAAAAAATAAAAAAGACAAATATAAATAAAAATGGTATAGCTGAAAACGACATCTTTTCCTGCAAACAACAATCCACCGTACAGCTCCATCAGTGAAAAATGAAAAAAGTTACAGCTCTCAGAATGAAGCAATGCAAAAATAATTATTTTTTCTATAAACTAGTTTTTACTGTGTAAAAGCACCAAAACATAAAAAAAATATATAAATGTGATATCGCTGTAACCGTACTGATCTGGAAAATAAAGCTGCCTTATTAATTTTACCGCACGTAGAATGACATAAAAAATTTCCTGAATTGCTGTTCTTTGTTCATTTTGCCTCCCAAAAATCAGAATAAAAAGCTATCAAAATACACTATGCGACCAAAATCGTACCAATAAAAACGTCAACTGGTCCCGCAAAAAACAAACCTTCTCTGTCGGCAAAAATATGGAAAAATTATAGCTCTCAAACTATAAGGATGCAAAAACCAGCTTCTGCAATAAAAAGCGTTTTTAAGTGTTTACAGCAGCCAAATATAAAACACCGATATAAATCTGGTATCGCAGTAATCGCACCGACCCGAAGAACAAAATGATTTTTTCATTCTGCCTTCCAAAGATCGCAGTAAAGTTTGGCTCACATTTATCCTGCCCTCTGCGCTGAACGCTTACACCGAGGTTTCTGTGTAAATCTCTGAAATACATGTTTCAGATGGAACCCCTTGTAGACGATTCCCTATAATGAGGCACAAGAGAGCAGTGTGGACGCTGTCTGGCCTGTGATCTGGCGGTGTCCGTCTTTTTAGGCGTGCATAAAAACGAGGTCCGCCACAGTTTTGTGCACTTCTGAAAAGAAGGAAACTGCTGAACACAGGCCAAACAGAGTCCAGACAATCTCTGCTTCCTCATTATAGTAAATGGACCCCTCTGAGGTTTCACTTGAATCATGTCACTCAGATATTTAGATGGAAACCACTAAGTAAGTGCTCAGCATAGAGCAATGGATGAATGTGATCCCAAACGATATGTAAAATGTCCCTAAAAAAAGCTTCAACTCAATCCAGAAAAATAGCAAGTCTACACTCATGTCTGTCACCTGTCAATCGAAATATATGGGGCTTCCATGTTACTGGTAGCACAAAAGCTCTGGAAAAGAGCTATGGCTCCTCGCACCCTAAAAGAAATCAAGTGAATTCTGCACTCCCAAATCTAAATGCCCTCTTCTGCTCTGAGCCCCAGAGTGCCTAAACCACATTTAGCATCCACATGTTTCGCATTTTTGTAGTGATGAGAGCCCACTTAATTTATGGATACATGTCTCCTGAAGCACAACTGGGCATAACATACTG
The DNA here is from genome assembly GCF_051348905.1 of Ranitomeya variabilis. Taxonomy (NCBI): domain Eukaryota; kingdom Metazoa; phylum Chordata; class Amphibia; order Anura; family Dendrobatidae; genus Ranitomeya; species Ranitomeya variabilis. The sequence continues at coordinate 156,576,091 of NC_135235.1, read as the reverse complement.
GTCACCACAACGTACTGGTCACTACAACTTACTGGGCACTACTTGCAGCTTGCAATTTACTCAGTAACATCCACTGTTGATTATTTCTGGAAAACACACATGTAGTGTTGAGCGATACCTTCCGATATTCGAAAGTATCGGTATCAGATTGGATCGGCCGATACTGGCAAAATATCAGATCTCGCCGATACCGATACCCGATACCAATGCAAGTCAATTGGACACAAATATCGGAAGGTATCCTGGATGGTTCCCAGGGTCTGAAGGAGAGGAAACTCTCCTTCAGGCCCTGGGATCCATATTCATGTAAAAAATAAAGAATAAAAATAAAAAATATGGATATACTCACCCCTCCGGCGGACCCTGGACCTTAGCGATGTAACCGGCAGCTTCCATTCCTAAGAATGCAGAGTGAAGGACCTTCGATGACGTCGCGGCTTGTGATTGGTCACGTGACCACTCATGTGACCGCTCACGCGACCAATAAAAGCCGCGACGTCATCGCAGGTCCTACACTCACTGCATTCTTAGGAACGGAGGCTGTCGGTTACATCGCTAAGGTCCAGGGTCCGCCGGAGGGGTGAGTATATCCATATTTTTTATTTTTATTCTTTATTTTTTACATGAATATGGATCCCAGGGCCTGAAGGAGAGTCTCCTCTCCTCCAGACCCTGGGAACCATACACTGGGAACTTCCGATTCCGATTTCCGATATCACAAAAATATCGGAACTCGGTATCGGAATTCCGATACAGCAAATATCGGCCGATACCCGATACTTGCGGTATCGGAATGCTCAACACTAGTCACTACACCTGTAGATACATTTCAAAAGGGGTATAATTTTCAAAATAGGGTCACTTGAAGGGGAATTCTGCTCTTCTAGCACTAGCTAACAGCTGCTCTGTATATGGATTCCGCAAACTATTCTTGAAAAATCTGGGCTCTAGGAGGCAAATAGCGCTCCATCCCTCCCAATTGTTGCAGTATGGCTAAGCACCGTACAGCCACATATGGGGTATTTCTACATTCAGCAGAATTTGTGGGACACTTTTTGTGCCATTTTTACCCATTTCTCTTTGTGAAAATGTAAAACCTGGGGCTAATATATAATTTCTGTGGTGAAAATGTACTTATTTTTTTTTCACTGGCCAGTAATATAAAAATCAGTGAGACATCTGTGGTGTCAATATGATCACTGCAACCCTAGATGAATTCATCAAGAGGTGTAGTTTGTAAAATGGGAGTTCTGCTGCTCCTTAGGAGGAGTTTGCTGTTCTGACACCTCAGGGGCTCACCCAGTAGCTCATAGCACCTGCAAACCAGCACAGTAAAATCTAAACTATAATATCAAAAATAGATATAGAATCACTGCACTCAATAGAGAAAGTATGCTTTCAAGTGAATAAACTTTATTTACGGTAGTGGATGAAGCGACAGTATTTTTGACGTTTCGGCCGAACTCCGGCCTTTATCACATAGTCGCTGGAAAAAATATAAAACAATATATACAATCAGAATGCTTCATATACAAATATACAAGATATTTACAAAATATAGGAGAGCTAGTCTATCCGGGTTGATGAGGGTGCAAATATGCAGATGCAACTAGGCTGGCAATATCAAAAAACGACGCTGGGTATAGAACGTAAATGATTAAATACAGAGTAAAAAGATATGGAGCATACCCTTTAAGGTCACCGAAAGGTTATTGGCACCGTTTATTGGGATATCTCAAGTTGATGATATACTTCCTAAAGGTGAGAGGAGAGGGGGAAGAATAGTTAAGAAGATAGCCTAGAAATTGCTGGCGAAGTGTAACATTAAGAACAGTGACCTTGATGTAGTTTGTAGTAGTGCGTCTCTTGTATGGTATAATGTGACGTGACCGGGGGTGGGAACAAGCGGGGAGAAAAAATTAAGAGGGGAAAGAATTATGCTTATATATACATATATATGTGTGTACCCGTTTAGTGGATGATCCAGGAGGGGTTTGCGGCAAGCCAAAGGAGTGTTGTCCTGATTTTGATAATTGAGCTACAATGGGCAAAATAGTCAGGGTGAGAATATGGGACATGCTGGCGCTGGAGTCATTTTGCCGGGTAGGTGCTGGATGTATGCAATAGTACTCACAAGGACAGGAGGCGCAGTAGTCTTGCGAGAGCAACAACGTGCTTGTGCAGTAATTGTGTGCTGCACTGGATGCGGAATGTGAGTAGCGAGCCCGGGTAGCGCTGTCCTGACCATGAACACAGGGCTGTAGTAAATAGAATGGTAAGGGTGAGAATGTGGCATATAATACCGCTAGAGTTTAAAAGGGTGGTAGAGACGTACTTACTAGGATTGGTGGCGCAGTGGTCCTGCGGGCACAACGGCGTGCTGGTGCAGCGTGTGAGTTCTCTGTAACAGAGAGGGAATCCTTTTCATGCGGTGCCGTCCGGTCATGTGACCGGAAGTGAATGCGGCGCCACTGCGCCTGCGTCGGACCCTAGCCTGGTATCTATGGAGACCTGTGCCTGCGTGTGTGGTGTAACACCGCTCTCTGTCATGGCAGGTTGCGGAGGGGATAGCGCATGCGCTGGACTGTACCAGCAGGGCATGCCTGCGTCTGCGACTGAGCTGCTATAGTGATATGTGAGAAGGAGGGAGGTAATAGTAGATGAAGACCAGAGTGGAATAGCCTTCTAAAGGGGATGTTAGTAATGTATATATGGTGATCATACATAGTGAAATCGACGGTATATATAGTACAATAGGCGGTCCGTATAATAATGCGATAGACAATAGACAATGAAACCAATAAACAAAAAAATGAGTAGATAAGTAAATAAATTGGTCAATAAAATATAGAATAATGGTAATTAGCATTTGTAGGAGTCCAAACAAAACAAAATTGGGAAGTAAAAGAAAATGAACAAAAAAGGGGAGGTTAAAGGAAAAGGAGAAACAAAGAGAAAAGGAATATAGGAAAAAGTGAGAAAAAAAAGAGAAAAAAAAAAAAAAAAAAAAAAGGGAGGGGGGGGGGGGGGGGGAAGGAAAAGAGGGATGTAGGTTGGTCTTACCGCCCCAGAGGAAGGATGAAGAGATTGAGACATACGATTTTTCAAATGATTTTTCAATGGGTCTAAGGAAAGAAAAGTATCAGATTAGCCAATCTATTTCTCGATTTAACCCTCTGGGGTGTAGGGTATCCAAGGTGTATATCCAGTACGTCTCCCTTTGTTTTAATAAGCGGATGTGGTTACCACCTCTCTTTGGTCTTGGCACTTTTTCAATAATCTGGTATCTTAGTTGAGATATGTTGTGTTTTGCCTCTTTGAAATGTGCTGGTAGGGGTAGCCATGTCTTACCACATCGGATCGTGGACTTGTGTGCGGAAATACGGTCACGTATGGCCTGGGTGGTCTCCCCCACGTAAAGCAGTCCACATGGGCATTTTATTATGTATACCACAAAGTTTGTTTCGCATGTGAAAAAATCTTTAATAGGGTATGATCTGCCAGTTCGGGGGTGTACGACTTCATTGCCCTTAATGATGTTTGAACAACTCATACAGCTTAGACACGGAAAGGTGCCAGTTCTGCGAAGTCCTGTGAGGGTCCGTGTGGATGTTTTGTTGGTATGTCCTAAGTCAGCTCTGACCACTCTGTCTTTAATGTTTTGGGGTCTTCTGAGACACATTAATGGTGGATTTCTGAATATGGTGATATTGGGATATGATTTCATGAGGAGAGGCCAATGTTTATGAATCAAATTGTGGACTTTGTTCATGGATGGGTGATGGTCATGAACGAAGGGTAACCTAGGTGGTTTCGTGGTGGAAGAGTTGGTTCCCGTGTCATCGAGGGCCCTGGACATTTCCGTGGCTAGTAGTGTAGATGGATAATTCCTAGATTTGAATTTGTCTGACATTTCCTGTAATCTGGATTTTCTAGTGTCACTGTCGGATACAATTCTCGTAACCCTTTTGAATTGTGACCGTGGAAGACTATCTCTTGTGGACTTGGGGTGGCAGCTGTCATAGCGAAGGAGATTATTACAGTCAGTGGGCTTGGTGTAAATGTCGGTGGTCAATTTGCCCTGGGGGTTCTTCTGTACCCTTGTGTCCAAAAAGGTAATCGTCTCCAAATCATGAGAAAGTGTAAATTTGAGTTCTTCCCTGACGCTATTGAGGGTATTGAAGAAGGTAGATAGGCTACTGGGGTCTCCAAGCCAGATACAAAAAATGTCATCAATATAGCGGAGCCATATGATGGCATGCTGCTGGAATAGTGGATTAGTGTAGATGTGGTCACGCTCGAATCTGTCCATATATAGATTAGCGTAGGCGGGCGCAACATTTGAGCCCATGGCGGTCCCGCACGTCTGGACAAAAAAATCGTCCTCAAAACGAAAGAAATTGTCTCTCAGTACTATGTTGAGAAGGTCGAGACACAATTCTCGTAACCTTATGTCAGTGTTTGCTTCCTCAAGAGTTTGTAGAACTGCTTGTATACCCTTTTCATGAGCGATAGATGTGTACAGACTGTTCACGTCGAGAGTGCAGAGGATACTGGTTGGTGGGACTGTGTCAAGAGTGCGGATTTTGTTCAATAAATCGCCTGTGTCCAGAATGAAGGATTTGGTATTGTAAGTGTATGGTGTTAATATTTTTTCGAGAAATATTGATAGTGGATTCAGAATGGAATCTGTTGAGGCAACAATGGGACGACCAGGTGGGTTATGTAAGTCTTTGTGGATCTTGGGTAGGGTGTACAGCACCGGGGTGACTGGGTGTTGGTTAATTAGAAAAGTTTTTGTTTTGTTATCAATCGTCTTGTTTTCTAGATGTTTGTTAAGGATATTGTCAATTTTCCTACGTATGGCAAATGTAGGGTCGGATTGGACTTTTCTATAGGTTTTGGTGTCAGCTAGTTGTCTCCTTATTTCACCCACGTACTGGCTTTTGTTCATGACTACTAGAGCTCCACCCTTGTCCGCTGCCTTAATAATGATGTTGGTATTGTCCTGTAGGGACTTCAATGTTTGTGTCTCTAGTGTCGATAAGTTATGGCGGATGGGAAGTAGGCCCAACCGTTGGGTATGGATGATTTGTTTGATGTCCCTATCTACCAGGTCAACAAATGTCTCAACGGCATGATTGGATCTGGGGGGCATAAAGTTACTTGGACTCCTTAGACCCAAGGAGCTAATTGTGATGGGCGGACTTGGTTCACTATCAGAGATGGAACCTAGGGAGTTGGGTACGTGTGGTGAGGTGTTTTCAAAGTGTACCTTTAATCTAATATTACGATAGAATTGCTGGAGATCTTTCTCCAGTTGGAAGGCATTCCATTTAGGTGTTGGACAAAAGGAGAGACCGAGATTAAGAACTTTCAGCTCTAGGGGAGAAAGTGAATAGTCAGAAATGTTCACAACTATGTTTGGACTCCTACCTGCGAGCGAAGGACCATCTGTCGATTCTCGTCTCCTCCTCCTCGACCGCCTCGTTGGTGCGTGTTTTGGCCTAAAAAAGCCGTTCTGGAGGGGGGAGCTCTGCCAGTGTCGCTCCCGGATCCTGGAGATGAACCCCCGGCAGGAGAGGAGCCCCCTGAAGCTGTATATCCTCCCTGTTGGTAACGGGGTCTCTGGCGATAACGTTTCTGGGCTGTGTCCTCCCATCGGTACACTCTATTGTTGAGGTAATCTTCCGTGTCGCGTTGAAATTTGGACCTCTTTCTGTCTTCTAAGGTCTTCTGATGTGTTATAAGCGCTGAATCGATCTTACTTTTCAGGGTATTAAAGTCCGTAGTGCTCAAGGTTGAAGTAAGTTGTGTTTCGATTGTAGAGATTTTCTCCTCAGTCTCTTTGATAGCTTCTTGAAGATATTCGATTGTAAGTAGAATAATATCGAACGAGCACTTGTTCAGAATTTTCTGAAAGGTAGCACAATATTTGTTATTATCAGAAAACAGAGTTGGTCGTAGATTACACCTTAGTCCACGAGGTATCTTGCCCTGTCTATGGTACTCCCCTAATGTCGCACAATGCAAATCGTATGCTATCAGTCTCTTTCTCTCTTTTTCCCAGTCTTTCATCTTGATATCTCTGCTAGGGATGTGGAGGAAGTCTGTGCCAGATCTAATTCTGGATAAGATTGTAGAGCCTAGTGCATCATCATACATGTAGGTTTCTGACGACATGGATAGTTAGGTCGGTGCTGATAACCAAGAAAACAGTCCAATTTTAGTATAGATGGTTAGCACTCGACCATGTAGAACAAGGTGCAAGTGAAAAGGAACCAAAGATTCCGTAAAGTCCAAAAATAGATATAGAATCACTGCACTCAATAGAGAAAGTATGCTTTCAAGTGAATAAACTTTATTTACGGTAGTGGATGAAGCGACAGTATTTTTGACGTTTCGGCCGAACTCCGGCCTTTATCACATAGTCGCTGGAAAAAATATAAAACAATATATACAATCAGAATGCTTCATATACAAATATACAAGATATTTACAAAATATAGGAGAGCTAGTCTATCCGGGTTGATGAGGGTGCAAATATGCAGATGCAACTAGGCTGGCAATATCAAAAAACGACGCTGGGTATAATCCAATCATGCCGTTGAGACATTTGTTGACCTGGTAGATAGGGACATCAAACAAATCATCCATACCCAACGGTTGGGCCTACTTCCCATCCGCCATAACTTATCGACACTAGAGACACAAACATTGAAGTCCCTACAGGACAATACCAACATCATTATTAAGGCAGCGGACAAGGGTGGAGCTCTAGTAGTCATGAACAAAAGCCAGTACGTGGGTGAAATAAGGAGACAACTAGCTGACACCAAAACCTATAGAAAAGTCCAATCCGACCCTACATTTGCCATACGTAGGAAAATTGACAATATCCTTAACAAACATCTAGAAAACAAGACGATTGATAACAAAACAAAAACTTTTCTAATTAACCAACACCCAGTCACCCCGGTGCTGTACACCCTACCCAAGATCCACAAAGACTTACATAACCCACCTGGTCGTCCCATTGTTGCCTCAACAGATTCCATTCTGAATCCACTATCAATATTTCTCGAAAAAATATTAACACCATACACTTACAATACCAAATCCTTCATTCTGGACACAGGCGATTTATTGAACAAAATCCGCACTCTTGACACAGTCCCACCAACCAGTATCCTCTGCACTCTCGACGTGAACAGTCTGTACACATCTATCGCTCATGAAAAGGGTATACAAGCAGTTCTACAAACTCTTGAGGAAGCAAACACTGACATAAGGTTACGAGAATTGTGTCTCGACCTTCTCAACATAGTACTGAGAGACAATTTCTTTCGTTTTGAGGACGATTTTTTTGTCCAGACGTGCGGGACCGCCATGGGCTCAAATGTTGCGCCCGCCTACGCTAATCTATATATGGACAGATTCGAGCGTGACCACATCTACACTAATCCACTATTCCAGCAGCATGCCATCATATGGCTCCGCTATATCGATGACATTTTTTGTATCTGGCTTGGAGACCCCAGTAGCCTATCTACCTTCTTCAATACCCTCAATAGCGTCAGGGAAGAACTCAAATTTACACTTTCTCATGATTTGGAGACGATTACCTTTTTGGACACAAGGGTACAGAAGAACCCCCAGGGCAAATTGACCACCGACATTTACACCAAGCCCACTGACTGTAATAATCTCCTTCGCTATGACAGCTGCCACCCCAAGTCCACAAGAGATAGTCTTCCACGGTCACAATTCAAAAGGGTTACGAGAATTGTATCCGACAGTGACACTAGAAAATCCAGATTACAGGAAATGTCAGACAAATTCAAATCTAGGAATTATCCATCTACACTACTAGCCACGGAAATGTCCAGGGCCCTCGATGACACGGGAACCAACTCTTCCACCACGAAACCACCTAGGTTACCCTTCGTTCATGACCATCACCCATCCATGAACAAAGTCCACAATTTGATTCATAAACATTGGCCTCTCCTCACGAAATCATATCCCAATATCACCATATTCAGAAATCCACCATTAATGTGTCTCAGAAGACCCCAAAACATTAAAGACAGAGTGGTCAGAGCTGACTTAGGACATACCAACAAAACATCCACACGGACCCTCACAGGACTTCGCAGAACTGGCACCTTTCCGTGTCTAAGCTGTATGAGTTGTTCAAACATCATTAAGGGCAATGAAGTCGTACACCCCCGAACTGGCAGATCATACCCTATTAAAGATTTTTTCACATGCGAAACAAACTTTGTGGTATACATAATAAAATGCCCATGTGGACTGCTTTACGTGGGGGAGACCACCCAGGCCATACGTGACCGTATTTCCGCACACAAGTCCACGATCCGATGTGGTAAGACATGGCTACCCCTACCAGCACATTTCAAAGAGGCAAAACACAACATATCTCAACTAAGATACCAGATTATTGAAAAAGTGCCAAGACCAAAGAGAGGTGGTAACCACATCCGCTTATTAAAACAAAGGGAGACGTACTGGATATACACCTTGGATACCCTACACCCCAGAGGGTTAAATCGAGAAATAGATTGGCTAATCTGATACTTTTCTTTCCTTAGACCCATTGAAAAATCATTTGAAAAATCGTATGTCTCAATCTCTTCATCCTTCCTCTGGGGCGGTAAGACCAACCTACATCCCTCTTTTCCTTCCCCCCCCCCCCCCCCTCCCTTTTTTTTTTTTTTTTTTTTTTTCTCTTTTTTTTCTCACTTTTTCCTATATTCCTTTTCTCTTTGTTTCTCCTTTTCCTTTAACCTCCCCTTTTTTGTTCATTTTCTTTTACTTCCCAATTTTGTTTTGTTTGGACTCCTACAAATGCTAATTACCATTATTCTATATTTTATTGACCAATTTATTTACTTATCTACTCATTTTTTTGTTTATTGGTTTCATTGTCTATTGTCTATCGCATTATTATACGGACCGCCTATTGTACTATATATACCGTCGATTGCACTATGTATGATCACCATATATACATTACTAACATCCCCTTTAGAAGGCTATTCCACTCTGGTCTTCATCTACTATTACCTCCCTCCTTCTCACATATCACTATAGCAGCTCAGTCGCAGACGCAGGCATGCCCTGCTGGTACAGTCCAGCGCATGCGCTATCCCCTCCGCAACCTGCCATGACAGAGAGCGGTGTTACACCACACACGCAGGCACAGGTCTCCATAGATACCAGGCTAGGGTCCGACGCAGGCGCAGTGGCGCCGCATTCACTTCCGGTCACATGACCGGACGGCACCGCATGAAAAGGATTCCCTCTCTGTTACAGAGAACTCACACGCTGCACCAGCACGCCGTTGTGCCCGCAGGACCACTGCGCCACCAATCCTAGTAAGTACGTCTCTACCACCCTTTTAAACTCTAGCGGTATTATATGCCACATTCTCACCCTTACCATTCTATTTACTACAGCCCTGTGTTCATGGTCAGGACAGCGCTACCCGGGCTCGCTACTCACATTCCGCATCCAGTGCAGCACACAATTACTGCACAAGCACGTTGTTGCTCTCGCAAGACTACTGCGCCTCCTGTCCTTGTGAGTACTATTGCATACATCCAGCACCTACCCGGCAAAATGACTCCAGCGCCAGCATGTCCCATATTCTCACCCTGACTATTTTGCCCATTGTAGCTCAATTATCAAAATCAGGACAACACTCCTTTGGCTTGCCGCAAACCCCTCCTGGATCATCCACTAAACGGGTACACACATATATATGTATATATAAGCATAATTCTTTCCCCTCTTAATTTTTTCTCCCCGCTTGTTCCCACCCCCGGTCACGTCACATTATACCATACAAGAGACGCACTACTACAAACTACATCAAGGTCACTGTTCTTAATGTTACACTTCGCCAGCAATTTCTAGGCTATCTTCTTAACTATTCTTCCCCCTCTCCTCTCACCTTTAGGAAGTATATCATCAACTTGAGATATCCCAATAAACGGTGCCAATAACCTTTCGGTGACCTTAAAGGGTATGCTCCATATCTTTTTACTCTGTATTTAATCATTTACGTTCTATACCCAGCGTCGTTTTTTGATATTGCCAGCCTAGTTGCATCTGCATATTTGCACCCTCATCAACCCGGATAGACTAGCTCTCCTATATTTTGTAAATATCTTGTATATTTGTATATGAAGCATTCTGATTGTATATATTGTTTTATATTTTTTCCAGCGACTATGTGATAAAGGCCGGAGTTCGGCCGAAACGTCAAAAATACTGTCGCTTCATCCACTACCGTAAATAAAGTTTATTCACTTGAAAGCATACTTTCTCTATTGAGTGCAGTGATTCTATATCTATTTTTGGACTTTACGGAATCTTTGGTTCCTTTTCACTTGCACCTTGTTCTACATGGTCGAGTGCTAACCATCTATACTAAAATTGGACTGTTTTCTTGGTTATCAGCACCGACCTAACTATCCATGTCGTCAGAAACCTACATGTATGATGATGCACTAGGCTCTACAATCTTATCCAGAATTAGATCTGGCACAGACTTCCTCCACATCCCTAGCAGAGATATCAAGACGAAAGACTGGGAAAAAGAGAGAAAGAGACTGATAGCATACGATTTGCATTGTGCGACATTAGGGGAGTACCATAGACAGGGCAAGATACCTCGTGGACTAAGGTGTAATCTACGACCAACTCTGTTTTCTGATAATAACAAATATTGTGCTACCTTTCAGAAAATTCTGAACAAGTGCTCGTTCGATATTATTCTACTTACAATCGAATATCTTCAAGAAGCTATCAAAGAGACTGAGGAGAAAATCTCTACAATCGAAACACAACTTACTTCAACCTTGAGCACTACGGACTTTAATACCCTGAAAAGTAAGATCGATTCAGCGCTTATAACACATCAGAAGACCTTAGAAGACAGAAAGAGGTCCAAATTTCAACGCGACACGGAAGATTACCTCAACAATAGAGTGTACCGATGGGAGGACACAGCCCAGAAACGTTATCGCCAGAGACCCCGTTACCAACAGGGAGGATATACAGCTTCAGGGGGCTCCTCTCCTGCCGGGGGTTCATCTCCAGGATCCGGGAGCGACACTGGCAGAGCTCCCCCCTCCAGAACGGCTTTTTTAGGCCAAAACACGCACCAACGAGGCGGTCGAGGAGGAGGAGACGAGAATCGACAGATGGTCCTTCGCTCGCAGGTAGGAGTCCAAACATAGTTGTGAACATTTCTGACTATTCACTTTCTCCCCTAGAGCTGAAAGTTCTTAATCTCGGTCTCTCCTTTTGTCCAACACCTAAATGGAATGCCTTCCAACTGGAGAAAGATCTCCAGCAATTCTATCGTAATATTAGATTAAAGGTACACTTTGAAAACACCTCACCACACGTACCCAACTCCCTAGGTTCCATCTCTGATAGTGAACCAAGTCCGCCCATCACAATTAGCTCCTTGGGTCTAAGGAGTCCAAGTAACTTTATGCCCCCCAGATCCAATCATGCCGTTGAGACATTTGTTGACCTGGTAGATAGGGACATCAAACAAATCATCCATACCCAACGGTTGGGCCTACTTCCCATCCGCCATAACTTATCGACACTAGAGACACAAACATTGAAGTCCCTACAGGACAATACCAACATCATTATTAAGGCAGCGGACAAGGGTGGAGCTCTAGTAGTCATGAACAAAAGCCAGTACGTGGGTGAAATAAGGAGACAACTAGCTGACACCAAAACCTATAGAAAAGTCCAATCCGACCCTACATTTGCCATACGTAGGAAAATTGACAATATCCTTAACAAACATCTAGAAAACAAGACGATTGATAACAAAACAAAAACTTTTCTAATTAACCAACACCCAGTCACCCCGGTGCTGTACACCCTACCCAAGATCCACAAAGACTTACATAACCCACCTGGTCGTCCCATTGTTGCCTCAACAGATTCCATTCTGAATCCACTATCAATATTTCTCGAAAAAATATTAACACCATACACTTACAATACCAAATCCTTCATTCTGGACACAGGCGATTTATTGAACAAAATCCGCACTCTTGACACAGTCCCACCAACCAGTATCCTCTGCACTCTCGACGTGAACAGTCTGTACACATCTATCGCTCATGAAAAGGGTATACAAGCAGTTCTACAAACTCTTGAGGAAGCAAACACTGACATAAGGTTACGAGAATTGTGTCTCGACCTTCTCAACATAGTACTGAGAGACAATTTCTTTCGTTTTGAGGACGATTTTTTTGTCCAGACGTGCGGGACCGCCATGGGCTCAAATGTTGCGCCCGCCTACGCTAATCTATATATGGACAGATTCGAGCGTGACCACATCTACACTAATCCACTATTCCAGCAGCATGCCATCATATGGCTCCGCTATATCGATGACATTTTTTGTATCTGGCTTGGAGACCCCAGTAGCCTATCTACCTTCTTCAATACCCTCAATAGCGTCAGGGAAGAACTCAAATTTACACTTTCTCATGATTTGGAGACGATTACCTTTTTGGACACAAGGGTACAGAAGAACCCCCAGGGCAAATTGACCACCGACATTTACACCAAGCCCACTGACTGTAATAATCTCCTTCGCTATGACAGCTGCCACCCCAAGTCCACAAGAGATAGTCTTCCACGGTCACAATTCAAAAGGGTTACGAGAATTGTATCCGACAGTGACACTAGAAAATCCAGATTACAGGAAATGTCAGACAAATTCAAATCTAGGAATTATCCATCTACACTACTAGCCACGGAAATGTCCAGGGCCCTCGATGACACGGGAACCAACTCTTCCACCACGAAACCACCTAGGTTACCCTTCGTTCATGACCATCACCCATCCATGAACAAAGTCCACAATTTGATTCATAAACATTGGCCTCTCCTCACGAAATCATATCCCAATATCACCATATTCAGAAATCCACCATTAATGTGTCTCAGAAGACCCCAAAACATTAAAGACAGAGTGGTCAGAGCTGACTTAGGACATACCAACAAAACATCCACACGGACCCTCACAGGACTTCGCAGAACTGGCACCTTTCCGTGTCTAAGCTGTATGAGTTGTTCAAACATCATTAAGGGCAATGAAGTCGTACACCCCCGAACTGGCAGATCATACCCTATTAAAGATTTTTTCACATGCAAAACAAACTTTGTGGTATACATAATAAAATGCCCATGTGGACTGCTTTACGTGGGGGAGACCACCCAGGCCATACGTGACCGTATTTCCGCACACAAGTCCACGATCCGATGTGGTAAGACATGGCTACCCCTACCAGCACATTTCAAAGAGGCAAAACACAACATATCTCAACTAAGATACCAGATTATTGAAAAAGTGCCAAGACCAAAGAGAGGTGGTAACCACATCCGCTTATTAAAACAAATGGAGACGTACTGGATATACACCTTGGATACCCTACACCCCAGAGGGTTAAATCGAGAAATAGATTGGCTAATCTGATACTTTTCTTTCCTTAGACCCATTGAAAAATCATTTGAAAAATCGTATGTCTCAATCTCTTCATCCTTCTTCTGGGGCGGTAAGACCAACCTACATCCCTCTTTTCCTTCCCCCCCCCCCCCCCCCTCCCTTTTTTTATTTTTATTTTTTTTTTTTTTTTTTTTCCTTTAACCTCCCCTTTTTTGTTCATTTTCTTTTACTTCCCAATTTTGTTTTGTTTGGACTCCTACAAATGCTAATTACCATTATTCTATATTTTATTGACCAATTTATTTACTTATCTACTCATTTTTTTGTTTATTGGTTTCATTGTCTATTGTCTATCGCATTATTATACGGACCGCCTATTGTACTATATATACCGTCGATTGCACTATGTATGATCACCATATATACATTACTAACATCCCCTTTAGAAGGCTATTCCACTCTGGTCTTCATCTACTATTACCTCCCTCCTTCTCACATATCACTATAGCAGCTCAGTCGCAGACGCAGGCATGCCCTGCTGGTACAGTCCAGCGCATGCGCTATCCCCTCCGCAACCTGCCATGACAGAGAGCGGTGTTACACCACACACGCAGGCACAGGTCTCCATAGATACCAGGCTAGGGTCCGACGCAGGCGCAGTGGCGCCGCATTCACTTCCGGTCACATGACCGGACGGCACCGCATGAAAAGGATTCCCTCTCTGTTACAGAGAACTCACACGCTGCACCAGCACGCCGTTGTGCCCGCAGGACCACTGCGCCACCAATCCTAGTAAGTACGTCTCTACCACCCTTTTAAACTCTAGCGGTATTATATGCCACATTCTCACCCTTACCATTCTATTTACTACAGCCCTGTGTTCATGGTCAGGACAGCGCTACCCGGGCTCGCTACTCACATTCCGCATCCAGTGCAGCACACAATTACTGCACAAGCACGTTGTTGCTCTCGCAAGACTACTGCGCCTCCTGTCCTTGTGAGTACTATTGCATACATCCAGCACCTACCCGGCAAAATGACTCCAGCGCCAGCATGTCCCATATTCTCACCCTGACTATTTTGCCCATTGTAGCTCAATTATCAAAATCAGGACAACACTCCTTTGGCTTGCCGCAAACCCCTCCTGGATCATCCACTAAACGGGTACACACATATATATGTATATATAAGCATAATTCTTTCCCCTCTTAATTTTTTCTCCCCGCTTGTTCCCACCCCCGGTCACGTCACATTATACCATACAAGAGACGCACTACTACAAACTACATCAAGGTCACTGTTCTTAATGTTACACTTCGCCAGCAATTTCTAGGCTATCTTCTTAACTATTCTTCCCCCTCTCCTCTCACCTTTAGGAAGTATATCATCAACTTGAGATATCCCAATAAACGGTGCCAATAACCTTTCGGTGACCTTAAAGGGTATGCTCCATATCTTTTTACTCTGTATTTAATCATTTACGTTCTATACCCAGCGTCGTTTTTTGATATTGCCAGCCTAGTTGCATCTGCATATTTGCACCCTCATCAACCCGGATAGACTAGCTCTCCTATATTTTGTAAATATCTTGTATATTTGTATATGAAGCATTCTGATTGTATATATTGTTTTATATTTTTTCCAGCGACTATGTGATAAAGGCCGGAGTTCGGCCGAAACGTCAAAAATACTGTCGCTTCATCCACTACCGTAAATAAAGTTTATTCACTTGAAAGCATACTTTCTCTATTGAGTGCAGTGATTCTATATCTATTTTTGGACTTTACGGAATCTTTGGTTCCTTTTCACTTGCACCTTGTTCTACATGGTCGAGTGCTAACCATCTATACTAAAACTAAACTATAATATGGTGCTTTTCCCTTCTGAGCTTTGCACTGTGCCTGAAAAGTGTTTCCCATTTACATGTAGAGTATTGGCACACTCAGGAGATATTTTTACAAGAAACAGGTCAATTTTTTCCTATTAGCCCTTTGAAAAATTAAAAACATGGGGCTAAAACAACATTTTACTGGTAAAATTGTAATTATTCTTTCTTCACCGCCCAATAGTATAAATTTTGTGAGGCACATATGATCACTGTACCCCTAAATTAATTCACTAGGGAGAGTAGTTTTTAAAATTAGGGGGTTTTCTTCTGTTTTGGCACTTCAGGGGCTCTTCCAATATGACATGGCACCCTCAAACCATTCCAGCAAATTATGAACTCCAACATGGTGCTTCTTCCCTTCCGAGCTTTGCACTCTGCATCAAAAGTAGTTTTTGAGCACATATGGGGTATCAGTGTACTCAGGACAAATTGCACAACCAATATAAAGGGTCCATTTTCTCCTGCTATCCTTGTG
Organism: Ranitomeya variabilis; assembly: GCF_051348905.1. Lineage (NCBI taxonomy): Eukaryota > Metazoa > Chordata > Amphibia > Anura > Dendrobatidae > Ranitomeya > Ranitomeya variabilis. Next base: position 156,560,212 of record NC_135235.1, on the reverse strand, counting down.
AAAATGAAAAAATTGGTGCTAAAACAATAGTTTAGTCGTAAAATTTTTATTTTTCATTTTCACAGATAAATGTTGTAAAATTCTGTGAAGCACCTCGGGGTTCAAGTTGCTCACTAAATATGTATATAAATATCTCAAGGGTTTAGTTTCCAAAATATGGTAACTTGTGGGGGTGTGCTACTGACTAGGCACACCAGGAGCTCTCCTGTTACCCATGTGAAAATAAAAAAATGGGGCTAAAATAACATTTTTTGGAGAGGAAAAAAATCAGAGTTTTCATTTTCACAGCTTAACATTATAAACTTCTGTGAAGCACTTGGGGGTTTAAGCTGCTTACCACACATCTAGATACATTCCTTGCAGGGTCTAGTTTTCAAAAGGGGGTGATTTGTGGGGGGTTTCCACTGTTTAGGCACATGAGGGGCTCTCCAAATTGTACATGGAGTCCACTAATGATTCCAGCAAATTTTGCATTCAAAAAGTCAAATGGTGCTCCTTCCTTTCCGAGCCCTGCCATGCACGCAAACAGTAGTTTTTACACAATATTGGGCATCGCCATACTCAGGAGAAATCGCACAACAAATGTTATGGTGCAATTTCTCCTGTTATACTTGTGAAAATAAAAAACATAAGGCTAAAATAACATTTTTGTAAATGTGATTTTTTATTTTCACAGGTTAACGTTACAAGCTTCTGTGAGCACCCTGGGGGTTCAAGATGCTCAGCATACATCTGATACATTCCTTGAGGGGTCCAATTTTCAAAATTGCACTATGTGGTGGGGCTTCCATTGTTTAGGCACATCAATGGCTCTCCACGTGAGACATGGTGTCCACTAATAATTTCAGCAAATTTTGCGTTCAAAAGGTCAAATGGTGCTCCTTCCCTTCCAAGTACTTTTCCCCCACATATGGGGTATTGATGCGATGCCAACTAGGGCTGTGAGGTACTCAGTCTGGGTCAGGCAGTTCTTCATGGGGTTGTCATGAAAGCAGTGACCCAGTCCATGGCCCTGGGCTCGCAATAAAATATGGAGGGAAAGCTTATAGGTGAATTAACGTGATGCCACCTTTGGTGTTCAGCAATGGATGCCAACGCTGCTTAAGGGGACCGCTGGGGCCGATGGTGACACAGCTGGGAAGGTTCTGCTCCCCACAGGTGGAGCAAGGCCCCAGGGCTACCGGTACTGTTGCAAGGGATCTTGGATGTTGGGGTGCAGGACTGAGGGTGCAAGAAATGACTGCAGGACACAGGGGCTGTAGTTTTCTTTACCTTTACTCGATGGCTGAAGGTGCACTCCGGGGTGTGGGTAATAGATGGTAATGGAGATCCAGGCAGCCTGGAAGCAATTTAGGATCCACCTAGCTAGGTGGGTTTAGAGGTCTTCACACTGTGCTGTCCTGTTAGGTCCTTGCTGCTTTAAGCTCTGTTCAAGTTCCTCTCACTGTCTGGCAGCTAAAATAAAACAGTACCTGCATGGTAGGCCGCTTGAGCCTATTACAGGTGTCGCTCCTTTGTGTAGTGTTTGTTCCGGGCTCTGGTATGCTGCTGTGCCACTGGGTGTTAGATAGGCCAGGAGACCTGCAGTCTCCTGCCCTCTAGATTTAGCTGCTGGGACTATTGTACCTGCGCAACTATGGACTCAGGTGTCTGGTTTCTAGTGCTCAGCTCTGTGGTGAGCTTGGTTACAACTCCACTCCCCAGGCTCTCCTCAACTTCTCTATTCTCCTCTCTCAAACTCACTAACTCCTGGGGTGCCAGATCGGCGCACTCAGAAGAAATTTTCCAACAATTTTTTAATCCATTTTTTACTGATAGCCTTGTGAAAATAAAAAAAAATTGGGACTAAAAGTGCATTTTTGTGGAAAATAATGGGATTTTTAATTTTCATGGCTCAATATTATAAATTTCTGTGAAGCACCAGGGGGTTAAAGGTGCTCACCACATATCTAGATTAGTTCCTTGAGGGGTCTAGTTCCAAAAATGGAGTCACTTTTGCGGGGCTTCTACTGTTTAGGTACATCGGGGGCTCTCCAAAATGGACATGACATCTGCTTTCATACCAGACAATTTTGCATTGAAAAAGTCAAATGGTGACGCTTCCCTTCCAGGCCCTGCCATGCGCCCAAACACTACTATTCTCCCACTTATAGGGTATTGGCATGCTCAGCAGAATTTGAACAGCAAGTTTTGTGGTCAATTTTCTCCTGTTTCCTTTGTGAAAATAATAAATTTGGGTCTAAAGTAAATTTTTTTGTGAAAAAAAGTTAAATGTTATTTTTTTTTATTTCCATATTCCACTAATTCCTGTGAAGCACATGAAGGGTTAATACATTTCTTCATGTGGTTTTGAGCACCTTGAGGGGTGCAGTTTTTTGAATGTTGTCACTTTTGAGTATTTTCTGTCATATAGACCCCCTCAAAGTCACTTGTAATGTGATGTGGGCCCTAAAAATGGTTTTGGAAATTTTATTGAAAAAAATTAGACAACAACAACAACATGACTTGCAAAAAAATACATATTGCTACATAGATATAAAAGAAAAGTTAGTTCTATGCCGCCTGAAGGGTGAGTTGAAAAATCTAAAAAATTTGTGTGGCCTTGAATACGAAGAGTGTCCTGGTCCTGAAGGGTAAAAAGTAAAAGGTATGGCAATCACTTCTGCATATGGGATATATTAACTTATAAGTAAAAATAGTCAATTCATGCAATAAAATAAATTGTTCTATACTAAATAGTTGGCACTCATGTTATGATAAAACATATTTTACAATGTATCTTAATGTAGACAGACAATGAATATAGGAGCAACATAAAAAAAGATCTACCATATAGTCTGTTTCAATTTTATTCGGCACAATGAATGGAGAATGGTTTCTAATGAGGGTACTTACAAGGCGGTCTGTCAGCAGACAGATGCATCCACATAGTTGTCTCAGTCTTGACTATTCAGCAGATAACACAGTGGGGAAACAACATGCAGAAGTCATGGAGACTGCTGGCCCTGCTCCTATCAGCCCAATTATCCAGCAGGGGAATGTGGTGCATGGCTGGGGACTTCTGTAGCTGGAAGGGAAGGTATGTACAATTTTTCATATACAAATACTTGACATTTTATTAATCCACTCATGAGAAGTCTGACAAGACAGAAAGTACTGTATGTATGAAATGCTTCTCTGCCCACTTAGTATACTGTATAGTATCTATTTATGAGCACATAAGCTATTTCATTATTTTTTCTACACTTTATTTTGCATTGTTTATAAATAAGCCTACAAGCAAATGTGTTAATTTATAATAATATTTTACTATGTGTGGTTTGGCAATTTATAGCTTTGGTTTTACAAATGAACACTTCTTACATGGGTGCATAGCCTATAGATCTAGAACTGGTCCGTGGATGTCAAATCTAGCAACAATTGATTATGTGATGTTTCCTGTCATTACATTGTGCAATTTGTACTGTATTCTGGTGATAAGAGATTACTTAGGCCAGGATAAGGATTCTGCTGAGCAGCAGGACGTTATCACTCTCAGGAAAGCTGACCCTAGCGTCATAGTGAATACGACTTAGTTATTTGCTCCTGTGTGTAGAATTGGTATTGTTCTAAAATTAACAAACTAGAATTATAGAATTGTAAAGCCAATTATGGGGCTAGCAACTGCTAAAATAAGTAGGCCTGAAGGTTCTGTTATTGGGGCCAATAAATGATCAGAAATGAGTGATGGATGTTATATGAGTTGATTGATGCTCTTTTACTTTCAGGTAGATGGAACAATGATTGAGTTGATGGTTTGCACAAACGAATGTCCCCCCTTATGCCATACACTTACATAATTGTTGGCAGCAGGTTCTCGATTTACAGGTGATCAGTCACCATTTTTAAGCTCACATAAAGGAGTAGATTATGTGGCCAATACGTATTTTGTCAGTTGCTGCATCTTTTACTTTGGGCCATTGGAAATCAGGAATGAGCAGTCGTACATACCTTTGGGTGATCATCACCCCATGTAACGGCCCATTGGGCTGGTCATACTCTAGGGAATTTTCATCATACCTAGCAAAACTCCAACTATATTGATCAATAAGTGCACACGTACCACAAATGACCATATACACAATATATTTAGAGAATCTGTGGAAGTAACTCATAATATTTTGGAAAATCACTTCAATTGATGGTGCTTTCGGATAGAAATTATCATTGCAAGTGACTGTATGCTGTCGACTGTGAATATTGGAAGGAAATCAATTAAATTAAGCGGAATCAAGTAACTAATCACCTTTATATTATAATTAATGGATGTATTTTCAATCATTTAATATATTTAATTCATTTTGTAGTGGTCTTAGTTGGGAATCACGAGCTGTGGAACAAGTTCACCTGCGCTGTACAGAGGGTTCATTGGAATGGATGTACCCAGTTCGGGCCTTGAGCATCATTCTTGAACCCAACATTATCAACAGCAAGCATAACACTGTCTGCATAAAGCCTCGTTCACTATTCCAAGGCGCTAACCTTTATGTTGAGAGGAGACGAGAGCTACACCTGCTAGTTAGTGAGATAGATGGATCACGGAAGGTGCATTGCTTTGGCATGGACAGTTCTCATAGAGTAGCTCTATTCTTACAGGCCAGTCCACATGAGGATCTGAACAGGAGGACTGCAGGATTTCAGTATGAGCTTCTCAACAGCCAATCTTCAGGACCTATATTTCAAAAGTTTGCGTTAGTGGAAGGTAAGATTCTAGCTTTATGTTATCACATAGAATTTAGACTAAAAAAAAAAATTGCAAACGTGTGTAGGTGATTAGATGGGGCATGTGTTTGTAATTTATTTTAGCATCCTCATTACTGTGTATGCGCTAGTTTGTTATTGCAGAATGCATTTTTCCTTTCACCTAAACTAATCGCTTTTATGTAAAAGAGAGGTGCATTTGTATTTTGTGTATTTTTCGTTATTATTACTCATTTGTATTGAGGTAACATATTATTAAACTGATCTTTATTATAGGGGAACAGTGGTTTGTTTTGGTCACAGTTGAGTGACTTGTTTTAATAGTGACAGATGAGAATTTTATTGTAAAAAATGGGAGAAAAGTGCTAAGTGCTACCTGGTCATTTGATTTTGTTGATCCAATATAAGTGTTGAGCTATACTCTGGGCCGATTCTCTACTTTTTTTCCCATTTTTTACTTTTTTTTTTTTTTTAAATATATTCCTATGAGATGGCTAATCCATGTGCATGGGAACAGCAGCAGCTGGGATTGGAACGACAAAGCCTTAAAGTTTGTAGTAGCACATATCTTCTAGAAGAGCATACTACCATAAGAACTGCACTGTGAAGCACCCCAAGTTTTTTTTCTGTTCTTCTCTAGCTGAGGATTGAGAAATTGATATACTACTCCAGATTCACTGTGCTGGGATATTTGGTCAGACGTGGTTTCATTTCATTTTCTGTCTAGATGCTTGTCGACCTTGTGATGATGGCGACCTTCTCATGGCTGTTTGCACAAGTGACTTTGGTAAGCGTCCTAGCCTTCTAAGCACCATAATTCTCAAATTCTACTTACATTTCATTCCCCACAATGTATATATGAATGTAGTGCTGATCACTTTGCAAGTGGGGAAATTAGAAATGTCCTTCGACTGAAATTATACTGATATTACATCACGATTGTAGTTTTTTCTTACAGTTAATTATTAAAGTCACATTGTGATTATAATTTACCCATGCATCCGAAAGTGAAGTCATTATTTAGGTAGTTAATGTATTGTATTTTGTGATTATTTTCAATTAATCTGTGAGAAAACTTCTAGGACCCTAAAATATCTGGAAAAGAATGAACTGCTCAGCTCAGCCCCTTTTTCCTTGATTGGGTAAGAGCTGCAGGATCAGGCATTGTCCCACATCTTTGCATGGCACTGTGTCCTGACAAATAATCAAGGAGCTGAAGTGAACCCCACTGACCATACAATGAAGGCATAAAATTAGAAGAGTCAGTCAATTGCTAACCACGTGCACGAACTTCCTAAAATGCAGAACAAATGTACAATTTGGAAGGAATAATATACATTTTTATTGACTGCTAACTGCGGAAGGGGAACAATGCAGACAATTTGCATCTTTCAGAACAATTCCGACAAGAGTATTACTTTCCTTATGAGAAATCCTTAAACACAAAATGCTGGTGTTGCTGCTCTTGATTTAATATACTTAGTACATCATTTATCCAAATCACATAAATGTCCAGAAACTAAATTAGCCTCCAGAAGCCCCGCAGTGTTTAAAATAACCTCTTTGTTAAGAAATGAAGATGTAGTCAACGGGAGAAATTAGTTTTAGTTTCACTTAATCCAACCAATTTCATAACATATCAGAAAATGGAGAAACATTTTCTGCTTCTAAAACAGGAACATTATGAAAAAGAAAATGTGCAAGGTTAGATTCCAAAATCACATGAAGTTAGAAAATATTCTCTGGTACTGTTTGTATGAAAAAAAATAAGCCTGAGAGAAGAACGTGACAGTATAGAGCTATTCCATCAGAGAATATTAGGGTTAAGGTATGTGCGCACGTTCATGTTTTGCAGCAGAAAATTCTGCTATAAATCCTAATGTGATGGCAGGATAAACAATGTGTAAAATATGCACGTTTTTGCTGCATTTTTGACATGCATTTTTGCTGCGTATTTTTCCCCACTCATTAATATCAGTGAAATATGCTGCAAAAAACGCTGCAAGAATTAACATGCTGCAGATTTAAATCTGCCGCAAATCTTCAAGAAAAAAATAAGCAAAGTGTACATGAGATTTAAGAAATTTCATTCTGTTTGCTGACATTGTAAATTGCTGAGTATTTTCTATGCCAAACTCATACAGAAGAAAACGTGCCAAAAAATGCAACATTTGTACAAAACCTTAAAAATGCTACATTTTTTTCTCCATTTTGTCCATGTATGTGTTTCTAGGGCAGCATTACTCAGGGGGTATGTTGTGCATGGCATCTAGGTGTCACAAGGGTAGTTTCCCTTGGTTAGTATGTGTAAATTAAGATATAAGGAATTTTCCCCACGTGAAGGAAAGCCTAGATGTATCTGATGTAGGGTAGAGCTGTGCCCCTGGGGACGCGGAAGCTAAAACTTCTAATTCTGTAATAAGAAATGGAAAAATAAGCATCTAAAAGCATCTTAATTAGTATTAAATCTATTACAACTTTATGTTCTTATTGATATTATATTTTTGTTTTAATCCGTCAGTGGTAAGAGGCTCAATAATAAGTGTTACCCATGACCGGGAAACCCAGATTTCGCAAGTGGACATCGTTGCTTTAAAAGTCTATAGACAAAGAAACAGTGTTTTCCAGCTGGATGATCGCTCTGGTACATGGACTGGATTCCTTCGAACTTTGTTGCAATGCAGAGTCAAAAAAGGAGCTGGTGATTTTCTTTTCACTGGCAGTGAACATTTTGAGAATGCCTGGCTTGGATGTGCCCCTCGATATAAGGATTTTGTAGAAATTTACCTGAAAGCCAAAAGTCTGAGAAGTAACCCTTGTGATTTCCAGATATGAGCCTGACACTGTGAATTGACTATTGGTGCGATATGTTGGTATTTAATGTTTATTATTCATTGCTTATATTGATCATATAGTTATACTTGAAAGCCAGAACTGTTTACAATACTATCAGTACGTTCTCATGAGCCAGGCAATGCCACGGGCTAAGGTCTTCACCCTGGCACACAAAATCCCTGTGGTTCCCTAGTACCAAACCTTTCGGTGCCCAGACAGATTTTGGAAACAGTCATAATTTTGTATTCACTGGAGCTTGCCACAATTATAACAAAGGAGAAAAGCCATAGAGAAGGAGAAGAGGCATAGAGAAGTACAAAAGACACTATCTACTTGTGTGTACACTGTATTATACAGTTGTGGCCAAAAGTATTGACACCCCTGCAATTCTGTCAGATAATACTCAGTTTCTTCCTGAAAATGATTGCAATCACAAATTCTTTGGTATTATTATCTTCATTTAATTTGTCTTAAATGAAAAAACACAAAAGAGAATGAAGCAAAAAGCAAAACATTGATCATTTCACACAAAACTCCAAAAATGGGCCAGACAAAAGTATTGCCACCCTCAGCCTAATACTTAGTTGCACAACCTTTAGCCAAAATAACTGCGACCAACCGCTTCCGGTAACCATCAATGAGTTTGTTACAATGCTCTGCTGGAATTTTAGACCATTCTTCTTTGGCAAACTGCTCCAGGTCCATGATATTTGAAGGGTGCCTTCTCCAAACTGCCATTTTTAGATCTCTCCACAGGTGTTCTATGGGATTCAGGTCTGGACTCATTGCTGGCCACCTTAGAAGTCTCCAGCGCTTTCTCTCAAACCATTTTCTAGTGCTTTTTGAAGTGTGTTTTGGGTCATTGTCCTGCTGGAAGACCCATGACCTCTGAGGGAGACACAGCTTTCTCACACTGGGTCCTACATTATGCTGCAAAATTTGTTGGTAGTCTTCAGACTTCATAATGCCATGCACACTGTCAAGCAGTCCAGTGCCAGAGGCAGCAAAGCAACCCCAAAACATCAGGGAACCTCAGCCATGTTTGACTGTAGGGACCGTGTTCTTTTCTTTGAATGCCTCTTGATGACACTGCGCACAGTAGACACAGGAACATTCAGGTCTTTGGAGATGGACTTGTAGCCTTGAGATTGCTCATGCTTCCTTACAATTTGGTTTCTCAAGTCCTCAGACAGTTCTTTGGTCTTCTTTCTTTTCTCCATGCTCAATGTGGTACACACAAGGACACAGGACAGAGGTTGAGTCAACTTTAATCCATGTCAACTGGCTGCAAGTGTGATTTACTTATTGCCAACACCTGTTAGGTGCCACAGGTATGTTACAGGTGCTGTTAATTACACAAATTAGAGAAGCATCACATGATTTTTCGAACAGTGCCAATACTTTTGTCCACCCCCTTTTTTATGTTTGGTGTGGAATTATATCCAATTTGGCTTTAGGACAATTGTTTTTGTGTTTTTTTCATTTAAGACAAATTAAATGAAGATAATAATAACAAAGAATTTGTGTTTGCAATCATTTTCAGGAAGAAACTGAGTATTATCTGACAGAATTGCAGCTTTGTCAATACCTTTGGCCACAACTGTACCTGCTTAGATATGGAAATTTTACATATGACCCTGTGCTTAACTCTTACCATTCTTCAAAGTTGTGATTTTATTTAAATATCTCTTTCTGTGATTAAAATAAAAAGGTGCTGGGTGTATAGGCTGGGTGTATAGTACCCAGTATGATGAAATTTACAGAAATCCACATTTTCATAGTATGAATGTTGCATTAGGATCGTGAATTTCCAAAACATTTTCTTTCTTTCCCATTATATTTGTTATGACAAATATATAAATAATGACATAGTTGATTGCACTAGCAATGGAGGAAAAATAGTAAAATGCAATGAATTTATATATCACAGCAAGCCCATTCTATATTTTCTATTTTGTAGTTTGGTCACATTTTAGAAACGACTATAAGCCTTATAAGAATAATATGTAGAATTAAGCAAAAAGATTTTGTCTGTCTTGATCCGGCATTCAGTCAAGTTCTCCAGGGATGCTGAACTAGGGCAGGCTTCACTTCTGTAGCTGTCGTCCTCAGATCGGCATCCTGTGCATCTCTGGTGTTTACTAGGCCTTGTGACATCATGACATTGCGGGACCTAGTAAACACCAGAGGCGACCATGATACTGGGCTGGCGATGCCAGGCACAGAAGTGAAGACTGCCTTTATTTGGCTGGCGCAAAGGACGGGACTGGTCACCGAGACAGGGCAGAGTAAATCTTGTTCCTGGCCTCTAATAATATGCAATAGAAATTTAAGGGTCAGTTCACATGTTGCAGATTTGGTGTGGATTTTTCAACACATGCCTTCAGAATAATCTGTGCATGTTACGGGTGTTTTTTGTATTAGATTATGTTGTAGATTTGACCAACAGATTTCCCTATTTCCATTGGAAAGGGTGAGATCCATGCTAAATTCCACACAAAGAACTGTCATCCTACACATTTTAAAATCAGCACCTAATGTCAATTGCAACAAAAAAAATTCCACAACATGCTGATGAGATTTGTTGTAATTTCATCTACTGTACTTAGCTGATACTTTGCAGATATTCTGCATACCCGTGCAGGTATAGTTGCATATTTGCTGCAGATTACCCACACGAACATGTGGAAAATCTAAAGTGTAATTACCAGCTCTGTGAATGAGAAGTCAGCAAATGTGAACAGAGACTGACATGCAGTGAGGTTAAAATCTGCAGTATGTCAATTCATTGCAAAACAAAGAGTAACATCAGTGACAAATCTGACGTGCAATCTGAATGTTGCGTGTGTGGATTCTGCTGCAGAGAACTTGTGGAAAAATCCACCGCAAATACTTACAAATATACTCTTAAAATGATATGTTACTGCCATAGCACACGTCTCATGTCTAAGAAATCTAATGATGCCAACAAGATCTCCTGCCATGTCTTCTGCGTTACTTTTAAATCGCTGATCAAAGACATCACCATCAGCACAGCTGGAAGCATTTATAAGGCTAGGGCTACACATCAACTTTGGCTGCAATACCTGTTGGGAGAACAGTACAAGCAATTCACAAAAAAGTCCAACCACATGAGATTCTGTTTTCAACTTGCTTGTTGCAATTGCAATGCCCTCAGGCTCCTAGTGTTACTCCGCTCACTTATAATGTGCTGCGATGTAGCGGCGACACATAGAGAAGTTTGGCAAAAGTCACAAAGCAACCATAGCCTAAAGCCAATGCTGCCCTTTCCCTGAGATTTGTAACATGCCTTTATGCAAATTGTCTCTTCAGAGAGGAAGAAAACTAGAACTCTAGTGCCACCTATAGGAAGTAGCAATCCTAACAGTCAATGTCAACCCTTTAACGAGCCTTGTCACATGCCTTGGGATAAAAGCCAAAATCAGAATCTCAATTTGCAGACACTGTGTTTCGGGGCACTGCCCCTCATTATGTGACAAGGCTCCTTAAAGGGTCGACATTGACTTTTAGAATTGATACTTCCTATAGGTGGCACTAGAGTTCTAGTTTTCTTCCTCTCTGAAGAGACAATTTGCATATTTCCCAGAGGAGCATTGCGGCTTTAAGTCTCCTCATCTCGGCATGCTTAATATGTCACTCTCTCCAAGGAAAACCGTTACCCTTTGGATACCGGTCAGATGCCTCTCACACTGCCAAACCAGATCTCACTCTTTGCACTGATGAAGGGTAGTACCCTGAGACACAGTGTCTGCAAATTGAGATTCTGGTTTTGGCTTTTATGCTAAGTCATGTGGAAAGGATCTTTAAAGGGTCGACATTGACTTTTAGGATTGCTACTTCCAATAGGTGGCACAAGAGTTCTAGTTTTCTTCCTCTCTGAAGAGACAATTTGCATATTTCCCAGAGGAACATTGCAGCTTTAAGTCTCCTCATATCGGCATGCTTAAAATGTCACTCTCTGCAAGGAGAAATGTTACCCCTTGGATGGCATGTAAAATTCTGAGACATGCTTCCTTGGTTCTGCTCATAGCAATAGCAAATCTTCTGTACCCTGTGCATTCATCAATCAAATTCTCATGATGGTGTCCAGAAGGGCCTATCTTTGCACATTTTAGGAAAACACAGGGAGCATATACTAAAGATACAACATTATAAAGAAAAATTTAACCTTCTCTACTTGGATTCACTCTTCATAATAGTTAAAACTGAGAGCCAAAGAGAACACCAATGAAGCAGCAGACATTATAGTCTGTCCTGATATAGAATTCCGATATCTTATATACAGGGAAATTACCAAAGATAAACTTTAGACTTTTGTAGTAAAACAAGATCCGGAATCTGAGTAATACGTAAGTTATTTTCAATGTGTGCTTACATTTTAAAACTTTCAAAAAGTAGGAATTTCATGTTTTCAGCTTTCTAGTAAAATAATCTTAGACTGCAATATTATTTTATCCTAATCTGTGAAACTAGACAGATAGATAGATTGATTGATAGATGACAGATAGATATTGATAATCATTGTGGATTGATCGATATCGGTAGATGTAGGAATTCAGGATCACATGTCTGTTAAGTCTGGAAGGTCTTAATAAGACAATGCAATGTCTGGGCCTGTTAATACCTAAGGATATTGATGGTGGACAGCAGTGTGGCAGGACCATTAGAATGCAATAAAAGAGTAAAAATTACCATATCTCAATGGCTTTGTGTTGTGCTAGCTTGTGCAATTCACCGAAAGGATAATTGATATTCATGGCTAATTAGGCATGCATTCGCTGCTATTGTAACATAAGGAGGAAGACAAATGGCTCATGGGGTGTTGGAGTTTCTAGTGCCAGTTACTTTCTCAGTCTCATTCCCTTTTCATTTTGGATACCTTGCACTAGCAATAGAGTGAAACTGATATCCTGAGAGTAATTGTGTCCTCCTACCTCTGAATGGTATCTGTCACCTTAACACTCCCTCCATCTGCTGCCACCATATCTTGATAATAGTCTTTATTCTAAAGATTTCATTAGCAGAAAGGTTTCAACTTCATTCATCTTACAAAAAATGAGTTTTAAAAGACTGACTCATTTGAAAGTCATAGACCAAAAGATCTCCTCCTGCAGACTGAGGCTGTTGAAAACTATGATTTCTAAAATACTGTTACAGAAAACTACGATTTCACCCAGGAAGAAGCTTAAAACATAGAGCACTTGTTGCAGATTTTATAATTTCCTACCTTCCTGTCCAGCTCAATGTTTCTTAAAACTGAAAATGGGATTCTGCAAATCCAATAGATTGTAGATTTTAGACTGATGAGAAACTTGTCATTTATGGACTCATTTGAGAGGGTTATTTCTAAGAGGACAATGTCATGAGTTAAAAAGGCAAATTACCAATTATTCTGTCATAATCTGTGGCCTAGTGTTGGTAGCCATTGATTGGATACAGATCTGAGAATCAACATGAATTACTTTTCATCGACAGCTTTTAATAATGAGCAATAATATTTTACAGATCCACTTTTCAGTGGATTTCGTGATCACTTTACAATATTCCAAAATCATTATTGTTTTACCTGCTTAAATTATTTTAACTTTACCTTTAAATGATTTTTATTTTAGTGCAGAATCTGTACTGAAAATTATCAATAAGGTGACCAGAGATGAGCTAATCTGGCAAAATTCAATTTCAACAAATTATGCTGATTTTATCTGGAAAATAGTTTTACGGCTGGCACTGACACATTCAGTGCAGGAAGCTCTGAGCAGCAGCGCGGATGCCGGGGGACATGACAGACATCAGAGGGTGAGTATGTACTGGTTTTTTTTTTACTTTTACAAGTAAACCTGATATTTACCCTGGTTACCATTGTAAAACATTGCTGGCATCGTTGCTTTTGCTGTCAAACACAACGATACACGCCGATCTGACGACCAAATAAAGTTCTGGACTTCTAGCTCTGAACAACGATATCACAGCAGCATCCAGATCGCTGCTGCGTGTCAAACACAACGATATCGCTATCCAGGACGCTGCAACGTCACGGATCGCTATCGTTATCGTTGGAAAGTTGGTCAGTGTGAAGGTACCTTTAGTCTTTTAAGTTAAAGTCACATTGCGTCATGATATGGCTTTACCTCTTAGTAACCAAGCTAATTTTGACATTAGTGATCAGGCAAATTTTTAAAAATCTAACCAGTGTCACTTTACGTGGAATTAAAAAAAACAAACATTTAAGTTGTACCTCTAAACTGTTGCATTAGCCCCAATTTTTTCACATTTACAAGATGTAACACCAAAAAGTGAACTCCATAGTGATGATCGAATAGTGAAATATTCGGATTCGGGAAAATCGGCACTGATAATTTCTAATATCCTTGTATCCGTGGATTCGTATTCTAATAACGAATCCAATGCAAGTCAATGGGAAAGCCTCATATTTTTCTGCTGGACCCAACATACAGGTTTGGGGCATGAGAAAAAAACTGAAATGGATGGGAAAGAGCTAAAACTAAATGGTAACAGCATGGGGAAGATGCCTGCATGCCTTTCTTAATCACATATGTTATCTGGGAATAATGTTGTCAGACTATTGCGCCGTTTTATGGATTTCTAAAAAGACCTACCAAACCTAACTAAAAATATTTTTAAAAGGGAAAAATGCTAAGAAACATTTTTTTTCCATCATAGTTACATGTTTATAACGCAATTTTTTATTAAAAAAAAATTATACTTCCCCTTTAGCATATGTTCACACAGAGCATTTTGGCTTTAGTTTTAAAATGCTACAGGCTGCGTCCTATGCTGGTCGCCGCATCGTCGAAACGACGCATGCAGCAGCATCCGCATACAGCCGCACGACCTGCGTACCTAATGTTAAAGATAGGTACGGAGGCCGCATGCGGGCCGCATGCAGAAGTAGGCGGAGCTAGCGGCGGAGGTGCGGCCGAGGGCGGGGCTTCACGGAGGAAGTCCGCAGCCTGCCGCAGATCAGGTAAACGCTAGTGTGAACCTAGCCTAAGACATGCTTAAAATGTATAGAAACTGACCAATACCCTACCACTTTTTTTTGTAAGGAGCCAAATTTAGGGAAGCAACAGTTTAATGAAGAGACAGAAGTCTCATTTAGGATCCTGGAAAAGTCAGCAATGGTCTTTGTCCAGCACTGGACAATGTTCATTTCTAAAGAATATGTATGCTGTTTTTAACTAACAATTTGTGAACAGACATACTGAATATGAAGGGACAACTGAACGCTGCCCTGGGACAACGAACTGGACGTGGTTGCTGACTGTTGAGTTTGTGCAACTGCAGGTTCTGGACAGGAAGCAGCAGTGCCTCCTTCCTGGATAGCTGATTGTGAAGAGCATAACACAGGGGAAGGGCCAATGGTTTTACTGTCAGACACATATTTTGTACCCAGCCGTTTTGGGGTGCTGCTACTATATGGTGTATACTAACAGAGGTGTTATGTCGAATTTCCCTTTATAAAGGGATGTATGAGTAAGATTTTCTAACTAGCAGCATATTTTTAGAGCATTTTTCATTACTCATATTATTTTGTGTAAGGTTTAAACCTGAAGAAAGTGTGGCGGATATTAATGTATTCATGTTCCAAAAATTCCAAGTGCAGAGCCAAAAATCAACACCAGGCTACCAGATACACACTTAAAGAGACCGTAAGAAAGGCAACACAATAAAAAAATATAATAATGGAATATATCAAAATTGAGAATACAAATTTGACCTTTGCACAATGTACAAAGGTTACCAAAAATTACTCCAAGGGGTCTGTATCATACACACTGAAAGAGGCCATGATGGAGACCTCATAATACATTAAGCAGTTGTTAGAAGAGGTAGAGATAGGGATTACAAGTTTCACCATTGCACAATGTCCAAAGGTTTCCAAAAATTATCCCAAGGGTTCTGTATCATACACGCTGAAAGAGGCTGTGATGGGGACATCACAATACACTTCGCAGTTATTACTAGAGGCAGAGATAGGGAGTACAAGTTTGGCGATTGCACAACGTGCAAAGGTTTCAAAAAGCACAAAACATTCCCCACATGGGGTAAACATAAATTAACACCAAGTACTTGTTGCAGAAGCAGGAGGAGGAGGGGGAGGAGGAATTGATTTCCTGAACAAAATGGGTTTGAATGGTAAGGGATGGACATTAAGACAATTTCCAAAAAAACAAAACATTTGGGCTGCATTTACATTACGTTGCTTTCATCCGTAGGGCTTACAAAGTCGGAGGAAATTCACCCCTTGTTCAATTTTAGAAGAGGTAGCCAGTCCGCATTTTCCATTGACAAACGTGTGTGTGCAGTGCCCCACAGTCCTGGTCGTTGCAGTAATGTCATTCTTCCACCAGGGGGAGTGATATTACGTCTGATGGCAATAAAGGAGTTCTTCTGTCCAGGTATCACAACCACACACAACACACTTCACACTCCAGTCCACCAGGGGGAGCAAAGGTTCTATCTACTAGGCCACTCCTCACAGTTAGGTAAAACTGGTGGGTTGGTTAGAAAGTGAGGGAGAAGAGAGCTGGATTCCATCCAGTGAGCATCAGACAGAAGCTGACTGGGCTTCGCACAGACAGTCAGATCCCGACAGAGTTTGGCTGAAGCTGGCTGGAGTGGGTTCCAGCCAGATCCACACTGCGGTCTGAGGAGGACGAGGGTCCACGGAACTGCACCTGCCCCACGTGCGGCAGCATCCAAAGAAAGGGACATTGAAAGGAAGTGTATTGCAGTGAGTGGGAAATGAAGGCATAGCAACAAGTGGATACCAGAGAGGATAGTGACCGAAGAGAAACGGCATCCTTCTCGTGCATGATCCGGTAGCCAGAATACCGAGGGAGTAAAGTGCTCTACGCCTTGCTTCAGAGACTGGAAGGACAGTCAATTCCAAGTTGGCTGCCCGACCTTAACACCTAAGAAGACACGGTGGCAACTTGTGGGGGTCGGGGCATCTCTAGGGTCCCTATAAACAAGCCTCAGACCATCAGTCATACGGGTTTTGTTCTATCCGACCACGGGGAACAGTGAGAAGAGTAATAACAGTGAGGACCTCATTAGAGCTTATACAAGTGGAAACCTACTGTGTTACTGTGCGCATAGGAAGGCTATTGCATTCCACCTGGACAAGGAGACTCTGGATTTGCCTTCAGACCGGCCGGACTCTGCTTACCCTGTGATCCGGTGCCCTGGACTGCGGACACTGAAGCCTTCAGTAAAGGTAAAGAGACTGCAACCTTGTGTCCTCGTTATTCATGGCGCCTCACACCATCTACACTCTGGGAAGCCCTGGGGATACACTCCACCTGTGGGGAGGTATACCATCTAGCTGCCATAACATCACCCCAGCGAACCCCTAAGCAGCATCAGTCACCCTGACCGAATACGAAAGGTGGCATCATGAACATTCTCCCTTTAAAGACCATTTAAAGTGGACGCCCCCAGGGCCACGGACCGGGTCAGCCACCGTGACATCCCTGCTGAGAACCAAAGAGGCCCGGCTCCGAGTACCCCACTGCCCTGCTGGGGGCACTGCATGTGCTTATCTGTAATGATTGCACTGGCCGAACTATAAACCTGCTAAGACAACACACTTGCGTCAGGGCATGGCAGCACCTTCAATGCATACAAGGAGAGGTCGGGCCAAGTGTGCAGCTTGGACAACCCATAGTTAAAGGGGACTGAAGAATCAAGAAGGACACTGGTATGATCACTTAAGTAGTCCTTTACAATCTTGGTTAATTCCTCCCTCCTCGTCATAGTTACACCCACAGATAGCCCTTGCTGATATGACGGTCTCATGAAAATGGCCCAGTTGGTTGGTGGACATTTCCGCCCCCCTGAGTTGGACCAGGTGTGCGCTGGCCTCCCTTGTAATTATTGTGGGTGAAAAAAGCCGGTACCTTTGCCAGCAGCATTCCCTGAGGGTAATCTTTTTAGCAAGTCTTCCACAACAGCCCTCTGTCATGTATCCACTGAAAATGGCACGTCTGCCTTCGACAAGAGAGAATCTCCCTTGTACTGTGGGTCAAGAAAGGTGCACAGCCGGTATTTCACTTTGGACAAAATGTGTTTTATGTGACGGTCTTGGGAAAGGCATCTGGACATGAACTCTGCCATGTGTGGCAGGCTACAGAGAGTCAAACGTTCTGTGTCCTCACAAGGAATAAAACTGACCATCCTCTCCACCTCACAATGCATAGCCTCCTCCTCCTCCTCTAGAAGCCATCCATGCTGGACAGGCATGAAGCTGGGATTGGGAGTCCGCTCTGTAGTGCAGACCAAAAACTGCTGTTCTTCCTCCTCTTCCTCCTCCTGCTTTTCATCATCATCACTAGTGTTGAGCGATACCGTCCGATACTTGAAAGTATCGGTATCGGAAAGTATCGGCCGATACCGGCAAAGTATCGGATCTGATCCGATACCGATACCCGATACCAATACAAGTCAATGGGACTCAAGTATCAGAAGGTAATTCTAGGAATTTAGGACCTGAGAATTACGTCACGGCTTGTGATTGGTCGCGTGGCGGTCACATGGGCGGCCGCGACCAATCACAAGCTGTGACGTCATCTAAGGCCCTGAACGCGCTCATTCTTAGGAAGGAAGGCTGCCGGAAAGAAGCCGAGGGTGAGTATATTCCTATTAGGTATATACTCACCCTCGGACGCGCCCTGCTTCTTACCGGCAGCCTTCCTTCTTAAGAATGAGCGCGTTCAGGGCCTTAGATGACGTCACGGCATGTGATTGGTCGCGGCCGCCCATGTGACCGCTCACGCGACCAATCACAAGCCGTGACGTCATCCCTCAGGTCCTAAATTCCTAGAAGGGAATTTAGGACCTGAGGGATGACGTCGCGGCTTGTGATTGGTCGCGTGGCGGTCACATGAGCGGCACACGACCAATCAGGAGCCGTGACGTCATGGAAGGTGTTGAACGCGCTCATTTTAAACAAAGAAGGCTGCCGGCTACCAGCGGTGATGTCCAGGGGCCTCCGGAGAGGTGAGTATATCAATATTTTTTATTTTAATTCTTAATTTTACACATTAATATGGATCCCAGGGCATGAAGGAGAGTTTCCTCTCCTTCAGACCCTGGGAACCATACACTGGAAACTTCCGATTCCGATTCCCGATACCACAAAAGTATCGGATCTCGGTATCGGAATTCCGATACCGCAAGTATCGGCCGATACCCGATACTTGCGGTATCGGAATGCTCAACACTAATCATCACCCAATGTGGCATGAGAATATTGTGTGAGGCTGGGCTGGGTGGTATCAGCCACTATAAAATCTTGCTCCATAGCCACCTGCTCAGCATTCAAAGCTTCCTCTTTGAGATTCTGCAGTGAACATTTTAATAGACAGAGCAGAGGAATGGTTATGCTGATAATGGCATCATTAGCACTCACCATCTTGGTGTAGTTCTCAAAGGTTTGCAGAACCTCACATATGTCAGCGATCCACACCCAGTCGGCAGTTGTTATGTGTGGGAGCTGCGTGTTAATCTGAGGGGCATTGAGAAGCTGGAAATAAGACACTGACCTCTGCTGCACACTAAGCCTTGCCAACATATGAAAGGTCCTATTCCAGTGTGTGGGCAGGTCACAAATCAGTTGGTGTCGAGACAAATTAAAGGGAACCTGTCACCCCCAAAATTGATGATGAGGTAAGCCCACCGTTACCAGGGGCTTATCTACAGTATTCTGTAATGCTGTAGATTAGCCCCCGATGTAACCTGAAAGAGGAGAAAAAGAGGTTAGATTATACTCACCCAGGGGCGGTCCCACTGCGGTCCAGTCCGATGGGTGTCTCAGGTCCGCTCCGGCACCTCCTATCTTCATTCTATGACATCCTCTTCTGGTCTGCATGCCACGGCTCTGGCACAGGCATACTTTGTCTGCCCTGTTGAGGGCAGAGCAAAGTACTGTAGTGCGCAGGCTCCGGGCCTCTCTGACCTTTCTGGCGCTTGCGCACTGCAGTACTTTGCTCTGCCCTCAACAGGGCAGACAAAGTATGCCTGCGCCGCGGCGTGAAGACCAGAAGAGGACGTCATGGAATGAAGATGGGAGGCGCTGGAGCGGACCTGAGACGCCCATTGGAGCGGGACCGCCCCTGGGTGAGTATAATCTAATGTCTTTTTCTCCTCTTTCAGGTAACATCGGCGGCTTATCTACAGCATTACAGAATACTGTAGCAAAGCCCCTAATGACGGTGAGCTTACCTCACCATCGATTTTGGGGGTGACAGATGTTATAAAGTATTCTAATTTACTGAGATAATGACTTTTGGGTTTTTATTGGCTGTAAGCCATAATCATCAACATTAACAGAAATAAACACTAGAAATAGATCGCTCTGTTTGTAATGACTCTATACAGTATATGAGTTTTACTTTTTGTAGTGAAGAAGTGAAATAAATTAACTTTTTGATGATATTCTAATTTCTATAAAATAGTTTCTATTGTGAAAAAGCGGCAAAACGTAAAAAAAAATATAACTGTGGCATCACTCTAATCGTACTGACCCTACGAATAAAGCTGCCTTATTAATTTTACTACACACGGAACGTCATACAAAAAAAAAACAATTCCTGTATTCCTGGTGTTTGATCTTTCTGTCTTCCAAAAATCAGAATAGAAAGCGATCAAAAAATGTCATGTGCTCGAAAATGGTACCAATAAAAACGTCAGCTCGACCCACAAAAAACAAGCCATGACATGACTCTGTTGGACGAAATATGGAAAAATTATAGATCTCAAAATATAGTGATGCAAAAACTTATTGTAATATAAAGTGTCTTTTAGTGTGTAACAGCAGCCAAACATAAAAACCGATATAACTCTGTTATTTTTTCCATCTGAAAATAGTTTCCTTTATACTACCCCTACACTACACTAACCAATACCCTGCCCTTGTTTCAATCCACTACTGGAGAATTGCATGTGCAGATTCTATCCAAAAACATGTATTTAATTTTGGTTTCTATTTTTCATTTTTTTTTCTTTTTAGCTAATTTCCAGAATTTGGATGTTTACATGCCTAGAATTTATGTAGTGCATTATGACATATTAAATAAGAAGGTAAGCAAATAATGAACATATTTACCATAGTTTAGGAACAATATACACAATATAATATTGATATCAAAATTTATTGATACTTGTAAAACACCAAAAATTATTAGATTGTGTACACAACACAAAAAAATGAAGATAAACACAAAGAAACTGAAGCAGTCCATTTTCCCTAAAAGCATGACTGTATTTTAACAGTGCTAGTAGTGGTCAGCTTATTATACAGTACCTGTTCAGATTATTAAGAAAATGTTATGACCATGCTCCATTATAGGAAACCAGGTTACTTATTTTATACCCAGTCATTGCAGCAATGTGTAGTATGTAAATGACCTGGCATAGCACAAAAGTCTGCAGACCTGTCAATCACACATTGCTGACGCTCAAAAATTCCAGGTACTATAAACCTTAATAATAAAAAATCACTTTTAGATCAGAAACAGTGAGAATCTCAGAGGGCAACAGACAATGCAAGGGATCATTTTTTATATTTTCCCATTACTTTCTGAAGAGTTTTCTAATTTGTTGATCACTGTACCTACAATTTTCTTTGCATTCTTTAGCTGCTAATACCAAATGCAATGCAATCTCGTATTTTGTCTCTTCACTCAAGCTACTTTCATTAGTTCATTGATGCAGAGTTATGGCCCACATAATTTATAGAAATTATTTTCTTCATGCTTCCGGCACATGGTGGATATACTCTTCTGCATGTGAAAACATTTCATATATGTAAGTGGCAATGAATGTTAGTCATTTCATATCAGCAAAAAAACTCATTGGGCTGGCTTTCTGGCTTTGGAATTGCTTCAGAATCCACACTGGACCGTGCAGACAGCAACCTATTTGATTCATCTAGATTATGTCGAGTCAAATATTCTCCTTCCGTGCCCTTTGCTTTGGAATTGGGTGCAAGGCTTTCAAATGTCACATAGGAGTCTTGTATGTCTTTAGATTTCCGACCAAGCCCCTTTTTGAATCTTCTTTTCAAAGCTCCACAGCAGACCGTCAGGGTTAAAGGGACAGCAATGACACAGGCTACACTGATCACCACAACATTAATCAGTTTCTGCGTGCCACCAGCACTGACAGCTTCATCAGTGGAAAAAATGATGCATTGCTCTTTTTTAGGTACAAGACCTTTCACACAAACGCATGCAATATATTTTGTTTTGGGCATTAGACCATCTATGGTAATTTTGGTTTTTCCAGGCTCTACATTGATCCTTCGCATTTCTGGCTCTCCAAAGATTGCATAGAGAACACTGAATACTGTTACATTTTTGGCAAGAGGAGCTTTCCAAGCAAGAGATGCACTGTGGTCGGTGTCACCTATAACTTTAACCCCTCTAACCATCCTTTCTGTCACCGGTTCTTTTGTTGGAGAACTGAGCATGATATTGCCTGGATCCTTGATGTCTGGTTTCATAACAGAATTAGGATTTATATTCTGTAGCTCGCTTTCCTGCAGTCTATTACCATCGACTTTAAATTTTTGCATTCCAATGTTCTCTTCTGTAGACTGATATTTTCCTGAAAAAAGCAGATAATCATGGGAAATATCAATACAAATAACAAAGCAGAAGTATTTAAACATGTTCACCACCAAAATATAGATTTAAAAAAAATATGACTATCATCAAAGAATGAGATTGCTTACATCCTAACTGGACTTCCTTGCCTTCTCCAAGTTGATGCCAATCTTTCAGCTGGCTGCTAAAAAGACCCTCTGGTTCAGGGAGAAACTATATGTGATGGGCTCTAACATAGATTGTGACAACACATGTCCCCCCTGTGTTGTCACAATATAGACATGGCACTTCATATACATGATGGACACTGTGGTCAAAAATTCTGAAGCATCTTCTGATCTCAGTTTGCCGTGCAGCTGCTCACTATTGAGATCCACTGCAGAGGTGCATGAAATGTCACCTGGTAAAATGACTCCCTACATTATATTTTGTTCCTACAGCATAAAGCTACGATGCTTTTTAACATAGGAAAAAAATAGAAACCTATTGTTTAATGGCTTATTTCAGGTATCACTAATGAGTTCAACTCCATACTCTTGCCAAAGGGAAATGAACTTTAAAGGGTTTCAATATGGGTGGATCAGCAGTTTCCAACTGAAGCCGTTAGGCCGGCATCACACTAGGTGTATGAAAATACGGTCCGTTTTTTACGGCCGTAATACGCAGAAATGTTCCCAAAATAGTGATCCGTATGTCATCCGTAGGCAGGGTGTGGCAGCGTATTTTGCACATGTCATCCTCCGTATGTAATCCGTATGGCATCCGTACTGCGATATTTTCTCGCAGGCTTGCAAAACCGACATACAATGGATCCATGGGCTCAAATATTCGTTAAAACATATATACAGTCTACATATATATATATACACTCACCGGCCACTTTATTAGGTACACCTGTCCAACTTCTTGTTAACACTTAATTTCTAATCAGCCAATCACATGGCGGCAACTCAGTGCATTTAGGCATGTAGACATGGTCAAGACAATCTCCTGCAGTTCAAACCGAGCATCAGTATGGGGAAGAAAGGTGATTTGAGTGCCTTTGAACGTGGCATGGTTGTTGGTGCCAGAAGGGCTGGTCTGAGTATTTCAGAAACTGCTGATCTACTGGGATTTTCACGCACAACCATCTCTAGGGTTTACAGAGAATGGTCCGAAAAAGAAAAAAAATCCAGTGAGCGGCAGTTCTGTGGGCGGAAATGCCTTGTTGATGCCAGAGGTCAGAGGAGAATGGGCAGACTGGTTCGAGCTGATAGAAAGGCAACAGTGACTCAAATCGCCACCCGTTACAACCAAGGTAGGCCTAAGAGCATCTCTGAACGCACAGTGCGTCGAACTTTGAGGCAGATGGGCTACAGCAGCAGAAGACCACACCGGGTACCACTCCTTTCAGCTAAGAACAGGAAACTGAGGCTACAATTTGTACAAGCTCATCGAAATTGGACAGTAGAAGATTGGAAAAACGTTGCTTGGTCTGATGAGTCTCGATTTCTGCTGCGACATTCGGATGGTAGGGTCAGAATTTGGCGTAAACAACATGAAAGCATGGATCCATCCTGCCTTGTATGGAGCATCTTTGGGATGTGCAGCCGACAAATCTGCGGCAACTGTGTGATGCCATCATGTCAATATGGACCAAAATCTCTGAGGAATGCTTCCAGCACCTTGTTGAATCTATGCCACGAAGAATTGAGGCAGTTCTGAAGGCAAAAGGGGGTCCAACCCGTTACTAGCATGGTGTACCTAATAAAGTGGCCGGTGAGTGTATATCTCTATATATAGATATATATATATATGTCAGTGAGTATATATATATATATATATATATATATATATATATATATACTGTATTTATATTTAATTCAGCGCTAGGTAGCAGAAAAGCCGGTAATTCAGTTGCCGGCCTTTCCTCTCTCCTTCACAAACCCGACAGGATATGAGACATGGTTTACATACAGTAAACCATCTCATATCCCTTCTTTTATTACATATTCCTCTTTACTAATGTAAGAATTGTCTTGGTGTCAAATTTGGGGGCTCTAGCTATTAAATTAAAGGGTTAAATCGCGGAAAAAACTGGCGTGGGCTCCCGCGCAATTTTCTCCACCAGAGTGGGAAAGCCAGTGACTGAGGGCAGATATTAATAGCCTAGAGAGGGACCATGGTTATAGGAGCCCACCCCAGCTAAAAAACATATGCCCCAAGCCACCCCAGAAAAGTCACATCTGTAAGATGCGCCTATTCTGGCACTTAGCCTCTCTCTTCCCACTCCCGTGTAGTGGTGGGATATGGGGTAATGAAGGGTTAATGTCACCTTGCTATTGTAAGGTGACATTAAGCCAGGTTAATAATGGAGAGGCGTCAATTATGACACCTATCCATTATTAATCCAATAGTACGAAATGGTTATTAAAACACACACACATTATTAAAAAATTACAGCTTTATTGACATATATTTAAACAAACAATACATAAATATTAAAATAGTGCCTCCAAACCGCATAGATGCTATATATGCTAAATAATATATATATTATTTGTAGACTGTTATGACTGAAATTTTCCCTGGATTTATGTAGTTTTTACTCTTACCTATGATTATAGCATCTCTGCGGTTTAGAGACATTATTAAAAAGTATTTTAATGAAATAAAGACACATGTTGTTTTAATATTTTATTATACTCTTAATCCACCTGAAGACCCTTGTCACCTGAAATAAAGTTAAACAAAACAAACAACAATATTCCATACCTTCCATCGTTCAGTCTTGTCCCACGCTGTAAATCCATCTGAAGGGGTTAAATCATTTTACACCCAGGAGCTCTGCTAATGCAGCTGTGCTCCTGTCTGTAAAACTTGGTGAATGAATGGAATGCAGGGGAATGTACTGTTACTGTGTTACCTCAAGTCGCGGTGATGCTCCCTCTGCTGGATGAACTCATATGAACTAGAGCCTGGGAAAATATTCTGAAAAGTTCCCAAGCTCGAGTTCATATGAGTTCATCCAGCAGAGGGCGCATCACCGCGACTCAAGGTAACTACAGTACACTCCCCTGCACTCCATTCATTCACCAAGTTTTACAGACAGGAGCACAGCTGCATTAGCAGAGCTCCTGGGTGTAAAATGATTTAACCCCTTCAGATGGATTTACAGCGTGGGACAAGACTGAACGATGGAAGGTATGGAATATTGTTGTTTGTTTTGTTTAACTTTATTTCAGGTGACAAGGGTCTTCAGGTGGATTAAGAGTATAATAAAATATTAAAACAACATGTGTCTTTATTTCATTAAAATACTTTTTAATAATGTGTGTGTGTTTTATTAACCATTTCGTACTATTGGATTAATAATGGATAGGTGTCATAATTGACGCCTCTCCATTATTAACCTGGCTTAATGTCACCTTACAATAGCAAGGTGACATTAACCCTTCATTACCCCATATCCCACTGCTACACAGGAGTGGGAAGAGAGAGGCTAAGTGCCAGAATAGGTGCATTTTACAGATGTGTCTTTTCTGGGGTGGCTGGGGGCAGATGTTTTTAGCCAGGGGGGGTCCTATAACCATGGTCCCTCTCTAGGCTATTAATATCTGCCCTCAGACACTGGCTTTCCCACTCTGGCGGAGAAAATTGCGCGGGAGCCCACGCCAATTTTTTCCGGGATTTAACCCTTTAATTTAATAGCTAGAGCCCCCAAATTTTACACAGAGACACTTCTTACATTAGTAAAGAGGAATATGTAATAAAAGAAGGGATATGAGATGGTTTACTGTATGTAAACCATGTCTCATATCCTGTCGGGTTTGTGAAGGAGAGAGGAAAAGCCGGCAATTGAACTATTGGCTTTTCTGCTATCTAGCGCTGAATTAAATATATATATATATATATATATATGTGTGTCTCACTGACATATATATATATATATATATATATATATATATATATATATATATACCTATTCTATGTGTACACATTTATTCTACCTATTCTATTCTATTCTGTCAGTGTGATTTTACTGTACACCGCACTGAATTGCCGGCTTTTCTAGAGAACACCGGTGCGTATTTCTCGCAAGTCACACGCATGGTCCGTGTGTAATCCGTATTTTTCTCGCCCCATAGACTTTCATTGGCGTATGTTTTGCACAATACGCTGATAAACGCAGCATGCTGCAATTTTCTACAGCCGCAAAAGACCTTATAATACGGATCCGTAAAATACGGCAGATAGGAGCTGGGCCATAGAGAATCATTGTACCGTATGCAATCTGTATTTTCTGCACCTCTCATACGTCCGTATCATACGGCCTTATCCAGTTGACAGAGCTGTGTAATTCCGCTCTCCAGCTGACATCCAGTGACCGACAGCACCAAGAACAACTGACGGTGAGGGTGTCAGGTGTAGCACCCCGACCAATCTGATATTGATGACTTATCCTAAGGATAGGCCAACAACAAAAAGTACCGGAAAACCCCTTCAGATATTTGGATTGGCCTTGTCTTTCATCATCTTGCCACATGCACAGCTGAACAGTTTGTCAAAAGTAAGAAACTTGTGACATGAGGAAGCAGAACACCAAGCGAACATTGCAGCCATATGATCGAAGCCAGAGATTTCCAGTTTTGACTCTACTGTCTATAGAACATTACATTATCCATATAAACAACATTATAATAACAGGTTATAAAAGTGGATACACCTGGGTGGGCCATGTATATGGATACACCTAAATATAATGGGAATGGTTGGTGATATCAACTTCCTATTTGTGGCACATTAGTATATGGGAGGGGGAAAACTTTTCAAGATGGGTGGTGACCATGGCGGCCATTTTGAAGTCAGCCATTTTTTAATGCAACTTTATCAATGGCCCACCCAGGTGTACCCATATAAATGGCCCACCCTGTACTTTTATAGGAACCTGTCATGCTGTCCAGTCCTATCTGCAGACCTCATGGCATTAATCAAGAGGAGATAAGGAAATGATTGATATATACAGTAGGTCTGTGGGAAAGATTTTTTGTAAGTTGAGTAATAATTAGCAGTTGACAGCTATCTTTCAGTGCACATATATAAAAGCACATTATCAATGACTAACTAGGACTGCTCACTTGCCTCCTAACCACAAAAAAAGCAAAATTTATACTGCAAAACTATTAAATGATCTGTTCAGCCCTTTTTGCTGTATAACATTCTGCCTCCAGTTCAGACACTTTAGGCTCAATTCATCAAGACCAGAATTGTTCACTCTGGTCTTGGTGAGACATGCTGAAGTCAGACGCTCCTGATTCATGAACAGGTATACGCCTCTTCATAAATCGGGAACATTGGATGAGTAGCATACACCTCTGTGTACACTTCCCCTTAAATCCTACTCTAGTCCCTGCTAGATGAAGTGAAAAAACCCACCCAGAGAGATAAAACGGGAAATGGATCCGATAAGTGCAGATAAAACAAAAGTTACGTGCAAAAAATACTTTATATTAAAAACACTATGTATTATGACTGCATAAAGCCTTCTTTAGGTGCACATATGCATGCATGTAAAAATAAAGATAAAAATGCATGTAAAAAAGTACTCAAAAAACTTAATGAAAATAGCGCACATAGCTTTAATAGGTACAGAAAATTTTCAACATCAATAACTCACCAAAAGTTCATTGTGAGAAAGTAACCTAATAGTATAGATTAGATTAAATAAATGTGTCACATATTAAAACTGTCTAGTCTAAGTTTGCACTGTCTAAAATATATTCCAATAATTGTTGTTTAATGAAGTTTAAGATATTACTTTATAACAGTCTTCAAACTGTTATTCAAACTTTTTGGTGACTACTTTCATTGTTTACAATAATCTAACTACCATATTTTTTGGATTATAAGGCTATGTGCACACGTAGGAAATGTGGTGCAGAATTTTCTGCACTAAATCTGCATCTGCAGATTTGATGCAGTTTCTGTGCAGTTTCTATGCAGTTTCTGCGCAGATTCTATGCAGTTTCTGTGCAGTTTCTATGCAGATTCTATGCAGTTTCTGTGCAGTTTCTGTGCAGTTTCTGTGCAGTTTCTGTGCAGTACAATGTAAATCAATGGGGAAAAAAAAAAGCTGTGCACATGGTGCAGAAAAATCTGCAGCAGAAACGCTGCAGAACTGCACAAAAGAAGCGACGTGCACTTCTTTGAAATCTGCAGCGTTTCTGCGCAGATTTTTCTGCACCATGTGCACAGCTTTTTTTTTTTCCCATTGATTTACATTGTACTGTAAATCACAGTGCAGTTCTGCAGCGTTTCTGCAGCAGAAAAATCTGCTGCAGTTCTGCACCAATTCTGCACTAAATCTGCATCGTGTGCACATAACCTAAGACACACTTCCCCCCCAAAAAAAATTTTGGGTGAAAATGGGGGTGCGTCTTACAATACAAATATAGCTTACTGTGGGGCGGCTGCGTGGAGCGGAGACCGAAGAGGCAGGGTCTCTACTGCAGGAAGCTCCAATCTGTGCTACGCCGCCTTTGGTGACTACTTTCCCAAAATCCAGTGAAATTGATGGGAAATGAGGGGACTCCGCCCCTCAGTATTTTCTGAAAGCCCGAAGCCCGCCTCAGCCTCACACTACCGAGCACCCCATCCTTCCAGCCTGGGGCCCACAGCATCGCCCCACTACTGCCACCACCACCTGCTCCATGCAGCAAAGACCCTGCCTTCTAGGACCCAACTCCACCCCAGTCACCACCCTCTGGTAAGCGAACTATTAGGCTGGGGTCACACATGGCGTAAGACAATACGCCACGTATTATACGTCCGTACTACGGCCGTAATACGGAGAAATGTTCCCAAAATAGTGATCCGTAGGCAGGGTGTGTCAGCGTATTTTGCGCATGGCATCCTCCGTATGTAATCCGTATGGCATCCGTACTGCGAGATTTTCGCGCAGGCTTGCAAAACCGACATCTAATGGATTTATGTGCTCAAATGTTCGGGAAAACATATATACAGTATATATATATATATATATGTCATTGTGACACATATATATATATTCTGTATTTAGATTTCAATCAGCGCGATATCTGTGAACAGCCGGTAATTCAATTGCCGGCTTTTCATTTCTCCTGCACAAACCCGACAGGATATGAGACATGGTTTACATACAGTAAACCATCTCATATCCCCCTTTTTTTTGCATATTCCACACTACTAATGTTAGTAGTGTGTATGTGCAAAATTTCTGCGCTGTAGCTGCTAAAATAAAGGGTTAAATGGCGGAAAAAATTGGCGTGGGCTCCCGCGCAATTTTCTCCGCCAGAGCGGTAAAGCCAGTGACTGAGGGCAGATATTAATAGCCAGGAGAGGGTCCATGGTTATTGGCCCCCCCGTGGCTAAAACCATCTGCCCCCAGCCACCCCAGAAAAGGCACATCTGGAAGATGCGCCTATTCTGGCACTTGGCCACTCTCTTCCCACTCCCTGTAGCGGTGGGATATGGGGTAATGAAGGGTTAATGCCACCTTGCTATTGAAAGGTGACATTAAGCCAGATTAATAATGGAGAGGCGTCAATTATGACACCTCTCCATTATTAATCCAATTGTAGGAAAGGGTTAAAAAACACACACACATGATTGAAAAGTATTTTAATGAAATAAACACAGCGGTTGTTGTAATAATTTATTGTTCTCTCAAATCCATTTGCAGTCCCTCGCTTGGCAACATAATAAACGCACAAGATACATACCTTCTGATGTACTGTCAGGTCCAACGATGTAATCCATCTGAAGGGGTTAACTAATATTACAGGCAGGAGCCCTGCTAATGCAGCTGTGCTCCGTGCCTGTAATCCCCGGCGAATGAATGAAATGTAGGTCATTGACCTACATTTCATTCATTCGCGGTGAGGCGCCCTCTGGTGGATGTTCTCATGAACTGCAGCCTGGGAACTTTTTCCCACGCTCCAGGTCATATGAGGACATCCACCAGGGGGCGCATCACCGCGAATGAATGAAATGTAGGTCAATGACCTACATTTCATTCATTCGCCGGGGATTACAGGCACGGAGCACAGCTGCATTAGCAGGGCTCCTGCCTGTAATATTAGTTAACCCCTTCAGATGGATTACATCGTTGGACCTGACAGTACATCAGAAGGTATGTATCTTGTGCGTTTATTATGTTGCCAAGCGAGGGACTGCAAATGGATTTGAGAGAACAATAAATTATTACAACAACCGCTGTGTTTATTTCATTAAAATACTTTTCAATCATGTGTGTGTGTGTTTTTTAACCCTTTCCTACAATTGGATTAATAATGGATAGGTGTCATAATTGACGCCTCTCCATCATTAATCTGGCTTAATGTCACCTTCCAATAGCAAGGTGGCATTAACCCTTCATTACCCCATATCCCACCGCTACAGGGAGTGGGAAGAGAGTGGCCAAGTGCCAGAATAGGCGCATCTTCCAGATGTGCCTTTTCTGGGGTGGCTGGGGGCAGATGTTTTTAGCCACGGGGGGGCCAATAACCATGGACCCTCTCCTGGCAATTAATATCTGCCCTCAGTCACTGGCTTTACCACTCTGGCGGAGAAAATTGCGCGGGAGCCCACGCCAATTTTTTCCGCCATTTAACCCTTTATTTCAGCAGCTACATCTCTGAAATTTTGCACATACACACTACTAACATTAGTAGTGTGGAATATGCAAAAAAAAAGGGGATATGAGATGGTTTACTATATGTAAACCACGTCTCATATCCTGTCGGGTTTGTGCAGGAGAAATGAAAAGCCGGCAATTGAATTACCGACTTTTCACTAACAGCGCTGCGTATTTCTCGCAAGTCACACTGCTGGTCCGTGTGGAATCCGTATTTTTCTCGCCCCCATAGACTTTCATTGGCGTATTATTTGCGCAATACGCTGACAAACGCAGCATGCTGCGATTTTGTACGGCCGTAGAACGCCGTATAATACTGAACCGTAATATACGGCTAATAGGAGCAGCCCCATTGAGAAGCATTGTGCCGTATGTAATGCGAGTTTTACGTACGTAGTTTTTGCGCTCTTACGTACGTAAAACACGCATGTGTGACCCCAGCCTTAGACGCATGACTAGTGTTGAGCATTCCGATACCGCAAGTATCGGGTATCGGCCGATACTTGCGGGTATCGGAATTCCAATACCGAGATCCGATACTTTTGTGGTATCGGGTATCGGTATCGAAACAATATTAATGTGTAAAAGAAAGAATTAAAATAAAAAATATTGCTATACTGACCTCTCCGACGCAGCCTGGACCTCACCGAGGGAACCGGCAGCGCTGTTTGCTTAAAATGCGCGCTTTTCCTTCCTTCCGTGACGTCACGGCTTCTGATTGGTCGCTTGCCGCCCATGTGGCCGCGACGCGACCAATCACAGCAAGCCGTGACGTAATTTTCAGGTCCTTCTAGGCATTCAGTATTTTAAAATTACGTTCCGGCTTTGTGATTGGTCGCGTCGCGGTCACATGGGCGACGCGACCAATCACAAGCCGTGACGTCACGGGAGGCAGGAGACGCGCGCATTTTAAAATGCGCGCGTGTCCAGCCTCCCGTGACGTCACGGCTTGTGATTGGTCGCGTCGCCCATGTGACCGCGACGCGACCAATCACAAGCCAGAACGTAATTTTAAAATCCTGAAGGACCTGAAATTACGTCACGGCTTGCTGTGATTGGTTGCGTCGCGGCCACATGGGCGACGCGACCAATCACAAGCCGTGACGTCACGGGAGGCTGGACACGCGCGCATTTTAAAATGCGCGTGTCTCCTGCCTCCCGTGACGTCACGGCTTGTGATTGGTCGCGTCGCCCATGTGACCGCGACGCGACCAATCACAAAGCCGGAACGTAATTTTAAAATACTGAATGCCTAGAAGGACCTGAAAATTACGTCACGGCTTGCTGTGATTGGTCGCGTCGCGGCCACATGGGCGGCAAGCGACCAATCAGAAGCCGTGACGTCACGGAAGGAAGGAAAAGCGCGCATTTTAAGCAAACAGCGCTGCCGGTTCCCTCGGTGAGGTGAGTATAGCAATATTTTTTATTTTAATTCTTTATTTTACACATTAATATGGTTCCCAGGGCCTGAAGGAGAGTTTCCTCTCCTTCAGACCCTGGGAACCATCAGGAATACCGTCCGATACTTGAGTCCCATTGACTTATATTGGTATCGGGTATCGGTATCGGATTGGATCCGATACTTTGCCGGTATCGGCCGATACTTTCCGATACCGATACTTTCAAGTATCGGACGGTATCGCTCAACACTACGCATGACGCATGACCATTTTAGTAAAAAAAAATCCTATTTTCCTAACCAAAATTTGTGGTCCATCTTAATGTCTGGTGCGTCTTGTAATCTACAAAATACTGTATTTATCTGTAGTAGTATTCATGCAATTGTGCTGTTTGTGTGTCTTTGTCCATTTATAGTGACAAATATGCATTAAATGGGCTGCCTACTCCATTGTTATCAAAAAACTGTATAGCTCAAGTGTGATATAAAAAAAAATAGAAAAGTTCCTTGCCATTTCCAAAAGAAAAGAGAGCAAAGTAGGACGAGGCCAGCAGGACAGAGAAGTTGGGGAGAGAGTGTTTATTATAAGAAATGGGTAGAAAATCTCTAAGTACTTCCTAACATATGATGTACTAGTAAGTTATATAAAATAAAGAATAAAAATAATTTATAGATACTCTGCAGTAAGAAATAAGGAGCAAAATTATGTCTAAAAAAATAGGGTACCATATTTTTCAGATTATAATACACACTTTTTTCCCCAAAAATTTTGGGGGAAAATAGGGGTGCATCTTATAATGTGGATATACCTTATCGGCGCACCGCTGCTGGTGTCCAGTGTTGCTTCTACGGGTATCTGATGCTGCTGCGCTGTGTCCCGTACTGCTGCTGCGCTGTGTCTGACATTTTGTGAAAGGCCAAAGCCCCCGCAGTTCCATGGCTTCCTGTGTGGTGGACTATGGAAAAATGGCAGCTGGGGGCGGCGCATGTGCAGATGGAGCCTGCAGCATCAACCCACTCCCGCCTCCGCCAGCAGCGACCCTGGGACCCTGCTTCACCACAGCCACCACCCTCGGTAAGCAATAAGACACAAGGATTTTAACCCCTTCACCCCCAAGTGTGGTTTGCACGTTAATGACCAGGCCAATTTTTACAATTCTGACCACTGTCCCTTTATGAGGTTATAACTCTTGAACTCTTCAACGGATCATGGCGATTCTGACATTGTTTTCTCGTGACATATTTTACTTCATGTTAGTCATAAAATTTATTCGATATAACTTGTGTTTATTTGTGAAAAAAACGGAAATTTGGCGAAAATTTAGAAAATTTTGCAATTTTCAAACTTTGAATTTTTATGCCCTTAAATCACAGAGATATGTCACGTAAAATACTTAATAAGTAACATTCCCCACATGTCTACTTTACATCAGCACAATTTTGGAACCAAAATTTTTTTTTGTTAGGGAGTTATAAGGGTTAAATTTTGACCAGAAATTTCTCATTTTTACAACACCATTTTTTTTTAGGGACCACATCTCATTTGAAGTCATTTTGAGGGGTCTATATGATAGAAAATAACCAAGTGTGACACCATTCTAAAAACTGCACCCCTCAAGGTGCTCAAAACAACATTCAATAAATTTATTAACCCTTTACGTGCTTCACAGGAATTTTTGGAATGTTTAAATAAAAATGAACATTTAACTTTTTTTCACACAAAATTTATTTCAGCTCCAATTTGTTTTATTTTACCAAGGGTAACAGGAGAAAATGGACGCCAAAATTTGTTTTACAATTTGTCCTGAGTACGCCGATACCCCATATGTGGGGGTAAACCACTGTTTGGGCGCATGGCAGAGCTCAGAAGGAAAGGAGCGCCATTTTACTTTTCAATGCAAAATTGACTGGAATTGAGATGGGACGCCATGTTGCATTTGGAGAGCCCCTGATGTGCCTAAACATTGAAACCCCCGACAAGTGACATCATTTTGGAAAGTAGACCCCCGAAGGCACTTATCTAGATGTGTGGTGAGCACTTTGACCCACCAAGTGCTTCACAGAAGTTTATAATGCAGAGCCGTAAAAATAAAAAATCATATTTTTTCACAAAAATGATTTTTTCGCCCCCAATTTTTTTTTTTGACAAGGGTAACAGGATAAATTGGACCCTAAAAGTTGTTGTCCAATTTGTCCTGAGTACGCTGATACCCCAAATGTGGGTGTAAACCATTGTTTGGGCGCATGGCAGAGCTCGGAAGGGAAGGAGCGCCATTTGACTTTTCAATGCAAATTGACTGGAATTGAGATGGGACGCCATGTTGGGTTTGGAGAGCCCCTGTTGTGCCTAAACATTGAAACCCCTCACAAGTGACACCATTTTGGAAAGTAGAACCCTTAAGGAACTTATCTAGATGTGTGGTGAGCACTTTGACCCAACAAGTGCTTCACAGAAGTTTATAATGCAGAGCCGTAAAAATAAAAAATCATATTTTTTCACAAAAGTGATCTTTTTGCCCCCAATTTTTTATTTTCCCAAGGGTAAGAGAAGAAATTAGACCACAAAAGTTGTTGTGCAATTTGTCCTGAGTACGACGATACCCCATATGTGGGGGCAAACCACTGTTTGGGCGCATAGCAGAGCTTGGAAGGGAAGGAGCGCCATTTTACTTTTCAATGCAAAATTGACTGGAATTAAGATGGGACGCCATGTTGCGTTTGGAGAGCCCCTGATGTGCCTATACATTGAAACCCCCCACAAGTGACACCATTTTGGAAAGTAGACCCCCTAAGGAACTTATCTAGATGTGTTTTGAGAGCTTTGAACCCCAAAGTGTTTCACTACAGTTCATAACGCAGAGCCGTGAAAATAAAAATTCTTTTTTTTTTTCACAAAAATTATTTTTTAGCCCCCAGTTTTGTATTTTCACAAGGGTAACAGGATAAATTGGACCCTAAAAGTTGTTGTCCAATTTGTCCTGAGTACGCTGATACCCCATATGTGGGGGGGAACCACTGTTTGGGCGCCTGGCAGAGCTCGGAAAGGAAGCAGCGCCATTTGGAATGCAGACTTAGATGGATTGGTCTGCAGGCGTCACGTTGCATTTGCAGAGCCCCTGATGTACCCAAACAGTACAAACCCCCACAAGTGACCCCATATTGGAAAGTAGACCTCCCAAGGAACTTATCTAGATGTGTTTTGAGAGCTTTCAACCCCCAAGTGTTTCACTACAGTTTATAACGCAGAGCCGTGAAAATAAAAATTCTTTTTTTTTTTCACAAAAATTATTTTTTAGCCCCCAGTTTTGTATTTTCACAAGGGTAACAGGATAAATTGGACACCAAAAGTTGTTGTCCAATTTGTCCTGAGTACGCTGATACCCCATATGTGAGGGGGAACCACTGTTTGGGCGCATGGCAGAGCTCGGAAGGGAAGGAGCGCCATTTGGAATGCAGACTTAGATGGATTGGTCTGCAGGCGTCACGTTGCATTTGCAGAGCCCCTGATGTACCCAAACAGTACAAACCCCCCACAAGTGACCCCATATTGGAAACTAGACCTCTCAAGGAACTTATCTAGATGTGTTGTGAGAACTTTGAACCCCCAAGTGTTTCACTACAGTTTACAGCGCAGAGCCATGAAAATAAAAAATCTTTTTTTCCCACAAAAATGATTTTTAGCCCCCCAAATTTTTATTTTCCCAAGGATAACAAGAGAACTTGACCCCAAAAGTTGTTGTCCAATTTGTCCCGAGTACTCTGATACCCCATATGTTGGGGTAAACCCGTTTGGGCGCACAGGAGAGCTCGGAAGGGAAGGAGCACTGTTTTACTTTTTCAACGCAGAATTGGCTGGAATTGAGATCGGACGCCATGTCGCGTTTGGAGAGCCCCTGATGTGCCTAAACAGTGGAAACCCCCAATTCTACCTGAAACCCTAATCCAAACACACCCCTAACCCAAATCCCAACGGTAACCCCTAACCCTGACACACCCCTAACTCTAATCCCAACCCTAATCCCAACAGTAAATGTAATCCAAACCCTAACCCTAACTTTAGCCCCAACCCTAACCCTAACTTTAGCCCCAACCCTAGCCCCAACCCTAGCCCCAACCCTAGCCCTAACCCTAGCCCTAACCCTAGCCCTAACTCTAGCTCTAACCCTAACCCTAGCTCTAACCCTAACCCTAGCCCTAACTCTAGCTCTAACCCTAGCCCTAACTCTAGCTCTAACCCTAGCTCTAACCCTAACCCTAGCCCTAACCCTAACCCTAGCCCTAACCCTAACCCTAGCCCTAACCCCAACCCTAGCCCTAATGGGAAAATGGAAATAATTACTTTTTTTTTTTTTTCCCCGCTAACTAAGGGGGTGATGAAGGGGGGTTTGATTTACTTTTATAGCGTTTTTTTAGCGGATTTTTATGATTGGCAGCCGTCACACAATGAAAGACGCTTTTTATTGCAAAAAATATTTTTTGCGTTACCACATTTTGAGACCTATAATTTTTCCATATTTTGGTCCACAGAGTCATGTGAGGTCTTGTGTTTTGCGGGACGAGTTAACTTTTTATTGGCAACATTTTCGGACACGTGACAGTTTTTGATCACTTTTTATTTCTATTTTTGTGAGGCAGAATGACGAAAAACCAGCTATTCATGAAATTCTTTTGGGGGAGGCGTTTATACCGTTCCACGTTTGGTAAAATTGATAAAGCAGTTTTATTCTTCGGGTCAGTACGATTACAGCGATATCTCATTTATATCATTTTTTTATGTTTTGGCTCTTTTATACGATAAAAGCTATTTTATAGAAAAAATAATTATTTTGGCATCGCTTTATTCTGAGGACTATAACTTTTTTATTTTTTTGCTTATGATGCTGTATGGTGGCTCGTTTTTTGCAGGCAAGATGACGTTTTCAGCGGTACCATGGTTATTTATATCCGTCTTTTTGATCGCGTGTTATTCCACTTTTTGTTCGGCGGTATGATAATAAAGCGTTGTTTTTTGGCTCGTTTTTTTTTTTTTCTTACGGTGTTCACTGAAGGGGTTAACTAGTGGGACAGTTTTATAGGTTGGGTCATTACGGACGCGGCAATACTAAATATGTGTACTTTTATTTTTTTTATTTTTTTTTTTAGATAAAGAAATGTATTTATGGGAATAATATATATTTTTTTCTTTATTTTGGAATTATTTATTTATTTATTTATTTTTTTACACTTGTGGAAATTTTTTTTTTAACTTTTTTACTTTGTCCCAGGGGGGGACATCACAGATCGCCCATCTGACAGTTTGCACAGCACTCTGTCAGATGGGCGATCTTACTTTTATCGGAGCAGGCTGCTCTGCAGCCTGCTCCGGACCCTGACCCGGAAGTACTCCCTGCAGGACCCGGATGCAGCCCCGCGGCCATTTTGGATCCGGGGCCTGCAGGGAGAAGACGCTCGGTACAAGGTGAGTACATCACCTTGTACCGATCGTCTCAGGGAAGCCCGCAGGGAGCCCCCTCCCTGCGCGATGCTTCCCTGTACCGCCGGTACACCGCGATCATGTTTGATCGCGGTGTGCCGGGGGTTAATGTGCTGGGGGCTGTCCGTGACCACTCCTGGCACATAGTGCCGGATGTCAGCTGCGATAGGCAGCTGACACCCGGCCGCGATTGGCCGCGCTCCCCCCGTGAGCGCGGCCGATCGCATATGACGTACTATCCCGTCGGTGGTCATACGGGCCCACACCACCTCGACGGGATAGTACGTCAGATGTCAGAAAGGGGTTAAGAAGCAACACTAGTTTATAAAAAAAAATGTCCTATTTTTCTCCTCAAAATTTGGGGTGCGCCTTATAATCCGGAGTGCCTTA
The DNA here is from genome assembly GCF_051348905.1 of Ranitomeya variabilis. Lineage (NCBI taxonomy): Eukaryota > Metazoa > Chordata > Amphibia > Anura > Dendrobatidae > Ranitomeya > Ranitomeya variabilis. The sequence continues at coordinate 156,522,071 of NC_135235.1, read as the reverse complement.
TAATCCGAAAAATACAGTACTTAACTAATACTGTTTTCACAAAAAAAAGTAAAAGTCATCCAACCACGACAAGGTGCACCCAAGCAGGATTGCTCCTAATAGAGATGGGCGGACACCTAGATGTTAAAGTCCAGCTGAAAAGTTACAAAATTTTCGGGTTCGGGTACCAGAACAGTATCCAGACCTGAACCCAGACCCCATTCACTTGAATGGTGGGCCTTAACATCCAGTGTATGCCATGCTGTCATGTGCATGACAGTGCGGCAAACACCGCTTCTGCAGTGAAATCCTCCACGCCGGTCAGACAGCTGCGGTTTCCACACTGTCAAAAGACAGCGTGAGTGCGCATCTATTATCGGAAGTATAAAGTTTACCTCTGGTCACTGGTGTCAGCTGATGGGACTACCGCTCCCATCAGTGAACAACTGCTGCCGCTAATAACAGTGAGAGCAGGAGCGGTTGATGGGAGTATTCATCAGCCAGCTCCTGTGCTGTAAATAAATAACTAAAAAAAAAAAACTGTGTGGGTTCCCCTGTACTTTTGATAACCAGACAGACAAAACTCACAGATGGGGGCTGCAACCCTCAGCTGTCAGATTCAGCAAGTCTGGTCATCAAGAATAGAGGTGTCCCCACACTGTATTTTTTAATTATTTCAATAAATAATTTTAAAAGATGACGTGGGGTCCCATAAAGACACAGCCAGAATAAAGTCTTTAATTTGAAATAAAACAAAACACACTTTTACTTTTGTATTTTAAAATAGAAACACAGTTATACTCACGTAACACCTATTTCCACTGAATCCTTAGTCTCCTGTGATAAAACAAAAATAAAAAACAACAATATCCCTCACCTGCCCATCATTCTGTCCCACACAGTAATCCATGTCTGGGGGATTAGCAGTTTTTAACCTGGACGGTGCCAAGATGAGACTGTCCAGGCTGAGAACTGCTTGTGACTGAATTGCTGTGAGCGCAGCGTCAGTGACTGCTGGTGATGTCATCAAGGTTACCGCAGGTCACTAAGGCTGTGTTCCCAGCTGGGTTGAACTTCAGTGACCTCGGTGAGATCCCTGCTAGTCTCACCGGGATAGGAGACAATAAATGTTACTATATAATTCAATATTGTGGTATTTCGGTATGTAATATGTGATTTCATGATCACAGGTTCAAATCCCATAAGTAGACTCCAAAAATAAAGTAGAAAAAAAGTTTATAAAAAAACATAGAACTGAAAAAAGTATAGAAATTCACATCACCCTACCTTTTCCCGATTCAAAAAGGAAGAAAAATATATATAAATAAACATGTGGCGTTGCTGCCTCTGTAAAAGGTCAGTCTATGCAAATCTATAAAATCTATAAAATGAAATAACCTGATCAGTAAACGCAAATCATATCTACCCCAATTTATGTCAATAAAAACATCAGCTCACTTCAAAAAAAACTCTCCTACAGTTCCATTGACGGAAAAGTAAAAATGCTTTGGCTTTCTGAAAATGGTGACAGAAGTGAATTTTTTTTTATTTTACAAATTTCCATTTTTTTCACCATTTGAATAAAAAAACTATGAAAGGTTGTCATCCCTGCAATCATACTGATGTGAAAAATCATAATGCCAGGTCATTTTTAGAGCAAAATGAATTATGTACAAACGAAACTCAAAAACTGCTCAATTGCATTTTTTGCAAAATGTCACTGTACTTGGAAATTTTGCTTAATTTTCCAGCATGATAAAAGGCAAAATGAAAGAAATTTTTCAATATTACAACTTGTGATGCAAATAAGCAAGCTCTCATTCAACTATGTGGGATGAAAAATTAAAAAGTTATAGCTTTTGAGAAAAAGGGAGGAAAAAAATAAAGGGCAAAAAAAAAAAAGAAAATCACCTGGTCGGTAAGGGGTTAAATTGGGAAATTTTGAATTAGATAGAAAATGCTATAGCAACACATTACTTACATTGGCTACTTACCACTGTCATTTGGCTCATCAGTTGTTTTGGAGTCAGTGACTAAAACTGAAATGAAGGCTTCAGCCATTCCCATGTTATTTCTGGCTTTACAGATATATTCCCCAGAATCTTTGTAGGTAACAGTAGGTAAGTTAAGCATGGACCAACTCATACCGTCACTTGAAATTTCTTGATGCACTGAAAAACAAAAGAAAACAAGAGCGTTATATATCAATTTCAAATTATTATTAAGGATGTTGAGAGGGAAATAGGAATGTGAATTGTTATGTAAATGTGCTTTCGCTATCTGTAATTCCCATCAACAATGAATGGGGAAGGCGGTGGTTGAGATGGTTCAGAGGAAACAAATGTATTTTTTGAAAAGTGATCGGTGAAACGCATTATGAATCTTAAAAATTGGTGGCAGAACAAGGGCATCTATCTATCTATCTATCTATCTATCTATCTATCTATCTATCTATCTATCTATCTATCCAATATTCATGTACAAAAATAAACAGCAAACCTATTTAATTGTTATATATATTTTATGTAAACACATAATTAATAAACTGCACAGCCTTACAAGCTACACATCTTCTAGCAGCCCACTGTGATTTACAGTGCTAGACAGTAATGATGCTGGGAAACGTACTTTCTTGAGGATTCTCAAAAATGAAACAGCTCAGAAAATAGGGTTCCTTTTGGGATAATCTTGGTGCCAAGCCATTGCTTCATCACCCCATGAAAACAGCTGGATTGTTCTTCCTAAATAAAGGAATAATTTTTCGACTGCTTGATAAATATAATATGATGTTGCTTAATAATTATGCGAATATCAAACCTGTTGTGCATCCCAAAAGGTATATCTTTTTCAATCCTATTTGAGAAAGCATTCCTTCTTCACATTCAAAATAGTACAAGAGATAATTTTCCCATCCATATACACCTTGCTACATTAGAAGCTTAGGTCACTTGGACAGTAAAAAGACTGTAGTTGCATTACAGAGCTCAAAGAAGTGGTGGTAAAGATTTTTCAGAGGAAGCAATTTATTTTTTGAGAAGTGATTTGTGAAACACATGAATCTTAAGGGTATGTGCACACGTCCGGATTTCTTGCAGAAATTTCCTGAAGAAAACCGGACATTTTCTGCAAGAAATCCGCATTTTTTTTGCGTTTTTTTCCCATATTTTTTCGCTTTTTTTAGCATTCTGCAAGCGTAATAAGCTTGCAGAATGCTAAAGTTTTCCAAGCGATCTGTAGCATCGCTTGGAAAACTGACAAACTGACTGACAAGTTGGTCACACTTGTCAAACATACTGTTTGACAAGTGTGACCAACTTGTTACTATAGATGCTGCTTATGCAGCATCTATAGTAAAAGATAGAATGTTTAAAAATAATAAAAAAATAAAAAATGGTTATACTCACCCAGACGATCTCCTCAGCGGCGTCCGTTCCTATAGATGCCGGTGTGGTTCAGGACCTGTGATGACGTCGCGGCTTGTGATTGGTTGCGTGAGTCACATGAGCGGTCACGCGACCAATCACAAGACAGTGACGTCATCACAGGTCCTGAACCACACCATCTATAGGAACCGAAGAGAGAGCATGCACCGGAGAGGCGGGAAGACTCCGGAGGCCATCGAAGGTGAGTATATCACTATTTTTTATTTTAATTCTTTTTGACCAATTATATGGTGCCCAGTCCGTGGAGGAGAGTCTCCTCTCCTCCACCCTGGGTACCAACCGCACATAATCTGCTTACTTCCCGCATGGTGTGCACAGCCCTGTGCGGGAAGTAAGCAGATCGATGCACTCCTAGGTGTGCGGAATCCCCGCAATTCCGAATTTTTAATGAACATGTTGCTTTTTTTCCGCGATGCGATTTTTTCGCGGAAAAAATCGCAACATTTGCACAAAAAATGCGGAATACCCTGTAAATAATAGGAGGCATATGTAAGCATTTTTTTCGCGTTTTTATCATGTTTTTATAGCGAAAAAACGCGACAAAAACGCGTAAAATCCTGAACGTGTGCACATGGCCTAAAAGTGGGTGGCAGAGCAAGGCGAAGCATTACAAGATTAACGACGGCAACTATTTCATAGGGGCCGATGAACCTGAGTCTCAGTTTCAAAGAAGGAACCTTTTATTTAATAGTCTTTGAGGAAAACCACACCAAATCACCAACACACAGGTCCCGGCCCACCAAATGTCTCCAATTACCCATACTCTTATATTTGGACCCCATCTTTCTCAAAATATTAAGAACCCCTTGCCACACTGATGTAATGGACGAAGTAAAGTTTAATCCTCAGGTGCTCCTGAAGAACGATTCCTATTGAAGAAGCAGAATTGAGATTGAAAACCGTATGGCTCAAAGAACGTGGACTTGCCAGTAGATTCATGACAATGGTTATTCACAGTGAACTCAACTAGAGGTAAATAAGAAACTCAATCCGCCTTATTCTCAGACACAAAGCACCAAAGAGGTGGAAGAAAATGAAAGATGAATCACTAAGCAAGCACAAAACACTTTCCAAAATTTGGAAATAAATTGAACCCCCCGATTAGAAAAAATATCATATAGAATCACATGTAATTTCACAATTATTTAAATACAAATTTGCACCAAAGTTTTAGCCTTTTTAAAAGGCAGGTAGAGCTATAAAATGAGCCATTGTCACGAATTCATTTTTGGATTCGAGAAAGGTCTGGTTCTGCTATAATTTTAATGTTGTTTTTTCCTTTTGGGCCAGCAAGGGTTAATGTCAGTTTCCTTGCTGGCAGCTATTTTGTTGCTGGTCAGCTGATGTGGGTGGTGACTACTTCCACCATCCTTTAAATAACCACAAGATGCATCAGCTGACTGTTGGTAATAGAGTTATTTTATGAAGATCAGCCTGGAGATTGGTGCTCTCTGGTGCCAGCTGTGTATATGCTGCTTCTGTGGAGTTCGGGTTCCTTGGGCTGTATCCTCTGCTGTTTCGAGCTTTGCAGCAGAGGCAGTAGCTAAGTATCGTTTCCCTTTCCTTGTCTTTTGTGTTTGTCACTTCTCCTGTATTGATATCATCTGCAGTGGTGAGGATAGCCCCCTTGCCGGCCAGTGCACTAGCCAGGGAATAGTGAGGTGACAATGAGGGACTAGGCACGTGATGGCTATGGAGGGATTGACCCGCATAGGGCGTTAGGAAAGCTTAGGGATAGGCACAGGTTGGAGTCAGGATATGCCCCATCCCTCACATTCTACTGTTAGGGTCTTCCTCTCCTTATTCAATCCCATTGTTTGTGCATGTTGTGCCGTCTGCCGTACTTATCTGCACCGAGCATGACAGCCATCTTGCTGACTCTATTCACCACCACCAATTTTACAATGTTCCCTTCTGTTACAGGTAGATCAGTGATGAAATCTACAGACAAATGAGCCCATGGTATACAGGGAATCGCCAAAAGTTGAAGAGCCTGAGAAGGACGAGTATGTGGGGTCTTAGAATGCGCACAAGTGCTGCAGTCAGCTACATATTTCCAAACATAAAGAAAATACTCCTAATCAACGTCATGATGGTTTATGCATACAGTATTTATGCAACAAATTCCCATATGATATGTCTTCATAGCAACTCAATCAAATATCAAATATAAGGAGAACAATGAGTCACGCTATATCGTGATAAAACAATTTACATTTTATTAGAAAAAATGCTAAAAACAGATTATACATTCACAAGTACGTTGACAAAATATGAGCAAAAAAGTAACATAAGTGAGACCAGTGACATTAGAACCAAAGTGGATAATGCAAGCAGTGCTACGCATGCAAGTAGCCCTGGGTCAATGTCCACATAGTAATCAAAGTCCACGTGGCGTATTCCTTCAGGATTTGCTGCAGATTCGACGCTGCGTACAGCTGCAGCATCCAATCTGCAGCGTTCAGATGTTACAGCATAGTGGAGGGGATTTTATGAAATCCTGTCTCGACTATCCAGCGGCCCTGCATTTATGCACATGCGGCGCGTCTTTCTAGACCACAGCATGTCTATTTATCTTGCGGAGACGCTCCGTGTCCACAAGATAAATAACCCACTCTACGCATAGGATGCGGTGATTCCGCATGTGCTCAATGAACTCAGGTGGAATCACCGTGTGTACAAAGGGGGGCGGCGCTTTGGGCGGAGCAGGGTATCCTCTGCGCCCAAAGCGCTATGTTTCCTGACTGTGGAAACATACCCTCATAGTCAAGGTGACAATGCCCAAAGTAATAATGTTTGTACATATGTCATCTAAGTGAGGCAATCAAAGTGGACAGCAGCAATATATCGTATCAAGATAAAAGTAAATTCAAAGTATTGCTGCATATCCACATGAGAGTCTATACTAAGACAGACAGAGCAAGGTCAGCCGTGACATGTAATTACAGCACTGGACAGTCTAGTGGACTGGCAAAGACTTGTCTAGGTAAAACAAATAAGGTGGTCATTACCCATGTACAAAAATAGGCTAGCACTCCTGTGCTTTGCCTCTGATGCCCATTTTGCTAGGGCTAGGCAGTAGCTTCCACAGGGGGATGTATATCCAAACATCCTGGTGCACCCTAGATCACCAAAAACGAGTGGATGTCCAGCCAGGACTGAATCATGATGTTCACTTAGCATTTTAAAATGGAGGTTCACAGGGACGAACAGTTTATCTGAAGGACAGGCAGCAAGGGCATCCCCCTGAGCTTCTATGACCTCCTTATCCAGATCAGAACATATAGTAACAATACACCATTTGGTAATATAGGAACTGGCTCGCAATTACTACCTCCCCTGAAAAACAACAAAATAAAGCACCAGCCTTAATGTTCTTATTCCAAGTCACAAAAAGCTAAATCTTGTAAAGAACAATGACCATCTTACCTATCTAGGTGTCATACGTTTGGCAGATTACAAATATAAAAGATTTTTACGATTGGTGATTACCATGAGCGGATGAACTGCCCCATCCACTCTTCAAAGGCCTACTTTATTGCCAAAAGCTCCCATGTTACCAATGTCATAGTTTCTCTTGGAGGATGACGGATTCTTGGAGAAGTATGCAGACTGAAGCCAATATCTTTTAGACGAACCCTTAAACAATACAGCCCCAACACCCCACTTCTGATGTGTCAACCTCTACAATAAATGGCTGAGTGATGTCAGGCTGTATAAGGATTGGCGTAAAAGCAAAACATCTCTTTAAAGTAATAAATGCCTAACTGGTCGGACTGGACCATTTAGAAAAGTCCTTTCTCTTTTTGGTCAAATCCGTCAGTGGATTGGCCACTACTGAAAAGTTCTTGATGAATGTAACGTAAAAATTGGTGAACCCTAAAAACCTTTGTAAAGCTTTTAAGTGTCCAAGGCAATCCCAATCCAGTACTGCCTGGGCTTTTGCCGGATGCATGTGAAAACCGGTGGACAATAAGAAATATCCCATAGAAGGGATCTGCTGAACCGAAAACATACATTTCTCTTGCTTGATATATAATTTATTGTCACTGAGTGTTTGCAAGACCTACCTAATATGTACCTGATGTGACTCAGGGCCGAAGAATAAATAAATATGTCGACCCGATAGACTACCACAAATCTACTTGCCAGACAACAAAAAATGTGATTTTCAATGTTCTGAAAAACAGCCTAAGCATTAGTCAACCTAAATGGCATAACAAGGTTTTTGTAGTGTCCCTCTGGTGTATTAAAAGCAGTCTTCCACTCATACCCCTCCTTTATACCGAAGAGATTATATGCTCCCGGAGTTCCAGTTTAGAAAACCACTTAGCCCTGACAATCTGGTTAAAGTGGTCCGGAATGAGAGTGAAAGGATAAGGATTCCAAACAATAAACAGATTTAGTTAACGGAAATCTAGGCAGCGGCGTAAACCCCATCGTAAACACAAAAAAACCCTTCTGCAACGGGAGACGACAAAGGTATGATATGTCCCTTAGCCAGAGTTTCTGAGATAAAGTGCTTCATGCTCTGCCTTTCCAAACCTGAAATATTATATAGCCTGCTCTTGGGCAATTTGGCCTCAGATATTAAATTAATGGTGTAATCATAAGGATGATAAGGAGCAAGTTCTTGACACCCCTGTTCGGAGAACAATCCTCAAAATCAGACAGGTATTCCAGCAGGGACCAGGTGTCAACTCTGGCTAACTCGCTGCCCAAGCAGTGACTTTGACAATACTCACTCCACTTTGCTACGTCCTGAGTCTGCTAGTCCACGACGGCATTGTGCAACATCAGCCAAGGTAGTCCAAAAGCCACAGGAGAGGGCAAGCTCTCTAGCACATACAAATCGATTGATTCCAAGTGCATGACCCCCATCTGCAGACGTATCCCTTGAATGACCTAAGTGAAATACCCCCAGTGTAAGGGTGCAAAATCAATAGCGATTATTGATGTAGAGCTAGACAATTTGTGAGGATCAAGACCCTAGTCCTGGATGAACCGAGCATCAATCAGATTAAACCCCACCCCACTGTCCAAAAAGACTGAAATAAAAACCTTCCTTTGCCAAAATGGTCCTCTGCCATAAAAAGAATTGTAACTTACCAACAGAGGAAATGTGTACACACGGGTTGTTAACATCCCCTCAACCTGGGTCTCTTAGTTTTCTGATGGCCGTTTGTGGTTACTTGTAGATGGACAGTATCAACAATATTACCCTTCTTACCACAGAGTAAAAACACTCCCTTTGTGCCAAACTGCAGGAGGACTGGAAAAAGTCATCCCCCTAACTGAAGGGGTTACTCAATACAGTCAGCCCTAAGTTCCATTGATCCCTGATCCCCCCAAAAATAGAGCTGTCTCTTATGTAGATGGCGGTCCACTTGGATAGCTGGAAACAAGGCTGTCTCCAAGGAAACAGTTTTCACATAGAGCACTTCTCAGAAAGCCCCTGACAGAACTGACTATCAAGCATGGGTTCATTCCAGCTAGTATCCATAGACCACCTACGGAACTCAGGCTGGTCTCTTGCTGCAGCTGACATAGTTTGGGTTCAGCTAGCGAAACACTGTTGGGGTCATCATTGATAAGACCCAGAGTGATAAATAATTTCTTCGACGATTATGGACCTCACCAATTGCTCGTCAGTACCCGAGAAATGAGAATGTAATTTAAAATAAAGTTTGCAGGCCTCCCTGATAACCAAACACTTAGCCTGACCCCCAGAGATCCTATCTGGCAAAGTGATATTGGGCTCCACCAGGGGTTGCCCAGGAGCTGTGGGTCCTAGGCCTGGAGTTGATGGGTGCTGTAAAGCCACAGCTTTGCCACATCCAGGCAGAGTTGTGGTGGCTGCCCTGCCACAGCAGCCACAGAATTCATATTGGACCCAAAAAGGTTGGGCCAGTGATAATGTCATGTAATGACAAGGGACTTTGGGCACCTACCCGATCCCTTGAACTAGGTGCGCCACAGTCTATCCCTGTCCCCGGATTACTCCTGATGTTGGAGAAGCCGGGTTCTCATATCTATCTATGCTCCTAACTTACCCTTATCTGATCCCTCTCCCACCCAGGGAGGTGAGGGGCTGAGGTATGTAGGAAAATACTAACCAGACAGACAGGGTTAACTGACGATAAAAAAACTACAATCATACAAATATACTCACCAAAACAACAGAGTGGGAAACAGAGGAGGTATAGGTGATGGAAACCAAATGTGAGAGGATAAGTAAAAAAAAACAACTCCATGAAGTAATCGCGAGAAAAACTCTCCAAATGCCTACTCCAAACACTGAACTTTCTCCTTCGCCACCAAATTAAGAAGTAGAACTATCACTGGCAACTCCCAAGTAGGAATGACAAGCATATATATACCATATGGAGAGCTTCAGGAGATCAACTGAGCTGATTAACCCTTGACATGACAGCAAGGAAACCTTCTCTGTTTAATAGGACAGTGAAGGAGTTCATATAACCAGATGCTGTGATCCTCTGTCCCTTTTTGTCCCGGTATCCCCGTTACACCTATTTTTGGGGCACTGAGAGACTTTTCAGCACTGTAATCAAATTTTGGTAAAATTGGGAAATTTTAATTTCAAATATTCCGCTCATCTGTACTGCCTGATATTTTTATATAACAGCAGTAAAGGAGTTTGACAAAGAGAGAGGACTTTATATTAAAAACCAGACAATAAATCATATTCCATCAAAAATGTTACAAACATAAAACCTACATCTACAAGAGAATAAAAGCATTTTAGGTCTCAGTTTATAGAGACACAAAATAGAACAGTCTCAGGAATCAGATGCGTAATCATCATAAAACTGATTTTTTTTTCATGAAACATACTTTTATTTATCAAGATTCTAAAAAAAACCCTCAACAAATAATGTATACAATGTATAGTATGTTATTCATATTGAACAGCCAATGGTGAAAAAAAAATTAAAAAATGCCAAAGTCTTGATCAGAAAAGTTGCACTGGAAACAGTGCCACCCCTGACCATGGTATTTGTGTGATATTGCAGCTCAGCTCCATTTATTTCAATGGGACTGAGTTACAATACTAGACAAAACCCAATGTCAGGTGTAGCCCTGTTTCTGGAAGTAAGCACCATGTTTTTCTAATATTTTTCTAATTTTGGATAACCACTTTAACAGATTAACAATTCGCTGCATGAAACCATGACATGCTTTCTTCCTCTTAGGCCGGGGTCACACTAGCGCAGAATACGGACAAGTGCTATGCGAGAAAACATCACATTGCACTCGGACCATTGTTAATCTAAGGGGCAGCTCACATTACCGCATTTTTTCTCATGCGTATGTAAGGCAGGCAGGGTGGTAGTTGTGGCAACGGGCTGTACGGTTCCCACACCCTGGTGCCCCACAGATGAAATGTAAAGTCCTTTGTGCTGCATATGCAGCAACACACTCATGGTTATTGTCAGAGGTATCTCGGCTGCTGTCATGTCGGCTCCGCATTCATAAGCTCTGCAAATCACGTCTGAGACGTGGTTTTTTTCCATCAGCTTAACATATTCATCACATAGGCAGCACAGTTCAAACACAGAGACATCTTCTCATCTGCATTCTTCACACAGGAAGCACAAGTCAAACACAGAGACATCTTCTTATCTTTCCCTGCCTTCCGGGCAGTTCTTCCTGTCAACTCTGTCTATATCCTTGCAGCCTCTGCCTATATCCTTGCCGCCCATGTCTATATCCTTGCAGCCTCTGTCTCACTCTTGGTCAATCTCTGACCCACTATTGGACAATCCCTGTCTCTCTTCTGGACAATCTCTGTCCCACTTGTGATCCAGGCCCACCAGCTTCTTACCAATCCCAGGTCCGTCTCCAATTGGGAAACATGCTAGGATCAGCTAGGATGCTTGCGACAAATATGCACACATTTTCATAATTTCAGCCCATAGAGCCATTAAATTCAGTGGTGAAAATCAGTGAAAAATGTAAAGCCATGCGCATGTCATACGGATGTCATAGGGATACATAGGTGCGAGAAAATCGCATAATCGCATTGCAAACACATTACACACAGAGAACACTTGTGAGACTCTCAGCAGGGAGACTCGGACCGATTTTTCATACGTTAAGTGTGACCCTGGCCTAAAACAAAATGTCTGCGGTGCCGTTTCCCTCTTGCTTTTCCTTGACCAGCTTCCCTGCCCAGCTTAGCTTGGCTGACAGTTTACTCCCTATGTGCCAAGTAGACACTTTGTCAGGGAAGACAGTGAGATTCAAATTACTTATAAATGATCACCGCCTTACCTTTGTGCCAGTGATAAGAGGGATTCATAGGACCACCAGGGCTGTGTGCCCACGATCAGGAACTGCTGCGGGTTTGATGGTGCATACTTATGTGATAGCATAGTGGATGGGATATCTATGAACACTATGCCTGCATATAAATCACCCACGGACACTGACATGCGGCACGTGAGACGATAGTCTCCGCAACAGAAATGACATCAATAGAAATGTATAGAATGCAGTAAATCCGCATGGTTCTGTGAACTCATGCAGATTTACCTGCGTTCAATAGACGGCAGCAATTTGGACGCAGTGAACATACACTGCATTCAAAGGGCTGCTAGTTCCGTATCATGGGCACATAGCCTAACATGACAAATTCTGACAATGTTCTATATATCATTTTAAATATTATAGCTAAACTTTAAAAAAAATTCCTAATTTAGAGAAATGATGCTTTATTGTATGGTGGTTAACGTTTTTTACAAATTTTTGGGATACATTTTAGTTTATTTAACCACTTTTGTGTAGAATAGCCATGTATTTTATCTTCCTTAAACTTGCTTTAATAGATTTTACTTATTTAGGAAATGCATGCAATTTTCTTTGAAGTTATATGACTTAAAGGGGATGAGAATAAAAAAAGTAAAAGTTAGTAGTAAAGATGAATAAATATTTTGAATTTTAACTTCGCCAGCTCTATCAAACTTTTCCCGGAAATTCAATTTGAACTGCAATGCTGCAAAGCCTCCAATTGCCACAATTAACACATGTATAACATTCTGAGGTCTCCTACAACTGTATTGAAACCTTTTCAAGCTCTTTAATGCAAACACAGCTTTATTTTCCATGGCCTCAACATACATTATATTACGGTGTATTTCTGCTGACTAGACTGGCAATCAAAGTACCGAGTAGTTATTACAGTTTAGTAAGCAATAACTGTAACTGGTCCCTGTACTGCCCCCTAGGACTCAAAAAGACCAGCTGCAGGCAAGAGGATAAAAAATTTCATGAAGGAGTGTTTCTTTGATAATATTTTTTGATAATCAGATTATTTTTATTTTCCTCTTATAGATGAGACACACATCGGGTGATGGCATCTGCTTCAACTTAGGGTACCGTCTCACAGTGGCACTTTGGTCGCTACGACGGCACGATCCGTGACGTTCCAGCGATATACATACGATCTCGCTGTGTCTGACACGCTACTGCGATCAGGGACCCCGCTGAGAATCGTACGTCGTAGCAGATCGTTTGAAACTTTATTTCGTCGCTGGATCTCCCGCTGTCATCGTTGGATCGGTGTGTGTGACACCGATCCAGCGATGTGTTCGCTTGTAACCAGGGTAAACATTGGGTTACTAAGCGCAGGGCCGCGCCCCGATGTTTACCCTGGTTACCATTGTAAATGTAAAAAAACCCAAAACACTACATACTCACCTTCTGATGTCTGTCACGTCCCTCGCCGTCAGCTTCCCGCACTGACTGTGAGCGCCGGCCGTAAAGTAAAAGCAGAGCACAGCGGTGACGTCACCGCTGTGCTGTGCTTTACGGCCGGCGGGAAGCTGACGGCGAGGGACGTGACAGTCACCGGAATGTGAGTATGTAGTGTTTTTGTTTTTTTTACATTTACAATGGTAACCAGGGTAAACATCGGGTTACTAAGCGCGGCCGTGCGCTTAGTAACCCGATGTTTGCCCTGGTTACCCGGGGACTTTGGCATCGTTGGTCGCTGGAGAGCTGTCTGTGTGACAGCTCCCTAGCGACCACACAACGACTTACCAACAATCACGGCCAGGTCGTATCGCTGGTCGTGATCATTGGTAAATCGTTTAGTGTAACGGTACCCTTACACTAACCTTGGGTAATACATACAGGTGCTTCTCACAAAATTAGAATATCATCAAAAAGTTAATTTATTTCAGTTCTTCAATACAAAAAGTGATACCCATCTATATATATAATTGGCTAAGGGTCACTTCCGTCTGTCTGCCTGTCTGCCAGTTCTGTAACAGAAATCCCGCGTCGCTGATTGGTCGTGACCAGCAGGCTGCGACCAATCAGCGACAGGCTTAGTCCGGTCGCGAATTTGCCCCTCTCTATTCTCCTCAAGTCAGTGCCCTCTCCCTACTCTCCTCCAGTCAGCGCCAGTGTGTCGCCCCATCCTTGACCATCTTATTACTATTGATGCTGCCTATGCAGCATCAATAGTAAAAAGATATAATTAAAAATAATAATACAAAATAAAAATGTGCTATTCTCATCTTCCGACATCCACCGATGCGCGCGATGCGGCCGCCAGCTTCAGTTCCCAGAGACGCATTGCGGAATTACTCAGATGACTTAGCGGTCTCGCGAGACCTCTAAGTCATTTGGGTAATTTCGCAATGCATCTCTGGGAATGGAAGCTGGAGGCCGCATCGCGCGTGTCGGGACAGCTTCGGTAGACGACGGAGGGTGAATATATAACTATTTTTCATTTTAATTCTTTTTTTTGACAGGGATATGGTGCACACACTGCTATATACTACATTGGCTGTGTTATATACTGTGTGGGCTGTGTTATATAGTACGTGGGCTGTGTTATATACTACGTGGACTGTGTTATATACTGCATGGGCTGTGTTATATTCTACATGGGCTGTGTTATATACTATGTGGGCTGTGTTATATACTGCATGGGCTGTGTTATATACTACGTGGGCTGTGCTATATACTGCCTGGCTGCTATGTACTATGTGGGCAGTGTTATATACTGTGTGGGCTGTGTTATATACTGTGTGACCTGTGTTATATACTGTGTGGCCTGTGCTATATACTATGTGGGCTGTGCTATATATTACATGGGCTGTGTTATATACTGCCTGGCTGCTATATACTGTACTATGTGGGCAGTGTTATATACTGTGTGGCCTGTGTTATATACTACGTGGGCTGTGTTATATACTGCCTGGTTGCTATATACTGCATGGGCTGTGTTATATACTGCATGGCCTGTGTTATTTACTGCATTGGCTGTGCTATATATTACGTGGGCTGTGCTATATACTATGTGGCTGCTATATACTACATGGCTGTGCTATATACTATGTGGCTGCTATATACTATGTGGCTGTTATATATTATGTGACTGCTATATACTATGTAGCTGCTATATGCTATGTGGCTGCTATATACTATGTGGCTGCTATATACTACATGGATGTGCTATATACTACGTGGCTGTGCTATATACTACGTGGTTGTGCTATACATTAAGTGGCTGTGTTATATACTACGTGGCTGTGCTATATACTACGTGGCTGTGCTAAGCCGCGACGTACATACATACATATTCTATAATACCCGATGTGTGTTATATACTACGTGGGCTGTGTTACATACTGCCTGGCTGCTATATACTACGTGGGAATCACAAAATAGAGCTAGTGGCCTAGGTATATGACACTTCCATTAAATTAACATGTTTCAAAAAGAGGAAGAGGACGGAAGCAAATGTCATCTGATATTCAAATCTCAAACTTTATTAAATATAAAAAACCGAAACAGAAACAATTCTGAATATTTAAAAGTACATAAAAAATGGAGACCACATGCAAAAAGACCGCACAAAAACAGCAATGCAGCTAATTAAGTATACACAAATTTGTCTATATGTGCATGGGGTACCTATTACACTGATTAGCTTCTCTATAACTGTTAAGGTGTGTAGTATCAAATGTAGTATACATTCCCCCGGACGAAGCTAGACGCGCAACGCGCGTTGGGGCTCAGGACCGCACAATCAGGTTATGTAGCACTGTCACTTTATATTTATTTGTGTTTAAATCTGTCTAACTTCTGTATATGCACTGTTGTGAAATTGGATTTTGGGCTCCCCCGGTGGCCACTGGTGGAATTGAACTTGTGTGCATCATCCCCTCTGTTCACCTGTTCCCATCAGGATGTGGGAGTCGCTATTTAACCTTGCTCCTCTGTCACTTCCATGCCGGTCAACATTGTAATCAGAAGCCTTTCTGTGCATGTTCCTGCTACCAGACAACTTCCAGCTAAGTCGGACTTTTGTCCTTGTTTGTTTTTTGCATTTTGTTCCAGTTCACAGCTGCAGTTTCGTTTCTGTGTCTGGAAAGCTCTTGTGATCTGAAATTGCCACTCTGATGTTATGAGTTAATACTAGAGTCTTAAAGTAATTTCAGGATGGTGTATTGATAGGGTTTTCAGCTGACCATGAAAGTACCCTTTCTGTCTTCCTGCTATCTAGTAAGCGGACCTCGATTTTGCTAAACCTATTTTCATACTACGTTTGTCATTTTCATCTTAAATCACCGCCAATATATGTGGGGGCCTCTGTCTGCCTTTCGGGGAAATTTCTCTAGAGGTGAGCCAGGACTATATTTTCCTCTGCCAGGATTAGTTAGTCCTCCGGCCGGCGCTGGGCGTCTAGGGATAAAACGCAGGCTACGCTACCCGGCTACTGTTAGTTGTGCGGCAGGTTTAGTTCATGGTCAGTTTAAGTTTCCATCCTTCCAAGAGCTAGTTCCTATGTATGCTGGGCTATGTTCTCTTGCCATTGAGAACCATAACAGTTTGACCGGCCACAAAGGGTTAAATTAATTGGCAGAGAAAGGAGAGAAAAAAGAAGTCTGCTGAAAAATTTTTATTTTTATTTTTTCCTTCAGTTCTGAGTGTGCTTTCAATTGAATCACTTGCAAGTCTGCCTATATTGCAGCCTTCCTCTCTCTCTCTCCTTCTAATCCTGGAATGGCTCTGTGTTCACCTGTTTAAAATGGATATTCAGAGTTTAGCTGCAGGTTTGAATAATCTCACCACGAAAGTTCAAAATTTACAAGATTTTGTTGTTCATGTTCCTATATCTGAACCTAGAATTCCTTTGCCTGAATTTTTCTCGGGGAATAGATCTTGCTTTCAAAATTTCAAAAATAATTGCAAGTTGTTTTTGTCCCTGAAATCTCGCTCTGCTGGAGATCCTGCTCAGCAGGTCAGGATTGTGATTTCCTTGCTCCGGGGCGACCCTCAAGATTGGGCTTTTGCATTGGCTCCAGGGGATCCTGCGTTGCTCAATGTGGATGCGTTTTTTCTGGCCTTGGGGTTGCTTTATGAGGAACCTCATTTAGAGCTTCAGGCGGAAAAAGCCTTGATGTCCCTATCTCAGGGGCAAGATGAAGTTGAAATATACTGCCAAAAATTCCGTAAATGGTCTGTGCTTACTCAGTGGAATGAGTGCGCCCTGGCGGCGAATTTCAGAGAGGGTCTCTCTGATGCCGTTAAGGATGTTATGGTGGGGTTCCCTGTGCCTGCGGGTCTGAATGAGTCCATGACAATGGCTATCCAGATCAATAGACGTCTGCGGGAGCGCAAACCTGTGCACCATTTGGCGGTGTCTACTGAGAAGACGCCAGAGAATATGCAATGTGATAGAATTCTGTCCAGAAGCGAACGGCAGAATTTTAGACGAAAAAATGGGTTGTGCTTTTATTGTGGTGATTCAACTCATGTTATATCAGCATGCTCTAAGCGTACTAAGAAGCTTGATAAGTCAGTTTCAATTGGCACTTTTCAGTCTAAGTTTATTCTATCTGTGACCCTGATTTGTTCTTTATCATCTATTACCGCGGATGCCTATGTCGACTCTGGCGCCGCTTTGAGTCTTATGGATTGGTCCTTTGCCAAACGCTGTGGGTATGATTTAGAGCCTCTTGAAACTCCTATACCTCTGAAGGGGATTGACTCCACCCCATTGGCTAGTAATAAACCACAATACTGGACACAAGTAACTATGCGAATTAATCCGGATCATCAGGAGATTATTCGCTTTCTTGTGCTGTATAATCTACATGATGTGTTGGTGCTTGGATTGCCATGGCTGCAATCTCATAACCCAGTCCTCGACTGGAACGCTATGTCTGTGTTAAGCTGGGGATGTAAGGGGATGCATGGGGACGTACCTTTGGTTTCCATTTCGTCATCTATTCCCTCTGAGATTCCTGAATTCTTGTCTGACTATCGTGACGTTTTTGAAGAACCTAAGCTTGGTTCATTACCTCCGCACCGGGAGTGCGATTGTGCCATAGATTTGATTCCGGGTAGTAAATACCCTAAGGGTCGTTTATTTAATCTGTCTGTGCCTGAACATGCTGCTATGCGAGAATATATAAAGGAGTCCTTGGAAAAGGGACATATTCGTCCTTCGTCATCTCCCTTAGGAGCCGGTTTTTTCTTTGTGTCTAAGAAAGATGGCTCTTTGAGGCCGTGTATTGATTATCGGCTTTTGAATAAAATCACGGTTAAATATCAATATCCGTTGCCACTGCTGACTGATTTGTTTGCTCGCATAAAGGGGGCCAAGTGGTTCTCTAAGATAGATCTCCGTGGGGCGTATAATTTGGTGCGAATTAAGCAGGGGGATGAGTGGAAAACCGCATTTAATACGCCCGAGGGCCACTTTGAGTATTTGGTGATGCCTTTTGGCCTTTCAAATGCCCCTTCAGTCTTTCAGTCCTTTATGCATGACATTTTCCGTGATTATTTGGATAAATTTATGATCGTGTATCTGGATGATATTCTGATTTTTTCGGATGACTGGGACTCTCATGTCCAGCAGGTCAGGAGGGTTTTTCAGGTTTTGCGGTCTAATTCCTTGTGTGTGAAGGGTTCTAAGTGCGTTTTTGGGGTTCAAAAGATTTCCTTCTTGGGATACATTTTTTCCCCCTCTTCCATCGAGATGGATCCTGTCAAGGTTCGGGCTATTTGTGATTGGACGCAACCCTCTTCTCTTAAGAGTCTTCAGAAATTTTTGGGCTTTGCTAACTTTTATCGTCGATTTATTGCTGGTTTTTCTGATGTTGTTAAACCATTGACTGATTTGACTAAGAAGGGTGCTGATGTTGCTGATTGGTCCCCTGCTGCTGTGGAGGCCTTTCGGGAGCTTAAGCGCCGCTTTTCTTCCGCCCCTGTGTTGCGTCAGCCTGATGTTGCTCTTCCTTTTCAGGTTGAGGTCGACGCTTCTGAAATCGGAGCTGGGGCGGTTTTGTCGCAAAGAAGTTCCGACTGCTCCGTGATGAAACCTTGTGCTTTTTTTTCTCGTAAATTTTCGCCCGCCGAGCGGAATTATGATATTGGGAATCGGGAGCTTTTGGCCATGAAGTGGGCTTTTGAGTAGTGGCGTCATTGGCTTGAGGGGGCTAGACATCAGGTGGTGGTATTGACCGACCACAAAAATTTAATTTATCTTGAGTCCGCCAGACGCCTGAATCCTAGACAGGCGCGCTGGTCGTTGTTTTTCTCTCGGTTTAATTTTGTGGTGTCATACCTACCGGGTTCTAAGAATGTTAAGGCGGATGCCCTTTCTAGGAGTTTTGAGCCTGACTCCCCTGGTAATTCTGAACCTACAGGTATCCTTAAGGATGGAGTGATATTGTATGCCGTTTCTCCAGACCTGCGGCGGGCCTTGCAGGATTTTCAGGCGGATAGACCTGATCGTTGCCCACCTGGTAGACTGTTTGTTCCTGATGATTGGACCAGTAAAGTCATTTCTGAGGTTCATTCTTCTGCGTTGGCAGGTCATCCTGGAATCTTTGGTACCAGGGATTTGGTGGCAAGGTCCTTCTGGTGGCCTTCCCTGTCATGAGATGTACGAGGCTTTGTGCAGTCTTGTGACGTTTGTGCTCGGGCCAAGCCTTGTTGTTCTCGGGCTAGTGGATTGTTGTTGCCCTTGCCTATCCCGAAGAGGCCTTGGACGCACATCTCGATGGATTTTATTTCGGATCTTCCTGTTTCTCAGAAGATGTCTGTCATCTGGGTGGTGTGTGACCGTTTCTCTAAGATGGTCCATTTGGTTCCCCTGCCTAAGTTGCCTTCTTCTTCCGAGTTGGTTCCTCTGTTTTTTCAAAATGTGGTTCGTTTGCATGGTATTCCGGAGAATATCGTTTCTGACAGAGGAACCCAATTCGTGTCTAGATTTTGGCGGGCATTCTGTGCTAGGATGGGCATAGATTTGTCTTTCTCGTCTGCTTTCCATCCTCAGACTAATGGCCAGACCGAGCGGACGAATCAGACTTTGGAGACATATTTGAGGTGTTTTGTGTCTGCAGATCAGGATGATTGGGTTGCTTTTTTGCCTTTAGCGGAGTTTGCCCTCAATAATCGGGCCAGCTCTGCCACCTTGGTGTCTCCTTTTTTCTGTAATTCGGGGTTTCATCCTCGATTTTCCTCCGGTCAGGTGGAATCTTCGGATTGTCCTGGAGTGGATGCTGTGGTGGAGAGGTTGCATCAGATTTGGGGGCAGGTGGTGGACAATTTGAAGTTGTCCCAGGAGAAGACTCAGCTTTTTGCCAACCGCCGGCGTCGGGTTGGTCCTCGGCTTTGTGTCGGGGACTTGGTGTGGTTGTCTTCTCGTTTTGTCCCTATGAGGGTTTCTTCTCCTAAGTTTAAGCCTCGGTTCATCGGCCCGTACAAGATATTGGAGATTCTTAACCCTGTGTCCTTCCGTTTGGACCTCCCTGCATCTTTTTCTATTCATAATGTTTTTCATCGGTCATTGTTGCGCAGGTATGAGGTACCGGTTGTGCCTTCCGTTGAGCCTCCTGCTCCGGTGTTGGTTGAGGGTGAGTTGGAGTACGTTGTGGAAAAAATCTTGGACTCCCGTGTTTCCAGACGGAAACTCCAGTATCTGGTCAAATGGAAGGGATACGGTCAGGAGGATAATTCTTGGGTGACTGCCTCTGATGTTCATGCCTCCGATCTGGTCCGTGCCTTTCATAGGGCTCATCCTGATCGCCCTGGTGGTTCTGGTGAGGGTTCGGTGCCCCCTCCTTGAGGGGGGGGTACTGTTGTGAAATTGGATTTTGGGCTCCCCCGGTGGCCACTGGTGGAATTGAACTTGTGTGCATCATCCCCTCTGTTCACCTGTTCCCATCAGGATGTGGGAGTCGCTATTTAACCTTGCTCCTCTGTCACTTCCATGCCGGTCAACATTGTAATCAGAAGCCTTTCTGTGCATGTTCCTGCTACCAGACAACTTCCAGCTAAGTCGGACTTTTGTCCTTGTTTGTTTTTTGCATTTTGTTCCAGTTCACAGCTGCAGTTTCGTTTCTGTGTCTGGAAAGCTCTTGTGATCTGAAATTGCCACTCTGATGTTATGAGTTAATACTAGAGTCTTAAAGTAATTTCAGGATGGTGTATTGATAGGGTTTTCAGCTGACCATGAAAGTACCCTTTCTGTCTTCCTGCTATCTAGTAAGTGGACCTCGATTTTGCTAAACCTATTTTCATACTACGTTTGTCATTTTCATCTTAAATCACCGCCAATATATGTGGGGGCCTCTGTCTGCCTTTCGGGGAAATTTCTCTAGAGGTGAGCCAGGACTATATTTTCCTCTGCCAGGATTAGTTAGTCCTCCGGCCGGCGCTGGGCGTCTAGGGATAAAACGCAGGCTACGCTACCCGGCTACTGTTAGTTGTGCGGCAGGTTTAGTTCATGGTCAGTTTAAGTTTCCATCCTTCCAAGAGCTAGTTCCTATGTATGCTGGGCTATGTTCTCTTGCCATTGAGAACCATAACAATGCACTCAGAGTATATGGGGCCTAGGGACTGCTGACTAGGTGGATGCTCCATCAATTGCAGATGCACTTTTAACAGCTTGGTGGCTATATGGTAGCAAATAGCTAGATATATTGCACTATGCACTTTATCTCTTTATACTTAACCTTTATGCCTCCAAAGTAGTGGTGCAGCGCTGCTAAAATGCTGGGATAGCTTTATAATATTGATACTACACACCTTAACAGTTATAGAGAAGCTAATCAGTGTAATAGGTACCCCATGCACATATAGACAAATTTGTGTATACTTAATTAGCTGCATTGCTGTTTTTGTGCGGTCTTTTTGCATGTGGTCTCCATTTTTTATGTACTTTTAAATATTCAGAATTGTTTCTGTTTCGGTTTTTTATATTTAATAAAGTTTGAGATTTGAATATCAGATGACATTTGCTTCCATCCTCTTCCTCTTTTTGAAACATATATACTACGTGGGCAGTGTTATATACTGCGTGGGCTGTATTATATACTATGTGGCCTGTGTTATATACTGCGTGGGCTGTGCTATATATTACGTGGGCTGTGCTATATACTATGTGGCTGCTATATACTATGTGGCTGCTATATACTACGTGGCTGTGCTATATACTATGTGGCTGTGCTATACACTACGTGGCTGTGCTATATACTATGTGGCTGTGGTATATACTACGTGGCTGTCTGTGTTATATACTACGTGACTGTGCTATACACTACGTGGCTGTGCTAAGTGCAACATACATACATACATACATATTCTAAAATACCTGATGTGTTAGAGTCAGGCCACCATCTAGTATATTATATAGAGTCATTACAAACAGAGTAATGTATTTAAAGTGTTTATTTCTGTTAATGTTGATGATTATGGCTTACAGCCAATGAAAACCCCAAAGACATTATCTCAGTAAATTAGAATACTTTGTATTCTAATACTCTGATACTTCACACTAGTCCTTGGAAATCAAGGTCCCAGAGTCTGGAGGAAGAGTGGAGAGGCCACAATTCAAGCTGTCTGAGATCTAGTGTGAAGTTTCCACAATCAGTGATGGTTTGGAGCCATGTCATCTGCTGGTGTAGGTCCACTGTGTTTTATCAAGACCAAAGTCAGCACAGCCGTCTACCAGGAAGTTTTAGAGCACTTCATTCTTCTCTCTGCCGACAAGCTTATTGGAGATGGAAATTTCATTCTCCAGCAGGACTTGGCACCTGTCCACACTGCCAAAAGTACCAATACCTGGTTGAAACATTATAGTATCACTGTGCTTGACTGTCCTTATCCCCATAGAGAATTGTCAAGAGGAAGATGAGAGACATCAGACCCCACACTGCAGATGAGCTGAAGGCTGCTATCAAAGCAACCTGGGCTTCCATAACACCTCAGCAGTGCCACAGACTGATCGCCTCCATGTCATGCTGCATTGATGCAGTAATTGATACAAAAGGAGCCCCGACCAAGTATTGAGTGCATTTACTTTACATACATTTCAGTAGGCCAACATTTAGGATTTCAAAATCATTTTTCAAGCTGGCGCCGGGAACGCTAATAATGAAGGAAAAGGAGGCGGTGCCCGGCGCTCAGAGGCCATGAGTGACGGCTGTGAGGCATCTGGATTAGGGGGGAAAGACCTGCCCCCCTGGCGATTTCACGGTATGAGGGACAAATTTCAAAAACGATTATTTCAGCAGTGGCAGGAACAAGAACTAAAAGAGCCACCTTGTCAGAATGCAGCATTACTGCTGCACAAGTGGCTCTTTTAGTTACAAACGCCTGAGGGGTGACAGGTTCCCTTTAAGGAGGATGTGGAAAAGTTGTGGGTGAAGGTGGATGATCACCACCTGTTGGAAGAAGCATAGCTAATGCCTAACTGTGAAAGTTTGAACACCACAGTTTGCCATGAAAGACATACAGTATACTTCCCCTGTACTTAGTTGCTGCTCCAGTGTAATTTTGAACTTGATTTAGAATGGTCCATGTTCTCCTGCTTGTGTGATCTTACAAAAGGAGAGAAATTATGGTGTCTGTGTATCTTCCTAAATATTTAGAATTGAGAGTCCTCAGTGGTTGATACCTTTTAATGGCTAACTGAAAAGAAGGTAACAAATTGCAAGCTTTCCAGACTACTCAGGCTAACACGGTACAAAGATATATATATCTTTCCTGTATGTGTATCTTCCAGTAAGGCTAAGCACATGCCATAATTTCTCAAAAGTCAGAGAAGTTTACTAAGTGATTCAGCAGCGACTGCATCACCAGTAACTTGACTAGATACGGATTGCGTTGGCACACAGGCAGATAATTGGGAATATCATCTTATTTTATACAATCAGAGATAGATATTTGCTTTTCTAACAGAGTATAACAAATAGTAATTGTGGATTATGATGTAACTGACCAGGTGTATACTTAAGGATATGGCCTGATTGCCACAAATGCAAACAAAAGGAGAAGGGGCAGGATGACAACTTGAGCCTTGCTCATATTGCTGGCCTCGTTCCACACTCGTTCTTTGATAACAGAACCTTCTTGGCACCCTTATCTGTTTAACATGCCCTGTCCACCACATGCAGTGGCATGTAAAAGTTTGGCCACCCCTGGTCAAAATGATTGCTATTCTATATAGTTAAACAAGTTGAAAATGAAATGATCCTAAAAAGGCCTTAAGTTAAAGATAAAACACATCCTTTGTATTTGAGCCCAAACAATCCTTCAATATTATTTCAAAACACTCTTCTTCGGTCATTACTTTGTATCTCCGTTCATACTGCACCCACACACAAATTATGCACCATTTGAAAGGTAAACTTGCCCCCTTCAGAAAGAAAATAGCCAAACAAACCACACATCCACGATGTTATCACAAAACACATTTTAAACATTAATTTTCATAAAACTGCAATAAGGAAAAATGACCCGCAGGTGGCACCACACTACCCCAAAGCACAATACCACAAAGCTAAAACCAATCATTTGCCTTGGGAGCTTTCCAGCTTGCCAATCTCCTTGCCCAGCCAATTTCAGGCTGGTACATACAATATATTTGCTACATATGTGGAAGTAGAATCAAAGTAAAACTTTACCTGTTAAAGACTTCAGCTTTAAATCTGAAGATATCAATGAATGCAGCCTAAAAGGGACCGGACAGGTTCTGAGCCATCAGATTTTCCGTATTATTGGACAGTCATTGAAAAGTCTATCTTCCTTCTAAGGTTGCAGCTTATTGGTGACCTGGAGTCACCTCTGGTTCCAAGTAAAAAAAACTGCAGTGCTGACATAACTCAGACTGTACATTGCTTCCCGATGGGAGAGATTGGTGGAAACAACCTTGCAAAAATTGAAAAAAAAAAATCCAACCGTAGGGAAAAAAAAGGTAAAATAATCTGCAGATATTCCTTTTTTTTAAAGGGATATTCCCAGTTATTATACAATGGTGTAAATATGCTCAGTTATGGGGTCAATTCTCCTTCATCATTTTTACTGTCAAAGTGGCATTGCTGTACAGGGAGCTGCTCCGATCACATACATAGGGCTGTGTTGCACTTCCCTACACTGCAGATGGATGGCAGTGCTGCTGTGGAGGGGAAAAAGTGCTGCTGCCCTTGTTCTTTTGCAAGGTCCTGACAATCAGTAAGTAAAATACCATTATGTTTAATGTTGGGGGATCTCCTTTAGGCTGGAGTCACACACAACGTATAAAAAATTGGTCCTTTTACACGGACGAGAATCGCAGAAATGTTCCCTGAACACTGATCCGGATATCAGCCGTGCGCAGTGCGAGTATGCGATTTTCTCGCATGTAAGCATCCGTGTGACATCCGTATGGTGAGATTTTCTCGCCAGCTTGCCAAATGGACATATAATGGATCCATGGGCTCAAATATTCAGGAAAACACACACACACACACACATATATATATATATATATGTATGTGAGGAAATGTGACGAAAAAGGTGAACCCTCTGGACCGTGACGACGAACCTCTCACGGACGAGCTGACCAGATGGACCGCCCCCTATACAGGGAGTGTTAGGTGCAGGCCCGCGAGGGACTATCGCCACGGAAGCTGGAGGATCAAGACGGAAAATAACGAACTGGCGATGACGGCAGGAACACAGGATAGATGGGAACAGAAGAGACTAAGAATGGAAGGATATGACGAAGACAGAGGCCTGGTGGGAACAATACGGAGACACTGAGACTGACGGGAGCAAGGCAGGGGCACGGGAGCATAGAGGAGAACCGCAGAGAAACAGGAACTGATGGTAACACGGCAGGTACACAGGAAACAGACACGGCACTGTAAAGAAAAGCAGAGACCCAATGTCAGAGGACAAGGAACGCACAGAGACCACGGGCGGCCAGAAGCACTTGAAAACACAAATGATCATCAGGCACAGGGGGCAGGCGGAAGCAGTTTACATACCAGCGCGGCGCAGCACTTCCGGTTGAAGGTCCTCCAAGATGATAGAGAGGATGGGAAGAAGCGCAGACAAGAAGATTAGAAGTGCCCACTCGCAGTGCTGAACCTGGCGTGCGCACGCGCCCGACGACCAGCAGAGGGCGGAAGCGCACGCTGAGAAGAAGACGCTGCAGGAGGAGAGACGCGCTGGGACGCCGAGAACAGGTGTTTGACAGGGCGCAGGGAGCGGCGGCATGACATTACCCCCATCTTTAGACCCCTTCTTTTTAAGACTGGAAAGAAACCTAGACAAAATACGAGGAGCTAGAATATTCTCTCGAGGCTCCCAGGACCTCTACTCAGGGCCAAAACCCTTCCAGTCAACCAAAAACAAAGTTCTCCCTCTAAGTTTTTTCATGGCTAAAATGTCCTTAACTTCAAAGACATCATCCTCGGAAATAGGTGAAGGAGAACTAAGGGTAGAAGCATGGAACTGATTGAAAATTACCGGCTTGAGGAGAGACAAATGAAAAGAATTAGGTATACGAAGGGAGGCAGGTAAATTAAGTTTATAGGAAACATCATTAATTCGAGACAAAACCTCGAAAGGACCGATACAGCGAGGACCCAGCTTATGTGAAGGAATTTTGAGGCAAATAAATTTGGAGGAAACCCAAACCTTGTCCTCGGGATGGAATAAAGGAGAATCGAGACGCCTTTTATCCGCATGTCTCTTCATCCTAACTTGAGCCAACTCAAGGGTGGACTTGGTCTCCTGCCAGACCCTGGAGAACTCCCTAGACAGAAGATCAGCCGCTGGTACAGTAGAGACAGGAGGAACCGGTAGAGGAAGACCAGGATACAGAACGTAGACGAAAAATGGAGACTTGTTGGTAGCTTCGCTGGGATGGTTATTGTAGGAAAACTCAGCCCACGGTAGTAAGTCTGACCAATCATTCTGATGGGCATTGGAGAAATGGCGAAGATAGGATACCAAAGTCTGATTAGTATGTTCTACTTGGCCGTTGGACTGTGGATGGTAGGCCAAAGAAAAATCAAGCGAGATATCTATAGATTTACAGAGAGATCTCCAGAAGCGGGCGGTGAAGATGCAAAATACGATGAGCAAAGATCTTTGCCAATTCGGGAGCAGAAGGTAAACCTGGTAGTGCAATGAAATGAGCCATCTTGGAGAAACGATCCATGACCACGAAGATGATGGTACAACCAGATGAACGAGGCAGGACAGTGATGAAGTCCATTGATAAATGTTGCCACGGAGTGGAGGGTACCGGTAAAGGATGCAAAAGCCCAGAAGGTAGTTGCCTGGGAATCTTATTCTTGGCACAGGAAGGACAAGAGGCGACAAAACTTTGGACATCCTTAGACAACGTTGGCCACCAGTAATAGCGAGAGATCAAACGAAGGGTCTTTTTGAGACCAACATGTCCAGCCAATTTGGAGGCATGACCCCAAAGTAAGACGCGTTCTCTGATCCCATCAGCAACTAAGGTCTTACCTGGAGGCAAAGAGGAAAGAGAGACTGGAGCGACCGTGATGACTCTGGCAGGATCGATGATATGTACAGGCTCCTCCTCCAAATCCACTGCCTGGAACGACCTAGACAGGGCGACGGCTCTGGAGTTTTTATTTCCAGGTAGGAAGCGAAGTTCAAAGTCGAACCTGGCGAAAAACAAGGCCCACCTAGCCTGTCGAGGATTAAGTCTATGTGCAGAACGAATATACGCCAGATTCTTGTGATCCGTGTAGATTACAAAACGATGTAAAGCTCCCTCTAAGAGATACCGCCACTCTTCTAATGCCAACCTGATTGCCAAAAGCTCCTTATCCCCGATGGCATAATTCTTTTCTGAGGAGGAGAAAATCTTGGAAAAAAAACCACAGGGCACAAGATGACCAGAAGAGGATTTTTGAGAGAGCACTGCTCCAGCTCCAATAGCAGAAGCATCCACTTCAAGGATGAAGGGTTTATTGGCCACAGGATGGTGAAGTATAGGAGCGGAGGCAAAGGCTTGTTTGATGGATCGGAAAGCCTCTTCGGCCTCAGCCGGCCACTGACAAGGGTTGGCACCCTTCCGAATCATGGAGGAGATTGGAGCTGATAGAGAGGAAAAATGAGGGATAAACTGCCGATAGTAGTTAGCAAATCCAAGAAATCGCTGAATTGCTTTCACTCCCAGTGGAAGTTGCCAGTTGAGCACGGCTGAAACCTTTTCCGGATCCATAAGCAAACCAGCATCGGAAATGATGAAACCCAAGAAGGGTAGAGATGACTGTTCGAAGACATATTTTTTCAAGTTTTGCGTACAGCCGATTCTCTCTCAAACGCAGTAGTACTTGCCGTACATCTCTTCTGTGGGTAGACAGATCTGGAGAGAACACAAGGATATCGTCCAAGTACACCACTACACAGATGTAAAGTAGATCCCGAAAGGCATCATTTACGAACTCCTGGAAGACTGCTGGCGCATTGCATAATCTGAAGGGCATAACCAAGTATTCATAATGGCCGTCCCTGGTATTAAACGCTGTCTTCCACTCGTCACCGGACCGAATACGAACCAAATTATAAGCTCCTCTGAGACCCAATTTGGTGAAGATCCGTGCTCCACGTAGACGATCAAAAAGTTCCGGAATGAGGGGAAGTGGGCACTTGTTTTTGATCGTGATAGTATTGAGACCCCGGTAATCAATACACGGACGAAGAGAACCAACCTTCTTCTTAACGAAGAAAAATCCAGCTCCTGCAGGTGAGGAAGACTTTCAAATAAAGCCTCTGGCCAGATTCTCTTGAACATATTCGGACATGGCTTGAGTCTCGGTAGGAGACAGAGGGTAGATACGACCTCTAGGTGGAGTAGAGCCAGGAACAAGATCAATCGGGCAGTCATAAGAGCGGTGCGGTGGCAAGACCTCCGCCTCCTTCTTGTTAAAAACGTCCGAGAAAGCGCAATAGGCTGGAGGAATTCCGACGGATTCCGGAGCAGGCTGAGAGGAAGTTGCCAGTTTGACGGGAAGCAGGCACCTATTCAGACAAGACTGTCCCCACCGTAAAATGTCTCCAGTACGCCAGTCCAGAATGGGTTCGTGATTTCTTAACCAGGGAAGACCCAAAAGGAAAGAATGAGACAAAGAAGGTAAAACATGAAAAGCCAGTTTCTCTCGATGTAGAGCTCCAATCTGAAGTTCGACTTCCTCCGTAACCAAGTTGACGGTCTCCCGCAAAGGCTGACCATCGACAGAAGCTATTTGTCTAGGAGTCTCTAAGGGTATAACAGGTATTCAAAGCCTGTTAACAACCTCGAGTTGAACAAAGTTCCCAGCAGCTCCAGAATCAACATAAGCCTCCAGAGAAAAGTGACGGGAACCTAAATGTAGAATAACAGACAAAACTAGAGGCGGAGAGGAATCATAACCACCTAGGAAGGCCTGAGGACAGAAGTGTAAGAGATGCGAGGCGCTGCCACAATAAAAGCATAGACCTTGTGCGAGTCTTTCCTTGCGGTGTTGCTCAGAGGACTTGAGGCGATCGACCTGCATGGGTTCGGGAGAGGATGCAGAGGCAACCGATGCTGCTTGGGAAGCAGAAGAAGTCCCTAGTGTGGCAGAAGTCTGGTGAAGAGGTCTCCTCTCTCTGATGAGCTCACGAGAGCGCTCCTGAAAGCGCAAATCGATGCGTATAGCCAAGGAGATAAGATCATCCAAAGAGGTGGGAGTGTCCCGTCCTGCCAGCTCATCCTTAATCCGTGAAGACAAACCACGCCAAAACGCCCCAACCAAAGCCTCATTGTTCCAACCTAATCTGAGGATAAAGTCCGGAAACGGATGGCGCACTGGGCTACAGAGAGAGTACCCTGGTGAAGGTTGAAAAGGGATTCAGTAGTAGAGACCAGACGACCAGGTTCATCAAATACCTTACGAAAGGTATCTAGGAACAGATTGAGTTGGGAGACCAAAGGATCATCCCATTCCCAGAGGGGATTAACCCATGCCAAAGCCTCACCCTCCAAATGGGAAACTACAAAAGCCACCTTAGCTCAGTCGGTAGGGTAAAGTAGCGGGGATAATTCAAAATGCAGCTGACACTGATTAAGAAAGCCGCGGCATGATTTAGGATCCCCTCCATACCGAGGAGGTCTAGCAAGTCGGGGAGAAGGTTGTGGCGCAGAGGCTGGAGTAGGAACGGAGGCAACATTCTGGAGGGAGAGAAGCTGATCATTTACGGAGGCCATAAAATTCAAAATATGGGCCTGAGTGTCCCGTTGTTGGCCAAGCTCCTGCTGAAGGGTGGCCAACTGCGGGGCAATACCAGGATCTGCAGACTGTAGGGACGCTAGGTGAGACTCCATATTTTTTAGAAACGACATAATCCTAGTCTGGTTTCCTGCAAAAAAGTAACTCCTTTTGAGTGGGGGAGACACCAGCGGGGTCCATGACCTGATGATACTGTGAGGACTCATGACAAAAAATGAAAAAGGTGAACCCTCTGGACCGTGACGACGAACCCCTCACGGAGGAGCTGACCAGATGGACCGCCCCCTATACAGGGAGTGTTAGGGGCAGGCCCGCGAGTGACTATCGCCACGGAAGCTGGAGGATCAAGACGGAAAATAACGAACTGGCGATGACGGCAGGAACACAGGATAGATGGGAACAGAAGAGACTCAGCACTTCCGGGTGAAGGTCCTCCAAGATGATAGAGAGGATGGGAAGAAGTGCAGACAAGAAGATTAGAAGTGTGCACGCGCAGTGCTGAACCTGGCGTGCGCACGCGCCCGACGACCAGCAGAGGGCGGAAGCGCGCACTGAGAAAAAGACGCTGCAGGAGCAGAGACGCGCTGGGACGCCGAGAACAGGTAAGTATGACAGGGCGCAGGGAGCGGCGGCATGACAATGTATATGTCAGTGAGACACATACCTCTCTGTGTTCATCATCTCATTAAATACATTTACATTTGACCAGCTTGATTCTCCTGAAATTGCCTGCGCCCCCGACAACCAATGTGCAACAATTTTGCATGGGCCAACTAGTATATATTGTATTGTTTAACATTTTAAAAATGACAAACAGCAAAATAGACCAATGCAAACTTTTGGACACCCTTGGAGATTTGTGTGATCAGATAAGTTTGACTAAGATTTCAGACCTTAATTAGCCTGTTAGGGTTATGGCTTGTTCACTATCAATGATAGGAAAGACCAAGTGATACAAATTTCCCAGCTTTATAAAAACCCAAACTACTCTAAGCTTGTGAGAAAAAACAGCAGCCATAGGTTCTTTTAAGCAGCTGCCTAGCACTCTGAAAATGAAAATGGTGAAGGTTCACAAAGCAGGTGAAGGCCATAAGAAGATAGCAAAGGGTTTTCAAGTTGTTCTTTCCTCTGTTTGAAATGGAATCAAAGACGTAATAATAAATGTGTATGGATGATATCCGCACTGCTGTGGCAAAACAAATGCAGATATAGTTGTAATACACTCCGGTGGTTTATTCAGCGTATTTCAAAGCTTATGGCTTCTGCTTCAGGAAATTACCACAGAACTGTCCAAGAAATAATAGGTGAAAATCCCTCAAACAAGAACTGAAAGACTCTTGGATTGCTACAAAAAGCATATACAAGCTGTGGTACTTTCAAAAGTGCGTGCCACTTTGCACTAACCATACAGGGTGCCCAAACTTTTGCATTGGCCATTTTAATTTTTGTAATTTTTAAAATGTAAAAGATACAAAAATGTATATATATTTTGCCTGAAAAGACAAAGGAAATGTGTCATCTTTAACTTTAGGCCTTTTAGAGATCATTTCATCTTTGACTTGATTATTTATTTTGATCAGGGTACCCAAACGTTTACATGCCACTATAATCATTATTATTGTCATCATCACCATTCCTCACCCAGCTGAAAGTTGACTCAGTGTGGGAAATGTCCCGAGGTCCGTCCATCTTTTCTGACTCGCAATTCTAAATTTGTCCGGCCACAGAATGCCACTAACTCCTCGGCTACCACCACAACTAACAGAGCGTGCAACACGGCTAGGTAATTGACTTATCTTTTATCTAGGCATTGGATTTTCTGAGATTTATTAAGGGGCTTTATCATTTTACTAATAGTGTATTCACTTTTAATTGATCATTTAGATCAATGCAGATGTAGAAGTATTTTGAAATAATATTTATGATGAGTCTATTGGAAGTCATGAGCATCATAAAAAGAAGACAAGGTGGTTGGTAAACATTCGTACCTGTTCCATTAATTTGATTCCCATCAGCTCTTCTCCAGCTCAGTTCTGGGATTGGGATACCTATGGTGCCACATCGTAGTAAGACTGTGCTGCCAATCATTGTGTTGAGCTTTGCCACAGAAGTCTGAATTACCGGACTCTGACATTTCCTCAGCTCCACTTGATTGAATGGTACTCCAGCAAGGCTGCGTGGTGAATAGCACTTTAGGCGAGGCTCTATGAAAGCTACCGATGGAGATGGGAAGTTGAGAAAATGAACCATTTCATACAGGCTGCAATCACATAACCAAGGGTTGTCCTGCAGACCTGAAAGTCAAAGGACATTTTTATTTGTAGCAATTGTTTTACATCTTTTTCCTTACTGAATCACAAACGTTTCTTATTAATTAACTTCTTATGTAGTTTTATGAACTTGAGAATCTGTACACTCAAAAACAGGCACTGAATACTATCAAGGTAAAATTGCAATTTTATTAGATACTCTATCATAACAATTCCATAAAACAATCATAAATGAGCATATAAATGGTGGCTAGGGTTCAGATTGTAAGGAGCACAATATATACACCAAAAAGATGGAAAAAGATCTCCATCAGTTACATGTGAAGAATTGCACATTGGCTAGAGACCCAAGTAAGTACGCAAAAGCAAAGAGTCAAGTGTTCATACCAATAAATATGGAGTGCGAAACTAGCAAACCCTCTGCACACTGACGTTTGGGGAAATCACTATGCCAATATGCAATTTATTACATAAGCAATTTCAGCTGTAATATTTCTGTGCCTTGTCAGGCTGTTTGCTGTTGTTTACTTACAATGAAGGTTTCATCCTCAAGACATTATCCTTGCCTGTAATATAGTAGCTACAGCAGCATGTGCGTGCTAATCCAAATCTGCCCCCTCCTGTGATAAGTAGCTCACTGTCAATAGGCAATGTACATAAAGAGCCTGGTGTGGGCGGGTTCGACTTTCTCAGCTCTGCTGCAATGCTGAATCTAAGAACTCTGCTTGAGAACCAATGCCCCCAGTAAACTAAGTGATACATCATTGGATTCAGAGTCTCTTTGCCTACATCATGCTGTTCTAAGATGAGGTAGCAAAAACTTGGTGATAGATTCCCTTTAACAAAAATAATTTTAAATAAAGGTACACTCATGCTGAAATAAATAATAAATATAAATGCCACAACTATATTACCGCAGTTGCAGGTAATCAAACAAGTGGTCATGTGCCATAGACACAAAAAATCATTAAAAAAATGAAAGAATGCACTCAGGGTTAAATTACCTAAAAATAGTTTATGGTGTATACAAGAATATGCTAAGTAATGCACATACAAGAGTATCCAAGGTTAACCCCTGAACCCCTGAAGATTTTTTCAGTTTTGCGGTTTTGTGTTTTGCTCCCCTCCTTCCCAGAGCCATAACTTTTTAAATTTTCTGTCAATATGGCCATGTGAGGGCTTTTTTTTGGCGGGACAAGGCGTAATTTTGAACAACACTATTGGTTTTACCAAGTCGTGCACTAGAAAATGGGAAAAAAATTCAAAGTACGATGAAATTGCAAAAAAAGTGCAATCCCACACTTGTTTTTTGTTTGGCTTTTTTACTAGGCTCACTAAATGCTAAAACTGACCAGCCATTATGATTCTCCATGTCATTACGAGTTCATAGACACCAAACATGTCTAGGTTCTTTTTTATCTAGGTGGTGAAAAAAATTCCAAACTTTATTTAAAAAAAAAAAATTGCACCATTTTCCGATTCCCGCAGCGTCTCTATTTTTCATGATCTCAGGTTAGGTGAGGGCATATTTTTTGTGTGCTGAGCTGACGTTTTTAATGATACATTTTTGGTCCAGATACGATCTTTTGATCGCCCGTTATTGCATTTTAATGCAATGTCACGGCGACCAAAAACCCATAATTTCGGCGTTTTGGCTTTTTTTCTCGCTATGCCGTTTAGCAATCAGGTTAATCCTTTCTTTTATTGATAGATCGGGCAATTCTGGATGCGGTGATACCAAATATATGTAGGTTTGATTTTATTTTTATTGGTTTATTTTGAATGAGGTGAAAGGGGAGTGATTTGAACTTTTATATTTTTTTATTTTTTAAAAACATTTTTTTTTTACTTTTGACATGCTTCAATAGTCTCCATAGGAGACTTGAAGCTGCCATTTCCCAATCGCCTCTGCTACATAGAGGCGATGATCAGATCGCCTCTATGTACTAGAATTGCTGACTTGTAATGAGCGCGACCACTGGATGGCACTCACAGCAATCTGGCAGTGACAACCATAGAAGTCTCCAGGAGACCTCGGGTTGTCATGCTGACACACCGGTGACCCGCTATCATGTGACGCATGTCACCACTGTGCGTATCTCTGGTGCGATTGCCGGAAGCGCCATTTAAATGTTGCTGTCAGCATTTGACAGGGGCATTTAACTAGTTAATAGCCACGGGTGGATCGCGATTCCAACAGCAGCTATGAGGTCACATGTCAGCTGTTCAAAACAGCTGACATGTCCCGCGAAAGATGTGGGCTCACCGCTGGAGCCCACATCAAAGGGAGAGATACTGACATCAAAGTACTATTACGGCCAATGTCGATAAGGGATTAAACTAGTAAGTGGGGATCAACAATTTGTGTTTACTTATATAAATAGAGGAGAATCCTAACTTCTTGTGAGTGACGAGTATTACACAGATGTCTAATGATCGGAGATGGAAAATAGAAGAACTGTTGTGGCATATTTGAAGCATTCCCAGCAATGTGCCAAATAGTTCAGACACCAAAAACAAAGTCTGTCATGAGAATGCACTGTGGAATGGAACCAGGAGGTCCTGGGTCGTGGCATTCCTGGTAAAGACATATGCCTTCCTGGATCTGTCATGTGACATCACTAATTCAACTGTACCGTGGCCTGGAAGATGCACAACACAAATGTATTTAGGAAAAAAACTCTCTTACTTCGTCTGGGTATCTGATGAAAACCCTTTTTTACTTTGTCAGATGCCCTAATGAATGAAAGAGGAGTTTTCTCAAACACATTGATGTTTTGCCTCTTTTCTGCCACACTGCCATTGAGTCAATGATATCACATGTCGGATCCAGAAAGACGTGACGTGAGTTTTCCAGAAATGCCACCAGACGGGGCCTCCTGGTTCTATGCCACAGAGTGCACTCATGATAGACTTTGTTTTTGGGGACTGACATATTTGGTACATTGCTTGAAATGCTTAATTTACATCAGTGCGTCTTCCAGCTTCCATCTCCTATCATTGGACACATGTGTCATACCTAGTGTTGAGCGATACCGTCCGATACTTGAAAGTATCGGTATCGGAAAGTATCGGCCGATACCGGCAAAGTATCGGATCTGATCCGATACCGATACCCGATACCAATACAAGTCAATGGGACTCAAGTATCGGACGGTATCCCTGATGGTTCCCAGGGTCTGAAGAAGAGGAAACTCTCCTTCAGGCCCTGGGAACCATATTAATGTGTAAAATAAAGAATTAAAATAAAAAATATTGATATACTCACCTCTCCGACGCAGCCTGGACTTTACCGCCGTAACCGGGAGCCTTCTTTGCTTAAAATGCACGCGTTTAATGGTTTCCGTGACGTCACGGCTTCTGATTGGTCGCGTGCCGCCCATGTGACCGCGACGCGACCAATCACAACAAGCCGTGACGTAATTTTCAGGTCCTGAATGCCTAGAATTAGGCATCAGGACCTGAAAATTACGTCACGGCTTGTTGTGATTGGTCGCGTCGCGGTCACATGGGCGGCACGCGACCAATCAGAAGCCGTGACGTCACGGAAACCATTAAACGCGTGCATTTTAAGCAAAGAAGGCTCCCGGTTACGGCGGTAAAGTCCAGGGGCCTCTGGACAGGTGAGTATATCAATATTTTTTATTTTAATTCTTTATTTTACACATTTATATGGATCCCAGGGCCTGAAGGAGAGTTTCCTCTCCTTCAGACCCTGGGAACCATACACTGGAAACTTCCGATTCCGATTCCCGATACCACGAAAGTATCGGATCTCGGTATCGGAATTCCGATACCCGCAAGTATCGGCCGATACCCGATACTTGCGGTATTGGAATGCTCAACACTAGTCATACCTAGTATGACTAACTGCATTTAACTAGTTAACAGCCGCAGGGTGGTTCACAATTCCACCCACAGCTGTTAGAGGAACATGTCAGCTGTCCAAAAACAGCTGACATGGGATGGGAAAGCTGTAGGCTCAGCGCTGGAGCACACATCAAAGGAAAAGAGGAGTTCGACATTGGTGTACTATTACGCCCAATGTCGAAAAGGGGTTAACATACTGAGTGTGGTTCTGGCAACACATTCAAGTACTGATGGTGGTTCTGTTGATGTATTTGTTTACTGATGATGTTTCTGATGTTGGATTCATGTACTATTGATGGTGTTCTATTTATGTACTGATGATGATTATGGTTTTCATATTTATTTACTGATGATAGTTATGGTGATGAGTACATTTCTAAATTCATCATTACGTGGTACCACGTGCCACGCCAGAGAGGCAACGGGAGATTAGGGAGGTTAATAAGTGGCTTTTAATCCATAAAGTTCAAAATTTTACAGACAGATGCGGTATAGGCTGAGGCATGGGTGTGAAGAGGGAGTGGTGGAGACAAAACAGACGACGGCCGTTTCGCTCTTACGAGCTTCTACGGGTCCATGTGTGCTGTGCCGGTAACGTCATTTCCTTTATCAGGTAAGGGACGTACCACATGTGAAGTAAATACATACATAATTAAAATCAACAACACATTATTTACAATTTAATTCGGATTTAAATAAAGATGGCCATATCTAATTTGTCGTTTAACCCCCAAGGTCCTTGGGCATTGGTATTAAGGATCCACCTTGCTTCGCGTTGGAGGAGTAATTTATTATGGTCTCCTCCATGCTGTGGGAAGTTAACTACTTCCAGCCCCGCAAACATTAATTGGTTAGGATCCCCTCCATGCATTTCTTGGATATGTTTAATTAAACGGACACGTCCCTTCCCTGTGAGCACTGAGTTATAGTGCTCACGGAAGCGGACCATTAGTGGCCTGATAGTTTTCCCTATATAGAACTTATAGCAAGGGCAGAAAATCACATAAACGACAAATTTCGTTTTACATGTGATAAAATCTTTGACCAAATGACTTATAGTACCTATTTTTAGAGGATTTTTTGTGTTATGTAGATGGCACATGCTACAATTTCCGCATTTGAAATTTCCCTGTGGACGTGATTTTTGTATCCAATTGGTATTTTTGACCGTGATTTTGTTATGCACTATTATGTCGCCTATATTTTTTGTGCGTTTATAGGCAAATCGCGGGCGGCAATCAGGCAGGCCTCTGAAATCAGAATCGTTTTGTATGATATGCCAGTTTTTGCGTATTGTTGAATATATTTCGTTGTCTAGCGGGCTGTGTTTGAAAATAAAAGTGAATATTCCATCTTTCTTTCCATTATTATTTCCCCTTTTATTTTTTCCTTTTTTACCTTTTTTTAAAAGGTCTATTTGGGACAAATTTGCTGCCCGTAATTCAGCTTTTTGTAGAATATGTTTAGAATAACCTCTATCAATGAATCGGGATTTTAATGCCTGTACTTGATTAACGTAGCTTTCATCATTGCTATTCAGTTTTCGTAAGCGTACCATTTGACTGTACGGGATGCTACTTTTTGTGTGATGGGGATGTGCACTTTGGTAATGTAGCACATTATTTGTAGCTGTTTCTTTTCTATGGGCTTTGGTGGTAATTGTGCCATCCTGTACTTCAATTTTTACATCTAAGAATTCTAACGAATTGCCTCCATAAACGGCTGTAAATAGCATATTATCATCATTAGTATTATTTAGGAACATCACAAATTCGTGGAAGCTCGATTCAGTGCCATCCCACACCATAAATACATCGTCTGCGAATCGCAGGAACATACGTATATGGGACAAATATGGATTCTGGGGACCGGTGATGTGCCTCTCCTCGAACACTGCAAGGAACAGATTCGCGAAGACGCACGCCACCGGCGTACCCATAGCGGTACCAACCCGCTGAGCGTACCATTTATTTAAGAATTTGAAAGTGTTGTGGGTTAGCACGAAATCGAGCCCCTCCACAATGAATGAGATAAAATTTTCGTCCTTTTCTGTATTCATCAAGATGCATTTTATGGCATCTAAACCCTTTTGGTGTGGTATTCGAGTGTATAGGTTTACAATATCTATTGAAACCAATGCAAAGGTAGGTTGCCAGATTAATTCTTTAAGCGTCAGTAAAAAGTCCCCTGAATCTTTTATAAAGGAGGGAATCTCCATAAGCAATGGCTTTAAAAGCCAATCTAGGAACTGAGAGAGTGGTTCAGTGATGGAGTTTTTGCCGGATACTATTGGGCGGCCTGGGGGCTTTTTCGCGTTTTTGTGAATTTTTGGGATGCTATACCAGTTAGCATAGTGAGGAAATTCCGGGATCAATTTTTCTGCCTTTGCTTTTGTTAGTGTGCCCTTTTCTACATATCTGCGCAAGAACGTTCTCAGCTTTATTTTGATGTCGTTAGTAGGATTATGTTCCAACATTGTGTATGTGTTGGAATCATTAAGCTGGGATAAGGCTTCTTCTATATAATATTTTTTATCTAGAATCACGACGTTGCCACCTTTGTCCCTCCAATCAGGAGGAAGCAGATAAAGGCACGAATGTTAAGTCCCAATACATTTCGGGTCCTTTTACAGGGGGAGTAAAATCTAATTGGATGCCTCCAATATCCCCAGGGAACAATATAGACCTATTTTATGATATGGTCATAAAAGACATAGAAGCCTTAATATATGTGCAAGCCAACCAAAATATATCTCCGCAGGAACTTATAGCTTTAAAAAACATACAAAAATGGGACGACGTCGTCATCCGCAGAGCGGACAAAGGTGGCAACGTCGTGATTCTAGATAAAAAATATTATATGGAAGAAGCCTTATCCCAGCTTAATGATTCCAAC
Organism: Ranitomeya variabilis; assembly: GCF_051348905.1. Taxonomy (NCBI): domain Eukaryota; kingdom Metazoa; phylum Chordata; class Amphibia; order Anura; family Dendrobatidae; genus Ranitomeya; species Ranitomeya variabilis. The sequence continues at coordinate 156,483,062 of NC_135235.1, read as the reverse complement.
ACATACACAATGTTGGAACATAATCCTACTAACGACATCAAAATAAAGCTGAGAACGTTCTTGCGCAGATATGTAGAAAAGGGCACACTAACAAAAGCAAAGGCAGAAAAATTGATCCCGGAATTTCCTCACTATGCTAACTGGTATAGCATCCCAAAAATTCACAAAAACGCGAAAAAGCCCCCAGGCCGCCCAATAGTATCCGGCAAAAACTCCATCACTGAACCACTCTCTCAGTTCCTAGATTGGCTTTTAAAGCCATTGCTTATGGAGATTCCCTCCTTTATAAAAGATTCAGGGGACTTTTTACTGACGCTTAAAGAATTAATCTGGCAACCTACCTTTGCATTGGTTTCAATAGATATTGTAAACCTATACACTCGAATACCACACCAAAAGGGTTTAGATGCCATAAAATGCATCTTGATGAATACAGAAAAGGACGAAAATGTTATCTCATTCATTGTGGAGGGGCTCGATTTCGTGCTAACCCACAACACTTTCAAATTCTTAAATAAATGGTACGCTCAGCGGGTTGGTACCGCTATGGGTACGCCGGTGGCGTGCGTCTTCGCGAATCTGTTCCTTGCAGTGTTCGAGGAGAGGCACATCACCGGTCCCCAGAATCCATATTTGTCCCATATACGTATGTTCCTGCGATTCGCAGACGATGTATTTATGGTGTGGGATGGCACTGAATCGAGCTTCCACGAATTTGTGATGTTCCTAAATAATACTAATGATGATAATATGCTATTTACAGCCGTTTATGGAGGCAATTCGTTAGAATTCTTAGATGTAAAAATTGAAGTACAGGATGGCACAATTACCACCAAAGCCCATAGAAAAGAAACAGCTACAAATAATGTGCTACATTACCAAAGTGCACATCCCCATCACACAAAAAGTAGCATCCCGTACAGTCAAATGGTACGCTTACGAAAACTGAATAGCAATGATGAAAGCTACGTTAATCAAGTACAGGCATTAAAATCCCGATTCATTGATAGAGGTTATTCTAAACATATTCTACAAAAAGCTGAATTATGGGCAGCAAATTTGTCCCAAATAGACCTTTTAAAAAAAGGTAAAAAAGGAAAAAATAAAAGGGGAAATAATAATGGAAAGAAAGATGGAATATTCACTTTTATTTTCAAACACAGCCCGCTAGACAACGAAATATATTCAACAATACGCAAAAACTGGCATATCATACAAAACGATTCTGATTTCAGAGGCCTGCCTGATTGCCGCCCGCGATTTGCCTATAAACGCACAAAAAATATAGGCGACATAATAGTGCATAACAAAATCACGGTCAAAAATACCAATTGGATACAAAAATCACGTCCACAGGGAAATTTCAAATGCGGAAATTGTAGCATGTGCCATCTACATAACACAAAAAATCCTCTAAAAATAGGTACTATAAGTCATTTGGTCAAAGATTTTATCACATGTAAAACGAAATTTGTCGTTTATGTGATTTTCTGCCCTTGCTATAAGTTCTATATAGGGAAAACTATCAGGCCACTAATGGTCCGCTTCCGTGAGCACTATAACTCAGTGCTCACAGGGAAGGGACGTGTCCGTTTAATTAAACATATCCAAGAAATGCATGGAGGGGATCCTAACCAATTAATGTTTGCGGGGCTGGAAGTAGTTAACTTCCCACAGCATGGAGGAGACCATAATAAATTACTCCTCCAACGCGAAGCAAGGTGGATCCTTAATACCAATGCCCAAGGACCTTGGGGGTTAAACGACAAATTAGATATGGCCATCTTTATTTAAATCCGAATTAAATTGTAAATAATGTGTTGTTGATTTTAATTATGTATGTATTTACTTCACATGTGGTACGTCCCTTACCTGATAAAGGAAATGACGTTACCGGCACAGCACACATGGACCCGTAGAAGCTCGTAAGAGCGAAACGGCCGTCGTCTGTTTTGTCTCCACCACTCCCTCTTCACACCCATGCCTCAGCCTATACCGCATCTGTCTGTAAAATTTTGAACTTTATGGATTAAAAGCTACTCAATCAACAGAAGTCTCCATAGGTGAGTGCTGCCTTTTTCTTTTCTTCCATGGCGTTGCATTTTAAATGTATCATCTTCTAAGGCTGAGCACCACCGGAACTTCCAACGGAAGCATTATCCCCTAAGCATTACCACTCCGCAGACGTAGTAGCTGTATACGGACTATTATAGTACGTTCAGTGCCAACCACTTTTTTCTTTACACTGGTCACCGAGGTTAATAAGTGGCTCAAGAATTGGTGTAGGAAGGAGGGGTTTGGGTTCCTGCAGAACTGGGCCGACTTCTCAGTGGGCTACAGGCTCTACGCTAGGGACAGGCTGCACCTCAATGGCGAAGGGGCAGCTGTGCTGGGGGAGAAAATGGTTAGAAGGTTGGAGGAGTGTTTAAACTAGGGATTGGGGGGGAGGGTATTCATTTTATAGGAGGGGAAGATAGTGCAGATAGAGAGCTGGGCACAAATAAGGAAGTTGGGGGTGGCGGTGGCATGGGGGGTGGGGTTAGAACAGTTAATAATTTAAGAAAGAATAGAGGTACAGAGAGTAACATCAAGTGCATGTATACTAATGCCAGAAGCCTCGCCAACAAAATGGACGAATTAGAACTAATGTTGTTGGAGCATAATTATGACATGGTGGGGATATCTGAGACGTGGCTGGATGAGAGCCATGACTGGGCTGTTAACTTGCAGGGCTATAGCCTGTTCAGAAATGACCGTACAGATAAGCGAGGGGGAGGGGTGTGTCTATATGTAAAATCTTCCTTAAAACCCATCCTGCGTGATAATATAGGTGAATTTAATGAAAATGTGGAGTCCCTGTGGGTGGAGATAAGGGGAGGGGGAAAAAATAATAAATTACTGATAGGGGTTTGTTATAAATCTCCAAAAATAATGGAAGCAATGGAGAATATCCTCGTAAAGCAAATAGATGAAGCTGCGACTCAAGGAGAAGTCATTATTATGGGGGACTTCAACTACCCTGAAATAGATTGGGGAACAGAAACCTGCAGTTCCAGCAAAGGTAATCGGTTTTTGACAACTATGAGAGACAATTACCTTTCACAGCTGGTTCAGGACCCAACAAGGAGGGGGGCACTGCTAGACCTAATATTAACCAACAGGCCAGACCGCATATCAAATATAAGGGTTGGGGGTCACTTGGGGACTAGTGATCATAAAATAATAAGTTTTCATGTAACCTTTAATAAGATGGGTAGTAGGGGGGTGATAAGGACACTAAACTTCAGGAGGGCAAATTTCCAACGGATGAGAGAGGATCTTGGTGCAATTAACTGGGACGATATCCTGAGACACAAAAATACACAAAGAAAATGGGAGACGTTTATTAGCATCCTGGATAGGACCTGTGCACAGTATATACCGTATGGGAATAAACATACTAGAAATAGGAGGAAACCAATATGGCTAAATAGAGCTGTTAGGGGCGCAATAAGGAACAAAAAGAAAGCATTTAGAGAATAAAAGGAAGTAGGTAGTGATGATGAGGCATTAAATAAATACAGAAAATTAAATAAATTCTGTAAAAAGCAAATCAAGGCAGCAAAGATTGAGACAGAGAGACTCATTGCCAGAGAGAGTAAAAATAATCCCAAAATATTCTTTAACTATATAAATAGTAAGAAACTAAAAAATGACAGTGTTGGCCCCCTTAAAAATAGTCTGGGTGAAATGGTGGATGAGGATGAGGAAAAAGCCAATATGCTAAATGACTTTTTTTCATCAGTATTTACAAAAGAAAATCCCATGGCAGCCAATATGACTAGTGATAAAAATTCCCCATTAAATGTCAACTGCTTAACCCAGCAGGAAGTACAGCGGCGTCTAAAAATCACTAAAATTGACAAATCTCCGGGCCCGGATGGGATACACCCCCGAGTACTGCAGGAACTAAGTACAGTCATTGATAGACCATTATTTTTAATCTTTAAAGAGTCCATAATAACAGGGTCTGTACCACAGGAGTGGTGTATAGCAAATGTGGTGCCAATATTCAAAAAAGGGGCAAAAACTGAACTCGGTAATTATAGGCCAGTAAGTTTAACCTCTACTGTGGGTAAAATCCTGGAGGGCATTCTAAGGGATGCTATACTGGAGTATCTGAAGAGGAATAACCTCATGACCCAGTATCAGCACGGGTTTACTAGGGACCGCTCATGTCAGACTAATTTGATCAGCTTCTATGAAGAGGTAAGTTCCGGACTGGACCAAGGGAACCCAGTGGACGTAGTGTATATGGACTTTCCAAAGCTTTTGATACGGTGCCACACAAAAGGTTGATACATAAAATGAGAGTAATGGGGATAGGGGAAAATATGTGTAAGTGGGTTGAGAGCTGGCTCAGGGATAGGAAACAAAGGGTGGTTATTAATGGAGCACACTCGGACTGGGTCGCGGTTAGCAGTGGGGTACCACAGGGGTCAGTATTGGGCCCTCTTCTTTTTAACATATTTATTAATGACCTTGTAGGGGGCATTCAGAGTAGAATTTCAATATTTCCAGATGACACTAAACTCTGTAGGGTAATCAATACAGGGGAGGACAATTTTATATTACAGGATGATTTATGTAAACTAGAAGCTTGGGCTGATAAATGGCAAATGAGTTTTAATGGGGATAAATGTAAGGTCATGCACTTGGGTAGAAGTAATAAGATGTATAACTATGTGCTTAATTCTAAAACTCTGGGCAAAACCATCAATGAAAAAGACCTGGGTGTATGGGTGGATGACAGACTCATATTCAGTGGCCAGTGTCAGGCAGCTGCTACAAAGGCAAATAAAATAATGGGATGTATTAAAAGAGGAATAGATGCTCATGAGGAGAACATAATTTTACCTCTATACAAGTCACTAGTTCGACCACACTTAGAATACTGTGCACAGTTCTGGTCTCCGGTGTATAAGAAAGACATAGCTGAACTAGAGCGGGTGCAGAGAAGAGCGACCAAGGTTATTAGAGGACTGGGGGGTCTGCAATACCAAGATAGGTTATTACACTTGGGGCTATTTAGTTTGGAAAAACGAAGACTAAGGGGTGATCTTATTTTAATGTATAAATATATGAGGGGACAGTACAAAGACCTTTCTGATGATCTTTTTAATCATAGACCTGAGACAGGGACAAGGGGGCATCCTCTACGTCTGGAGGAAAGAAGGTTTAAGCATAATAACAGACGCGGATTCTTTACTGTAAGAGCAGTGAGACTATGGAACTCTCTGCCGTATGATGTTGTAATGAGTGATTCATTAATTAAATTTAAGAGGGGACTGGATACCTTTCTGGAAAAGTATAATGTTACAGGGTATATACACTAGATTCCTTGATAAGGCGTTGATCCAGGGAACTAGTCTGATTGCCGTATGTGGAGTCGGGAAGGAATTTTTTTCCCCATGGTGGAGTTACTCCTTGCCACATGGGGTTTTTTTGCCTTCCTCTGGATCAACATGTTAGGGCATGTTAGGTTAGGCTATGGGTTGAACTAGATGGACTTAAAGTCTTCCTTCAACCTCAATAACTATGTAACTATGTAACTATGTAACTCCATGAGTATATCATCAGTATTACCACCAGTACATGAATACGATCACAGAACCACCAAAAATCAGTTTTGTTGCTAGCGGTATTTGTCGCATGATGGACGTAAAAACCACCATATGCATCCCTTTATCTATGATGCAATTTGTTTAGTTTCCATTAGGCTATATGCCAAATGTTGAACACCTTAATTGAAACCAATTGGCCCCCATTATAGTTAAGCTATATTAGTTTCCATGACTGCCTTTCAGTCTAAAGGCCCCGTCTCACATAGCGATTTACCAACGATCACGACCAGCGATACGACCTGGCCGTGATCGTTGGTAAGTCGTTGTGTGGTCGCTGGGGAGCTGTCACACAGACCGCTCTCTCCAGCGACCAACGATCAGGGGAACGACTTCGGCATCGTTGAAACTGTCTTCAACTATGCCGAAGTCCCCCTGCAGCACCCGGGTAACCAGGGTAAACATCGGGTTACTAAGCGCAGGGCCGCGCTTAGTAACCCGATGTTTACCCTGGTTACCAAAAAAAACAAACAGTACATACTCGCCTTTCGGTGTCCGTCAGGTCCCTTGCCGTCTGCTTCCTGCTCTGACTGAGCCGCCGTACAGTGAGAGCAGAGCGCAGCGGTGACGTCACTGCTGCGCTCTGCTCTCACTGTACGGCCGGATCTCAGTCAGAGCAGGAAGCGGACGGCAAGGGACCTGACGGACATCAGATGGTGAGTATGTAGTGTTTGTTTTTTTTGGTAACCAGGGTAAACATCGGGTTACTAAGCGCGGCCCTGCGCTTAGTAACCCGATGTTTACCCTGGTTACCAGTGAAGACATCGCTGGATCGGTGTCACACACACCGATTCAGCGATGTCAGCGGGACCTCAACGACCAAAAAAAGGTCCAGGCCATTCCGACACGACCAGCGATCTCGCAGCAGGGGCCTGATCGCTGGTACGTGTCACACATAGCGAGATCGCTATGGAGGTCGCTGTTGCGTCACAAAACTAGTGACTCAGCAGCGATCTCGCTAGCGATCTCGCTATGTGAGACGGGGGCTTAACATTTACAATATAGGATGTAAGAGATGACTATCACTGTGTCCTTCGTGTTGTGTAAATGGTCCGCAAATAATGAACGATCCCATATCTTACTTTGAAATTGAAAAACATAACTATTCTAGTGGATGTGGTCATTGAAGCTTGTTACCTTACCCACGGGAGGGTGGATTAAGTGTCCTGTTATCTTTAGTCTGTGACCCATACCTTTGCTTGGGTGACGAGAGCGCTATTAACTTAATCTGCCTAGGGCACCAAAACACCTTGTCAAAGCCCTGCTTTGAAAGTACCATTGAATATAGTGAGACAAAAGGAGTAACTTTGGTTTCTGTCCGGCCTCCTGTGGTGTCCTGTCTTTTTGAGTATTCGTGAAACTGTGGTTCACCACACTTTATGATACAGCTGAAAAAGAGGCCAAATGGAGTCCAAAATAACTTTGCCTGCTTCATTTTACTAACTAGTTCTGTCAGGGGCTCAATCTGAACCATGTTTTCTGTGGATTTATATTTAAACCCTGACGTAAATGTTCAGCTTACAGCACAGGATAAATGTGAACTGTGAACCGAGTCCTATTTTGACTTTTGGGAGGCAGAATCAAGAAATAAACAGAAGATGAGGAATTTTATTTTAGATATTTTTGCCCCATTAAGCATTTAAAAACAATTTTAAGACAACTTTATTCTTCTGGCCTTTCCCCGATAGATTTATAATGTTGTTTTTTATGTTTTGCTACTTTTACATGGTAAACTCACTTTACGAAAAAAAAATTGTGTTTGCTCTGGCCCATTTTAAGAGAAAACTTGTTATTTCTTTTGCAGACAGAGCTCTATGAGAGCTTGTGTTTTTGTGCCAAGAGTTTTTATTTGTACCATTTTAGGATACATTACATATTTTTATTACTTTCAATTATGATTTTTTTCAGCTATTATAATCAAAAAACAGCAATTGAAGAATGATTTTTGATATATTTTTATTCCAATTACCATGTGGTAAAAGTGATATGCCAACTTTATTCTTTGGATTACAGTGATATCAGATTTTTTTTTTTTTTTGTGTAGTTACTTTTGCACACTTTTTTTAGAAATAAATTATTTGACTTTGCATTTCCATATTGCTTTCAGCATTACTTGCTACACTGTAGCCAATGCAGCAGGGTGTCACCTGTAATATAAGCTGACACCCGCTCAGACTGACTTAATCCTCAGCTCCATAAAAGCGCAGCAGTGAGGAATAAGAACTGCTGTAAAAGAGCATATCAGTGGTCATTAAGGTGTTTAATTTGTACTATAAAATGTTACAAATTGTCTTTAGCATAAATTATATTGCTGCTACTTACCGAGAATTAGAGTGGAATGATCATTTGAAAAATATGATCCAGAATGTAGATTTAGCCAAGAAGCAATAAGTTCTTGAGGAAGCGTCAGGAGTTTATTGCTGGACAAATCCAGGTAGGTTATATTTTTCATGTAGCGAGCTGCATCTTTAGGTATAGAAGATAGCTCATTATTGTGCAAGTCAAGCAGCCTTAGTTTGGGTGTGCTGGCAAGAGAATCCCAAGGAAAAGATGTGAGAACATTTCCATCCAATCTAAGTTCTTGAAGTTTACGGAGTCCTCGTAATGTCACCAGACTCAAGCTAAATACTGAATTATAGGGCATCCAAAGAAACTCAAGGTTAGAGAGTTTTTGGAAAGCTTCTCCTTGAACACGCCTGATAGAGGTCTTTTCTATACGAAGTTTAAAAGTGTCTGTAGGAATATTCACTGGTGTCAAGGTCATCTCAGGGTCATTGCAAAGTACTTCCCTGTAAAATGAAAAAAAAAAAAATATGGTCAATGCAATAAAAGAATAAATCTAATAAGACATCAAATCGGCAGATTGTAAGCAAATTCTTTGAAGCTAAGAAACGTGGTATGGAAGTTGGTTTCTAGTTGACAATTGACCATGAAAAATAGAATTATGATAATATAAAAGGTTACTACTATCATGGAGATTTTGTCAAGTGAAACAAATCCAATTACAGTTAAAGGCGTCTGGGACTTTTCCATTGATGACCTATCCTTAGGATTATTGTGGAGAAATGAGGGTCAGTGAGTGCTCTCATCAGCTCGCCCGACTGTCCTTAGAAAGCCCACATGGACCTGGGCTCATCCCACTGAACACCTGCACTCCTTTGCCATGGGTTGAAAACTACACACACAACACAGGGTGTGGGTAAAACAGTGTGGAAATACTTAATTGAACCACCAACAGACAATAGCACATAGTACAGTCCCAGCAAGAGAGGAGATAATGACAAGCTTAGGAAGCTGACAGAGTCCAATGAGGTATGTGACCAGATGACCTGATTGTCCCAACCTGGATGCTCCAAACATATTTGAGGGTTCAGTGATGCTCAATGGAGCAGATCTGTATTCCTCCAGTTGGGACCGTGGTACCTTGGCTACTGTTATGTAGCATCTTTCTGAGAACAGAGGCAGATCTCCAGTGTTATAGTTCACAACTGTTTCAGGCCATCATCCACAGGTCAAGAGGAAGGTGATGAGGTCATCTCTCATCTCTCAATCTGCACTTCTTGTCCTTTAATGTTTACAGGTCAACAAGTTGCATTGGCTGATAGAATGGGTAATCAACATATTAGCAAACATCAATTGTTCCATTACCCTGTGTAACTGTCCTACAAGGATATTAACACAATAAACTGCAACAAACATCAATTTAAGAGTCAACATTCAGGCTCATATGAACAATGGCTGAATAAATGCAGTCTTGTCACAGTTATCAATATTTGATTGGTGAAGGTATTACACTATGCATCCCTGTCCATTAGCTCTTTCAGGTGTCAGCCAGAAGTGCACAGCTCTGTCAGCTGCATAGTGGCCGTACCCAGGTACTGCATATGCACTGCACCATAGATGTGCAGTACCAGGCCATGGCCACTATACAGTTGACGTAGCCGTACTGTGTAGCACTGGATCTAAGCTGTGCTGTATCTGTTGTTTAATGGACAGTGGTGGTGCATCATTACATAAAAAAATAGCAGAGCATGCAGTACCTTTTTATCTTTCATTTATTATTGATTCTGTAAAGCAGCTATAAAATAAAAAAACACTGTGAACCAAAAGCTCAAGGGAGAATTTGTCATTATACCGGCTGCAATCCCATGCTATGTACCAGCCACTGAAGGGATAACATGGTAGCATACTAGCTGCAATCCCACATACTGCACCGTAAGCAAGATTGCATCTCTTGCTTGATGACCCCTATATCTAAAGGGAGAAACGTGTTAGAATGTTGTGAAGACTAAAGATAAGTCTTTTGGGGACCTTTTTAAATATGCAGGATAAAGTTCTTGATTTAGCCTTCTAGTCATATAAGAGCTACTGAGTCTTAGTACTCTATGTGTTACCATTTTGCTGTGCTATTCTAGGCGTGCACTATCATGGTGAATTTGCAGCATATTTATTAATACTACAAGGCCTAGTGGGTGACTCTTTATTACATTTGTTTCATTTCATAGTGTATATTGCTGCAGTGAGGGCTCTAACAGAGATATTATAGGCACAGTTGACCAGTTGATGACGAGTGGGGGCCCCATCTAGTCATCTAGGGAGCAAACTTCCATGGTCAGGTAAGGTCTTATTAGTAGGGATAAATCAGAGCTAGATAAACTAGAGATTCCTCCTTGCTCACATAACTTTATTTCTATCCGGATATTTTACCAGTTGCCCCCTGCCTATATCTGTATCTGTTTAGCATCTACATTCAGGTCATGTTTCTGCATATATACTTATCTCTTGTTCACAGATAGTGCCCTCCTTCCTATAGTGGCTTACCTTGTAGTTTTTGTCTTTATAAATGTACTTATATCCTGCATGTAAACAGTACATTCATTTATTGCATATACTTCATGTAATATGATCACTTTTGACATGTACACCACTTTCTTGTTGCCTCTATTTTGTCAATGTTTTGGATTTGTAGTCCTATAAAAGGATTTTTCAATTTATCTAATAAAAGTTAAGTTTTATTACTAGGGCTTTGTCTTCATGAATTTTATACAAATATGAAAATACTTGAAATAAGAGATTCTCCCCATCTTCATAATAAACATGTACTTTACCTTGCCTGAGCATACCGGTTTCATGATTTTATGTTAATTTTTTAAATATAAGACGATAAAAAGAAACTCAAAATTTTCTCATTTTTTTCTTATAGGAAAAAAAATTAAAGAGCAGTTTGAATAAGAACATACCTTAAAGGGAACCTGTCACCCCCAAAATCGAAGCTGAGCTAAGTCCATCAGCATCAGGGGCTTATCTACAGCATTCTGTAATGCTGTAGATCAGCCCCCAATGTATCCTGAAAGATGAAAAAAAAGAGGTTAGATTATACTCACCCAGGGGTGTTCCCGCTGCGGTGCGGTACGATGGGTGTTACGGTCCAGTCCGGGGCCTCCCATCTTCATAGGATGACTTCCTCTTCTTGTCTTCATGCTGCAGCTCCGGCGCAGGCATACTTTGTCTGCCCTGTTGAGGGCAGAGCAAAGTACTGCAGTGAGCACGCGCTGGGCCTCTCTGACCTTTCCTGGTGCCTGCGCACTGCAGTACTTTGCTCTGCCCACAACAGGGCAGACAAAGTATGCTTACGCTGGAGCCGCAGCATGAAGACAAGAAGAGGACGTCATCGTAAGAAGATGGGAGGCCCCGTAACGGACCGCGATGCCCATCAGATCGGACCGCCCCCCAGGTGAGTATAATCTAACCTTTATTTCTCATCTTTCAGGTTACACTGGGGGCTTATCTACAGCATTACAGAATGCTGTAGATAAGCCCCTGATGCCGGTGGGCTTAGCTCATCTTCGATTTTGGGGGTGACAGGTTCCCTTTAACAATATAACCCAAACATTTGCCATTGGTGGATAATAATTAGGCCACAATACACATTACTCAAAAGTACAGCCGACTTTTATCTATGTGTTTGGTCCAGATGAAATCTTAAAATCAGTTCCCCATCTTAAAGAATATGCTATGAATACACTCCTCAAAATTGAAATTGCATCACAAGGAAATCAAATTCAAAATTTGCATATTTATTCAATATCAAGTATGAGCGCTATGTGCAGAGATACACTTGCATACATGCCTTGACTGCTATCAAGGAGGTTATTATTGGCAGTCTGAGGAATGATGTGCCACACTTGGTCAATTTATCAAGATCTGCTTCTGGCAGTGCTTTTTGCAATTGCTGACCAATGTTTCCCAGATGTGCTCTATGGAAACAAGTCCAGGGATGATTTGGCTTTGATAGTACTTTTAGGCCACATAGGCTGCTCACAGTAAAACTAGCAACATGCAACCTAATGCTGTGGTGTTGAAAGATTGCTCCTGGGACACTTTGGAGAAATGGCCATTCCACTGGTTCCACAATTAATTCATTCTGTACTACAAGTGAAATGTCACATACCAAGCCTAATGTGTCAAACAGTATCTACACAAACCATCAGAAGGTGCTTGCATGATATTGGGCTTCTAGCCCGACACGCAATACACGTGTGTCATTGATATGTAGTAGATGCCAATTCTTATTAATATTTTTTTATTCCCAGGTATTAAAAGCAGCATTATCAGAGTTGGTGACATGCTGAAATATGAATTTGCATGATCAAATATTTTGTATAATAGCTTAAAAAGGTAAGCAAGCATCCCATGTTTAACCCCTTACTCACCACCAATTCGTCTTTTTACTAACCTTAGATATAAGAGAACAGCATCCCCTGACAGATGACTATCGAGCAGCTGTTGGCTGTACACTATAGCTGACAACTTGCTGCATCAGCCACGATCAGTGATGTTACCGACTTTAGTTGTTTAACCCCTTAAATGCTGCAGTCAATAATAACTACATCATCTAGATGGCTAACAGAGTGTGGGGGCTTTCTCTTTATCCCCATTGGCACACTGAGATCTTTATTGTGTTTCCTGATGTTTGTAAAGGCAATTCATGGCTAAATAATGGCCTTAAAGTCTGCCCACTAAAGCAGCCTATTCGGAAGTTATTAGCATTTAGATGGTAAAAATACATTTCTTTATTCCTCTTATGCCACTTTGCATTAATTCCTGAAAAGCACCTGAAAGGTTAATAAACTACTTGAAAGCAATTTTGAATACAGTGAGTGGTTCTGTTTTAAAATGGCATCCTTTTGGGGGGTTTCTGATATATCGGACCCCCAAAGTCAATTCAAAACTGAATTAGTCCCTAAAAAAAATTGTTTTGTAAATTTCCTTGAAAAAATAAAAAAATGACTGCTACATCGTTAAACCTTCTAAAATGCTTACAAACTAAAATAACATTTTATAAATGGTGCCGATGTAAAGCAGACATGAGAGAAATGTTATTTATTAATGTTTATTTGTGTGGTATGACGATCTGGATTAAAGGGATAATCGTTCACAATTTGAAAATTGCAAAATGTTTTATTTTTGTAAAATTTCTGATATTTTTATAAATAAAAGCAGAACATATGAACATAATTTTACCACTTTCATAAAATACAATGTGTGATGAAAAAAAACCCTCAAAATCAATGGGATCCGTTGAAGTATTCCAGAGTTATTACCACATAAAGAGGCACTGGTCAGATGTTAAAAATTTGGCTCGGTCACTAAGGGGTTAAAGCCAAGAGTAAGTTTGACCTACAAGCTTTAAAACTAATATCCAACTAATATCTTAGTACAAAATAAAGGTGGGGACTTAATCTACAGTATGAGATCTATTAGCATTAATACGGCAAATCTATAGTATTAATAGGGCACATGGTTATAATTATGATATGCAACCTCTTTAAAATACTATTAATTTAACAAAAAAGTAAAAAGTCATAAATAAAATTTAAATTTCATTACTTAGCGACACTTTATGATAACTTGGCACATGAAAAAAGGAAACTGAATCATAGTGACCCATAAACCATTACAACCAGAATATTTTATCAAGTAACCCTGTAAATGATAGTTCAGGTACAATAGGTAACAGAAGTTAGGCCAAAGACTAGAGGAGTTTTAAACTAGGGACCAGAGCTAGAGGAGAATTGCAGAATGAGTAGAAGATAGTAGAAATAGTGACCCGAGGCCAAGTAGTGAAATGTTTAACAAATTGGGAGAAGTAGGGATGAAGAGTGCATGTATACAGACAAAGCCTTTATTTATAAGGCTGGGAACCTCCACTGCTGACATTGTCCGCAACTAACCCTTTCACAATCTGCAGCACATCCACGTGATTTTACAATGGATTTGCAGTGGATTTCACCTCTCACAACAGAGGAGATTACATCTGCTACAAAACAGACTGTACTACAGATTTTAAAATCTATCATGTATGAGGAATTTCTAAATCCATTTCACGTGCATTGCATTGTATTTAATTTTCAGTACTAAATCTGAAGAAATATACCACCCAGGGAAATGGCCTAGAAGTACTCTGAAGCACTCAAATAATGATAGAAAAGAGAAATAGAAAGGGCTGGAGGGAGGCAACAGGATAGGCCAGAGGAGGACATCAACAAGCAACTACACCTTGCCGGGGTCAATAGAGGGCTAATGCAGTGAACTGAACCTGAATGAAAAAAGCCTACCTACTCCTCTGAAGATTTAAAAAAGTAAGGATAATCAAGACATGGCAAAATGACTATGAATATATGGAGTTAGAAGGAATACTGGAATGTTCATACTGCATATAGTAAGTCTCAAAGCAGAATAGAAGAATCAGGAAACCTAAAATGTGTAAGTCTAAAATTGAAAACTTTTTTGAAAATTTACCAACATGTCTGACATACAGATCACGGCCATGGTGATCACAGAAAGGAATGAATATTTTCTTTAGCTGAGCGATGTCCTTAATTTCATACACTAGAATTTTGTGGCATATTTATCAATGTATTTACACCCATTTATTATAAAAAAAATAACAATGATGATTGCACCTTTGTGCTTTTCTGCAGCAAAATCATGGAGATACAAAATTGCTCTAAGGTGGGACATGTATATGGATACAGCTAAATAAAATGGGAATGGTTGGTGATATCAACTTCCTGTTTGTGGCCCATTAGTATATGGGAGGGGGAAAACTTTGAATATGGGTGGTGACCATGGTGGCCATTTTGAAGTCGGCCATTTTGGATCCAACTTTATTTTTTCCAATGGGAAGAGGGTCATGTGACACATCAAACTTATTGAGAATTTCACAAGAAAAACAATGGTGTGCTTGGTTTTAACGTAACTTTATTCTTTTATGAGTTATTTACAAGTTACTCTTTATTTACAGCCATTGACATGTCGCAGAGGTTAACACATGAGGAGCTGATAGAAATTGTGTTGAATGCAGTACCCGGGTAATTGAAGCAGATGTCAATGCAAGACACCCTATGCAAGAAAACTGTCACCATTCCCATGTTATTTAGGTGTATCCATATAAATGGCCCACCCAAAAAAGTTTGCCTCATCACTGAACATAATGTTCTGTTTAAACTCAGGGTCCGGTTCCAATTTTTGTTTTGCCTATTCTGCAAATTCAGCGCATCGATCTGGGTCATCCTCGATGAGATGCTGCAGCAGCTGGATTTTGTAAGGGTGCCATTTGTGAGTAGCTAATATCCGCCGAAGGGATGTTCGACTAATTCCAGATCGATGCGCTGAATTTGCAGAATGGGAAAACAAAAATTGGAACAGGACCCTCATTTTACACAGAACGTTATGTTCAGTGATGAGGCAAACTTTTTTGGGTGGGCCATTTATATGGATACCATGGATGAATAACATGTGAATGGTGACTGTTTTCTTGCGTAGGGTGTCTTGCATTGAAATCTGTTGCAATGACCTGGGTACTGCGTTCATCAGACATCAACACAATTTCTATCCGCTCCTCACGTGTTTACCTCTGTGACATGTCAATGGCTGTAAACAAAGAGAAACTTGTAAATAACTCATGAAAGAATAACGTTACGTTAAAGCCAAGCACACATTGTTTTTCATGTGAAATTCTCAACCACTCTGTACTTTCCAACTTGGCATCCAAAGAGCATAATTAAAGGAATAGATGGATTGCAGTCCCAAGAATACCTATGAAACTAGGGAACAGAGGCATCACTATGTAGAAACATATGAGTTGAGAGTAGAGATTTTTTAATACCCAGGCCTGCTGCCAGGATATCTTTTTTTCTACATACAATGGAAAGATGACTTTACCCATCATAAATTGGATTACGCTTCTGTTCTTAAAAAAACAAAACAAAAAAAAAAACACAGGAGGACGAAATCTGCATCCAAAATAATATATTTGAATAAAAAGCTAATAAGCTATCAAATTGCCAAATTAAGTCTTCAATATACAGTAATTGCCTTATTACTTCCATATCTAAATATCAAAAGTACAAATATTATGCTGCATTAAGCCCTTTGGCACATTTTTATTGACATTCCAAGACTCCAAGTTGATAAACCCCAGTGATGACTTCAATCGACTACACAGAAAGAACCCAGTGACAAAAGATGGCAGCATACTTCTGATCATCAGGATGGGAATTACCGATGGGTTAGTCTATATAAAGGGTTGGTGGATTGTAACTGATATTCAAGAAGGGGCATTGCAACTGATAGGAACAAGGTGTCTGCCGCTCATGATGGGGTAATGTATATACTGTATGTATACAGAAATTTGATTTGAAATCTAAAAAAATGTATGTCAAAACTGCGAAATGATAGCAAAGCACTGAAGTCCTGAAATAAACTTCCGGATGAGTATTCTGACACAACGTTAAAAGCCGTAAGAAGTCCTAGTGCAGGTCCATGTGCTTATCGGATGGATCTAATCCAATTTGGTCATCTGCATACGTAACTAAATTGACCACAGGTCTTGTCACTTGGCGCTCATGCTGAGCCGTATCATTGGCATGAGTTGTTTCCAAGATTATTAGTCAAAGAGCTATTTTTAAACCTATCTACTTTAAAAACACATACAAATAAACCCACCTTTACCTATAAAAACCAATCATAATGTAACTTTATCTGATTATTCTAATAAAGGTTATAGCTTTCTTTACAAAAATGCACAAAAAATAAGAGAAAACAAAAGAGGATGTACTAGGGAATTGCCTGAACAACAGATTCTTATGATATATCTACACTGTGCACTCCCTTTACACATGGGGCATTCTGCTACTTGTATGTGGCAAGGATTTGTGGAGAATTCAGATCATTGTGGTATTCTTGCTAGATGTTAGTGGACTATAGGCTTTTTTTAAATAAAAAATTATGTAATCTGCTGTCTGTTAGTAACTTAATCTTGTCCTTTCTCCTTGGAAAATTTGGAAGGTTCCCTGAAAAAGGGCAGAACCCATATCGCAAATGAAAAGTTGGCAAATATCCAGAGAATCACTAATATTTCCTGAAACTGAACTGGAACCAGAGGGCTTCTTCTGTGTAGATAATACAGTGTACAGTAGGTTTAAAAGGGGCACAGTAAAGATGTTAAAAAAGATGGGGATGATCTGAAAAAGAGTGTGATAATATTGGGAAAGATTTTTGAAATTCACATACATTTACTACCTGAAAAGCAGAAATGTTATACAGTATGTTCAAGTATTAAATGCAGATTATATTTTATAGATAGATTTGTAAAGCAATGATAAAAAATCAGATTTCTTTCAGTCCTTCATATTTGTAAGGGGGGACATGTAAATATTTCTAGAAAATGCCAATTTATAATATATTATTAAAGACCTTTTATGAATCTTTGTTCTTCATTGCTATTCTCCATTACTTATGAGATACAGGTGCTTATCACAAAATTAGAATATCATCAAAAAGTTAATTTATTTCCTCCTTGACCCAGGTCAGTTTCTTCTGGTGTTGTCCTTTGGTCTTGAGTGACTTGACACAAGGAATGTGACACTTGTAGCCCATGTCCTGGATATGTCTGTGTGTGGTGACTCTTGAAGCAATGACTCCAGCAGCAGTCCACTCCTTGTGAATCTCCCCCCAATTTTTGAATGGCCTTTTCTTAACAATTCTTTCAAGGCTGCGGTTATCCTAGTTGCTTGTGTACTTTTTTCTACCACACTTTTTCCTTCCACTCAACTTTCCATTAATATGCTTGGATACAGCACTTTGTGAACAGCTAGCTTCTTTAGCAATTAATTTTTGTTGCTTACCCTCCTTGTGGAGTGTGTCAATGACTGCTTTCTGGACATCTGTCAAGTCAGCAGTCTTCCCCATGATTGTGGAGCCTACTGAAACAGATTAAGGGACCTTTTTAAACACTTAGGAAGACTTTCCTGGTGTTTTTTGTTAATTATTCTAATTTACTGAGATAATGACTTTTGGGTTTTGTTTGGATGTAAGCCATAGTCATCAACATTAACAGAAATAAACACATGAAATAAATCACTCTGTTTGTAATGACTCTATATAATATATGAATTTCACTTTATGTATTCAAAAACTGAAATAAATTAAACTTTTTGATGACATTCTAATTTTGTGAGATGCACTTGTATATTTATTTTTTACTGCCTTAAAAAATTAGAGCTTTCTAAATATAACTTAGGAGATCATATTCAATGATTGACAATCTTACCTGCTTGGGTATTTATGCGGAGATAGCAGTAAATCCCTGAGTAGGACCGCCTACTGGACTCACCAGGTCTTTTATTTTTTTGTAGTTCTGTACTGTAACAAAAACATGTTGTCACCTCAAGGACAACTCACCAGGAAAGATTTCACTTTGCAGACCCAGCCCAGTATCTAACACTTTGGCTAAAGCAAAGTGATGCCTTGAGCCCATTTCCCTACTCCATTTTCATGGAGCTTGTGAATTACACCTAGCGTTTGCAAATAAAAACTTATTTTCATAAGAAATATTTGAATAATATGCAAAGGAAATTGTTTTATTTGTAGATGTGATCACATTTGTCAGCAAAGAATACAATTTTTAATGTTAATCATTTTGCTCATTTACACAGCATAGGTCGACTGCACACATTTCTGTGACTGCCATTGCCTTCCATAAATCTCCATAATGCACAAGTATTTTTTACAGAGTCCATACATCTGAATGGGTTTTATGAACACGTGCACAATCTGCAGATGTATGGAGACCATGTGCAATCACAAAAGTTACTGCATCTAATGAGCATCGAGGGAGTGAATTTCCAATTGGATATAGCTATGAGATACAGCTTTTGCAAGAAATATATGGAAGAGACAATGACCAGAAATATATTAACAGGAAATGGGTCCTTAGCAAGATAGATATATCATGGTTAGTAAAATATATGTCTAAGACCAACTTCATATGTCCTAGAACCAATTTCATATGTCCTAAAGGCTGTTGAATACATGTACCGTCCATGTACTCAACAGACTCATAAAAATTCCTGAATCTGGTGAGTAAGGGCTAGGAGACCTGCAACCAGTCCAGAAATCTCAGTTGGTAAATGCACCATAAAACTCAAAACTTTCAATGTAGTAGTGGTATAATTTATAGTAAACCTAACACCTGGGCTCCCCATCAAGTTCTGGTGGACTCCATGCCCAGACTGGATATGCAGTACTGGTGGGCACAATGCCTAGCCTCACTAGTCATTATTGGTGTTCATAATTCCTAAACGCTATATAGTGCTAGTAAACCCAACACCTGGAATCTACATGCAGTGCTGATAGACCATATACCCGGACTGACTATGCAATGCTGGTATACTCAATGCCTGGGTTGGCTATGCAGCTCTGTTAGGCTCTACACGCAGACTGGCTATGAAGTGCTGGTGGACACAATGTCTGGCCTCACCATTCAGTGTTGGTATTCCTGATGCCTAAACTCCATATGCAGTGCTAGAAAACCCAACACCTGGACTCTCTAAGAAGTGCTCGTGTACGCCTTGCGTAATTCTACCCATTTCTAATACAAAATATGAGGAATGTGTCATCGCAAGGAGATTTAGCAAAATGCTGGAAAATCTACTTCTGTAATCAAGATCTACTTTTTATCAAATGCAGTCATCTTCTACATAGAGATTTGGGGCAAAATATCTTGCTTGGTTCCGCCAACTATCCCTCATGTTACCAGCCTTAGAAGGAATAAAAGTAAATTATAATAAAGATAATGCATACATTTATTATCCCTTTTATCTCATATATCCCTTATTATTTCAGACACTTTACGCAGATGATACCTGATATCACACTTTATTTTCTGTAGTGTTATGCAATCAGAATCAAGTACTCTACATGTTGTTGGGATCAAGGCCAAAACAGCCATAAACCATAATGCAGATGGGCTAACAGCAATTACAATTATTGGCCGCCTGAGCCGCAGTGACCTTCTCTCCTGTCGTCCCCACAGTAATTACAGTAAATGGACCGGTGACTTGTTTTCACTTGCAGTAAAGCACCTTTTGATTGAATTAATAGTTGTTTGGTGTACCCCTAATACAAATAGGTACAACAAACCCAATGACCCTAGCATAGTGTAGAGTCTTGTGGAATATCCAGCATTTACCTACCAAGCTAAATTACAGATACAGGACTGTTTCTTTGAAATCAGCCATGCCCACATTTTTAATGAAAATAGTCTGTGTTAAAAAAATCACTGGACCACAAAATAATCAGAGGAACAATCAATTAAAGTGGCAGGGATTCCGTCACAGACCAGGGTTCTTAACCCATTCCCCGCATTGTTCTTGCTAGCATTACAACACACTTTATAATAGACTTATCTAGACGCTAAATATGCTCTAAATTGTGACATACATTATATTGTAAATGGCCTTAAGTGGAGCCATAGCAGTATAATAATGCATTGTACACATAAAATCATTGCCAGAACTGATTTTCTATGTTTTCTTCCGATAATTATGTGTCCATACGATTAGAAATAAACAGGGGGAAAACATCAACACAAAGTAAAAAGTTTTCTGTTATATTTGCATTAAAAGATATGTCATTCACTGTGACCGTGGTTATAACCTCTGCCCTTTTTTCTGCCATAAATTAAAAAGAAAAATTGTGTGGCCTTTGAATGTAACATACTGCAACTGATTTATATTCTATTCAGCAATAAAAATTAAAAAAAATTAGCAGAGCCCCAATAATTTCTGCCCAAATTTGTAATTATTCTATTTCTTAATTATAAGAGGCATCATTTATAAAATACAATATGCACTCATGCACTTGTCAATACACACTGAGCCATGGGTCCTCGGCCCTAGCATGGAGTCCATGGTGAGAAAAGAGCAATACAAATGTTTTGTTGTTATTGTACCTCTTTATTCCTGTAATTTTGCATTTACAAAAAAATTTAACAAATTGAACAAAACAATTATCTTGTTCCACCGAACTCCTTGCTGCAAATGTAGTCATTTAGCATGTTTGTTTCTAAGGGAAAAACTGTATGGCACTGCATGGAAGCTGTGAGGCTCTAAGCTCCACATACAGGCACATACCTGTGTACATGAGCCCTATACATCATGCTGGAGACAGCTAGGAATAGTTATGTAAATAAAATGAATAAGTGAATGAAGAATATATGTAATATAGTTATCTAAAATTACAATTCTTAATCACTTGTTGAATACAGGTAGTAACATACGGTATTTCATTTACTGTTCATTTGTAATACTGTCCGCCTTATTCCAGATACCCATGATACAAATATACAGTCTCTATGTGCTACAGAAGGCATTCAATGCTTTCTTTTAAATCAGATTACAAACTGCTCAGAAGTTAATCCTTTGGCCACAGGAAGTGGCAGGACAAACTGAATAAGGAAAATAAAAACAGCATACAAGCAATATCTGCACAGGTTAGAAGCAAGTAGCTACATATTGGATAGATAAGTGAGCAGAAGACATGGGGTGACGTACCTTGATTTAGATCCATCACTGAGTGAGTGAAATGTGCAGCTGCACTGAGATGGACAGGACAAGCAAAAGAAAGGAAGGCTTCCAAACACCAGGCAACCAAAGATGACCAAAGAGACACACATGGTGAACTAACCATGAGGAGCACCTTGGGGAACCCAGAGATATTTGCAGGTGGCACCTGGTCACATTTTGTTGAGTGCCTTCAGCTTCCAGTCGGAGACTGATGCTTTAGCTGCAGCTCAGTCCATCAGATAAAATAGGATAGGGGATTAGTGAGAGGACTTGGTTATTTTCCTGTCGCTGCCTATTGCTTCCTGGAATATCATAGGAAAGCGTCTATCTAAGCTTATAGGAAAGCGTCTGTCTAAGCTGTTACATGAGAATGCCACACTGTTATGCACATTACAGATGAGATATCTACACAAAAGAATTATCTGACTTTTAGAGTCACTACAATTTCTTGTTTTATCTGTTGTTTCATCGAAAGCTGTAAAAATATTAAAAGGGTTACTATTGTTGCTATTGTTGATAATAATCTGTGAAAAAACACATACAGTATTTCAGTGGTTCCTAGAATCCTATAGGGCTTGGTGTAAAATTTGGACCTCAGCTCCCACCAGCATGTTGGTCAGGTGTATGGGCCCCTGTAGCATTCTAGATTCTAAGAAGACGTGTTCATGACTACAGATGAAATATTAGAAAATCTTAGAAAAACACAGTAATAAAATCATATTTTAAGTAATTGTGGCGCCCCTAGGGGTATTTGCCACAAAAAGTTATTGACACCAAATACAAATATTAAAATAGCAAGACTGCACTACCATCTCCGGCCAGAAGGGGGAGCTCCAGAGACTCCCCTTGATCTATTCTGGTCTGAGAAAAGGACTGGCAGTTGGGTTGAGGAGCTGAAAGTGAGAGGTCGTATAACTGAACTCCTAACAGCCCTATGACGGATTATAGGCCCGTAATACCCATAGTAGGAAAAGAGGAATAGAGAAAAAGGACATTGTGAGAACCGGGTAGCAATAATTTCTACCCAAAATAGGCGCAGAGACGGATACCGGATCCGTGGCTATATTCGTTATATATAATACAGCAACCGGAAGAAAGTGAGGTGATATCAGCTTCACCAGGGTAAGATGCAGCAACAGACACAGAGTTCAGCGGTACTCCCAAAGGGGGTAAGCCGACAAAAAGGACTCGGGTTGTCCGTCGAACCAGAGCACAGAAGAGACAGATTGGGTCGGCAGCCAGTTCACATACAGCAGCAGGGCCATACAGAAACTGCGCATAATAAGAGGTGGAAATCCTGACAGGGTCAAAGTAATTCAGAGTTCTTATACAGACTCCGGTGACAGTATTGGTTGCAAATCCCTTTTTGTTGAAGTAAACTGGTTAAACGTTTCAGCGCCTCAGTCTTTCATTTGGACAATAGCCATCGATCCAGGATCGGGGTCATCACAGCTGAGAGGACCTGCTGCTGATCAAGTAAGTGTCTGTTCCTTCATGATATCCCTTGCACTGTGCATCGCCTGAAGCCACAGCACCGGGTCAAGCCACTAGTGACATCCCCCTCAAGAGACGGACCTCTTTGATCTGGTGCTGGGTACCTCAGTCTCCCGGGCGTCACATAATACTTGTAAATAGTAGTCACACAGTTAGTGAACAAGTCCACTAAAACCACTACATCAATAATAATCCACTTAAAGGGGAACATACCACTACACAATGAGCATATATTATCGCTATATCAAGACCAAAATACCAATAATAACACACTGTGACCAGATCACATATTACCAGCATAAAGTACCTGAATACTATGACAATAATTATCATTATCAAAAACCACAGTACAAACTACTATCACCACCAGTGACATTATACACAGGAGCACTGTACATAGTGTAAGTGCATATAGTATAGGTAAATCCAGTGACTTATTTGTAAAAAATCCAAAAGAAGTCATTCATTTTCGGTTTTCGTCTTCATCTGGTACAGACCACAATGACTTCTTCCAGCTGGGACTCATCTTGGCAGAAAGTAAGACATCTATGACTGATCACTTCTACAGCACCTCAAAACTCATCCACCCCACTTCTACACTGCACCAGATAAAGAAAAGAATTGCAATAGTACCGCCCTGGTGCCCTGCACGGTAACAGTACCTCCATTTTGTTCCTTC
The DNA here is from genome assembly GCF_051348905.1 of Ranitomeya variabilis. Classification (NCBI taxonomy): domain Eukaryota; kingdom Metazoa; phylum Chordata; class Amphibia; order Anura; family Dendrobatidae; genus Ranitomeya; species Ranitomeya variabilis. The sequence continues at coordinate 156,459,318 of NC_135235.1, read as the reverse complement.
CATTGAGAGAGTATCCACAAAAAAAACTAAAAAACTATATATTACAATAGTGATGTATCCCTGTATCCCAGTAGAAATGACCCCCTCTGTGGCCGCCATACAGAATGAATGCATATGTCCTCTTTTGTAGTCTCGATGCAATAGTAAAATTCCTCTTTGTGTCCCAACACATTAGTAATGTCAGCCTTTGTGCTCAACTATCATAATATTACCCCTTTCCTGATGGGAACCATACAGTAATAACACACGCCATGTCTGCCCCCTCCCCCTATACAGTAATCCACCTATTATATCTAGATACAGTGGGAATGTTACAATTTGTGGCTCCATAAATTAATAATTGATAATGTACAGGCCACAATGGGGAACATTATTAATGTCCTCCATTGGGGAGTAATGATTCCCCCTAATTGACCCTATTCATTAATAATAATGTCCTGCAATTGACACAATACAGTTATTATGACCCTTGCTACCATAACCTAATAATGTATGTTTTTTTCTCATTCTGACCCCCTGTCCTTGCCTGTATCCTATAACAATGTCTCCTATCCTGTAATAATGCCTCCCATCCTGGCCCCCATCATGTAATAATGTCCATTATCCTGGTCTCCATCCTGTAAGAATATTACCTGTCCTGCAATGTTGTCATCTCAGGGGACTAGTACCTGTGATCATTCAATCGCTTGTACTATATACTGGAATGCTGCAGTATTGCAATTTATAGTGTAAATCTCGGTCTCTTTTCAGAGGAGTGCTAAGCTAGCGACTGCTTTAGTAGCCCATTGTCACAGGCCACCGATGGGAACAGGTAATCATGAACAGAGTTACGAGTTTCATTTAAATGCTGGCATTTAAATAGTTAACAGCCACTGCCAGAGCTTATCTTTGGCCCCATCTGTTAAAGACAGGTTCTGGATATTTAATATAACCAGCGTTTGCTATATGAGGAGAGAGCTTATTAAGGGTTTAATAATATCCCCCATCCTGGCCCCCATCGTTTAATAATGTCCCCCATCCTGGCCCCTATCGCTTAATGATGTCCCCCATCCTGGCCTCTACCCTGTAATAATGAACGTCATCATGGTCTCCACTCTGTAATAATATCGGTTATCCTGTAATAATATCCCCCATCCTGGTCCCTCTTTATTAATGTTCCTCATCCTGACCCCCATCCTCTAATGATGTCCCCCATCCTGGCCTCTACCCTTTAATAATGACCTTCATCATAGTCTCCATTCTGTAATAATATCCCTCATTCTGGTCCCTATCTTTCAAAATGATCCCCCAGCTGTCCCCTTTCTTTAATAATATCCCCCATCCTGGCCCCTATCTTTAACCCCTTTCGACCTTAGATGTATCCATACGTTCAGGTGGCCTGGTACTTATCGAACTTGGATGTATGGATACGTCTAGGCGATTTTTTGCGCACAGACACTGTGCATGCACGATCATCGCCGGGTGTCAGCTGATTCTAACAGCTGACACCCAGCACTCAGTGCCACGACTGGTCCAGCAATGCTCCTGGCAGTTTAACACCCTAAATGCTGAGATTGAACTTGATCACAGCATTTCAAGAGCATGCAGAGCAAGAAAGCCCCTCTGCCTTTGGATCGGAGACCGCACAACATCATTTCAGGGTCCCGATCGTTGCCATGGTGACCCAATGTCGTTATGATGACATTTGGGATACCAGAGTTAAGAAAGTTGCTTGATCATGCTCAGAGCATGATGAAGCAAGTTTACCTGTCAGTGCAGTGCTGATATCTTGCATAGCAAAGGTGAAATAAAAAAATTGTAAAGTATATACTGTATATATATGCAGCGCCCCAGAGTCCTGGTCGTTGCAGTACTGTGGCTCCGCCACTATGGGGAGCTACGGTGCGTCCGATGGCACTGAAGGAGTTCATCTGATCAGGTATCACAGACACCAATACATTTCATAGCTGGGCCTCCGGGGGGAGCTAAGGGTGCTATTCATTAGGCCACTCCCCACCATAGTGGGTAAACTGGGGGTCAGGCAGGAAGTTAGTAGAGAAAGCTGACTGGATCGAACGAAGCAACACCTAGTGAGAGAGGGTGTTGTGGAGGAAGAGACAGTAGGGTCTCTGCCAGGGGTGGGATCCTGGCAGAGGCTTGGCATTGAAAGAACGTAACGGGACCGTGCCTGCTCAGAATAGCGGCGGTGCCCTAAGAAAGGATTAGAAGCGAGATAGATTGTGCTGAGTGAGAAACGAAATCAAGCAGAAGGAGAATACCAGCAGGGGTTTTGTTGAAAGAGGCAGCACCTTGCTGAGGCGCATTACCGGTGGCCGGAACGCCGAGGGAGTGGAATAATATACAGCTTTAAGCCATACTCCAAACAGCGGCAGGACAGTCAGTCTCAGGCGGGCTGTCTACCACATATCACCTATGAAGTCTTGGGGGGCAATTGCGGGAGAGGGGCGTCTCTAGGGTCCCGGAAGAACTCCAGGCCTACCTGACAAACGGGTGCCGTTCTTACTGTAACATCAGGAAGGGACGGAAGATTAGCAGAAGATCAGTTAATCGAGTTGTGAGGGAACTTAAGAAACAGACACAACAGTTGTGGGGTACTTTCCGTAAGCACAGCAGGGAAGGACTACAACACAAAGCGCTAAGAAGGAAGGCACTGATTTCCACCTGTGAGGAGAACTCTGGAAGTGCCATTGGACCGGCCGGACTTGCGCAGCCTGGTGGACCGGATTCCGGACTGAGGACCGAGAGATCTCCAGTAAAGAGGTAAAGAGACTGCAACCTGGTGTCCTCGTTATTTACCGCGACCTGCACCCCACAACTGCACCGCTACACCACCGTTAACAGCACCTATTTGCAACGGACGTCCCCCACTGACAGACAGGGCCACGGACCGGGTCTAGCCACCGTGACAACCCCAGGACTGAGATCCCAGAGGCCCGGCTCCGGGTACCCCTCGGCCCTGCGGCGGTGTGGGGGCGCTCCAAAACTTGGCGTCACGAACAGGATCTACTTAAGCCTGAAGAATCAGGTCATGTGTGCCTTGGAACTGTGATTTATTGTGCTTGGACTGTACTTTATTGCAAAGACTGTGGATTGCCACTTGCCGCCAAAAGTTCCCGCCAAAACCGCCGCCATTACAGCGCTAAGGAGAGCGCAGGAGAAGAAGAAGGGCGTGGAAGTGGGCGTGAACAAGCTGAAGAGCGCGAAAGACAATGGCCGCCCAGTCTAAATATCTCGGCCCCTTGAGGACGTGTCCGTCAGCAGCCGAGATCCGCCTCCTGATCCTTAATGGTGGGCAGAGACAGAGAAAACGAAACCGCCCACGAAGGAGAGAGCGGGAAAAGGACCAGGAAGAAGAAGCGAGCGACATGGAGGACGCCATGGCGAGCCGCCCGGAGCCGGAGCGTGGGGTCGGAGCAGAGGACTTCCCCAGCCACCCGGAGGGGCACCGCAACCAGGCCTCCACCGCTGATGCTGAATTCCTGCAGGCCGGAGTGGACGAGCTCAGCGACCAACCCCAGCGGACGCAGCTGAGCACTGAGGCCGGGTGGAAGAAGGCCATCATCAGGAGCCTCACCGGACATCTGTCGGCAGCCTCATCTGGTCCGGAGCAGGGAAGAAGTCCCAGCGCTCCGAAGCTGGAAAGCAAGGCCCTGCCGGAAAGGGGTATGCTGCAAGCAGAGATGACAATGTCGCAGCACAAGGCCCTGCAACCAGCGTTCCAGACCCCAGCGGAGGCAGAGCAGACCGGCACCGGAGGGACCGCGTCTGAAGCAGGTATGAAGGACGACCCTGCCCTGACGACCGACTCCATTCCAGTGACTGCTGGTGCCACAGCTGCTGACTCCGTTCCAGTGACTGATCTTGCAGCAGCCGCTGCCTCTGCTGCCGCAAATGCCCCTACTCAAGCTGCGCAGACCTCCATCGCTGTGCATGACCTAACCGTACATGAGAGACGGATTAACGGCGTTTGTCCAGCACTGGGTGTAACCCTGGACCTCACTTTTACCAGGCCGAGAAGGGTTAAGTGCCAGGTGCAGCCCTGGAAGCCGTCCAACTAAGCCTCGGAAACCTGAAACTGTAAATAGTTAACTGTTTATTTCCTTGCTGTTTTGCTGCTAAAACCCGTCCTGGGTTAACTCTTAAAGGGATCCCTTTGTTTACCCGGGATCCCTATTGCTTTTTATTTTTGCTTTCACTTTCATTTTTGCTTTTTTGTTCCACAATGTTATAAAAACTGCTGAATCATGAACAATGCATGATACAAACTTCTTGTAAATAGTTTGCACCTTCTTAAAGGTGCTATCTACTGGTTCTATATGAAGAAAGGACACTTTGCGAAGATATTGTTTTTTGAAAACATCACTGGAGTCCTTATTACAAACAGACTTGCAGCTTGAGGAGTTGCACTACCTCATAGAGACTTGGTCCCCTCTTAAAGGGGATGTTCACTGATGGTACTTAGAGAATGATGTTGCTCTAAAAAGAAAGTTAATGATGCTGCTGATATGTACAAGTTGTATGTAACTAAATTGTTGAAAGAAAGAAGTGTTTAATAATGTGTTCTGAGATAAAGTAATTATTGGAAAGATGCCGTAGACCCGTAGGGGTAGACATAGTGTCCTGCATAGTTGTTAGCAAGAAAGTAAAGATAGAAGTTAATGCTCTAAGAAAATGTTTGGTAATGTTGATAGAAAATGGGGATAGAAGGTAGACCCTGAGTCCTCCGTAGAAAGCCAGTTCATTGTAAAGAAAGAGTTAAAAATGTGTTGCATAGGACAGAAAGTGAACCCGTAGGGGTTAGGTAGTGAGTCCTCTTAGGAGCCATACGTAGATGGCTCAGTGCTTCTAAAACTGAAAGTATGTTATGTTCTATACTATGTATAGTAGTTGAAAAGGCAGTAGGCCCTGGCTGAACGGGGCGGTCCTGTAACAGAAAGGAGAGGCAGTAGGTCTGGTGCCGATAGGACAGGCGGTCCTGCAGATCCAAAGTAGGAGAATGAAAAAGTTAAAAATACCTTGTAATGTGATTATAGGAAGGTCTTTAGCGGACTAAGAGTGTATATCCTTAAAGGCAAAGTTAAATTATTGGTTAATAATGTTTGCACTTAGTAGAATACCCGGTTGGGTAAGAAAAGTTAATTATAGCATGTTGCTATGATATTTTACCATGTTTGTAACGTTCAAGTGTCCTTACCTCCCATAAAGGGAAGCCTGTTCAAGTATACTTATTGTCATTGCACTCAACAAAATTGTATGTCTTTTTGCTAACTTGTATTGTTGTTTTCTTCCCAGTCCCGGAGTACTGTGTTTAACCAGGGGGGAGTGCAGCGCCCCAGAGTCCTGGTCGTTACAGTACTGTGGCTCCGCCACTATGGGGAGCTACGGTGCGTCCGATGGCACTGAAGGAGTTCATCTGATCAGGTATCACAGACACCAATACATTTCATAGCTGGGCCTCCGGGGGGAGCTAAGGGTGCTATTCATTAGGCCACTCCCCACCATAGTGGGTAAACTGGGGGTCAGGCAGGAAGTTAGTAGAGAAAGCTGACTGGATCGAACGAAGCAACACCTAGTGAGAGAGGGTGTTGTGGAGGAAGAGACAGTAGGGTCTCTGCCAGGGGTGGGATCCTGGCAGAGGCTTGGCATTGAAAGAACGTAACGGGACCGTGCCTGCTCAGAATAGCGGCGGTGCCCTAAGAAAGGATTAGAAGCGAGATAGATTGTGCTGAGTGAGAAACGAAATCAAGCAGAAGGAGAATACCAGCAGGGGTTTTGTTGAAAGAGGCAGCACCTTGCTGAGGCGCATTACCGGTGGCCGGAACGCCGAGGGAGTGGAATAATATACAGCTTTAAGCCATACTCCAAACAGCGGCAGGACAGTCAGTCTCAGGCGGGCTGTCTACCACATATCACCTATGAAGTCTTGGGGGGCAATTGCGGGAGAGGGGCGTCTCTAGGGTCCCAGAAGAACTCCAGGCCTACCTGACAAACGGGTGCCGTTCTTACTGTAACATCAGGAAGGGACGGAAGATTAGCAGAAGATCAGTTAATCGAGTTGTGAGGGAACTTAAGAAACAGACACAACAGTTGTGGGGTACTTTCCGTAAGCACAGCAGGGAAGGACTACAACACAAAGCGCTAAGAAGGAAGGCACTGATTTCCACCTGTGAGGAGAACTCTGGAAGTGCCATTGGACCGGCCGGACTTGCGCAGCCTGGTGGACCGGATTCCGGACTGAGGACCGAGAGATCTCCAGTAAAGAGGTAAAGAGACTGCAACCTGGTGTCCTCGTTATTTACCGCGACCTGCACCCCACAACTGCACCGCTACACCACCGTTAACAGCACCTATTTGCAACGGACGTCCCCCACTGACAGACAGGGCCACGGACCGGGTCTAGCCACCGTGACAACCCCAGGACTGAGATCCCAGAGGCCCAGCTCCGGGTACCCCTCGGCCCTGCGGCGGTGTGGGGGCGCTCCATATATATATATATATATATATATATATATATATATATACAAAAAAACAATAAAAGTACACATACTTGATTGATACCGCCTTTTCCGGGAAGACCCGTTCTATAAAACTGTCCCACTAGTTAACCCCTTTAGTGAACATTGTGAAAAAACAAGCAAAAAATCCCAATACTTTATCATCATACTACTGAACAAAAAGTGAAATAAAACGTTATCAAAATACGAATATAAATAAACATGATACCGCAGAAAATTTCATCTTGTCCTTCAAAAAACAAGCCACCATACAGCCCATCAGTGGAAAAATAAAAAAGTTATAGCTCTCAAAATAAAGAGATGCAAAAATAATTATTATTTCCATAAAGTAGTTTTTATTCTGTAAAAGCTCCAAAACATAAATAAACGATATAAATGTGGTATCCCTGTAATCGTACTGACCCGAAGAATAAAGCTGCCTTATCAATTTTCTGACATGCGGAACAACAGTAACAAAAAACAACAATTCCTAAATTGCTGTTTTTTGTTCATTCTGCCTCCCAAAAATCGGAATAAAAAGCGATCAAAAACTGTTGTCATGTCCCTGAAAATGTCCCGCAAAAAACAAACCCCACATGACTTTGTCATTCGAAATATGTAAAAATTCTAGCTGTCTAAATATGGTGATGCAAAAACTAGTTTTTGAAAAACAAGCAGCTTTTAGTGTGTCACAGCAGCAAAACATTCAACGGAGGCACTGTGGATGTGTTCTGGCCTATGAGCCGGCGGTGTCCATCATTTTAGTCATGCATAAAAGTGCTGTCGGCCACAGTTTTGTGCACTTTTGAAAAGAAGGACACCGCTGAACATAGGCCAGACGGAGTCTAGAGTAACTCTGCTGCCTTATTATAGTGCATAAATCCCTCAGAGGCTTCATCTGAATCACCCCAAAGTAAATGCTCAACATAGAGCGAAGGATAAATGTGATCCCAAATGTTATATAAAATGCTCCCAATTAAAGCTTAAACTCAATCCACAAGAAAAGCAAGTGCCCACTCAGGTCCATTATCTATCAATGGAAATACAGTATAAGGGGGCTTCCATGTTACTGGTAGTACAAAGGTTCTGGAAAAGCTAAGTGGCTCCTCACCTGCCCAAAGAAAGTCAGCAAATTCTGCGCTCCCAAATCCAAATGCCCTCCTCCCTTCTGAGCCAAAGTGTGCATACCGAGCACAGAAGGTACCACTACAGACTCTGGTGGTGAAATGTCAGGCTTGCTTAAAGGTTAGCAAAGAAGGAAAGGAAAATGTCAGACCCGAGAGGATAACTAGCAGCGGTCGCAGCCACAGGTCCCATGATGCCCCCAGGCCCAGCGGTGGACGCAGCTGTAGGCCCCATGATGCCACCAGGCCCCGTGGTGCCCGCAGCTCCTGTAAACCGGCAGGACCCCACCGCAGTAACAGCTCCTATAATGCCGCTATCTATGCCCTATATGCCTGGCTGCCACAATATTCAGGAGAGTCCCATATGCTAAGTGAGTTTAAAGAAAGGCTCTGCAGCCTGTTTGAAGTATATCCCCTGACAGAACTTCAAAAAGTCAACATCTCAACTGGTCAATTAAGTGGCGCAGCACAAAGAGAAATTAAATCCTGGCCAGATATTGAAAAGAGAACTCTTAAGCAGATATTTGCTAAACTTAAAACTACTTTTGACACCCGCACCGCTGCAGAAATCAAAATGAGGTTTTTCGAGTGCAAACAAAGAGCACAGGATAGCATACGGGACTATGCCCTTAATCTCCAGGAAGCACTACGGGCCATCAAACAGGTTGACCCTAACAGCGTGCAGGATGGGACAAGCTATTAAAGGAGCAGTTCGTTGAGGGACTCTTGTCCAGCACACACAGGACACAGCTACGCATCCTGGCCTTGCAAAACCCTGACCTGGACTTTGCACAATTTAAAGACAGGGCCATCCGGGTGCTGCATGAACCTCAGCCCAGCCGCACAGTGCCCCCTAGGCGTCCAGCCCTCACACACCACCTGGAGGTACCACTCTTTCCTCAGATCCACATTGAGGCTGACGCACAGATCCTGGATGATGATCCCTCCATCGAATTGCGCCTCCAGGTCCAGGAACTGACTAAAAGCTGCACTTGCCAGGACTGTGCAGTCCCTGCAGAAGTCTCTGAAGGAAAAGATCCAGCTGGCTTCCAGACCAGATCACGTCCCCTGGCGATGACAGAAGAGGACCCCACCCATCAAAGGAAGAAAGAACGACTGCTATCATCAGGACAGACAACCCATCTGCCGCCGCTGCAATCAGGTGGGGCACATCGCAAGGTTCAAATCGCAAGGTGTAAACGAGTGACCCCTGGGGCAGAGGGCCAACTCCCAGGAGTAAAACAACCAGGCCCACAGAAGTGGCGAGCCAAGTACGTTGGAGGATGATCGGTCCTCCCCATTGTGATCGACGGCATCCCGATGAACGCTTTCCTGGATACCCTGCTCTCAGGTGACGACTATGCCTTACATTCTCTACAAACGGTACCGGGCTGACTCTGATATTACCCATTGCCCAGATAATGATTTGACAATAGTAGCCAGTAATGGTCAGCCTTTGCCACAGGTGGGGTACAGGGAGGTAACCATTAAGGTGGGGCAGGTAGAATTGAAGGCCCAAGGACTGGTAATTGTTGATATTGACTGACGAGAATGTAACCCTATGATGACCTTAGGTACTAATGTCATAGAAAACTGTCTTGATGAGGTTATTGTCTTGTTACAACAGGTGGCCAAAACTGCTGGTTTTAGTGAGCAACATGCCCTGCAAAAAGAAATCAGAGTCCTGGTGCAGAGACAACAGGTAGAATTGTCTAGTGGAGAAATTGGCTGCATCACAGTGAGTGATCCGATCCCCATTGCAATACCCCCCAGGAGTGAAATGTTAATATGGTGTCGGGCAGCAATAGGCCTCAGAGGTAAAGACTACCAGGCCCTGGTAGAACCTGTGTATTCAGATAGTAGGCCCACATTCCTGACAGCCAGAGGGGTGGTTGATGTCCTCAAGGGGAGGGTACCAGTACGTGTCCTTAACTGTGGAGAGAAAGAGGTCCACTTACCCAGATATGCCGCACTTGCTAAACTGTTTACTGTTAATAATAATGCAATACAGGCAACAGAACCCTTGGTCCCGCCCAACCAGGCAGAGGACAATGGCTCTGCAGGACAGTTGGAGGATTGGTGTCAGAAATTACACGTGGGCACTGACTCTACCCCATCACAACAAAAACAAAGGGCTTACCGGGTGGTCCATGAGTATGAGCTCATGAGTATGAGTGGGTATTCAGCAAGCACCTACTAGACTTTGGGCAGGTGAAAGGGGTCCAACATCGTATCCCCACTGGAGGTCATCTGCCCATTAAAGAGAGGTACCGACCTGCACCTCCAGCTCACTACCAATGTGCCAAGAAAATGTTGCGAGAGATGAAGGAGGCTGGGGTAATCAGAGATAGTTGTAGCCCCTGGGCTGCTGCATTAGTCCTCGTCAGAAAAAAGGATGGTACAATGAGGATGTGTGTGGACTACAGGCAGATAAACCACATTACACATAAGGATGCCTACCCATTACCCAGAATCGAAGAGTGATTAGCTGCTTTAAAATCTGCTAACTATTTCTCCACCATAGATCTCACTAGTGGGAATTGGCAGGTTCACGTGGCAGAGGCGGATAAGGAAAAGACTGCCTTCACGACACCAATAGGCCTCTCTGAATTCAACTGCATGCCGTTCAGACTGTGCAACCATCAGGAACATTCCAGAGGATGATGGAGTGATTTCTAGGGTACAAGAATTTTGAAACCGTCCTGTTCTACCTGGATGATGTCATCGTCTTCTCCAAGACATATGAAGACCACCTGAAGCACCTGGCCGAGGTGTTTGAAGCTCTGTCAAACTTTGGCCTGAAGTTAAAGCCATCCAAGTGCCACCTGTTAAAGCTCAAAGTGCAGTATCTGGGCCATGTGGTACGCACGGAAGGTGGGGCACCAGACCCTGACAAGGTCTTTGTGATCAGCGACTGGCCAAAACCCAGCAGCATCCACAAAGTCCGGTAGTTCCTTGGGTTGGTAGGCTACTACCGAAGGTTCATTAAAGACTTCACTAAGATAGCCGCACCACTGCAAGACCTGTTAGTGTGCCATTCCAAGAGGACCAAGATCAAGGGTCCTCTGTTTGATTGGAACGACAGGTTTTAGGGATCCTTTACTCGGTTGAAGTTGGCTCTCAGGGGAGATGAGGTACTAGCCTACCCTGACTATGCCCAACCATTTGTGCTTTACATGGATGCCAGCAATGTAGGAGCAGTGTTGTCCCAGGCGCAGAAAGGCAAAGAAAGAGTAATTGCCTACGCCAGCAGGAAGCTTCGTCCCACTGAAAGGAACCCCAAAAACTACAGTTTATTCAAGTTGGAGTTCCTCGACATAGTCTGGGCGGTAACAGAGCTGTTCAAACACTACCTGGCCTCAGCAAGATTCATGGTTTTCACAGACAATAATCCGCTGACCCACCTGAAAACTGCAAAACTAAGTGCATTGGAGCAGCGATGGATGCGTTGTCAAGGATGCCCCATTTACCAGAGGTGGGAAAAGATCCGGAAGCACTCGAAGAGATTGAGTTACCAGCTTTCCATTGCCCCGGGGCAACCCAATACTCCCATTATGTGAAGAACAAGCAGAAAGACAGGGAAGAAGCCACGCTGAACCCATTGCCCCACCATCGATGGGCAGAGACAAAGAATAGTGACCAAGCAGTCCATTTGGTAAAAGAGCTGCTGACACAAGCTGATTCACACCCTGGTCCAGATGCTCCACAAGAGACTCAACAACTGTGGAAGGAGAAGGGCAAACTGTTTATCTACGACGATAAGCTGTGTCAGAGGAATATTGACCCACGCACACACGAGCTAGTCTGGCAGGTGGTGGTCCCGAGATAAGATGCGCCAATGGTCTTGGAAGCGTACCATGATGGAGCAGGACACTTCAGATGGAAGAAGTTAGAGATCCTACTTCGTGGGAGGTTCTACTGGATTGGCATGAGAAAAGCCATTGAAAAGTGGTGCCAAGAGTGTGGCCCATGCAACCTGTGCAGAAAGGACCGAAATGGCTAAAGGTCTCCCCTACAACCTATAGTCACCAAACAGCCACTTGAACTTGTGGCCTTAGACCACATCAAGCTAACCCCAAGCCGGTCAGACTATGTCTATGCTCTGACCATTGTGGACCATTACTCCAGATTCCCGGTAGTCGTGCCTGTCAAGGACCAGACAATGAAAACGGCAGCCAAAGCCTTCCAACAACACTTTTGTTGACCACACAGATACCCTAAAAAGGTACTGACCGACCAAGGCCACGTCTTTCAAGCAGAAGTGTTCCAAGAGTTCTGTAACCTGTACGGATGCAAGAAGATTAGAAGATAAGAACAACGCTGTACCATCCACATATGAACAGTATGTGTGAGAAAATGAATCAAGTGGTAATTGACTTATTGAAAACCTTGCCTTTGGAAGAGAGAAACTTATGGCCAGAGAAGTTGCCAGATCTGGTAGATCTGTACAACCATATCCCAGTGAATTCCACCAACTGCACTCCAGCCTACTTAATGAGAGGAAGACCTAGCAAATTACCTGTTGACCTTGATATGTGAGTTCCAACACCAGAAACAACCTCACCAGATGCAGATTGGGATACTGAGCAACAACAGATATACCGCCAAGTACAAGAATGTGTGGAAAGAAGCTTGCTCAAGGCAAGACAAAGACAAGAAAGAAACTATAATCAACGTGCCCCTGCAAATCCCTTGTCACCAGGTGAACAAGTTCTAAAGCGGAAAAGGAAAATGCACAAACTTGATGACCAGTGGGAAGCAGAACCATATACCATCTTACCATGAAACGTTGATAACACCAAAGTGTGTCTAATAAGCAAAGACGTAGGAGAAACCTCGACTGCGATATCAAGGTATCATCTTAAAGTTTTCACTGAAAAACTGAGAGACAAGGAGAAAGACCCAGGTACAGAAGAAGAAGAAAAGAGAATCCATACCGTCCTTGGAGACTTTCCCCAGTCATAGACCCAAGTAAATCAAGCGATAGTGGTGCCTGTTTTGACTTTTCCCCAGTTGGAAATACCAGAACAAATTGTGACTCAAAATCATCCTGAACCAGAAGAGAGTTTACACCAGCGTGCTCAAGCAGCAGATGTCACACCAGCAGTGGAACCTGTTATGACCCCAGTGGACAGGGTCTCAGAGGAACGTGTAAGTCTGCAAGATACAAGAATCCAGCTCATAGGGCTGTGGTAACTGGATTGACCAAATAGCTACTCCTAACGCCAACACTAGAAGTAGCCGGGGATCATGCCTACGGTGATCGCTAGATGACTCGCGCCAGCCGGAGAATCTAACTACCCCTAGGAGAAGAAAACAAAGACCTCTCTTGCCTCCAGAGAAAGGGACCCCAAAGCAAGATACAAGCCCCCCACAAATAATAACGGTGAGGTAAGAGGAAATGACAAACACAGAAATGAACCAGGTTCAGCAAAGAGAGGCCAGCTTACTAATAGCAGAATATAGCAAGATAACTTATCTGGTCAACAAAAACCCTATAAAAATCCACGCTGGAGATTCAAGAACCCCCGAACCGTCTAACGGTCCGGGGGGAGAACACCAGCCCCCTAGAGCTTCCAGCAAAGGTCAGGATACAGATAGGAACAAGCTGGACAAAAATACCAAACAAAAACAAAAGCAAAAAGCAAAGAAGCAGACTTAGCTTGAAAAACAGGAACCAGGATCAGAGGACAAGAGCACAACAGATTAGCTCTGATTACAACGATGCCAGGCATTGAACTGAAGGTCCAGGGAGCTTATATAGCAACGCCCCTGAACTAACGGCCCAGGTGAGGATATAGGAACAGACAGACGCTCCAGAGTCAAATCACTAATGACCACTAGAGGGAGCAAAAAGCAAAATCACAACAGTACCCCCCCCTTAGTGAGGGGTCACCGAACCCTCACCACGACCACCAGGGCGATCAGGATGAGCGGCGTGAAAGGCACGAACTAAATCGGCCGCATGAACATCAGAGGCGACCACCCAGGAATTATCTTCCTGACCATAGCCCTTCCACTTGACCAGGTACTGAAGCCTCCGCCTGGAGAGACGAGAATCCAAGATCTTCTCCACCACGTACTCCAACTCGCCCTCAACCAACACCGGAGCAGGAGGCTCAGCAGAAGGAACCACAGGCACAACGTACCGCCGCAACAAGGACCTATGAAACACGTTGTGGATAGCAAACGACACAGGAAGATCCAGGCGAAAGGATACAGGATTAAGAATTTCCAATATCTTGTAAGGACCAATAAAACGAGGTTTAAATTTGGGAGAGGAAACCTTCATAGGAACAAAGCGGGAAGAAAGCCACACCAAATCCCCAACACGTAGTCGGGGACCCAAACCGCGGCGGCGGTTGGCAAAGCGCTGAGCCCTCTCCTGTGACAACTTCAAGTTGTCCACCACAAGATTCCAGATCCGCTGCAACCTATCCACCACAGAATCCACCCCAGGGCAGTCAGAAGGTTCCACATGACCCGAAGAAAAACGAGGGTGGAAACCAGAGTTGCAGAAAAACGGCGAAACCAAGGTGGCGGAACTAGCCCGATTATTAAGGGCAAACTCAGCTAACGGCAAGAAGGTCACCCAATCGTCCTGATCAGCAGAGACAAAACACCTCAAATAAGCCTCCAAAGTCTGATTAGTTCGCTCCGTCTGTCCATTAGTCTGAGGATGGAAAGCAGACGAAAACGACAAGTCAATGCCCATCCTACTACAAAAGGATCGCCAGAATCTGGAAACGAACTGGGATCCTCTGTCTGACACAATATTCTCAGGGATGCCGTGCAAACGAACCACGTTCTGGAAAAACACAGGAACCAGATCGGAAGAGGAAGGCAGTTTAGGCAAAGGAACCAAATGGACCATCTTGGAGAAGCGATCACATATCACCCAGATAACAGACATGCCCTGAGACACCGGAAGATCAGAAATGAAATCCATGGAGATATATGTCCAAGGTCTCTTAGGGACAGGCAAGGGCAAGAGCAACCCGCTGGCACGAGAACAGCAAGGCTTAGCTCGAGCACAAGTCCCACAGGACTGCACAAATGACCGCACATCCCTAGACAAGGAAGGCCACCAAAAGGATCTGGCCACCAGATCTCTGGTGCCAAAAATTCCTGGGTGACCTGCCAACACCGAGGAATGAACCTCGGAAATGACTCTGCTGGTCCACTTATCAGGCACAAACAGTCTGTCAGGTGGACAAGAATCAGGCCTATCAGCCTGAAATCTCTGCAACACATGTCGCAGATCAGGAGAAATAGCTGACAAGATAATACCATCCTTAAGAATACCAACAGGTTCAGCGACTCCAGGAGCATCAGGCACAAAGCTCCTGGAAAGAGCATCGGCCTTCACATTCTTTGAACCTGGTAAATACGAGACAACAAAGTCAAAACGGGAGAAAAACAATGACCAGCGGGCCTGTCTAGGATTCAGGCGTTTAGCAGACTCGAGATACATCAGATTTTTGTGATCAGTCAAGACCACCACACGATGCTTAGCACCCTCGAGCCAATGACGCCACTCCTCAAATGCCCATTTCATGGCCAACAACTCCCGATTGCCCACATCATAATTTCGCTCTGCAGGCGAAAACTTCCTAGAGAAAAAGGCGCAAGGTCTCATAACAGAGCAACCAGGGCCTCTCTGCGACAAAACGGCCCCTGCTCCAATCTCTGAAGCATCCACCTCAACTTGAAAGGGAAGCGAGACATCAGGCTGGCACAAAACAGGCGCCGAAGTAAACCGACGTTTCAACTCCTGGAAAGCCTCCACGGCAGCAGGAGCCCAATTAACCACATCGGAGCCCTTCTTGGTCATATCCGTCAAAGGTTTCACAATGCTAGAAAAGTTAGCGATAAAACGACGGTAGAAGTTAGCGAAACCCAAGAACTTCTGAAGACTCTTAACTGACGAGGGCTGAGTCCAATCAAGAATAGCTCGGACCTTGACTGGGTCCATCTCCACAGCAGAAGGGGAAAAAATGAACCCCAAAAAGGGAACCTTCTGTACACCAAAAAGACACTTTGAGCCCTTGACAAACAAAGAATTTTCACGCAAAATTTTAAAGACCATCCTGACCTGCTCCACATGCGAGTCCCAATTATCAGAAAAAACCAGAATATCATCCAGATAAACGATCAGAAATTTATCCAGATAGTTCCGGAAAATGTCATGCATAAAGGACTGAAAAACTGAAGGGGCATTAGAGAGACCAAAAGGCATCACCAAGTACTCAAAATGGCCTTCGGGCGTATTGAATGCGGTTTTCCATTCATCCCCTTGCTTAATGCGCACAAGGTTGTACGCACCACGAAGGTCTATCTTGGTAAACCACTTGGCACCTTTAATCCGGGCAAACAAGTCAGACAACAGCGGCAAAGGATACTGAAATTTGACAGTGATCTTATTTAAAAGCCGATAGTCAATACAAGGCCTCAAAGATCCGTCCTTCTTAGCCACAAAAAAGAATCCCGCACCAAGAGGGGAAGAAGACGGACGGATGTGTCCTTTCTCCAGAGACTCCTTGATATATGAACGCATAGCGGTATGTTCAGGTATCGACAGATTAAACAGTCTTCCCTTAGGAAATTTACTGCCTGGAATCAAATCTATTGCACAGTCACATTCCCTATGAGGAGGCAATGCACTGGACCTGGACTCGCTAAAGACATCCTGATAATCAGACAAGTACTCCGGAACTTCCGAAGGCGTAGAAGAAGCAATAGACACAGGCAGGGAATCCTCATGAATACCACGACAGCCCCAACTAGACACTGACATAGCCTTCCAGTCAAGGACTGGATTATGGGTCTGTAACCATGGCAGCCCCAAAACAACCAAATCATGCATTTTATGTAGAACGAGAAAACGTATCACCTCGCGGTGTTCAGGAGTCATGCACATGGTAACCTGTGTCCAATACTGCGGCTTATTTTCTGCCAATGGCGTAGCATCAATACCCCTAAGAGGGATAGGATTTTCTAATGGTTCAAGAATAAAACCACAGCGCTTAGCAAATGAGAGATCCATAAGACTCAGGGCAGCACCTGAATCTACAAACGCCATGACAGGATAAGATGACAGTGAGCAAATCAAAGTTACAGACAGAATAAACTTAGGATGCAAATTACCAACGGTGACAGGACTAACAACCTTAGATATACGTTTAGAGCATGCTGAGATAACATGTGTAGAATCACCACAGTAGTAGCACAAGCCATTCCGGCGTCTATGAATTTTCCTCTCATTTCTAGTCAGGATTCTATCACATTGCATCAAATCAGGTGTCCGTTCAGACAACACCATGAGGGAATTTGCGGTTTTTCTATCACATTGCATCACATCAGGTGTCTGTTCAGACAACAACATGAGGGAATTTGCGGTTTTGCGCTCCCGCAACCGCCGGTCAATTTGAATAGCCAGGGACATGGTATCATTCAGACCTGTGGGAATGGGAAAACCCACCATAACATTCTTAATGGCCTCAGAAAGGCCATTTCTAAAATTGGCGGCCAGTGCACACTCGTTCCAATGTGTCAGCACGGACCATTTCCGAAATTTTTGGCAATACACCTCAGCCTCGTCCTGGCCCTGAGACATAGCCAGCAAGGCTTTCTCTGCCTGAATCTCAAGATTGGGTTCCTCATAAAGTAAACCGAGCGCCAGAAAAAACGCATCAATATCAGCCAATGCCGGATCTCCTGGCGCCAACGAAAAAGCCCAATCCTGAGGGTCACCCCGTAAGAATGAAATAACAATTTTTACTTGTTGAGCAGAGTCTCCAGACGAACAAGGTTTCAGGGACAAAAATAATTTACAATTATTCCTGAAATTCCTAAACTTAAATCGGTCTCCTGAAAACAGTTCAGGAATCGGAATCTTGGGTTCAGACCTAGGATTTCTGGTAACATAATCTTGTATACCCTGCACACGAGCGGCAAGCTGGTCCACACTTGTAATCAAGGTCTGGACATTCATGTCTGCAGCAAGCTTAAGCCACTCTGAGGTAAAGGGGAAAAGAAAAAAAAAATGAGAGAGGGAAAAAAAAAACTCAAAATTTTCTCTCTTATAATCCCACTTCTGCAATGCATTAAACATTCAATACTGTCCTGGCATACTGTTATGACCCCAGTGGACAGGGTCTCAGAGGAACGTGTAAGTCTGCAAGATACAAGAATCCAGCTCATAGGGCTGTGGTAACTGGATTGACCAAATAGCTACTCCTAACGCCAACACTAGAAGTAGCCGGGGATCATGCCTACGGTGATCGCTAGATGACTCGCGCCAGCCGGAGAATCTAACTACCCCTAGGAGAAGAAAACAAAGACCTCTCTTGCCTCCAGAGAAAGGGACCCCAAAGCAAGATACAAGCCCCCCACAAATAATAACGGTGAGGTAAGAGGAAATGACAAACACAGAAATGAACCAGGTTCAGCAAAGAGAGGCCAGCTTACTAATAGCAGAATATAGCAAGATAACTTATCTGGTCAACAAAAACCCTATAAAAATCCACGCTGGAGATTCAAGAACCCCCGAACCGTCTAACGGTCCGGGGGGAGAACACCAGCCCCCTAGAGCTTCCAGCAAAGGTCAGGATACAGATAGGAACAAGCTGGACAAAAATACCAAACAAAAACAAAAGCAAAAAGCAAAGAAGCAGACTTAGCTTGAAAAACAGGAACCAGGATCAGAGGACAAGAGCACAACAGATTAGCTCTGATTACAACGATGCCAGGCATTGAACTGAAGGTCCAGGGAGCTTATATAGCAACGCCCCTGAACTAACGGCCCAGGTGAGGATATAGGAACAGACAGACGCTCCAGAGTCAAATCACTAATGACCACTAGAGGGAGCAAAAAGCAAAATCACAACAGGAACCAGAGAATCCACCCCCTGCTATCCGTGAATCTGTCATGCCCACAGGGAGCAACTCATAGGAGATCAAGTACACCTGTGCTACTCAGAATCCCCAGTAGCATAGCCATAAGAGAGCACATAACACCAGTGATAGCAAGCCTAGTGAATCTGGTCAGATCACCCTCAGTGCCTGTGCTGCATAGATCTACACCGTAGTAAAAGAGGCCAGATCCCAGCCTGTTACAGGGATTAGTAAACTGTCAATAATTGTTGTCATCTGTTTTAAAAAAAAATTAAAATTTTTTGAAAAAACTTTAAATGGACAATAGGGTAATAGACGGTGAATTGCCCAAAAACTGTTACTGTAAATAGTTGGCACCTCCTAGGCGCACCTTTGGTTCTACCCATATTGCCAGCGTGGGTAGGGCCTTTACATGTTACGCAGACCTGAAGAGACAAAGCTTCTGGTGCGGCTGAACACAGGGTCTAAATTTACGCCTTGTAGCTGTCATGTCGGACGCTGTTCAGACCAGGTCGTTCGACAGAAGCGGTAATTCCGCTTTTGACCACTATTTGCTCATTGGCGTCGGCTAGATGTTATCTAGCTGTTCCGGGGTTAATTTACCTGATCCTCGGATTGGAAGCTGGGCCATGCCCATTGCCTTTAAATAGTTCTCCTGATCATTGGGCGTCGCCGATTATAGCTTCTCTCTTGTGCGTTGTTATCTCGGTCTGGAATGGAGAGCTGGTTGTTGAAGATTTGTTGCTGGTGGTGTATTTTCCTTAGTCTTATTTACTCCTTCCTATATTTGTATTTATTTTGCCCTGCACATTTATAGTGTATTCCTGAGTGACTGCGGCGTGGTGTATATTTTACTACTGTCATGTCGGACGCTGTTCAGACCAGGTCGTTCGACAGACAGCGGTAATTCCGCTTTTGACCACTATTTGCTCATTGGCGTCGGCTAGATGGTATCTAGCTGTTCCGGGGTTAATTTAACCTGATCCTCGGATTGGAAGCTGGGCCATGCCCATTGCCTTTAAATAGTTCTCCTGATCATTGGGCGTCGCCGATTATAGCTTCTGTCTTGTGCGTTGTTATCTCGGTCCGGAGTGGAGAGCTGGTTGTTGGAGATTCGTTGCTGGTGGTGTATTTTCCTTAGTCTTATTTACTCCTTCCTATATTTGTATTTATTTTGCCCTGCACATTTATAGTGGATTCCTGAGTGACTGCGGCATGGTGTATATTTTACTTTATCCTTGTCTGTGCTTACTGTGTGTATTGGTGTATTACCTCTTCACTGGGTGGTGGGCGCTTGGTTTCAGCCTAGGGTTGAAACAGGAGACAGGGCGAGGGTCGAGGCCTGGACATGCACACCATCAGTGTAAACTCCAGTGTTGTGAATCCGCTTTTGGGCTCCCCTGGTGGTTGCTGGTGGTACTGGTGACTTGTGTGTCTTTGCTGTCTCAGTTCACCTGCTCCCATCAGTGTTTGGGAGTTTCCTATTTAGCCTTGCTCTCCAGTCATTTCCTTGCCGGTCATCATTGTAACCAGAGCCTTTGGTTGCATGTTCCTGCTACTAGTCTGCTGATCAGCTAAGTGGACTTTGTCCTTTTGTTTTGTATCTTTTGTCCAGTTTGCAGTTTTGTTATTCTCTGTAGCTGGAAGCTCTTGTGGGCTGAAATTGCCACTCCTGTGTCATGAGTTGACACAGGAGTCTTAAAGTAATTTCAGGATGGTTTTTTGATAGGGTTTTCAGTTGACCGTGAAGTCCTCTTTTGTATCCTTCTGCTATCTAGTAAGTGGACCTCTCTTTGCTAAATCTACCTTCATACTGTGTATGTCTTTTCCTCTAAACTCACCGTCATTACATGTGGGGGGCTGCTATCATCTTTTGGGGTATTTCCCTAGAGGTAAGCCAGGTCTGTTCCTTCCTCTACCAGGGGTAGTTAGTCCTCCGGCTGGCGCGTGGCATCTAGGGTTAATCAGGTATGCTCCCTGGCTACTATTAGTTGTGTGGTAGATTTAGCTCACGGTCAGCTCGAGATTCCATCACCCAGAGCTCGTCCGTTATCTTTGTGTTTTGATGTTTCCCTGCCATTGGGAATCATGACAGTATGACCGGCCAGTGTTAAAGTTACTGGCAGAAGAAAGGAGAGAAAAAGAAGTCTGTAGAGTTTTTTTTTTTTCCTATGTTTGCTCCATAGTTGGATCAGTTGTATTTCAGCTCTAATTACAGCCTTTGCCTTTCTCTCCTTCTAATCCTTGAATGGCTCTGATCTCACCTGTTTAAAGATGGATCCTCAGAGCTTGGCTGCAGGTTTAAATAATCTTGCTACTAAGGTTCAAAATTTACAAGAATTTGTTATACATACTCCGATGTCTGAACCTAAGATTCCTACACCAGAGGTGTTTTCCGGAGATAGATCTCGGTTTCTGAATTTCAAATATAATTGTAAATTATTCCTTTCTCTCAGACCTCACTCCTCTGGAGATCCTGTCCAGCAGGTTAAGATTGTGATTTCTTTGCTGCGAGGTGACCCTCAAAACTGGGCATTTTCATTGACACCAGGGGATCCTGCGTTGCTCAATGTGGATGCCTTTTCTGGCTTTAGGCTTGCTTTATGAGGAACCTAATTTGGAGATTCAAGCTGAAAAAGCTTTGATAGCCCTATCTCAAGGGCAAGATGAAGCTGAGATATACCACCAAAAATTTCGTAAATGGTCTGTGCTTACTCAGTGGAATGAGTGCGCCCTAGCGGCAAATTTCAGAGAGGGCCTCTCTGATGCCGTTAAGGATGTTATGGTCGGGTTCCCTGCGCCTACAGGTCTGAATGAGTCCATGACAATGGCTATTCAGATTGATCGGCGTTTGCGGGAGCGCAAGCCTGTGCACCATTTGGCGGTATCTTCTGAAAAGTCGCCAGAGAATATGCAATGTGACAGAACTCTGTCCAGAAGCGAGCGGCAGAATTACAGGCGTAAAAATGGGTTATGTTTCTATTGTGGTGATTCTGCTCATGTTATATCAGCATGCTCTAAACGCACAAAGAAGGCTGACAAGTCTATTTGCACTTTACAGTCTAAATTTATTCTGTCTGTAACCTTGATTTGTTCATTATCAGTTATTACTGTGGATGCCTATGTGGACTCTGGCGCCGCCCTGAGTCTTATGGATTGGTCCTTTGCCAGGCGCTGTGGGTTTGATTTAGAGCCACTGGAAGTCCCTATACCTCTGAAGGGTATTGATTCTACCCCTTTGGCTAGTAATAAACCACAATTCTGGACGCAAGTGACTATGCGTATGACTCCAGACCATCAGGAGGTGATTAGCTTCCTTGTGTTGTACAATTTACATGATGTTTTAGTGCTTGGATTACCATGGTTACAATCTCATAACCCAGTCCTTGACTGGAAAACAATGTCTGTGATAAACTGGGGATGTCGGGGGGCTCATGGGGATGTACCTTTGGTTTCCATTTCGTCATCTACTCCCTCTGAGATTCCAGCATTTTTGTCTGATTATCGTGATGTTTTTGAAGAGCCTAAGATTGGTTCTCTCCCTCCCCACAGAGATTGTGATTGCGCCATAGATCTGATTCCTGGCAGTAAATTTCCAAAGGGTCGTTTGTTTAATTTGTCTGTGCCTGAACATGCTGCTATGCGAGAGTATATTAAGGAGTCCCTGGAAAAGGGACATATTCGTCCTTCTTCATCTCCTTTAGGAGCTGTTTTTTTCTTTGTGTCTAAGAAGGATGGCTCTCTGAGGCCTTGTATTGATTATCGACTCCTGAATAAAATTACAGTCAAATATCAGTATCCGTTGCCTTTGTTGACTGATTTGTTTGCTTGCATAAGAGGGGCTGGACACTTCAGATGGAAGAAGTTAGAGATCCTACTTCGTGGGAGGTTCTACTGGATTGGCATGAGAAAAGCCATTGAAAAGTGGTGCCAAGAGTGTGGCCCATGCAACCTGTGCAGAAAGGACCGAAATGGCTAAAGGTCTCCCCTACAACCTATAGTCACCAAACAGCCACTTGAACTTGTGGCCTTAGACCACATCAAGCTAACCCCAAGCCGGTCAGACTATGTCTATGCTCTGACCATTGTGGGCCATTACTCCAGATTCCCGGTAGTCGTGCCTGTCAAGGACCAGACAATGAAAACGGCAGCCAAAGCCTTCCAACAACACTTTTGTTGACCACACAGATACCCTAAAAAGGTACTGACCGACCAAGGCCACGTCTTTCAAGCAGAAGTGTTCCCAGAGTTCTGTAACCTGTACGGATGCAAGAAGATTAGAAGATAAGAACAACGCTGTACCATCCACATATGAACAGTATGTGTGAGAAAATGAATCAAGTGGTAATTGACTTATTGAAAACCTTGCCTTTGGAAGAAAGAAACTTATGGCCAGAGAAGTTGCCAGATCTGGTAGATCTGTACAACCATATCCCAGTGAATTCCACCAACTGCACTCCAGCCTACTTAATGAGAGGAAGACCTAGCAAATTACCTGTTGACCTTGATATGTGAGTTCCAACACCAGAAACAACCTCACCAGATGCAGATTGGGATACTGAGCAACAACAGATATACCGCCAAGTACAAGAATGTGTGGAAAGAAGCTTGCTCAAGGCAAGACAAAGACAAGAAAGAAACTATAATCAACGTGCCCCTGCAATTCCCTTGTCACCAGGTGAACAAGTTCTAAAGCGGAAAAGGAAAATGCACAAACTTGATGACCAGTGGGAAGCAGAACCATATACCATCTTACCATGAAACGTTGATAACACCAAAGTGTGTCTAATAAGCAAAGACGTAGGAGAAACCTTGACTGCGATATCAAGGTATCATCTTAAAGTTTTCACTGAAAAACTGAGAGACAAGGAGAAAGACCCAGGTACAGAAGAAGAAGAAAAGAGAATCCATACCGTCCTTGGAGACTTTCCCCAGTCATAGACCCAAGTAAATCAAGCGATAGTGGTGCCTGTTTTGACTTTTCCCCAGTTGGAAATACCAGAACAAATTGTGACTCAAAATCATCCTGAACCAGAAGAGAGTTTACACCAGCATGCTCAAGCAGCAGACGTCACACCAGCAGTGGAACCAGAGAATCCACCCCCTGCTATCCGTGAATCTGTCATGCCCACAGGGAGCAACTCATAGGAGATCAAGTACACCTGTGCTACTCAGAATCCCCAGTAGCGTAGCCATAAGAGAGCACATAACACCAGTGATAGCAAGCCTAGTGAATCTGGTCAGATCACCCTCAGTGCCTGTGCTGCATAGATCTACACCGTAGTAAAAGAGGCCAGATCCCAGCCTGTTACAGGGACTAGTAAACTGTCAATAATTGTTGTCATCTGTTTTAAAAAAAAATTAAAATTTTTTGAAAAAACTTTAAATGGACAATAGGGTAATAGACGGTGAATTGTCCAAAAACTGTTACTGTAAATAGTTGGCACCTCCTAGACGCACCTTTGGTTCTACCCATATTGCCAGCGTGGGTAGGGCCTTTACATGTTACGCAGACCTGAAGAGACAAAGCTTCTGGTGCGGCTGAACACAGGGTCTAAATTTACGCCTTGTAGCTGTCATGTCGGACGCTGTTCAGACCAGGTCGTTCGACAGAAGCGGTAATTCCGCTTTTGACCACTATTTGCTCATTGGCGTCGGCTAGATGTTATCTAGCTGTTCCGGGGTTGATTTACCTGATCCTCGGATTGGAAGCTGGGCCATGCCCATTGCCTTTAAATAGTTCTCCTGATCATTGGGCGTCGCCGATTATAGCTTCTCTCTTGTGCGTTGTTATCTCGGTCTGGAGTGGAGAGCTGGTTGTTGAAGATTTGTTGCTGGTGGTGTATTTTCCTTAGTCTTATTTACTCCTTCCTATATTTGTATTTATTTTGCCCTGCACATTTATAGTGTATTCCTGAGTGACTGCGGCGTGGTGTATATTTTACTACTGTCATGTCGGACGCTGTTCAGACCAGGTCGTTCGACAGACAGCGGTAATTCCGCTTTTGACCACTATTTGCTCATTGGCGTCGGCTAGATGGTATCTAGCTGTTCCGGGGTTAATTTAACCTGATCCTCGGATTGGAAGCTGGGCCATGCCCATTGCCTTTAAATAGTTCTCCTGATCATTGGGCGTCGCCGATTATAGCTTCTGTCTTGTGCGTTGTTATCTCGGTCCGGAGTGGAGAGCTGGTTGTTGGAGATTCGTTGCTGGTGGTGTATTTTCCTTAGTCTTATTTACTCCTTCCTATATTTGTATTTATTTTGCCCTGCACATTTATAGTGGATTCCTGAGTGACTGCGGCATGGTGTATATTTTACTTTATCCTTGTCTGTGCTTACTGTGTGTATTGGTGTATTACCTCTTCACTGGGTGGTGGGCGCTTGGTTTCAGCCTAGGGTTGAAACAGGAGACAGGGCGAGGGTCGAGGCCTGGACATGCACACCATCAGTGTAAACTCCAGTGTTGTGAATCCGCTTTTGGGCTCCCCTGGTGGTTGCTGGTGGTACTGGTGACTTGTGTGTCTTTGCTGTCTCAGTTCACCTGCTCCCATCAGTGTTTGGGAGTTTCCTATTTAGCCTTGCTCTCCAGTCATTTCCTTGCCGGTCATCATTGTAACCAGAGCCTTCGGTTGCATGTTCCTGCTACTAGTCTGCTGATCAGCTAAGTGGACTTTGTCCTTTTGTTTTGTATCTTTTGTCCAGTTTGCAGTTTTGTTATTCTCTGTAGCTGGAAGCTCTTGTGGGCTGAAATTGCCACTCCTGTGTCATGAGTTGACACAGGAGTCTTAAAGTAATTTCAGGATGGTTTTTTGATAGGGTTTTCAGTTGACCGTGAAGTCCTCTTTTGTATCCTTCTGCTATCTAGTAAGTGGACCTCTCTTTGCTAAATCTACCTTCATACTGTGTATGTCTTTTCCTCTAAACTCACCGTCATTACATGTGGGGGGCTGCTATCATCTTTTGGGGTATTTCCCTAGAGGTAAGCCAGGTCTGTTCCTTCCTCTACCAGGGGTAGTTAGTCCTCCGGCTGGCGCGTGGCATCTAGGGTTAATCAGGTATGCTCCCTGGCTACTATTAGTTGTGTGGTAGATTTAGCTCACGGTCAGCTCGAGATTCCATCACCCAGAGCTCGTCCGTTATCTTTGTGTTTTGATGTTTCCCTGCCATTGGGAATCATGACAGTATGACCGGCCAGTGTTAAAGTTACTGGCAGAAGAAAGGAGAGAAAAAGAAGTCTGTAGAGTTGTTTTTTTTTTTTTTTTCCTATGTTTGCTCCATAGTTGGATCAGTTGTATTTCAGCTCTAATTACAGCCTTTGCCTTTCTCTCCTTCTAATCCTTGAATGGCTCTGATCTCACCTGTTTAAAGATGGATCCTCAGAGCTTGGCTGCAGGTTTAAATAATCTTGCTACTAAGGTTCAAAATTTACAAGAATTTGTTATACATACTCCGATGTCTGAACCTAAGATTCCTACACCAGAGGTGTTTTCCGGAGATAAATCTCGGTTTCTGAATTTCAAATATAATTGTAAATTATTCCTTTCTCTCAGACCTCACTCCTCTGGAGATCCTGTCCAGCAGGTTAAGATTGTGATTTCTTTGCTGCGAGGTGACCCTCAAAACTGGGCATTTTCATTGACACCAGGGGATCCTGCGTTGCTCAATGTGGATGCCTTTTTTCTGGCTTTAGGCTTGCTTTATGAGGAACCTAATTTGGAGATTCAAGCTGAAAAAGCTTTGATAGCCCTATCTCAAGGGCAAGATGAAGCTGAGATATACTGCCAAAAATTTCGTAAATGGTCTGTGCTTACTCAGTGGAATGAGTGCGCCCTAGCGGCAAATTTCAGAGAGGGCCTCTCTGATGCCGTTAAGGATGTTATGGTCGGGTTCCCTGCGCCTACAGGTCTGAATGAGTCCATGACAATGGCTATTCAGATTGATCGGCGTTTGCGGGAGCGCAAGCCTGTGCACCATTTGGCGGTATCTTCTGAAAAGTCGCCAGAGAATATGCAATGTGACAGAACTCTGTCCAGAAGCGAGCGGCAGAATTACAGGCATAAAAATGGGTTATGTTATGTTTCTATTGTGGTGATTCTGCTCATGTTATATCAGCATGCTCTAAACGCACAAAGAAGGCTGACAAGTCTATTTGCACTTTACAGTCTAAATTTATTCTGTCTGTAACCTTGATTTGTTCATTATCAGTTATTACTGTGGATGCCTATGTGGACTCTGGCTCCGCCCTGAGTCTTATGGATTGGTCCTTTGCCAGGCGCTGTGGGTTTGATTTAGAGCCACTGGAAGTCCCTATACCTCTGAAGGGTATTGATTCTACCCCTTTGGCTAGTAATAAACCACAATTCTGGACGCAAGTGACTATGCGTATGACTCCAGACCATCAGGAGGTGATTCGCTTCCTTGTGTTGTACAATTTACATGATGTTTTAGTGCTTGGATTACCATGGTTACAATCTCATAACCCAGTCCTTGACTGGAAAACAATGTCTGTGATAAACTGGGGATGTCGGGGGGCTCATGGGGATGTACCTTTGGTTTCCATTTCGTCATCTACTCCCTCTGAGATTCCAGCATTTTTGTCTGATTATCGTGATGTTTTTGAAGAGCCTAAGATTGGTTCTCTCCCTCCCCACAGAGATTGTGATTGCGCCATAGATCTGATTCCTGGCAGTAAATTTCCAAAGGGTCGTTTGTTTAATTTATCTGTGCTTGAACATGCTGCTATGCGAGAGTATATTAAGGAGTCCCTGGAAAAGGGACATATTCGTCCTTCTTCATCTCCTTTAGGAGCTGGTTTTTTCTTTGTGTCTAAGAAGGATGGCTCTCTGAGGCCTTGTATTGATTATCGACTCCTGAATAAAATTACAGTCAAATATCAGTATCCGTTGCCTTTGTTGACTGATTTGTTTGCTCGCATAAGAGGGGCTAAGTGGTTCTCTAAGATTGATCTTCGTGGGGCGTATAATTTGGTGCGAATTAAGCAGGGGAATGAGTGGAAAACCGCATTTAATACGCCTGAGGGCCATTTTGAGTATTTAGTAATGCCTTTCGGCCTTTCAAATGCACCTTCGGTCTTTCAGTCCTTTATGCATGATATTTTCCGTGAATATTTGGATAAATTTATGATTGTGTATTTGGACGATATTTTGATTTTTTCTGATGACTGGGAGTCTCATGTTCAACAGGTCAGGAGGGTTTTTCAGGTTTTGCGGACTAGTTCTTTGTGTGTAAAGGGTTCAAAGTGTGTTTTTGGGGTTCAAAAGATTTCTTTTTTGGGGTACATTTTTTCCCCTTCTTCTGTTGAGATGGACCCTGTTAAGGTTCGGGCTATTTGTGACTGGACGCAGCCTACTTCTCTTAAGAGTCTTCAGAAATTCTTGGGCTTTGCTAATTTCTATCGTCGATTTATAACTGGGTTTTCTGGCGTTGCTAAACCTTTGACTGATTTGACTAGAAAGGGTGCTGATGTTGCCGATTGGTCCTCTGCTGCTGTGGAGGCCTTTCGGGAGCTTAAGCGCCGCTTTTCGTCTGCTCCTGTGTTGCGCCAGCCTGATGTTTCTCTTCCCTTTCAGGTTGAGGTTGATGCTTCCGAGATCGGAGCAGGGGCGGTTTTGTCGCAGAAAAGTTCCGATTGCTCAGTGATGAGACCTTGTGCGTTCTTTTCTCGTAAATTTTCGGCCACCGAGCGAAACTATGATGTTGGTAATCGGGAGCTTTTGGCCATGAAGTGGGCGTTTGAGGAGTGGCGTCATTGGCTTGAGGGTGCCAGACATCAGGTGGTGGTTTTGACTGATCACAAGAATCTGATTTATCTGGAGTCTGCCAGGCGCCTGAATCCTAGACAGGCTCGCTGGTCGTTGTTTTTTTCTCGGTTTAATTTTGTGGTCTCATACTTACCGGGTTCTAAAAATGTGAAGGCAGATGCTCTTTCTAGGAGTTTTGAGCCTGACTCTCCTGGGGATTCTGAACCTGCTGGTATCCTTAAGGATGGGGTGGTTTTGTCTGCTGTCTCCCCAGACTTGCGACGTGCTTTGCAAGAATTTCAGGCAGATAGACCTGATCGTTGTCCACCTGGTAGACTGTTTGTTCCTGATGATTGGACCAGTAGAGTCATCTCGGAAGTTCATTCTTCTACTCTGGCAGGTCATCCTGGAATTTTTGGTACTAGAGATTTGGTGGCTAGGTCCTTCTGGTGGCCTTCCCTGTCTCGAGATGTGCGTGTTTTTGTGCAGTCTTGTGATGTTTGTGCTCGGGCCAAGCCTTGTTGTTCTAGGGCTAGTGGGTTATTGTTGCCCTTGCCTATTCCGAAGAGGCCTTGGACGCACATCTCTATGGACTTTATTTCTGATCTCCCTGTTTCTCAGAAGATGTCTGTCATCTGGGTGGTGTGTGACCGTTTTTCTAAAATGGTCCATTTGGTGCCATTGCCTAAGTTGCCTTCCTCATCTGAATTGGTCCCTCTGTTTTTTCAAAATGTGGTTCGCCTGCATGGGATTCCGGAAAACATCGTTTCTGACAGGGGAACCCAGTTCGTGTCTAGATTTTGGCGGACATTCTGTTCCAGGTTGGGAATTGATTTGTCTTTTTCGTCTGCATTCCATCCTCAGACTAATGGCCAGACGGAGCGAGCTAATCAAACTTTGGAGACTTATTTGAGGTGTTTTGTGTCTGCGGATCAGGATGACTGGGTTGCCTTTTTGCCGTTGGCAGAGTTTGCTCTTAATAATCGGGCTAGTTCTGCCACTTTGGTTTCCCCTTTCTTTTGCAATTCAGGGTTTCACCCTCGTTTTTCATCTGGTCAGGTGGAATCTTCGGATTGTCCGGGAGTTGATGCTGTGGTGGATCGGTTGCATCGGATTTGGGGACAAGTGGTGGACAATTTGAAGTTGTCCCAGGAGAGGACTCAGCAGTTTGCTAACCGCCGCCGTCGTGTTGGTCCTCGCCTTCGTGTTGGGGACTTGGTGTGGTTGTCTTCCCGTTTTGTCCCTATGAGGGTTTCTTCTCCTAAGTTTAAGCCCCGGTTTATCGGTCCTTATAGGATTTTGGAGATTCTTAACCCTGTGTCCTTTCGTTTGGACCTCCCGGCATCTTTCGCTATCCATAATGTATTCCATCGGTCGTTGTTGCGGAGGTATGAGGTACCGGTGGTTCCTTCTACTGAACCTCCTGCTCCTGTGCTGGTAGGGGGTGAATTGGAGTACGTTGTGGAGAAGATCCTGGACTCCCGTATTTCCAGACGGAGACTTCAGTATCTGGTTAAATGGAAGGGCTATGGTCAAGAAGATAATTCTTGGGTAACTGCCTCTGATGTGCATGCCTCGGATTTGGTTCGTGCCTTTCATAGGGCTCATCCAGATCGTCCTGGTGGTTCTCGTGAGGGTTCGGTGCCCCCTCCTTAAGGGGGGGTACTGTTGTGAATCCGCTTTTGGGCTCCCCTGGTGGTTGCTGGTGGTACTGGTGACTTGTGTGTCTTTGCTGTCTCAATTCACCTGCTCCCATCAGTGTTTGGGAGTTTCCTATTTAGCCTTGCTCTCCAGTCATTTCCTTGCCGGTCATCATTGTAACCAGAGCCTTCGGTTGCATGTTCCTGCTACTAGTCTGCTGATCAGCTAAGTGGACTTTGTCCTTTTGTTTTGTATCTTTTGTCCAGTTTGCAGTTTTGTTATTCTCTGTAGCTGGAAGCTCTTGTGGGCTGAAATTGCCACTCCTGTGTCATGAGTTGACACAGGAGTCTTAAAGTAATTTCAGGATGGTTTTTTGATAGGGTTTTCAGTTGACCATGAAGTCCTCTTTTGTATCCTTCTGCTATCTAGTAAGTGGACCTCTCTTTGCTAAATCTACCTTCATACTGTGTATGTCTTTTCCTCTAAACTCACCGTCATTACATGTGGGGGGCTGCTATCATCTTTTGGGGTATTTCCCTAGAGGTAAGCCAGGTCTGTTCCTTCCTCTACCAGGGGTAGTTAGTCCTCCGGCTGGCGCGTGGCATCTAGGGTTAATCAGGTATGCTCCCTGGCTACTATTAGTTGTGTGGTAGATTTAGCTCACGGTCAGCTCGAGATTCCATCACCCAGAGCTCGTCCGTTATCTTTGTGTTTTGATGTTTCCCTGCCATTGGGAATCATGACACTCCAGGTAGAGGGTCAGTCAGGATTTCCCTAGTCTGAGGGAAATTGCAGGGGCCCGGGTTATTAGCTCTTGCTCACCTAGTCTCCCCGTGACAGTAGCCCACCCAAGGACCTACGTTGAGGGGTTTATGATGGATCCCTGCATCAGTACTGTTGCTAATGAACAAGGACACTCTGGTATAAGACCAGTAAACATTTATAAATTCTATTTTTGCAATGTTGAAGCCAAATGTGCCTCCCATAAGGGTAGAAAGTTTGTACCTGTTTAACCTGTTGAAATGTTTTTCAAAATGTTTGCATCTTTCCTAACCTGTTTGTTTATGTTTTCTTTTCACAGTCAGGGAGTACTGGATTTAATGGGGGGGGAATGTGGCACCCCAGGAGTTCGAGTACCACAGTGGTGATGCCTTCCTCTCGTGGAGGGTAGTGCCATGCCTGGAGACAGGAGGAATCCCTTTGGCAGGTAACCTTACATGCAACACATTCTGACTCCAGGCCAGAAGGGGGAGCTCTAAACCCGGTTCAAAAGGAACTACCCTATAAACATCCTGGTCTGGAGGAGGAGTCAGTTAGTCTGGTGCAGACACACAGACAGATGATAGTTGGTAGCAGACAGTTAACGAGTACAGAAAAACTTAGGAGCTAGAAAAAGGCTGCTGCTGGGCCTCTCTAAGCTGAGCGCAGAAACTGGGCACCGGGAGCCCGAGGTCAGGAAGAACTATAGGTCCCACGGCAGAAACGGAGGGTAGGAAAAAAAAAGGGACTTGCCCACATAATACCTGAGGTACAGCAGCAATCAGAGTCTGGAGTCACTGTGGACAGAGACCCCAAAGAGACGGTTCAAGTTGCCTACCGTGCAGGTTACTGTCCCTGGACAGGGGAAGGAAGAGGACCTTGTTAGACAGCTACAGGCAGCAAGGGACTACAGACCAGCACATAGTGGAAGGCTCCCAAACTGACCAGTCAAGGGGATTTCTACTTGTCTTCAGGCTGCCTGGACTCCATCTACACCTGTTGCCGGTACCCTGGACTGAGGCTGCTTAACACCAGTAAACCAGGTAA
The DNA here is from genome assembly GCF_051348905.1 of Ranitomeya variabilis. Taxonomy (NCBI): domain Eukaryota; kingdom Metazoa; phylum Chordata; class Amphibia; order Anura; family Dendrobatidae; genus Ranitomeya; species Ranitomeya variabilis. The sequence goes on along the minus strand of NC_135235.1, from coordinate 156,427,593 downwards.
AGACTGCAACACTGTGTCCTCCATTTATTTTCAGGCATTCACCATCCCTGCCAAATACACCGGGAGCCCTGGGGACACAGCTTCACCTGTGGGAAGTGATACCATCTTTGCTGCAGCACCATCACCCCCAGAGGACCCCTTTAAGCAGCGTTGATCACCTCTGACCGAGAACCGCAGGTGGCGTCACGAACTTTCATTATTTCCACAACCCCTTTAAAGACCTTTACTTGGGCGCCCAGGGCCACGAACGGGGTCACTGCCACTGGGACCAACCCTTTAACTGCGACCGGACCCGGTACCGAGTACAACACTGCCCTGACAGCTGACTCATAAGAAGTGGTGGACTCTTTATTGGCCCAAGTGGCAACTTTTAAAATCAATAACAGAACATTTCTCTGATATGGAACTGAAATGTTGCCACATGGGCTAATAAATAGTCCACTGCTTAAAGGGATCGTCTCCCACTAGGACAACCTCGCCTTAAACTAAATGTTCGGCCCCAATAAATTAATATAGTCTATACTCACCTCCTGTGCCAGTGTCGTTCCCACAGTGGCTGTGATGACCCCCCGGGGCTGCAATGCGGTGTTGTGACACGTGATGCCCGGTGCCAATCATTGCTGGTGTCACTGTCTCCACCTTCAGACAAACTGAATATGAAAAGGAAGTCCAGGATGAGCTGCTTGATCCCGGACTTCCTCTTCATGTTCAGTTTGTCCGAAGATTGAGACAGTGAACACCAGCGCTGATTGGTGCCGCGCATCACATGTCACAACACTGCATTGCAGCCACGGGGGGTCATCACAGCCACTGTGGGAATGGCGCCGGCACAGGAGGTGAATATAGGCTTTATTATTTTATCGGGCCACACTTTTAGGGATTGTCCTAGTAGTGGTCATAACTTTTTTATTTTTCCGTCAATATGCCCACGTGAGGGATTATTTTTTGCGGGCTAAGTTGTACTTTTGAACGACATCATTGGTTTTAGCATGTCGTGTACTAGAAAACGGGAAAAAATTCCAAGTGCGGTGAAATTGCAAAGAAAGTGCAATCTCACACTTGTTTTTTGTTTGTCTTTTTTGCTAGGTTTACTAAATGCTAAAACTGACCTGCCATTTTTATTCTCCAGGTCATTACGAGTCCATAGACACCAAACATGTCTAGGTTACTTTTTATCTAAGTGGTAAAAACAAAATCTAAACTTTGTTAAAAAAAAATATTGTGCAATATTCCGATACCCGTAGCGTCTCCATTTTTCGTGATCTGGGGTTGGGTGAGGGCTTATTTTTTGAGTGCCGAGCTGACGTTTTTAATGATACCATTTTGATGCAGATACATTCCTTTGATCGCCCGTTATTGCATTTTAATACAATGTTGCAGCGACCAAAAAACAAAATTCTGGCATTTTGAATTTTTTTTATCGCTATGCCGTTTAGCGATCAGGTTAATCCTTTTGTTTTTTTGATAGATTGGGCGATTCTGAATGCGGTGATACCACATATGTGTAGGTTTGATTTCTTTATATTGTTTTATTTTGAATGGGGCGAAAGGGGGGTGATTTAAACTTTTATATTTTTTTATTTTTTTCATAGTTTTTAAAATATTTTTTTTACTTTTGCCATGCTTCAATAACCTCCATGGGAGTCTAGAAGCTGGCATAGATTGATCGGCTCTGCTACATAGGAGCGATGCTCAGATCGCTCCTATGTAGTAGAATTGCTGCATTGCTATGAGCGCCGTCCACAGGGTGGCGCACACAGTAATCCGGTATCAACAACCATAGAGGTCTTCACTAGACCTCTGGTTGTCATGACGACGCATAGCTGGCCCCCGATCACGTGACGGGGTCAGCGATGTGCACATTTCCAGCCCGATAGCCGGATGCGCTAGTTAAATGCCACTTTCAGGGTTTGACAGGGGCATTTAACTAGTTAATAGCGGCGGGTCGATCGTAATTCCACCCGCCGCTATTGCGGGCACATGTCAGCTGTACAAAACAGCTGACATGTCCCGGCTTTATGGCAGGGCTTTTTCTTACCTGTCTACTGTCCATTGTGTCACACCATGTGTTTTATGGTCATCCAGGTATGACAAACTTTGGGGACGCCCATATTTTGTCATATTAAATTGGTCTTAGAAATTTTAATTCAATTATACATGTCTTTTGCACGTACAGTGCTTATCTGTGTATTTTTGTGGTTGTGACCTTTGCATCATATGACTATCTTGAATGTATATTCTTTTTGGTATAGTCTGCTGTATTCAGGTACATAGTATTATTTGTAGGAGGATTATTCTGTCATCCTTACATGGGGAAGGGTGTTTTCGTTACGGTTTTAAATGGTTTTATACTGGTGTTTGTGTCCTTTTTGATATAATACAGTTTGTATATTTTTCCATCATTTAGCAGGTGTGCACATTTCTATGCATTGGTCTTTTCTTCTTGTCCACCGGCTTTAATGCGGGCTCACTGCCGGTGCCCGCATTAAAGCGGGGGTTCTGACATCGGACATACTATCCAGTCCGTGGTTAGAATAGGGTTAAAGATTTGGTGCTGCTCAGTTATGATACATATATATATTGCCTGCGTGATGTATATCTAAGTATCTGTATATATACACTGCACAGTACCATTTCTGCTGTCCTGTATATATACACTGCATAGTACCACTCCTCCTGTCATGTACATATACACCGCACAGTACTACTCCTCCTGTCATGTTCATATATACCGCACAGTACCACTCCTCCTGCCCTGTCTATATACACTGCACAGTACAACTCCTCTTGTCCTGTATATACAGTATATATACTGCACAGTACCACTTCTCCTTTCCTGTATATATACACTGCACAGTACCACGCCTCCTGTCCTGTCTATATACACCACACAGTACCACTCCTCCTGTCCTGTATATATATACTGCACAATACCACTCCTCCTGTCCTGTATATATATATATATATATATATACACTGCACAGCACCACTTCTCCTGTCCTGTATATATACACTGCACAGTACCACTCCTCATGTACTGTATATATAAACTGCACAGTACCACTTCTCCTGTCCTGTACATATACACCGCAAAGTACCACTCCTCTTGTCCTGTACAGATACACCGCACAGTACCACTCCTCCTGTCCTGTATATATACACTGCACAGTATACAACGTCTCCTGTCCTGTGTATATACACTACACAGTACCACTTCTCCTGCACTATATATACACACTGCACAGTACCACTCCTCCTGTCCTGTATATATACACTGCACAGTACCACTTCTCCTGTCCTGTACATATACACCGAAAAGTACCACTCCTCCTGTCCTATACATATACACCGCATAGTACCACTCCTCCTGTCCTGTATATATACACTGCACAGTACCGCTCCTCCTGTCTTATACATATACACCGCATAGTACCACTCCTCCTGTCCTGTATATATACACTGCACAGTACCACTCCTCCTGTCCTGTATATATACACTGCACAGTACCACTCCTCCTGTCCTGCATATATACACTGCACAGTACCACTCCTCCTGTCCTGTATATATACACTGCACAGTACCACTCCTCCTGTCCTGTATATATATATATATATATATATATATATATATATATATATATACTGCACAGTACCACTTCTCCTGTCCTGTATACAGTATATACACTGCACAGTACCACTCCTCATGTCCTGTATATATAAAATGCACAGTACCACTTCTCCTGTCCTGTATATATACACTGCACAGTACCACTCCTCCTGTCCTGTATATATACACTGCACAGTACCACTTCTCCTGTCCTGTATATATACACTGCACAGTACCACTCCTCATGTCCTGTATATATAAACTGCACAGTACCACTCCTCCTGTCCTGTATATATACACTGCACACTTCTACTTCTCCTGTACTGTATATACTGTATACACTGCACAGTACTATTTCTCCTGTCCTGAATATATACACTGCACAGTACCACTTCTCCTGTCCTGCTGTCGGAGAGGCGACATTGGTCTTTGGGAGGGTTAATATTGGTTTATCATTTTCAGGAATACTGTTGAAAAAAAAAATATATATGCAGCCCACATCCCCACATTGACTATTTACAGTGGGCAACTAAAGTGTAAACAGCAGTTCCTTATGAATAGTAAGGTCAGTGGGTAAATAAATGTCTACCTCTTTTACAGTGGTATGGCCCAAATGTAGGCTAAGGGGGACCAACCTTTCTTCTCTCTAGCCTCTGACATTTCCATACACAGGCACTAATTCCCTCGCACTTCTGCCAGTATGTGCAGCCATGTGTGTGGCAGTAGTTTTTCTAATAGTCTTATCACACCTGTCTGCCATACTTCCTTGAGGCTGGATGTGAACCATAGTTCACATGTTCTAGTATTGAACTTCCATTTCTCAGCTCTGGAAATGCACAACTTATGGTTGGGTATTATTACTTGTCAGTATGTGACTTTCCCCACCAGGTGATTACAGGGTTTAGAGGGGCACACTTCCATTTAGAAGGGGTCGTCCCTGTCAGGCTGGGTTTACAGGAACGTATTGCCATAGACACACGAGGGTATGAGTTCGGATCGGGATAGCCTCCGCGAGGTCGGAGGTTGTGGTCTGTATACAGACCATGTACTTCACTCTTGTGTACCCAGCTTGCAACTAATTCTGTAAAGGTGCATGTATTACTAATAGTGTTGAGCATTCCGATACCGCAAGTATCGGGTATCGGCCGATACTTGCGGTATCGGAATTCCGATACCGGGATTCCGATACTTGCCGCGTATCGGATACCGGAATCGGAAGTTCCAAGATTCAAAATGCAGAAATTCAGCCAATGAGAATGATTCCAAGTGTGGGCACATCCTGTTTAGCATGGAGGGCATGAAACTACTGGCAAGGCTGTGATTGGCTGCTGAAATGATGTCATGATGCAGTTTAAAAGTCGCTGGCGCCATTTTGCGATCACTCTGCTGTGAATTCAGTTAGTGACAGGACGCTGTTTGCTGACTGAGGGACAGTTTAGAGATAGCGATTTGCTTCTTTGTGCTTTCCAAAGGCTAATTTAGCAACCGCTGTGTTCACCTACTATTCACCTTGCTTTTGCCTTGTAGCGCTGTTTTCACAGCGATCTGCAAGGTCTGTGTGTGTGTGTGTGTGAGTGCAGCCCACTCTCTAGTCTGAGTGCAGCCACATAGGCCATCCATAGCTGGTTGTATTCAGTTCAGGGAGGGTGGTTCATTGCCTCATACTGTTCTTTTTTTTTTTTTTTTCAAGTAGTGTAGTCTGCTGCTAATTTATTCAAAAAAATCCTATTAGTGTCTTTCTACCCGTCTCCAGCTAATTTGTGGAAAAACACTACATAGGATAACGTAGAGGAGGGTTTTTGGGCCTTGCAGCGCCGTTTACGGCTGTCTGCACGGTCTCCGTGTGACTGCAGCTCGCCCTGTAGTCTGTGAGCAGCCATAGCCTGGTTGTCTCCAGCTCAGGGTTGTTCACTGCGTCATACCGCCAAATCAATTTTCATTTTGTTTTAAGTAGTGCAGGCTGCTGCACATTTTTTCAAAAAAATCCTATTAGTGTCTTTCCACCCGTCTCCAGCTAACTTGTGGAAAAACACTACATAGGATAACGTAGAGGAGGGTTTTTGGGCCTTGCAGCGCCGTTTACGTCTGTCTGCACGGTCTCCGTGTGACTGCAGCTCTATCCGTTGTCAGTTCAGCCCCCAAAAAATAAATAAATAATAAAGTTCACCAAACACACCAGTTACACCACTTTACATTTGTGTAGGCCACATTAGCTCATATTAAAGTCTAGTCCACACTTTAGAAAATTAGTGTTTCTTATACCTGTTAGGAGGAGTTGCTCAGGAATAAGCACACAAAGCCGTTAGTACTTTTCTGCTTATCTTTATCAGTCAACCAAGATGAAGAAGGCAGTGAGTAAGGCACGTGGGCGTGGGCGCGGAGCAGGGAGGGGACGTGGGGATTCTGTGCCTGCTGCGGGCACCGGTGACTCATCAGCACCCACTTTCACCAGGCAACAGTCATTCATGCGCAGCTTTGTGTCAGAGCGCCGTACACCGCTGCTGCGTGAAGACCAAATTGAAGCCGTTGTCGGATGGATGGCAGCTAATGCATCAACTTCAATTAGTGCCACATCCTCTCAGACACAGAGCACTGGAGAGCAGCCATCTGTCTCTTCACCACCTGCCAAATTGCCCAGGCAGACAGAGAGCCCAGGACAGGAGCTGTCTCTACTTCTGTTCTCTGAATCTCTTGGCTTGGAAACAGGGGGCCAGCCAAGCAGCATTGGAGAAATGGAAGAAGAGGCAGGGTGCAGTGATGCCCAACAGCTTTTTCTCTCTTCCTCTGAAGAGGCGGGTGGGCCAGTGGCTCCGGTCACCACATCGCAGGCCGCATCAGCTGATGATGACACTCAGGTGCCACTTACTGGTGCGTGCTCTGCTGCTGAGACTACCCAGGAGGAGCAGTTGGGGGCAGAGGGTAGTGTAGATGATGAGGTCCTTGACCCATCTTGGCGTGAGGGACAGGAAGGTGGTGGGAGCAGCTCTGAGGAAGAGATTCCCCGTACGGCCCAAAGAGGGAGAGGGAGGGGGAAGACTGCGGATCCTGCAGCCTCCGCTTTGGCACCCGTTAGGAGCATGTCTCTTCCAAAAGCCAAAAAGGGCGCTCCCAAGACTTGCAGTGCCTGGTCCTTTTTTGACACAGTTGCAGATGACATTTGCTATGTCAGATGCAAGGTGTGTCATCAAAAAGTCAAAAGAGGTCGAAATGTCAGCAACCTCAATACCTCCAACATGTGGAAACATGTGCGCAACAGGCACCCGGCGGAGTTAGAAAAACACACTGAAGAGCTAGGCCAACCAACAGCGGCAGCTACCACCTCTTCAGCTCGTGTTGCCTCTTCCTCTAGCTCACACGCAGCTGGTTCGGCTTCCTCCCAGGATCGCCGTGGAAGAACCTCTGGCCCTGTTGTCCAGAGACCCGCTGTAATTCCACCCGCAGCACCACTTTCCCAGTCATCCACACACTCCCAGCCCAGTCTACAGCCATCGGTAGTACAGGCATGGGAGAAAAGGCGGCCTTTCTCGTCAAACCACCCACGAGCACAGGCTCTGACTGCAGGCATTGCCAAACTTCTGTCACTGGAAATGCTGTCATTCAGGCTGGTGGAGACTGACAGCTTCCGTGACTTGATGTCATTGGCAGTCCCACAGTACAATGTGCCCAGCCGCTTTTACTTCAGCAGGCAAGCCGTCCCTGCCCTGCACAAGCATGTGGAGGGACACATAAAACACGCGCTACTGAACGCCGTCAGTAGCAAGGTCCACCTCACCACCGATGCGTGGACCAGTCAACATGGACAGGGGCGATACCTTTCCCTCACTGCCCATTGGGTTAATGTCGTTGAGCCGGGTACAGACCGTGCGAGTGGCGCAGGACGTGTCCTGCCCACTCCAAGGATTGCAGGAATCCATTCTGTACGCATTGACTCCTCCTCTTACACCAGTTCCTCAGAATCATCGCTGCAGGAGCCATCACAGTCCACCTCCACATGGACCCGTGATGAACGTGTACCTGTTACGACCGACATGAGCACAGCCGTGGCCAAACGTCAACAGGCCGTCTTGAAATTAATTTTTTGGGGAATCGTAGCCACACAGCGCAGGAGCTCTGGAATGCCATCAAGCAGGAGAGCGATGTGTGGTTTGTGCCAGCGAATCTCCAGCCAGGCATGGTAGTGTGTGATAATGGCCGAAATCTGGTGGCAGCTCTGGGCCTCGGCAACCTCACTCACATCCCATGTCTGGCACATGTGCTCAATTTGGTCGTGCAGAGCTTTTTGAGGGACTATCCGGATCTTGATGCACTGCTGCACAAGGTCCGCCTAGAGTGTGCTCACTTGCGGCGTTCCAGCACGGCAAAAGCGCGCATTGCGGCTCTGCAGCGCCGACACCGCCTGCCGGAACATCGCATCATATGTGACCTACCTACCAGGTGGAATTCCACGTTACATATGTTGGAGCGGTTGTGTGAGCAGCAGCAAGCTGTAATGGAGTACCAGCTGCTTCAGGCGCAAAGAAGTCGCACTCAGCGCCGTACAGACTTCACAACCACAGAGTGGGCCACTATGAATGACGTCTGCCAGGTTTTGCGTCCCTTTGATTATTCCACGCGGATGGCGAGTGCAGATGATGCACTAGTCAGCATGACTGTCCCCCCTATCTGCCTGCTTGAAAAATCACTGCAAGCGCTAAGGGATGATGTTGTGGAAGAGGTGGAGGATGAGGATTCACCATTTCCATCATCTTCTGGACAGTCAGCGCCACGTGGTTCCTCACAAATGCGTAGGCAGGGGACAGTTTGTGAGGAGGATGAGGAGGAGTCAATGGAGGAGGAAGACATCCGTCCAGAGGAGGGAGTTACCGAATTGTCCAGTACTCAGTGTGTACAGCGAGGGTGGGGTGATGACGAGCGGGCAGAGATCACGCCTCCAGCAGGGGACAGCGTTTCTTGGGCAGTTGGCAGTCTGCAGCACATGGTGGATTACATGCTGCAGTGCCTGAGAAACGACCGCTGCATCGCCCACATTCTCAACATGTCTGATTATTGGGTGTTCACCCTCCTCGATCCTCGCTACCGGGACAACGTAGAAAGCCTCATCACACCGTTGAACCGGGAGCGAAAAATGCGGGAGTACCAAGACACACTGGTCAATTCCATCATCTTCTCCATTCCAACTGAGAGAAGTGCTGCTAGTGCATTCCAAAGCAGCTCAGTGCGTCCAGGCAGTGGTGGAGGCTCTGCACAAAGAGGGAGCAGAAGCAGTGCCTCTGCCCAAGGCAAGACCAGTATGGCCCAACTGTGGCACAGTTTTCTGTACCCCCCACAAAAGTCTACACCATCACAGACGGCTCCAGTCAGCAGGAGGCAACGGTTCCGTCAGATGGTGACAGACTACATTTCTTGCCCTCTTGCTGTACTCCCAGACGGCTCTTCCCCTTTCAAGTTTTGGGTCTCAAAGCTGGATACATGGCCAGAGCTAAGCCAGTATGCATTGGAGGTGCTGTCTTGCCCTGCGGCCAGTGTATTATCGGAACGTGTCTTTAGTGCTGCAGGTGGTGTACTAACTGACCGTCGCATGCGACTATCCTCCGATAACGTTGACCGGCTTACTTTCCTGAAAATGAACAAGGCCTGGATCTCGCGGGAATTTGCCACTCCTCCTCCTGATTAAATAATTAGGTCACTGTATACTTTATCCAGGTCTCCTGTTGTGTTCATCTTTCTACCACCCGAACTTAAATTCCTGGGCTCCAACACCGCCAGTTGAGGCTCAGAAGTGCCGTCTGCACAGTCAAAACATACGACCCAGTGTTATTGGGTTTCAGTGTGCCTGGCCAAGGGATAACATAACAGCGCAGGCTCCGGGACGGAATCAAACAACGCTGAGGAGCCGGGGCGCGGCGCCCGGGGGGGAGGAATGACGGCTGTGCTGCGTCATATTACGAAGGAAAGTCCTACCTCCGGGACGGTTTCACGGTTTCAGGGGACACATTTTATAAGTGTTTAGTTCTGTGTTTGCAAGGAGCATGATGAAAAGAGCCACCTTTTCCTTTTGCATCTTTTGTGCTGCACAAGCTGGCTCTTTCAGCTACAAACGCCTGTTATTGGGGTTCAGTAACGTCAGCTGTTCCCCTGCTGTGTGTGTGGCAATCCCTCTTACCTCCTCCAACTCCTCCTCCTCCACCTGTCCCTGGGCTCCAACACCGCTAGTTGCCGTCCAGAAGTGCTGTCCGCACAGTCCCAACAGTCGCTCCTCTGTTATTGGGGTTCAGTAACGTCAGCTGTTCCCCTGCTGTGTGTGTGGCAATCCCTCCTACCTCCTCCACCTCCTCCTCCTCCACCTGTCCCTGGGCTCCAACACCGCTAGTTGCCGTCCAGAAGTGCTGTCCGCACAGTCCCGACAGTCCCTCCTCTGTTATTGGGGTTCAGTAACGTCAGCTGTTCCCCTGCTGTGTGTGTGGCAATCCCTCATACCTCCTCCACCTCCTCCTCCTCCACCTGTCCCTGGGCTCCAACACCGCTAGTTGTTTCCTGGTAGTGCTGTACGCACAGTCCCGACAGTCCCTCCTCTGTTATTGGGGTTCAGTAACGTCAGCTGTTCCCCTGCTGTGTGTGTGGCAATCCCTCCTACCTCCTCCACCTCCTCCTCCTCCACCTGTCCCTGGGCTCCAACACCGCTAGTTGCCGTCCAGAAGTGCTGTCCGCACAGTCCCGACAGTCCCTCCTCTGTTATTGGGGTTCAGTAACGTCAGCTGTTCCCCTGCTGTGTGTGTGGCAATCACTCCTAACTCCTCCACCTCCTCCTCCTCCACCTGTCCCTGGGCTCCAACACCGCTAGTTGCCGTCCAGAAGTGCTGTCCGCACAGTCCCGACAGTCGCTCCTCTGTTATTGGGGTTCAGTAACGTCAGCTGTTCCCCTGCTGTGTGTGTGGCAATCCCTCCTACCTCCTCCACCTCCTCCTCCTCCACCTGTCCCTGGGCTCCAACACCGCTAGTTGTTGCCTGGTAGTGCTGTCCGCACAGTCCCGACAGTCCCTCCTCTGTTATTGGGGTTCAGTAACGTCAGCTGTTCCCCTGCTGTGTGTGTGGCAATCCCTCCTACCTCCTCCACCTCCTCCTCCTCCACCTGTCCCTGGGCTCCAACACCGCTAGTTGCCGTCCAGAAGTGCTGTCCGCACAGTCCCGACAGTCGCTCCTCTGTTATTGGGGTTCAGTAACGTCAGCTGTTCCCCTGCTGTGTGTGTGGCAATCCCTCCTACCTCCTCCAACTCCTCCTCCTCCACCTGTCCCTGGGCTCCAACACCGCTAGTTGCCGTCCAGAAGTGCTGTCCGCACAGTCCCGACAGTCCCTCCTCTGTTATTGGGGTTCAGTAACGTCAGCTGTTCCCCTGCTGTGTGTGTGGCAATCCCTCCTACCTCCTCCACCTCCTCCTCCTCCACCTGTCCCTGGGCTCCAACACCGCTAGTTGCCGTCCAGAAGTGCTGTCCGCACAGTCCCGACAGTCGCTCCTCTGTTATTGGGGTTCAGTAACGTCAGCTGTTCCCCTGCTGTGTGTGTGGCAATCCCTCCTACCTCCTCCACCTCCTCCTCCTCCACCTGTCCCTGGGCTCCAACACCGCTAGTTGCCGTCCAGAAGTGCTGTCCGCACAGTCCCGACAGTCCCTCCTCTGTTATTGGGGTTCAGTAACGTCAGCTGTTCCCCTGCTGTGTGTGTGGCAATCCCTCCTACCTCCTCCACCTCCTCCTCCTCCACCTGTCCCTGGGCTCCAACACCGCTAGTTGCCGTCCAGAAGTGCTGTCCGCACAGTCCCGACAGTCGCTCCTCTGTTATTGGGGTTCAGTAACGTCAGCTGTTCCCCTGCTGTGTGTGTGGCAATCCCTCCTACCTCCTCCACCTCCTCCTCCTCCACCTGTCCCTGGGCTCCAACACCGCTAGTTGCCATCCAGAAGTGCTGTCCGCACAGTCCCGACAGTCCCTCCTCTGTTATTGGGGTTCAGTAACGTCAGCTGTTCCCCTGCTGTGTGTGTGGCAATCCCTCCTACCTCCTCCACCTCCTCCTCCTCCACCTGTCCCTGGGCTCCAACACCGCTAGTTGCCGTCCAGAAGTGCTGTCCGCACAGTCCCGACAGTCGCTCCTCTGTTATTGGGGTTCAGTAACGTCAGCTGTTCCCCTGCTGTGTGTGTGGCAATCCCTCCTACCTCCTCCACCTCCTCCTCCTCCACCTGTCCCTGGGCTCCAACACCCCTAGTTGCCGTCCAGAAGTGCTGTCCGCACAGTCCCGACAGTCCCTCCTCTGTTATTGGGGTTCAGTAACGTCAGCTGTTCCCCTGCTGTGTGTGTGGCAATCCCTCCTACCTCCTCCACCTCCTCCTCCTCCACCTGTCCCTGGGCTCCAACACCGCTAGTTGTTGCCTGGTAGTGCTGTCCGCATAGTCCCGACAGTCCCTCCTCTGTTATTGGGGTTCAGTAACGTCAGCTGTTCCCCTGCTGTGTGTGTGGCAATCCCTCCTACCTCCTCCACCTCCTCCTCCTCCACCTGTCCCTGGGCTCCAACACCGCTAGTTGTTGCCTGGTAGTGCTGTACGCACAGAGCCAAACACCTCGCCAATGTGTTAGTGGGGTTCAGTAACGTCAGCTGTTCCCCTGCTGTGTATACGGCAACGTGTACTGCGACCGCCTCGCAGGCACAACAAGTTAAATTTAAGGGAACCTGTCCCCCCCCCCAGGCGTTTGTTACTGAAGGAGCCACCTTGTGCAGCAGTAATGATGCCAAGGGAAAAAGTGCCTCTTTTCGTGGTGCTCCTTGCACATGCTGAACCTAACACTTATGAAAAGTGTCCCCTCCTACCGTGATACCGTCCGGTCGGTGGAACTTTCCTTTGTGATGTGACGCAGCACAGCCGTCATTCTTACCCCCTTGGCGCCGTGCGCCGCCTCCTCAGCGTTGTTTGAATCAGTCCCGGAGCCTGCGCTGTTAGGTTAGCCCTTGGCCATGCACACATTTTGCGCTGCCCGTCTTCTGACATCATTTGGTGTCAGGCTGGCTGCGCCTGTGCGGCCGCGCTGGCCGAGATCCCGCCTCGTACTGTCTTCTGATTTCATCCCACTGGGGGCCTGAGATCCATGGACATGCGCAGTGCATATCTGAACCTCCACCTCTCACTCATCTCCCTACGGCTTCTTCAAACTGTGCGGTGTCAGCTGGTCCCTAATAGCATGCCACGGCCGTGACACCGCACAGTCTGAAGAAGCCGTAGGGAGGGGAGTGAGAGGCGAGGATATGCACTGCGCATGGCCACGGATCTCAGGCCCACAGTGGGATTAAATCAGAAGACAGTACGAGGCGGGATCTCGGCCAGCGCGGCCGCACAGGCGCAGCCAGCCTGACACCAAATGATGTCAGAAGACGGGCAGCGCAAAATGTGTGCATGGCCAAGGGCTAACCTAACAGCGCAGGCTCCGGGACTGATTCAAACAACACTGAGGAGGCGGCGCACGGCGCCAAGGGGGTAAGAATGACGGCTGTGCTGCGTCACATCACAAAGGAAAGTTCCACCTACCGGACGGTATCACGGTAGGAGGGGACACTTTTCATAAGTGTTATGTTCAGCATGTGCAAGGACCATAATTAAAAGAGCTAAGTTTACCTTTTCCAGCATTAGTGCTGTACACGATGGCTCTTTCAGCTACAAACGCCTGGGGGGGGGTTAAAGTTTCCCTTTCAACTTGCTCCAGTGCAGGCTTCGGCCTACACTCTGCTCCCTCTCCTCCTCCTGCTGACCCCGGGCTCTAACACCGCCAGTTGGGGCCCGGTACTGCTAGCTGCACAGAGAAAAACACCAGCCAATGTGTCAGTGGGGTCCAGCACCGCCAGCTGTTCCCCTGCTGTGTAGCCGGTAACGTGTCCTGCAAAAGCCACGCAGACACAAGAACTGAAATTGAAGGGAACCTGTCCCCCCTCCCCCAGGCGTTTGTACGTTTTACAGCCACCTCGTACAGCGGTAATGCTGCATGTGTGCAAGGTGGCTCATAAACGTATTCTCCTCGCACATGTGGAACTGAAAACACGTCTAAAATGTGTCCTCTGTGTGACCATTTAACCGTCCCGGTGGTGTGATTTTCCTTTGTAATGACACGCTGCAACCCCCTTGGTAGCGCTGCCCGTCTTCTGGCATCATTGTTTGGCTGCCTGCGCCTCTGCGGCCGCCTTGCCCCACACAACGCCCCTCGGTGTCTTATTTATTTGGACTGCGAGGGTGTGATTGATGGGCATGAACGGTGCATTTCTTCGCCTGTCCCTCATCTCCTTTCGCCTTCTTCGGACTGTGCGGCTTCATGGCCGTGGCATGCGATAAGGGATCAGCTGACGCCGCACAGTCTGAAGCGGGTGTAAGGACCCGAGTGCGAGAGGCGAACATATGTGCTGCGCCAGGCCATGAATCCCAGCCCCGCAGTGTTTTAACAATGTTAAGACACTGCGGGGCTGGGATTCATGGTCATCGCGAACCGCACCGGCCGACATTAAATGAGGTCAGAAGATGGGCAGCGCTAACAGCGCTAGGCCGGGGGATAACACGACAGCGCAGACTCCTGTACAGCAAATAACAACGCTCAGGAGGCTGCACCCAGCACCAAGGTGGGATTCTTGACATCTGTGCTGCGTCTCATTACAAAGGGAACTCGCGCCTCCAACACAGTTTGACTGTATAAAGGGCTAAATGTTATACGTGTTTCATTCAGCGTGTGCAAGGAGCAAAATTAAAAGAGCAACCTTTGACTTGTACAGCACTACTGCTGCATAAGCTGTGGCTCTTCTACTTTGTAACCCCTGAGGGGGGGTTAAAGGTTACCTTTGAAATCGGTTCAAGTAGGCTTCGGCCTACACTCTGCTCCCCCTGCAGAGCCCGGGCTCCAACACCGCCAGTTGGGGCCCGGTACTGCTAGCTGCACAGAGCCAAACACCAGCCAATGTGTCAGTGGGGTTCAGCACCGCCAGCTGTTCCCCTGCTGTGCAGCCGGCAACGTGTCCTGCGACCGCCACGCAGGCACAACAGACCCAAAGCTGCCGCCACTGCAGGCTTCGGCCTACACTCCCCTCCACCTTGCTCCTCCTCCTGCTCCTCCTCCTGCTGACCCCGGGCTCTAACACCGCCAGTTGGGGCCCGGTACTGCTAGCTGCACAGAGAAAAACACCAGCCAATGTGTCAGTGGGGTCCAGCACCGCCAGCTGTTCCCCTGCTGTGTAGCCGGCAACGTGTCCTGCAAAAGCCACGCAGACACAAGAACTGAAATTGAAGGGAACCTGTCCCCCCTCCCCCAGGCGTTTGTACGTTTTACAGCCACCTCGTACAGCGGTAATGCTGCATGTGTGCAAGGTGGCTCATAAACGTATTCTCCTCGCACATGTGGAACTGAAAACACGTCTAAAATGTGTCCTCTGTGTGACCATTTAACCGTCCCGGTGGTGTGATTTTCCTTTGTAATGACACGCTGCAACCCCCTTGGTAGCGCTGCCCGTCTTCTGGCATCATTCTTTGGCTGCCTGCGCCTCTGCGGCCGCCCTGACCCACACAACGCCCCTCGGTGTCTTATTTATTGGGACTGCGAGGGTGTGATTGATGGGCATGAGCAGTGCATATCTTCGCCTGTTGTCACTCATCTCCTTCCGCCTTCTTCAGACTGTGCGGCTTCATGGCCGCGGCATGCGATAAGGGATCAGCTGACGCCGCACAGTCTGAAGCGGGTGTAAGGACCTGAGTGCGAGAGGCGAACATATGTGCTGCGCCAGGCCATGAATCCCAGCCCTGCAGTGTTTTAACAATGTTAAGACACTGCGGGGCTGGGATTCATGGTCATCGCGAACCGCACCGGCCGACATTAAATGAGGTCAGAAGATGGGCAGCGCTAACAGCGCTAGGCCGGGGGATAACACGACAGCGCAGACTCCTGTACAGCAAATAACAACGCTCAGGAGGCTGCACCCAGCACCAAGGTGGGATTCTTGACATCTGTGCTGCATCTCATTACAAAGGGAACTCGCGCCTCCAACACAGTTTGACTGTATAAAGGGCTAAATGTTATACGTGTTTCATTCAGGGTGTGCAAGGAGCAAAATTAAAAGAGCAACCTTTGACTTGTGCAGCACTACTGCTGCATAAGCTGTGGCTCTTCTACTTTGTAACCCCTGAGGGGGGGTTAAAGGTTACCTTTGAAATCGGTTCAAGTAGGCTTCGGCCTACACTCTGCTCCCCCTGCAGAGCCCGGGCTCCAACACCGCCAGTTGGGGCCCGGTACTGCTAGCTGCACAGAGCCAAACACCAGCCAATGTGTCAGTGGGGTTCAGCACCACCAGCTGTTCCCCTGCTGTGCAGCCGGCAACGTGTCCTGCGACCGCCACGCAGGCACAACAGACCCAAAGCTGCCGCCAGTGCAGGCTTCGGCCTACACTCCCCTCCCCCTTGCTCCTCCTCCTGCTCCTCCTCCTGCTGACCCCGGGCTCTAACACCGCCAGTTGGGGCCCGGTACTGCTAGCTGCACAGAGAAAAACACCAGCCAATGTGTCAGTGGGGTCCAGCACCGCCAGCTGTTCCCCTGCTGTGTAGCCGGCAACGTGTCCTGCAAAAGCCACGCAGACACAAGAACTGAAATTGAAGGGAACCTGTCCCCCCTCCCCCAGGCGTTTGTACGTTTTACAGCCACCTCGTACAGCGGTAATGCTGCATGTGTGCAAGGTGGCTCATAAACGTATTCTCCTCGCACATGTGGAACTGAAAACACGTCTAAAATGTGTCCTCTGTGTGACCATTTAACCGTCCCGGTGGTGTGACTTTCCTTTGTAATGACACGCTGCAACCCCCTTGGTAGCGCTGCCCGTCTTCTGGCATCATTCTTTGGCTGCCTGCGCCTCTGCGGCCGCCCTGACCCACACAACGCCCCTCGGTGTCTTATTTATTGGGACTGCGAGGGTGTGATTGATGGGCATGAGCAGTGCATATCTTCGCCTGTTGTCACTCATCTCCTTCCGCCTTCTTCAGACTGTGCGGCTTCATGGCCGCGGCATGCGATAAGGGATCAGCTGACGCCGCACAGTCTGAAGCGGGTGTAAGGACCCGAGTGCGAGAGGCGAACATATGTGCTGCGCCAGGCCATGAATCCCAGCCCCGCAGTGTTTTAACAATGTTAAGACACTGCGGGGCTGGGATTCATGGTCATCGCGAACCGCACCGGCCGACATTAAATGAGGTCAGAAGATGGGCAGCGCTAACAGCGCTAGGCCGGGGGATAACACGACAGCGCAGACTCCTGTACAGCAAATAACAACGCTCAGGAGGCTGCACCCAGCACCAAGGTGGGATTCTTGACATCTGTGCTGCGTCTCATTACAAAGGGAACTCGCGCCTCCAACACAGTTTGACTGTATAAAGGGCTAAATGTTATACGTGTTTCATTCAGCGTGTGCAAGGAGCAAAATTAAAAGAGCAACCTTTGACTTGTGCAGCACTACTGCTGCATAAGCTGTGGCTCTTCTACTTTGTAACCCCTGAGGGGGGGTTAAAGGTTACCTTTGAAATCGGTTCAAGTAGGCTTCGGCCTACACTCTGCTCCCCCTGCAGAGCCCGGGCTCCAACACCGCCAGTTGGGGCCCGGTACTGCTAGCTGCACAGAGCCAAACACCAGCCAATGTGTCAGTGGGGTTCAGCACCGCCAGCTGTTCCCCTGCTGTGCAGCCGGCAACGTGTCCTGCGACCGCCACGCAGGCACAACAGACCCAAAGCTGCCGCCACTGCAGGCTTCGGCCTACACTCCCCTCCCCCTTGCTCCTCCTCCTGCTCCTCCTCCTGCTGACCCCGGGCTCTAACACCGCCAGTTGGGGCCCGGTACTGCTAGCTGCACAGAGAAAAACACCAGCCAATGTGTCAGTGGGGTCCAGCACCGCCAGCTGTTCCCCTGCTGTGTAGCCGGCAACGTGTCCTGCAAAAGCCACGCAGACACAAGAACTGAAATTGAAGGGAACCTGTCCCCCCTCCCCCAGGCGTTTGTACGTTTTACAGCCACCTCGTACAGCGGTAATGCTGCATGTGTGCAAGGTGGCTCATAAACGTATTCTCCTCGCACATGTGGAACTGAAAACACGTCTAAAATGTGTCCTCTGTGTGACCATTTAACCGTCCCGGTGGTGTGACTTTCCTTTGTAATGACACGCTGCAACCCCCTTGGTAGCGCTGCCCGTCTTCTGGCATCATTCTTTGGCTGCCTGCGCCTCTGCGGCCGCCCTGACCCACACAACACCCCTCGGTGTCTTATTTATTGGGACTGCGAGGGTGTGATTGATGGGCATGAGCAGTGCATATCTTCGCCTGTTGTCACTCATCTCCTTCCGCCTTCTTCAGACTGTGCGGCTTCATGGCCGCGGCATGCGATAAGGGATCAGCTGACGCCGCACAGTCTGAAGCGGGTGTAAGGACCCGAGTGCGAGAGGCGAACATATGTGCTGCGCCAGGCCATGAATCCCAGCCCCGCAGTGTTTTAACAATGTTAAGACACTGCGGGGCTGGGATTCATGGTCATCGCGAACCGCACCGGCCGACATTAAATGAGGTCAGAAGATGGGCAGCGCTAACAGCGCTAGGCCGGGGGATAACACGACAGCGCAGACTCCTGTACAGCAAATAACAACGCTCAGGAGGCTGCACCCAGCACCAAGGTGGGATTCTTGACATCTGTGCTGCGTCTCATTACAAAGGGAACTCGCGCCTCCAACACAGTTTGACTGTATAAAGGGCTAAATGTTATACGTGTTTCATTCAGCGTGTGCAAGGAGCAAAATTAAAAGAGCAACCTTTGACTTGTGCAGCACTACTGCTGCATAAGCTGTGGCTCTTCTACTTTGTAACCCCTGAGGGGGGGTTAAAGGTTACCTTTGAAATCGGTTCAAGTAGGCTTCGGCCTACACTCTGCTCCCCCTGCAGAGCCCGGGCTCCAACACCGCCAGTTGGGGCCCGGTACTGCTAGCTGCACAGAGCCAAACACCAGCCAATGTGTCAGTGGGGTTCAGCACCACCAGCTGTTCCCCTGCTGTGCAGCCGGCAACGTGTCCTGCAACCGCCACGCAGGCACAACAGACCCAAAGCTGCCGCCAGTGCAGGCTTCGGCCTACACTCCCCTCCCCCTTGCTCCTCCTCCTGCTCCTCCTCCTGCTGACCCCGGGCTCTAACACCGCCAGTTGGGGCCCGGTACTGCTAGCTGCACAGAGAAAAACACCAGCCAATGTGTCAGTGGGGTTCAGCACCGCCAGCTGTTCCCCTGCTGTGCAGCCGGCATCGTGTCCTGCAAAAGCCACGCAGACACTTGCTCTTGTACCTTCTGCTCCCCATCCTGGTTCCAGTACCGTCAGCTGGTTCTGGGCAGAGCCTTTGGCTTAGGTGCCTCCCTCTGGGTATCCGAGTTCCACCAACGTCAGGTGGTCCTTGGTAGTGCTTTCAGGCACGGGTACCTCCTGCTTAGTAACCGGGTTCCAGTAACGTCAGCTGGTCCTCGGTAGTTCCATTGGCTCTTGGACCTTCGGCTACCCATCCGGGTTCCAGCACCGTCAGCTGGTTCTCGGCAGTGTCTTTTGCTCTTGTACCTTCTGCTCCCCATCCTGGTTCCAGTACCGTCAGCTGGTTCCGGGCAGAGCCTTTGGCTTAGGTGCCTCCCTCTGGGTATCCGAGTTCCACCAACGTCAGGTGGTCCTTGGTAGTGCTTTCAGGCATGGGTACCTCCTGCTTAGTAACCGGGTTCCAGTAACGTCAGCTGGTCCTCGGTAGTTCCATTGGCTCTTGGACCTTCGGGTAGCCATCCGAGTTCCAGTTCCATCAGCTGGTTCTCGGCATTTTCTCAGCCTTCTTGTACCTTCTGCTACATTTCCAAGTTCAAGAGACTAAACACGATGACCCGGAAGACCACCCCTAAGATGACGACGACACCAGAGACGACAACCACCGTGATGACGACGACCCTGGAGACGATGACCCTGAAGACCACCCCGATGACGACGACCCAGGAGACGACGACCCTGGAGACGACGACGACCTGGAAGACCGAGAAGCAGAAGAACAAGAGGCTGCAGAACAAAGAGCAGAAGAACATTAAGCATAACACTAAATATCAGAGCAAAAAATATTATCTAAATTATAAGCAGAAGAAGACTAAGCAGTGTATGGGGGTGAGTCCGTTCCTCCTCGTGGTGCCCCTGGATAAAGCCTGATGCTGCAGGCCAAACTTAACGCGGACAAATGTAACTCTTTTGTGACAGGCAGAACGGAAGGTGTAATCTTCAAACTTTTATAGATAACAACTACGGGAATGCCTGTCACAAATAAGAATATGATGAAGAAGTAGAAAATGATGAAGATAATAGTAAAATAAAAAGAATATGAACAATGTAACCAAAAAAAATAATAGGTAGAAGATGAAGAAGAAGATGAATAAGGTGAAGATAGTTGATGTCAAAGAAGCTGATGATGAGGATAATGAAGAAGAAAGTGTGGGAGAAGTAAAAAAGAAGGTGAAGGGCGTGGAAGTAGTGAAACATCAATATCTGACAAAATAAAAAAAAAATTAACATAGTCAAAATCTTTCTACCGCCGAACGTCATAAAAAAAACCAAAATCCTGCTATTCTATTACATTGGGGTAAACCTCTGTGCCTTTAATGTCTCCGCCACGTCCCCCAATACATCCTACATTATTCTTAGTTGTTTTCCTTCATGTAGAATTAACCTACAAGGAAAGAAAGGGTTTATTTTAATTCCGATATTTTCGTCCCATTGACTTGCATTGGGATCGGGTATCGGTATCGGATTAGATCCGATATTTTGACGGTATCGGCCGATACTTTCCGATACCGATACTTTCCGATATCGGAAAGTATCGCTCAACACTAGTGTTGAGCATTCCGATACCGCAAGTATCGGGTATCGGCCGATACTTGCGGTATCGGAATTCCGATACCGGGATTCCGATACTTGCCGCGCATCGGATACCGGAATCGGAAGTTCCAAGATTCAAAATGCAGAAATTCAGCCAATGAGAATGATTCCAAGTGTGGGCACATCCTGTTTAGCATGGAGGGCATGAAACTACTGGCAAGGCTGTGATTGGCTGCTGAAATGATGTCATGATGCAGTTTAAAAGTCGCTGGCGCCATTTTGAGATCACTCTGCTGTGAATTCAGTTAGTGACAGGACGCTGTTTGCTGACTGAGGGACAGTTTAGAGATAGCGATTTGCTTCTTTGTGCTTTCCAAAGGCTAATTTAGCAACCGCTGTGTTCACCTACTATTCAACTTGCTTTTGCCTTGTAGCGCTGTTTTCACAGCTATCTGCAAGGTCTGTGTGTGTGTGTGTGTGAGTGCAGCCCACTCTCTAGTCTGAGTGCAGCCACATAGGCCATCCATAGCTGGTTGTATTCAGTTCAGGGAGGGTGGTTCATTGCCTCATACTGTTCTTTTTTTTTTTTTTTTTCAAGTAGTGTAGTCTGCTGCTAATTTATTCAAAAAAATCCTATTAGTGTCTTTCCACCCGTCTCCAGCTAATTTGTGGAAAAACACTACATAGGATAACGTAGAGGAGGGTTTTTGGGCCTTGCAGCGCCGTTTACGGCTGTCTGCACGGTCTCCGTGTGACTGCAGCTCGCCCTGTAGTCTGTGAGCAGCCATAGCCTGGTTGTCTCCAGCTCAGGGTTGTTCACTGCGTCATACCGCCAAATCAATTTTCATTTTGTTTTAAGTAGTGCAGGCTGCTGCACATTTTTTCAAAAAATTCCTATTAGTGTCTTTCCACCCGTCTCCAGCTAATTTGTGGAAAAACACTACATAGGATAACGTAGAGGAGGGTTTTTGGGCCTTGCAGCGCCGTTTACGGCTGTCTGCACGGTCTCCGTGTGACTGCAGCTCGCCCTGTAGTCTGTGAGCAGCCATAGCCT
Source organism: Ranitomeya variabilis (assembly GCF_051348905.1). Classification (NCBI taxonomy): domain Eukaryota; kingdom Metazoa; phylum Chordata; class Amphibia; order Anura; family Dendrobatidae; genus Ranitomeya; species Ranitomeya variabilis. Next base: position 156,406,018 of record NC_135235.1, on the reverse strand, counting down.
GGTTGTCTCCAGCTCAGGGTTGTTCACTGCGTCATACCGCCAAATCAATTTTCATTTTGTTTTAAGTAGTGCAGGCTGCTGCACATTTTTTCAAAAAAATCCTATTAGTGTCTTTCCACCCGTCTCCAGCTAACTTGTGGAAAAACACTACATAGGATAACGTAGAGGAGGGTTTTTGGGCCTTGCAGCGCCGTTTACGTCTGTCTGCACGGTCTCCGTGTGACTGCAGCTCTATCCGTTGTCAGTTCAGCCCCCAAAAAATAAATAAATAATAAAGTTCACCAAACACACCAGTTACACCACTTTACATTTGTGTAGGCCACATTAGCTCATATTAAAGTCTAGTCCACACTTTAGAAAATTAGTGTTTCTTATACCTGTTAGGAGGAGTTGCTCAGGAATAAGCACACAAAGCCGTTAGTACTTTTCTGCTTATCTTTATCAGTCAACCAAGATGAAGAAGGCAGTGAGTAAGGCACGTGGGCGTGGGCGTGGGCGCGGAGCAGGGAGGGGACGTGGGGATTCTGTGCCTGCTGCGGGCACCGGTGACTCATCAGCACCCACTTTCACCAGGCAACAGTCATTCATGCGCAGCTTTGTGTCAGAGCGCCGTACACCACTGCTGCGTGAAGACCAAATTGAAGCCGTTGTCGGATGGATGGCAGCTAATGCATCAACTTCAATTAGTGCCACATCCTCTCAGACACAGAGCACTGGAGAGCAGCCATCTGTCTCTTCACCACCTGCCAAATTGCCCAGGCAGACAGAGAGCCCAGGACAGGAGCCGTCTCTACTTCTGTTCTCTGAATCTCTTGGCTTGGAAACAGGGGGCCAGCCAAGCAGCATTGGAGAAATGGAAGAAGAGGCAGGGTGCAGTGATGCCCAACAGCTTTTTCTCTCTTCCTCTGAAGAGGCGGGTGGGCCAGTGGCTCCGGTCACCACATCGCAGGCCGCATCAGCTGATGATGACACTCAGGTGCCACTTACTGGTGCGTGCTCTGCTGCTGAGACTACCCAGGAGGAGCAGTTGGGGGCAGAGGGTAGTGTAGATGATGAGGTCCTTGACCCATCTTGGCGTGAGGGACAGGAAGGTGGTGGGAGCAGCTCTGAGGAAGAGATTCCCCGTACGGCCCAAAGAGGGAGAGGGAGGGGGAAGACTGCGGATCCTGCAGCCTCCGCTTTGGCACCCGTTAGGACCATGTCTCTTCCAAAAGCCAAAAAGGGCGCTCCCAAGACTTGCAGTGCCTGGTCCTTTTTTGACACAGTTGCAGATGACATTTGCTATGTCAGATGCAAGGTGTGTCATCAAAAAGTCAAAAGAGGTCGAAATGTCAGCAACCTCAATACCTCCAACATGTGGAAACATGTGCGCAACAGGCACCCGGCGGAGTTAGAAAAACACACTGAAGAGCTAGGCCAACCAACAGCGGCAGCTACCACCTCTTCAGCTCGTGTTGCCTCTTCCTCTAGCTCACACGCAGCTGGTTCGGCTTCCTCCCAGGATCGCCGTGGAAGAACCTCTGGCCCTGTTGTCCAGAGACCCGCTGTAATTCCACCCGCAGCACCACTTTCCCAGTCATCCACACACTCCCAGCCCAGTCTACAGCCATCGGTAGTACAGGCATGGGAGAAAAGGCGGCCTTTCTTGTCAAACCACCCACGAGCACAGGCTCTGACTGCAGGCATTGCCAAACTTCTGTCACTGGAAATGCTGTCATTCAGGCTGGTGGAGACTGACAGCTTCCGTGACTTGATGTCATTGGCAGTCCCACAGTACAATGTGCCCAGCCGCTTTTACTTCAGCAGGCAAGCCGTCCCTGCCCTGCACAAGCATGTGGAGGGACACATAAAACACGCGCTACTGAACGCCGTCAGTAGCAAGGTCCACCTCACCACCGATGCGTGGACCAGTCAACATGGACAGGGGCGATACCTTTCCCTCACTGCCCATTGGGTTAATGTCGTTGAGCCGGGTACAGACCGTGCGAGTGGCGCAGGACGTGTCCTGCCCACTCCAAGGATTGCAGGAATCCATTCTGTACGCATTGACTCCTCCTCTTACACCAGTTCCTCAGAATCATCGCTGCAGGAGCCGTCACAGTCCACCTCCACATGGACCCGTGATGAACGTGTACCTGTTACGACCGACATGAGCACAGCCGTGGCCAAACGTCAACAGGCCGTCTTGAAATTAATTTTTTGGGGGAATCGTAGCCACACAGCGCAGGAGCTCTGGAATGCCATCAAGCAGGAGAGCGATGTGTGGTTTGTGCCAGCGAATCTCCAGCCAGGCATGGTAGTGTGTGATAATGGCCGAAATCTGGTGGCAGCTCTGGGCCTCGGCAACCTCACTCACATCCCATGTCTGGCACATGTGCTCAATTTGGTCGTGCAGAGCTTTTTGAGGGACTATCCGGATCTTGATGCACTGCTGCACAAGGTCCGCCTAGAGTGTGCTCACTTGCGGCGTTCCAGCACGGCAAAAGCGCGCATTGCGGCTCTGCAGCGCCGACACCGCATGCCGGAACATCGCATCAGATGTGACCTACCTACCAGGTGGAATTCCACGTTACATATGTTGGAGCGGTTGTGTGAGCAGCAGCAAGCTGTAATGGAGTACCAGCTGCTTCAGGCGCAAAGAAGTCGCACTCAGCGCCGTACAGACTTCACAACCACAGAGTGGGCCACTATGAATGACGTCTGCCAGGTTTTGCGTCCCTTTGATTATTCCACGCGGATGGCGAGTGCAGATGATGCACTAGTCAGCATGACTGTCCCCCTTATCTGCCTGCTTGAAAAATCACTGCAAGCGCTAAGGGATGATGTTGTGGAAGAGGTGGAGGATGAGGATTCACCATTTCCATCATCTTCTGGACAGTCAGCGCCACGTGGTTCCTCACAAACGCGTAGGCAGGGGACAGTTTGTGAGGAGGATGAGGAGGAGTCAATGGAGGAGGAAGACATCCGTCCAGAGGAGGGAGTTACCGAATTGTCCAGTACTCAGTGTGTACAGCGAGGGTGGGGTGATGACGAGCGGGCAGAGATCACGCCTCCAGCAGGGGACAGCGTTTCTTGGGCAGTTGGCAGTCTGCAGCACATGGTGGATTACATGCTGCAGTGCCTGAGAAACGACCGCCGCATCGCCCACATTCTCAACATGTCTGATTATTGGGTGTTCACCCTCCTCGATCCTCGCTACCGGGACAACGTAGAAAGCCTCATCACACCGTTGAACCGGGAGCGAAAAATGCGGGAGTACCAAGACACACTGGTCAATTCCATCATCTTCTCCATTCCAACTGAGAGAAGTGCTGCTAGTGCATTCCAAAGCAGCTCAGTGCGTCCAGGCAGTGGTGGAGGCTCTGCACAAAGAGGGAGCAGAAGCAGTGCCTCTGCCCAAGGCAAGACCAGTATGGCCCAACTGTGGCACAGTTTTCTGTGCCCCCCACAAAAGTCTACACCATCACAGACGGCTCCAGTCAGCAGGAGGCAACGGTTCCGTCAGATGGTGACAGACTACATGTCTTGCCCTCTTGCTGTACTCCCAGACGGCTCTTCCCCTTTCAAGTTTTGGGTCTCAAAGCTGGATACATGGCCAGAGCTAAGCCAGTATGCATTGGAGGTGCTGTCTTGCCCTGCGGCCAGTGTATTATCGGAACGTGTCTTTAGTGCTGCAGGTGGTGTACTAACTGACCGTCGCATGCGACTATCCTCCGATAACGTTGACCGGCTTACTTTCCTGAAAATGAACAAGGCCTGGATCTCGCAGGAATTTGCCACTCCTCCTCCTGATTAAATAATTAGGTCACTGTATACGTTATCCAGGTCTCCTGTTGTGTTCATCTTTCTACCACCCGAACTTAAATTCCTGGGCTCCAACACCGCCAGTTGAGGCTCAGAAGTGCCGTCTGCACAGTCAAAACATACGACCCAGTGTTATTGGGTTTCAGTAACGTCAGCTGATCCCCAGCTGTGTAGCCGGCAATGTGTCATGCGACCGCCACGCTGACACAACAACTGAAATGTAAGGGAATCTGTCCCCCCCCCCAAGGCGTTTGTTACTGAAAGAGCCTCCTTGTGCAGCAGTAATGCTGCACAAGGAAAAGGTAGCTATTTTGGTTTAGCTCCTTGCACACGCAGAACTTAACAATTATAAAATGTGTCCACTGATACCGTAAAACCGTCCCGGAGGTGGGACTTTCCTTCGTAATATGACGCAGCACAGCCGTCATTCCTCCCCCCCCGGCGCCGCGCCCCGGCTCCTCAGCGTTGTTTGATTCCGTCCCGGAGCCTGCGCTGTTATGTTATCCCGTGGCCAGGCACACTTAGCGCTGCCCGTCTTCTGGCATCATTTGGTGTCAGGATGGCTGCGCCTGTGCGGCCGCGCTGGCCGAGGGCCCGCCTCGCAGTGTCTTCTGATTTAATCCCACTGGGGGCCTGGGATCCATGGACATGCGCAGTGCATATCTGAACCTCCACCTCTCACTCATCTCCCTACGGCTTCTTCAGACTGTTCGGTGTCAGCTGGTCCCTAATAGCATGCCACGGCCGTGACACCGCACAGTCTTAAGAAGCCGTAGGGAGGGGAGTGAGAGGCGAGGATATGCACTGCGCATGGCCATGGATCCCAGGCCCCCAGTGGGATAAAATCAGAAGACACTGCGAGGCAGGCTCTCGGCCAGCGCGGCCGCACAGGCGCAGCCAGCCTGACACCAAATGATGTCAGAAGATGGGCAGCGCTAAGTGTGCCTGGCCAAGGGATAACATAACAGCGCAGGCTCTGGGACGGAATCAAACAACGCTGAGGAGCCGGGGCGCGGCGCCCGGGGGGGAGGAATGACGGCTGTGCTGCGTCATATTACGAAGGAAAGTCCTACCTCCGGGACGGTTTCACGGTTTCAGGGGACACATTTTATAAGTGTTTAGTTCTGTGTTTGCAAGGAGCATGATGAAAAGAGCCACCTTTTCCTTTTGCATCTTTTGTGCTGCACAAGCTGGCTCTTTCAGCTACAAACGCCTTGGGGGGGGGGTTAAAGGTTCCCTTTCGACTTTCTCAGGCTTCGGCCTACATTGTGTTCCTCTGCTTTTCCACCTGTCCCTGGGCTCCAACACCGCTAGTTGCCGTCCAGAAGTGCTGTCCGCACAGTCCCAACAGTCACTCCTCTGTTATTGGGGTTCAGTAACGTCAGCTGTTCCCCTGCTGTGTGTGTGGCAATCCCTCCTACCTCCTCCACCTCCTCCACCTGTCCCTGGGCTCCAACACCGCTAGTTGCCGTCCAGAAGTGCTGTCCGCACAGTCCCGACAGTCCCTCCTCTGTTATTGGGGTTCAGTAACGTCAGCTGTTCCCCTGCTGTGTGTGTGGCAATCCCTCCTACCTCCTCCAACTCCTCCTCCTCCACCTGTCCCTGGGCTCCAACACCGCTAGTTGTTGCCTGGTAGTGCTGTACGCACAGTCCCGACAGTCCCTCCTCTGTTATTGGGGTTCAGTAACGTCAGCTGTTCCCCTGCTGTGTGTGTGGCAATCCCTCCTACCTCCTCCACCTCCTCCTCCTCCACCTGTCCCTGGGCTCCAACACCGCTAGTTGCCGTCCAGAAGTGCTGTCCGCACAGTCCCGACAGTCCCTCCTCTGTTATTGGGGTTCAGTAACGTCAGCTGTTCCCCTGCTGTGTGTGTGGCAATCCCTCCTAACTCCTCCACCTCCTCCTCCTCCACCTGTCCCTGGGCTCCAACACCGCTAGTTGCCGTCCAGAAGTGCTGTCCGCACAGTCCCGACAGTCGCTCCTCTGTTATTGGGGTTCAGTAACGTCAGCTGTTCCCCTGCTGTGTGTGTGGCAATCCCTCCTACCTCCTCCACCTCCTCCTCCTCCACCTGTCCCTGGGCTCCAACACCGCTAGTTGCCGTCCAGAAGTGCTGTCCGCACAGTCCCGACAGTCGCTCCTCTGTTATTGGGGTTCAGTAACGTCAGCTGTTCCCCTGCTGTGTGTGTGGCAATCCCTCCTACCTCCTCCACCTCCTCCTCCTCCACCTGTCCCTGGGCTCCAACACCGCTAGTTGCCGTCCAGAAGTGCTGTCCGCACAGTCCCGACAGTCGCTCCTCTGTTATTGGGGTTCAGTAACGTCATCTGTTCCCCTGCTGTGTGTGTGGCAATCCCTCCTACCTCCTCCACCTCCTCCTCCTCCACCTGTCCCTGGGCTCCAACACCGCTAGTTGTTGCCTGGTAGTGCTGTCCGCACAGTCCCGACAGTCCCTCCTCTGTTATTGGGGTTCAGTAACGTCAGCTGTTCCCCTGCTGTGTGTGTGGCAATCCCTCCTACCTCCTCCACCTCCTCCTCCTCCACCTGTCCCTGGGCTCCAACACCGCTAGTTGTTGCCTGGTAGTGCTGTCCGCACAGTCCCGACAGTCCCTCCTCTGTTATTGGGGTTCAGTAACGTCAGCTGTTCCCCTGCTGTGTGTGTGGCAATCCCTCCTACCTCCTCCACCTCCTCCTCCTCCACCTGTCCCTGGGCTCCAACACCGCTAGTTGCCGTCCAGAAGTGCTGTCCGCACAGTCCCGACAGTCCCTCCTCTGTTATTGGGGTTCAGTAACGTCAGCTGTTCCCCTGCTGTGTGTGTGGCAATCCCTCCTACCTCCTCCACCTCCTCCTCCTCCACCTGTCCCTGGGCTCCAACACCGCTAGTTGCCGTCCAGAAGTGCTGTCCGCACAGTCCCGACAGTCGCTCCTCTGTTATTGGGGTTCAGTAACGTCAGCTGTTCCCCTGCTGTGTGTGTGGCAATCCCTCCTACCTCCTCCACCTCCTCCTCCTCCACCTGTCCCTGGGCTCCAACACCGCTAGTTGTTGCCTGGTAGTGCTGTCCGCACAGTCCCGACAGTCCCTCCTCTGTTATTGGGGTTCAGTAATGTCAGCTGTTCCCCTGCTGTGTGTGTGGCAATCCCTCCTACCTCCTCCACCTCCTCCACCTCCTCCTCCTCCACCTGTCCCTGGGCTCCAACACCGCTAGTTGCCGTCCAGAAGTGCTGTCCGCACAGTCCCGACAGTCGCTCCTCTGTTATTGGGGTTCAGTAATGTCAGCTGTTCCCCTGCTGTGTGTGTGGCAATCCCTCCTACCTCCTCCACCTCCTCCTCCTCCACCTGTCCCTGGGCTCCAACACCGCTAGTTGCCGTCCAGAAGTGCTGTCCGCACAGTCCCGACAGTCCCTCCTCTGTTATTGGGGTTCAGTAACGTCAGCTGTTCCCCTGCTGTGTGTGTGGCAATCCCTCCTACCTCCTCCACCTCCTCCTCCTCCACCTGTCCCTGGGCTCCAACACCGCTAGTTGCCGTCCAGAAGTGCTGTCCGCACAGTCCCGACAGTCGCTCCTCTGTTATTGGGGTTCAGTAACGTCAGCTGTTCCCCTGCTGTGTGTGTGGCAATCCCTCCTACCTCCTCCACCTCCTCCTCCTCCACCTGTCCCTGGGCTCCAACACCGCTAGTTGCCGTCCAGAAGTGCTGTCCGCACAGTCCCGACAGTCCCTCCTCTGTTATTGGGGTTCAGTAACGTCAGCTGTTCCCCTGCTGTGTGTGTGGCAATCCCTCCTACCTCCTCCACCTCCTCCTCCTCCACCTGTCCCTGGGCTCCAACACCGCTAGTTGTTGCCTGGTAGTGCTGTCCGCACAGTCCCGACAGTCCCTCCTCTGTTATTGGGGTTCAGTAACGTCAGCTGTTCCCCTGCTGTGTGTGTGGCAATCCCTCCTACCTCCTCCACCTCCTCCTCCTCCACCTGTCCCTGGGCTCCAACACCGCTAGTTGTTGCCTGGTAGTGCTGTACGCACAGATCCAAACACCTCGCCAATGTGTTAGTGGGGTTCAGTAACGTCAGCTGTTCCCCTGCTGTGTATACGGCAACGTGTACTGCGACCGCCACGCAGGCACAACAAGTTAAATTTAAGGGAACCTGTCCCCCCCCCCCAGGCGTTTGTTACTGAAGGAGCCACCTTGTGCAGCAGTAATGATGCCAAGGGAAAAAATGCCTCTTTTCGTGGTGCTCCTTGCACATGCTGAACCTAACACTTATGAAAAGTGTCCCCTCCTACCGTGATACCGTCCGGTCGGTGGAACTTTCCTTTGTGATGTGACGCAGCACAGCCGTCATTCTTACCCCCTTGGCGCCGTGCGCCGCCTCCTCAGCGTTGTTTGAATCAGTCCCCCCTGAGGGGGGGTTAAAGGTTACCTTTGAAATCGGTTCAAGTAGGCTTCGGCCTACACTCTGCTCCCCCTGCAGAGCCCGGGCTCCAACACCGCCAGTTGGGGCCCGGTACTGCTAGCTGCACAGAGCCAAACACCAGCCAATGTGTCAGTGGGGTTCAGCACCGCCAGCTGTTCCCCTGCTGTGCAGCCGGCAACGTGTCCTGCGACCGCCACGCAGGCACAACAGACCCAAAGCTGCCGCCACTGCAGGCTTCGGCCTACACTCCCCTCCCCCTTGCTCCTCCTCCTGCTCCTCCTCCTGCTGACCCCGGGCTCTAACACTGCCAGTTGGGGCCCGGTACTGCTAGCTGCACAGAGAAAAACACCAGCCAATGTGTCAGTGGGGTCCAGCACCGCCAGCTGTTCCCCTGCTGTGTAGCCGGCAACGTGTCCTGCAAAAGCCACGCAGACACAAGAACTGAAATTGAAGGGAACCTGTCCCCCCTCCCCCAGGCGTTTGTACGTTTTACAGCCACCTCGTACAGCGGTAATGCTGCATGTGTGCAAGGTGGCTCATAAACGTATTCTCCTCGCACATGTGGAACTGAAAACACGTCTAAAATGTGTCCTCTGTGTGACCATTTAACCGTCCCGGTGGTGTGACTTTCCTTTGTAATGACACGCTGCAACCCCCTTGGTAGCGCTGCCCGTCTTCTGGCATCATTCTTTGGCTGCCTGCGCCTCTGCGGCCGCCCTGACCCACACAACGCCCCTCGGTGTCTTATTTATTGGGACTGCGAGGGTGTGATTGATGGGCATGAGCAGTGCATATCTTCGCCTGTTGTCACTCATCTCCTTCCGCCTTCTTCAGACTGTGCGGCTTCATGGCCGCGGCATGCGATAAGGGATCAGCTGACGCCGCACAGTCTGAAGCGGGTGTAAGGACCCGAGTGCGAGAGGCGAACATATGTGCTGCGCCAGGCCATGAATCCCAGCCCCGCAGTGTTTTAACAATGTTAAGACACTGCGGGGCTGGGATTCATGGTCATCGCGAACCGCACCGGCCGACATTAAATGAGGTCAGAAGATGGGCAGCGCTAACAGCGCTAGGCCGGGGGATAACACGACAGCGCAGACTCCTGTACAGCAAATAACAACGCTCAGGAGGCTGCACCCAGCACCAAGGTGGGATTCTTGACATCTGTGCTGCGTCTCATTACAAAGGGAACTCGCGCCTCCAACACAGTTTGACTGTATAAAGGGCTAAATGTTATACGTGTTTCATTCAGCGTGTGCAAGGAGCAAAATTAAAAGAGCAACCTTTGACTTGTGCAGCACTACTGCTGCATAAGCTGTGGCTCTTCTACTTTGTAACCCCTGAGGGGGGGTTAAAGGTTACCTTTGAAATCGGTTCAAGTAGGCTTCGGCCTACACTCTGCTCCCCCTGCAGAGCCCGGGCTCCAACACCGCCAGTTGGGGCCCGGTACTGCTAGCTGCACAGAGCCAAACACCAGCCAATGTGTCAGTGGGGTTCAGCACCGCCAGCTGTTCCCCTGCTGTGCAGCCGGCAACGTGTCCTGCGACCGCCACGCAGGCACAACAGACCCAAAGCTGCCGCCAGTGCAGGCTTCGGCCTACACTCCCCTCCCCCTTGCTCCTCCTCCTGCTCCTCCTCCTGCTGACCCCGGGCTCTAACACCGCCAGTTGGGGCCCGGTACTGCTAGCTGCACAGAGAAAAACACCAGCCAATGTGTCAGTGGGGTCCAGCACCGCCAGCTGTTCCCCTGCTGTGTAGCCGGCAACGTGTCCTGCAAAAGCCACGCAGACACAAGAACTGAAATTGAAGGGAACCTGTCCCCCCTCCCCCAGGCGTTTGTACGTTTTACAGCCACCTCGTACAGCGGTAATGCTGCATGTGTGCAAGGTGGCTCATAAACGTATTCTCCTCGCACATGTGGAACTGAAAACACGTCTAAAATGTGTCCTCTGTGTGACCATTTAACCGTCCCGGTGGTGTGACTTTCCTTTGTAATGACACGCTGCAACCCCCTTGGTAGCGCTGCCCGTCTTCTGGCATCATTCTTTGGCTGCCTGCTGTTGTGAAATTGGATTTTGGGCTCCCCCGGTGGCCACTGGTGGAATTGAACTGGTGTGCATCATCCTCTCTGTTCACCTGTTTCCATCAGGATGTGGGAGTCGCTATTTAGCCTTGCTCCTCTGTCACTTCCATGCCGGTCAACATTGTAATCAGAAGCCTTTCTGTGCATGTTCCTGCTGCTAGACAACTCCCAGCTAAGTTGGACTTAGTCCTTGTTTGTTTTTGCATTTTGTTCCAGTTCACAGCTGTAGTTTCGTTTCTGTGTCTGGAAAGCTCTTGTGATCTGAAATTGCCACTCTGATGTTATGAGTTAATACTAGAGTCTTAAAGTAATTTCAGGATGGTATTTTGATAGGGTTTTCAGCTGACCATGAAAGTGCCCTTTCTGTCTTCCTGCTATCTAGTAAGCCGACCTCAATTTTGCTAAACCTATTTTCATACTACGTTTGTCATTTCATCTAAAATCACCGCCAATATTTGTGGGGGCCTCTGTCTGCCTTTCGGGGAAATTTCTCTAGAGGTGAGCCAGGACTATATTTTCCTCTGCCAGGATTAGTTAGTCCTCCGGCCGGCGCTGGGCGTCTAGGGATAAAACGCAGGCTACGCTACCCGGCTACTGTTAGTTGTGCGGCAGGTTTAGTTCATGGTCAGTTTAGTTTCCATCCTTCCAAGAGCTAGTTCGTATGTTTTCTGGGCTATGTTCTCTTGCCATTGAGAACCATAACAGTTTGACCGGCCTAAAAGGGTTAAATTAATTGACAGAGAAAGGAGAGAAAAGAGTCTGCTGAAGATTTTTTTTTTTTTTTTTTTTCTCAGTTCTGAGTGTGCTTGTAATTGAATCTCTTGCAAGTCTGCCTATATTGCAGCCTTTCTCTCTCTCTCTCCTTCTAATCCTGGAATGGCTCTGTGTTCACCTGTTTAAAATGGATATTCAGAGTTTAGCTGCAGGTTTGAATAATCTCACCACGAAAGTTCAAAACTTACAAGATTTTGTTGTTCATGTTCCTATATCTGAACCTAGAATTCCTTTGCCTGAATTTTTTTCGGGGAATAGATCTTGCTTTCAAAATTTCAAAAATAATTGCAAGTTGTTTTTGTCCCTGAAATCTCGCTCTGCTGGAGATCCTGCTCAGCAGGTCAGGATTGTGATTTCTTTGCTCCGGGGCGACCCTCAGGATTGGGCTTTTGCGTTGGCTCCAGGGGATCCTGCGTTGCTCAATGTGGATGCGTTTTTTCTGGCCTTGGGGTTGCTTTATGAGGAACCTCAGTTAGAACTTCAGGCGGAAAAGGCCTTGATGTCCCTATCTCAGGGGCAAGACGAAGCTGAAATATACTGCCAGAAATTCCGTAAATGGGCTGTGCTTACTCAGTGGAATGAGTGCGCCCTGGCGGCGAATTTCAGAGAGGGTCTCTCTGATGCCATTAAGGATGTTATGGTGGGGTTCCCTGTGCCTGCGGGTCTGAATGAGTCCATGACAATGGCTATCCAGATCGATAGGCGTCTGCGGGAGCGCAAACCTGTGCACCATTTGGCGGTGTCTACTGAGAAGACGCCAGAGAATATGCAATGTGATAGAGTTCTGTCCAGAAGTGAACGGCAGAATTTTAGACGAAAAAATGGGTTGTGCTTCTATTGCGGTGATTCAACTCATGTTATATCAGCATGCTCTAAGCGTACTAAGAAGCTTGATAAGTCTGTTTCAATTGGCACTTTACAGTCTAAGTTTATTCTATCTGTGACCCTGATTTGTTCTTTATCATCTATTACCGCGGATGCCTATGTCGACTCTGGTGCCGCTTTGAGTCTTATGGATTGGTCCTTTGCCAAACGCTGTGGGTATGATTTGGAGCCTCTTGAAACTCCTATACCCCTGAAGGGGATTGACTCCACCCCATTGGCTAGCAATAAACCACAATACTGGACACAAGTAACTATGCGGATTAATCCGGATCACCAGGAGATTATTCGCTTTCTGGTGCTGTATAACCTACATGATGTGTTGGTGCTTGGATTGCCATGGCTGCAATCTCATAACCCAGTCCTTGACTGGAAAGCTATGTCTGTGTTAAGCTGGGGATGTAAGGGGACGCATGGGGACGTACCTGTGGTTTCTATTTTATCATCTATTCCCTCTGAGATTCCTGAATTCTTGACTGAATATCGTGACGTTTTTGAAGAACCTAAGCTTGGTTCATTACCTCCGCACCGGGAGTGCGATTGTGCCATAGATTTGATTCCGGGTAGTAAATACCCTAAGGGTCGTTTATTTAATCTGTCTGTGCCTGAACATGCTGCTATGCGAGAATATATAAAGGAGTCCTTGGAAAAGGGACATATTCGTCCTTCGTCATCTCCCTTAGGAGCCGGTTTTTTCTTTGTGGCTAAGAAAGATGGCTCTTTGAGGCCGTGCATTGATTATCGGCTTTTGAATAAAATCACGGTTAAATATCAATATCCGTTGCCACTGCTGACTGATTTGTTTGCTCGCATAAAGGGGGCCAAGTGGTTCTCTAAGATAGATCTTCGTGGGGCGTATAATTTGGTGCGAATTAAGCAGGGGGATGAGTGGAAAACCGCATTTAATACGCCCGAGGGCCACTTTGAGTATTTGGTGATGCCTTTTGGTCTTTCAAATGCCCCTTCAGTCTTTCAGTCCTTTATGCATGACATTTTCCGTGATTATTTGGATAAATTTATGATTGTGTATCTGGATGATATTTTGATTTTTTCGGATGACTGGGACTCTCATGTCCAGCAGGTCAGGAGGGTTTTTCAGGTTTTGCGGTCTAATTCCTTGTGTGTGAAGGGTTCTAAGTGCGTTTTTGGGGTTCAAAGGATTTCCTTTTTGGGATATATTTTTTCCCCCTCTTCCATCGAGATGGATCCTGTCAAGGTTCAGGCTATTTGTGATTGGACGCAACCCTCTTCTCTTAAGAGTCTTCAGAAATTTTTGGGCTTTGCTAACTTTTATCGTCGATTTATTGCTGGTTTTTCTGATGTTGTTAAACCATTGACTGATTTGACTAAGAAGGGTGCTGATGTTGTTGATTGGTCCCCTGCTGCTGTGGAGGCCTTTCGGGAGCTTAAGCGCCGCTTTTCTTCCGCCCCTGTGTTGCGTCAGCCTGATGTTGCTCTTCCTTTTCAGGTTGAGGTCGACGCTTCTGAAATCGGAGCTGGGGCGGTTTTGTCGCAGAGAAGTTCCGATTGCTCCGTGATGAGAACTTGTGCTTTTTTCTCGCGTAAATTTTCACCCGCCGAGCGGAATTATGATGTTGGGAATCGGGAGCTTTTGGCCATGAAGTGGGCTTTTGAGGAGTGGCGTCATTGGCTTGAGGGGGCTAGACATCAGGTGGTGGTATTGACTGACCACAAAAATCTAATTTATCTTGAGTCCGCCAGACGCCTGAATCCTAGACAGGCGCGCTGGTCGTTGTTTTTCTCTCGGTTTAATTTTGTGGTGTCCTACCTGCCGGGTTCTAAGAATGTTAAGGCGGATGCCCTTTCTAGGAGTTTTGAGCCTGACTCCCCTGGTAATTCTGAACCTACAGGTATCCTTAAGGATGGAGTGATATTGTCTGCCGTTTCTCCAGACCTGCGGCGGGCCTTGCAGGAGTTTCAGGCGGATAGACCTGATCGTTGCCCACCTGGTAGACTGTTTGTTCCTGATGATTGGACCAGTAAAGTCATTTCTGAGGTTCATTCTTCTGCGTTGGCAGGTCATCCTGGAATCTTTGGTACCAGGGATTTGGTGGCAAGGTCCTTCTGGTGGCCTTCCCTGTCTCGAGATGTGCGAGGCTTCGTGCAGTCTTGTGACGTTTGTGCTCGGGCCAAGCCTTGTTGTTCTCGGGCTAGTGGATTGTTGTTGCCCTTGCCTATCCCGAAGAGGCCCTGGACGCACATCTCGATGGATTTTATTTCGGATCTTCCTGTTTCTCAGAAGATGTCTGTCATTTGGGTGGTGTGTGATCGTTTCTCTAAGATGGTCCATTTTGTTCCCCTGCCTAAGTTGCCTTCTTCTTCCGAGTTGGTTCCTCTGTTTTTTCAAAATGTGGTCCGTTTGCATGGTATTCCGGAGAATATCGTTTCTGACAGAGGTACCCAATTCGTGTCTAGATTTTGGCGAGCATTCTGTGCTAGGATGGGCATAGATTTGTCTTTTTCATCTGCTTTCCATCCTCAGACTAATGGCCAGACCGAGCGGACGAATCAGACCTTGGAGACATATTTGAGGTGTTTTGTGTCTGCAGATCAGGATGATTGGGTTGCTTTTTTGCCTTTAGCAGAGTTTGCCCTCAATAATCGGGCCAGTTCTGCCACCTTGGTGTCTCCCTTTTTCTGTAATTCGGGGTTTCATCCTCGATTTTCTTCTGGTCAGGTGGAATCTTCGGATTGTCCTGGAGTGGATGCTGTGGTGGAGAGGTTGCATCAGATTTGGGGGCAGGTGGTGGACAATTTGAAGTTGTCCCAGGAGAAGACTCAGCTTTTTGCCAACCGCCGGCGTCGGGTTGGTCCTCGGCTTTGTGTTGGGGACTTGGTGTGGTTGTCTTCTCGTTTTGTCCCTATGAGGGTTTCTTCTCCCAAGTTTAAGCCTCGGTTCATCGGCCCGTACAAGATATTGGAGATTCTTAACCCTGTGTCCTTCCGTTTGGACCTCCCTGCATCTTTTTCTATTCATAATGTTTTTCATCGGTCATTATTGCGCAGGTATGAGGTACCGGTTGTGCCTTCCGTTGAGCCTCCTGCTCCGGTGTTGGTTGAGGGCGAGTTGGAGTACGTTGTGGAAAAAATCTTGGACTCCCGTGTTTCCAGACGGAAACTCCAGTATCTGGTCAAATGGAAGGGATACGGTCAGGAGGATAATTCTTGGGTGACTGCCTCTGATGTTCATGCCTCCGATTTGGTCCGTGCCTTTCATAGGGCTCATCCTGATCGCCCTGGTGGTTCTGGTGAGGGTTCGGTGCCCCCTCCTTGAGGGGGGGGTACTGTTGTGAAATTGGATTTTGGGCTCCCCCGGTGGCCACTGGTGGAATTGAACTGGTGTGCATCATCCTCTCTGTTCACCTGTTTCCATCAGGATGTGGGAGTCGCTATTTAGCCTTGCTCCTCTGTCACTTCCATGCCGGTCAACATTGTAATCAGAAGCCTTTCTGTGCATGTTCCTGCTGCTAGACAACTCCCAGCTAAGTTGGACTTAGTCCTTGTTTGTTTTTGCATTTTGTTCCAGTTCACAGCTGTAGTTTCGTTTCTGTGTCTGGAAAGCTCTTGTGATCTGAAATTGCCACTCTGATGTTATGAGTTAATACTAGAGTCTTAAAGTAATTTCAGGATGGTATTTTGATAGGGTTTTCAGCTGACCATGAAAGTGCCCTTTCTGTCTTCCTGCTATCTAGTAAGCCGACCTCAATTTTGCTAAACCTATTTTCATACTACGTTTGTCATTTCATCTAAAATCACCGCCAATATTTGTGGGGGCCTCTGTCTGCCTTTCGGGGAAATTTCTCTAGAGGTGAGCCAGGACTATATTTTCCTCTGCCAGGATTAGTTAGTCCTCCGGCCGGCGCTGGGCGTCTAGGGATAAAACGCAGGCTACGCTACCCGGCTACTGTTAGTTGTGCGGCAGGTTTAGTTCATGGTCAGTTTAGTTTCCATCCTTCCAAGAGCTAGTTCGTATGTTTGCTGGGCTATGTTCTCTTGCCATTGAGAACCATAACAGCCTGCGCCTCTGCGGCCGCCCTGACCCACACAACGCCCCTCGGTGTCTTATTTATTGGGACTGCGAGGGTGTGATTGATGGGCATGAGCAGTGCATATCTTCGCCTGTTGTCACTCATCTCCTTCCGCCTTCTTCAGACTGTGCGGCTTCATGGCCGCGGCATGCGATAAGGGATCAGCTGACGCCGCACAGTCTGAAGCGGGTGTAAGGACCCGAGTGCGAGAGGCGAACATATGTGCTGCGCCAGGCCATGAATCCCAGCCCCGCAGTGTTTTAACAATGTTAAGACACTGCGGGGCTGGGATTCATGGTCATCGCGAACCGCACCGGCCGACATTAAATGAGGTCAGAAGATGGGCAGCGCTAACAGCGCTAGGCCGGGGGATAACACGACAGCGCAGACTCCTGTACAGCAAATAACAACGCTCAGGAGGCTGCACCCAGCACCAAGGTGGGATTCTTGACATCTGTGCTGCGTCTCATTACAAAGGGAACTCGCGCCTCCAACACAGTTTGACTGTATAAAGGGCTAAATGTTATACGTGTTTCATTCAGCGTGTGCAAGGAGCAAAATTAAAAGAGCAACCTTTGACTTGTGCAGCACTACTGCTGCATAAGCTGTGGCTCTTCTACTTTGTAACCCCTGAGGGGGGGTTAAAGGTTACCTTTGAAATCGGTTCAAGTAGGCTTCGGCCTACACTCTGCTCCCCCTGCAGAGCCCGGGCTCCAACACCGCCAGTTGGGGCCCGGTACTGCTAGCTGCACAGAGCCAAACACCAGCCAATGTGTCAGTGGGGTTCAGCTCCGCCAGCTGTTCCCCTGCTGTGCAGCCGGCAACGTGTCCTGCAACCGCCACGCAGGCACAACAGACCCAAAGCTGCCGCCAGTGCAGGCTTCGGCCTACACTCCCCTCCCCCTTGCTCCTCCTCCTGCTCCTCCTCCTGCTGACCCCGGGCTCTAACACCGCCAGTTGGGGCCCGGTACTGCTAGCTGCACAGAGAAAAACACCAGCCAATGTGTCAGTGGGGTTCAGCACCGCCAGCTGTTCCCCTGCTGTGCAGCCGGCATCGTGTCCTGCAAAAGCCACGCAGACACTTGCTCTTGTACCTTCTGCTCCCCATCCTGGTTCCAGTACCGTCAGCTGGTTCTGGGCAGAGCCTTTGGCTTAGGTGCCTCCCTCTGGGTATCCGAGTTCCACCAACGTCAGGTGGTCCTTGGTAGTGCTTTCAGGCACGGGTACCTCCTGCTTAGTAACCGGGTTCCAGTAACGTCAGCTGGTCCTCGGTAGTTCCATTGGCTCTTGGACCTTCGGCTACCCATCCGGGTTCCAGCACCGTCAGCTGGTTCTCGGCAGTGTCTTTTGCTCTTGTACCTTCTGCTCCCCATCCTGGTTCCAGTACCGTCAGCTGGTTCCGGGCAGAGCCTTTGGCTTAGGTGCCTCCCTCTGGGTATCCGAGTTCCACCAATGTCAGGTGGTCCTTGGTAGTGCTTTCAGGCACGGGTACCTCCTGCTTAGTAACCGGGTTCCAGTAACGTCAGCTGGTCCTCGGTAGTTCCATTGGCTCTTGGACCTTCGGGTAGCCATCCGAGTTCCAGTTCCATCAGCTGGTTCTCGGCATTTTCTCAGCCTTCTTGTACCTTCTGCTACATTTCCAAGTTCAAGAGACTAAACACGATGACCCGGAAGACCACCCCTAAGATGACGACGACACCAGAGACGACAACCACCGTGATGACGACGACCCTGGAGACGATGACCCTGAAGACCACCCCGATGACGACGACCCAGGAGACGACGACCCTGGAGACGACGACGACCTGGAAGACCGAGAAGCAGAAGAACAAGAGGCTGCAGAACAAAGAGCAGAAGAACATTAAGCATAACACTAAATATCAGAGCAAAAAATATTATCTAAATTATAAGCAGAAGAAGACTAAGCAGTGTATGGGGGTGAGTCCGTTCCTCCTCGTGGTGCCCCTGGATAAAGCCTGATGCTGCAGGCCAAACTGAACGCGGACAAATGTAACTCTTTTGTGATAGGCAGAACGGAAGGTGTAATCTTCAAACTTTTATAGATAACAACTACGGGAATGCCTGTCACAAATAAGAATATGATGAAGAAGTAGAAAATGATGAAGATAATAGTAAAATAAAAAGAATATGAACAATGTAACCAAAAAAAATAATAGGTAGAAGATGAAGAAGAAGATGAATAAGGTGAAGATAGTTGATGTCAAAGAAGCTGATGATGAGGATAATGAAGAAGAAAGTGTGGGAGAAGTAAAAAAGAAGGTGAAGGGCGTGGAAGTAGTGAAACATCAATATCTGACAAAATAAAAAAAAAATTAACATAGTCAAAATCTTTCTACCGCCGAACGTCATAAAAAAAAACAAAATCCTGCTATTCTATTACATTGGGCTAAACCTCTGTGCCTTTAATGTCTCCGCCACGTCCCCCAATACATCCTACATTATTCTTAGTTGTTTTCCTTCATGTAGAATTAACCTACAAGGAAAGAAAGGGTTTATTTTAATTCCGATATTTTCGTCCCATTGACTTGCATTGGGATCGGGTATCGGTATCGGATTAGATCCGATATTTTGACGGTATCGGCCGATACTTTCCGATACCGATACTTTCCGATATCGGAAAGTATCGCTCAACACTACTCAGCACTAATTACTAAGGCTAGTTTCACATTTGCAGTAGAATCCGCAGCGTTTAATCTGCAACATGAAACGCACGATAAACCGCATGCAAACGCGGGCAAACGCAGTGTTTTTTAGACGCATAAGGTAACGCATGCGGTAAAAAAAATGCAACGTTTACACGTTTTTCCATGTGTGTGTAGCATGCATTTCCTTTTTCTGTGCGCATGGTGGAAAATTTAACAGGAGAAAAATCTAGATAAACAGACACTGCTAATGGGACTACAGTGGGCGTGTATTATGGGATATCTTTATATAGACCCTTGTACTGCTGAAATCTTCACAGTTTTCTACTGTATCCTGTGTCATGATGGATCTTTGCATGGAAAGCTTTTATTTCAACCTGGAGTTAAGTATCAAGCTGTTTCTTGCCTATGCATTTGCTTGGGAGCAACAAAGAAATTGAGAAAGACAGAGAAGGACATGGCTTCGGCATTTTTGGAGACACCCCATTATTGAACTCCGGGAGAGTCGCGGAGCCTATCACATGCTATATGGTGAGCTTAATGCCAACCTGGACAAATTCCTGGAATATACCAGGATGTCTCAAGAGAATTTTCAGGATTTGCTTGGTCTTGTCCAAGGAGCCATCCGGAGACAGGACACCCAGCTCCGTAGAGCGATTCCTGCAGAGGAACGTCTCCTGGTCACACTAAGGTACGTAATAATTCTAAACAAATGCCTGTCATAATTATTATTGGTCTGCCATGTATTATTTGTATTTTCCTTTATGTGTTTAGCTAAACACCACCATAAATAGAATTGTTCGTAATTGTTTCTTTTTTTCTTTCAGATTCCTGGCTACCGGAGAGAGCTTATCATCGCTCCACTTTCAGTACTGGCTTGGAATTTCAACCTTGTCTGGAATAGTTGCGGACACCTGCCAGGCTTTGTGGAATGTTCTCTAGGATGAATTTATCCCCCTACCCACCACGGACAAGTGGATGCAAATTGCCAACAAATTCTGGAGTGTGTGTAATTTCCCCAACTGTATGGGTGCGGTGGATGGAAAGCATATACGGATTACCAAACCTGCCAGATCTGGATCTGATTACTTTAACAACAAGAAATATTTTTCTGTACTGCTGATGTTAATAGCAGATGCGGACTGTTGCTTTATCGTCGTGGACATTGGAGCTTTTGCCCGTGGCAATGACTCCCAGACTTTCAAGAACTCGGATATGGACCGATGTTTGTATGGCAAAAATTTTAATTTTCCCCTGGCACGACCTCTCCCCAACACTCAAGGCCCATTGATGCCACTTTTTATGGTTGGGGATGAGGCCTTTCAGATGTGTGAAAACCTACGAAGCCATATTCCAGTCGGGACTTGAACCACACTAAAAGGATTTATAACTAGAGACTGACGAGGGTCCGAAGAACAGTTGAGTGTACCTTTGGGATTCTTGTCTCAAAATTGCGCATTCTTTGGACAGCCATTAATTTAAAAATGGAGACAGTCGATGAGGTTGTCAAAGCCTGTGTGGTTCTCCACAATTACATAATGGCTGAGGAGTGACCCAACATTGAACTGTATGAACCAGTTGCAAACCCATTGACGGATTACCAACATCACCCTCTGCGGTCAACTGTTGAAGTTGCCCACATGCGGAACCAATTTGCTGCCTATTTTGTTTCTGACATCGGATGTGTGCCATGGCAAGATAATATTGTGTAAAATGTTCTGTTGGGTGTGGGTCTGTACCAGTTATGTTTTAAATGCAACTAATATTTTTTGTTAATAAACAACGTGTTTTGATACCTGTACCGAGTCTCCTATGTCTTTCCTCTAAAAACCACTTATGTTGTTAGTGGTAAGGTAGTTGACATCATTACATCTTGAATCTCTTCTGCAGTATCTATTGCATGCAGACTGAAGAGACAATGGAGGTATGATACAAAGCAGATCTATACTCACCAGTTCATGTGTGAGAAATATTGACTTCATGATACACAACCCAGCCTCATGAGTTCACTATTTCTGACATTTGTCCAGGTGAGTATAGATATGCCTTGTATGACCTCCATCGTCTCATCAGTTTGTGTGAAATAGATTATGTAGACTGAAGAGAAAATGAAGGTTATAGGACGAAGGACATTGTCCCAGGAGAAGGCTCAACGTTTCGCTCACCGCCGTCGCTGTGTTGGTCCCTGACTTCGTGTTGGGGATTTGGTTTGGTTGTCGTCTCGTTATGTTCCTATGAAGGTTTCTTCTCCTAAGTTTAAGCCTCGTTTCATTGGTCCCTATAAGATTTCTGAAATTCTCAATCCTGTGTCATTTCGTTTGGCCCTTCCAGCTTCTTTTGCCATCCATAATGTGTTCCATAGGTCGTTGTTGCGGAGGTATGTGGAGCCTATGGTTCCCTCCGTTGACCCTCCTGCTCCGGTGTTGGTCGAGGGGGAGTTGGAGTATGTGGTGGAGAAGATTTTAGATTCTCGTATTTCGAGACGGAAACTTCAGTACCTGGTCAAATGGAAGGGCTATGGTCAGGAAGATAATTCCTGGGTTGTTGCCTCTGATGTCCATGCTGCTGATTTGGTTTGTGCCTTTCATTTGGCTTGTCCTGATCGGCCTGGGGGCTCTGGTGAGGGTTCGGTGACCCCTCCTCAAGGGTGGGTACTGTTGTGAATTCCGTTCTCAAACTCCCTCCTGTGGTCATGAATGGTACTTCGGCGAGTTCTGTCCATGGACTCCCTCTGGTGGCTGTAAGTGGAGCAGCTGGTTCTGAGATTCCTTCCTCAGCTGGCCTCGTTTATGGCTAGGCTGGCTCCCCTATTTAACTCCACTCAGATCGTTACTCCATGCCAGCTGTCAATGTCTTAGTACTGGTTCAGATCTCTCCTGGATCCTTCTGATGACCTGTCTACTCCAGCAGAAGCTAAGTTCCTGCTAGTTATTTTTCTGTTCATTGTTTTCTTGTCCAGCTTGCTATCATGATATTGTCTTGCTAGCTGGAAGCTCTGGGATGCAGAGTGGCACCTCCGCACCGTGAGTCGGTGCGGGGGTCTTTTTGCACACTCTGCGTGGTCTTTTGTAGTTTTGTTGTGCTGACCGCAAAGATACCTGTTCTATCCTCTATCTGTTTAGTGAAGTCTGGCCTCCTTTGCTAAAACCTGTTTCATTCCTGCGTTTGTGACTTCCATCTTAACTCACAGTTAATATTTGTGGGGGGCTGCCTTTTCCTTTGGGGAATTTCTCTGAGGCAAGGTAAGGCTTTATTTCCTATCTTTAGGGGTAGTTAGCTCTTAGGCTGTGAAGAGGCGTCTAGGCAGAGTTAGGTACGCTCCACGGCTATTTCTAGTGTGTTTGTGTTAGGATTAGGGTTTGCGGTCAGCAGAGCTCCCACTTCCCAGAGCTTGTCCTGTTCTACAGTTTAACCATCAGGTCATTCCGGGTGCTCCTAACCACCAGGTCCGTAACAAATTACTGCGCCACACGGCATTCAGAAAGCAGGAGGCCCTGGCTTGGAAACCCCTGGGAGCTCAATTCATCCCGCCTGTGGAGCAGCAGCTTACTACAGTAACGATACCCAGAGCCTGGCTGAGGTTCATTAGGAGGGAAGGAGATGCACAATCTAGGAGAGGATCCAGCGGCAGGCATGACCGCAGCCACCATAATGCCTTTATCCATGTCATATATCCCAGGAGCGGCCTGGCTACCTCAGTTCAGGGGAGTCACACACCCTGAGCGACTTTAAGGAGAGACTGCATAGTTTATTCAAAGTGTACCCCCTGTCAAAGAGCCAAAAAGTCAACATCCTTATTGGCCAGCTAACCGGTGCAGCCCAGAGGGAGGTGAAGTCCTGGCCGATCACCGACAAAAGAACTGTTAGGCAAATCCTGGCCTGACTGAAGGATACTTTTAATACCCACACAGCTGTGGAGATTAATATGAAATTCTACGGGTGTAAACAAAGGGTACAGGACAGTGTACGGGACTATGCCCTAAACCTGCAAGAGGCGCTGCAGGCTATTAAACAGGTAGACCCCGACAGTGTATGAGATGAGGACAGATTGCTAACCGAGCAGTTCACTGTGGGGCTCCTGTCTGCCGCTCACCGGACACAGCTGCGCATTATGGCCCTGCAAAACCCTGACCTGGACTTCGCATGATTAAAAGACCAGGCCATACTGGTGCTGCGAGAACCAACCCCAAGAGGCACTGCACCCCTCCAGCGTCCAGCCATCACATACCACCAGAAGGCGGCATCCTTTTCCCCAGCACCTGTGAATGCCGATGCGCAGACCATAGATAATGACTCCTCCGCAGACCTACATCTCCAGGTCCAGGAGCTGACCAAAAGTGTGGCTGCACTAACCAAAACCATTCAGTTCATGCAAGTGTACCCAAAGGAGAATATCCAGCTGGCCTCCAGTCCAGATGACGTCCCATGGTGATGGCATTGGAGAATCCCACCGACCAGAGGGAGAGACCAGGATGGATGACCCATCTGTTGCCGCTGCACAAGACAGGGCACATCGCAAGATCTGTAATTTAAGCAAACAACCCCCGGTGCAGAAGGCCAACCCCCAGGAGTAAGACGACCGGGCCCACAAAGCTGGCAAGACGAGTACGTGTGAGGACAGCCGGTGCTTCCCGTCATGCTTGATGGCATCACGATGAACGCTTTGGACACCGGTACTCAGGTGAAAACAACGCCATATATCCTTTTTAAATGGTATTGGGCTGATTCAGACATTACTCGCAGCCTATATGAAGACTTTAACGTCTTTACCCGCAATGGTTAGCCCTTGCCTCAGGTGGGGTATAAGGAGGTGACCATCAAGGATGGCTGAGTAGAATTGCAGTCACAAGGTTTGATTATAGTTGATATTGACTGACAAGAATGCCATCCTATGATTACTCTAGGCACCAATGTAATAGAGAATTGTCTTGGAGAAATTATTGTTTTGTTGCAACAATTAGCTGAGACCCCCAGTTCCAGTCAGCAGCGTGTGGTGCAAAAGGAAATCAGACCCCTGATGCAGAGACAACAGGTAGAGCTGTCTGGTGGAGAAGTGGACAGTGTCAGAGTGAGTGATCCCTTCCCCATTGCAATACCCCCTAGGAGTGAAATGATTTGGTGTCGGGCAGCAATAGGCCTTAGGGGTCAAGATTACCAAGCACTGGTAGCACCTGTGTACTCTGATAGTATACCCAGCATACTGACAGCAAGAGGGGTAGTCGATGTCCACAAGGGAAGGGTACTGACATGCATTCTGAATTGTGGGGAGAAAGAGGTCCATTTACCCCGGTATGCCACCCTTGCTAAGCTGTTCACGTTCAGTAATAATGCAATAAGGGCTGTGAAACCCTTGCTTCTATCCGACCAGGAGGAGAACAATGGCTCTGAGGGGCAGCTGGAGGATTGGTGTCAGAAGCTACACATAGGTACTGACTCCACCCCTTCGCACCAAAAGCATGGGGTTTACCGGGTGGTTCGAGAATATGAGTGGGTCTTTAGCAAATACCCTCTAGACTTTGGGCAGGTAAAAGGTTTCCAACATGATATCCCCATGAAAGAGGCTGGGGTAATCAGAGATAGTTGTAGCCTGTCGGCAACTCCGTTAGTTCTAGTTAGAAAGAAAGACGGTACAATGAGGATGTGTGTTGACTACAGGCAAATTAACTGCATTACACAAAAAGATGCTTACCCAGTACCACCATTTGAGGAATCATTAGTTGCACTGAGATTCGCTAACTATTTCTCCACTTTAGATCTCACCAGTAGGTATTGGCAGGTTCCCGTGGTAGAAATAGACAGAGAGAAGACAGCGTTTACAACACCAATGGGCTCTGCGAGTTAACTGCATACCATTTGGGCTCTGCAATGTACTGGTAACATTCCAGCAGTTAATGGAATGCTGCCTAGGACATAAAAACTTTGAAACCGTTTTGTTGTGTATGGACGATGTCATTGTCTACTCAAAGACATACAAAGACCACCTGATGCGCCTGGCCGAGATGTTTGAGGCCTTATCAGGTTTTGGCCTGAAAGTAAAGCCATCCAAGTGCCACCTGTTGAAGCTCAAAGTGCAATACCTAGGTCACGTGGTAAGCGCCGAAGGTGTGGCACCAGACCCTGAAAAAGTCACTGTGATCAAGGACTGGCCAAGAACCTCCACCATCAAGGAAGTGTGGCAGTTCCTCGGGCTGGTAGGTTACTACAGGAGATTCATAAAGGTCTTCACCAAGATAGCAGCACCCATGCAGGAACTCTTAACAGGCCAGTCCAAGAAGGCCAAGGACCCGAGTCCTCCATTCAAGTGGAGTAAAAGAGAAGAAGAATCCTTCACTCGGTTGAAGATGGCTCTTATGGGAGACAAAGTCCTGGCCTACCCTAACTATGGCCAACTGTTTATACTATATACGGATGCCAGCAATGTGGGATTGGTAGCAGTGCTGTCCCAGGTACAGCAAGGCAGAGAGAGTGATTGCCTACGCCAGCAGGAAGCTTTGTCTCACGGAAAGGAATGCTGACAACTATAGTTCCTTTAAAATGGAGTTTCTCACCATAGTCTGGGCAGTAATGGAGCGCTTCAAGCACTACCTGGTTTCAGCAAAGTTTATCATTTATATGGATAATAATTCACTGACTCACCTTGAAACAGCGAAGGTTAGGTGCATTGGAGCAGCGATGGATGGCTCGGCTGCCCAACTACGAGTTTACCATCAAATATCGGGCGGGGCATAAAAACACTAATGCTGATGCGCTGTCCAGGATGCCCAACTTGCCGAGTGTGGGAGAAGACCCGGAGTAACTCAATTCGAGTTACCAGCCTTCCACCACCCCGGTGTGGCCCAGTGCTACCACTGCATGAGGGACAAGCACTATGCCATGCAAGAGGCAACAATTAACCCATTGCCCCACCATGGATGGGCAGAAACACAGGACAGCGATCCGGCAGTCCGCCTAGTAAAGAAATTACTGACACAAGCTGATTTGCACCCTGGTCCAGATGCTCCACAAGAGACCCAAGAGTTGTGGAAGGAGAAGGGCAAGCTGTTCATCTATGAGGGGAAGCTGTGTTGGAGAAGCCTCAACTCCCGAAAATATGAACTGGTCTGGCAGGTGGAAGTCTCAAAGCAGGATGTGCCAATGGTTTTAGAAGTGTAACACGATGGAGCAGGACTTCAGGTGGAAGAAGTTGGAAGTCCTGCTGCTTGAGCGATTCTACTGGGTTGGCATGAAGAAAGCAATCGTGAAATGGCATCGAGAATGTGGTTTATGCAACCTGAGATGGAAAGACCATGATAGCCAGAGGGCTCCCCTATAGCCCATAGTCACCAAACATCTGCTTGAGCTGGTAGCCTTGGACCACATGAAGCTGGCCCCAAGCCTGTCAGGCTATGTCTACGCCCTCACCATAGAAGACCACTACTCCAGGTTCCTGGTAGTAGTGCCAGCAAAGGATCTGATGGCGATGACGGCAACCAAAGCATTTCAACAACACTTTAGTTGCCCGCACGATACCCTGAAAGAGTGCTTACCGACCAAGGCCCAGCCTTTGAAGCAGAAGTTTTCCAGGAGTTCTGTAACCTGTACAGCTGCAAGAAAATAAGAACCATGCCGTACCATCCCCAGACCAATGGGTTATACGAGAAAATGAACCAGGTAGTAATAGGCGTGTTGCAGACTCTGCCCCTGGAAGAGCGTAGCCTGTGGCCAGAGAAGTTACTGGATTTGGTAAACTTATATAACCACATCCCGGTGAACTCCACCAACTTTACACCCACCTACCTGATGAGGGCAAGACCTGGCAAGTTACCCATTGACTTGGACATGGAAGTTTTAACACTTGAGACGACATCACCAGATACAGACTGGGATACGGAGCGGCAGCAGCAATATCACAAGGTGCAAGAATGTGTAGAGAAAAGTTTGTCTCAGGCAAGACAGAGGCAGGAAAGAAATTATAATCAGCACACGTCTGCAGTTCCCTTGTCACCTGGAGAACAGGTACTCAAAAGGAAGATTCGAGTTCACAAACTAGATGACCAGTGGGAGGCTGAGCCATACACCGTTTAACCTTCAGATTTTGATAACACCAAAGATGTAGGAGAAACCTCAACGGCAGTGTCGAGAGATCATCTAAAAAATGCCCTGACCAACTAAAGGAAAGGATTGCAGACCAAGACGTTCCTCAGCCAGTGGAAGAGGTGGAAGAAAAGATCAGCACAGTACTCGGCGAGTTCCCTCCAAATTGGACAAGGGTGAACCAGGCCATAGTCGTGTCCGTTTTGACCTTTCCCCAGCTAGTAGTGCCAGAAAGAGATGCGACTCAAGACCTGCCTGAAGAGCAGCAGGCTCAAGCAGCAGATGCCACACCAGAAGCAGAGCAAGGAAATCCACCCCCATGCCAGCAGCAAACCTGTCATGCCCTCTGTGAGCATCAGTGGTTGTAGAACATCAGGTATACCCATGCCACGTATAGTCACCCATAGTGTAGCCAATAGAGAGCGCGCTACACCAGTTCCAGTGCTACGAAGGTCTACCCATAGTACCCTAGGTCATATCCCCATAAGATTCCGCATGTAAGTAGATTGTGTAAATAAGATATGTAAATATGTAATGTAAGTACGTAACCATTAAGGATATGAGCCTACAGAGACGCTATAACAACTCTTGAGCAATCCTATTTTACTTGATTTAATGGATGAGTGTGTCACTGGAATCGTTGTGACCAGGACAATACTTGTATATAGTTATCAACCTGGCTCAGGAACGAACAATGGACAATGACGCATGGTCTAATCATCACCAGGATTATTTTTGAGCTTTGGTTTTTGTGTATTTTTATTTTTGAAATCTTGTAAATAGTTATGATTGTTCACTGTTTAATTTGTTTTTTATTTGTTTCCTCAGTCTGAGAGTACTGAATTTCACTAGGGGGGAATGTGGCACCCCAGGAGTCCAGTTGCGACAGTGGCATTGCCTCCCTCACAGGGAGTAATGTCATGCCTGGAAGCATGGAGGGATCCCCTTACCAGGTGTCTGTAGGAGAGAAGTTGAGCAGAACCTGGGGAGTGGAGCTGTGATTAAATTCACCCCAGACACAAAGGAGCGACACCTGTGATAAGCTCGAGCTGGCTGCCATGCTGACATCGATTTGTTTTTAAAACAGAGAGACAGCAGCAGGAGGGTTAGCTGTTATGCAGCAAGAAAAAAGGGACTACAGGGCAGAAGGAAGGCCTCCGCACCTACCTGGCCAGGTGTATCCAAAAATTGCTTCCAGGCTGCCCGGCTCTCCATTATGATCTGTTACCAGTACCCCAGTTGGTACTATCAACCATCAAGTAAAGGAAAAGAAAACTACAGCCCTTGTGTCCTTCAGTGATCTCTTGCGCTCTCAGTCTTGCACCACAAGGTATGCGAAGCCTGACAAAAATGGAACTGGTAGCAGAACCATCCCAGCTGCATCACCATCAGCCCCAGTGGTCTCCTTTAGCAGCATCAGCCATCTGTTGCCAAACACCACAGGTGACATCATGTTAAATCCCATATACATATTCTCTATTTTACGGCACAGCCAGGGCCACCGAGTCAGTTCACGGCCCCGTCACTACCCCAAAGAACTGTCCGACTCGGAGTACCCCACGGCCCTGGTGGGCATGTCACATCCAGGCTGTGATAGTGGAGGAGAAATTGCTGTACAACCAGGTTGAGGACGTGAGCCATGCAAGGCACGTGTGTGAGGATGCCCCAATGTAGGGCCGCCACCAGGTTTGCACCATTATCGCACACGGTCTTCCCTGGCTCCAGGTTCAGTGGAGACAGCCATTGCTCAAACTTGGCCTGGATACTGTGTCCACAACTCTTGAGCTGTGTCACTGTGATCTCTATGGCATATTAATTTAAACACTGCCTGATTATGGTGAGCCCTGGCTGCGCTGTACGGAGGTGGGAAGAGATTCTCTCCGCACTGTTGAAATGCTTGTCTCATTAAGGGACTGGTTGAGGATGCAGGTGGAGGTGCTAGAGGAGGTGGAAGAGCCAGAATCAGTGGAGGAAGTGTTAGATACAGATGTTTGTCCCACAAGTCTTGGGGATTCCAAGGCTTATAGCGCAGCCCCTTGACTGCCTTTCCCCACAGCCACCAGAGTCATCCAGTGCTCAGTAAGCAAGATGTAGTGCTCCTGCCCATGTTTGCTCGTCTAAGGGGGCAGTTGGGCAGTTGTGAAATGCACCCTGTCAGAGATAGATTTTTTTCATTGAACGAATGATGTTGTCTGCATCATGCTGGTGTAGCTCAGGCACCACAACTTTCTTAGAGAAGTAATGGTGCTGACTGGGCAACTGCTACAAGGAGACTGCAACAGCCATCAACTTTTGGAAACCATCTGTAGTCACAAGGCAGAAATGCAGCATTTCCACGGCCAACAGATTAGAGATGGTTGAGTTCAAGCTCTCAGATTTGGCATGTGTAGGAGGAAACATTTTTTACGTGACCACAACTGCGAGACCGAGGGCTGGCTGCTGTGCTGAGACAGGGTGTAGTAGGGTGAATAGGATAAACTGCTGGACTGTGAGTGAGGTGCATGCGGAGATGTTATGGTGGATGGAGGAAGATGTGGTAAGCTAAGTGAAACAAAAACAGCAGGTATCTGCACTTCCATAATCACTGATGGGCTCTCACACATCCACACTGTAGGAGGTAAACAAGTATGAGGTCTACGGCCGGAGACCTGTGTGAGAACACTTGCCATGGTGACAGAGGAGGAAGAAGCAGCAGATATGGTTGATGGGACTGCCAGTGGTTGACAAGGCCCGCTAGTCTGCATTTTAGTGCAATGTGATTCCCAGATTAAAGCATGCTGATCGCACATGTACCTTTTCATGCATGTAGCAGTCAAATTATTGCAATTTTTGCCTCAACTGAGTCGTTTGCAAAGTTGGCAGATAACATGATTTGGGTCGTCCTTTGTGATGTCAAAAAGGCCCAGGCAAGGCAACCCTTGCCGCCTCTGCAAACTGCAGACTTGGGACCGGTGCTGGCTATAGCCACAGTTGTGGCCGAGGATGTATTGCTCTCGTGATTACGTCACTAGCCCAAACAATTTTGACTATCCTAGCTAAAGTCGTATCAAAAGTATGAGTGGAAACGCGATCATTTACCGAATTTAGCCGATTTTGATGAAAAATGCTAAGGAAATCCGAACACAAATCCGAATTAGCTATGTTCACGCTGAATTTGAGATTGGCAAATGTTTTCCAAACAATGTCGCTCAACTCTAGTCTAAATGCTAAAAATGGATACAATACTAAGGACCCCTTGCTCTCATATGTTCTAAAATTATTGCCTTTATAAGTCCTTTAACAAGGACCTTTAACCTAACTTAAAAGCTACTGATAATTTCAATTTAATTAATAGTGTGATTAAAAAAGAGAAGACACTGTAATTGGTGTAAATATTCTGAGACTAACTATAAAGATATTTTTCATGTTATTCATGAGTTAGCATCTTTTCTGAGATCTAAATTTGTCTCTTAAACACTTTTTTTTACAAATCTGATTAGATATTTTTCCACAATCAGCTCTGTAACCCACTAATATCCAAAGCTCCACCATGCTAAGTAAATCAGGCACACATTATATAGGCATTCAGAATAAGTTATGTTCCCACGCTGCATTTTTGCAGCAAAAACTGCATCATTTTAGTGTCCAAGCAAAGTGAATAAGATTTATGAAATGTCATGTGCATGCTGCTTTTTTTTTCCCTGGAAAAAAACACACGAAGAGAAAACGACCATTAATCCACTAAAATCATGTTTATTAATTGTAGTTATTTAAAAACCATGGTAAGGGGAAAATTCACAGTTATATCACAAATCGGACGCTGTTACCGTCATAACGCATACAAAACCTGCAAGAAACAAAATGAGCAAAAACTCTGCTGTAACTAAGTAAGTAAAAAGCAAAAGTGCATTTAAATAACACAAGGTTCGTAGTAATAGTATAGCCTTCCAACGCGTTTTCCCCTCCATTCATTGGGGGGGATTTTGTTAATGGGAATACAGCTTGGTCTCTTGCAGTGGCAAGTAGTACCAAAAAATAGTCCTGACTGTTATGATGCTAGAAGTTTTAAAATTGTAGCAGCAATTTTTCATTTTTTCAAGGAAATTTACAAAACTTTTTTAGGGACCTATTCAGTTTTGAAGTGACTTTGCAGGACCTGTATGTTGTAAAGTCCCCAAAAATGAGATCACTTTAAAAACAGCGCTCCCTCAATTAATTTAAAACTGCTGTCAGGTAGTTTATTTACCATTTGGGAGCTTTTCAGGAATTAATACAAAATTGCATGACAGGAAGGAAAAATTTTATTTTTACCACCTAAATGTTGCTAACTTCTGAACAGCAGACTCTAAAGCCGCTATTTGTCCATGAATTGCCATGGCAAACATCAGGACCACATTATCAAAATCTCAGGGTGCTGATGGGGTTAAAGAGGGAGCCCCCACACTCTGTTAACCATTTAGATTCCATAGTTACTGTTAGCAGCATTTAAAGCAGTGTTTCTTAACTCCAGTCCTTAAGACCCCACAACAGGTCATGTTTTCAGGATTTCCTTAGTATTGCATAGGCGATGGAATTAATGCTTGAGCAGGTGATAAATATTTAGAATTGAGAGTCCTCAGTGGTTGATACCTTTTAATGGCTAACTGAAAAGATGGTAACAAATTGCAAGCTTTCGAGACTACATACGTCTCTTCATCAGGCAAAGACTAAAACAAATTCTGAAGAATCACATATTTATGCACAACATAGTATAGAAAAAAAAAAAAAGAGGGGAAAAAAACCATGGATAAGCCAGGTGACATGGAGCAGAATTACCATGGGTGATAAACAGTTATGTCCATAAATATTGGGCCAATTCTTAGATAAGGATTGTTTTATTGTCCTGTGATTAGGGTCTCTGTTGTGATGACCCCACATGGTCTGATGGGCAAGTTCCTTAGTTGATGTAAAAAGACATAAATCTGTGTGACACATTCGTTCCTGCAAATCTTGTGCTAAAAATCTCATGTGTTTGTTCATAAAGTTCATAAGCCAGTATGCTATTTCCTATTTCACATATTTCACATTTTCCTTAGTTTTTAGCACAGACTAATGTAACCATTGATCTATTTTTGTATTTGAATTTTTTTGGTTACAAATTATTTATATACATATATACCGTATTTTACGCTTTGTAAGACGCACTTTATTTCCCCCAAATTTGGGGGGGAAATGTGGGTGCGTCTAACAAAGCGGATATACCGCTTACCATTGCAGGCTGGGATGAGGGGGTGTCCGCCGCCGCTGTCGCCCGCCGCCGCTGTCGCCCGCCGCCGCTGTCGCCCGCCGCTGCCCCGGGTGATGCTGGAGGCTCCGGTGCTGCGGGGGGCTCTGGCGACATTTTGTGAAAGAGCAGAGCCCCCCCGGCAGTTCGTCCATGCATTCAGTATGACTAACTCCGGGAAAATGGCCGCCGGAATCTCGGGAGATGAGATTTCATCACTGAGATCTCATCTCTCGAGATTCCGGCGGCCATTTTCCCGGAGTCAGTCATATAGGAACGCATGGACGAACTGCTGGGGGCTCTGGTCTTTCACAAAATGTCGCCAGAGCCCCCCGCAGCACCAGAGACAGCCCTGGAGACAGCCCTGCAGCGCCAGAGCCAGCCCTGCAGCGCCAGAGCCAGCCCTGCAGCGCCAGAGCCCCCTGCAGCGCCAGAGCCCCCTGCAGCACCAGAGCCCCCTGCAGCACCAGAGCCCCCTGCAGCACCAGAGCCAGCCCTGCAGCACCCCTCATCCCAGCCTGCAGCACAGCAGCCCCCATGCAGCACCGAAGCCCCCCTGCAGACCCCATCATCCCAGCCTGCAGCAATGCTCCACTCCTGCCTCCAGCAACGACCCTGGGACCCTGATCCACCGCAGCCACAACCCCTGGTAAGTAATAAGACGCATGGATTATAAGACGCCCCACCAATTTATTAAAAAAAGTTTTTTCCTATTTTTCTCCTCAAAATTTGGGGTGCGTCTTATAATCCGGAGCGTCTTACAAAGCGAAAAATACGGTATATATATATTGTTCAGTCAGTTGATCTATTTACTATATACTATTTTCTGACTTGAACGTCCCGCCCTTCTCCAGGTTTTAATTACATCTCAACACAGTTGGTTCTGAGCCTCCTATATAAGTAGGCTTTATCCTGTTACTAGCCATAGGTAAGTGTTCACATTAGGCAGTCAGCTCAGATACCACAAGTAAGTGTTCACACCAGTCAGTGTAGTTACCCATTCGATCTGAGATTACCTTGACGTTTTGGTGAATGGGCTCACAATATTTGCAAATCTTGTGCTAAAAATCTCATGTGTTTGTTCATAAAGTTCATAAGCCAGTATGCTATTTCCTATTTCACATATTTCACATTTTCCTTAGTTTTTAGCACAGACTAATGTAACCATTGATCTATTTTTGTATTTGAATTTTTTTGGTTACAAATTATTTATATACATATATATATATATATATTGTTCAGTCAGTTGATCTATTTACTATATACTATTTTCTGACTTGAACGTCCCGCCCTTCTCCAGGTTTTAATTACATCTCAACACAGTTGGTTCTGAGCCTCCTATATAAGTAGGCTTTATCCTGTTATTAGCCATAGGTAAGTGTTCACATTAGGCAGTCAGCTCAGATACCACAAGTAAGTGTTCACACCAGTCAGTGTAGTTACCCATTCGATCTGAGATTACCTTGACGTTTTGGTGAATGGGCTCACAATATTTGCAAATCTTGTGCTAAAAATCTCATGTGTTTGTTCATAAAGTTCATAAGCCAGTATGCTATTTCCTATTTCACATATTTCACATTTTCCTTAGTTTTTAGCACAGACTAATGTAACCATTGATCTATTTTTGCAGTTAGAGTGTCAAAGGTCGTCATCAGTTTATATTCCCAGACTCTCCTGTCTTTCTGCGATTTGAAGTTACCTTTTAGTACAAGTAATTTCATGTCCATAATGTTATGATTTGGGAGACAGAAATGTATTGCCACAGGTAGATCCATTCTTTTTTCTCTTATTGTATGGCGGTGAGAGTTCATCCTTGTTCTCAGTTTCTGCCCTGTCTCCCCCACATACAGACCCCCAGTTGGACATTTAGTACAAATAATTAAGTACACCACATTAGAAGTGACACAGCTGAAAGTACCTGGTATCTTGTAGTCCTGATGTGAGTTGGGAATCTTTATCTTGTCCGTGGTCATTATAAATGGACAGGTTTTACATTTTTTATGGTTGCAAGGAAAGGTACCTGCAGCTGTTGGAGAGGACAAGGAGCTTTTGACAATGATGCTTCTTAGATTTGGGGGCTGCCTAAAACACAGTAGTGGGGGGTCTGGAAAAATGGATTGTAAGCGGGCATCTTTTTGCAGTAAAGGTTGTAATTTCCGTGCAGCTCCCCTTAGTGCCTCCAGATTTGGATTGTAGGTAACTACTAGAGGTACCCGGTTATTTTCTTCTTTAGTTTTGTAATGTAGCACGTGATTCCTTGATATTCTGGTGGCTCTTGTGATCTGACTGTCAATTGTTCTTGGATGGTAGCCCTGATTCAAAAAGGTCTTTCTGAGGCGACCCAGGTGTTCATCCCTGTCCATTGGGTTGGAACATATACGATTGTATCTGATGGCTTGGCTGTAGACAATAGAGTTTTTTATGTGTTTTGGATGGAAACTGTCCCATTTAAGGTATGTTGGACGGTCGATTGGCTTCTGATACGGGGATGTCTCTATTTTATTGTTCTGCAGCTTAATGATGGTGTCCAAAAAGTTAATTTCAGTGCAGGAGTAGTTGAGTGTCAAGTTGATGGTAGGATGAAATTGATTAAACTGTTCATGGAACGTCTTTAGCTGTGGCTCAGACTCCATCCAGATGATTAAAATGTCATCAATGTAGCGGTAGTACGCTAGAGGCCTGATGGGACATGAGGACAAAAAGTCGCTTTCAAGCTTGGCCATGAAAAGGTTTGCATACTGTGGGGCCATTTTACTTCCCATTGCTGTGCCAGTCTCCTGTAGATAGATCTTCTTGTCAAACTCAAAGTAATTGCGGATGAGGATGAATTTTATAAGTTTCACCACAGCATTTGCATCAGTCCCTGTGTTCTCCAGGAAGAATTTGCAGGCATTTAATCCATCCTGGTGTGGGATATTGGAGTACAAAGATTCCACATCCATGGTGGCCAGGATGGTTCCTTCTGTTAGAGGACCTATTGCTGATAGTTTATTCAATAGGTCAGTTGTGTCCTGAATGAAGCTGGGTGTGTCCTTTACCAAGGGTTTAAGAACACCCTCTACCCATCCAGATACCTGCTCAGTAAGGGTGCCCACACATGAAATAATTGGTCTTCCTGGGTTTCCAGATTTGTGGATTTTGGGAAGCATGTAGAATGTCCCTGTTCTTGGACTTTCTGGTATCAGGTCATTGGCTCTTATGGATACGTCGGGCAGACAAGATACCAACTTGTTTAGTTCCTTGTAATAATCCTGTGTAGGTGTAGCGCCCCCACTGCCGCAGGGCCGAGGGGTACCCGGTACCGGGCCTCTAAGTCTCTGTTCTGGGGTCGTCACAGTGGCTAGACACGGTCCGTGACCCTGCTGAGGGGCGTACAATAAAGGTGGAGGGAATGGTGATGATGTTATGGTGGTGCGGTGCAAGTCGCAGTAAATAACGAGGACACCAAGTTGCAGTCTCTTTACCTCTTTACTGAAGACTTCAGGATCCTCAATCTGGAATACGGTTAACCAGGCTGCGCAAGCCTGGCCGGTCCGATGGCACCTCCAGAGTTCCCTTCACAGGTGGAAATCTGTGCCTACCTTCTAGCGCTTGTGTGTTGTGGTCCTCCCCTGCTGTGCTCACGGGATAGTCCCCACAACTGTTGTGTCTGTTTCTCGTGTTCCCTCACAACTCGATTCTGATGTTCTTCCACGTCCCCCAGATCTTATGGTTAGGACGCACCCGTATGATGGGGAGGCTCGGAGCTCTTCCGGGACTCTAGCGTCGCCCCACTCCTGTTGTTACCCCCCCTGTGTCTTCCTGGGTCAATTCTGTGAGACAGCCCGCCTATAACTGACTGTCCTGCCGTAGGTTTGAAGTTTGGCCTGGAGCTCTATACTTCCTCGGCGTTCCGGCCACCGGTTATGTGCCTCAATAGGATGTTGCCTCGTCTTACAGCACGACTCCTACTGGTATTCTCCTTGTTGCGTTGATCTCGTTTCTCACTCAGCACAATGAACCTCGCTTCTTGTCCTTTCTTGGGGTACCGCCGCTATATCGTGCAGGCGCGTTCCCGTAACGTTCTCTCTGTTCGCTAGGCCTCTGTCAGGATCCCACCCCTGACAGGGACCCCTCTGAATCTTCCCCTACAACACCCTCTGCCACAAGGTGTTGCCTGGTTCCAACCCAGTCAGCTTCTATCTAACTTTCTGCCTAACCCCCAGTTTTACCAGATTGTGAGGAGGTGCCTAATACATAGAACCCTTAGCCCCCCCTGGAGGCCAGACTGTGAAGTGTATTGGTGACTGTGATACCTGGTCAGAAGAACTCCTTCAGTGCCATCAGACGTACCATAGCCCCCCTTAGCGGCGGAGCATCAGTACTGCAACGACCAGGACTCTGGGGCACTGCATAGGATCCGACTCCAATTTTTTGTAGTAGCGTGTGTCCATAAGTTGTCTGTTTGCTTCCCTCTTATAGTCTGATGTGTTCATCATGACTATTGCATCACCCTTGTCAGCAGGTTTGATGATGATTTCTTTGTTGGTTTTCAGAGACTGTATGGCCTTTCTCTCCTGGGCACTGATGTTGGATGCTTGTGTCCTGTTAGTATCTATGATGGTGGATTTTATCAAATGTCTGAAGGAGTCTATACAGTTATCCAAATGAGGGTGTCGTCCAGGTGGAGGTGTCCAGTCTGACCTCTTCTTTGTTGATAGGATCCCTTTTCCTTCAGTCCAGGTGGGTTCTGAATCTTCTGTATCATTGAAATATTCCCTCAGACGCTGTCTCCTGAAAAAATGTTCCATGTCACTGCAGAGTTCAGTTTTATCCAGGGCCTTAGTAGGACAAAATGAGAGTCCTCTGGAAAGCACGGCCAGCTCCACTTTGTTGGGTTTATAGTCTGAGAGATTAATGACACAGTTATTTGTGCCTGGAATGGAGTGGTTGTCCAAGTTGTCAGGTTTAGGCTTTGTTTTGTATCTGTTTGCATAGAGTCCTGAATTGAGGCACAATCTGTGCAGTTTCTTTTCCTTGTTATGAATTAGATGGGTCCATAGTTTGTTGTAATATTGTTGTAATTTTTGCTCTGTGTCTTCTGTAAGTGTTTTCCTCAGGGTTCCAAACTGCCCTTGGACTTTCTCATGTCACCTGGCTTATCCATGGTTTTTTTCCCCTCTTTTTTTTTTTTTTCTATACTATGTTGTGCATAAATATGTGATTCTTCAGAATTTGTTTTAGTCTTTGCCTGATGAAGAGACGTATGTAGTCTCGAAAGCTTGCAATTTGTTACCATCTTTTCAGTTAGCCATTAAAAGGTATCAACCACTGAGGACTCTCAATTCTAAATATTTTTCCATCTACTGGCTAACACGGTACCAAGATATATTTCTTTCCTGAGCAGGTGATGAAATTATCACCTGTGCAATACTAAGGAAATCCTGAAAACATGACCTGTTGTGGGGTCTTGAGGACTGGAGTTGAGAAACACTGATCTAAAGGGTTAAAAAGTCATGGTTGGTGCCAAAACCAATCAAGACTGATGCAGCAAGGTGTCAGCTATAGTGTATAGTCAACAATGGCTGAATTTTCACCAGTCAGGGGATGCTATTGCCTAATATGTGAGGTCAGTAAAAAGATGTATTGGTGGTCATTTTAAATAATGTTTTTCTAGTTTGTATGGTACTTTTCTGCAATCCCATGTAATCACTTGGTTGTTAATAAAGATTTACGATATTTCACACTATTTGAGTTATCTGGGCTTTTTGGTCGAGCTTTCTCTCCTTTCTTTTTCTGCTATTCATTATCGACTGTCCAGTTCTTTTTACATATAGTCCTACTTATATGGATTTATTACACAAGACTACATAGTTGCTAGCTATATTTTCTAGTCATACATCATACAGATATCCATTTCTTTCCCTTGCCTTTTATTTTAAAGAACTTGCATTCCATGCACAGTCTGTACATGCCTAGGGGATCCTCTGTTTTGTTAGCGTGATTATGTGCTCAATTTTGTGTCCCACAGATCTGAATGCTGAGTGGATGCTGTTGCCACCTGCTCTGCCATTGCATTTGCTTCCGGCTCTCTGGAGCACAGAGTGGGCTTCATGGTCCATCCAAATTGTCACATCCAGCAGCTTCATTCAGAGCTTATACGATGGAACGCACAATGTGCTGCACATACGTCATATCTGGCAGCTGAGATTACTTTCTGGAATTAATTTTAATAAATGGTTACTTTATGCTGGATACCGATGCTATTTCTTTTCACAATTTGGTTGTTTTGAGCAGATGCGTCTTCATTTTGCTTATATTGTCTACTTTATCTTTTTTCTCACTTCCTTCCTGTCTCCATCTTTGCTGACATTGTGTGGCTTTTCCTATCTTCACCTCACTCTATAAACCCTGGCATTTTCATTTTTGACATCGCCCCATTGAAGAAACATTGGCGTTTATGAGTATCATGGATTTACTATGAGGCTTTGATAATGTTTTGCACTTTGTTTATTCCTGTTACCATCGCTTTAGAGAAATCTCTGTATTTTACTGATTTTCCACATTAATACTGTTTAAATGACTTATTTAAGTTAATTTTATATCTACTTACCTACATTTAAATTTATTATTCATGGTTGTATTTTTTTTTAATGCCTTACCTACCTTCAACCATTATAAATGTGGATACACAGTATACTGTGACATTTTTTCATTACTAAGTGCATTATTCATGTATTCTAAATTATACCATTAGCACATATTATCATTCTGTACCTTCTTTGGACTTTCTTTCATGATGTATTTTTCCTTTTTATATAACTGTGATTTTATCCTTTGAGTTAATAAACTTTAATCCAGTCATCCTTTGTAGGTATTATATTTAAATGCTGTTTTTTGCCTACATATTTTTTCCTAAATTTTCTTTTACACTGGCCCTGTGGCTAGCTGCCAGTTGTCTGTGGGTTCATATAGACGTTTCACTGTATTATTAGTATAATTTTTGGAATAAAATTGATGTTAGTTTTGCTTTTTTTTTACTCTGAAGCAGAGATACACTATGGTGGATCGAGTTGCTGAGCTCAGGCTGTAAATATGTTGAGTGTTGGTTTAGCAACATTCCCTCCATTGTTATATATCTTTGCCAATTAGGCACCACACAGAGGATTCAGCATTTCTAGCCTGTGGTAGTTCACAAGCCAGTTTTCATAATCCCAAACCCCTTGTTCTCAGTCCTATGAATGCAGCCTATTTACCATGGTATGTAAATAGGATTTAGGAAAGGTAGAATCGGGGGGGGGGGGGCACTGCAAAGTGAGCAATCCAGCTTTCATTCACATCATTAGGAAATTCTTCTGGGGATTGGCTTGTTTCAGACATAACTACTAAGAATCAAAAAGATCTTACATAACGACTTGTCTGATGCTTCATGACAAACAGACCCTTTAAAAGGAAGCCTTTCTAGTGTGCGCCTGTGCGAAGGGAAAGCAGCAGACAGTTCACCAGGGTGTTAGCACAATTTTGCAAACATGGTTACATCTTACCCGCTTCCTGAAGGTTTCTCTGAGATTGAAGTATTTGGCATTGGAACAATTCTCCTGGTCGAAGGTAAGATTTTCATATCATACTGGACTCAGTTTTTATTTACCATTCTGTCAGAAAAATTAAAATCAGCAAGATAAGGGTCATATTTCTGTGATCATCTCAGCACAGCAAGGCATCAAAAGTAAAAACTTG
Source organism: Ranitomeya variabilis (assembly GCF_051348905.1). NCBI lineage: Eukaryota > Metazoa > Chordata > Amphibia > Anura > Dendrobatidae > Ranitomeya > Ranitomeya variabilis. The sequence goes on along the minus strand of NC_135235.1, from coordinate 156,366,328 downwards.
AATCCCTAGGACTCCTTATATCACATTACTAGTAGGAAAAATCAGATGTGCAATACACATCTCAAATAATGGGAAATATGTCTCTGGTTGTATAATCCTTACCATGCAGTAGGTGACGTAACGCTGCAAACGGACTTCATGCAGAGCAAAAACCATTTCATACGATATAAATAATTACATAAGGACAAACGCATTATATAGATAAAGCAAAAGACAAGTGAATTCACATATAAAATTGGCATAATCTGCAGGTGTTCCTCGCAAGTAACATGAACGTGTCAGCAGCTAAATGGTAAAGAAATTATAGACGTGATTCAGAGATGGCAGCATTCTGCATTTTCTTCTTTCTTGCAATGTACTGACACCGGTATGATCACTTGTGTCAATAGCCTACTTGCTTCTTTCTGATGATGCAGAGGTATCTATAAGATCTGTGCATGAAATACCAGTTGTTCCCAAATAATGGAAATTATCTTACTCTATCTACAGTATATGACTTTGGATATGTTGAGATAATGTTATAAATGCCCCCGCTGTGTACTGTGTAATGGCTGTGTCTGACCGTGCAGGAACATGGTCTGATCATACCACAGCTCCTGGGCAGGGGAGGAAGCAAGTGAGTATACAGACATTACAGCACAGGATCACAGCTGATTCTTTCTGTGAGATAAAACAAGTTTATAAACAGGCAGGGAAATGTTTTATCTCACAGAAAGCAGCAGCTGTGATCCCATTCTGTAATGTCTGTATACTCTTTTGCTTTCTCCCTCTGTGATATGATCAGACCATGTTCCTGCACAGTCAGACACAGCCATTACTCAGTACATCCAATTGTGGAACCCAAGATCTACTTATTAAAATGTACTTTGCTTTTGGGACAACCCCTTTAAATGCATATTGTAAGCAATTTTTTATGCCTTTAATTGAATGGGTAATAAAGATACAGCAAAAATTCTGTAATAATTGACATACTGCTGTTTAAAAAAGTGCACCACAGCTCAAAAATGCAAAAAAAAAACAAAAAACCACAGCATGTGAATGGGATTTTAGAACTCTCATTAATTTTGCTGCAACTGCAAATTGCTGATTTTTTATTTGCAAAAGAGCGCACTGAAAAAAAAAGCATGAAAAACACTCCTTGTGAACAAGCCCTTATCTGGAATTTATTGGAGGAGCTGGGATTAAAGGCTCATGCAGACGTCCATGCAAATTGGTCGCAGCTGTCACGATCTGACAGCTTCATATATATCTACAAGGCTGTTAGGCTCGTCCTGGGAGAGCCATGGCCAGTTTTTGCATTGCGGTCCATGCTCGGACTGATGTGTACGAATGTCCGCATGAATCCTTCGACTAGGTATATTTTCTCATCCAAGTGTGATCACAGTGTGATCTGATTTTCTCAGATGTGGAGAAGATGAAAGAAAAAAATTCTCCATTTTCTCCATTTTGTCTGTCTGTGAAAATCACACCCCACGCAGATGTCATCCCAGTGCAGTCCGATGTTTTCCACAGACTCATTGTATGGCCAAGTGCGATCCGAATATTGGATGCCAATTATGTATGCTGCAATTTTTTCCTCAGACAGACTTGAAGGAAAAGATCGGACATGTGCACAGACCCATAAAAGAACATTGGTCCGATTGCAGTCCGAGATTTTGTTGGATCACACTCAGAATGAAAATATGGTCTGCACGAGCCCTTATGCTGATCAGTTCCTTGTCAGACATGGTGGTGGGCGCAACAGGCAGCAATCAAACCCTTTGACAATGATAACAATAACTGCTGTCATGTATGTGACCGATTTGTGGCTTGATCATTATTTCAATGCAACCTTTGGTGATGAAGGTGGATTTTTTTCTTGCAGCTCTGCTTGGCTTCATTCTAAACGGTCTGACAATCCTTTCTTTCTACAAAATCAGAGAGCTCAAGACACCAAACAACCTGCTTATAATAAGCCTGGCAGTGGCTGACACTGGACTGTGTATTAATGCCTTTGTAGCTGCCTTTTCCAGTTTCTTAAGGTAACACATTCACCATTAATATAATGCAGGCATGGATTTTAGGTATACATTGTGTATTGGCTCTTGGGCAATTAAAAAAGCTACATAGCAGTATCCATATCTATGTTACATTGTGGCAAACCTCCTTCTGGATAGAGATTGCTGATAAAACGATTGCAATTAGTGAAAACATTTTACTCTAACAGCATTGTAAAGAAATCTGATGCACCCACTATAAAAACTATCCATAGCATAAACTGACCTGTACTGAGGATATCAAATGTTATTTCATCCTCAAGATGTATTTCACCTTTTCCAAAGGAGACATGTTCGGCCTACCTGCACCACTTTTACAATCATATCTGGGGCAGTATTTATTGCAGATTTTGCTGCAGCATTTTTTTTAGCTGAAATGCAACATGGGAACATAATGCTAAATTCTCAGCAAGTTCTTGCATTGCACAGAAAACATAACATTGTTTAAAATTGCTATCGAACCATTTCATTCTAAAGGTTTATGCTTACTGACCCTTCAACTTCAATCAGAGCTGATAATGTCTATTCATTTTTTGAAATTGCAGATCCAACAAATATTTACTTCCATATATTGAGTGCTAATAACATGATTCTAAAGGTACCAGCTCACACTATAAGGCCACGTTCACACGTTCAGTATTTTGCATCAATATTTTACATCAGTATTTGTGAGACAAAACCAGGAGTGGGTGACAAATACAGAAGTGGTGATGACTTTCTATCATATTTTTCCTTTGATTGTTCCTCTCCTTATTTTGGTTTACAAATAATTATGTAAAATACTGACCAAATACTGAACATTTTTTACATTACAATTGTTGTTTAAATATTTTTGCAATCCAACTTGTATGTGATGCATGTGCACTAAATAGTCTCAGTTGGTGAACTTAAGTGAGAAGAAGACAGGCAGAAAATTAATTTATGGGACAAAATAAAAAAAAGGCATGTGCATATGTATTCGCCCCTTTTGATATGAAGCCCCTAAAAATTCCCGGTGCAGGCAATTGTCTTCATATGAGCTCACATTCAACAGCTAAAATAAAATCAGTCTGATGTTTTTTCTGAAAAGTAGGATGAGTGTGATTTTTCTCACCTACTAACCATATCTGTATGCAATATGTTTTTAACGTCAAATTCTTTTCATACAGTAATTCTCTAGGTCATGACAAGCTAGTTTACTAACTAATAAAACGATAGATAGATAGATAGATAGATGTACTCTGCTCATAATTTATACATTAAAGAAAAAAATGGCATGGGGTCCACCTAATTTTTATTAACCAGCTGAGGGAAAGTCAACAGCTGTGGGCTGATGTTTATAGTCTGCGAAGAGGGTAATACACATGGAGTTTCCCATTTAATTAATATCAGCTCACAGTGGTCTACTTGTCTGTTTAGCCTTTCCTGGTCATTAACAAGGGGTGACCCTCCCAAAAAAATGGCATTGGGTCCCTCCTATAATTAATAACCAGCAAAAGCCAGGAAGACAGCTGTGGACTGATATTAAAAGCTAGGAAAGGGCAATGGATATTGGCCCCCTCCCAGACTAAGAAAATCATCCCTCAGCCGCTCCAGAAATGGGGCATCCTTTAAATGTGTGAATTCTGGCACTTAGCCTCTGCTCTTCCCACTTGCCCTGGTGCGGTGGCAAGAGGGGTAAAAGTATTTGGGTCGATATCAGCTTTGTATTGTCAGCTGACATCAAGCCCTGAAGTTAGTAATGGAGAGGTGTCTATAAGATACCCCCATTACTAACCCCATAGTAAAATGTAATAAAGACACACAGAGAATAAAATCCTTTATTTGAAAGAAACACACAAAGTCCTTTATTTTAAATAAATACTCCCACTCTTTTTCCCATTTATTACTGTATAAATAAAAAATAATAATCCACTATATTGCTTACCTGTCCACATATAATCCGTATGTGTACTGTCCCACGAAGAACTCCAACTCTGCTACATCTGAGTAGTTTGTTGAATGGTGGCATGATGCGACCACTCAGCAAGCCAGCCAGACAGGAGCATGATTACACACCCGCAGTTTCTAGCGCTGACATGAGAAAGGTCACCAGATTTCATTGCCGATGAATCCTGGTGACCTTAGTGATGTCAATGCTCGCTGCATGAGAACTTTCTCACGATGGCAGGTAATTATGTATGCTGTATACTGTGAGATCTTTAAGTATAAAGTTTACTTTTTATGCTATGTTTAATTTGTAGCTGTAATGCAATCATGTAAATGCGACCTAAAATTGACATAGAATGTCATAATTTAACTACAAGTGTTATGCTCACTTAAAGGAGTTATCTAGGGAAAACAATTATCAACTATCCAGAGGATAAATTATAACTTACTGATAAGTGGAGGTCTGACTACTGGGATCCGTGCAATAGACAGTTTTATCCCCAATGAGACACTTTTCTCCCTATTGCATAATGGACTAGTGCATAAGCCCAACCATGGCTCCATTCATTCCTTATGGGGCTGATGAAAAAGCCGAGAGCACCACAGGCAGCCCTATAGGGAATGAATGGGGTGGAGGTCGAGCTTGTAGCTATATTCTGTCAAGGATAAACTTTCCCATTGTACTAATCGGCTTAGGTCCCATTGATCAATAAGTTATCACCTAACAATCAACTTTGCATTTCGCCACTTATTAAAAATCCTCTATGCTGTCAAGAACAGAGGGATTTTTATTTCTATAGTGTACAACTTGTTTCTTAGGTTTCAGAGTCGCTGATTATATAGGTAAGGCTGGAGTCACATAAGTGTATAACATAGCTGAGTGCTATGAGATAAAACATTGCATAGCACTCTGTCCAGTTTTTCTTATGGGGCAGTTCAGATCTGCGATTATGTTGTAATGCCGATTCGGCATGAAAAAACGATTGCAGCATGCTGCAAGTGCATCCAAGAGTCAGATCACACTCACCTATACAATGACTTTCTCTGTCTCCTCCATACCTGTGCTGCGAGAGAATTGGAGCACAGGGCACTAACACTCGGTTCACAATCACAGCAGAGTTTGAGCTGAGTATCATTAGTATATCACATTTGATGCTCTCACATTAAATGCTATACGCTGGCGTGACCCCAACCTAAAGAGCGTGCACCACTAGAATAGAAGACTCTGTGATTTCCAGACTGCAAGTGCTGCTCTGAAGCTGGCCGAATCCCTTGATCTGGCCAGCTTCATTGTCCTTGCATTTCTCCTATGCAGGTGTAACAGGTGCTTGGATGCAGTGACACAGAAGCGCAAGAGCAGGGGTTAACTATTTAATTGTTCAACAGCAATGAACTCCTCGCAGGGAGATAGCAGGGGAAAAAGGATGCAAAATAAACTGTATAACGGTTGTTTAACTAGACAGTCTTTTGTTATCAGGTTAAACTTATCGTAGTTCCACTGTACTTCACTTTCTGGAGGTCTGACAGGTGATAAGATACCGACAGAAGCCGGTGCAGTGTCTTGAAGCGTCCCCGCTCAACACACAATATCGCTTCTGGCAGCAGTGAGCTGTCACCGGTTTTGCCCTCTGAGCCCCTAGTCCATTTAGCTGCGGAGCAGAAGAGTGAAGCACTTGGCGCGTATCTCTCTGAGAAGCCACCTTCACCTGAATGTCCGCACCACAATGCTGTGCTCAACACGCGTCTCTCTGTGTGCCAGCCGATGCCTAGACATCTGTACTGTAATTCTATGCCCAGTGCGCATCTCCCTGCACACCCGCTGATATTGGTGAGTCTGTACCACACCCACTCTGAATCTGCGCACTGCGGCCTATCTCTCTCCTCGCTCCAGCAGCGGTCCGCATCTGCTCAGCGCTCTGGTGGGAAGCCCCCTTCAGTTACCGAGCAACCCCTTTTAACCCACTCACCCTGGCTATGCCCCCTTCATTCAGGTTATGGACTCACTCCCTCTGTAATCTCATTCCCTCCAGCAACAGGAGGTTCGGCCCCAGCAGTTCCGGACCCGGTGCTTCAGCAGCACTTGCCGCCCGGTCCTCTCTTCTACACCCACGCCTTCCTTTAGCTTGCCATTCAACGGGAGAGCTCTTTCACCAGACGTTCACAATTCTCATTTTCTTGGATAATTTTTTGCCAAATAAACTGATCTTTCTCGTAGCAGACTGGAAGGGACTGCAGCTGTGGTTCGCTCTGATTCTGACTGAGTCATGGGTAGAGTTGAGCGACTTTCATTTTTTTAAGATCGAGTCGGGTTTTGTGAAACCCGATTTTGTCCAGAGTCGAGTCGAGTGCAGTCGGCCGATTATCGCTAAAAGTCGGGGATCGACCGAAACACGAAACCCAATGCAAGTCAATGGGGAAGCATAGTCGGCAGTGAGTGGAGGCCAGGAAAACACCTACAGTGCCCATTTTAATGCCAAAAACATCCATTCTTGTTTCTGAAGCTTGTCAATCTTAATTAACTTTATAATAATAGTTGGGCATAGGGAATTGGGGGTCATTTGGCAAAAGTTGTGGGGGGAGTAGGGCCGGCTCAAGTTTTTCGTGGGCCCAGGAAATGCGGACTACGTCACGGCGGTGTTGCAGGGAAAGGTAAGTATTTCAACGTTGCAAGTGCTGTGATCCTGAGCAAGCAGGGGGGGCCCACTCGTTCGCATTGGCACTGGCACAGGGCCCCTCAAAGTACAGCGATGTGTGTTTGCATGGCGGGGGCGCCTCCCACCAGCAGCGACACTTTTGCGTACTCTGAGGGGCCCTGTGCCAGTGACGTCGCCAACGAGTATGCCCCCCCACCTGATGAAGGAACCTGCACTTTCATCTGCACCTTCCTCTCTGTCCCTGTGTAAGGTGGTATAACATGCGGGAAGGGGAACCTTACTTTCAGCAGGGTCAGATTCTGGCTGTGTAGAGTATAAGGGGAATGTAGTGGTCTAGGTCAATGTACCAGCAGACTCATCTAGCAGTGGCAGGGCAATGGGCAGGATGAGGAGGAAACAGATATAGGGCCAAAGAATAAAGTAGGCTAAATGCAGTTCAAAATTGGTAACAGGACTAAACAGGCGGCATTGCTTTGTTCAGTGGAGTAGCAAACCCAAGAGCAGCAGACACTGTTTCAAGGGCCTAACCACACTAGTAGGCCAAATGCAGTTTAATATCTGATAGTATAGGGCGAAAGCCAGAATGTGGAAGCTCAGCTTTGTTCAGTTGAGGACAACACCAGGCAGGGGCAGACAGACACCTTTAGTAGGCCGGAACAGCCAATTTTTTAAAAAAACAGCAGTTAGTAAGAGGCAGAAGGTAGAAGCTCAGCTTTATTCAGTTGAGGACAACACCAGGCAGGGGCAGACAGACACCTTTAGTAGGCCGGAACAGCCAATTGCATTTTTAAAAATGGTAATTTGGAACTGAAGGTTGAAGCTCAGCTTTATTCAGTTGAGGACAACACCAGGCAGGGGCAGACAGACACCTTTAGTAGGCCGGAACAGCCAATGGCATTTTTAAAAATGGTAATTTGGAACAGAAGGTAGAAGCTCAGCTTTAGTCAGTTGAGGACAACACCAGGCAGGGGCAGACATTCACCTTTAGTAGGCCGGAACAGCCAATTGCATTTTTAAAAATGGTAATTTGGAACAGAAGGTAGAAGCTCAGCTTTATTCAGTTGAGGACAACACCAGGCAGGGGCAGACATTCACCTTTAGTAGGCCGGAACAGCCAATTGCATTTTTAAAAATGGTAATTTGGAACTGAAGGTTGAAGCTCAGCTTTATTCAGTTGAGGACAACACCAGGCAGGGGCAGACATTCACCTTTAGTAGGCCGGAACAGCCAATTTTTTAAAAAAACAGCAGTTAGTAAGAGGCAGAAGGTAGAAGCTCAGCTTTATTCAGTTGAGGACAACACCAGGCAGGGGCAGACAGACACCTTTAGTAGGCCGGAACAGCCAATTGCATTTTTAAAAATGGTAATTTGGAACTGAAGGTTGAAGCTCAGCTTTATTCAGTTGAGGACAACACCAGGCAGGGGCAGACAGACACCTTTAGTAGGCCGGAACAGCCAATTTTTTAAAAAAACAGCAGTTAGTAAGAGGCAGAAGGTAGAAGCTCAGCTTTATTCAGTTGAGGACAACACCAGGCAGGGGCAGACAGACACCTTTAGTAGGCCGGAACAGCCAATTGCATTTTTAAAAATGGTAATTTGGAACTGAAGGTTGAAGCTCAGCTTTATTCAGTTGAGGACAACACCAGGCAGGGGCAGACAGACACCTTTAGTAGGCCGGAACAGCCAATGGCATTTTTAAAAATGGTAATTTGGAACAGAAGGTAGAAGCTCAGCTTTATTCAGTTGAGGACAACACCAGGCAGGGGCAGACATTCACCTTTAGTAGGCCGGAACAGCCAATTGCATTTTTAAAAATGGTAATTTGGAACAGAAGGTAGAAGCTCAGCTTTATTCAGTTGAGGACAACACCAGGCAGGGGCAGACAGACACCTTTAGTAGGCCGGAACAGCAAATGGCATTTTTAAAAATGGTAATTTGGAACAGAAGGTAGAAGCTCAGCTTTATTCAGTTGAGGACAACACCAGGCAGGGGCAGACATTCACCTTTAGTAGGCCGGAACAGCCAATTGCATTTTTAAAAATGGTAATTTGGAACAGAAGGTAGAAGCTCAGCTTTATTCAGTTGAGGACAACACCAGGCAGGGGCAGACATTCACCTTTAGTAGGCCGGAACAGCCAATTGCATTTTTAAAAATGGTAATTTGGAACTGAAGGTTGAAGCTCAGCTTTATTCAGTTGAGGACAACACCAGGCAGGGGCAGACAGACACCTTTAGTAGGCCGGAACAGCCAAATTTTTTAAAAAAACAGCAGTTAGTAAGAGGCAGAAGGTAGAAGCTCAGCTTTATTCAGTTGAGGACAACACCAGGCAGGGGCAGACAGACACCTTTAGTAGGCTGGAACAGCCAATTTTTAAAAAAAACAGCAGTTAGTAAGAGGCAGAAGGTAGAAGCTCAGCTTTATTCAGTTGAGGACAACACCAGGCAGGGGCAGACATTCACCTTTAGTAGGCCGGAACAGCCAATTGCATTTTTAAAAATGGTAATTTGGAACTGAAGGTTGAAGCTCAGCTTTATTCAGTTGAGGACAACACCAGGCAGGGGCAGACATTCACCTTTAGTAGGCCGGAACAGCCAATTTTTTAAAAAAACAGCAGTTAGTAAGAGGCAGAAGGTAGAAGCTCAGCTTTATTCAGTTGCAGCTTCTTGGCAATAATATAAAGAAGACGCGACAGGACAACACTCGGTGGATGCCATATCTGTGTTTTCAATGGAAAAAAACCTTTCAGTTAACTACTTGCAGGAGCAAGTTTTTGTAGCTGGTGGACAATTTTTTTAAAAAAAAGCAGTTAATAAGAGGCAGAAGGTAGAAGCTCAGCTTTATTCAGTTGCAGCTTCTTGGCAATAATATAAAGAAGACGCGACAGGACAACACTCGGTGGATGCCATATCTGTGTTTTCAATGGAAAAAAACCTTTCAGTTAACTACTTGCAGGAGCAAGTTTTTGTAGCTGGTGGACAATTTTTTTTAAAAAAAGCAGTTAATAAGAGGCAGAAGGTAGAAGCTCAGCTTTATTCAGTTGCAGCTTCTTGGCAATAATATAAAGAAGACGCGACAGGACAACACTCGGTGGATGCCATATCTGTGTTTTCAATGGAAAAAAACCTTTCAGTTAACTACTTGCAGGAGCAAGTTTTTGTAGCTGGTGGACAATTTTTTTTAAAAAAAGCAGTTAATAAGAGGCAGAAGGTAGAAGCTCAGCTTTATTCAGTTGCAGCTTCTTGGCAATAATATAAAGAAGACGCGACAGGACAACACTCGGTGGATGCCATATCTGTGTTTTCAATGGAAAAAAACCTTTCAGTTAACTACTTGCAGGAGCAAGTTTTTGTAGCTGGTGGACAATTTTTGTACTGTACCAGTTTTTTGTTGTATGTGTTTTTGTTTTTAATGTTAAAATGTCTGCATTTGATATCTCTCCAGTATTTTCTTTTTTATAAGCAAAATACTGCAGTTTTACATCGGTTACATGGATACACAGGCAGCTTGGTGGTGAGTGGAGGAGTATTTAAAGTAGGGACCGCAGACAGGCTATCAAAGGCCTAAAATAACAAACAATAGGCTCATGGCAGTTTTACAGCGGTTACATGGATACACGGGCAGGCAGCTGGTGATGAGTGGAGGAGTATTTAAAGTAGGGACCGCAGACAGGCTATCAAAGGCCTAAAATAACAAACAATAGGCTCATGGCAGCTTTACAGCGGTTACATGGATACACAGGCAGCTTGGTGGTGAGTGGAGGAGTAGTGCAAGGAGTGTCTGTCCCAGTACTCCCAAAATATAAATAGATGTTAATGTCTCGCAAAACAACCAAAACAAAAAAAAAGGTGGCATACTTAGGTACAGGGGTGGGCTCATCTACTGAGTTTCTGACATAGTAATTTGGCAGTAACTATTTAATGGTGCCAATATAGGACACAGACACAGACTACTTTAAGTTGCATCATAGATGTCTACAAATTTGTATTGTCAGTGCCAGACATTGAATGATGTCAGCGAATAGACTAAAGATTGGTGGAGCTGTGCGACATAATTTTGCACGTGGTAGAGCACATTTTGAGCTGGGGTAGGGGGGAACTCTCTTGAGGCCGGCGGGACCGCCCCAGGGCCCCTCATGTTACAACGGTGTGTCTGACGTTGGGTGCGCACCGCCACCGCCAGAGACACTACATTGTACTATGAGGGACCCAGTAGCAATGCTGTCAACCAAAAGCGAGCACACCCACCTCTTCAGACAAACAGCAGTCTCACGGGTGCTTGCGCCAAGTCGCGATACCACGGCCCCGTGTGGGGAGTTTGGCCATTTAGGGAGGTGTAAACATGTCGTATGCTGTACAATCAGCTGCAGCAAATTAGACATTAGAAAAGTAATTCACAGGCAAGAGCTTTTCATAGGAAAGCTAGGTGTCGGCCGGGCAAGGTGGGGCAAAAGATTTCGAAATCCAGTTGTGGTTCATTTTAATGAATGTTAGATCGTCAACATTTTGGGTAGCCAGACGAGTCCTTTTTTCGGTTAATATTGAACCTGCAGCACTGAATACTCTTTCTGATAGGACACTTGCTGCCGGGCAAGCAAGCTCCTGCAATGCATATTCTGCCAATTCTGGCCAGGTGTCTAATTTGGAGGCCCAGTAATCAAATGGGAATGACGGTTGAGGGAGAACATCGATAAGGGATGAAAAATAGTTAGTAACCATACTGGACAAATGTTGTCTCCTGTCACTTTCAATTGATGCAGCAATACCTGTCCTGTCTGCGGTCATAGCAAAATCACTCCACAACCTGGTCAGAAAACCCCTCTGTCCAACGCCACTTCTGATGTGTGCACCCCTAACACTCCTAGTCTGCTGCCCCCTGGAGCTCGTGTGAGAACGATCACGTGCGCTGTGTGCTGGGAATGCCTGAAGCAAACGGTCAACAAGAGTTGATTGTTTGGTTGCTAATATTAGTTCCAAGTTCTCATGTGGCATAATATTTTGCAATTTGCCTTTATAGCGTGGATCAAGGAGGCAGGCCAACCAGTAATCGTCATCGTTCATCATTTTCGTAATGCGTGTGTCCCTTTTTAGGATACGTAAGGCATAATCCGCCATGTGGGCCAAAGTTCCAGTTGTCAAATCTCCGGTTGTGATTGGTTGAGGGGCAGTTGCAGGCAAATCTACGTCACTTGTGTCCCTCAAAAAACCAGAACCCGGCCATGACACGCAACCAATTTCCTGTGCCCCTGGGAAAGGTTCGGCATTAAAAATATACTCATCCCCATCATCCTCCTCGTCCTCCACCTCCTCTTCGCCCGCTACCTCGTCCTGTACACTGCCCTGACCAGACAATGGCTGACTGTCATCAAGGCTTTCCTCTTCCTCTGGTGCAGACGCCTGCTCCTTTATGTGCGTCAAACTTTGCATCAGCAGACGCATTAGGGGGATGCTCATGCTTATTACGGCGTTGTCTGCACTAACCAGCCGTGTGCATTCCTCAAAACACTGAAGGACTTGACACATGTCTTGTATCTTAGACCACTGCACACCTGACAACTCCATGTCTGCCATCCTACTGCCTGCCCGTGTATCCTCCCACAAATAAATAACAGCACGCCTCTGTTCGCACAGTCTCTGAAGCATGTGCAGTGTTGAGTTCCACCTTGTTGCAACGTCTATGATTAGGCGATGCTGGGGAAGGTTCAAAGACCGCTGATAGGTCTGCATACGGCTGGCGTGTACAGGCGAACGTCGGATATGTGAGCAAAGTGCACGCACTTTGAGGAGCAGGTCGGAGAACCCAGGATAAGTTTTCAATAAGCACTGCACCACCAGGTTTAAGGTGTGAGCCAGGCAAGGAATGTGTTTCAGTTGGGAAAGGGAGATGGCAGCCATGAAATTCCTTCCGTTATCACTAACTACCTTGCCTGCCTCAAGATCTACTGTGCCCAGCCACGACTGCGTTTCTTGTTGCAAGAACTCGGATAGAACTTCCGCGGTGTGTCTGTTGTCGCCCAAACACTTCATAGCCAATACAGCCTGCTGACGCTTGGCAGTAGCTGGCCCATAATGGGACAACTGGTGTGCAACAGTGTCATCTGCCGATGGAGTGGTTGGCAGACTGCGTTCTGTGGAAGAGCTGTAGCTTCTGCAGGAGGACGAGGAGGAGGAGGAGGAGGGGGTGCGAACGCCTACAGCCAACTGTTTCCTAGACCGTGGGCTAGGCACAACTGTCCCTAAATTGATGTCGCCTGTGGACCCTGCATCCACCACATTCACCCAGTGTGCCGTGATGGACACATAACGTCCCTGGCCATGCCTACTGGTCCATGCATCTGTAGTCAGGTGCACCTTTGTACTCACAGATTGCCTGAGTGCATGGACGATGCGCTGTTTAACATGCTGGTGCAGGGCTGGGATGGCTTTTCTGGAAAAAAAGTGTCGACTGGGTAGCTCGTATCGTGGTTCAGCGTACTCCATCAGGGCTTTGAAAGCTTCGCTTTCAACTAACCGGTAGGGCATCATCTCTAACGAGATTAGTCTAGCTATGTGGGCGTTAAAACCCTGTGTACGCGGATGCGAGGATAAGTACTTCCTTTTTCTAACCAGAGTCTCATGTAGGGTGAGCTGGACTGGAGAGCTGGAGATCGTGGAACTTTCGGGTGTGCCGGTGTACATGGCAGACTGAGAGACGGTTGGAGACGGTATTGTTTCCGCCGGTGCCCTAGATGCAATATTTCCTCCTACAAAACTGGTGGTTCCCTGACCCTGACTGCTTTTGGCTGGCAAAGAAACCTGCACAGATACTGCCGGTGGTGCGGAAAATGATGGCCTTACAGTGACGGAAGGGATGTTGCGTTGCTGACTAGCTTCATTGGCCGAGGGTGCTACAACCTTAAGGGACGTTTGGTAGTTAGTCCAGGCTTGAAAATGCATGGTGGTTAAGTGTCTATGCATGCAACTAGTATTTAGACTTTTCAGATTCTGACCTCTGCTTAAGCTAGTTGAACATTTTTGACAGATGACTTTGCGCTGATCAGTTGGATGTTGTTTAAAAAAATGCCAGACTGCACTCTTCCTAGACTCGGATCCCTTTTCAGGGATTGCAGACTGAGCTTTAACCGGATGGCCACGCTGTCCTCCAACAGGTTTTGGCTTTGACACGCGTTTTGGGCCAGATACGGGCCCGGCAGATGGAACCTGTTGCGATGTTGATGCCTGCTGCGGCCCCTCCTCCACCTCCGCTTCTGAACTACTGCCGCCTGCACCCTGTTCCCCCAATGGCTGCCAATCGGGGTCAATAACTGGGTCATCTATTACCTCCTCTTCGAGCTCGTGTGCAACTTCGTCTGTGTCACTGTGTCGGTCGGTGGTATAGCGTTCGTGGCGGGGCAACATAGTCTCATCAGGGTCTGATTGTGGATCTGTACCCTGAGAGGGCAATGTGGTGGTCTGAGTCAAAGGAGCAGCATAGTACTCTGGCTGTGGCTGTGCATCAGTGCACTCCATGTCAGAATCTACTTGTAATGGGCATGGCCTGTTAAATGTTTCACTTTCTAAGCCAGGGACGGTATGTGTAAAGAGCTCCATGGAGTGACCCGTTGTGTCGCCTGCTGCATCCTTCTCTCTTGTTGTAGTTTTTGCTGAGGAGGACAAGGAAGCGACTTGTCCCTGACCGTGAACATCCACAAGCGACGCGCTGCTTTTACATTTACCAGTTTCGGAAGAGGAGGCAAAAGAGCTAGAGGCTGAGTCTGCAATGTAAGCCAAAACTTGCTGTTGCTGCTCCGCCTTTAAAAGCGGTTTTCCTACTCCCAGAAGAGAGAGCGTTCGAGGCCTTGTGTAGCCTGACGACGAAACTGGCTCCACAGCTCCAGACTTAGGTGGAATATTTTTATCCCCACGACCACCTGATGCTCCACTACCACTACCATCATTACCAGCTGACAATGAACGCCCACGACGACCTCTTGCACCAGACTTCCTCATTGTTTTAAAATCTTAACCAAAGTAACTTTATTTGTTGCTGTCAAACAACTTACACGGTGAGCTATAACTTCAGTATGATTTCAATATCCCTTAACAGGTTGGTGAGACCACAAGGAAAATCAGGCACAATGTTACACACTCTGTTTTCTGTGGCACAAAATCACAGAGATGACACACACGCAGGACTGTCACTCAAGCACTAATGTCAATATTAATCTCCCACCTAATTTATTTTTTTTTTTTTCTCAGGGAGACTTTAGAAACCAAATAATATTAAAAAAACCAAAAAAATAAATAGGCTTTCTATGGCCCACTGAATGAGAGAGAGAGGTGGCACACCCAGGAGTCAAGACTGGCACACAAGCTGAAAGGGCAATATTACTCTCCCACTGTTTTTTTATGTATTTTTTGTTTTTTAAGGGAGACTTTAGAAACCAAATAATATTAAAAAAACCAAAAAAATAAATAGCCTTTCTATGGCCCACTGAATGAGAGAGAGAGGTGGCACACCCAGGAGTCAAGACTGGCACACAAGCTGAAAGGGCAATATTACTCTCCCACTGTTTTTTTATGTTTTTTTTTTTTTCAGGGAGACTTTAGAAACCAAATAATATTAAAAAAACCAAAAAAATAAATAGCCTTTCTATGGCCCACTGAATGAGAGAGGTGGCACACCCAGGAGTCAAGACTGGCACACAAGCTGAAAGGGCAATATTACTCTCCCACTGTTTTTTTATGTTTTTTTTTTTTTCAGGGAGACTTTAGAAACCAAATAATAAGAAAAAAAATAAATAAATAAATAGGCTTTCTATAGCCCACTGAATGAGAGATAGCACACACAGCAGTGGCACACAAGCCCTGACTGAGGCCAATATTTTTCTCCCACTGATTGATGTAGTGTTTTTGTGTTGAGGTAGATTTTAGAACACAAATCAAGGAAAAAAAAAAAAATGCTTTCTATGGCCCACTGAATGAGAGAGAGAGGTGGCACACCCAGGAGTCAAGACTGGCACACAAGCTGAAAGGGCAATATTACTCTCCCACTGTTTTTTTATGTTTTTTTTTGTTTTCAGGGAGACTTTAGAAACCAAATAATATTAAAAAAACCAAAAAAATAAATAGCCTTTCTATGGCCCACTGAATGAGAGAGAGAGGTGGCACACCCAGGAGTCAAGACTGGCACAAAAGCTGAAAGGGCAATATTACTCTCCCACTGTTTTTTTATGTTTTTTTTTTTTCAGGGAGACTTTAGAAACCAAATAATATTTTTAAAAAAAAATAAATAGGCTTTCTATGGCCCACTGAATGAGAGAGGTGGCACACCCAGGAGTCAAGACTGGCACACAAGCTGAAAGGGCAATATTACTCTCCCACTGTTTTTTTATGTTTTTTTTGTTTTTTAAGGGAGACTTTAGAAACCAAATAATATTAAAAAAACCAAAAAAATAAATAGCCTTTCTATGGCCCACTGAATGAGAGAGAGAGGTGGCACACCCAGGAGTCAAGACTGGCACACAAGCTGAAAGGGCAATATTACTCTCCCACTGTTTTTTTATGTTTTTTTTTTTTTCAGGGAGACTTTAGAAACCAAATAATATTAAAAAAACCAAAAAAATAAATAGCCTTTCTATGGCCCACTGAATGAGAGAGGTGGCACACCCAGGAGTCAAGACTGGCACACAAGCTGAAAGGGCAATATTACTCTCCCACTGTTTTTTTATGTTTTTTTTTTTTCAGGGAGACTTTAGAAACCAAATAATAAGAAAAAAAATAAATAAATAAATAGGCTTTCTATAGCCCACTGAATGAGAGATAGCACACACAGCAGTGGCACACAAGCCCTGACTGAGGCCAATATTTTTCTCCCACTGATTGATGTAGTGTTTTTGTGTTGAGGTAGATTTTAGAACACAAATCAAGGAAAAAAAAAAAAATGCTTTCTATGGCCCACTGAATGAGAGAGAGGTGGCACACCCAGGAGTCAAGACTGGCACACAAGCTGAAAGGGCAATATTACTCTCCCACTGTTTTTTTATGTATTTTTTGTTTTTTAAGGGAGACTTTAGAAACCCAATAATATTTAAAAAAAAAAATAAATAGGCTTTCTATGGCCCACTGAATGAGAGGGAGAGAGGTGGCACACCCAGGAGTCAAGACTGGCACACAAGCTGAAAGGGCAATATTACTCTCCCACTGTTTTTTTATGTTTTTTTTTTTTTCAGGGAGACTTTAGAAACCAAATAATATTAAAAAAACCAAAAAAATAAATAGGCTTTCTATGGCCCACTGAATGAGAGAGAGAGGTGGCACACCCAGGAGTCAAGACTGGCACACAAGCTGAAAGGGCAATATTTGTCATGATCTCTGCAGGCAGAGATCATAGCAAGCCTATAGAGGGACAAGCTCTCGGAAGATGGAACTATACTGACCATGAACTAAGCCTGCCGCGCAACTAGAAATAGCCAGGTAGCATTTCCTATTTATAGCTAGATGCCCAGCTCTGGCCTAAGACCTAAATAGCTAGCAGAGGGAAATATAAGACCTGGCTCACCTCTAGAGAAATATTCCAAAGAAGACAGTAGCCCCCCACATATAATGACGGTGAGTTCAGATGAAACAACAAACGCAGCAGGAAAATAGTCTTAGCAAATTTGAGGTCCGCTTACTAGATAGCAGAAGACAGATAGTATACTTTCATGGTCAGCAGAAAAATACTAACAAAACACCATCCAGAGATTACCTTAAACTCTGGCATTAACTCATAACGCCAGAGTAGTAATCCCTGATCGACGAGAGCTTTCCAGACACAGTAACAAAACTTCAGCTGCGAACTGGAACAAATAGGCAAAACAAAACATGGACAAAAGTCCAACTTATCAGTAGTTGTCTAGAAGCAGGAACAAGCACTGAGAGGCATCAGATAACATTGTTGACCGGCAAGAAACCACCAGAGAAATGAGCTTAAATAGCGACACCCACTACTGATGGAATCAGGTGAAACAGGAAAGAGGATGACAAGTCCAATTCCACAAGCGGCCACCGGGGTAGCCCAGAATCCAAATTCACAACAGTACCCCCCCCTCAAGGAGGGGGCACCGAACCCTCACCAGATCCACCAGGGCGACCAGGATGAGCCCTATGGAAGGCACGAACAAGATCAGAAGCATGAACATCAGATGCATTGACCCAAGAATTATCCTCCTGGCCGTAACCCTTCCAGTTGACCAGATACTGGAGTTTCCGTCTGGAAACACGAGAGTCCAAAATTTTCTCCACAACGTACTCCAACTCACCCTCAACCAACACCGGAGCAGGAGGCTCAAGAGAAGGTACAACAGGTACCTCATACCTGCGCAATAACGACCGATGAAAAACGTTATGAATGGAAAAGGACGCAGGGAGGTCCAAACGGAAAGAAACAGGATTAAGAATCTCCAATATTCTATAAGGGCCGATGAACCGAGGTTTAAACTTAGGAGAAGAGACCCTCATAGGGACAAAACGAGAAGACAACCACACTAAATCTCCAACACAAAGCCGAGAACCAACACGACGATGACGGTTGGCAAAACGCTGAGTCTTCTCCTGTGACAACTTCAAATTGTCCATAACCTGCCCCCAGATGTGATGCAATCTCTCCACCACCGCATCCACTCCAGGACAATCCGAGGATTCCACCTGACCGGAGGAAAATCGAGGGTGAAACCCCGAATTACAGAAAAACGGGGACACCAAGGTGGAAGAACTGGCCCGATTATTGAGGGCGAACTCTGCCAATGGCAAAAAAGCAACCCAATCATCCTGGTCAGCAGAGACAAAACACCTCAGATATGTCTCAAGGGTCTGATTAGTCCGCTCGGTCTGGCCATTAGTCTGAGGGTGAAAAGCAGATGAAAAAGACAAATCTATGCCCATCCTAGCACAGAATGCCCGCCAAAATCTAGACACAAATTGGGTACCTCTGTCAGAAACAATATTCTCAGGAATACCGTGCAATCGGACAACATTCTGAAAAAACAGAGGAACCAACTCAGAAGAAGAAGGCAACTTGGGCAGAGGAACCAAATGGACCATTTTAGAGAAACGGTCACAGACCACCCAGATGACAGACATCTTCTGGGAAACAGGCAGATCTGAAATAAAATCCATCGAGATGTGTGTCCAAGGCCTCTTAGGAATAGGCAAGGGCAACAGCAGTCCGCTAGCCCGAGAACTACAAGACTTGGCCCGAGCACAAACGTCACATGACTGCACAAAGACTCGCACATCTCGTGACAGAGAAGGCCACCAGAAGGATCTTGCCACCAAATCCCTGGTACCAAAAATTCCGGGATGACCTGCCAATGCAGAAGAATGTACCTCAGAGATGACTCTGCTGGTCCAATCATCCGGAACAAACAGTCTATCAGGCGGACAACGATCCGGTCTATCCGCCTGAAACTCTTGCAAGGACCGCCGCAGATCAGGAGAAACGGCCGACAAAATTACTCCCTCCCTAAGGATACCTGTGGGTTCAGAATTACCAGGAGAGTCCGGGTCAAAACTCCTAGAAAGGGCATCTGCCTTAACATTCTTAGAACCCGGTAGGTATGACACCACAAAATTAAAGCGAGAAAAAAATAAAGACCAGCGCGCCTGTCTAGGATTCAGGCGTCTGGCAGTCTCAAGATAAATCAAATTTTTGTGGTCAGTCAATACCACCACCTGATGCCTAGCCCCCTCGAGCCAATGGCGCCACTCCTCAAACGCCCACTTCATGGCCAAAAGCTCCCGATTCCCAACATCATAATTCCGCTCTGCGGGCGAAAATTTGCGAGAAAAGAAGGCACAAGGCCTAATGACGGAGCAGTCGGAACCTCTCTGCGACAACACTGCCCCAGCTCCGATCTCCGAAGCGTCAACCTCAACCTGAAAAGGCAGATTCACATCAGGCTGACGCAACACAGGGGCAGAGGCAAAACGGCGCTTAAGCTCCTGAAAGGCCTCTACAGCATGAGGGGACCAATTAGCAACATCAGCGCCTTGTCTGGTCAAATCAGTCAGTGGTTTAACGACATCCGAAAAACCAGCAATAAATCGGCGGTAAAAGTTGGCAAAGCCCAAAAATCTCTGAAGACCCTTAAGAGAGGAGGGCTGAGTCCAGTCACAAATAGCTTGCACCTTGACGGGATCCATCTCAATGGAAGAGGGAGAAAAAATATACCCCAAAAAGGAAATTTTCTGGACCCCAAAAACGCACTTAGACCCCTTCACACATAAAGAATTAGACCGCAGAACCTGAAAAACTCTCCTGACCTGCTGGACATGAGAGTCCCAGTCATCAGAAAAAATCAGAATATCATCCAGATATATTATCATAAATTTATCCAGAAAATCGCGGAAAATATCATGCATAAAAGACTGGAAAACTGAAGGGGCATTAGAAAGACCAAAAGGCATGACCAAATACTCAAAGTGGCCCTCGGGCGTATTAAATGCGGTCTTCCACTCATCCCCCTGCCTGATCCGCACCAAATTATACGCCCCACGAAGATCAATTTTAGAGAACCACTTAGCACCCTCTATACGAGCAAACAAATCAGTAAGCAATGGCAATGGGTATTGATACTTAACAGTGATCTTATTCAGAAGCCGATAATCAATACATGGTCTCAAAGAGCCGTCTTTTTTTGAGACAAAGAAAAACCCAGCTCCCAAGGGAGAAGAAGATGGACGAATATGTCCCTTTTCCAAAGACTCCTTTATATATTCCCGCATAGCAGCATGTTCCGGCACAGACAAATTAAACAAACGACCCTTTGGATATTTACAACCCGGTATCAAATCTATGGCACAATCGCACTCACGGTGCGGAGGTAACGACCCAAGCTTGGGTTCGTCAAAGACGTCTTGATAATCAGAGAGGAACTCAGGGACTTCAGAGGGAATGGACGACGAAATAGAAACCAAAGGTACGTCCCCATGAATACCCTTACATCCCCAGCTCAACACAGACATAGCTCTCCAGTCCAAGACTGGGTTGTGAGACTGCAACCATGGCAATCCCAGTACCAAATCGTCATGTAAATTATACAGCACCAGGAAACGAATAATCTCCTGGTGATCCGGATTGATACGCATGGTTACTTGTGTCCAGTATTGTGGTTTATTATTAGCCAATGGGGTGGAGTCAATCCCCTTCAGAGGAATAAGAGTCTCCAAAGGCTCTAAATCAAAACCACAACGATTGGCAAAGGACCAATCCATAAGACTCAGAGCGGCGCCAGAGTCAACATAGGCGTCCGTGGCAATGGATGACAAAGAGCAAATCAGGGTTACAGACAAAATAAACTTAGACTGAATGGTGCCAATGGAAACAGACTTATCAAGCTTCTTTGTACGCCTAGAGCATGCCGATATAACATGAGTAGAATCCCCACAATAGAAACACAATCCATTCTTCCGTCTAAAATTCTGTCGCTCACTCCTGGACAGAATTCTATCACACTGCATACTTTCTGGCGTCTTTTCCATAGACACCGCCAGATGGTGCATCGGTTTGCGCTCCCGCAGACGCCTATCAATCTGAATAGCCATTGTCATGGACTCATTCAGACCTGCAGGCAAAGGGAACCCCACCATAACATCCTTAACGGCATCAGAGAGACCTTCTCTGAAAGTTGCCGCCAAGGCGCACTCATTCCACTGAGTAAGCACAGACCATTTACGGAATTTTTGGCAGAAAACTTCAGCTTCGTCTTGCCCCTGAGATAGTGCCATCAAAGTTTTTTCTGCCTGAAGTTCCAAATGAGGTTCCTCATAAAGCAAGCCCAAGGCCAGAAAAAACGCATCCACATCGCGTAACGCAGGATCCCCTGCTGGCAATGAGAAGGCCCAATCTTGAGGGTCACCCCTGAGCAAGGAAATCACAATCCTAACCTGCTGAGCAGGGTCTCCAGCTGAACGAGACTTCAGGGACAAATAAAGCTTACAATTATTTCGGAAATTCTGGAAGCTAGCTCTATTCCCTGTGAAGAACTCCGGCAAAGGAATTCTCGGCTCAGATACCGGAGCATGTACTACAAAATCTTGTAAATTTTGTACTTTCGTGATGAGATTATTCAAACCCGCAGTTACACTCTGGAGATCCATTATTGTCAGGTGCACACAGAGCATACAGAGATTAGGAGGAGAGAGAGAAAAAAGACTGCAGCAAGGCAGACTGGAGGAAAAAAAAAAAAAAAAAAAAATTCCAGCAGACTTCTTATAACTCTCCTTTCTCAACCTGGGTCTTTAACACTTTAGTGGCCGGTCAAACTGTCATGATCTCTGCAGGCAGAGATCATAGCAAGCCTATAGAGGGACAAGCTCTCGGAAGATGGAACTATACTGACCATGAACTAAGCCTGCCGCGCAACTAGAAATAGCCAGGTAGCATTTCCTATTTATAGCTAGATGCCCAGCTCTGGCCTAAGACCTAAATAGCTAGCAGAGGGAAATATAAGACCTGGCTCACCTCTAGAGAAATATTCCAAAGAAGACAGTAGCCCCCCACATATAATGACGGTGAGTTCAGATGAAACAACAAACGCAGCAGGAAAATAGTCTTAGCAAATTTGAGGTCCGCTTACTAGATAGCAGAAGACAGATAGTATACTTTCATGGTCAGCAGAAAAATACTAACAAAACACCATCCAGAGATTACCTTAAACTCTGGCATTAACTCATAACGCCAGAGTAGTAATCCCTGATCGACGAGAGCTTTCCAGACACAGTAACAAAACTTCAGCTGCGAACTGGAACAAATAGGCAAAACAAAACATGGACAAAAGTCCAACTTATCAGTAGTTGTCTAGAAGCAGGAACAAGCACTGAGAGGCATCAGATAACATTGTTGACCGGCAAGAAACCACCAGAGAAATGAGCTTAAATAGCGACACCCACTACTGATGGAATCAGGTGAAACAGGAAAGAGGATGACAAGTCCAATTCCACAAGCGGCCACCGGGGGAGCCCAGAATCCAAATTCACAACAAATATTACTCTCCCACTGTTTTTTTATGTATTTTTTGTTTTTTAAGGGAGACTTTAGAAACCAAATAATATTTAAAAAAAAACAAAAAAAAAAAGGCTTTCTATGGCCCACAATTAGAGAGAGAGAGGTGGCACACCCAGGAGTCAAGACTGGCGCACAAGCTGAAAGGGCAATATTACTCTCCCACTGTTTTTTTATTTTATTTTTTTTTTCAGGGAGACTTTAGAAACCAAATAATAAGAAAAATAAATAAATAAATAAATAGGCTTTCTATAGCCCACTGAATGAGAGATAGCACACACAGCAGTGGCACACAAGCCCTGACTGAGGCCAATATTTTTCTCCCACTGATTGATGTAGTGTTTTTGTGTTGAGGTAGAATTTAGAACACAAATCACGGAAAAAATAAATAGGCTTTCTATGGCCCACTCAGTGAGAGATGGCACACACAGGGATGGCACTGTAGCAGAAATGCCAATCTTAATCTCCCACAAAAAAAAAAAAAAAAAAAAAAAAAACAGGGACTGTCCTACAATTACTATCTCCCTGCAGTAATCTAAGCCAGGTATGGCAGGCAGCAATAGGAGTGGACTGATGCACAAATTAAATAAAAAGTGTGGACAAACAAAAAAGATAGCTGTGCAGAAAGGAACAAGAGGATATGTGCTTTGAAAAAAGCAGTTGGTTTCCACAGTGGCGTACACACAGCAATACAGCTATCACGGAGCCTTCTAGGGCAGCCCAATGAGCTACAGCGCTGAGGAAAAAAAAAAAAAAATAGCTTCCACTGTTCCTGCACACCGAAGGTGGTGTTGGACAGTGGAAATCGCTACAGCACAAGCGGTTTGGTGGTTAGTGGACCCTGCCTAACGCTCTCCCTGCTTCTGACGAAGCGGCAGCAACCTGTCCCTAAGCTCAGATCAGCAGCAGTAAGATGGCGGTCGGCGGGAACGCCCCTTTATAGCCCCTGTGACGCCGCAGACAGCAAGCCAATCACTGCAATGCCCTTCTCTAAGATGGTGGGGACCAGGACCTATGTCATCACGCTGCCCACACTCTGCGTTCACCTTCATTGGCTGAGAAATGGCGCTTTTCGCGTCATTGAAACGCGACTTTGGCGCGAAAGTCGCGTACCGCATGGCCGACAAGCACAGGGGTCGGATCGGGTTTCATGAGACGCCGACTTAGCCAAAAGTCGGCGACTTTTGAAAATGATCGACCCGTTTCGCTCAACCCTAGTCATGGGCAGTAGAGGGCTACTCTGATCCAGTGGGCTCTGCACTTTAGCGACTTCCAGCATAGGTAGTTCAGTGTTCATCTCCCCGGGGTGGTAGGTTCCAAATCATTGGGGTCTGGGCGCAAAGCGGACACTCCCTCTTCTCCATCTAAGTTGGAACCCAGAGCTGGGGGTGCCTCACTAGTTTTTGGCAACTCTTCTCCAGTTTTGGGTTCTCTGGACAAGCAGGGCCGGAACATGCTACGATGGACTATTCTAGAGGGTGCTCCTCCTTCCTGTTCAGGCTGAGCTTCATACACCGGCCCATCGCGGTCAATCCATTGTGTCACTCGGTGTGGAGTTAACTTCCACAGGATTTCCAATTTTCCCCGGGGCCGCTTATTCTGGACCAAAACTTGATCCCCAGTGTCATGATCCAGACCGAGTTTTGGGTCTTGTCTCTCTTTTCCCGGTCTGGTGATACCAGTTGTTAACTTTCTCTGCCTCATTCCGGTGTCGGGCTGCTATTTCTCTGCACTGCATCCTGCAGGCAGTGCCGGTTATATTTCCTGCCTACGGCATGTGTAGCGGGCTCTGGTGAGACCCTGATTTGTCAAGTTGCATTTAGCTATCCTTGCCTCTGTCTGTTTATTTCTTTCCTCCCGCCCCAACTCTGTGTGTCCCTGTGTGTTTGGATTCCCTGGTACTCGACTCTGCTTTGGCTCTGACCTGATTCTGTCTCTTCCTTCTGGTACTTCTGCTACAGACCAGTACTGACGTTTTGGCGCTCCTCTGACTCTGTTTTTGGGATTCCCCTTGGTACTATGCTACTCTCTGGTATCGACCCAGCTTCTATGACTATTCTGCTGCCACCTGATGGTAGCCTTGCTGCAGTTCTGCTGGTCTGCTCTGAGCTGGATTTCAGCCCTCTCTCCACTCTGCTGCCATCTAGTGGAGTTTACATTTACCTGCAGTTCTGCAGCGTGACACCCAAGTTTCAGAGCTGCCTCATGGTGCTTGAGTTCCTAAAATTTCATCTGCACCAGTTGATGGAGAGTCTGCAATCGATGCCGGTGTTCCTTAACCCAAGAGGACACCCCCGTCTGTGGGTAGTCCTCCTCCGGGTCAAGCTACAGCTCCGTAATTTCTCATCCTCTTAGCCTGAACAACAAGGTATACGGCGTGAACCCTGTTGTGCTGTGCACTATGTCATTATACACCCACACCAGTTCTGCCACAAACTCAGTCCACCGTATCTTCCCGTCTCCTTCCAAAGTGAGTAACATCTCGATCAATGTTCGATTGAAGCGTTCACAGGCTCCATTCCCTTGAGGGTGATAAAGAGTAGTTATGGACTTCCCAATCTGGTACAAATGGTGTAATTCTTCCATAACTTGCCCCTGGAAGCAGGCGCCTTGATCGGAATGGATCCTTTTCTGGCAGTCATACATGCAGATAAAATCTCGACAAATGGCCTGTGCAGCTGACTCAGTGGTCTGATCTCTAGTCGGTGTTACCACAGCAAACTTGGTGAAATGGTCGGTCATCACCAGACAATGTTCATATCCAAGATGCACTGGTCCTACAGTCAGGTAGTCGATCATCAGGACTTCTAAAGGGGCGGAGGTCACAGTGGTCTGTGTTGGGGTTCGCTGTTCTGGGGGCTTAGCCAGCTCACAGCTACTGCATTGCTGACAAGCATCTTCCACAGCATTCCTCAGTTGTAGGTGAAACACCAATCTCTGAAGCCACCAGAACGTTTTCTCTGAACCGAAGTGAGCCCCTTGCTTGTGAACTTAATCTTGATTTACTTCTCTGGAAGTACTGCTTGCCAAGTGGCCCCCTCTTCCCTCAACAGCTGCACTTTCCGATATAACAATCCATCTCTCAAGCAAATTCTTTCCCATTATCCCAGAAACCGCAGGGCACCCGAGGACAGAGCTTTTCTCTCCCTCTGACTAGGAAGTTGCTTCAATGTTACCCAATGTCACAGCTGAGTAGTCTCCTCCTCCTGCTGGAATTGGATCCAGTCATCTCGGGACTGCCCTAACACCTGCTTTTCAGACTCCTCTTTGATCTGTCCCTGCATCGCTAAGAATGAGATAAGCCGGTTCCGAAATCCAGGGATCTCTTCTGCCTCAAGCTCTTCATCTCGGTCACGGCCAGGATGTTCGTGCATCACTCTGGAGAGGGCATCGGAATGAGTAAAATGGAAAACATTGGAGTTCAGCTCAACAGGACTGGGTTTTCCTTTTCTTTTTATTTTTCAACAGAATATATATTGCTTACAAAAGAAAAATTTACATGGTCGACATGACCCAGTCGATGCATTTCAACTGCACTAGGCAGTCTTACTCATGACTCACGACTTTTCTTTTGTCATGAGTAAGACTGCCTAGTGGAGTCGAAATGCCTTGACTGGGTCATGTCAACCATGTAAATTTTTATTTTGTATGTACTATATTTTCTTTTGAAAAATAAAAAGAAAAGGAAAATCCAGTCCTGTTGAGCCGGACTCCAATTTTTTTCTATTTTCCTTTATGTGAGACCAGGGAGAGGCCAGTGTCTGAGCCCCAGGTGGATGAGCATAGAGCAACTGGGTGAGCTGGAATCAAGTTTCTATAATCGTCGGCATGAGCATTCTCAGCCTTGGCCCAGTATACAATCTTTAACCGATACTTCACCATGTGGGCCATACACCGTTGTTCCCTTGTTTTGAATTCTCCAGGTGGACTAAGGGATTAACTTTCCTCACCAGAACCTCTGATCTGGACAAGTACTCTGCGAACTTCTCAGTCATGGCCCATACCAGGGCCAGCAGCTCCAACTTGAAAGAGCTATAGTTGTCTGGGTTTCGCCCTGAGTCATGTAGGGACAGGCTCACGTAGGCCATCACCCATTCTTTCTCTCCTTGAACCTGTGACAGGACTGCTCCCAGTCTGTGTAGACTTCCGTCGGTGCAAAGGATGAATGGCTGTGAAAAATCATCATAGGCAAATATGAGGGCCTCGTTCAGGGCCATTTTCAAACCTCCAAATTCTTCTTCTTTCCCCACTGGATGGCTCACTTCTTTAAGCCAGCTGGCACACCCTTTAACAGTTCCAGCAAGGGGTTTACTATACAGGTGAAATTTTTCACAAATCTTCAGTAGTACCCAGTAAGCTCCAGGAAAGCCCCATACATCTTTCAACGTTATAGGATTGGGCCATTCTTGTACCACCGCCACTTTCTCATGTGCCGGTCTTGCTCCTTAACTGGACACACTATGTCCCAAATATTCAATCTCCTTGCGGAAGAGATGGCATTTCTGTGACTTCACCTTTAGGCCATGGCACAGTAGCCGACTCAACACTTGCTCGAGCCACTGAAGGTGCTCCTCAAAGGTAGTCGCGTAGACGATGATGTCATCGAGATAAATCAAGGTAGCCTCAAAATTCAAGTCCCCAGACATCTCTCCATCGAGTGGTGAAACATCCCTGGGGCATTAGTCAGGCAAAGGGCATGTGGTTGAACTCGAACAGCCCCATGGGCAATACAAATGTTGATTTTGGCCAGTTGTGTTCAGCCATTGGCACCTGCCAGTACTCGCTGGCCAGATTAAGGGTGAAAAAGTACTTTGCATGTCCCAAGGCAGAGAGGGATTCCTCAATTCAGGGCAATGGATAATAGTCTTGAACTGTGCAGGCATTCAGCCACCTATAATCGATGCAGAAACGTAAGGTCCCATCTTTTTTTTGGACTAGCACAATGGGGGCTGCCCATGGACTGACTTTCTCGTATTACTCCACATTGCAACATATAAGCCAGCATTTCCTTCACTTCCTTATATATCTGGGAAGGTATTTGATGATATCTTTCTCAGATTGGAGCAGCAGTCCCTGTAGGAATTTCATGAGCGACAGTCTGGCTGCAACTGAAGTCATCTTCATGGCGGGCAAAAATCTCCTGATAGTGCTGTAGCACATCCTCCTCTTGCTGAACTTGTGGAGGTAGTAGTCCCATCAATTCTACCCACATCCGCTCTAAGATTCTATGACCCTCCTTCCTGCTGCCAAAGTCAGGGACTTTGGTGTTGCTGTAATTGCTAGAGTCCATGGATCCCCTTGCACAACAGCCAGTTGAACTACTTTGGATGGCATTATCTTCTCCGGCATTCCCAAAATCTGGGCCACTTCACTCTTGGGTAGACGGGTGAGAATTTCGGTCCATAGGTTGACACACCATACTGCAACATTGCTATCTGGAACTGTGGCTAATGTCCAAGCAGCGAGTAACCCAGGGGGTATTTGATCTATTGCTGTTGGCTCTACTTGTACTTCCACTCCCTCCAGGTGAGTGCAAGCTCTTACTGGCAATGTGAGCACTGTCTGGCCGGGCGGTAGGTTAATTTTTGCAGCCACCAGAACCGTCAATTTCCCCAAGACTTTTCCTTCTCCTGACATCTCCTAGGCTTGAGCTGTTCAGATCAATTTCTGAAACACCTTCCATTGAAGGATTAGTGTTCTCCATTGGTTCAAAAAAGGTTCCTGGGGCTCAATAATAAAAAGTTGTCCCATCTCCTTCAGCACATTCATTCCAAGAGTCATTATGGGTCCACGACCGGCATCTCCTGAGACCAACATGACCCCTTTGTAGTCTACATCTTTCCCGCGCACTCTAATCTACATCCAGACCACTCTTGCGACCGAAATGAGCAATTGATTGGCCGCTGTCAATCTTATTACTGGTCCCCATTCTGGCCGTGAGAATTCTGGGAAGTGTCATCTGAAGAAGGCTTCGGGCAGAGTAGTCACTCGAGATCCGGTGTGGATTAAGCAGTGAACAGCTCGCACATTCACCTCGGCCCAGACCGTAGGGCTTGCAAAAACTATGTTCTCGGGACTTCCTTCTCCCTTTTGTTGTCTTCCCTGCTCTAGACTATGTTCCTCAGCCACAGAGCCCTCTAGTTTAATGGCTGCCTTGGTGGGGGTCTTCTCTGGCTCGCATAGCTTCGAGCATAGTGTCCTGTCTTCCCACAGTTGAAGCACATTAGATCCCCTTTGGCACCAAGGCGTCTCATTTCCTGACCAGGTCCGGCAGAAAGGTGAGATCCTGCATCATTTCAGTCTCTGGTTGAGGGAGTTCCTCTCAGTGGAACTTGAGCTGGAACAGCGTCTCTCCTAAAACTGGACCATTCACTCCGCATCTCTTGTATCTCATTCCGGATCTCTCTGGCTCTGCTGCAGGCAGGGTAGGTACTTCACTTGTAATAAGGACCACCCCCTTTTCCTGCTTTCCTACATGCACCTCTGCCCCCACCTCTAAAAAGATCATACGTGAGCTAACACACAAACGTTCTCGCAATGCCTGTTTAAGCGGTGTGTCCCTAAGACCTGACACAAATTAATCCCTCAAAATTCTATCAGGAGGCCCTACTCCCATGGTTCCTACATCTTCCCTCTTTGTAATGTGTGCATGCACCTCCTGCAACACATTGATGTATTGCGTCACTGTCTCCCCTTCTCGCTGAATGTTACCAAATAAATGCATGCGCAACTCTCCAACGTCAGTGGGATCCCCATGCATCTCCTCCAAAACCTGTACCACCTTCCCCAATGTATCCTGCTCATGTGGAGGGCAGAACATTACTGGAATACCAGACCTCACCATCTAGGGTCATGAATGCTATCTCTGGCTGCAGCGCAGGGGCCATGGGGTGCATCCGCAGCATTCTCTTGACCCTTTCGGTCCAATCTCACAACATATTGTTTACCGTGAACTTTGGGAGATTACTAAGCATTGCCCCAATGGTAAACTGGATCTGGGAGTACTCATATTGGACTGGTCTGCAGTGTCTGTGTCTAAGGACTGCATCCTGCCGACTACACCAAGTATAACACACAGGTGCTTGGATGCAGTGACGCAGAAGAGCAGAGCAGGGGTTAACTATTATTTAATTGCTCAACAGCAATGATTGTTTAACTAAACAGTCTTTTGTTATTAGGTTAAACTTGTAGCTCTGCTGTCCGTCACTCTCTGGAGGTCTGCAAGGTGATGGGATACCGGCGGAGGCTGGTGAAGCGTCTTGAGGTGTCACCGCACAACACAGTCTTGCTTCTGGCAGGAGCGGGCGGTCGCCGGTTTTGCCCGCTGAGCCCCTAGTCCATTTAACTGTGGAGCAGAAGAGTGAAGCTCTCCACAAGATTTCACTCGGCTCGTGTCTCTCTGAGCAGCCACCGTCCCCTGAATGTCCGCACCACAATGTGCGTGTCTCTCTGTGTGCCAGTCGGTACCTCGACGTCTGTACTGTAATGCTCTGCCTGGAGCGCATATCCCTGCACACCCCCTGATATTGGTGAGTCTCTACCATGCCCACGTTGAATCTGCATGTTGCGGCCTATCGCTTTCCTCTCTCCAGCAGCGATCCGCACCTGCTCATCGTTTTGGTGAGAAGCCCCCTTCAGTTCCCGTGCAACCCCTTATAACCCACTCACCCAGGCTATGCCCCATTCACCCAGGTTTTGGGCTCGCTCCATCTGCAATCTCATTCCCTCCAGCAACAGGAGGTTCAACCCCAGCAATTCCGGACCTGGCGCTTCAGCAGCACTTGCAGCCCATTCCTCTCTTCTACACAGGTAGAGTGCTCAGTTTGGATCAACAGAGTAATCATATGCCCCCTGCCACCAGTTGTGTTGCATTCTTTTTTCTAACTTCTACCAAAGTAGAAAAGAAAAAGACATGCACTCTTGCTACGATGGTGCTGACTGAAGGTGGAGTTAATCTACAAATTGTAATCCCAAGGATAAACAGTCGCACTCAGAGTTCCTTTAAGTTGCAAACAATTTAGAATTTTATTTTCAAAACACCAAATTTAAATGATTCACCGCAGTTGAGACAATAAGGTATTCCAATGGTATAAGGTAACGTTTCAATCCACTGGGTCTTTATCAAACCTTACTCAGAGTAGAAAGGCAAGGAGACACCACCACAGTCTCCAGATGCAGCATACAAGTAGCCCCTAATGGCACTCCATCACCTCTCATGAAATATTTCCTCTCCTTGCCTTTCTACTATGAGTAAGGTTTGATAAATACCCAGTGGGTCGAAACGTTACCTTATACCATTGGAATACCTTATTGTCTCAACTGCGGTGATTCATTTAATTTTGGTGTTTTGAAAATAAAATTCTAAATTGTTTGCTACCAAAGAGTCACAACATTTTTACCAGGACAAACACAATGTGTGAACACAGCCTTATACTGTCTCCTTAATAATTTTATTAATACTTAATTATGCTGCCGTTGGCAAAAGAAATCAGTGTATGGATTACTACTTTCATTTAACTTTACAGGTATTGGCCCTATGGGTCAGAAGGTTGCCAAGTTCATGGATTCCAGGGTTTTGTTGCTGCTCTATCAAGTATCAGTTCCTGTGCTGCCATAGCATGGGACCGTTATCACCAGTACTGCACTCGTAAGTGTGAAAGCTAATAGGATCACATTCACATATATTATAACAAATCTTTTCCCATCCAGTACTATGTGATGATTATGTATGTCAACAAAATAGCCCTAGCAACTCAGTGTATAACTCAGTAAAAACCATTTCAGGTAGCAAATTACATTGGAGCACATCAATTTCGGTGGTGTTGTTTGCCTGGGGGTTTGCTGCTTTCTGGTCTGTGATGCCTCTGTTTGGATGGGGTGAATATGACTATGAACCTTTAAGAACATGCTGCACACTGGACTACTCCAAAGCTGACAGGTAAAATGTTTTAAACTTTTTTTACACTAAACTACATCTGGATCACTATTGAACTGATGTAACGGATCCTAGTCCTCACTAACACTAGACAACTCCTAACAAGATGACAGTTCCCCGCATAGTGGTCAACTGTAGAGCTAGCAGCTGTTGGCAGAAGAAACAACCAGGGATTCCTCTCCTTTCTGTATAGCATGTTAGCGCTCATGCAGATGATCTCGGACCACAATGCACAGACTGGCCACAGTTCTTCTGACCCAAGCGTGAGAGTTTTATTTATACACAGTATATGTAAATATTAGGGAGAGCTGCGGTCAGTCCATGCATTAATGGTCTGTGCTTGGACCGATTTGCACAACATCTGCATGAGCCCTTAGATATCATACGGTGCCAGCTATTTAATGCATGGAAGAAGCTACAAAGAAGATATGCTACTGGCTTCCCTGTAAAAGTCACAGATGTGTGTTACAAGTGGAGGACTCCCTTCTATAACATTACTCCATAACGCTAATGACTCACCTCACCTTGTGTCCAGACAGGCCTCAAATGAAATGTGGAAGAGATAGGAACATAGTAACATAGTTAGCAAGGCCGAAAAAGACATTTATCCATCCATTTCAGCCTATACTCCGTCAGAATAAATCCCCAGATCTACGTCCTTCTAAAGAACCTAATAACTGTAAGATACAATATTTTTATGCTCCAGGAAGACATCCAGGCCTCTCTTGAACCCCTCGACTGAATTCGCTATCACCACCTCCACAGACAAGGAAGCCAGGCTTAGCTCAGAATTAGACCTTTCTGGCAAAGATAGATTGAATCCGGGAGAGGGCAACACTTACCAACGCAAACTACAAATAAAATAATAATAATGAGCTATGGCGCCATTACGTTGACTGATAAGATCCATAGTAAGGCCATGATTTGCAGACATATTACATAAGGGGTATAGATATTACAGCAGGTTGACTTAAAGGGGTTGTACATTACTAAGACAACTCCTTCTCGATCTGAATATTTGCCCCTATGAAAATAAAAAACAGCCTCCTGTGCCAGCGCCATTCCATCGGTGTTGGCACTTATGTTCCCGGGGCTACCGTGCAGTTGTTATGACACATGAACCCTGTGCCCAATCAGCACTGGCATCACTGTCCCCACTTTTGGATGTATTAGTAATTAAGAGGAAGAGAACGGTTTGTATTAGTAATTAAGAGGAAGTGAACGAACTGCCTGCTGCAATTCTCACTTCCTCTTAGTTACGTATACGTCCATAGGCGGGGACAGTGACACCAGTGCTGATTGGGCTCAGGGATCACATTTACCCACTGCATGTGAGCCCTAGGAATGTGAGTGCCGACACCGCTGGAACGGCGTTGGCACAGGAGATGACTATAAGCTTTTTTCTTTTTTGTCCTAGTAGTGAACAACCCTTTTAACTGGTATAGATCACACAGTAATAAAGTAAGAATATAAGAAAAAATCTACCTAAATAAACCTAAAAAAATCAACTGTACTAACCGTTTTTTAAACATTCTGTTTTTCCCCTAGAAACTTCATGTCCTTCCTTTTCCCCCTGGCACTTTTTGAGTATTTGATTCCTCTTTTTATAATGACCACTGCCTACCAGTCCATATACCAGAAGCTAAAGAAAAGTGGCCAAGTGAAGGTAATGTGGTCTCTCACGCTCTGACACCCTACATTCTTAGGACTGATTTGTAATAAGCTTGTTGGAAAAATCAAAAGATAATCCCTGCTCTGTATTAAGTGAACACAAAGAGCTGTTTCAGTATTTAAGTTTTTAGTGGTTGAATTTAGGCTGATGTAACAGCAAGAACATTTACATAACTTGTTCTTTTGGATTACACTTTGAATGCAGCTTTTAACTGCTCATAATGAACTTTCTTTGAGGTCTGCACAAAACTTTGCTAACTGGCTTGCTGCTTGAGGAAAATAAGAATGTGGATAGCAGGATGTTTAGAAAAGCCACGCATTCACTGCAAATGGCCATGAATATAAAACAGTGTCAGAGGCGTAGCTAGGATTTCAGTTCAGGGGGGGCGAAACTTCTCAGTGGGCCCCTAACCAGGTAACCTTGATTACAACTCGGTGACGCATCCTAATAGTGGATGTAGGAGAACCTCATCAGGTGACAGCGATGTCACTGAAAATAATCACTATATAAAGACTAAGATGGATATTACCGCCATATGGTCAGTGGTAGATACCAGTCCTACAGAACATATAAGAGATCACAGCACAGATACAGATAATGATTTACCGCTGACGTTCTTTCTGATGGAATCGTTCACTTTTCCTGTCTTTTCCATCTGGTCCAGACAGACACGACAACTTTTTCAAGCCATGATTCGGCTGCAGAGAATACAACAAAGACACATTTCACTTCTCATATTCCAGCCCCATCACCATCTATTCCCAACCTGCACAAACTCCTCATCCTGCTGATACCCAAATACTGAGCCACTGCTGCCGTATGTGTCCCTATTACTGCACCTGATACCCCAATACTGAGCCGCTGCTGCCCTATGTGTCCCTATTACTGCACCTGCTGTGTGGTTCTCTGTGCCCTCTAAATTCTAAAACAACCCTCTATAATATAGTAAGTAAGTGCAAGTGCCCTAGAAAACAGTGCCCACATTTTGTCCCCTAGAAAGGAATTTTGACCTCTGTGTGCCCCTTTGACAGTCACAGTAACCTGAGTTCCCCTACAACAATAAGTGCCCACTTTACATTTAATAATGTCCCGAGTCTCCCCCCTGTATATTTCCCCTATACACAGTATGATGCTCTCTTAGACACAGTATAATGCCCCCCTCACTGTAAAGTAGTACCACCCACACAGTATACTGACCCTTTAGTAGCCCCCAAACTGTTTGATGGATCCAACACTGTATGATTGCCCTCTCACTGTAATGTCCACACTGTATGATGCCCCCCTAGATAGCCCCCATATAGTATACTGCACCAGATAGTCCTCAATATAGTAAAATGCACTCCCCATAGGCCTCCATATAGTATAATGCACTCCCCATAGTCCTACTCTATATTGTATAATGCACACCCATAGGCAGACTCTATAGCATAAGGCTGCCTCCATAGGCAGACTCTGCAGTATTAAGCAGCCCGCATAGGCAGACTCTGTATTATAAGGCAGCACCCCATAGGCAGACCCTGTAGTATAAGACATCACCCCATAGGCAGACTATATAGCATAAGGCAGCCCCCATAGGCAGACTATATAGCACAAGGCAGCACCCATGGGCAGACTCTCTATAGTAAAAGGCAGCCCCCATAGGCATACTCTGCAGTATAAGGAAGCACCCCATAGGCAGACTCTATAGCATAAGGCAGCCCCCCATAGGCAGACTCTGTAGTGTAAGGACTCACCCCATAGGCAGCCTCTGTAGTATAAGGCAGCCCTCATAGGCAGACTCCGTAGTATAAGGCAGCCACCATAGGCAGACTCTGTAGTATAAGGCAGCATCCCATAGGCAGCAGACCCTGTAGTATAAGACATCACCCCATAGGCAGACTATATAGCATAAGGCAGCCCCCATAGGCAGACTATATAGCATAAGACAGCCACCATATGCAGATTCTATAGCACAAGGCAGCACCCATAGGCAGACTTTCCATAGGCAGCCCCCATAGGCATACTCTGCAGTATAAGGCAGCCCCCATAGGAAGACTCTATAGAATAAGGCAACCCCCCATAGGCAGACTCTATAGCACAAGGCAGCCCCCATAGACAGACTCTGTAGTATATGGCAGCCCCCCATAGGCAGACTCTGTAGTTTAAGGAATCCCCCCATAGGCAGACTCTGTAGTATAAGGCAGCCACCATAGGCAGACTTTGTAATATAAGGAACCCCCCATAGGCAGACTCTGTATTATAAGGCAGCACCCTTAAGCAGACTCTGTAGTATAAGGAAGCCCCTTCAAAGGAAGACTCTGTAGTATAAGGCAGCCCCCATAAGCTGACTTTGTAGTATAAGGCAGCTCCCCATAGGCATACTCTGTAGTATAAGGCAGCCTCAATAAAAAATAAATAAATACTCACCTCTCTTCTTCCTGGTTCCTCCGCTGCTCAGAGCGCCTGCTCATATCCGGACTGCGGGCACCAGGTAGTGACGTCATCATGCTGACATCACCGATGCTGATGCTGACAGGGGGATGATGGGATAAGGAGCATAACACTCCCTCTCTCATCAATGCAGTCAGCTGTATCAGCATCTAGCCGATACAGCTGAACCTGTGTTGACAGGCAGGGGGCCCACTGCTGGCACCGGACCCCCCCTGCCTGCTCAGGGGCCCCATAGTGACCGGGCAGCAGAGCAGGAAGATTGATTCTCCCTGCTCTTCTGCGGAATATAACTGTATCGATGCACTGCGCACGCCAATACAGTTACAGTAGGGTTGCTCTGGGTGGGTCCCTCAGAGCGCCGGGCCTGGGGCGATGTCTCCCTCTGCCGTCCAGGTAGCTACGCTACTGACAGTGATACTTGTGCCTAAATCTCATCACTGTGAGTGAAAAGGTTCAAAAAAGAAGCACCAGAATTGTATTTACTGTGAAAAATCTAAGAATTTACTAAAATACACAGAAATGTCCTCTTAAAGACAATTAATTAATCATATTTTTACATGGCACAATTAGAAATTTTAAAAAACATCAAAAAATAAAAAAATGATTACTTATTTTTTCCAATACACATAAGATAGTTTCAGGCCATAATGCCTATTGGAAATTCAGCTTTGTGACAAAATACAGCAAATTATTGTTCAAAAAGGACACTGATTTAATAATTGTATATTATTTCTTTAGATGAATACCAGCATACCTGTAAAATCACTGATGATCTGCTGGGGGCCCTATTCACTGCTATGTCTTTATGCTATCGTTCAAGATGCAACCATCCTTTCTCCAAAACTACGCATGGTGAGTGAAGAACTGTACGTATGAAGCTTCACACATCCGCATTTCATAGACTGTGTGCGGATTCTCATTTACTGACCCACTATTGGCCTCATAGGCGTATATGAAATTTACAAAATTGCAGTCTGGAAATGGAGCATGAAATGCTGATGTGTAAACGCAGCAATATTCTTTGTCTATAAAAGTGGACCATAATAGCATAGTCAATGGAAGTAGTAAATGTACAGGGTGGGCCATTTATATGGATACGCCTAAATAAAATGGGAATGGTTGGTGATAACAACTTCCAGTTTGTGGCATATTATCATATGGGAGGGGGAAAACTTTTCAAGATCGGTGGTGACCATGGTCTGCATTTTGAAGTTGGCCATTTTAGATGCAACTTTATAAATGGCCGACCCAGGTGTATCTATATAAATGGCCCACCCTTTATTTTATACCATATGCTTTCAATAACATTAACCACCAGATATGAGGGCAGTGAACATCCAGAAGGCTTTATTAAAAGTGCCGGTAACTGATTTTTCTCCTAGGTATACAATTATTATTAACCATTTTTACCCTGTACCCCACAAAGAAAAGCTGATACCTCCATGTCCCTTATTGCTGCATCACTGAATAATTGTACATTTGTCTCTTGATGACACAAATACAAGACAATAATACCTTACATTATTCTACAGAAGATCTAAAATACCTTTCCAATACCTTTCCAATTATTGGTTATACGGTACTGGTCCTGAAAATATAGGGACTGTAGCTATGGTTTTGGTTTCACTGCAATGATCAAAAAATGATGGAATATCTTTGCAGTGTAAAGTATACAGCCACCACACTCAACAGTGATGAAGAACCAGAGGAATTCTTTATTACATCAAAGATAGCAGAGAGGTTAGCCTCAGCTGATGCTTCCTCAAGCATCACTAAATTAAACATCAAAGTAGATGAAGCCTGTATGCATGCCATAATTACAATCAATTACACAAATTATTGAATTTCAAATGTATAAAAAATATTAGAATCTAATAATCTCTCATAACAAAACATTTATCACAATTATGTATATATCAGAATCAGAAAACATTTATCAGACTGACCTTTCTCAAGATATTCTTAAAAAAAAAATGGAACACAAATATTAATATACAGCCAAAAACAGGACCAATCTGCCCAAAATTTGCCTCACAGATTAATCAGAGCTTATTTTCTAGATATTCACAGTAAAAAACAAAAGTAAATATTAATTTACAGACAAACAATTGGACTAATCTCACCCAAATTTGGAATATACAGTACAGTGATGGCCAAAAGTTCCTTTGTTTTGTGTGTATTGGAAGAACACAAAAAAACTGAACAAATAGGCAAATTTGACATAATTTCATTCAAAACCCGCAAAATGGGCCGGACAAAATTGTTGCCAATTTCAACTTATTATTTGTTTGCCCAACCTTTGGAATAAATAACTGCAATCAATTGCTTCCAAATAACCATCAACAAACCTCTTACACCTATCAACTGGAATTTTGGACCCCTCTTCTTTTGTAAACTGCTCCAGGTCTGTCATAATTGAAGGGTGCCTTCTCCCAACAACAATTTTAAGATCTCTCCACAGGTGTTCAATAGGATTTAGATCCGGACTCATTGCTGGCCACTTCAGAATTCTCTAGTGCTTTGTTTCCATCCATTTCTGGGTACTTCTTGAAGTATGTTTGGGGTCATTGTCCTGATGGAAGACTAATGACCTTGGATGCAAACACAGCTTTTTGACACTGGGTACTACATTGTGACCCAAAATCCTTTGGTAATCTTCTGATTTCATGATGTCCTGCACATTGTTAAGGCACCCAGTGATAAAGGCAGCAAAACAACCCCAAACCTCCACATATTTGACTGTAGGCACTGTGTTCTTTTCTTTGTAGGCCTCATTCCATTTTTGGTAAACAGTAGAATTATGTGCTTTATCAAAAAGCTCTATCTTGGTATCATTTGCCCAAAAGACACTTTCCCAAAAAGATTTTGGTTTACTCGCGTACATTTTGGCAAACTGCAGTCTAGCTTTTTTATGTCTCTGTGTCAGCAGTTGGGTCCTTCTGAGTCATCTATCACAGCATTTCATTCAGATGTCATTGGATAGTTTGCACTGACACTGATGCACTATGAGCCTGCAGGACAGCTTGAATCTCTTTGGAACTTGACTGGGACTGCTTATTCATCATCCTGACTAGACTGCATTGCAACCTTTCATCAATTTTTTTCTGGTGTCCATATCCAGGGAGATTAGCTTTAGTGCCATGGTTTGCACACATATTCATTACGCCGTGCACTGTGGACAAATTAACATCAAGATCTCTTGAGATGGACTTGTACCCTGTTTTTTGCAGGATAAGTTGTACTATTGAACGAAATCATTGGATTTACTACATGACTACATGATGTACTGGAAAAAGAGAAAACAAGTGAGGTAAAATTGCAAAAAAAGTGCAATTCCACAATTTTTTTTTTATCATGTTCATTAAATGCTAAAACAGGCCTGCCATTATGACTTTCCAGGTCATTACAAGTTCATATAATGGGTAAGGAAAGTATTCAGACCCCTTTACATTTTTCACTGTTTGTTTCATTGCAGCCATTTGGTAAATTAAAATAAGTAAAAAAAAAATTCTCATTAACGTACACTCTGCATCCCTTCTTGACTGAAAAAAAAAACAGAAATGTAGAAATTTTTGCAAATTTAAATGAGAAAAACTGAAATATCACATGGTCATAAGTATTCAGACCCTTTGCTCAGACACTCATATTTAAGTCACATAGTGTCCATTTCCTTGTGATCCTCCATGAGATGGTTCTACTCCTTCATTGGAGTCCAGCTGTGTTTAATTAAACTGATAGGACTTGATTTGGAAAGGCACACATCTGTCTATATAAGACCTCACAGCTCACAGTGCATGTCAGACAAAATGAAAATCATGAGGTCAAAGGAACTGGCTGAAGGTTCCCTGCCAACAAGACAATATGTGTGGAATAAAGGACTGTTAATTTGAAGGATATAGGTGAGTGCTGCATTTCTATTCCTACTTTTTGAATTTATGCTATACTTTGAGCTGTGCACCACCCAGATAAATCCTATAAGAAGTTGCATATGGACGGCCATCCATACCAATATTTGTAGATCAAAACGTTGGTGCCTCTTTACTCCACTGCGTATTCCATGATTTGGCTAGTAACATGTTAAAACTGGTGAAATCCATCTTTAAGACTAATTAGATGACATTAGAGATGCCCCCCGAAGCTCCTGGTTCAGTTTTTGTGTTCTGATGGTAATGCCTGATGTCATTTGGATGTCTGCAGTTATTTAGTCACCGAAGTATTGGCAACTTTTATGCACAATGAACCTAAAAACTTGGCAACCTTGCTCTGGACCTATATATTGTCTACTACTTTTTTGCCAAGTTTCAGCATTTCCTAAACACTTCCGCTTTTCAATAATACCACTCACAGTTGAGTTGTGTAATATTCACGAGTCAGGAAATTTGGCAAACTAACTCTGCTCCTGCCTGCAACGGCAACATTTTCTTGAAGCCCACCATCGGGACACCACCACTTCCTAGCCCAGGGCCCACTCCAGCCTGCGCCCCGCTTCCTGCAGCAGCAACCTTGCTTCCTGAGACCCATTACCTCCCCCCTACGGTAGGCTAAATTTGGACTATAAGAAGGGATCCCCATTTGACACATAATTTTTTTCTCCTCAAAACTTGGGTTGCGGGTTATGGTCTAGTGCATTTTATAGTCTTTAAAACATGGTAATTAGTTTTTCATTGGGCACATGTACATCTTCTGCCTGTATGAGTTGCCCACTCATAAGCGGGTATCATCCTAGAGAGATATGATCAAAAACTCCTTGTTGAAGCTAATAGTAACGTAGAACAAATCCCCAGGTTGGAACTTTTTTTAACGTCAAAGAGACGAATCAGATAAAGAAAGATACTATGGTTGTCCCAATCATTACCCAGTATAATTCAAACATATATATCCTAAAACAAATTGTCAAACACTGTGATATTTTAAAAGATGACAAGATCATTGGGGAAAAATTGTCAAATTACCTTAAATTTATATTTAAAAATTTGTGAAATTTTATTGTCCCGACAGTGTGTGATCCCCATATACACAAAAAAAACTTTGAATTTTTTAAGCAAGAGCTAAGTTGTTTTTTTTCCATCAGGAAGTTGGACACCTTGAGACCAAGAGGTCTAAATAATGGAATTTTAACTTTTTTGCCCTTTGATAACTAACAGCTGAGGACCATCAAGGGTATTTAAACTCACCATGGTGAACAAAGGACCATCCCTGAAGAAGCAGGATGGCACCATTGAAGCTCGAAAAAACTATAGGGAGAAAAATAATTTATTTAAAAAAGTAATTAAAGCTGCTAAAAACGAAATAGAGGAGCACATTTCTAAGGAGAGTAAAACTAATCCCAAACTGTTCTTCAACTATATCAACAGTAAAAGAATCAAAAGTGAAACTGTAGGCCCCTTAAAAAAATTGTGAAGAAAGAATGGTTGCAGATGACAAAGAAAAGGCTAATATATTAAACACCTTCTTCTCCACGGTATTCAGGGTGGAAAATAAAATGTTAGGTGAAATACTCTATATTAAGTGTCACCAATCTAACTCAATAAGACGTGTGAAACCAGCTAAATAAGATTAAAATAGAGAAATCTCCGGGTCCGGATGGCATACACCCATGAGTACTAAGAGACCTAAGTAATGTAATAGACAAACCATTATTTCTTATATTTAGGGACTCTATAGCGACGGGGTCTGTTCCACAAGACTAGCGAATAGCAAGTGTGGTACCAATATTCAAAAAGGGCTCTAAAAGTGAACCTGGAAATTATAGGCCAGTAAGTCTAACCTCTCTTGTTGGTAAAATATTTGAAGAGTTTCTGAGGGATGTTATTCTGGATTATCTCAATGAGAATAACTGTTTAACTGAATATCAGCATGGGTTTATCTGGAATCGCTCCTGTCAAACCAATCTAATCAGTTTTTATGAAGATGTAAGCTATAGAATGGACCAAGGTGAGTCATTGGATGTGGTATATCTTCATTTTTCCAAAGTGTTTGATACCGTGTCACACAAGAGGTTGGTACACAAATTGAGAATTCTGGGTCTGGGGGAAAATGTGTGTAAATGGGTAAGTAACTGGCTTAGTCTTATAAAGCAGAGGGTGGTTATAAATGGTATATTCCCTAACTGGGTCGCTGTGACCAGTGGGGTACCGCAGGGGTCGGTGTTGGGACCTATTCTCTTCAACATATTTATTAACAATCCGGTAGACGGTTTACACAGTAAAATATCAATATTTGCAGATGATACAAAACTATGTAAATCAGTAAATACAAGAGAAGATAGTATTCTGCTACAGATGGATCTGGATAAGTTGGAAACGTAGGCCGAAAGGTGGCAGATGCGGTTTAACAATGATAAATATAAGGTTATACACATGGGAAGAAGGAATCAGTACCATCATTACACACTAAACAGGAAACCACTGGGTAAATATGACATGGAGAAGGACTTGGGGATCCTAGTTAATGATAAAATTATCTGGAGCAGCCAGTGCCAGGCAACGGCTGTCAAGGCAAACAGGATCATGAGGTGCATTAAGGGTATGTGCACACGTTGCGGATTTCTTGCAGAAATTTCCTGAAGAAAACCGGAAATTTTCTGCAAGAAATCCGCATTTTTTTTTTTGCATTTTTTTTCCGTTTTTTTCGCGTTTTTTTAGCATTCTGCAAGCGTAATTAGCTTGAAGAATGCTAAAGTTTTCCAAGCGATCTGTAGCATCGCTTGGAAAACTGACTGACAAGTTGGTCACACTTGTCAAACATACTGTTTGA
This sequence comes from Ranitomeya variabilis, assembly GCF_051348905.1. Lineage (NCBI taxonomy): Eukaryota > Metazoa > Chordata > Amphibia > Anura > Dendrobatidae > Ranitomeya > Ranitomeya variabilis. Next base: position 156,323,916 of record NC_135235.1, on the reverse strand, counting down.
CAAGTGTGACCAACTTTTTACTATAGATGCAGCTTATGCAGCATCTATAGTAAAAGATAGAATGTTTAAAAATAAAAAAAATAAAAAAATGCTTATACTCACTCAGACATCTCATCAGCGGCGTCCGTTCGTCTTCCTATAGCTGGTCTGTGCGCACAGGACCTTCCGTGACGTCACGGTCACATGACCGCTCACGACCAATCACAGGACAGTGACGTCATCGGCAAGGTCCTTCGCCACACATCAGCTACAGGAACCGAAGCGACAGCGTGCAGTGGAGGCGGGAAGACATCGAGGGTGAGTATATCGCTATTTTTTATTTTAATTCTTATTTTTTGACCACTTATATGGTGCCCAGTGCGTGGAGGAGAGTCTCCTCTCCTCCACCCTGGGTACCAACCGCACATAATCTGCTTACTTCCCGCATGGTGGGCACAGCCCCGTGCGGGAAGTAAGCAGATCAATGGACCCCTAGGTGTGCGGAATCCCCTGCAATTCCGCATTTTAATGAACATGTTGCTTTTTTTTCCGCGATGCGATTTTTTCGCGGAAAAAAAGGCTACATTTGCACAAAAAATGCGGAATACACTTAAAATAATGGGAGGCATATGTAAGCGTTTTTTTCGCGTTTTTATCACGTTTTTATAGCGAAAAAACGCGAAAAAAACGCGAAAAATACTTAACGTGTGCACATGGCCTAAAAGAGGTCTAGATGCACATGATGAGAGCATTATACTGCCTCTGTACAAATCCCTGGTTAGACCGCACATGGAGTACTGTGTACAGTTTTAGGCACAGGTGCTCAGGAAGGATATAATGGAACTAGAGTGAGTACAAAGGAGGGCAACAAAATGAATAAAGGGGATTATTTAGTCTAGAAAAAAGACAACTTAGGGCTGATCTAATAACCATGTATAAGTATGTAAGGGGACAATACAAATATCTATCCGAGGATATGTTTATACCAAGGAAGGTGATGGTCACAAAGGGTCATTCTCTGCGTCTGGAGGAGACATAGAACATAGAAGAGGATTCTTTACTGTTAGGGTAGTGAGAGTCTGGAATTCCTTGTCTGAGAAGGTGGTGATGGTGAACTCAGTCGAGGGGGTCAAGAGAGGCCTGGATGTCTTCCTGGAGTGTAACAATAATGTATCTTACAGTTATTAGGTCCTTTAGAAGGACGTAGATCTGGGGATTTATTCTGACGGAATATAGGCTGAACTGGATGGATAAATGTCTTTTTTCGGCCTTGCTAACTATGTTACTATGTAAGGAAACCGTTAGATTTCTCAAACGCATTGGATTTGTGGTCCTTTCTGTGCACCATACCTGATCACATGATAATTATGTGACTGCGGACGTCACACAGGTCCCGCAAGTACCGAAGCCTCACTCCAGGCACTGCTGGACTCTAGGCTTTGAGCACCTGTCACAGGCCAGAACAGCGCTCCACCTTTTTACTATCCCTGCACTACTTTGGCCTGCTATTTAATCCATGACATCAGCACCTACAAGACCACGAAAAACCTCATGAAGGCAGTGACATTCCAGCAATGAAACATGATAATCCAGTACTCAAAAAGTCATCATTGTGACTTGCTGTTTATTTTATTGGGTATTCTATGCAATATGGTGTTTGGGCTAGGTCTTATTTGCCTATTATAATAGAGCTTCACTGCAACCAGGAGTTTTAGAGATATAAGATACTCCTACTACGCTACCAGTCTCGATAGATCTGACTGACACATTGGTATCACCAGGTATATCTGATAATCTTGTCCTTTCCTTTTCTTTTTGGTTTTGCCACTATTATTTACTAAATCCTTAAAGTTTTCACTACCTACTGCATATTGAACCATGCCACGAATGATTCTAGAGATATCTAGGCACATATGGTTTGCCCCTGTCCATCTTTATACACTTTTACAGCTCTATTATTACCATTAATATTTGTTTTTTGGCATTGTGTTTTTCTAGTGATGCGCACTTCTCTGTAGTTTTTTTAATCTTGGAGGGATTTTTTCTGTTTTTAATGCATTTATAATAAAAGTATATTTTTAGGGGTTTATTGGTACTGGTAAGTTACAGTAATTTAACAACACATTACTTTGTGGAGTATTTGTCCAATATTTTATGCCTTTCTCTTTTATCTCTATTGCAAATCTATGAGTGCTTATGTCCGCTCAATATTCTAAATCATCGTAAAATCATTGCTGCATTCCCTGCCTAGGCTTTTATACATGCACTATATCATTTGATGTTATAGTTGCAAAGTATTATGAGGAAGGCTGCACGGTTGTGCCTAAGTCAAGTAAACCATCTGTGGCTGATGCAATCTTCTGCAAGTTTCAGAAAATTTGCCACTAGTTGAATTTGTATCAAATCTGTTCATTCATCTCAAATGAGGCGCTTTAAAGAGGGTTCCTCTTCTAACCATGGGGTTTTATTTAAATCCCCCATGCTCACCACACAAACACAAAATATTAGGGTGGAGGTATTTCCAACAGGTAAAGGGAATATATCAGCAGATTTTTGCTATGCAATCCAAGGGCAGCATGAGGTAGGGGGTTGAAACATACACTGCTCAAAAAATTAAAGGGAACACTTAAACAACAGAATATAACTCCAAGTAAATCAAACTTCTGTGAAATCAAACTGTCCACTTTCCACTTAGGAAGCAACACTGTTTGACAATCAATTCCACATGCTGTGTAGAAATGGTATAGACAACAGATGGAAATTATTGGCAATTATCAAGCCACACTCAATAAAGGAGTGGTTCTGCAGGTGGGGACCACAGACCACATCTCAGTATCAATGCTTTCTGGCTGATATTTTGTCATTTTTGAATGTTTGTGCTTTCACACTCATGGTAGCATGAGACGGACTCTACAACCCACATCAGTGGCTCAGGTAGTGCAGCTTATCCAGGATGGCACATCAATGCGAGCTGTGGCAAGAAAGTTTGCTGTGTCTGTCTGCGTAGTGTCCAGAGGCTGGAGGCACTACCAGGAGACAGACCAGTACACCAGGAGACGTGGAGGAGGCCATAGTAGGGCAACAACCCAGAAGTAGGACCCCTACCTCAGCCTTTGCGCAAGGTGGAACAGGAGGAGCACTGCCAGAGCCCTGCAAAATGACCTCCAGCAGTCCACAAAGTGCATGTGTGCACAAACGGTTAGAAACCGACTCCATGAGGATAGTCTGAGTGTGCGATGTCCACAGATGGGGTTATGCTCACAGTCCAACACCATGCAGGATGCTTGGCATTTGCTACAGAACACCAGGATTGGCAAATTCACCACTGGCGCCCTGTGCTCTTCACAGATGAAAGCAGGTTCACTCTGAGCACATGTGACAGACGTGACAGAGTCTGGAGATGCCATGGAGAGGGATCTGCTGCCTGCAACATCCTTCAGCATGACCGGTTTGGCAGTGGGTCAGTCAGTAATGGTGTGGGGTGGCATTTTGTTGGAGGGCCGCACAGCCCTTCATGTGCTCGCCATAGGTAGCCTGACTGCCATTATGTAACGATGTGAGATCTTCAGACCTTTTGTGAAACCATATGCTGGTGCGGTTGGCCCTGGGTTCCTCCTAATGCAGGACAATGCCAGACCTGGCCGGAGTGTGTCAGTAGTTCCTGCAAGATGAAGGCATTGAAGCTATAGACTGGCCCACCCGTTCCCCAGACCTGAATTCAATTGAACACATATGGGACATCATGTCTCGTACGATCCAACAATGTCACGTTGCACCACAGACTGTCCAGGAGTTGGTGCATGCTTTTGTCCAGGTTTGGGAGGAGCTCCCTCAGGAGACCATCATCTGGAGCATGCCCAGACATTGTAGGGAGATCATACAAGCACGTGAAGGCCACACACACTACTGAGCATCATTTCCTTGTCTTGAGGCATTTCCACTGAAGTTGGGTCAGCTTGTAACTTCATTTTACACTTTGATTTGGAGCATCATTCCAACTCAAAACCTCCGTGGGATATTAGTTGCGATTTACGTTGATCATTTTTAGGTTTTATTGTTCTCAACACATTCCACTATGTAATGAATAAAGATTTACAACAGGAATATTTCATTCAGTGATATCTAGGACATGGGATTTTAGTGTTCCTTTTCTTTTTTTGAGCAGTGTAGTTTTCAGTGATGTATGACTAATAAGGCTGTATGTGTTGTTGCTTCTATGTAATGAGTGTTTTATTAGCTGGAGATTATCACTGCAGACTAGATGCATCCTGGTTCAACTCTGCCCTCACCACTGATTAGTATCATACTGTCAATGTACAGTGTGCTCAGAAAGATGCTACGCAGAGGAGTTGCCAGGTTAGCTTTTTGAGTTCTGCTACATCTAAAAACTCTGTGTCACAACTTCTGCATCCAGTAAACTAAGTGATACAGGGTCTCTTTCTCTACATCATAGTATGAGAAGTGGAGCAGCTGGGTCAAGAGTTAAATAGAGGGTGGATCTGGGCTGCCAGGGAATTTGCAGTGACCTAGAATTGTAGTTCTATGGATATATTGATGACTCATGCAGGGAAAAAAGGATTCATGCGGTTAGCTGGCATTCATAGGGGACCATGATTTTTGATACACATAACAGTGCTGAATACAGTTCAAAGTGAAGAAAAGTTTTCAAAATTGTGAAAAAAGTAATAAAGCAAAAAGTTCAAATCATACTCCCCAAATCACATGCATCCCATTAAAATTTAGCAATAAAAAATACACACATATTTGGCCAGAATAAGCAAAAAAATGAGGCACTCACCATCTGTGTAAAAAAGTATTTTATTTCATATCCTTAAAACATTGCAAGGAGAGAATGGTTTGGACACTTCATGAGACATGATGGCCTCATGAAGCATCAAAACCATTCTCTTGATGCAATGTTTTAAGGATGTGAAATAAAAGAATTTTTTACACACATGGTGAGTGCCACATTTTTTTGCTTATTCTGGACATATGTTTAACCTTTTTCCTGGTGTGCACCCGAGTTCCTCTTTTGACCGGTGCTTTTGTGCTGTCTCAGGAGGTATAGTCAAGTGACAGCTCTTTTGGGATTTGGTGCTGGGTTTCTTTTTTACAATTTCTTATACACATTTTTGGTATCGCCGCATTCGTAAAAGTCCTATCTGTCTATAAAATTAATTAATCCGATAAGTAAATGGTGTAATGAGCAGATAAATCAAAACACCAGAATTACATTTGTTTGGCCACCGCAGCATTTCAATAAAATACAATATTAGGCCATCAATACATCTACCCCAAAATGGTATCACTAAAAAAAAGCTTAGGGTATAAAAAACAAGCCCTCACACGGCCCCAAATTGAGAAAGGTTACGGGTCTTGGAAAATTGTGACACAAGTAACAGTTTTTTTGCACAAATTTCCTCAAAATGTTTCACCATTAAAATAAAAAAAAAAATAGATTATACATGTTTGGTATCTGCATAATAGCACTGACCTGGAATATCATATTGCCCAGTCAGTTTTAAGGTACAGTGTACATGATAAAAAAAAAAACAATTGAGCAATTCTACTTTTTTGCAATTTCAACGTACTTGGAATTTTTTTCCTGATTTCCAGTGTATTACATAATAAAATGCATGGTGCCTTACAAAAGTACAACTTGTCCTGCAAAAGCAATAAGCCCTCATATGGTTATGTGGCTGGAAATATCAAAAAGTTATGGCTATTGGAAGAAGGGGAGGAAAACTACTTACCGTAAATGAAAAACTGGAATTTGGCCTTGGCATGAAAGGGTTGAATTCAGAAAGCTCAAAGTGCAGCTCAGAGCAGACACCATTGATGATGGTCGAGTGATGTGGCCATTGAAGGTTTTTATTAGAGCCACAAGAACCACACTACAGTAGCTAAACTACTACTTCCATTACCTGAGACAATTGATAGAATTGCTATAAATTACAACCCTTCTCAATATTCATTATATGGAGCCAACATGGACTTTTGCTTTCTGTTATAAGTTTACTAAGTCAATAATTTGCAGATAATAGTAGTTAACTAGTGGTGGAATTATGTGATTAATGTTAACACATGTAAAGATTAACTTCACTTGCTAATTCTGTTTAAATGTATACACCTGTCTCTTCACAGATGCCTGCTCTATTGGCGAAAATGTCTCCAGCAGTGAATGCCTATATTTATGGACTTGGAAATGAGAACTACAGAGGAGGAATTTGGCAGTTTCTTACGGGACAAAAAATTGAAAAAAATGAAACTGATAACAAATCAAATTAATTTACTGTGGAGAATTCACCTTGCTTTAATGGACAGTAAGAAATTATGCGGCCAATATTAAGTCAAACTGTAGTGTGCAGTGTCTCCAGACATCCTGTGGAAGTGACAAACACTTTTGTTTAATACAGTACAAACTTCCTGATTCAGTAAAATCTGCAGGTACAATAAAAAGGGGCAACTGTGTACAGTCTTGATTTTGCATTGTACTATGCCACAGCTATATAAACTTAAAAGACTATTTAACAGACCGTTTTAAGAATAATTTTATATATTTAGACCATAAATTAACTGGCTACTCCCTGAGTGATAATTTTTTTTGTGCTGTCCTTGCCCTCATAAACTATAAAGATGTGATGCCCAATGCACTTTTATTATCTTTAACCCCTTAGTGACAGAGCCAATTTGGTACTTAATGAACGAGCCAATTTTTACAATTCTGACCACTGTCACTTTATGAGGTTATAACTCTGGAACGCTTTAACGGATCCCGCTGATTCTGAGACTGTTTTTTCGTGACATATTATACTTCATGATAGTGGTAACTAGGGTTGAGCGAAACGGGTCGATCATTTTCAAAAGTCGCCGACTTTTGGCTAAGTCGGCGTCTCATGAAACCCGATCCGACCCCTGTGCTTGTCGGCCATGCGGTACGCGACTTTCGCGCCAAAGTCGCGTTTCAATGACGCGAAAAGCGCCATTTCTCAGCCAATGAAGGTGAACGCAGAGTGTGGGCAGCGTAATGACATAGATCCTGGTCCCCACCATCTTAGAGAAGGGCATTGCAGTGATTGGCTTGCTGTCTGCGGCGTCACAGGGGCTATAAAGGGGCGTTCCCGCCGACCGCCATCTTACTGCTGCTGATCTGAGCTTAGGGACAGGTTGCTGCCGCTTCGTCAGAAGCAGGGAGAGCGTTAGGCAGGGTCCACTAACCACCAAACCGCTTGTGCTGCAGCGATTTGCACTGTCCAACACCACCTTCGGTGTGCAGGGACTGTGGAAGCTATTTTTTTTTTTTCCCCTCAGCGCTGTAGCTCATTGGGCTGCCCTAGAAGGCTCCGTGATAGCTGTATTGCTGTGTGTACACCACTGTGCAAACCAACTGCTTTTTTCAAAGCACATATCCTCTTGTTCCTTCCTTTCTGCACAGCTATCTTTTTTGTTTGTCCACACTTTTTATTTAATTTGTGCATCAGTCCACTCCTATTGCTGCCTGCCATACCTGGCTTACATTACTGCAGGGAGATAGTAATTGTAGGACAGTCCCTGTTTTTTTTTTGTTTTTTTTGTGGGAGATTAAGATTGGCATTTCTGCTACAGTGCCATCCCTGTGTGTGCCATCTCTCACTGAGTGGGCCATAGAAAGCCTATTTATTTTTTCCGTGATTTGTGTTCTAAATTCTACCTCAACACAAAAACACTACATCAATCAGTGGGAGAAAAATATTGGCCTCAGTCAGGGCTTGTGTGTCACTGCTGTGTGTGCTATCTCTCATTCAGTGGGCTATAGCAAGCCTATTTATTTTTTTATTTTTTTTAATATTATTTGGTTTCTAAAGTCTCCCTGAAAAAAAAAAAAATACCTAAAAAAACAGTGGGAGAGTAATATTGCCCTTTCAGCTTGTGTGCCAGTCTTGACTCCTGGGTGTGCCACCTCTCTCTCTCATTCAGTGGGCCATAGAAAGGCTATTTTTTTTTTTGTTTTTTTAATATTATTTGGTTTCTAAAGTCTCCCTGAAAAAAAAAAAAAAAAAACATAAAAAAACAGTGGGAGAGTAATATTGCCCTTTCAGCTTGTGTGCCAGTCTTGACTCCTGGGTGTGCCACCTCTCTCCCTCTCATTCAGTGGGCCATAGAAAGCCTTTTTTTTTTTTTTTTTTTTTAATATTATTGGGTTTCTAAAGTCTCCCTTAAAAAACAAAAAATACATAATAAAACAGTGGGAGAGTAATATTGCCCTTTCAGCTTGTGTGCCAGTCTTGACTCCTGGGTGTGCCACCTCTCTCCCTCTCATTCAGTGGGCCATAGAAAGCCTATTTATTTATTTTTTAACCCCTTCACCCCCGGAGCTTTTTCCGTTTTTCCGTTTTCGTTTTTCGCTCCCCTCCTTCCCAGAGCCATAACTTTTTTATTTTTCCGTCAATTTGGCCATGTGAGGGCTTATTTTTTGCGGGACGAGTTGTACTTTTGAACGACATCATTGGTTTTAGCATGTCGTGTACTAGAAAACGGGAAAAAAATTCCAAGTGCAGTGAAATTGCAAAAAAAGTGCAATCCCACACTTGTTTTTTGCTTGCCTATTTTGCTAGGTTCACTAAATGCTAAAACTGACCTGCCATTATGATTCTCCAGGTCACTACGAGTTCATAGACACCTAACATGACTAGGTTATTTTTCACCTAAGTGGTGAAAAAAAATTCCAAACTTTGCAAAAAACAAAACAAAACAAAATTGCGCCATTTTCCGATACTCGTAGCGTCTCCATTTTTCGTGATCTGGGGTCAGGTGAGGGCTTATTTTTTGCGTGCCGAGCTGGCATTTTTAATGATAGCATTTTGGTGTAGATACGTTCTTTTGATCGCCCGTTATTGCATTTTAATGCAATGTCGTGGCGACCAAAAAAACGTAAATCTGGCGTTTCGAATTTTTTTCTCATTACGCCATTTAGCGATCAGGTTAATGCTTTTTTTTAATTGATAGATCGGGCGATTCTGAACGCGGCGATACCAAATATGTGTAGGTTTTTGTTTTTTTTTATTGATTTATTTTGATTGGGGCGAAAGGGGGGTGATTTAAACTTTTATGTTTTTTTTATTTTTTTCACATTTTTAAAAACTTTTTTTTTTTACTTTTGCCATGCTTCTATAGCCTCCATGGGAGGCTAGAAGCAGGCACAGCCCGATCGGCTCTGCTACATAACAGCGATCATCAGATCGCTGTTATGTAGCTAAAATGCAGGTGTGCTGTGAGCGCCGACCACAGGGGGGCGCTCACAGCCACCGGCAATCAGTAACCATAGAGGTCTCAAGGACCTCTATGGTTACAATGGAGGAGCATCGCCGACCCCCGATCATGTGACAGGGGTCGGCGATGCGCTCATATCCGGCCGCACGGCCGGATGCGGTAGTTAAATGCCGCTGTCTGCGCTTGACAGCGGCATTTAACTAGTTAATAGCGGCGGGTGATCGCGATTTCACCCGCCGCTATTGCGCGCACATGTCAGCTGTAAAAAACAGCTGACATGTCGCGACTTTGATGTGCGCTCACCGCCGGAGCGCACATCAAAGCGGGGGTCCCGACATGTGACGTACTATACCGTCACATGTCGGGAAGGGGTTAAAATATTATTGGGTTTCTAAAGTCTCCCTTAAAAAAAAAAAAATACATAAAAAAACAGTGGGAGAGTAATATTGCCCTTTCAGCTTGTGTGCCAGTCTTGACTCCTGGGTGTGCCACCTCTCTCCCTCTCATTCAGTGGGCCATAGAAAGCCTATTTATTTATTTTTTTAAATATTATTGGGTTTCTAAAGTCTCCCTTAAAAAACAAAAAATACATAAAAAAACAGTGGGAGAGTAATATTGCCCTTTCAGCTTGTGTGCCAGTCTTGACTCCTGGGTGTGCCACCTCTCTCCCTCTCATTCAGTGGGCCATAGAAAGCCTATTTATTTATTTTTTTAAATATTATTGGGTTTCTAAAGTCTCCCTTAAAAAACAAAAAATACATAAAAAAACAGTGGGAGAGTAATATTGCCCTTTCAGCTTGTGTGCCAGTCTTGACTCCTGGGTGTGCCACCTCTCTCTCATTCAGTGGGCCATAGAAAGCATTTTATTTTTTTTTTCCTTGATTTGTGTTCTAAAATCTACCTCAACACAAAAACACTACATCAATCAGTGGGAGAAAAATATTGGCCTCAGTCAGGGCTTGTGTGCCACTGCTGTGTGTGCTATCTCTCATTCAGTGGGCTATAGAAAGCCTATTTATTTATTTATTTTTTTTCTTATTATTTGGTTTCTAAAGTCTCCCTGAAAAAAAAAAAAATACATAAAAAAACAGTGGGAGAGTAATATTGCCCTTTCAGCTTGTGTGCCAGTCTTGACTCCTGGGTGTGCCACCTCTCTCCCTCTCATTCAGTGGGCCATAGAAAGCCTTTTTTTTTTTTTTTTTTTAAATATTATTGGGTTTCTAAAGTCTCCCTTAAAAAACAAAAAATACATAAAAAAACAGTGGGAGAGTAATATTGCCCTTTCAGCTTGTGTGCCAGTCTTGACTCCTGGGTGTGCCACCTCTCTCCCTCTCATTCAGTGGGCCATAGAAAGCCTATTTATTTTTTTTTTTAAAATATTATTGGGTTTCTAAAGTCTCCCTTAAAAAACAAAAAATACATAAAAAAACAGTGGGAGAGTAATATTGCCCTTTCAGCTTGTGTGCCAGTCTTGACTCCTGGGTGTGCCACCTCTCTCTCTCATTCAGTGGGCCATAGAAAGGCTATTTTTTTTTTTGGTTTTTTTAATATTATTTGGTTTCTAAAGTCTCCCTGAAAAAAAAAAAAAAAACATAAAAAAACAGTGGGAGAGTAATATTGCCCTTTCAGCTTGTGTGCCAGTCTTGACTCCTGGGTGTGCCACCTCTCTCTCTCATTCAGTGGGCCATAGAAAGGCTATTTTTTTTTTTGGTTTTTTTAATATTATTTGGTTTCTAAAGTCTCCCTGAAAAAAACAAAAAAAACATAAAAAAACAGTGGGAGAGTAATATTGCCCTTTCAGCTTGTGCACCAGTCTTGACTCCTGGGTGTGCCACCTCTCTCTCTCTAATTGTGGGCCATAGAAAGCCTTTTTTTTTTTTTTTTTTTAATATTATTTGGTTTCTAAAGTCTCCCTGAGAAAAAAAAATAAATAAATTAGGTGGGAGATTAATATTGACATTAGTGCTTGAGTGACAGTCCTGCGTGTGTGTCATCTCTGTGATTTTGTGCCACAGAAAACAGAGTGTGTAACATTGTGCCTGATTTTCCTTGTGGTCTCACCAACCTGTTAAGGGATATTGAAATCATACTGAAGTTATAGCTCACCGTGTAAGTTGTTTGACAGCAACAAATAAAGTTACTTTGGTTAAGATTTTAAAACAATGAGGAAGTCTGGTGCAAGAGGTCGTCGTGGGCGTTCATTGTCAGCTGGTAATGATGGTAGTGGTAGTGGAGCATCAGGTGGTCGTGGGGATAAAAATATTCCACCTAAGTCTGGAGCTGTGGAGCCAGTTTCGTCGTCAGGCTACACAAGGCCTCGAACGCTCTCTTTTCTGGGAGTAGGAAAACCGCTTTTAAAGGCGGAGCAGCAACAGCAAGTTTTGGCTTACATTGCAGACTCAGCCTCTAGCTCTTTTGCCTCCTCTTCCGAAACTGGTAAATGTAAAAGCAGCGCGTCGCTTGTGGATGTTCACGGTCAGGGACAAGTCGCTTCCTTGTCCTCCTCAGCAAAAACTACAACAAGAGAGAAGGATGCAGCAGGCGACACAACGGGTCACTCCATGGAGCTCTTTACACATACCGTCCCTGGCTTAGAAAGTGAAACATTTAACAGGCCATGCCCATTACAAGTGTATTCTGACATGGAGTGCACTGATGCACAGCCACAGCCAGAGTACTATGCTGCTCCTTTGACTCAGACCACCACATTGCCCTCTCAGGGTACAGATCCACAATCAGACCCTGATGAGACTATGTTGCCCCGCCACGAACGCTATACCACCGACCGACACAGTGACACAGACGAAGTTGCACACGAGCTCGAAGAGGAGGTAATAGATGACCCAGTTATTGACCCCGATTGGCAGCCATTGGGGGAACAGGGTGCAGGCGGCAGTAGTTCAGAAGCGGAGGTGGAGGAGGGGCCGCAGCAGGCATCAACATCGCAACAGGTTCCATCTGCCGGGCCCGTATCTGGCCCAAAACGCGTGTCAAAGCCAAAACCTGTTGGAGCACAGCGTTGCCATCCGGTTAAAGCTCAGTCTGCAATCCCTGAAAAGGGATCCGAGTCTAGGAAGAGTGCAGTCTGGCATTTTTTTAAACAACATCCAACTGATCAGCGCAAAGTCATCTGTCAAAAATGTTCAACTAGCTTAAGCAGAGGTCAGAATCTGAAAAGTCTAAATACTAGTTGCATGCATAGACACTTAACCACCATGCATTTTCAAGCCTGGACTAACTACCAAACGTCCCTCAAGGTTGTAGCACCCTCGGCCAATGAAGCTAGTCAGCAACGCAACATCCCTTCCGTCACTGTAAGGCCACCATTTTCTGCACCACCGGCAGTATCTGTGCAGGTTTCTTTGCCAGCCAAAAGCAGTCAGGGTCAGGGAACCACCAGTTTTGTAGGAGGAAATATTGCATCTAGGGCACCGGCGGAAACAATACCGTCTCCAACCGTCTCTCAGTCTGCCATGTACACCGGCACACCCGAAAGTTCCACGATCTCCAGCTCTCCAGTCCAGCTCACCCTACATGAGACTCTGGTTAGAAAAAGGAAGTACTTATCCTCGCATCCGCGTACACAGGGTTTTAACGCCCACATAGCTAGACTAATCTCGTTAGAGATGATGCCCTACCGGTTAGTTGAAAGCGAAGCTTTCAAAGCCCTGATGGAGTACGCTGAACCACGATACGAGCTACCCAGTCGACACTTTTTTTCCAGAAAAGCCATCCCAGCCCTGCACCAGCATGTTAAACAGCACATCGTCCATGCACTCAGGCAATCTGTGAGTACAAAGGTGCACCTGACTACAGATGCATGGACCAGTAGGCATGGCCAGGGACGTTATGTGTCCATCACGGCACACTGGGTGAATGTGGTGGATGCAGGGTCCACAGGCGACATCAATTTAGGGACAGTTGTGCCTAGCCCACGGTCTAGGAAACAGTTGGCTGTAGGCGTTCGCACCCCCTCCTCCTCCTCCTCCTCGTCCTCCTGCAGAAGCTACAGCTCTTCCACAGAACGCAGTCTGCCAACCACTCCATCGGCAGATGACACTGTTGCACACCAGTTGTCCCATTATGGGCCAGCTACTGCCAAGCGTCAGCAGGCTGTATTGGCTATGAAGTGCTTGGGCGACAACAGACACACCGCGGAAGTTCTGTCCGAGTTCTTGCAACAAGAAACGCAGTCGTGGCTGGGCACAGTAGATCTTGAGGCAGGCAAGGTAGTGAGTGATAACGGAAGGAATTTCATGGCTGCCATCTCCCTTTCCCAACTGAAACACATTCCTTGCCTGGCTCACACCTTAAACCTGGTGGTGCAGTGCTTATTGAAAACTTACCCTGGGTTCTCCGACCTGCTCCTCAAAGTGCGTGCACTTTGCTCACATATCCGACGTTCGCCTGTACACGCCAGCCGTATGCAGACCTATCAGCGGTCTTTGAACCTTCCCCAGCATCGCCTAATCATAGACGTTGCAACAAGGTGGAACTCAACACTGCACATGCTTCAGAGACTGTGCGAACAGAGGCGTGCTGTTATTTATTTGTGGGAGGATACACGGGCAGGCAGTAGGATGGCAGACATGGAGTTGTCAGGTGTGCAGTGGTCTAAGATACAAGACATGTGTCAAGTCCTTCAGTGTTTTGAGGAATGCACACGGCTGGTTAGTGCAGACAACGCCGTAATAAGCATGAGCATCCCCCTAATGCGTCTGCTGATGCAAAGTTTGACGCACATAAAGGAGCAGGCGTCTGCACCAGAGGAAGAGGAAAGCCTTGATGACAGTCAGCCATTGTCTGGTCAGGGCAGTGTACAGGACGAGGTAGCGGGCGAAGAGGAGGTGGAGGACGAGGAGGATGATGGGGATGAGTATATTTTTAATGCCGAACCTTTCCCGGGGGCACAGGAAATTGGTTGCGTGTCACGGCCGGGTTCTGGTTTTTTGAGGGACACAAGTGACGTAGATTTGCCTGCAACTGCCCCTCAACCAATCACAACCGGAGATTTGACAACTGGAACTTTGGCCCACATGGCGGATTATGCCTTACGTATCCTAAAAAGGGACACACGCATTACGAAAATGATGAACGATGACGATTACTGGTTGGCCTGCCTCCTTGATCCACGCTATAAAGGCAAATTGCAAAATATTATGCCACATGAGAACTTGGAACTAATATTAGCAACCAAACAATCAACTCTTGTTGACCGTTTGCTTTAGGCATTCCCAGCACACAGCGCACGTGATCGTTCTCACACGAGCTCCAGGGGGCAGCAGACTAGGAGTGTTAGGGGTGCACACATCAGAAGTGGCGTTGGACAGAGGGGTTTTCTGACCAGGTTGTGGAGTGATTTTGCTATGACCGCAGACAGGACAGGTACTGCTGCATCAATTGAAAGTGACAGGAGACAACATTTGTCCAGTATGGTTACTAACTATTTTTCATCCCTTATCGATGTTCTCCCTCAACCGTCATTCCCATTTGATTACTGGGCCTCCAAATTAGACACCTGGCCAGAATTGGCAGAATATGCATTGCAGGAGCTTGCTTGCCCGGCAGCAAGTGTCCTATCAGAAAGAGTATTCAGTGCTGCAGGTTCAATATTAACCGAAAAAAGGACTCGTCTGGCTACCCAAAATGTTGACGATCTAACATTCATTAAAATGAACCACAACTGGATTTCGAAATCTTTTGCCCCACCTTGCCCGGCCGACACCTAGCTTTCCTATGAAAGGCTCTTGCCTGTGAATTACTTTTCTAATGTCTAATTTGCTGCAGCTGATTGTACAGCATACGACATGTTTACACCTCCCTAAATGGCCAAACTCCCCACACGGGGCCGTGGTATCGCGACTTGGCGCAAGCACCCGTGAGACTGCTGTTTGTCTGAAGAGGTGGGTGTGCTCGCTTTTGGTTGACGGCATTGCTACTGGGTCCCTCATAGTACAATGTAGTGTCTCTGGCGGTGGTGGTGCGCACCCAACGTCAGACACACCGTTGTAACATGAGGGGCCCTGGGGCGGTCCCGCCGGCCTCTAGAGAGTTCCCCCCTACCCCAGCTCAAAATGTGCTCTACCACATGCAAAATTATGTCGCACAGCTCCACCAATCTTTAGTCTATTCGCTGACATCATTCAATGTCTGGCACTGACAATACACATTTGTAGACATCTATGATGCAACTTAAAGTAGTCTGTGTCTGTGTCCTATATTGGCACCATTAAATAGTTACTGCCAAATTACTATGTCAGAAACTCAGCAGATGAGCCCACCCCTGTACCAAAGTATGCCACCTTTTTTTTTGTTTTGGTTGTTTTGCGAGACATTAACATCTATTTATATTTTGGGAGTACTGGGACAGACACTCCTTGCACTACTCCTCCACTCACCACCAAGCTGCCCGTGTATCCATGTAACCGCTGTAAAACTGCCATGAGCCTATTGTTTGTTATTTTAGGCCTTTGAAGCCTGTCTGCGGTCCCTCCTTCCACTAGTCCTCCACTGACCAGACCACTGCTGCCCGTGTACCCCTGGAACCAATTATAAAGTGCCTACAGCCAGCCCATTTTTTTATGTTAGGCCTTTGAAGCCTGTCTGCGGTCCCTCCTTCCACTAGTCCTCCACTGGCCAGACCACTGCTGCCCGTGTACCCCTGGAACCAATTATAAAGTGCCTACAGCCAGCCCATTTTTTTATGTTAGGCCTTTGAAGCCTGTCTGCGGTCCCTCCTTCCACTAGTCCTCCACTGGCCAGACCACTGCTGCCCGTGTACCCCTGGAACCAATTATAAAGTGCCTACAGCCAGCCCATTTTTTTATGTTAGGCCTTTGAAGCCTGTCTGCGGTCCCTCCTTCCACTAGTCCTCCACTGGCCAGACCACTGCTGCCCGTGTACCCCTGGAACCAATTATAAAGTGCCTACAGCCAGCCCATTTTTTTATGTTAGGCCTTTGAAGCCTGTCTGCGGTCCCTCCTTCCACTAGTCCTCCACTGGCCAGACCACTGCTGCCCGTGTACCCCTGGAACCAATTATAAAGTGCCTACAGCCAGCCCATTTTTTTATGTTAGGCCTTTGAAGCCTGTCTGCGGTCCCTCCTTCCACTAGTCCTCCACTGACCAGACCACTGCTGCCCGTGTACCCCTGGAACCAATTATAAAGTGCCTACAGCCAGCCCATTTTTTTATGTTAGGCCTTTGAAGCCTGTCTGCGGTCCCTCCTTCCACTAGTCCTCCACTGACCAGACCACTGCTGCCCGTGTACCCCTGGAACCAATTATAAAGTGCCTACAGCCAGCCCATTTTTTTATGTTAGGCCTTTGAAGCCTGTCTGCGGTCCCTCCTTCCACTAGTCCTCCACTGGCCAGACCACTGCTGCCCGTGTACCCCTGGAACCAATTATAAAGTGCCTACAGCCAGCCCATTTTTTTATGTTAGGCCTTTGAAGCCTGTCTGCGGTCCCTCCTTCCACTAGTCCTCCACTGGCCAGACCACCTCTGCCCGTGTACCCCTGGAACCAATTATAAAGTGCCTACAGCCAGCCCATTTTTTTATGTTAGGCCTTTGAAGCCTGTCTGCGGTCCCTCCTTCCACTAGTCCTCCACTGACCAGACCACTGCTGCCCGTGTACCCCTGGAACCAATTATAAAGTGCCTACAGCCAGCCCATTTTTTTATGTTAGGCCTTTGAAGCCTGTCTGCGGTCCCTCCTTCCACTAGTCCTCCACTGACCAGACCACTGCTGCCCGTGTACCCCTGGAACCAATTATAAAGTGCCTACAGCCAGCCCATTTTTTTATGTTAGGCCTTTGAAGCCTGTCTGCGGTCCCTCCTTCCACTAGTCCTCCACTGGCCAGACCACTGCTGCCCGTGTACCCCTGGAACCAATTATAAAGTGCCTACAGCCAGCCCATTTTTTTATGTTAGGCCTTTGAAGCCTGTCTGCGGTCCCTCCTTCCACTAGTCCTCCACTGACCAGACCACTGCTGCCCGTGTACCCCTGGAACCAATTATAAAGTGCCTACAGCCAGCCCATTTTTTTATGTTAGGCCTTTGAAGCCTGTCTGCGGTCCCTCCTTCCACTAGTCCTCCACTGACCAGACCACTGCTGCCCGTGTACCCCTGGAACCAATTATAAAGTGCCTACAGCCAGCCCATTTTTTTATGTTAGGCCTTTGAAGCCTGTCTGCGGTCCCTCCTTCCACTAGTCCTCCACTGACCAGACCACTGCTGCCCGTGTACCCCTGGAACCAATTATAAAGTGCCTACAGCCAGCCCATTTTTTTATGTTAGGCCTTTGAAGCCTGTCTGCGGTCCCTCCTTCCACTAGTCCTCCACTGACCAGACCACTGCTGCCCGTGTACCCCTGGAACCAATTATAAAGTGCCTACAGCCAGCCCATTTTTTTATGTTAGGCCTTTGAAGCCTGTCTGCGGTCCCTCCTTCCACTAGTCCTCCACTGGCCAGACCACTGCTGCCCGTGTACCCCTGGAACCAATTATAAAGTGCCTACAGCCAGCCCATTTTTTTATGTTAGGCCTTTGAAGCCTGTCTGCGGTCCCTCCTTCCACTAGTCCTCCACTGGCCAGACCACTGCTGCCCGTGTACCCCTGGAACCAATTATAAAGTGCCTACAGCCAGCCCATTTTTTTATGTTAGGCCTTTGAAGCCTGTCTGCGGTCCCTCCTTCCACTAGTCCTCCACTGACCAGACCACTGCTGCCCGTGTACCCCTGGAACCAATTATAAAGTGCCTACAGCCAGCCCATTTTTTTATGTTAGGCCTTTGAAGCCTGTCTGCGGTCCCTCCTTCCACTAGTCCTCCACTGACCAGACCACTGCTGCCCGTGTACCCCTGGAACCAATTATAAAGTGCCTACAGCCAGCCCATTTTTTTATGTTAGGCCTTTGAAGCCTGTCTGCGGTCCCTCCTTCCACTAGTCCTCCACTGGCCAGACCACTGCTGCCCGTGTACCCCTGGAACCAATTATAAAGTGCCTACAGCCAGCCCATTTTTTTATGTTAGGCCTTTGAAGCCTGTCTGCGGTCCCTCCTTCCACTAGTCCTCCACTGACCAGACCACTGCTGCCCGTGTACCCCTGGAACCAATTATAAAGTGCCTACAGCCAGCCCATTTTTTTATGTTAGGCCTTTGAAGCCTGTCTGCGGTCCCTCCTTCCACTAGTCCTCCACTGACCAGACCACTGCTGCCCGTGTACCCCTGGAACCAATTATAAAGTGCCTACAGCCAGCCCATTTTTTTATGTTAGGCCTTTGAAGCCTGTCTGCGGTCCCTCCTTCCACTAGTCCTCCACTGACCAGACCACTGCTGCCCATGTACCCCTGGAACCAATTATAAAGTGCCTACAGCCAGCCCATTTTTTTATGTTAGGCCTTTGAAGCCTGTCTGCGGTCCCTCCTTCCACTAGTCCTCCACTGGCCAGACCACTGCTGCCCGTGTACCCCTGGAACCAATTATAAAGTGCCTACAGCCAGCCCATTTTTTTATGTTAGGCCTTTGAAGCCTGTCTGCGGTCCCTCCTTCCACTAGTCCTCCACTGGCCAGACCACTGCTGCCCGTGTACCCCTGGAACCAATTATAAAGTGCCTACAGCCAGCCCATTTTTTTATGTTAGGCCTTTGAAGCCTGTCTGCGGTCCCTCCTTCCACTAGTCCTCCACTGACCAGACCACTGCTGCCCGTGTACCCCTGGAACCAATTATAAAGTGCCTACAGCCAGCCCATTTTTTTATGTTAGGCCTTTGAAGCCTGTCTGCGGTCCCTCCTTCCACTAGTCCTCCACTGGCCAGACCACTGCTGCCCGTGTACCCCTGGAACCAATTATAAAGTGCCTACAGCCAGCCCATTTTCTTATGTTAGGCCTTTGAAGCCTGTCTGCGGTCCCTACTTTAAATACTCCTCCACTCACCACCAAGCTGCCTGCCCGTCTATCCATGTAACCGCTGTAAAACTGCAATGAGCCTATTGTTTGTTATTTTAGGCCTTGATAGCCTGTCTGCGGCCCCTACTTGCAATACTCCTCCACTGACCACAATGCTGCCTGGAGTGCCTGCCTGTGTATCCATGTAACCGATGTAAAACTGCCATGACTGCCTACTGTTTGTTATTTTAGGCCTTTGATAGCCTGTCTGCGGCCCCTACTTGCAATACTCCTCCACTGACCACAATGCTGCCTGGATTGCCTGCCTGTGTATCCATGTAACCGATGTAAAACTGCCATGACTGCCTACTGTTTGTTATTTTAGGCCTTTGATAGCCTGTCTGCGGCCCCTACTTGCAATACTCCTCCACTGACCACAATGCTGCCTGGATTGCCTGCCTGTGTATCCATGTAACCGATGTAAAACTGCCATGACTGCCTACTGTTTGTTATTTTAGGCCTTTGATAGCCTGTCTGCGGCCCCTACTTGCAATACTCCTCCACTGACCACAATGCTGCCTGGATTGCCTGCCTGTGTATCCATGTAACCGATGTAAAACTGCCATGACTGCCTACTGTTTGTTATTTTAGGCCTTTGATAGCCTGTCTGCGGCCCCTACTTGCAATACTCCTCCACTGACCACAATGCTGCCTGGATTGCCTGCCTGTGTATCCATGTAACCGATGTAAAACTGCCATGACTGCCTACTGTTTGTTATTTTAGGCCTTTGATAGCCTGTCTGCGGCCCCTACTTGCAATACTCCTCCACTGACCACAATGCTGCCTGGAGTGCCTGCCTGTGTATCCATGTAACCGATGTAAAACTGCCATGAGTGCCTACTGTTTGGTATTTTAGGCCTTTGATAGCCTGTCTGCAGCCCCTACTTGCAATACTCCTCCACTGACCACACCAATGCTGCCCGTGTACCCCTGGAACCTATTTAAAAGTTCATAGAGCCTAGTTATATATTTTATTTACTATTAATAAGGCCATGATGGACTACGCTGTACCACGCTACAAGCTAACCAGTCGACACTTCTTTTGCGAGAAAAGCCATCCCAACCCTCCACCAGCATGTAGAAGACCGCATTGTCCATGCACTCTGGCAATCTGTGAGTACAAAGGTGCACCTGACAACAGACGCATGGACCTGTAGGCATGGCCACGGAAGATTACGTGTCCATTACGGCGCAATGGGTTAATGTGTTGGATGCATGGTCCACAGGGGACAGCCTACTAAGTCTGTCTGCAGTCCCTAATTCAAATTGTCCTCCACTGTCTAAATCGGAGCTTCCACCTTCTGGCTTTCGGCCTATAGTATCAGAAATTAAACTGCATTTGGCCTTCAACTTTGGTTAGGGCCTACTAACGGCTTCTGCCCCTCCCTGGTGTTGCCCTCAACTAAATAAAGCTGAGCTTCAACCTTCTGCTCCAAATTACCATTTTAAAAAATGCAATAGGCTTTTCCGGCCTACTAAAGGTGTCTGTCTGTGTGCCCCTGCCTGGTGTTGTCCTCAACTAAATAAAGCTGAGCTTCAACCTTCTGCTCCAAATTACCATTTTAAAAAATGCAATAGGCTTTTCCGGCCTACTAAAGGTGTCTGTCTGTGTGCCCCTGCCTGGTGTTGCCCTCAACTAAATAAAGCTGAGCTTCAACCTTCTGCTCCAAATTACCATTTTAAAAAATGCAATAGGCTTTTCCGGCCTACTAAAGGTGTCTGTCTGTGTGCCCCTGCCTGGTGTTGTCCTCAACTAAATAAAGCTGAGCTTCAACCTTCTGCTCCAAATTACCATTTTAAAAAATGCAATAGGCTTTTCCGGCCTACTAAAGGTGTCTGTCTGTGTGCCCCTGCCTGGTGTTGTCCTCAACTGAATAAAGCTGAGCTTCAACCTTCCGGCTCTCATTAAGTGGTTTTTAAAAAACAAAATGGTGGTTAGGGCCTACTAACGGCTTCTGCCCCTCCCTGGTGTTGCCCTCAACTAAATAAAGCTGAGCTTCAACCTTCTGCTCCAAATTACCATTTTAAAAAATGCAATAGGCTTTTCCGGCCTACTAAAGGTGTCTGTCTGTGTGCCCCTGCCTGGTGTTGTCCTCAACTGAATAAAGCTGAGCTTCAACCTTCCGGCTCTCATTAAGTGGTTTTTAAAAAACAAAATGGTGGTTAGGGCCTACTAACGGCTTCTGCCCCTCCCTGGTGTTGCCCTCAACTAAATAAAGCTGAGCTTCAACCTTCTGCTCCAAATTACCATTTTAAAAAATGCAATAGGCTTTTCCGGCCTACTAAAGGTGTCTGTCTGTGTGCCCCTGCCTGGTGTTGTCCTCAACTGAATAAAGCTGAGCTTCAACCTTCCGGCTCTCATTAAGTGGTTTTTAAAAAACAAAATGGTGGTTAGGGCCTACTAACGGCTTCTGCCCCTCCCTGGTGTTGCCCTCAACTAAATAAAGCTGAGCTTCAACCTTCTGCTCCAAATTACCATTTTAAAAAATGCAATAGGCTTTTCCGGCCTACTAAAGGTGTCTGTCTGTGTGCCCCTGCCTGGTGTTGTCCTCAACTGAATAAAGCTGAGCTTCAACCTTCTGCTCCAAAGTACCATTTTAAAAAATGCAATAGGATTTTCCGGCCTACTAAAGGTGTCTGTCTGTGTGCCCCTGCCTGGTGTTGTCCTCAACTAAATAAAGCTGAGCTTCAACCTTCTGCTCCAAATTACCATTTTAAAAAATGCAATAGGCTTTTCCGGCCTACTAAAGGTGTCTGTCTGTGTGCCCCTGCCTGGTGTTGTCCTCAACTGAATAAAGCTGAGCTTCAACCTTCCGGCTCTCATTAAGTGGTTTTTAAAAAACAAAATGGTGGTTAGGGCCTACTAACGGCTTCTGCCCCTCCCTGGTGTTGCCCTCAACTAAATAAAGCTGAGCTTCAACCTTCTGCTCCAAATTACCATTTTAAAAAATGCAATAGGCTTTTCCGGCCTACTAAAGGTGTCTGTCTGTGTGCCCCTGCCTGGTGTTGTCCTCAACTGAATAAAGCTGAGCTTCAACCTTCTGCTCCAAATTACCATTTTAAAAAATGCAATAGGCTTTTCCGGCCTACTAAAGGTGTCTGTCTGTGTGCCCCTGCCTGGTGTTGTCCTCAACTGAATAAAGCTGAGCTTCAACCTTCCGGCTCTCATTAAGTGGTTTTTAAAAAACAAAATGGTGGTTAGGGCCTACTAATGGCTTCTGCCCCTCCCTGGTGTTGCCCTCAACTAAATAAAGCTGAGCTGCAACCTTCTGCTCCAAATTACCATTTTAAAAAATGCAATAGGCTTTTCCGGCCTACTAAAGGTGTCTGTCTGTGTGCCCCTGCCTGGTGTTGTCCTCAACTAAATAAAGCTGAGCTTCAACCTTCTGCTCCAAATTACCATTTTAAAAAATGCAATAGGCTTTTCCGGCCTACTAAAGGTGTCTGTCTGTGTGCCCCTGCCTGGTGTTGTCCTCAACTAAATAAAGCTGAGCTTCAACCTTCTGCTCCAAAGTACCATTTTAAAAAATGCAATAGGCTTTTCCGGCCTACTAAAGGTGTCTGTCTGTGTGCCCCTGCCTGGTGTTGTCCTCAACTAAATAAAGCTGAGCTTCAACCTTCTGCTCCAAATTACCATTTTAAAAAATGCAATAGGCTTTTCCGGCCTACTAAAGGTGTCTGTCTGTGTGCCCCTGCCTGGTGTTGTCCTCAACTAAATAAAGCTGAGCTTCAACCTTCTGCTCCAAAGTACCATTTTAAAAAATGCAATAGGCTTTTCCGGCCTACTAAAGGTGTCTGTCTGTGTGCCCCTGCCTGGTGTTGTCCTAAACTAAATAAAGCTGAGCTTCAACCTTCTGCTCCAAATTACCATTTTAAAAAATGCAATAGGCTTTTCCGGCCTACTAAAGGTGTCTGTCTGTGTGCCCCTGCCTGGTGTTGTCCTCAACTAAATAAAGCTGAGCTTCAACCTTCTGCTCCAAATTACCATTTTAAAAAATGCAATAGGCTTTTCCGGCCTACTAAAGGTGTCTGTCTGTGTGCCCCTGCCTGGTGTTGTCCTCAACTAAATAAAGCTGAGCTTCAACCTTCTGCTCCAAATTACCATTTTAAAAAATGCAATAGGCTTTTCCGGCCTACTAAAGGTGTCTGTCTGTGTGCCCCTGCCTGGTGTTGTCCTCAACTGAATAAAGCTGAGCTTCAACCTTCCGGCTCTCATTAAGTGGTTTTTAAAAAACAAAATGGTGGTTAGGGCCTACTAACGGCTTCTGCCCCTCCCTGGTGTTGCCCTCAACTAAATAAAGCTGAGCTGCAACCTTCTGCTCCAAATTACCATTTTAAAAAATGCAATAGGCTTTTCCGGCCTACTAAAGGTGTCTGTCTGTGTGCCCCTGCCTGGTGTTGTCCTCAACTAAATAAAGCTGAGCTTCAACCTTCTGCTCCAAATTACCATTTTAAAAAATGCAATAGGCTTTTCCGGCCTACTAAAGGTGTCTGTCTGTGTGCCCCTGCCTGGTGTTGTCCTCAACTGAATAAAGCTGAGCTTCAACCTTCCGGCTCTCATTAAGTGGTTTTTAAAAAACAAAATGGTGGTTAGGGCCTACTAACGGCTTCTGCCCCTCCCTGGTGTTGCCCTCAACTAAATAAAGCTGAGCTGCAACCTTCTGCTCCAAATTACCATTTTAAAAAATGCAATAGGCTTTTCCGGCCTACTAAAGGTGTCTGTCTGTGTGCCCCTGCCTGGTGTTGTCCTCAACTAAATAAAGCTGAGCTTCAACCTTCTGCTCCAAATTACCATTTTAAAAAATGCAATAGGCTTTTCCGGCCTACTAAAGGTGTCTGTCTGTGTGCCCCTCCCTGGTGTTGTCCTCAACTGAACAAAGCTGAGCTTCCACATTCTGGCTTTCGCCCTATACTATCAGATATTAAACTGCATTTGGCCTACTAGTGTGGTTAGGCCCTTGAAACAGTGTCTGCTGCTCTTGGGTTTGCTACACCACTGAACAAAGCAATGCCGCCTGTTTAGTCCTGTTACCAATTTTGAACTGCATTTAGCCTACTTTATTCTTTGGCCCTATATCTGTTTCCTCCTCATCCTGCCCATTGCCCAGCCACTGCTAAATGAGTCTGCTGGTACATTGACCTAGACCACTACATTCCCCTTGTACTCTACACAGCCAGAATCTGACCCTGCTGAAAGTAAGGTTCCCCTTCCCGCATGTTATACCACCTTACACAGGGACAAAGAGGAAGGTGCAGATGAAAGTGCAGGTTCCTTCATCAGGTGGGGGGGCATACTCGTTGGCGACGTCACTGGCACAGGGCCCCTCAGAGTACGCAAAAGTGTCGCTGCTGGTGGGAGGCGCCCCCGCCATGCAGACACACCGCCGTACTTTGAGGGGCCCTGTGCCAGTGCCAATGCGAACGAGTGGGCCCCCCCCTGCTTGCTCAGGATCACAGCACTTGCAACGTTTAAATACTTACCTTTCCCTGCAACACCGCCGTGACGTAGTCCGCATTTCCTGGGCCCACGAAAAACTTGAGCCAGCCCTACTCCCCCCACAACTTTCCCCCAATTCCCTATGCCCAACTATTATTATACAGTTAATTAAGATTGGCAAGCTTCAGAAACAAGAATGGATGTTTTTGGCATTAAAATGGGCACTGTAGGTGTTTTCCTGGCCTCCACTCACTGCCGACTATGCTTCCCCATTGACTTGCATTGGGTTTCGTGTTTCGGTCGATCCCCGACTTTTAGCGATAATCGGCCGACTGCACTCGACTCGACTCTGGACAAAATCGGGTTTCCCAAAACCCTACTCGATCTTAAAAAAATGAAAGTCGCTCAACCCTAGTGGTAACATTTCTTCGATATTACTTGCAATTATTTATGAAAAAAATGGAAATATGGCAAAAATTTTAAAAATGTTGCAATTTTCAAACTTTGTATTTTTATGCCCTTAAATCAGAGAGATATGTCACACAAAATTGTTAATAAATAACATTTCCAACATGTCTTCTTTACATCAGCACAATTTTGGAAACAAATTTTTTTTTGTTAGGGAGTTATAAGGGTTAAAAGTTGACCAGCAATTTCTCATTTTTACAACTCCATTTTCTTTATTGACCACATCACATTTGAAGTCATTTTGAGGGGTCTATATGATAGAAAATAACCAAGTGTGACACCATTCTAAAAACTGCACCCCTCAAGGTGCTCAAAACCATATTCAAGAAGTTTATTAACCCTTTACGTGCTTCACAGGAACTGAAAAAATGTGGAAGGAAAAAATGAACATTTAACTTTTTTTTGCAAACATTTTAATTCAGAACTATTTTTTTTTAATTTTCACAAGTGTAAAAACAGAAATTTAACCATACATTTTGTTGTGCAATTTCTCCTGAATACGCCGATACCCCATATGTGGGAGTAAACCACTGTTTGGGCACACGCACCGCAGAGCTTGGAAGAGAAGGAGCGCCGTTTGACTTTTTCAATGCAGAATTGGCAGGAATTGAGATCGGACACCATGTCGCGTTTGGAGAGCCCCTGATGTGCCTAAACAGTAGAAACCCCCCACAAGTGACCCCATTTTGGAAACTAGACTCATTAAGGAACTTATCTAGATGTGTGGTGAGCACTTTAAACCCCCAAGTGCTTCACAGAAATTTATAACGTAGAGCCGTGAAAATAAAAAATCCTTTTTTTTCCTCAAAAATGATTTTTTAGCCTGTAATTTTTTATTTTCTCAAGGGTAACAGGAGACATTGGACCCCAAAATCTGTTGACCAGTTTGTCCTGAGTACGCTGATATCCCATATGTGGGGGGGGGGCACTGTTTGGGCACCCATCAGGGCTCGGAAGGGAAGTAGCGCCGCTTGGAATACAGACTTTGATGGGATGGTCTGCGGGCATCATGTTGCATTTGCAGAGCTCCTGATGTACCTAAACAGTAGAAACCCCCCACAAGTGACCCCATTTTGGAAACTAGACCCCCCAAAGAGCTTATCTAGATGTGTGGTGAGCACTATGAACCCCCAACTGCTTCACAGAAGTTTATAATGTAGAGCCATGAAAATAAAAAAAATCATATTTTTTCCACAAAAATGATTTTTCACCCCTAAATTTTTACTTTCACAAAGGTAACAGGAGAAATTGGACCCCAAAATTTATTGTGCAATTTATGCTGAGTAGGCTGATACCCCATATGTGGGGATATGTTTGGGTGCATGGCAGAGCTTGGAAGGGAAGGAGCGCCGTTTTGGAATGCAGACTTTGATAGAATGGTCTGCGGGCGTTATGTTGCGTTTGCAGAGCCCCTGATGTACCTAAACAGTAGAAACCCCCCACAAGTGACCCCATTTTGGAAACTAGTCCCCCCAAGGAACTTATCTAGATGTGTGGTGAGAACTTTTAATGCCCAAGTGCTTCACAGAAGTTTATTTGTTTTTTCCACAAAAAAGATTTTTTAGCCCCCAAGATTTTATTTTTACAAGGGTAACAGGAGAAATTGGACCCCAAAAGTTGTTGTACAATTTATCTCAAGTACTGATGCCCCATATGTGGGGATAAACCACTGTTTGGGCGCACGGCAGAGCTCAGAAGGGAGGGAGCACCATTTGACTTTTTGAGCGCAAAATTGGCTGTAGTTTTTGGAGACCCCCTGATGTACCTAAACAGTGGAAACCCCCCAATTCTAACTCCAACCCTAACCCCAACACACCCCTAACCCTAATCCCATACCGATCCATAATCCTAATCACAACCCTAACCCCCAAAACACCCCTAACCTTAATCCCAAAGCTAACCATAACCCTAATCAAAACCCTAAACCCAACACACCCCTAATCCTAATCTCAACCCTAACCTCAAAACCTAACCCTAATCCCAATACACCCCTATCCCTAATCCCAACCCTAACTTTAACCCTAATCCCAAACCTAACCCTAATCCCAAATGTAAGCCTAATGCCAACCTTAATCCAAACCCTAATCTCAACTCTGACCCTAACTTTAGCCCCAACCCTAGCCCTAACCCTAACTTTAGCCCAAACCCTAACTTTAGCCCTAAACCTAGCCCCAACCCTAACCCTAACTTTAGCCCCAACCCTAACCCTAGCTCTAACCCTAATCCTAGCTCTAACCCTAACCCTAGCCCTAACCCTAACCCAAGCCCTAACCCTAGCCCTAACCCTAAGGCTATGTGCACACGTTGCAGATTTTGCTGCCGATCCGCAGCGTTTCCGCAGCTGCGGGTCCGCAGCAGTTTCCCTTGAGTTTACAGTACAATGTAAACCTATGGGAAACATAAAACGCTGTGCCCATGCTGCGGAAAAAAACACCAGAAATGCAGCGGTTTACATTCCGCAGCATGTCAATTCTTTCTGCGGATTCCGCAGCGGTTTTACACCTGCTCCATAATAGAAAACCGCAGGGGATCGCAAAACAGGGGTCGGTAAAAAACAACCCCGATCATGTTCTGTGGCGTCTTGGCTACCACCGGCAGCCGAGACTCCAAA
Source organism: Ranitomeya variabilis (assembly GCF_051348905.1). Taxonomy (NCBI): domain Eukaryota; kingdom Metazoa; phylum Chordata; class Amphibia; order Anura; family Dendrobatidae; genus Ranitomeya; species Ranitomeya variabilis. The sequence goes on along the minus strand of NC_135235.1, from coordinate 156,296,228 downwards.
GATCTTCCGGGTGCCGGGCGGCGGGCGCACTGCGCATGCGCCCGTAATTTTTTTTCCCGGAAAAAGATGGCGGCGCCCAACGGGAGCCACGAGGAGCACCGGAGGAGATAGGTAAGAATCGGGGGGCGATCGGGGACCCCATTTCTCTGTCCTCCGATGTGCGATCGCATCGGAGGACAGAGAAATTAAATGGCAAATCGCTTTTTTTTTGTTGCGACTGCCGGTAAATGGTTAATTACCGGCGATCGCAACTCGGGGGTCGGTAAAACCCCCCGAATCAGCAACCGAGACCCCAGAGAAAATCCGACTCTGGGGGGCGCTATTCACTTTTTCTACGGCGCTTTTAAGCGCTTTTAATTAACGACGCTGTGGTTTAAGTACCCTTAAGGGGTTAAAACACTTGTAATTCCATGTGACAGGAGATGCTCCTATCTGCTCCCCTCTCCCATCAGGGACATTGTGTCACACACAAGTGTGCAGCTCCCCCTGTGAGTTACAGCCATTCTGTGAAGAGGGGGCATGGCCATCAACTTGTTTTCAGTAGACTGGCTGATAGTAATAGCAGGGAGATCAAAGCTTCTGTAATGTCCAACAATTGAGCAAGTTCTCTTACTTAAAAAGATGAGAGAGGCCTGTAATTGACATCATAGGTAGACCACAACTATGAAAATCAAAATGAGAAAGCAAATCCAGAAAATCCCCTTGTCTGATTTGGCAAGATTTATTTTGCAAATTATGGTGGAAAATAAGTATTTGGTCACCTAAAAACATGCAAGATTTCTGGCTCTCACAGACCTGTAACTTCTTCTTTAAGAGGCTCCTCTGTCCTCCACTCATTACATGTATTAATGGCACCTGTTTGAACTTATTATCAGTATAAGAGACACCTGTCCACAACCACAAACAGTCACACTCCAAACTCCACTATGGAGAAGACCAAAGAGCTGTCGAAGGACACCAAAAACAATATTGTAGCCCTGCACCAGGCTGGGAAGACTGAATCTGCAATCGACAAACAGCTTGGTGTGATGCAATCAACTGTGGGAGCAAAAATAAGAAAATGGAAGACCTACAAGACCACTGATAATCTCCTTCGATCTTGTGCTCCATGCAAGATCTCACCCAGTGGGGTCAAAATGATCACAAGAATGGTGAATAAAAATCCCAGAAGCACACAGGGGGACCTAGTGAATGACCTACATAGAGCTGGGACCACTGTAACAAAGGCTACCATCAGTAACACACTATGCCACCAGGAACTCTGATCCTGCAATGCCAGACGTGTTCCCCAGCTTAAGCCAGTATATGTCCGTCTGAAGTTTGCTATACAGCATTTGGATTATCCAGAAGAGTATTGAGAGAATATCATATGGTCTCATGAAACCAAAGTAGAACTGTTTGTTAGAAACAAAAATTGTCATGTTTGGATGAAACAGAATGCTGAGTTGCAACCAAAGAACACCATACCTACTGTGAAGCATGGGGGTGGCAACATCATGCTTTGGCACTGTTTCTCTGCAAAGTTACCAAGATGACTGATCGTGTACATGAAAGAATGAACGGGGCCATGTATCATGTGAGATTTTGAGTGCAAACCTCCTTCCATCAGCAAGGGCTTTGAAGTTGAAACATGGATGGGTCTTTCAGCATGATAATAATCCCAAGAACACTGCCAGGGCAATGAAGGAGTGGCTTTGTAAGAAGCATATGAAGGTCCTGGAGTGTCCTAGCCAGTCTTTGGAGGGAGTTGTAAGTCCGTGTTGCCTAGCGACAGGCCCAAACGTCACTGTTCTAGAGGAGATCTGCATGGAGGAATGGGCAAACATACCACCAACAGTGTGTGCCAACCTTGTGAAGACTTACATAAAACGTTTGACCTCTGTCATTGCCAAAAAAGGATTTATAACAAATTATTGAGATAAACTTTTGTTAATCCCTTTCTGCCATCTGACGTACTACCCAATCGAGGTGACCTGGGACTTAATTCCCAGGGACAGGACAGAACATCATAGGCGATCAGCCGCGCTCACGGGGGGAGCGCGGCTGATTGCGGCAGTGTCAGCTGATTATCACAGCTGACATCTGGCACTAAGTGTCAGGAGTGGTCACGGACCGCTCTCGGCGCTTTCACCCCTGGAACACTGCGATCAAACATGATTGCAGCTTTTCAGTGGCATAGGGAAGCATCGCGCAGGGAGGGGGGCCCCTGCATGCTTCCCTGAGACCCTCGGAACAATGCGATGTGATCGTGTTGTTCCTTAGTGTCTCCTCCCTTCTCCTCCCTGCAGGCCCTGGATCCAAGATGGCTGCGGGGGTCCTGCAGGGAGGTGGCTTGCAAGCGCCTGCTAGGAGCAGGCGTCAGCAAACCTCCTGCACTGACTGTCAGATCGCTGATCTGACACAGTAGTTTGCAAAGTGTCAGATCAGCGATCTTACACTTTACAATGATGTCCCACCCTGGGACAAAGTAAAAAAGTAAAAAGAAAATATTAACATGTGTAAAAAAAAAAATCCTAAATAAAGAAAAAATATATATAGTCCCAATAAATACATTTCTTTATGTAAATAAAAAAAACAATAAAAGTACACATATTTAGTATCGCCGCGTCCGTAACGATCCAACCTATAAAACTGTCCCACTAGTTAACCCATTCAGTGAACACCGTAAAGAAAAAAGACGAGGCAAAAAACAATGCTTTATCATCATACCGCCGAACAAAAAGTGGAATAACACGCGATCAAAAAGGCGGATATAAATTAACATGGTACCGCTGAAAATGTCATCTTGTCCCGTAAAAAATGAGCTGCCATATAGCGTCATCAGCGATAAAATAAAAAAGTTATAGCCCTCAGAATAAAGCAATGCAAAAATAATTGTTTGTTCTCTAAAATAGTTTTTATTGTATAAAAGCGCCAAAACATTAAAAAATATAAATGAGGTAACACTTTAATCGTACTGACCTGAAGAATAAAACTGCTTAATCAATTTTACCAAACGCGGAACGGTATAAACGCACCCCCAAAAGAAATTCATGAATTGCTGGCTTTTGTTCATTCTGCCTAACAAAAATCGGAATATGAAGCGATCAAAAAATGTCATGTGCCCAAAAATGGTACCAATAAAACATCAACCCGTCCTGCAAAAAACAATACCTAACATGAGTCTGTGGACCAAAATATGGAAAAATTATAGCTCTCAAAATGTGGTAACGCAAAAAATTTTTTTTGCAATAAAAAGCTTCTTTTATTGGGTGATAGCTGTCAAACATTAAAACCCGCTATAAAACTCCTCTTTAAATAGTAAATCAACCCCCCCTTTACCACTGCCTTACTTAAGGAAAAATAATGAAACAAAAAGTGTATTTTTTTCTATTTTCCCGTTAGGGTTAGGGCTACAGTTAGGGTTTTGGCTACAGTTAGGGTTAGGGATAAAGATAGGGTTACGGCTGGTGATAAAGTTAGGGTTAGAGTTTGGATTACATTTACGGTTGGAATTAGGGTTAGGGGTGTGTCAGGTTTAGGGGTGTGTGGTTAGGGTTATGGTTGGGATTAGGGTTAGGGGTGTGTTGGAGTTAGGGGTGTGGTTAGGGTTAGGGATGTGTTGGGGTTAGGGGTGTGTTGGGGTTAGGGGTGTGGGTAGGGTTGGGATTAGGGTTAGGGGCGTGTTTGGGTTAAGGTTGGAGCTAGAATTGGGGGTTTCCACTGTTTAGGCACATCAGGGGCTCTCCAAATGCGACATGGCATCCGATCTCAATTCCAGCCAATTCTGTATTGAAAAAGTAAAACAGTGCTCCTCCCCTTCCGAGCTCTCCCGTACGCCCAAACAGGGATTTACCCCAACATATGGGGTATCAGCGTACTCAGGACAAATTGAGCAACAACTATTGGGGTCCAATTTCTTCTGGTACCCTTGGGAAAATAAAAAAATTGGGGGCAAAAAGATCATTTTTGTGAAAAAATATGATTTTTTATTTTTACGGGTCTACATTATAAACTTCTGTGAAGCACTTGGTGGGTCAAAGTGCTCACCATACATCTAGATAAGTTCCTTAGGGGAAATACTTTCCAAAATGGTGTCACTTGTGGGTGATTTCAATGTTTAGGCACATCAGGGGCTCTCCAAATGCTACATGGTGTCCTATCTCAATTCCAGTCAATTTTGCATTGAAAAGTCAAACGTGCTCCTTCCCTTCCGAGCTCTGCCATGCGCCCAAATGGTAGTCCCCCCCCCCCCCCACACATAGGGTATCATTGTACTCAGGACAAATTGGAGAACAACTTCTCCTATTACCCTTGGGAAAATACAAAACTGGGTGCTAAAAAATTATTTTTGTGGAAAAAAAGATTTTTTTTTCATGGCTCTGCATTTTAAACTGTAGTGAAACACTTGGGGGTTCAAAGTTCTCACAACATATCTAGATAAGTTCATTGGGGAGGTGTAGTTTCCAATATGGGGTCACTTGTGGGGGGTTTCTACTGTTTTGGTACAACAGGGGCTCTGCAAACGCAAAGTGATGCCCGCAGACCATTCCATCTAAGTCTGCATTCCAAACAGCGATCCTTCCCTTCAGAGCTCTGCCATGCGCCCAAACGGTGGTTCCCTCCACATATGGGGCATCAGCATACTCAGGACAAATTGGACAACAACTTTTAGGGTCAAAGATATATATAAAAATTAAAAGAATTCAATCACACCGGCGCTTACGACTGGGTAGGTTAAATTGCCCCAGAAGAGGGGCTGGTGCAAGAAGAGGATACCCCCCAGCTGCAGGAATCTAGAACAGAATGTGCCAATCCTGTTTCGAAAAAAAAGATTTTTTACTACAATATAAGATGCCGCGCTAGGGGGTGAGTCAGCTAAGTAGCCAGATAAAAAGTAGTTCAATACATCTAGTGGGTCGACCTCAGTGATACCGTTGGACTGTCCTGTTAAGGATATGTGCACTGATGTCCCGTGCGTGAGAGAAACCACAAAACAATGATATATGCGACCCCTTACTATAAACTGCCCAGCTGTGTGCAAAAATGTAGCGCTTACCCTATGTGCAGTGAAGATCCATCTGTGTCGCAAGATCCTTGTTGCTGCATCCGATTTTGCGGTAATAGAGGTGTGGGGGGTTAAGCTTGAGTTGCCTCTAGTATGCAAGAACACTTCAGCTGTGCAGTTCCGAGGGAGCCCTGGCCGAAGGCGTCCCTGGATACAGCTGAGAAAAATGTCTGCCGGTACCTGCTCACGTGTGCTCGAGTGTGATGTCACAAAGCTACGGAGCGGCAGCACTAATATCTCCACCCCTAATTAGTTATACCCTGCCCTAACCTTCAATCCATATAATTTTGTATATTTTCGTGCAGCTGCTACCAGCTCCGGATATATCAGGCTGAATGGACACGTGATTCTCGCTTTAGCAGCAAGTGCTTGCAGTTAGTAGTTAGATTTAAAAATAAACATATGCACACTCTGTGCATCAGAGAGTGATGTATGAATTAAAAAACAAGATTTATTAAATATTTCATAATTAAAAAACTAAATATGTGTACTTATATTTTAAACAAGACAAACGTGTTCACATTAAAATAGTCCCTGTGTAAAATTTCAGAAAGACCTCTACCTGACAGGACTCCCTGAGGGAACTATTCCAAGACCTTACTTTGTAAGGGGCCTTACGTTAAAAACTTTGGGTCATATGTCTAATGGCATCCAAGGGAAGGGGATGGGATAAAATGGATGTGGGAAACAATTATATAAAAATTAATAACACAAATTCCTTCCATATAATTTTTAAAACAATTTTTTCAAAAATTACTTTTTCACTAGAAACTGTAGTCTTATGCTGCAGATATACCCGTAGTGGATACAAGTTATTAAGAAGGCATACAACTCCAGTTCATGATTAAAACCTTTTGGAGTCAGGCAGTCCAAAAGGAAAATCCACTGTGATTTGATTTTTGACATTAGTTTTAAGAAATCCCCCCCCCCCTAGGGTTTGGAGGGACCTTCTGAATGCCACAAAAAATTATATCTTTAATTGATCTATTGTGCCTCTCCTTAAAATGACGCAACAGAGGGTGTCCCATATACCCTTTTTGAATGTTGGTAAAATGCTCTTTGATCCGTACCATGAGTCTCCACTTAGTTCGGCCCATGTATAATTTCTTACATGGGCATTGAATAAGGTAAATAACTCCTGTAGAAAAACAGGAGATGTTGTCCCTAATCGTCAATTCTTTCGTATCTCTGGAATCTTTGAACCCTAGTTGGCATGTTTTCTTGAATAATGTGGTTGTGCAACAGAAGCAACTCCCACATGGGATGAATCCAATACTTGCACCAAAAGATGCTCTAAGGGTGGATCTTGGTTTATTTAGGGCAAATTTGGTTGTTGGAGCTAAGAGGTTACCCAGTGCTTGGGCCTTTCTGAACACAAATTTGGGGCAAGATGGTAAATTTTCCCCTACCACTTTGTCCCTTTGTAGGATAGCCCAGTGTATAATACCCTGGAATTGTTTATACCCTGCATGAAATTGTGTTATGATCGGTAATTGATTAATTTGTTCTGGGATGTTTGGGGTTTTGCCGACATTTGCTTTTGTTCTATGTACTAGGGTACTCCTTGGTATCTCCCTTACTTCACTTTTAGCTTGCTCTAGCGTAGATTGTGCATATCCTTTTTCGAGAAATTGCTGCATTAAGTACTCAGATTCATTCTCAAAATCATTTAAATTAGAGCAATTGCATCGGATTCTTGTAAATTGGCCCTTCAGAATGTTAGTAAGCCACATGGGTACATCACAGCTTGTTATATGAATATAGCTGTTGGAATCTACTTCTTTATGGTAGCATTTTGTGTGCAGCTGGCCCCTTTCCACATAAATGTTGAGATCTAGAAAATTGATGTTATCAGCACTAATGGTGGGTGTAAATTCTAGGCCAAATTCATTTATGTTTAGGCCAGAAATAAATACATTTGATTCAGTTCATGAGTAGTGTTGAGCGATACCGTCCGATACTTGAAAGTATCGGTATCGGAAAGTATCGGCCGATACCGGCAAAGTATCGGATCCAATCCGATACCGATACCCGATACCAATACAAGTCAATGGGACTCAAGTATCGGACGGTATCCCTGATGGTTCCCAGGGTCTGAAGGAGAGGAAACTCTCCTTCAGGCCCTGGGATCCATATTAATGTGTAAAAGAAAGAATTAAAATAAAAAATATTGCTATACTCACCTCTCCGACGCAGCCTGCACCTTACCGAGGGAACCGGCAGCGTTGTTTGCTTAAAATTCGCGCGTTTCCTTCCTTACGTGAAGTCCCGGCTTGTGATTGGTCGCGTGCCGCCCATGTGGCCGCGACGCGACCAATCACAGCAAGCCGTGACGTAATTTCAGGTCCTTCAGGATTTTAAAATTACGTTCCGGCGTTGTGATTGGTCGCGTCGCGGTCACATGGGCGACGCGACCAATCACAAGCCGTGACGTCATGGGAGGCTGGACACGCGCGCAATTTTAAAATGCGCGCTTGTCCTGCCTCCCGTGACGTCACGGCTTGTGATTGGTCGCGTCGCCCATGTGGCCGCGACGCGACCAATCACAGCAAGCCGTGACGTAATTTTAGGTCCTTCAGGATTTTAAAATTATGTTCCGGCTTGTGATTGGTCGCGTCGCGGTCACATGGGCGACGCGACCAATCACAAGCCGTGACGTCACGGGAGGCAGGACAAGCGCGCATTTTAAAATGCGCTCGTGTCCAGCCTCCCGTGACGTCACGGCTTGTGATTGGTCGCGTCGCCCATGTAACCGCGACGCGACCAATCACAACGCCGGAACGTAATTTTAAAATCCTGAAGGACCTGAAATTACGTCACGGCTTGCTGTGATTGGTCGCGTCGCGGCCACATGGGCGGCACGCGACCAATCACAAGCCGGGACTTCACGTAAGGAAGGAAACGCGCGAATTTTAAGCAAACAACGCTGCCGGTTCCCTCGGTAAGGTGCAGGCTGCATCGGAGAGGTGAGTATAGCAATATTTTTTATTTTAATTCTTTATTTTACACATTAATGTTGTTTCGATACCGATACCCGATACCACAAAAATATCGGATCTCGGTATCGGAATTCCGATACAGGAAATATCGGCCGATACCCGATACTTGCGGTATCGGAATGCTCAACACTATTCGTGAGCCTTCCCAGATGAACACTATGTCATCAATAAACCTTCTCCATAAAACTAAGCCTGTACATAAATGCCCGTTTTTGTAAATATATGACTTCTCCCGCTTGGCCACATATAAGTTAGCAAAACTGGGAGCAAACCACGTCCCCATTGCAGTTCCCCATGTCTGCAGAAATAAATTATCCTCATACATAAAATAGTTATGCTGTGTGATGAATGCAATACATTCCTGGATAAACTGAACTTGATTATCAGCATACCCTCCCAACTTCCGGAGGAAGTATCCGGCCTCTTGAAACCCTTTTTCTTGATTGATGACAGTATATAGGGACTTAATGTCCAAGGTGGCCAGAACCTAGCCGGAATTCCAGTTAATTATTTCCAGGACTTGTAAAACATGTCCTGTATCCTTAAGGTATGCTTTTAGGGTCCAATTTCTCCTGTTACCCTGGAGAAAATACAAAACTAGGGGCTAAAAATTCATTTTTCTGGAGAAAAAAAAGATTTTTTATTTTCATGGCTCTGCGTTATAAACTGTAGTGAAACACTTGGGGGTTCAAAGTTCTCACAACACATCTAGATAAGTTCCTTAGGGGGTCTAGTTTCCAATTTGGGGTCACTTGTGGGGGGTTTCTACTGTTTAGTTACATCAGCGGCTCTGCAAATGCAACGTGACACCTGCAGACCAATCCATCTAAGTCTGCATTCAAAATGACGCTCCTTCCCTTCCGAGCTCTGCCATGCACCCAAACGGTGGTTCCCCCCACATATTGGGTATCAGTGTACTCAGAACAAATTGGACAACAAGTTTTGGGGTTCAATTTCAACTGATACCCTTGGAAAAATACAAAACTGGGGGCTAAAAAATCATTTTTGTGGAAAAAAAAGATTTTTCATTTTCATGGCTCTGCGTTATAAACTGTAGTGAAACACTTGGGGGTTCAAAGTTCTCACAGCACATCTAGATAAGTTTCTTCCGGGGTCTATTTTCCAAAATGGTGTCCCTTGTGGGGGGTTTCCACTATTTAGGCACATCAGGGGCTCCCCAAACACGACAAGGCGTCCTATCTCAATTCCAGCCAATTTTGCAATGAAAAGTCAAATCCCTTCCGACCTCTCCCATGCGCCCAAATAGTGGTTTACCCCCACATATGGGGTATCAGCGTACTTAGGACAAATGGCACAACTTTTGGGGTCCAATTTCTTCTGTTACCCTTGGGAAAGTTAAAAATTGTGGGCAAAAATATTATTTTTGTGAAAAAATATGATTTTTTATTTTTATGACTCTACATTATAAACTTCTGTGAAGCACTTGGTGGGTCAAAGTGCTCACCACACATCTAGATAAGTTACTTAGGGGGTCTACTTTCCAAAATGGTATCACTTGTGGAGGGTTTCTACTGTTTAGGCACTCAAACATCTCTCAATTCCAGCCAATTTTGCATTGGAAAGTCAAACGGCACTCCCCTTCTGAGCTCTACCATGCGCCCAAACAGTAGTTCCCCCCACATATGGGGTATCCGCATACTCAGGACAAATTGTACCACAACTTTTGTCGTCCAATTTCTCCTGTTACCCTTGGATCTGAAGTAAATTTTTTGTAAAAAAAAGTTAAATGTTCATTTTTTTTAAGCATTCCAAAAATTCCTGTGAAACACCTGAAGGGTTAATAAACTTCTTGAATGTGATTTTGAGCACAATGAGGGGTGCAGTTTTTAGAATGGTATCACACTTGGGTATTTTGTATCATATAAACTTCTCAAAGTGACTTCAAATGTGATGTGGTCCCCAAAAAATACGGTGTTGTAAAAATGAGAAATTGCTGGTCAACTTTTAACCATTATAACTACCTAACAAAAAAAAAAATTGGTTCCAAAATTGTGCTGATGTAAAGTAGACATGTGGGACATACCTCTGTGATTTAAGGGCATGAAAATTCAAAGTTGGAAAATTGCCAAATTTTCAAAATTTTGGCCAAATTTCCATTTTTTTCACAAATAAACACAAGTAATGTCAAATAAATTTTACCACCATAATGAATTACAATATGTCACGAGAAAACAATGTCAGATTCACCAGGATCCATGCAAGCATTCCAGAGTTATAACCTCATAAAGGGACAGGGGTCAGAATTGTAAAAATTGTCCCGCTCATTAACATGCAAACCACCCTTGGGGGTTAAGGGGTTAAAGACCAAATACTTATTTTCCACCATAATTTGTAAAAAAAAATCTTGCCAAATCAGACAAGGTGATTTTTTTAATTTGTTTTCTCATTTTGACTCTCATAGTTGTGGCCTACCTTTGATGTCAATTACAAGCCTCTCTCATTTTTTTAAGTGGGAGAACTTGCACAATTGGTGGCTGACTAAATAGTTTTTTCCCCACTGTAAATGATTGGCCACCATGATAATCTAAGCTCCTGTGCTTGGTTTCAATTGTCATTCAGTGCTGACAGAGAGCCTTTAAAGAGGTGTCCAATACACCTGAAGGATTTCACTCTGACTCCTAAAATTATACATAATGCACCCAGCTTTATATAGAAGTATATATCCGTATAATCTCGACAGGATCCTCCTCCTGGGCAGGTCCACTCTGGGATAAAAGCAGCAGTGATCTTACAGTGGACTCACTAGTGTGAAACTACCCTAAAGGTGTATCCAGGGATTCTGTTACAGGGAATCTGTCACTGATTTTATGGTATCCTAACTAAGGGCTCATACTCACCTGCGAGAAACTCAGATGAGTCTCTTCGATGTCAATATCCGGTGCTGCTGCTGGCACTCAGGAGCAGAGCGTGCGGCTGCATGTATTCCTATGCGGCTGAACGCTCCGATCTGAGTGCTGGGTGCAGTGCCGGGTATTGATATGCGAGACTCATACGAGTTTCCCGCAGGTGAGTATGAGCCCTAAGGGTAACAAACTAGTGACAGATCCCCATAGCAAAATGCTGGGTCACTCAGTTATACCAAAGTCTTGTATTGGAAGCTGCAATCCAACCCTGCCTTTACTAAACATAAATCAGGGCCTCATACACATTCCTTTCAAATTGCCATGTAGCGGTATTTCTAGACTCATAAAGGCTATGCAATAAGTTCAATTCCTGTCAAAATTTACAAGCAGAGTCATCTATACACCAGTAAAGGCACCATCTGTAGTGCCTTATTCAAATATAGTGAACAAAGTGTAGTTGTGCTACTCCTATACTCATAAAAGCTCTGTCCACGGTGCAAAGTCTGACAATAATTACAAGCAGTGTACTCCATATCCATTGAATGGCATCAACTGGAGTGCCTCATAAAAAAAAATTAGGAAGTGTACATGTGTTACTTCTATACTCATAAAGGCTTTGCATAAAATGGAAATCCAGGAAAACGTATAAGGAGGGTCATCCAACGACCCTGGAAGCAGCAAAGCAGGCTCCATTCAAATATTAAAAATTAAAAGCACTCTTTGTGCTGCTGTCATTTGGTGGTGGGGAAAAGTCAGGCCAATCCAGTCTTTGTTCATTTATATCAGAGTAAGCATGTCAGTACATTCTGTTAACGGGTCGAAAATACCTGTCTGTTATGACCCCCCCCCCCAGCCAGTGGCACTAGAAAAACAGACAAGACGCTAGAGGCAGGGTAGCACAACAGCTCCAAGGCATAGAAGGATAAATGATGCCAGGTGTCCAGCTTTGAGTCCAAGTAGCTGAAGGTCACAGAAGAATTAGGGAGTATGCTGGTTTTGTCAGCCAAGTATTGCTTGATCATCTTTAAAAACTTTCCCTCTTTGCTACAAATACCCAGTCGTCAGGCCCTGGATGCTGGGTTGGTGTCATTAAATTGGCCCAAGCTTTTCTTAGTGTAACCTGCCTCTGCGTTTGTCTCCCTTGCCTCTCCTCCTTGGTTGCTCCAGGAAGCTTGCTCCCACGTTGAATGTCCATGCATCAGTCGTTAAGAGGACAATCCCAGTCAATGCATTGGCAAGGGCACAGGTGATGTTAATGGACATGTGCTGGTACAAGGCGGGGATGCCACAATGGGAGAAATAGTGGTGGCTGGTGACCGAGTACATAGGGGCCAGATTTGTAAACCTATAGTGGACATTTTTTGTTTTTATATTTCAAACCAACAAAATTTCACACAAGCCAAGTTCCACAGTATATTTGACAATAGCCAATTTTTGAACAACCAAATTTCTACACCTCTAGCAGGCCAATTTTGTTTGTTGTTTATTTAAAACTGTCAAAGATCGCAGCCTGGGAGGTCGCCCTTATTTATATTGGTTATTCAGCGCCACCAGACTAGGCTGAGATTCCTGGCTAGAGGTAGCCAGAAGTGCTGCTAAAGCCCCAAACTCACAGTGACCCTATGGGGCCTGTGCTGGATCAGTCACGTTTCTCTGGTTATCTCGCTGGATGATGTGGATCCAGAAGGTAGTGTGTTACCTGCGGCTGTCCCCCCTAGGGGATTACAACACTTTCCCATTTGTCTGACAGGCTACAAACTCAACTCTCCCACCACCTTGACCGACTGTGAATACTATGTGTTAGGGCTAGCGGAACGCACTGATTAAATATAGATGTTTTTATTGGTGCGTTCGCAGCCCGGGGTCCACCGTGCAAGAGGAACCTGCTTCTAGCAAATGACGGCACTATATGGCAGTTTAAGTGAACTCTGTTACTTCACAGAGTCGCATGGAAACAAGACGCTGTGCCCTGTTAACCCCACAGGAGTTCACAGCTAACTGCCGAGCTGAAGGCAGTCTGTGGTCACGCAAACATACAATCTCCTCTCCGGAGGAGCCGGTATTCTAGGGGCTTATTTCAGCCGGGGCCCTAAATCCATGCACACAATCTCCTCACCGGAGGTGCTGGCATTCTAGGGGCTTATTTCAGCCGAGTCCCTGAACACACATAAATGTGACCACACTGGCGCATGCACATAACAGATTTGATACTAGCGCATGGCCGTGCAGCCATGCGAGCCTTATATAGCTGCAGCAAGTAAAAGACCTTCCTAGAAGGACCAATGAGAGACTGCCATACCTGAGCATGTGACCCTAGATCTCCACTGAGAGATCTTGCCCTGGGCATGCTCAGTGTGTGCAGAGCAGGACTTAGCTGCAGTATCTGACCATGTGACCCTCGATCCCCACTGAGAGATCTTACTCAGGGCATGCTCAGAACGAGAAAAGCAGGACTTAGTCCCAGAAGCGTCTGCTCGCTGCTGCCCAGCACTGACTTCAATGGCAGAAGCAGGAAAAGCAGCAGTAACTCTTTGTACAGAGTGGGACTGAGCAAGACGCTGGGACCGACGTCTCCGCTGAGCAGGCTCCACTGCGGCAGGAGAAGAATGGGAGACCGCAGCGGAGATGGCCCGAGATTCCCCCTGTGCAGAGGCGGGAACTCGACCCCTAACTCTATGATTCTGCCACTTAGACAAGCTGTGGGACACACATGCCCACCACTCTGACCAACTAGGGGACCTTCTTTCCGATCACTGTGGCAGGTTGTGGAACACTCCTTCCTACCACCCTTATGGACTCGGGGTACAATTTTCCCATCCCCCCCTGACCGGCCATGGGTACCTCTTTCCCATTGTCCTGTCAGAGGGTGGGGGACACTATTCCCTCACCCTGACTGGTTTTAGGACATACTTTCCCATCCCCTGGAAAGGTTGGGAATAAAACCTTCCCTTCATTATACATTGACAGTATTGACAGTTGCATTACATAACATATCAGATCTGGGAGGGTTGCTAGGGATGTACCGGGCGACCAATCATCCCAGATCGGTTGCTAATAACACATTTGTAGGGAGATTGTTCGACACCCCCACTTCCCTTAACCCCTTCAATGCACCCCAATCCAGGAAAACCCAAGACATCGGTAAGGGATGGCACACACCCTTAAACTTGGTGACAGTCAGGGTCTTTCAAGGGATGAATTCTTCTGATGACACAAACTCGAGTGGATAAGGGTTCGTTCTGTGTTGTTGTACTTGAGCACAGCAGTAATAGTGTTTGCCACAGTAAGCTGTTGAAAATTCTCAAGGGCCCTCCCAACCATCCCACCCACAAAAGGAATAGCTGCACCAGGCCCTGGGCCTCAGGTGTGGGTTCATCTTCTGTCTCTCCAGGCAGGTGAGGATGATGTGACTAGTTTGGTTGCATGTATAGCAAAGCCAGGAGTCAGATACAGGCCGGGTGCTGAAAGATGGGGCAGGACCACCTGAGGGCTGGCTGGCCCCCTTGATGACCTTATGTGGGTCAGTTTCTGGGATGTTCTCAGCTTTTCAGGATTTTATGAAATACCCAACTTATGTGATATTTTCACTTCTGATGATTGCAGAAGTTCAAGATCACAGCTTTATTTTTTAGCAGGATTTTACCATTACCAAGAAACCAAATATGACATGGCTGTTGTCAGCACTCTGCCCACTACTGATTTATGGCTTATAGGCAGGGTTTACAGTTATGAAAAAAATGCATCTTCTTCCCCGATTTGTCCTCAAGCGGAAAATATATGTCCCATCACTACTGGATCTGTACACACTCCAGGGTGCAGGAGCTGGTGTAGGAGTGGAGTTAACCCTGATGAAACTAGGGCCCGCAATTCTTGGCGTTAGAAGCACGTGTGCCATCCCAGGGTCCAACCTGGTTCACCTAGTGTGCTTTCAAAGAAATTTAGCATCTTTGGCTACAAGCACTTGTCTGTCGTTAAGTGGACCTTCCCAGTAACTGCATTGGTCAGGGCACAGGTGATGTTATGGGACATGTGCTGGTGTAAGGCGAGGATGACACAGCAGGAAAAATAGGGCGGTTGGGGACCAAGTACTAAGATATGGCTGCCATCATTGGGTTACAGAAAGCCTCAGTGTCCACAAGCCTAAACTGCAGCATTCCAGGGCAAACAGTCTGGAAATGTGCCCATTTAGTATTTGGGCCTGTGAGTGAGTTGAAGGGTATTTACACTTGCTTTCCAAAGCCTTGGGAAGGGACAGCTAAATGCTGCACTGGGAAAAGGATTTGGACGTGGATGCTGATGGTGTTTGCAAATGTGCAATGACAGGTGCATGGTGAGGGGCATCTGCAACTGTGTTCTGGATAGGGGATTGGCAATTATGTAGAACAGGGGAAGAGGTAGTTGTGTCACCCACAGACACAGATTGTGGACCCAGGAGTTCAGCTCACCTAGTTGGGAGCTTTGATGACATGTGCCTGAGCATGCTGGTGGTGGTCAGGCTGGCAATGCTCAACACCCTGCTGAACTTAGTACGGCACAGGTTGCAAATGACCATTCTTTCACCATCAGCCCTTTCTTTAAAAAAGCGCCAGACTGGGGAACACCTATCCCTTGACCTGGGAACTTGCCACATGTGGATGATCTGGGGAACAGTTGCCCACCTTCTCCCACTGGCAACACTGCCTATTTCTGCCTTTTGAGATGCTGTAGATCCCTCCCCTTCTGGACTGATAGTCTCATTCTGCAGGGCACCTTCCCAGGTTTGGTCAGTGACTTCATTGTCCACCTCCTCGTCCTCCACTTCCATACTCTGGTTCTCCTGATTTATTCACTTAACAATATCACTTTGTAGCAACTGTGTTTTATCATTATCTACCTCTTGAGACAGTAATTGCCATTCCCCACCATCATCTTCTTCTGACATCTGACATCACTACACCCGAGCTCCTAAAGTCCTTCTTGAAACATTTAGGGTGAGAGACCTAAATGTATAAATGGAAATGTAAGGACTGGAGCTCCGAGTGTGGGAATACTTGTCTCCTGGGACTCGCCATTGTGGGAGGAAGGAGGATGAGGGTGAGGATTACGTGGTCCAAACTCCTGGATAGGGAGAATGGACCATGTGGAAGACAGGGTGGTACTTGGAATCAAAGTGGAAGCATTATCTGCCGATCAACCACCTGTTCACACTATTCTGGCTTCAAGAGTGGTTTCCCATGTCCCCCTGCAAAGTGGGGTAGGAAACTAGGTCTAATGGATGAGCATGTTTGTTGGGCTTCTGCAGAAGGCACAGTTTCACCTGGCCCACAGCCTTGACTTCTGCATGCACCATCAGCAGCACAGCCACTTTTCTGTCTCTTACCACATGCCTTGCATATTTTAAATTAACTAGGTTTAGTCCTGAGAAGGGCTGTTGTTTTAACTGTGTAGCAGCAGCAATAGACAAGTACTTCAATAGTGATATTAAACCCTGCCTAGCTGCCTTTAATTCTAAACTTTCCCTCCAGTGACTGCAGGTAAAAGGGGTTTTACTACAGAAAGGAAAATATTTAGCCCTGTAAAGGACTGTTGCTTTAACCACCACAATACACCTTTTAGCGGCTACAGTAAAAGGGCATTATTCCTCATCTTGCGCTTTTAACAGCACTTAGAAATAAGTGAATAGCACCCCCCCAGAGTCATACAATGGGTTTCAGCTGCTGGGGGGGGGTAGCTGAGAACCTGGAGAACATAAGCCGGTTTTTATGGTCCCTGATCAAGTGATCGCTGTTATTCAGAAAATAACGGCGATCACACTATAAAAAAATCACATTGAAAAATCACTGATCTCTCTTCTGACATGATTTAATATGTTAGAGGAGAGAGAAGTTATGCCCCTCAAGTCGATGTGCTGTGCACCGGCAGAATCTGCCGGCCAGTACATGGCAACATCTGGAACCACTATTATTTTTTTCTGAGCCCTGACATTTGATCACTGTTATAAATCCTAGCACAGTCATCAAAATCTCCAAATATTTATAGAGCAGGACAGCACTTGGGCTGTGGCTCTCTATTCTTTCCTCCTGGGAGAAAAGAAAGATACAATATGCTCAAGTTCTGTCCAATCAATGAAGAAAAAAATAACATTTCTATATCAATTCCAATAATTCCCGTCCCAATCTTTTAATCACTCCATTGATCATCCTCCCAATCAGATTATTATTATTTTTTTTTTTATTTATTTCACTTTTTGACATTAGGGTTAGGACTGGTGTTAGGGTTTATATTAGGGTTAAGGTTACTACTGGGTTAGGGTTTGGCATAGACGTAGGGTTAGGGTCAGGCTTAGGATTAAGGTTTTATCAAAAGTTACAAAAAATAAATAAATAAAATTTAAAATATATATACTAGGGTTAAATTTGGTTTAGGTCTAACAGTGTTAGACTGTTTATTTTTTTAGTTAGCATAAAAAAAAATAATGGCATGCAGAATTTTTATTGTGTAGTAAGCGTACACCATGCTTTGCTCCACTGTTCCTGGAGTAAAACGGAATCTGCCTCTGAAGCAGAAAAGTTTTCAACCAGTGATGACACTTCTTACTCCATGGGATTCCACAGATGGATGCTAGCAGAATCAGTCGTCACTGCTGAAATTTTAGAGGAAGGGCCAAGTTCCCCAGTCCCCCCTTCACTGTGTTTTCCTAACACTTCCTTTTCCTTGCAAATTCCCCATTTTTTAGCAGCCCAGGGAAAATTTGTCACCACGGAAGTCTTACAATTAATTGCCCACCAAACAAACTTATTGCCCAGTAATACATTTTCCAAAAACCCATCGTCTTTCATTCCTGTTCATAGATCCCTACAAATGTCCACCTTTTTTTAGTTATTACCTTGAATATGGGGTTGGTAAAAAAACACTCTCCACTCTTACTGGGCAACAGAATCTGTCCACAGTACCCCTGTATTATTTGCAGCTGTAATTACCTGAGTCCATTATCAAGCTTTGATGAGAATCCTTTGTTTTAGTGATAAATCCCAAGCCGCACCAAGAAATGACCCCAACTATGTTCACCTGAACAAATTGAGACACATAATTTCCCTTCTGAAAGATTAATTTTTAAACTCCTTTGCCCCGGAACAAAGTGTTGCAGTTGTCCTTGATGAGTTTCAAGGGCCATCTGTTATTCCACCAATTCACTCACTCCAAGCAAGCCATATATGGTGTCAAATTATACAAAATGTGTGAACACACAACAAGGTGCACCTTTCTAATATGTTGTATGAAGGTAGGGATCACCAAATAAACCCAACAAACTGACCCCAGACAATTGGCACCCCAGGTAAAATTGTGTGGGATTTTTACATCAAGGGTAGCATGAGTACAGCAATAATTATTACACCAGTATCCCCCTATATAAATATCCCCATGCTGCAAATAGAAAGGCCTGTAATGAAAATGTGTGGGAGATATTTTGCATATTTCTGGTAAATTCTGGGAAGAGTGAAGAATCGCCGTGAGTCTGAGGATCTTTTGGTGTTGCTGGATCGAGCTGCTTGGAGGAAATCGTCAAACCAGAAATTGAAGCTCGTGTGAGATAATTTGCATATTTCTGGTGCATTCTGGGAAGAGTCAAGAGTCACCGTGATTCTGAGGAATTTTGTGTGTAGGTGGATCGAGCTGCTTGGAGGAAAATGACAAACCGGGAGATAATATGCATATTCCGAGTGCAATCTTTATGGTGATTCTACAGAAATTTGTTTTGTTCAGTATGGAAAAGGAGATTACACATATGTTATTCTGCTACATGTTTGCAAACTTGCCAGAGGAAAAGACTAGAGATGAGCGAAAATTTCAAGGCTTGGTTCGACTTGCCAAAAGGTTTAGATGTTCGCCGAATGGTTCGAGGACCAGAACACCATGCCTATGGTGTTAACCACGCCAGAACACCACGCCTTAAAATGCACGCGTGTCCAGCCTCCCGTGACGTCACGGCTTGTGATTGGTCGCGTCGCCCATGTGACCGCGACGCGACCAATCACAAGCCAGAACGTAATTTTAAAATACTGAAGGACCTGAAATTACGTCACGGCTTGCTGTGATTGGTTGCGTCGCGGCCACATGGGCGACGCGACCAATCACAAGCCGGGACGTCACGGGAGGCAGGACACGCGCGCATTTTAAAATGCGCGCGTGTCCAGCCTCCCGTGACGTCACGGCTTGTGATTGGTCGCGTCGCCCATGTGACCGCGACGCGACCAATCACAAGCCAGAACGTAATTTTAAAATCCTGAAGGACCTGAAATTACGTCACGGCTTGCTGTGATTGGTCGCGTCGGGGCCACATGGGCGGCACGCGACCAATCACAAGCCTGGACTTCACGCAAGGAAGTAAACGCGCGAATTTTAAGCAAAGAACGCTGCCGGTTCCCTCGGTGAGGTGAGTATAGCAATATTTTTTATTTTAATTCTTTCTTTTACACATTAATATGGATCCCAGGGCCTGAAGGAGAGTTTCCTCTCCTTCAGACCCTGGGAACCATCAGGGATACCGTCCGATACTTGAGTCCCATTGACTTGTATTGGTATCGGGTATCGGTATCGGATTGGATCCGATACTTTGCCGGTATCGGCCGATACTTTCCGATACCGATACTTTCAAGTATCAGACGGTATCGCTCAACACTACACACCACTATAGTGGCATCAATTTCCACAGAGTAAAAATATTATAATAAGCCTCTGACACACCTTCCATCATTGGCAACCCACCAGATGGAGATCTATGACTTGCTTATTTTGATGCAAGTTAGGCAGTCTACACTTTCAGGGAACAGTCGGATGGACTTATCCATCAGGACACTACCAGCAGTGCTGAAGACATGTTCTGAGAGAACACTGGCGGCCAGGCATGACAAAACCTCTGGCCACTCTTACATTTCTAAAGCCAAAAAAACAAAAGGGTCCAAACCCCACTTGATGGCATTGATATTAAGCTACAGATGCTCCTGCATTATCCTCTCCAGTCAATCACAGTGTGCCAGACCTGTACTCTGTTCTGCTGGTGCACGGGCTGGTCTAAAAAAATGTGTTAAAAGACTCACAGAAATTGCTTATGCCACTTACACTACTGCTGCTGTTAATGTTTTTGCAATAAAGCCTTGATGTTCCCGGGGTTCGATGTC
Source organism: Ranitomeya variabilis (assembly GCF_051348905.1). Taxonomy (NCBI): domain Eukaryota; kingdom Metazoa; phylum Chordata; class Amphibia; order Anura; family Dendrobatidae; genus Ranitomeya; species Ranitomeya variabilis. Next base: position 156,276,160 of record NC_135235.1, on the reverse strand, counting down.
TAGAACTGGGGTGCATATTGTGTGCCTCACTGATGTCTTGGGGAAAGCCACTCTTAAGATTGTCTTCAAGCATGTTTCAATACTCTAGAATACGCATCCCTTTCCAGTAGGGGGAAACATCTGGTTAAATTTACTCTTGCAACGTGGATCTAACAGTGTGGCAACCAAGTGGTCAGAACTGTTTCTAATCCTAAGAATATGGGCATCTTGTTGAAGATAGAGCAGCAAGAAAGCGCTCATGTGTTGGCTGCTTCCATGAGGCACAAGTCCTTGGTGTGTTGATGGTGGGGTAAAACTCAAGGTTGCTTCCTCCATCCACTAGCCCCAACCACAGACAACAGAGAGGGGACCATTATCCTCTTCATCTCCTGACTATTGCACTTCCATCACCTCGTCCTCCTACATTTGTTCCTTGGCTACTGCACCTTCACTAATAGTTTGTCTGGTACCATGAGCCCCCCTCAATCGCTGTAAGCCACCCTTCCATGGCACCCACCTATGAAAGAACAGTGCGGAAATTTTAGATATTGTTATCCCTTCCACAGCCTTCTCTGTTTCCACCTCTTCCTCTGAGACCACCGCCTCCCCACGAAGACTATTCAAAGTGTTCTCCAACATATACAGTAGAAGGCCAGAATTGTGATGCTGATGACAGCATCTTCAGCGCTAACCATCTTAGTAACCATTTCAAAACTGTGCAGAAGGGTGCATAGGTCCTTCATTTGTGCCCACTCCACAAGCGTGAATTCCACCACGTCCGTATTGCATTGGCCCAAGTTATGCAAAAGGACATACTGCTCCAGGGGTCATCGCTGCTGCCACAGTTGCTGCAATATGTGCAAAGTGGAATTCCACCATTTTTTCGGATTATCATAAATCAAACAGTTAACCGGTAGGCTGAAAGACCTCTGAAGCAATGGAAGTCGATTCCCTGTGGGGTGTGATCGGTGGAAGTGAGCACACAGCAACCATGCTTTTTGCAGCAACGCATCCAGGCCAGGCAAGTGGCTGAGAAATTGCTGTACCACCAGGTTGAGGACATGAGCCTTGCATGGCTCATGTCCTCAACCTGATGGTACAGCAATTTCTCAGCAAGGCATGTGTATGAGGATGCCCTGGTGTAGGGCTGCCACCAGGTTTTCACTGTTATTGCACATGGCCTTCCCTGGCTCTAGGTTCAGTAGAGACAGCCATTTCTTTAACTCAACATGGACACCGGTCCACAACTCTTGAGCTGTGAGACTGCAATGTCAAATTCATATTATTTTGAACATTGCCTGATTGCTGTGATCCACGGCTGTGCAGAAAGGAGGTGGGGAGGATTCTATTTGCACTGTTGGAACGCATGTCTCATTAAGGGACAGGTTGAGGGCACAGGTGGAGGCCCTAGAGGAGGTGGAGGAGCCAAAAGTAGTAATTGAGTGCGGCTGTTTGTATCTTGTATATCTGACTTTGAATGTTCAGCCGGCACCTCCCTTTCTGAACTTTACAGTGTGCACATCATATTCCTCTGGACAGAGGCTCTATAGGAGGCGGAAGAGCCAAAAGTAGTGGAGAAACTGTTTGATGCAGAGGTTTGTCCTGCAAGCCTTGTGGATTCAAACACATGTGGAGCAACTCCTTGACCATCTGCCCCAACAGCCACCAGTCACCCAGTGCCTAGTCAATGAGATGTAAAGTCTCTGCCCAGGTTTGCGCGTCCAGGTGTCAGTGGTAAAATGCACCCTGGCAGACATAGATTTTTCCAGGGAACAGCAACGTTGTCTAAGATATGCTGGTGTAGCGCAGGCACAGCTTTCTTAGGGAAGTAATGGCAACTGGGCAACTGGTACTGAGGGACTGCAACAGCCACCAACTTTCTGAAACCGTCTGTATCCAGCAGACGGAAAGGCAGCATTTCCGCGGCCAGCAGATTGGAGAAAGTGGAGTTCAAGCTGTTAGATTTGACATGTGTAGGAGGAAAAATTATTTTATTTGTTCACAACTGTGGGCCTTAGGGCTGGCTGCAGTGCTGCGAGAGGGTGGAGTACAGAGAACAAAACAAACTACTGGATTGTGAGTGAGGTGCAGGCGGAGATGTAATGGTGGACTGAGAAATTGTAATAATTATAGGGGATAACTCAGGAGTAGTGTTGAGCGATACCATCCGATACTTGAAAGTATCGGTATTGGAAAGTATCGGCCGATACCGGCAAAGTATCGGATCTAATCCGATACCGATACCCGATACCAATACAAGTCAATGGGACACCAAGTATCGGACGGTATCCTGTATGGTTCCCAGGGTCTGAAGGAGAGGAAACTCTCCTTCAGGCCCTGGGATCCATATCAATGTGTAAAAGAAAGAATTAAAATAAAAAATAGGGATATACACACCTCTCCGACGCAGCCTGGACTTTACCGCCGTAACCGGGAGCCGTTGTACCTAAGAATGCGCGCTTGAAGGGCCTTAGATGACGTCACGGCGCTCTGATTGGTCCGTAGCGGTCGCGTGACCGCTACGCGACCAATCACAAAGCAGTGACGTCACCTAAGGTCTTTCAAGCGCTTGAAAGACCTTAGGTGATGTCACTGCTTTGTGATTGGTCGCGTAGCGGTCACGCGACCGCTACGGACCAATCAGAGCGCCGTGACGTCATCTAAGGCCCTTCAAGCGCGCATTTTTAGGTACAACGGCTCCCGGTTACGGCGGTAAAGTCCAGGCTGCGTCGGAGAGGTGAGTATATCCCTATTTTTTATTTTAATTCTTTCTTTTACACATTGATATTAATCCCGATACCGATTCCCGATACCACAAAGGTATCGGATCTCGGTATCGAAATTCCGATACCCGCAAGTATCGGCCGATACCCGATACTTGCGGTATCGGAATGCTCAACACTACTCAGGAGACTCTTTGCGTGGAACAAGACAACTACAGGACACAGTTTTATAAGTGGTAAAGTCTATATTATCACACGGTGATTCAAACAGGTGCAGAGAGAAACTCAAGTCCACAACTCTTGGTGCAAATAATAAACGCAGCTTAGCAGTCCATAGGAAACTTCAGAGGAAAATGCAATCAAGCAGAAAGTCTATGAAGCACAGTTATTCTTGAGGATACTTGACACAAATAAATCCTTGTCTTAGTCCAGGCACAGATAGATATGCTTATTAGGCAGTTCAAATCATATCTTAGCTAGTGTTGAGCGATACTTTCCGATATCGGAAAGTATCGGTATCGGAAAGTATCGGCCGATACCGTCACAGTATCGGAATCCAATCCGATACCGATACCCGATACCAATACAAGTCAATGGGACTCAAGTATCGGACGGTATTCCTGATGGTTCCCAGGGTCTGAAGGAGAGGAAACTCTCCTTCAGGCCCTGGGAACCATATAAATGTGTAAAAGAAAGAATTAAAATAAAAAATATCGCTATACTCACCTGTCCGACGCAGCCGGGACTTCAGCGAGGGAACCGGCAGCGTTGTTTGTTTAAAATTCGCGCTATTACTTGGTTACGTGAATTCCCGGCTTGTGATTGGTCAGGTCGGCCATGTTGCCGGGACGCGGACCAATCACAGCAAGCCGTGACGAAATTACGTCACGGCTTGCTGTGATTGGTCCGCGTCCCGGCAATATGGCCGCCCTGACCAATCACAAGCCGTGACGTCACGGGAGGCTGGACACGCGCTCATTTTAAAATGGGCGCGTATCCAGCCTCCCGTGACGTCACGGCTTGTGATTGGTTGCGCCGCGATCAACCAATCACAAGCCGGGAGGCTGGACGCGCTCATTTTGAAATGGGCGCGTGTCCAGCCTCCCGGCTTGTGATTGGTTGACCGCGACGCAACCAATCACAAGCCGTGACGTCACGGGAGGCTGGACACGCGCCCTTTTTAAAATGAGCGCGTTTCCAGCCTCCCGTGACGTCACGGCTTGTGATTGGTTAATGGCGGCCATGTTGCCGGGACGCGGACCAATCACAGCAAGCCGTGACGTATTTTCGTCACGGCTTGCTGTGATTGGTCCGCGGCCCGGCAACATGGCCGCCCTGACCAATCACAAGCCGGGACTTCGCGTAACCATGTAAAAGCGGGAATTTTAAACAAACAACGCTGCCGGTTCCTGCGCTGAGGTCCCGGCTGCGTCGGACAGGTGAGTATAGCGATATTTTTTATTTTAATTCTCTATTTTACACATTTTAACATTAATGTTGTTCCGATACCCGATACCCGATACCACAAGAGTATCGGAATCCCGGTATCGGAATTCCGATACAGCAAGTATCGGCCGATACCCGATACTTGCAGCATCGGAATGCTCAACACTAATCTTAGCTCAACCAGGGAGGCCTGGTAAATAGTCTCAGGTTATTGCAAAGCAGAAACAGCTTACATGTCCAGCAAATGCAGATGGAAGAAAACACGAACAGCAGATGAGGGAGGATTACTGGAAACTTGTGTATGCAGCAGGAACTCAGAGCTGAGTAGCAGGATCACCACACAGGTTCACAGGAGCAGGTGTATAGCCAGGGAGTAATCAGAGGTCAGGAGCTGGATGCAAGGCAGAATACTCTAGCACAGACTGAAGGCTGGGGTGGAGTTTTATAGCAGGAAGACACAGTGCACATGAGACCAAAGACGCCATCTTGAAAAAGTGCGGTAATACACAAAAGGTAAAAAATGTTCAGAGTCCTGACATTACTCCCTCCTTAGAAGCGGCCTCAGGACGATCCTGGACCTGGTTTCTCAGGGAATCTCTGATGAAAACGAGAAGTCTTCTGTTGGGCATTGATGTTTTCCACAGGTTCCCAAGAGTCTTCCTAAGGGGGATATCCCTGCCATCTTATCAGATATTGGAGCCGATTCCTGCGAATCCTGGAATCAATAATTTCCTCCACCACAAATTGTTCTTGCTCATCAATCACCACAGGCTGCGGAGGTGGCACAACACGTCCCTGGAAGGAATTAGGAGATACAGGCTTTAGTAAAGATACATGAAAAACTGGGTGCACCTTCATTGTTCTAGGCAGCTTCAGCCAGCAGGCCACAGAGCTCACAATACCGTTGATCTTGAAAGGGCCAATGAATTTCTGTCCAAGTTTTTGTGAAGGAACTTTTAACTTCAGATTCTTAGTTGCTAACCACACGGAATCTCCTACCTTGAACATGGGTGCAGGTTTACGGAATCTATCAGCCGATCTCTTATAATGTTCTTGAGCTGTGGTCAGGGATTCTTTCAGAACCTCCAGATTCTGTCTCATCGCAGTCAGCCTTTCCTCCACTGCCGGAACCGGAGAATTAATTGGAGACCTAGGTAAAATACACGGATGATAACCCAGATTGGCAAAGAAAGGTGTAAATTTAGTGGAGGCGCTCTGAGAATTATTATATGAAAATTCGGCTAACGGCAACAACTTCAACCAATCATCCTGGAGATGGCTGACATAACATCTTAGATATTGTTCCAGCGTCTGGTTGGTACGCTCAGTCTGACCATTTGCCTGGGGATGGTAAGCGGAAGAGAGACAGACATTAATATTGAGTGCAGAGCAAAACCCCTTCCAGAATCTTGAAGTGAACTGTACTCCACGGTCAGAGATGATCTCATCCGGAACCCCGTGCATCCTAAAGACATTCTGTATAACCAAGTTTACTGTATCTTTAGCTGAGGGGAGGCTGGTGCACGGAACAAAATGAGCAGCTTTAGTCAGGCGATCAACTACCACCATGATTGTATTCATGCCCCCCGATGTAGGCAGCTCCACAATAAAGTCCATTGATATAGACCCCCAAGGGCGGGACGGAACAGGTAATGGTTGTAGAAGACCTGTAGGTGCCACATGAGGAGTCTTGTAATGGGCACATACCTCGCAAAAGAGAACATAGTCCTTGGTATCCTTCAGGCAAGTTGGCCACCAGAAGAATTGGCTCAGGAACTCTTGTGTCTTCTGTACCCCCTGTGACCAGCCAACTTGGAGTCATGTACCAACTTGAGGATCTGCAGACGGACGACCTACGGGACGTAGATACGTCGATCTCTGAACCACATGCCACCCTTTAATAAAATATTATTATCCACAGGTGGGTTGGCCAAAAATACATCACCTTCATAGGACTCCCTGCACTCCTTTCACAAGTCCTGATCGTGGATAACTCCGATGAAATTGGCATCAGATAGTATGGTCTTGGACGGGGCTCCAGGTACGGAATCCACAGCATGGATTCGGGATAAAGCATCAGCCTTCCCATTACGAGAACCTGAACAGTACGAGATAACAAAGTTAAATTGATTTAAAAATAAGTTCCAACGAGCCTGACGAGGAGAAAGACATCTAGCGGATCTAAGGAACTCTAGATTGCGATGGTCAGTTAGCACTATGATCTGTTGTGCAGCTCCTTGCAGATGATGCCTCCATTCTTTGAAAGCCACAATAATAGCCAGCAATTCCTTGTCTCCCACGTTGTAATTCTTCTCTGCTGAGGTTAGTCTACAGGAAAAGAAAGCACAAGGATGTAGCAGACCCTTCTCTGCAGTTCTTTGGGAGAGAATAGCCCCCAAAGCATTATCAGAAGCGTCCACCTCCACAATGAAGGGAAGTGTTGGATCTGGGTGTATCAACAGCGGTGCTGATGTGAAACAGATCTTAAGCCGATCAAAAGCTTCTTGAGCCTGCGATGACCACTTAAAGGGCTTTTCCTTCTTTGTCAAGGAAGTAATGGGACGGACAAAATCAGAAAAATTTCGAATGAAGCGTCTGTAGAAATTTGGAAAACCAATAAAACGTTGTACCTCCTTAACGTTCTTGGGTACCGGCCAGTCAAGGATAGCCTGTATCTTACCAGATTCCATGTTCAGCCCCTGGGGAGAGATGATATAACCTGTTATGACCCCAATGGCAGAGGGTCTCAAAAGTACATACCAAGTCTGCAAACATAAAAAACCAGCTCATAGGGCAGTGGTAACTGGGCTAACCGTATATCTAATCCTAGCACCACAAATAGCAGCAGCCGGGGAACGTGCCTACGTTGGTTCTAGACGTCTCGCGCCAGCCGGAGAACTAACTAACCCTAGAAGGGAAAAGATAGACCTTTCTTGCCTCCAGAGAAAAGACCCCAAAAGTTGGATACAAGCCCCCCACAAATAATAACGGTGAGGTAAGGAGAAAAGACAAACGTAAGAATGAACTAGATATTTAGCAAAGAGAGGCCCACTGACTAATAGCAGAATATAGTAAGATGACTTATACGGTCAGCAAAAACCCTATCAAAATTTCCACGCTGGATATTCAAGAACCCCCGAACCGTCTAACGGCCCGGGGGGAGAATACCAGCCCCCTAGAGCTTCCAGCAAGAACAGGAATCACATTTAGTACAAGCTGGACAGAAAATAAGAGCAATACAGATAACCAAAAAACAAGGAAGCAGGACTTAGCTTAATTATGCAATAACCCGGACCAGCAGACAGGAGCAAACAGAAAGGATCTGATTACAACGATGCAAGGCACTGGACTGAGGATCCAGGAAGTTTATATAGCAACACCCCTGGACTAACGACCCAGGTGGGTGCCAAACTGAGGAAAGACAATCCCAGAGTCATATCACTAGTGACCACAAGAGGGAGCCAAAAAAGTCTAATTCACAACAATAACCTAAGAACTGTATCTCAGAATGATGGAACTCGCATTTCTCCGACTTAATATACAAATGGTTCTCTTTCAGATGTCTTAAAACAGTTTTGACATGCTCTTCATGTTCCTGTAGAGAGTCAGAAAAGATTAGTATATAGATCACCACAAACTGGTCCAACAAATCTCTGAAAATGTCATTAGCAAGGTGTTGAAATGTTGCAGGGGCGTTACAAAGCCCGAAGGGCATCACAAGAGATTCAAAGTGTCCATACCAGCATCTGAATGCTGTCTTCCACTCATCCCCTGGACGAATACGCACCAAATTATAAGCCCCATGAAGATCCAGTTTAGAGAACACCTTAGCATGGCAGACTCTTTCCAGTAATTCGGGAATCAGAGGCAAAGGCTAACGGTTTCGTTACTTATTGAGTTCTTGATAGTCAACACAGGGTCTCAGGGTCCCATCCTTCTTTACAAAAAAGATAGGTGCCCCTGCTGGTGAGGAAGGACGTATGAATCCTTTGGCCAGATTTTCATCAATATACTCTTTTAAGGCTTGAAGCTCAGGTGCCGCCAAAGGGTATACGTTACCAAAAGGAATGGCTGCCCCGGGAAGCAGCTCAATGGGACAGTCATAATGCCTGTGTGGAGGAAGCTGATCTGCATTCTTCTTGTCACAGATGTCAGAGAACTCTTTATAAGCTGGAGGTAAAGAAAATACCTGTACATGTGGTTCCGTAGCCGTCGACTCAGGGACAGCTTCTGTTAACGCTGAGTTTCTCCTTGTTGGGAAGATAATCTCCTTGGTCTCCCAGTTGATAATTGGGTTCTGAGAACGCAACCAAGGAATGCCTAAAATCACATGAAAATGAGGAGAAGAAATTAGCAAGAAAGAAAGTTGCTCCTGATGATTAGGCTCCAACAAAATTTCAAGGGGTACGGTCTCCTGATCCACAGGCCCAGAGATTAAAGGTGACCCATCCACTGTTTCAATGGTAATTGGAGAGGCTCTTTGCTGAATTTTAATACCATGTTCCTTGGCAAATGCGATATCCATGAAATTGCCACCTGCACCAGAGTCAATCATAGCTGAACTGGAGATCCACTGTCCTGAACACAGGATCTTAATAGGGAGAGAACAGTGAGAGTTCTTTTCCTTCTGCTCCTTGGGGGGTGAAGTCATAGAAAGTGAATGGAATACAGCGTTTAAAGGCAGGCTACATTCAGAGATGTCAGATTCATCATCACAGTTGTCATACTCCCCTATTGCTGCTAGCACCTTGTTGGCGCTCATTGATCTCACGCCTCTGAATGGAATCAATTTGCATGGGCACCTCCTCCACCTCCCAAGAGGTTTTACCTGCAGGCTCTTTGGAAGGAAGGGAAAAGTTAGAAACACGGTTATATGCAGCAAATTTCTCCTGCCTACGCTCAGTAAGGCGAATGTCTATGCGTACACAATGCTGTGTCTCTAACTCTTGTGGTGACTCAGAGCGGGCTAGTTCATCTTTTACAATACTAGACAGACCCCTTTTAAAAATAGGCAATTGTGCATAACTGTCCCAATTGGTATCTACCGCCAATCTCCTGAATTCAGTGGCATACTCAATAACAGAACGCTTAGCCTGGCGTAAAGACAACAAAGCAGATTCAACGGTTGCACGGCGATTAGGGTCATCAAACATTAATGCCATAGCGGCCAAGAAATCATCCAAGTCATTTAACCGTGGGTCACGAGACTCAATCATCGGATTCGCCCAGGCGAGCGCTCGTGAGGTCAGTAGCATTATTACACACAATACTTTGGATCTATCAGTAGGAAAACGGTCAGCATGCACATAAAAATATAGCATACATTGATTCACAAAGCCACGAAATTTGTCACGATCACCATTGAATCTGAATGGGGGCAACTTAGGTGGGCCAGCTGGTGGCAGTTGCCCAGAGGGTAAAGTCACTTGTGCAGCTATTTGCGTGCTTATGTCCTGAAAAGCCCGTCCATACTGGGACTCTATGCCAGCAAGTTTGTTTTCCTGGGCTGCCATGCAGTTGCTCAAGTCCTGCAAAGTTTGTCCAAACACTTGTTGATTGTGTTCAAAGCTTCCAAACTTCTTTTGCAGACCTTCCACATCTTTCTGCAGTGATCTAATTATGGAAAACACCTGCTTTAATTTGCTTTCTGCAGTCATTGTTCCAGCAGCCTCCTTTTTTTTTTGGCTAGAGTATCCTTTAATAATTATAGGGAGTGGAGTACAGAGAACAAAACAAACTACTGGATTGTGAGTGAGGTGCAGGCGGAGATGTAATGGTGGACTGAGAAATTGTAATAATTATAGGGGATAACTCAGGAGACTCTTTGCGTGGAACAAGACAACTACAGGACAGTTTTATAAGTGGTAAAGTCTAGGGTTGAGCGAAACGGGTCGATCATTTTCAAAAGTCGCCGACTTTTGGCTAAGTCGGCGTCTCATGAAACCCGATCCGACCCCTGTGCTTGTCGGCCATGCGGTACGCGACTTTCGCGCCAAAGTCGCGTTTCAATGACGCGAAAAGCGCCATTTCTCAGCCAATGAAGGTGAACGCAGAGTGTGGGCAGCGTGATGACATAGATCCTGGTCCCCACCATCTTAGAGAAGGGCATTGCAGTGATTGGCTTGCTGTCTGCGGCGTCACAGGGGCTATAAAGGGGCGTTCCCGCCGACCGCCATCTTACTGCTGCTGATCTGAGCTTAGGGACAGGTTGCTGCCGCTTCGTCAGAAGCAGGGAGAGCGTTAGGCAGGGTCCACTAACCACCAAACCGCTTGTGCTGCAGCGATTTCCACTGTCCAACACCACCTTCGGTGTGCAGGGACTGTGGAAGCTATTTTTTTTTTTTTTTTCCCCTCAGCGCTGTAGCTCATTGGGCTGCCCTAGAAGGCTCCGTGATAGCTGTATTGCTGTGTGTACGCCACTGTGGAAACCAACTGCTTTTTTCAAAGCACATATCCTCTTGTTCCTTCCTTTCTGCACAGCTATCTTTTTTGTTTGTCCACACTTTTTATTTAATTTGTGCATCAGTCCACTCCTATTGCTGCCTGCCATACCTGGCTTACATTACTGCAGGGAGATAGTAATTGTAGGACAGTTTTTTTTTTTTGTTTGTTTTTTTTTGTGGGAGATTAAGATTGGCATTTCTGCTACAGTGCCATCCCTGTGTGTGCCATCTCTCACTGAGTGGGCCATAGAAAGCCTATTTATTTTTTCCGTGATTTGTGTTCTAAATTCTACCTCAACACAAAAACACTACATCAATCAGTGGGAGAAAAATATTGGCCTCAGTCAGGGCTTGTGTGCCACTGCTGTGTGTGCTATCTCTCATTCAGTGGGCTATAGCAAGCCTATTTTTTTTTTTTTTTTTTTTTAATATTATTTGGTTTCTAAAGTCTCCCTGAAAAAAAAAAAAAAACCTAAAAAAACAGTGGGAGAGTAATATTGCCCTTTCAGCTTGTGTGCCAGTCTTGACTCCTGGGTGTGCCACCTCTCTCCCTCTCATTCAGTGGGCCATAGAAAGCCTATTTATTTTTTTTTTTAAATATTATTGGGTTTCTAAAGTCTCCCTTAAAAAACAAAAAATACATAAAAAAACAGTGGGAGAGTAATATTGCCCTTTCAGCTTGTGTGCCAGGCTTGACTCCTGGGTGTGCCACCTCTCTCCCTCTCATTCAGTGGGCCATAGAAAGCCTATTTATTTTTTTTTTTTAAATATTATTGGGTTTCTAAAGTCTCCCTTAAAAAACAAAAAATACATAAAAAAACAGTGGGAGAGTAATATTGCCCTTTCAGCTTGTGTGCCAGTCTTGACTCCTGGGTGTGCCACCTCTCTCTCTCATTCAGTGGGCCATAGAAAGCATTTTTTTTTTTTCCTTGATTTGTGTTCTAAAATCTACCTCAACACAAAAACACTACATCAATCAGTGGGAGAAAAATATTGGCCTCAGTCAGGGCTTGTGTGCCACTGCTGTGTGTGCTATCTCTCATTCAGTGGGCTATAGAAAGCCTATTTTTTTTTTTTTTTTTTTTTTAATATTATTTGGTTTCTAAAGTCTCCCTGAAAAAAAAAAAATACCTAAAAAAACAGTGGGAGAGTAATATTGCCCTTTCAGCTTGTGTGCCAGTCTTGACTCCTGGGTGTGCCACCTCTCTCCCTTTCATTCAGTGGGCCATAGAAAGCCTATTTATTTTTTTTTTTAAATATTATTGGGTTTCTAAAGTCTCCCTTAAAAAACAAACAATACATAAAAAAACAGTGGGAGAGTAATATTGCCCTTTCAGCTTGTGTGCCAGTCTTGACTCCTGGGTGTGCCACCTCTCTCTCTCATTCAGTGGGCCATAGAAAGGCTATTTTTTTTTTGGTTTTTTTAATATTATTTGGTTTCTAAAGTCTCCCTGAAAAAAAAAAAAAAAACATACAAAAAACAGTGGGAGAGTAATATTGCCCTTTCAGCTTGTGTGCCAGTCTTGACTCCTGGGTGTGCCACCTCTCTCCCTTTCATTCAGTGGGCCATAGAAAGCCTATTTATTTATTTTTTTAAATATTATTGGGTTTCTAAAGTCTCCCTTAAAAAACAAAAAATACATAAAAAAACAGTGGGAGAGTAATATTGCCCTTTCAGCTTGTGTGCCAGTCTTGACTCCTGGGTGTGCCACCTCTCTCTCTCATTCAGTGGGTCATAGAAAGCATTTTTTTTTTTTTCCTTGATTTGTGTTCTAAAATCTACCTCAACACAAAAACACTACATCAATCAGTGGGAGAAAAATATTGGCCTCAGTCAGGGCTTGTGTGCCACTGCTGTGTGTGCTATCTCTCATTCAGTGGGCTATAGAAAGCCTATTTTTTATTTATTTTTTTTTATATTATTTGGTTTCTAAAGTCTCCCTGAAAAAAAAAAAAAAACCTAAAAAAACAGTGGGAGAGTAATATTGCCCTTTCAGCTTGTGTGCCAGTCTTGACTCCTGGGTGTGCCACCTCTCTGCCTCTCATTCAGTGGGCCATAGAAAGCCTATTTATTTATTTTTTTTAATATTATTGGGTTTCTAAAGTCTCCCTTAAAAAAACAAAAAATACATAAAAAAACAGTGGGAGAGTAATATTGCCCTTTCAGCTTGTGTGCCAGTCTTGACTCCTGGGTGTGCCACCTCTCTCTCTCATTCAGTGGGCCATAGAAAGGCTATTTTTTTTTTGGTTTTTTTAATATTATTTGGTTTCTAAAGTCTCCCTGAAAAAAAAAAAAAAACATACAAAAAACAGTGGGAGAGTAATATTGCCCTTTCAGCTTGTGTGCCAGTCTTGACTCCTGGGTGTGCCACCTCTCTCCCTTTCATTCAGTGGGCCATAGAAAGCCTATTTATTTTTTTTTTTAAATATTATTGGGTTTCTAAAGTCTCCCTTAAAAAAAAAAAAAAACATAAAAAAACAGTGGGAGAGTAATATTGCCCTTTCAGCTTGTGTGCCAGGCTTGACTCCTGGGTGTGCCACCTCTCTCTCTCATTCAGTGGGCTATAGAAAGCCTATTTTTTTTTTTTTTATATTATTTGGTTTCTAAAGTCTCCCTGAAATAAAAAAAAAACTTAAAAAAACAGTGGGAGAGTAATATTGCCCTTTCAGCTTGTGCGCCAGTCTTGACTCCTGGGTGTGCCACCTCTCTCTCTCTAATTGTGGGCCATAGAAAGCCTTTTTTTTTTTTTTTTTTTAATATTATTTGGTTTCTAAAGTCTCCCTGAGAAAAAAAAAAAATAAATTAGGTGGGAGATTAATATTGACATTAGTGCTTGAGTGACAGTCCTGCGTGTGTGTCATCTCTGTGATTTTGTGCCACAGAAAACAGAGTGTGTAACATTGTGCCTGATTTTCCTTGTGGTCTCACCAACCTGTTAAGGGATATTGAAATCATACTGAAGTTATAGCTCACCGTGTAAGTTGTTTGACAGCAACAAATAAAGTTACTTTGGTTAAGATTTTAAAACAATGAGGAAGTCTGGTGCAAGAGGTCGTCGTGGGCGTTCATTGTCAGCTGGTAATGATGGTAGTGGTAGTGGAGCATCAGGTGGTCGTGGGGATAAAAATATTCCACCTAAGTCTGGAGCTGTGGAGCCAGTTTCGTCGTCAGGCTACACAAGGCCTCGAACGCTCTCTTTTCTGGGAGTAGGAAAACCGCTTTTAAAGGCGGAGCAGCAACAGCAAGTTTTGGCTTACATTGCAGACTCAGCCTCTAGCTCTTTTGCCTCCTCTTCCGAAACTGGTAAATGTAAAAGCAGCGCGTCGCTTGTGGATGTTCACGGTCAGGGACAAGTCGCTTCCTTGTCCTCCTCAGCAAAAACTACAACAAGAGAGAAGGATGCAGCAGGCGACACAACGGGTCACTCCATGGAGCTCTTTACACATACCGTCCCTGGCTTAGAAAGTGAAACATTTAACAGGCCATGCCCATTACAAGTATATTCTGACATGGAGTGCACTGATGCACAGCCACAGCCAGAGTACTATGCTGCTCCTTTGACTCAGACCACCACATTGCCCTCTCAGGGTACAGATCCACAATCAGACCCTGATGAGACTATGTTGCCCCGCCACGAACGCTATACCACCGACCGACACAGTGACACAGACGAAGTTGCACACGAGCTCGAAGAGGAGGTAATAGATGACCCAGTTATTGACCCCGATTGGCAGCCATTGGGGGAACAGGGTGCAGGCGGCAGTAGTTCAGAAGCGGAGGTGGAGGAGGGGCCGCAGCAGGCATCAACATCGCAACAGGTTCCATCTGCCGGGCCCGTATCTGGCCCAAAACGCGTGTCAAAGCCAAAACCTGTTGGAGCACAGCGTTGCCATCCGGTTAAAGCTCAGTCTGCAATCCCTGAAAAGGGATCCGAGTCTAGGAAGAGTGCAGTCTGGCATTTTTTTAAACAACATCCAACTGATCAGCGCAAAGTCATCTGTCAAAAATGTTCAACTAGCTTAAGCAGAGGTCAGAATCTGAAAAGTCTAAATACTAGTTGCATGCATAGACACTTAACCACCATGCATTTTCAAGCCTGGACTAACTACCAAACGTCCCTCAAGGTTGTAGCACCCTCGGCCAATGAAGCTAGTCAGCAACGCAACATCCCTTCCGTCACTGTAAGGCCACCATTTTCCGCACCACCGGCAGTATCTGTGCAGGTTTCTTTGCCAGCCAAAAGCAGTCAGGGTCAGGGAATCACCAGTTTTGTAGGAGGAAATATTGCATCTAGGGCACCGGCGGAAACAATACCGTCTCCAACCGTCTCTCAGTCTGCCATGTACACCGGCACACCCGAAAGTTCCACGATCTCCAGCTCTCCAGTCCAGCTCACCCTACATGAGACTCTGGTTAGAAAAAGGAATTACTTATCCTCGCATCCGCGTACACAGTGTTTTAACGCCCACATAGCTAGACTAATCTCGTTAGAGATGATGCCCTACCGGTTAGTTGAAAGCGAAGCTTTCAAAGCCCTGATGGAGTACGCTGAACCACGATACGAGCTACCCAGTCGACACTTTTTTTCCAGAAAAGCCATCCCAGCCCTGCACCAGCATGTTAAACAGCGCATCGTCCATGCACTCAGGCAATCTGTGAGTACAAAGGTGCACCTGACTACAGATGCATGGACCAGTAGGCATGGCCAGGGACGTTATGTGTCCATTACGGCACACTGGGTGAATGTGGTGGATGCAGGGTCCACAGGCGACATCAATTTAGGGACAGTTGTGCCTAGCCCACGGTCTAGGAAACAGTTGGCTGTAGGCGTTCGCACCCCCTCCTCCTCCTCCTCCTCGTCCTCCTGCAGAAGCTACAGCTCTTCCACAGAACGCAGTCTGCCAACCACTCCATCGGCAGATGACACTGTTGCACACCAGTTGTCCCATTATGGGCCAGCTACTGCCAAGCGTCAGCAGGCTGTATTGGCTATGAAGTGCTTGGGCGACAACAGACACACCGCGGAAGTTCTGTCCGAGTTCTTGCAACAAGAAACACAGTCGTGGCTGGGCACAGTAGATCTTGAGGCAGGCAAGGTAGTGAGTGATAACGGAAGGAATTTCATGGCTGCCATCTCCCTTTCCCAACTGAAACACATTCCTTGCCTGGCTCACACCTTAAACCTGGTGGTGCAGTGCTTATTGAAAACTTATCCTGGGTTCTCCGACCTGCTCCTCAAAGTGCGTGCACTTTGCTCACATATCCGACGTTCGCCTGTACACGCCAGCCGTATGCAGACCTATCAGCGGTCTTTGAACCTTCCCCAGCATCGCCTAATCATAGACGTTGCAACAAGGTGGAACTCAACACTGCACATGCTTCAGAGACTGTGCGAACAGAGGCGTGCTGTTATTTATTTGTGGGAGGATACACGGGCAGGCAGTAGGATGGCAGACATGGAGTTGTCAGGTGTGCAGTGGTCTAAGATACAAGACATGTGTCAAGTCCTTCAGTGTTTTGAGGAATGCACATGGCTGGTTAGTGCAGACAACGCCGTAATAAGCATGAGCATCCCCCTAATGCGTCTGCTGATGCAAAGTTTGACGCACATAAAGGAGCAGGCGTCTGCACCAGAGGAAGAGGAAAGCCTTGATGACAGTCAGCCATTGTCTGGTCAGGGCAGTGTACAGGACGAGGTAGCGGGCGAAGAGGAGGTGGAGGACGAGGAGGATGATGGGGATGAGTATATTTTTAATGCCGAACCTTTCCCGGGGGCACAGGAAATTGGTTGCGTGTCACGGCCGGGTTCTGGTTTTTTGAGGGACACAAGTGACGTAGATTTGCCTGCAACTGCCCCTCAACCAATCACAACCGGAGATTTGACAACTGGAACTTTGGCCCACATGGCGGATTATGCCTTACGTATCCTAAAAAGGGACACACGCATTACGAAAATGATGAACGATGACGATTACTGGTTGGCCTGCCTCCTTGATCCACGCTATAAAGGCAAATTGCAAAATATTATGCCACATGAGAACTTGGAACTAATATTAGCAACCAAACAATCAACTCTTGTTGACCGTTTGCTTCAGGCATTCCCAGCACACAGCGCACGTGATCGTTCTCACACGAGCTCCAGGGGGCAGCAGACTAGGAGTGTTAGGGGTGCACACATCAGAAGTGGCGTTGGACAGAGGGGTTTTCTGACCAGGTTGTGGAGTGATTTTGCTATGACCGCAGACAGGACAGGTACTGCTGCATCAATTGAAAGTGACAGGAGACAACATTTGTCCAGTATGGTTACTAACTATTTTTCATCCCTTATCGATGTTCTCCCTCAACCGTCATTCCCATTTGATTACTGGGCCTCCAAATTAGACACCTGGCCAGAATTGGCAGAATATGCATTGCAGGAGCTTGCTTGCCCGGCAGCAAGTGTCCTATCAGAAAGAGTATTCAGTGCTGCAGGTTCAATATTAACCGAAAAAAGGACTCGTCTGGCTACCCAAAATGTTGACGATCTAACATTCATTAAAATGAACCACAACTGGATTTCGAAATCTTTTGCCCCACCTTGCCCGGCCGACACCTAGCTTTCCTATGAAAAGCTCTTGCCTGTGAATTACTTTTCTAATGTCTAATTTGCTGCAGCTGATTGTACAGCATACGACATGTTTACACCTCCCTAAATGGCAAAACTCCCCACACGGGGCCGTGGTATCGCGACTTGGCGCAAGCACCCGTGAGACTGCTGTTTGTCTGAAGAGGTGGGTGTGCTCGCTTTTGGTTGACGGCATTGCTACTGGGTCCCTCATAGTACAATGTAGTGTCTCTGGCGGTGGTGGTGCGCACCCAACGTCAGACACACCGTTGTAACATGAGGGGCCCTGGGGCGGTCCCGCCGGCCTCAAGAGAGTTCCCCCCTACCCCAGCTCAAAATGTGCTCTACCACGTCCAAAATTATGTCGCACAGCTCCACCAATCTTTAGTCTATTCGCTGACATCATTCAATGTCTGGCACTGACAATACAAATTTGTAGACATCTATGATGCAACTTAAAGTAGTCTGTGTCTGTGTCCTATATTGGCACCATTAAATAGTTACTGCCAAATTACTATGCCAGAAACTCAGTAGATGAGCCCACCCCTGTACCTAAGTATGCCACCTTTTTTTTTGTTTTGGTTGTTTTGCGAGACATTAACATCTATTTATATTTTGGGAGTACTGGGACAGACACTCCTTGCACTACTCCTCCACTCACCACCAAGCTGCCTGTGTATCCATGTAACCGCTGTAAAGCTGCCATGAGCCTATTGTTTGTTATTTTAGGCCTTTGATAGCCTGTCTGCGGTCCCTACTTTAAATACTCCTCCACTGACCACCAAGCTGCCTGCCCATGTATCCATGTAACCGCTGTAAAACTGCCATAAGCCTATTGTTTGTTATTTTAGGCCTTTGATAGCCTGTCTGCGGTCCCTACTTTAAATACTCCTCCACTGACCACCAAGCTGCCTGCCCGTGTATCCATGTAACCGCTGTAAAACTGCCATGAGCCTATTGTTTGTTATTTTAGGCCTTTGATAGCCTGTCTGCGGTCCCTACTTTAAATACTCCTCCACTCACCACCACCAAGCTGCCTGCCTGTGTATCCATGTAACCGCTGTAAAACTGCCATAAGCCTATTGTTTGTTATTTTAGGCCTTTGATAGCCTGTCTGCGGTCCCTACTTTAAATACTCCTCCACTGACCACCAAGCTGCCTGCCCGTGTATCCATGTAACCGCTGTAAAACTGCCATGAGCCTATTGTTTGTTATTTTAGGCCTTTGAAGCCTGTCTGCGGTCCCTCCTTCCACTAGTCCTCCACTGACCAGACCACTGCTGCCCGTGTACCCCTGGAACCAATTATAAAGTGCCTACAGCCAGCCCATTTTCTTATGTTAGGCCTTTGAAGCCTGTCTGCGGTCCCTACTTTAAATACTCCTCCACTGACCACCAAGCTGCCTGCCCGTGTATCCATGTAACCGCTGTAAAACTGCCATGAGCCTATTGTTTGTTATTTTAGGCCTTTGAAGCCTGTCTGCGGTCCCTCCTTCCACTAGTCCTCCACTGACCAGACCACTGCTGCCCGTGTACCCCTGGAACCAATTATAAAGTGCCTACAGCCAGCCCATTTTTTTATGTTAGGCCTTTGAAGCCTGTCTGCGGTCCCTCCTTCCACTAGTCCTCCACTGGCCAGACCACTGCTGCCCGTGTACCCCTGGAACCAATTATAAAGTGCCTACAGCCAGCCCATTTTCTTATGTTAGGCCTTTGAAGCCTGTCTGCGGTCCCTACTTTAAATACTCCTCCACTGACCACCAAGCTGCCTGCCCGTGTATCCATGTAACCGCTGTAAAACTGCCATGAGCCTATTGTTTGTTATTTTAGGCCTTTGATAGCCTGTCTGCGGTCCCTACTTTAAATACTCCTCCACTCACCACCACCAAGCTGCCTGCCCGTGTATCCATGTAACCGCTGTAAAACTGCCATAAGCCTATTGTTTGTTATTTTAGGCCTTTGATAGCCTGTCTGCGGTCCCTACTTTAAATACTCCTCCACTGACCACCAAGCTGCCTGCCCGTGTATCCATGTAACCGCTGTAAAACTGCCATGAGCCTATTGTTTGTTATTTTAGGCCTTTGATAGCCTGTCTGCGGTCCCTACTTTAAATACTCCTCCACTGACCACCAAGCTGCCTGCCCGTGTATCCATGTAACCGCTGTAAAACTGCCATGAGCCTATTGTTTGTTATTTTAGGCCTTTGATAGCCTGTCTGCGGTCCCTACTTTAAATACTCCTCCACTGACCACCAAGCTGCCTGCCCGTGTATCCATGTAACCGCTGTAAAACTGCCATGAGCCTATTGTTTGTTATTTTAGGCCTTTGATAGCCTGTCTGCGGTCCCTACTTTAAATACTCCTCCACTCACCACCACCAAGCTGCCTGCCCGTGTATCCATGTAACCGCTGTAAAACTGCCATAAGCCTATTGTTTGTTATTTTAGGCCTTTGATAGCCTGTCTGCGGTCCCTACTTTAAATACTCCTCCACTGACCACCAAGCTGCCTGCCCGTGTATCCATGTAACCGCTGTAAAACTGCCATGAGCCTATTGTTTGTTATTTTAGGCCTTTGAAGCCTGTCTGCGGTCCCTCCTTCCACTAGTCCTCCACTGACCAGACCACTGCTGCCCGTGTACCCCTGGAACCAATTATAAAGTGCCTACAGCCAGCCCATTTTCTTATGTTAGGCCTTTGAAGCCTGTCTGTGGTCCCTACTTTAAATACTCCTCCACTGACCACCAAGCTGCCTGCCCGTGTATCCATGTAACCGCTGTAAAACTGCCATGAGCCTATTGTTTGTTATTTTAGGCCTTTGAAGCCTGTCTGCGGTCCCTCCTTCCACTAGTCCTCCACTGACCAGACCACTGCTGCCCGTGTACCCCTGGAACCAATTATAAAGTGCCTACAGCCAGCCCATTTTTTTATGTTAGGCCTTTGAAGCCTGTCTGCGGTCCCTCCTTCCACTAGTCCTCCACTGGCCAGACCACTGCTGCCCGTGTACCCCTGGAACCAATTATAAAGTGCCTACAGCCAGCCCATTTTCTTATGTTAGGCCTTTGAAGCCTGTCTGCGGTCCCTACTTTAAATACTCCTCCACTGACCACCAAGCTGCCTGCCCGTGTATCCATGTAACCGCTGTAAAACTGCAATGAGCCTATTGTTTGTTATTTTAGGCCTTTGATAGCCTGTCTGCGGTCCCTACTTTAAATACTCCTCCACTCACCACCACCAAGCTGCCTGCCCGTGTATCCATGTAACCGCTGTAAAACTGCCATAAGCCTATTGTTTGTTATTTTAGGCCTTTGATAGCCTGTCTGCGGTCCCTACTTTAAATACTCCTCCACTGACCACCAAGCTGCCTGCCCGTGTATCCATGTAACCGCTGTAAAACTGCCATGAGCCTATTGTTTGTTATTTTAGGCCTTTGATAGCCTGTCTGCGGTCCCTACTTTAAATACTCCTCCACTGACCACCAAGCTGCCTGCCCATGTATCCATGTAACCGCTGTAAAACTGCCATGAGCCTATTGTTTGTTATTTTAGGCCTTTGATAGCCTGTCTGCGGTCCCTACTTTAAATACTCCTCCACTGACCACCAAGCTGCCTGCCCGTGTATCCATGTAACCGCTGTAAAACTGCCATGAGCCTTTTGTTTGTTATTTTAGGCCTTTGATAGCCTGTCTGCGGTCCCTACTTTAAATACTCCTCCACTCACCACCACCAAGCTGCCTGCCCGTGTATCCATGTAACCGCTGTAAAACTGCCATAAGCCTATTGTTTGTTATTTTAGGCCTTTGATAGCCTGTCTGCGGTCCCTACTTTAAATACTCCTCCACTGACCACCAAGCTGCCTGCCCGTGTATCCATGTAACCGCTGTAAAACTGCCATGAGCCTATTGTTTGTTATTTTAGGCCTTTGAAGCCTGTCTGCGGTCCCTCCTTCCACTAGTCCTCCACTGACCAGACCACTGCTGCCCGTGTACCCCTGGAACCAATTATAAAGTGCCTACAGCCAGCCCATTTTCTTATGTTAGGCCTTTGAAGCCTGTCTGCGGTCCCTACTTTAAATACTCCTCCACTGACCACCAAGCTGCCTGCCCGTGTATCCATGTAACCGCTGTAAAACTGCCATGAGCCTATTGTTTGTTATGTTAGGCCTTTGATAGCCTGTCTGCGGTCCCTACTTTAAATACTCCTCCACTCACCACCAAGCTGCCTGCCCGTCTATCCATGTAACCGCTGTAAAACTGCAATGAGCCTATTGTTTGTTATTTTAGGCCTTTGATAGCCTGTCTGCGGCCCCTACTTGCAATACTCCTCCACTGACCACAATGCTGCCTGGAGTGCCTGCCTGTGTATCCATGTAACCGATGTAAAACTGCCATGACTGCCTACTGTTTGTTATTTTAGGCCTTTGATAGCCTGTCTGCAGCCCCTACTTGCAATACTCCTCCACTGACCACACCAATGCTGCCCGTGTACCCCTGGAACCTATTTAAAAGTTCATAGAGCCTAGTTATATATTTTATTTACTATTAATAAGGCCATGATGGACTACGCTGTACCACGCTACAAGCTAACCAGTCGACACTTCTTTTGCGAGAAAAGCCATCCCAACCCTCCACCAGCATGTAGAAGACCGCATTGTCCATGCACTCTGGCAATCTGTGAGTACAAAGGTGCACCTGACAACAGACGCATGGACCTGTAGGCATGGCCACGGAAGATTACGTGTCCATTACGGCGCAATGGGTTAATGTGGTGGATGCATGGTCCACAGGGGACAGCCTACTAAGTCTGTCTGCAGTCCCTAATTCAAATTGTCCTCCACTGTCTAAATCGGAGCTTCCACCTTCTGGCTTTCGGCCTATAGTATCAGAAATTAAACTGCATTTGGCCTTCAACTTTGGTTAGGGCCTACTAACGGCTTCTGCCCCTGCCTGGTGTTGCCCTCAACTAAATAAAGCTGAGCTTCAACCTTCCGGCTCTCATTAAGTGGTTTTAAAAAAAAAAAATGGTGGTTAGGGCCTACTAACGGCTTCTGCCCCTGCCTGGTGTTGCCCTCAACTAAATAAAGCTGAGCTTCAACCTTCTGCTCCAAATTACCATTTTAAAAAATGCAATAGGCTTTTCCGGCCTACTAAAGGTGTCTGTCTGTGTGCCCCTGCCTGGTGTTGCCCTCAACTAAATAAAGCTGAGCTTCAACCTTCTGCTCCAAATTACCATTTTAAAAAATGCAATAATCTTTTCCGGCCTACTAAAGGTGTCTGTCTGTGTGCCCCTGCCTGGTGTTGCCCTCAACTAAATGAAGCTGAGCTTCAACCTTCTGCTCCAAATTACCATTTTGAAAAATGCAATAGGCTTTTCCGGCCTACTAAAGGTGTCTGTCTGTGTGCCCCTGCCTGGTGTTGTCCTCAACTAAATAAAGCTGAGCTTCAACCTTCTGCTCCAAATTACCATTTTAAAAAATGCAATAGGCTTTTCCGGCCTACTAAAGGTGTCTGTCTGTGTGCCCCTCCCTGGTGTTGCCCTCAACTAAATAAAGCTGAGCTTCAACCTTCTGCTCCAAATTACCATTTTAAAAAATGCAATAGGCTTTTCCGGCCTACTAAAGGTGTCTGTCTGTGTGCCCCTGCCTGGTGTTGCCCTCAACTAAATAAAGCTGAGCTTCAACCTTCTGCTCCAAATTACCATTTTAAAAAATGCAATAGGCTTTTCCGGCCTACTAAAGGTGTCTGTCTGTGTGCCCCTGCCTGGTGTTGCCCTCAACTAAATAAAGCTGAGCTTCAACCTTCTGCTCCAAATTACCATTTTGAAAAATGCAATAGGCTTTTCCGGCCTACTAAAGGTGTCTGTCTGTGTGCCCCTGCCTGGTGTTGTCCTCAACTAAATAAAGCTGAGCTTCAACCTTCCGGCTCTCATTAAGTGGTTTTAAAAAAAAAAATGGTGGTTAGGGCCTACTAACGGCTTCTGCCCCTCCCTGGTGTTGTCCTCAACTAAATAAAGCTGAGCTTCAACCTTCTGCTCCAAATTACCATTTTAAAAAATGCAATAGGCTTTTCCGGCCTACTAAAGGTGTCTGTCTGTGTGCCCCTGCCTGGTGTTGCCCTCAACTAAATAAAGCTGAACTTCAACCTTCTGCTCCAAATTACCATTTTGAAAAATGCAATAGGTTTTTCTGGCCTACTAAAGGTGTCTGTCTGTGTGCCCCTGCCTGGTGTTGTCCTCAACTAAATAAAGCTGAGCTTCAACCTTCCGGCTCTCATTAAGTGGTTTTAAAAAAAAAAATGGTGGTTAGGGCCTACTAACGGCTTCTGCCCCTCCCTGGTGTTGTCCTCAACTAAATAAAGCTGAGCTTCAACCTTCTGCTCCAAATTACCATTTTAAAAAATGCAATAGGCTTTTCCGGCCTACTAAAGGTGTCTGTCTGTGTGCCCCTGCCTGGTGTTGCCCTCAACTAAATAAAGCTGAGCTTCAACCTTCTGCTCCAAATTACCATTTTAAAAAATGCAATAGGCTTTTCCGGCCTACTAAAGGTGTCTGTCTGTGTGCCCCTGCCTGGTGTTGCCCTCAACTAAATAAAGCTGAGCTTCAACCTTCTGCTCCAAATTACCATTTTGAAAAATGCAATAGGCTTTTCCGGCCTACTAAAGGTGTCTGTCTGTGTGCCCCTGCCTGGTGTTGTCCTCAACTAAATAAAGCTGAGCTTCAACCTTCCGGCTCTCATTAAGTGGTTTTAAAAAAAAAAATGGTGGTTAGGGCCTACTAACGGCTTCTGCCCCTCCCTGGTGTTGTCCTCAACTAAATAAAGCTGAGCTTCAACCTTCCGGCTCTCATTAAGTGGTTTTAAAAAAAAAAAATGGTGGTTAGGGCCTACTAACGGCTTCTGCCCCTCCCTGGTGTTGCCCTCAACTAAATAAAGCTGAGCTTCAACCTTCCGGCTCTCATTAAGTGGTTTTAAAAAAAAAAAATGGTGGTTAGGGCCTACTAACGGCTTCTGCCCCTCCCTGGTGTTGCCCTCAACTAAATAAAGCTGAGCTTCAACCTTCTGCTCCAAATTACCATTTTAAAAAATGCAATAGGCTTTTCCGGCCTACTAAAGGTGTCTGTCTGTGTGCCCCTGCCTGGTGTTGCCCTCAACTAAATAAAGCTGAGCTTCAACCTTCTGCTCCAAATTACCATTTTAAAAAATGCAATAGGCTTTTCCGGCCTACTAAAGGTGTCTGCCCCTCCCTGGTGTTGTCCTCAACTGAACAAAGCTGAGCTTCCACATTCTGGCTTTCGCCCTATACTATCAGATATTAAACTGCATTTGGCCTACTAGTGTGGTTAGGCCCTTGAAACAGTGTCTGCTGCTCTTGGGTTTGCTACTCCACTGAACAAAGCAATGCCGCCTGTTTAGTCCTGTTACCAATTTTGAACTGCATGTAGCCTACTTTATTCTTTGGCCCTATATCTGTTTCCTCCTCATCCTGCCCATTGCCCAGCCACTGCTAAATGAGTCTGCTGGTACATTGACCTAGACCACTACATTCCCCTTGTACTCTACACAGCCAGAATCTGTCCCTGCTGAAAGTAAGGTTCCCCTTCCCGCATGTTATACCACCTTACACAGGGACAAAGAGGAAGGTGCAGATGAAAGTGCAGGTTCCTTCATCAGGTGGGGGGGCATACTCGTTGGCGACGTCACTGGCACAGGGCCCCTCAGAGTACGCAAAAGTGTCGCTGCTGGTGGGAGGCGCCCCCGCCATGCAAACACACCGCCGTACTTTGAGGGGCCCTGTGCCAGTGGCAATGCGAACGAGTGGGCCCCCCCCTGCTTGCTCAGGATCACAGCACTTGCAACTTTTAAATACTTACCTTTCCCTGCAACACCGCCGTGACGTAGTCCGCATTTCCTGGGCCCACGAAAAACTTGAGCCAGCCCTACTCCCCCCACAACTTTCCCCCAATTCCCTATGCCCAACTATTATTATACAGTTAATTTAGATTGGCAAGCTTCAGAAACAAGAATGGATGTTTTTGGCATTAAAATGGGCACTGTAGGTGTTTTCCTGGCCTCCACTCACTGCCGACTATGCTTCCCCATTGACTTGCATTGGGTTTCGTGTTTCGGTCGATCCCCGACTTTTAGCGATAATCGGCCGACTGCACTCGACTCGACTCTGGACAAAATCGAGTTTCCCAAAACCCTACTCGATCTTAAAAAAATGAAAGTCGCTCAACCCTAGTAAAGTCTATATTATCACACGGTGATTCAAACAGGTGCAGAGAGAAACTCAAGTCCACAACACTTGGTGAAAATAATAAATGCAGCTTAGCAGTCTATAGGAAACTTCAGAGGAAAATGCAATCAAGCAGAATGTCTATGAAGCACAGTTATTCTTGAGGATAGTTGACACGAATAAATCCTTGTCTTATTCCAGGCACAGATAGATATGCTTATTAGGCAGTTCAAATCATATCTTAGCTCAACCAGGGAGGCCTGGTAAATAGTCTCAGGTTATTGCAAAGCAGAAACAGCTTACATGTCCAGCAAATGCAGATGGAAGCAAACACGAGCAGCAGATGAAGGAGGATTACCGGAAACTTGTGTATGCAGCAGGAACTCAGAGCTGAGTAGCAGGATCACCACACAGGTTCACAGGAGCAGGTGTATAGCCATGGAGTAATCAGAGGTCAGGAGCTGGATGCAAGGCAGAATACTCTAGCACAGACTCTAGCACAGACTAAAGGCTGGGGTGGAGTTTTATAGCAGGAAGACACAGTGCACATGAGACCAAAGACGCCATCTTGAAAAAGTGCAGTAATGCACAAAAGGTAAAAAATGTTCAGAGTCCTGACAGAAATATGTGTTGTGCTAGGCAACACAAAAACAGCAGTCATGTCTACTTCTGTAACTCACCCTGACTGTGATGGGTAAACAAGCGGATTAACTGCGGAAGAAGCAGCAGATGTGATTGATGGGATGGGCAGTGTTTGGTTAGGTCCGCTAGTCAGCACTTTAGTGCCGTGAGATTCCCAGACTAATTCATGCTGATCGCGCATGTAGCAGTTCATGCATGTAGTAGTCAAATTATTGCAATTTTTCCTCCTACTGAGTTTTTTCTTTGCACATTTCCCAGATAACTTGAGTTGGGTCAATCTTTGAGTGCTCAAAAAAGGCCTATGCTAGGCAACCCTTGCCGCCTTTGCAAACTGCACACTCGCGGCCAGTGCTGGACACAGCCAGAGTGGGGTTGAGGATGCAGTGCTTGTCCTGTTTGTATTACTTTGATGCCCCCTGAGGAAGCAACATTGCGAAACTCGCGTTGGGGTCCACTTTTCCATGTCCTGCATCCAGGTTGGTTTACCATGGGCATTTCTTTCCCCTTATTATCTTTGATGTTATTTAGTGCATGTCATTTATGGACTTTTGCCTCAGTATAGTCCTCTTGGTTTATGTTTTATTTATTTATCTTTAATATATGGATGTTGGTTTCCACTGTTATTCCCTGTTTACTCCCTGTGTACCTCTGGGTTCACAGCAAGTAGGCTTTAAAACCTTATCATTATTCTCTGTTCTCACACAACTTACCCTGGGAGTCGCCCTCCTCCTCTTCCTTTGAGACTGTGTTTGTTCACTTAAGCTTTCATTAACATTAATACATAAGGGTACTGTCACACAGTGGCACTTTTGTCGCTGCGACGGTACAATCCGTGACGTTCCAGCGATATCCATATCATCTGCTGGTGTAGGCCCACTGTGTTTTATCAAGACCAAAGTCAGCGCAGCCGTCTACCAGGAAATTTTAGAGCACTTCATCATTCCCTCTGCCGACAAGCTTTTTGGAATTGGAAATTTCATTCTCCAGCAGGAATTGACTCCTGTCCACACTGTCAAAAGTACCAATACCTGGTTTAAAAACAGCAGTATCACTGTGCTTGATTGGCCAGAAAACTCGCCTGACCTTAACGACATAGAGAATCTTTGGGGTATTGTTAAGAGGAAGATGAGAGACACCAGACCCAACAAGGCAGATAAGCTGAAGGCTGCTATCAAAGCAACCTGGGCTTCCATAACACCCCAGCAGTGCCACACACTGATCGCCTTCATGCCACATTGATGCAGTAACTGATGCAAAAGGAGCCCTGACCAAGTATTGAGTGCATTAACTGAACATACATTTCAGTAGGTCAACATTTCAGATTTTAAAATCATTTTTCAAGCTGGTATTATAAAGTATTCTAATTTACGGAGATAATGACTTTTGGGCTATCATTGTCTGTAAGCCATAACCATCAACATTAACAGAAATAAACACTTGAAATAGATCACTTTGTTTGTAATGACTCTAAATAATATATGAGTTTCACTTTTTGTATTGAAGAACGGAAATACAGTAAATGAACTTTTTGATGATATTCTAGTTTTGTGAGAAGCACCTGTATAAAGTAGGATGGCACCAGTTCCCCCATATATATAATATAATGGCCCCAGTTATAAAAAATAAATAATTCTCACCTCATCCTGATTCCCAGCAGCGCAGCCTCCATCTTCTATTCCAGCTTACAGAGCGGCGTGAGACAATGACGTTATCGCGTTGCCTGTGTGAGCATGCTTAAGTTTCATAAGCTGCGGTCTGCGGCTTATGATACAGACGGTGATGCATGCAGCCGTGTCTGCTGCCGACTGCATCAAATTTCAGTACAGCACACACGGTCTTGCGCAGTTTGCTGTGTGCAGTCATCAGGCGGCTGGCCTTGCTCAGCTGCTGAGGGAGTGGCCTGGAGGCATTTTTCTCCCTGCCACCTGGCCCAGCCCACCCCTAGTCATAACTGAAACTTGGTAGGATGATAAAACATGCTTGAAATACAAACATTGAAGGCTATAAGTTATTTATTAGAAACAGGATTAACAAGAAGAGAGGAGGTGTGGCATTGTATGTTAGGAAAACGTATATATCTCCATAGAGATCCAAGTTTCAGCGAGTGGTAGCTCTGTAGAAACAGTTTGCGTAAGAATTCAAGGAAAGAAGAACAGAAAGGACATTATTGTACATGTTTATTATAGGCCACCTGGACAGAGTGAAGATATGGATGAACTCTTTTTACATCAGATGTCTCTGTTCTCAAAAAAGTACAAAATAGTGATCATGGGAGATTTTAACTATCCAGATGTTTGTTGGAGATCTCTCTCGCTGGCAACTATATCTTGCAAAAAGTAGAAGTAAGAACAAGCGGATATGCAATCTTGGACCTAATTCTTACCAACAGGTAGGAAATGAGGAAGTAAGGATGCTGGCAATTTAACAGGCAGCGATCATGCTATCCTCAAATTTTTGATTACAAGAGGAGAAAGATGACCAAGGACTCAGACTTTAACCACTTTCCGACATTGGGTGTAAATTTATGGTGATGTCGTATTCCCTCCCTCGGATGTGGGCTCCGGAGGTGAGCCCATATCTTTCACGGTACATGTCAGCTGTTTTGAACGGCTGACAGGTGCCAAGGACAGATGCGGGTGGAACCGCGATCCACCCAAGGCTATTAACCCATTAAATGCTGCTGTCAAATGCTGACAGCGACATTTAACTCGCGTTTCCAGCCTTCCGGTCGGAAATCCGCCCACTGGTGACCCCCGTCACATCATCGCAGGTCACCGGTTCATTGGAATGACAACCAGATGTCTCCTGGAGACCTCTATGGTTGTCACTGCCTCTTGCTGTGAGCTCTGCCAGGTGGTTGGCGCTCATAACAAGTGAGTAATTCAACTACATAGAGGCGAATCTGATCATCGTCTCTATGTAGCAGAGCCGATCGGGTTGTGGCAGCTTCTAGTCTTCCATGGAGACTATTGAAGCATGCCAAAAGTAAAAAAAATGTTTTTAAGAATATATAAAAAATATATAAAAGTTCAAATCACCCCCCTTTCACCCCATTCAAAATAAAACAATTAAAATATAATCAAACATAGACATATTTGGTATCACCACGTTCAGAATCACCCAATCTATCAATCAAATTACGTTTTTTTGGTCGCCGCAACATTGTATTAAGATGCAATAGCGGGCAATCAAAAGATCATATCTGCATCAAAATGGTATCATTAAAAATGTCATCTCAGCATGCAAAAAATAAGCTCTCACCCAACCCGAGATTATGAAAAATAGAGACGCTACGGGTATCTGAAAATGGCATAAGTAGGTTATTTTTAACAAACTTTATATTTTTTCACCACTTAGATAAAAAAGAACCTAGACATGTTTGCTGTCTATTAATTCATAATGACCTGGAGAATCATATTGGCAGGTCAGTTTTAGCATTTAGTGAACCTAGCAAAAAAGCTAAAGAAAAAACAAGTGCGGGATTGCACTTTTCACCATTTTCCCATTTTTTTCCCATTTTCTACTAAACGACATGGTAAAACCAATGGGGACGATTAAAAGTACAACTCATCTTGCAAAAAATAAGCCCTGAGAGGGCAATTTTGACCAAACAATAAAAACGTTATGTCTCTGGGAAGAAGGGGAGCAAAAAATGAAAATGCAAAACCAAAAATAACTCTGGTCATAAAGGGGTTAAGGTTGGAGTTCAAAAATGCAGATTTTAATGGAATCAGAAAGAGTGTAGGAAAGTTCCAATTACTGGATGTTCTAAAGAACAGAAATGTGCAAGAAGGATGAGAGATTTTGCTAAATTAAATTCTCACCACACAATCGGTAACAATCCTAAAAAGAAGGAAGAATTAGAGGCATTTAAAGAGACCAGGGTGGATGAAAGCAGAATTTAATCACTTGTTCAAAAGGAAAAAAATAAATATTTATCAAATGGAAAGAGGGAGGTATATCTGAAGAAGAATACAATGCTGTTTGCAGGGAGTGCAGGGCAAGAGTTAGAAGATCTAAAGCCTGTAATTAAATAAGGCTTGCAAGGGAGACCAAAAGCAGCAAAATTATTTTGGGGCATGTCAAAAGCTAATGAAAAGTCAAAGATGCTGTAGGATTTTTGCAGACTGAAAAGGTTGAAGTGGTCAAAAATTATGTTGAGAAGGCCAAACTTTTAAATTCCTATTTTGCATCTGTGTTCTCTAAGAAAGCAAATGTAACATCAACTGATCTTCACCATAGAAGGAATAAAAGAATACACTCTATTTATAAACAGAGACATGGTGAGGGAACACTTAGCTTCTGTAATTTCTGTAATTTAAATGAATTTAAATCTACTGATCCAGATTAATTACATCCTAGGGTATTCTAAAAAAATAAATCTTCGTACCGGGTTAGCCAGTAGATAGAAAAATATGCCTGATGAAGAGACCTGAGTAGTCTCAAAAGCTTTCAATTTGTTACCATCTTTTCAGTTAGCCACTAAAGGTATCAACCACTGAGGACTCTCAAATCTTAATATTTTTCTATCCTAGGGTTCTGAAAGAGCTAGCAGAGGAAATTGCAGAACCACTAACCAGAATCTTTGAAAAATCCTGGAGAATAGGATAAGTTTCAAAAGAATGGAGAAGTGCAAATGTTGTCCATATCTTCAAAAAAGGAAAGAAAATTGAGCCAGGATATTACAGGCCAGTGAGCCTTACTTCTATACCAGGAAAGATATTTGAACAAATTATTAAATAGCATGTATGTTAGTACTTGTAAAAGAATAGAGTAATTTACCAGAGCCTGCATGAATTTGTAGCAAAAAAGTTGTGATATACTAATCTAATGTCCTTCTATGATGTAATTACTGTCTGGGTGGATCAGGGAAATGTGGTAGAGATAGTATATCTCGACCTCAGCAAAGCATACTATCCTTATTGAAAAAATGACCAAGTATGGGATTGACAAGGCTACGGTTAGGTGGATTCAAAACTGGCTCAGTGATTGTACTGAAAGAGTGGTAATAAATGGTTGCACATTGCATTGGAAAAGTGTCTCAAGTGGGGTACAACAAGGCTCTGTCCCGACCCCAGTGTTGTTCAACATTTTTATAAATAATCTAGATATAGGAACTGAAGGTAAACTAGTCAAATTTGCAGATGATGCAAGACTAGGTAGGATAGTTAACACTAGGGAAGACAGAGAAAGGATTCAGAAAGAACTAGATAAGTTTGAACAATGGGCAATGACTAATAAAATGGTTTTTAACAGGGAGAAATGCAAGATTCTACATCTGGGCAAGAAAAGCAAAAACTATATCTACAGAATGGGAGGAATAGAACTAAACAACAGCATGTGTGACAAAGGCTTGGGTATAATAATAGATCACAGACTGCGCACATAAGTCAACAGCGTGATGCAGCAGCGAAAAAGGCAAACACGGTTCAAGAATGAAGCATAGAGTCTAGATCACGTGAAGTAATTATCCCCTTCTACTCCTTCTTAGTCAGGCCTCATCTGTCCAGTTCTGTGCACCACATTGTAAAAATACATTGAAAAACTGGAGCAAGTTCAGAGAAGAGCTACCTGGATGGTGAGTGGACTGCAAAGTATGTCCTACGAGGAACGGTGAAAGGATCTGGGAATGTTTAGCTTGCAAAAAGAAGGGTAAGAGGAGACTTAATTGCTGAATTCAAATATCTGAAGGGATGTCATCGTGTAGAGGGATCATTATTATTCTCATTTGCACATGGAAATACGAGAAGCAATGGAATGAAACTGAAAGGTAGATACAGATTAGATATTAGAAAAAACTTGTTAACAATGGGTGTGATTAATGAGTGGAACAGGCTGCCATGAGAGGTGGTGAGTTCTCCTACAATGGAAGTCTTCAAACAGAGGCTGGACAGACATCTGTCTGAGACAGTTTAGTGAATCCTGCACTGAGCAGGGATTGGATACGATGACCCATGAGGTCCTTTCCAACGTTAACATTTTATGATTCTATGACAGTCAGAAAATAATGAGTAGGTTTTCCATCCCAGTTGGTGTCCAGACTTTTGGAGATGTGGGCGTCATTCTCACTTGCAAGCGACCAACTTCTTGCAGTGAAGTGAAATGACAGGAAAGACATCTATATTCTGACCACGCTGCATGCGGACACCACTGTCATGTTCTAGTGCCATGGTAGTCCGCATGCGCTCGCTCCCCACCCTGTTTACTTTCGGATGCGCTGTGACTTGGATCGCTTGCGTCCCAGCATGCGTTCCAATGAGCGCATGTCCGGAAGTGACGTTTGCATCAGGAAGTGGGGAGGAACATTTCATGCACCGAAGACGCCAGGTACTTACTCCGCAATCCTATCGGTCACATGATTCAGGTTTTCTATATCCATTGGTGCCAGCCTATGATAAAAACCCCACACTTGCCCACCCCAGACACGCCCCCGGAAGAAGCTGGTTGTGAAACGTGCATTGGGGTGAGGTGGGAAGCTGTGTCTGCTGGAAGGTAGATATTATCAATGTTTTTGGTTACACATATATATAATTTGATGCACCCTATGCATGCTAAGGCAGCTAGTGTTGAACCAGGCAGTGTATAAGAGTATAGTTATCGCCTCGCAGTGGGTTATATTACTGTTGTTACAGATGTTTGCATTATATATTATTATTCAGCTTCCCACCTTGTGTTAGGGCGCCTGTGCACTATTTCTGCACTATTATATATTTTAACTGTTTCTTAATAAAGTCTTGTTGATTTTACTTTATTCTGGATCTCTTTGTTTCGGCTGTCTGTATAGGTTAGACCGAATATGGTAATAATGTATTCTGAAGTGCCAGCTATATGATTTGGCTATAAACAAAAGGATGAATGACCTCGGGGAGATCAAAACATCCAACACCGCGGAGACACCATCACATGTTTCTCAATGCAGTGATCCAGAATACTGCCCCCATCCCTTATGGGAAATATGCAAATGCATGTAGAAAAGCCTCGGAGACACCATCACGTGTTTTTCAACGCACTGATGAGGGGCAAATACCCCGAAACAGCTGTCTGTGGATGGATACCATGTTTTGGCTTAGGTGGTTTTTCTTTATTGGATGCTGCCCTTCCCGTGGTTGTTCCTTACCGGTGAAAGACCTGGCTATTCATTGCTTGCGTTGAGAAACACGTGATGGTGTCTCCGCGGCTTTTCTACATGCAGCTATATGATTTGGACATTGGTGAAAGCTAGTGAAGTGGAATGAAAGGAAAGATATTCTGACCACGCTGCATGCGGACACCTCTGTGACGGTCAGAGACAGGGGCCCCACGAGGGACAAGCAAAGACCAGCCTGCATCACAGATTATAATACATTTATGGGTGGCATTGAACTGTCAGACCAGGTTCTTCAACCATACTTGGTAAAGCGAAAGACCAGGACCTGGTATAAAAAAGTAGCAATCTACCGCATACAGATTGATACCTATACAGCAACAGTTTTGTTCTGTACAAAAATTCACAACGAGCACTCACTTTTCTCCAGTTTCAGGAAAAATTGTTGAGTGCCCCTATATGACTCAACAGCACAGGAGGCAGTTTTGGTGCTTTATGGGCTGTGCAAATGCGACATTATGCCAGCTATCTCTTTCAGCCAAATTTGTGTTCCAAAATTCAAATATTGCTCCATCCATTCTGAGCCCAGTCGTTTGTCCAAACAGAACTTTTTGACTACATTTAGGGTATGGTCACTCTTGTAAGACAGTGGGCAAACGTGAGAAATTTGTGGCTAAATAAAATTTTTGTGAAAAAAAATTACTTTTTAATTTGACGACCTAATGTTATCAAATTCTGTGCAGTACCTGTACCTTGAAAATGCTCACTATACCCCTGGATGAAATCCTTGAGGAGTGTAGTTTCCAAAATGCGATCACTTGTGGGGGATATCTGCTGTTTAGGAACCTTAGGGACCCTGCAAATGCGACACTGGGCCCACCATATCTTTCAGCCAAATTTGTGTTCATAAGAAAGTGTGTACAAAACTGGGATCCACTTTTAGGTGTTACCTCTTGCAAAAGTGGCAAAACTGAGGCTAAAGCAACATTTTAAAAGTAAAAAATTTTTTTATTCCACTTTGCATTAATTCCTGTGTCGCACCTAAAGGTTACAACATTTCCCAACAACAGTTTTTAAGTATTTGAAGAGCGTGGTTTTTACAATGGCATCACTTTTGGGGAGTTCCAATATATAGGCCTCTCAAAGTCCATTTGAATCTGAATAGGCCCCAAAAATGGTGCAGATGTAAAGTAGACATATTGGAAATGTCTCCTTCAGTGGTATGTCTAGTTTGTGTGGTATAACTATCTGATTTAAAGACATAAAAATCTAAAAGTTTAAAAATGTTTACATTTTCCATTTTTTGGTCAAATTTTCAATATTTTCATAAATATACGCAAATCTCATTGACCAAAATGTACCACTAACATGAGGTACAACGTGTCACGAAAAAACATTCTCAGAATCACTGGGATCCGTGGAAGCATTCCAGAGTTGTTACCACATAAAAAGAAACTGGTCAGATTTCTAAAATTTGGCTTGGTCACTAATCTCAAAATTGGCTTTGTCACTAAGGGGTTAATGCTGCAAGAGCAATATAGAAGTAATCCTATAGAAATGTGATAAATTCCTGACTATTACCCTGCTCTAAATTAAGCTCTCCCTTCGATAACCACTCTCTGAACTACTTCCTGAACACAGTGTGCCGAGCTTCGAGTCACCGGGTCTTATAGTGGTATGTAAAAGGTTTGGGTGCCCTTGGTCAAAATTACTGTTATTGTGAATAGTTAAGTTGAAGATGAAATGATCTCTAAGAGGCCTAAAGTTAAAGATGACATATTTTCTTTGTGTTTTAGACAAAACAAATATATATTGTCATCTTTTAAATTTATAAACTGACAAAAAGGAAAATCGGCTGATGCAAAAGTTTAAGCCTGCTATGCTGGGAGCCCTGATTCCTCATGCCACAGCTAAAACTGCTTTTTTTGCTCAGCCACACACAAATGGCACAAATATCATCTTGGTAGAACACTAATCTTAAAAAAAATTAAGGATAGTAACACAGGTAGTTGACTGATCAACTATGCATGCCATGCCATGCATGAGGTATCAGGGTCTGGCCCAGTATTAACAGTTTTGAATTTAGGTTTAAATTAAAACGAGGCGGGTGAGGGACTGGTGTACGCATGATATGCTGGGAGCCCTGTTACCTCATGCAACACCTCAAACTGCTCTTCTCATCAGCCAGACTCAGGTGGCACAAATATCAGCTTCGTAGACTGCTATTGTTAAACAATTTTAAGGATAGTGTAGCACCCGTATCTCTGCCTGCAGTCCCTCTCTCCCTGCAGAGACACTAGCGTACTCACCTCCAAGCTTCCCGTCCTGCTCCTTCCAGGTCTGCAGCTGCCCGGGGTGCGTGCATTCCTAGCAGGTCTCCAGGCACTGTGCTTAGGATGCATGTGAACACAGTTCCTCTTTCTTAAAGGGGCTGTTTGCATTACTCTAAAGTGTCTTCAGCCAATAGCTGGAGGTCACTTACTAATTAAAGTGCCTCCTCCAACATGGAGGTGCCTGTGCAATGTTGTGAGTTTGTTCCTAACACGCTTGTCAGCTCTCATTTCACAGTACTTTTATCTTAGCCAGCTGCACCTGCTAATGCTTTCTTCAATGGTAGCCAAGCCAGCTGCATCTGCCAGTGCTTTCCTCAATGGCAGCTGAGCCAGCTGCAACCTCCAGTGCTTTCCTCAATGGCAGAGGAGCTAGCTGCACCTGCCAGTTCTCACCTCAACCACAGCTGAGCCAGCTGTAACTGCTAGTGCTCACCTCAACAGCAGCTGAGCCAGCTGAACCCACCAGTGCTCACATCAACAGCAGCCGATCCAGTTGCACCCACCAGTGCTCACCTCAACGGCATCCAAGCCAGCTGCACCCACCAGTGCTCACATCAACAGCAGCCAAGCCTGCTGAACCTGCCAGTGCTCATCTCTCTGTCCTGTCTGCACCTGTGGTTCCTGTCATCTTTCCTGCCTGCCTGCATCTGTTGGAATTTTCCCTGGGCCATCCCAGCTACCTGTTCTGAGGAGTCAGCTGCCATTTACCCAAGGTCAGTCCTGGAGTAGCATCTGGATCACCACTCTTGTCTCTCCATGGACCTCGGTGTCGTTAGCTGGTGCATGTCCATGCTCAGATTGGGCGAGGCTCCTAGTCAAGCCCTTCCAGGTCTTCCTTGGGCTTTGGCACAGTGGTACTACTTATTGCCATACACCACTAAATGGCATCAATTTCCCCAGAGTAGAATAGTATAATGGGGCTTTAACACCCCATTCACTACTGTCAAGCCACCAGAAAGAGACCCAACTTGTCTCCACATTTCAAACAATTATTTCTACACACCACTAAAGTGACATTAATTTCCCCTTGGTAGAAATGGTATAATGGGGCTCTGATACCCCTTTCAGTACAGGCAACCCACAAGATGGAGACCCAACATGGAGTCTCCACATTTCAAAAAAATATTGCTACACTCCACTACAACTGGCATCAATTTCTCCAGAGTAGAAATATTATAATGGGGCTCTGGCAACCCTTCCACTACAGGTAACTAACTACATGTAAGATCCAACTTGGAGTCTCCACAAGTCAAAAAATTGTTTGTAACATCAGCAGTAGTAGCAACAGCAGGCACAGAAGCCAAGAAAAAGGTGTCACAGACAGCAATAATGCAAGATCAAAGCAGCACACTAAAAACTACACCATTGTCTCTTCTGTCCAGTCTGTGACTGCAGGGCAAAAGTCATTAGAGATCCATGACTTGTTCATCTTGATGAAAGTTAGGTAGTCTACATTTTCTGGGACAGCTGGTTTCACTCATCCTTAACTATTCCACCAGCAGCACTGAAGACACTTTCTGAGAGAATGCTGGCTACCAGGCGTGACAGGTGAGCTCAGGCCACTCTTCCAGTTTTAAAATATCAAAATGCAAAAGGGCCCAAATCCCCCTGATGGCATTGATATTGAGCTTGTGATATTCCTGCACCATCCTCTCCTCCTATCCAGTCATTCACAAAGTGTCATACTTGCACTCTGTTCTGTTGGTGCACCAACTGGTCTAAAAAATATGTCAAAACGACTCACAGAAATAGATTTTGCCACTTAGACCACATGCACACATTCAGTATTTGGTGAGTTTTTTACCCTAGTATTTGCAAGCCAAAACCAGGAGTGGGTGAAAAATGCAGAAGTGGTGCAAATGTTTCTATTATGATTTTCTTCTAACTGTTCCACTCCTTGTTTTGGCTTACAAATACTGGGATAAAAAAAACTCACCAAATACTCACTGTGTGCATGTGGCCTTACACTGCTTCTACTGCTAATATTTTTGTGTTGATGACTCGACATTTCCAAGGATGTAAGTCTATAACTGCGATGCACATTGTGTGCCTCACTGCTGTCTTGGGGAAAACCACTCTTAAGATTGTCTGCAAGCATGTTTTGATAATCCAGCATGTGTGCGTCTCTTTCCAGGAACGGAAGCATCTGTAAAAATTTACTCTTGTACCATGGATCTAACAGAGTGGTAACCCAGTAGTATGCACTATTTCTAACTCTAACAATAGGGTCATCATGTTGAAGATAGTGCAGGAAGATAGTGCAGGAAGAAAGCGCTCATGTTCAGGCTCTTCCATGAGGTCCAAGTCCATGGTATGTTGGTGGTGAGGTAACACTCAAGCTTTTTTCCTCCTTCCCCTCCCGCAAATCATGGACAAAAGAGAGGGGATCATTATTGGGCAGCACGGTGGTGCAGTGGATAGCACAACAGCCTTGCAGCGCTGGAGTCCTGGGTTCAAGCCCCACTAAGAACAACATCTGCAAAAAGTTTGTATGTTCTCTCCATGTTTGCATTGGTTTCCTCCCACACTCCAAAGACATACTGATAGGGAATTTAGATTGTGAGCCCCAACAGGGACAGCGATGATAATGTGTGCAAACTGTAAAGCGCTGCAGAATATGTTAGCGCTATATAAAAAAAATAAAGATTATTATTATCCACTTCATCTCCTGACTGTTGCGAGCCCATTACCTCTTCCTCCTCGCATTCCTCCATTTGTTCCTCTTGCACCTTTACTAACAGTTTCTCTGTTCGCATGAGCCACCTTTGATCGTTGTAATCCATCCTTACATGGCACCCACCTGTGCGACGACTGTCCAGAACTTAGAGATTATTCCTTTTTCCTCTGCTTCCACCTCTTCCTCTGGAACAACCACCTCCTGCATCAGACTGTTCAAAGTGTGCACCAGCATGTGGATGACCGGAAGAGTGATGCTCATTATGGCATCATCAGTGCTATTCATCTTAGAAGCCATTTCATAACTGTGCAAAAGGGTGTAAAGGTGCTTCATCTGCGCACAATCCGCAAGCCTGATTTGCTCCATGTCCATATTGTGCTGGCCCAGGTTATGCAAAATGAAATACTGCACTAGTGCTCATCACTATTGCCGTAAGGTGCTGCAACATCTGCAGAGTGAAATTTCATTGTGTCGGCATATCACATATCAAATGGTTAACCAGTAAACTGAAAGACCTTTGTAGCTTTGTAAGGCTGGGTTCACATTAGCGTTTCTGTGCACAGCTTATGATCCGCATACATCTACATGCGACATGCATACATATTTTTAACATAGTGTATGCAGGGACATGCTTTTGCATGCATTCGCATGTGGATGTGTACTCATGAGTCGTTTTGCGGTGTGCGGCGGTGTCTGGTTAACGTAGCATGCTGCATTTTCTGAGCCGTCAAATATTGCACAATCATGCGCATGCAGATGATTGCGGATGAGTGTGTAAAAAAACGCATTACTGTCTATGGGAACACATTGGTACACAAGGATATGCATATGCATTCGTTCGATAACGCATGCGCACTTCAGACTGCGCATGTCCAGGAAATGATGTCACCACCTCCACCATGCACATAAACAATGCAAACGCATGCCAAAACGCATTTAAACACATGCATACGCTGTGTTTTCTTTTGTATCATGCATAAGATGATGCGGAGGTGTAAGCATGTGTTTGCATGCGTTTTGGCATGAGTTTGCGCATGCAGATGATACGCTGTGCACAGAAACGCTAATGTGAACCTAGCCTTAGTCGATGACCTGCAAGGTGAGAAAGGCAGAAGAAAGCACACAGCATCCTTGCTTTCTGCAGGAGCACATCCAGGCCAGAATAGTGATGGTGAATTGCTGTGCCACCAGTTTGAGGATGTGAGCCATGCAAGGCACGTGTGTGAGGTTGCCCTGACGTATGACCCCCACCAGGTTCACACCATTATTGCACATGGCCTTACCTTGCTCCAGGGTCACTGGAGACAGCCATTGCTCAAACTCAGCCTGGATAGCTGTCCACAACTCTTGAGCTGTGTGACTGCAAACTCCAAGACATATTAGTTTAAACACTGCCTGATTGAGGTGAGCCCTGGGTGTGCAGTACGAAGGTGTTGGAGATTATCTTTGCACTGTTGGAACACCTGTCTGATTAAGGGAGAGGTTGAGGGCACAGCTGGAGGTCCTAGAGGAGGTGGAGGAGCCAGAAGTAGTGAAGGAACTGTTAGATGCAGAGATTTGTCCTGTAAGCCTTGGG
Source organism: Ranitomeya variabilis (assembly GCF_051348905.1). Lineage (NCBI taxonomy): Eukaryota > Metazoa > Chordata > Amphibia > Anura > Dendrobatidae > Ranitomeya > Ranitomeya variabilis. The sequence goes on along the minus strand of NC_135235.1, from coordinate 156,236,427 downwards.
GATTCCAAGACTTGTGGAGTAGCCCCTTGACAACCTGCCCCTACAGAAACCAGAGTCACCCTGTGCCCAGTCAGCGAGATGTAATGCCCCTGCCCAGGTATGCTCATCCAGGTGTCGGTGGTGAAATGCACCCTGGCAGACATAGATATTTTCAAGGAACGAGTGATGTTGTCTGAAACATGGTGGTGTAGCATAGGCACAGCTTTCTTAGAGAAGTAATGGTGACGGGGCAACTGGTACTGGAGGTCTACGGCAGCTATCAACTTTCGGAAACCATCTGTATCCACCAGGCGGAAAGGCCTGTGACTATTTCTGTGACTAACAGATTGGAGATGGTGGAGTTCAAGCTCTTAGCTTTGGCATGTGTTGGAAAGATTATTTTACGTGACTACAACTGCAGGACTGATAACTGGCTGCTGTGCTTGGAGAAGGAGGAGTAGGGTGAACACAGCAAACTGCTGGACTGTGAGTGAGGTGCAGGTGGAGGTGTTGTGGTAGAAAGATCTTGTGTGCGAAGTGAAACAAAAACAGCAGACATCTCCACTTCCGTAACAGCTGATGGGCTCTCACTCACTCCGACTGTAAGTTGTAAACATATGGAGGTTCTGCAGCCCTAGACTTGTGTGAGAACACTTGCCACAGTGACGGAGAGAGAAGCAGATGTGCATGATGGGACGGCCGGTAGTTGGAGAGGTCAGCTTGTCTGCATTTTAGCTTAGTGAGATTCCCACACTAAGGCATGTTGATCGCGCATGTGATGGCTCATCAATGTAGTAGTCAAGCTTTTGCAATTTTTGCCTCTGTTGAGTCATTTTTTGAAAAGTTGGTGGAGAACGTGAGTTGGGTTATTTTTTGCAGTCTCAAAAAAGGCCCAGGCACCCCAACCCTTGTTGCACCTGCGTACTGCAGACCCGTGACCGCTGCTAGCCACAGCCAGAGTTGTGGCTGAGGATGTAGAGCTTGTTGTGGTTGCATCTCTCTGTGTATGCAGCAATCCAGAACGTAACTTCATCATCTTCCTCCTCCTCTGCTGCGCTACTCAGCTGCGTGCCTCTGGGTTCACACCAAGTGAGATCTACAACCTCATTGTCAACCTCTCTGTTCTCCTACTGGTGATGAGGGTTTGGATTCTGCTCGGACCCTACTTCGTTTGGCCCTGTATCCAACTGAATAAAAATTGGGGCATCGGTGCAGATGCTTTTATCCTCTCGATTCTGTAAACTTCTGGTGCCCATTTAACAGAAAAGATTTAGATTCACACTATTGCCACAAATGATTTATATTCTGAAATGTTTCCTGGTGTATGGCACATACTGTACTATTAGCAGAAAGGATTTAGATTCTGAAATGTTGCCTGGTGTCTATTCCACACTATTAGCATAAACAATTTAGATTATGAAATGTGGCTGGTGTATGGGCCGTACTATTAGCAGAAAGGATTTAGATTCGGAAATGTGGACTCCTGGCTGGCCTACACTATTACCACAAATGATATAGATTCTGAAATGTGGCCTGATCTTGGCTCAAACTATTAGCACAAACAATTTAGGCTCTGAATTGTGGCCTAGGGTATGCCCACATTATTATCAGAAAGGATTTAGATTCTGAAATGTGGACTCCTGGCTGGCCCACACTATTAGCGGAAAGGATTTAGATGCTGGAAGGTCGATTTCACACAGGATCCTATCTATCTAAACTGACTACTTGCAGTGGCAGCAGGAGCAGCCCCTCTGCGCTGGTACACTGACAAAATGGCGCAAAAACAACATGTCCACTTTTTATATGGAGAGGGACATGTGACTTCAGCAGCCATTGACAGAAGCCCTCATGTCTGGATGTTGTGGATAGTTTCTACGCCCTGATTGGTTGCAAGAATCTCCACACATTAAGATAACTGAAAAAAATGGTACAGTCCGCCACTCTCCCCACCCTCACCCCCACCCCTCATCAAAAATATCTCCCTACCCGCTCATCATACAGCAGCACTATCCTAGCCAGAGTCCTAACAAAAGCCTTAACACAAACTCAATGATTTTATGAGAATGCAAATCCAAATGTGCAATGTTCGTGCCAAATTTGAAATTGCCAATTGTTTTCCGAACAAGTTTGCTCATTTTTACCTGTCACCTAAAGCTTTGTGTTTTCAGAGCAGCAGAAAAAAATCTGAATGTACAATAATACAATCACTATATTTGAACAGCATAATAATTAGTAAAATATGCCGAACTGATTCACTACTCTTAATTCATTGATAAATATTCTAGTAAGAGGGAAAACTGAACACATCATTTAGCAAAAGATCTGTCACAAGTATCTCATTGGATTAGTCAGAAAACTGCAGACTGTCTGCTCTAACAGCTTATAGCTCAAAACTGGGTTAAAAGCTGGAAAAAAACAGGTCACTAGACAAAACATCTGGAATGACAACATATTCTAGGGCACAGCCGTAAAAGAGACTGTAAATATTCTCATGAATTCTGTGTCCAAAGATTCAATATTCGCTAGACACTTCAAAACATATGCTTCAAATTAGTCTGTTGTGGTATTTCCACTAGACAAGAAGCGATTCCAACTCAAAATGTGAGATTAAAAATACATTTTATTAATCAATAATAAAAGCAGTAATAGATTAGGGTTAAAAACGACAGGGCTGAAGAACCTCCAAAAAGAGGAGGGAAAGGCACAGCACGATACCACAGATTTATATGCCGGGACCAAGAGTATATATATATATATCTCAATAAGCTGTTTAACAACTGTTATGATGTACCATATAACTCTACTAATGTGAGAGTGATAATCCAAGCGGATGATAGTTAGGTTAAGTAAACTTGAACAGTAAGGAATTATTATAATGGAGCTACAATATAGAGTAAACACGTGGTGTAAAAACTGCATTACTTAATATAACAGGGTATACCAAATGCAGGTGGAATAGACATGTATGTGCATTATATCCAGTTCCCACAACAATAGGTAATCAAAATTGACTGAAAAAGGTTTCCTATTTAAACCAACTCTTGCCATAGTATCACAGTATATGGATAAAATTGCCCATATATTGAAGTTGTAGTTTATTAAGGATGGAATGGTACGTCCAGCGCGATCAGCCACTCTCACGGGGGGAGCGCAGCCGATTTCGGCTGGGTGTCAGCTGACTATGGTAGCTGACATCCGGCACGGACCGCTCCTGGCACATTAACCCCCGGCACACTGTGATCAAAGATGATCGCAGCGTTCCGGCGGCATAGGGAAGCATCACACAGGGAGGGGGCTCCCTGCGTGCTTCCCTGAGACCCTCGGAGCAACGCCCTGCAGGCCCGGATCCAAAATGGCCGCAGGCTACTTCCGAGTCCTGCAGGGAGGTGGCTTACCAGCACCTGCTCAGAGCAGGCGCTGGTAAGCCTTCAGCCCTGCCTGTCAGATCGCTGATCTGACACAGTGTACTGCAAAGTGTCAGATCAGCGATCTGACCCTGTAGTATCATCTCCCCCCCTTGGACTATGCAAAAAAGTAAAAAAAATTTCACATGTGTAAAAAAAAAAAAAAAAAAAAGAAATTCCTAAATAAAGAAAAAAATAAAAATTGTTCCAATAAATACATTTATCTAAATAAAAAAACAATAAAAGTACACATATTTAGAATCGCCGCGTCTGTAACCACCCTACCTATAAAACTGTCCCACTAGTTAACCCCTTCAGTGAACCCCTTCAGTGAACACAAAAAAAACCGAGGCAAAAAACGCTTTATTATCATACCGCCGAACAAAAAGTGGAATAACACGTGATCAAAAAGAAGGATATAAATAACCATGGTACCTCTGAAAACGTCATCTTGTCCCGCAAAAAACAAGCTGCCATACAGCATCATCAGAGAAAAAATAAAAAAGTTATAGTCCTCAGAATAAAGCGATACAAAAATAATTATTTTTTATATAAAATAGTTTTATCGTATAAAAGCGCCAAAACATAAAAAATGATGTAAATGAGGTATCGCTGTAATTGTACTGACCCGAAGAATAAAACTGCTTTATCAATTTTACCAAACGCGGAACGGTATAAACGCCCCCCCCCAAAAAAAAAGAAATTCATGAATAGCTGGTCTTTGGTCATTCTGCCTCACAAAAATCGGAATAAAAAGCTAGGGCTTGGGGCTAGGGTTAGGGTTGGGGCTAGGATTAGGGTTGGGGCTAGGGTTAGTGTTAGGGCTAAAGTTAGGGTTGGGGCTTGGGTTAGGGTTGGGGCTAGGGTTAGTGTTAGCGCTAGGGTTACGGTTGGGGCTAGTTTTAGGGCTACAGTTAGGGTTGGGGCTAAAGTTAGGGTTAGGGTTTGGGCTAAAGTTAGGGTTAGGGCTGGGGCTAACGTTAGGGTTAGGGTTGGGGCTAAAGTTGGGGTTAGGGTTTGGATTACATTTACGGTTGGGATTAGGGTTAGGATTAGGGTTAAGGGTGTGTCAGGGTTAGGGGTGTGGTTAGGGTTACCATTGGGATTAGGGATAGGGGTGTGTTTGGATTAGGGTTTCAGTTATAATTGGGGGTTTCCACTGTTTAGGCACATCAGAGGCTCTCCAAACACGACATGGCATCCAATCTCAATTCCAGCCAATTCTGCGTTGAAAAAGTAAAACAGTGCTCCTTCCCTTCCGAGCTCTCCCGTGCTCCCAAACAGGGGTTTACCTCAACATATGGGGTATCAGCGTACTCAGGACACATTGGACAACAATTTTGGGGTCCAATTTCTCCTGATACCCTTGGGAAAATACAAAACTGGGGGCTAAAAAATAATTTTTGTGGAAAAAAAGAGATTTTTTATTTTCACGGCTGTGCGTTATAAACTGTAGTGAAACACTTGGGGGTTCAAAGTTCTCACAACACATCTAGATAAGTTCCTTGGGGGGTCTAGTTTCCAATATGGGTCACTTGTGGGGGGTTTCTACTGTTTAGTTACATCAGGGGCTCTGCAAATGAATCGTGATGCCTGCAGACCAATCCATCTAAGTCTGCAGTCCAAATGGCGCTCCTTCCCTTCCGAGCTCTGCCATGCACCCAAACGGTGGTTCCCCCCACATATTGGGTATCATCATACTCAGAACAAATTGGACAACAACTTTTGGGGTTCAATTTCAACTGTTACCCTTGGAATAATACAAAACTGGGGGCTAAAATATAATTTTTGTGGAAAAATAAAATATTTTTGATTTTCACGGCTCTGCATTATAAACTGTAGTGAAACACCTGGGGGTTCAAAGTTCTCACAACACATCTAGATAAGTTCCTTGGGGTCTATTTTCCAATATGGGATTACTTGTGGGGGGTTTCTACTGTTTAGGTACAGCAGGGGCTCTGCAAATGCAACGTGACGCCTGCAGACCAATCCATCTAAGTCTGCAGTCCAAATGGCGCTCCTTTCCTTCCGAGCTCTGCCATGCTCCCAAACGGTGGTTCCCCCCACATATGGGGTATGAGCGTACTCAGAACAAATTGGACAGCAACCTTTGGTGTCCAATTTCTCCTGTTACCCTTGGGAAAATACAAAACTGGGGGCTAAAAAATAATTTTTGTGGGAAAAAAAAGAATTTTTATTTTCACTGCTCTGCATTATAAACTATAGTGAAACACTTGGGGGTTCAAAGCTCTCACAACACATCTAGATGAGTTCCTTATGGGGTCTACTTTCCAAAATGGTGTCACTTGTGGGGGGTTTCAATGTTTAGGCACATCAGTGGCTCTCTTTAAACGCAACATGGCGTCCCATCTCAATTCCAGTCAATTTTGCATTGAAAAGGCAAATGGCGCTCCTTCGTTTCCGAGCTCTGCCATGCGCCCAAACAGTGGCTTACCCCCACATATGGGGTATCGGCGTACTAAGGACAAATTGTACAACAACTATTGGGGTCTATTTTCTCCTGTTACCCTTGGTAAAATAAAACAAATTGGAGCTGAAATAAATTTTTTGTGAAAAAAACTTAAATGTTCATTTTTATTTAAACATTCCAAAAATTTCTGTGAAGCACCTGAAGGGTTAATAAACTTTTTGATTGTGGTTTTGAGCACCTTGAGGGGTGCAGTTTTTAGAATGGTGTCAGACTTGGCTATTTTCTACCATATAGACCCCTCAAAATGACTTCAAATGAGATGTGGTCCCTAAAAAAAAATGGTGTTGTAAAAATGAGAAATTGCTGGTCAACTTTTAATCCTTATAACTCCCTAACAAAAAAAAATTTTGGTTCCAAAATTGTGCTGATGTAAAGTTGACATGTGGGAAATGTTACTTATTAAGTATTGTGTGTGACATATGTCTGTGATTTAAGGGCATAAAAATTAAATTTGGAAAATTGCAAAATTTTCAAAATTTTCACCAAATTTCCATTTTTTCACAAATAAACGCAGGTAATATCAAATAAATTTTACCACTATCATGAAGTACTATATGTCTTGAGAAAACAATGTCAGAATCACCAGGATCCGTAGAAGTGTTCCAGAGTTATAACCTCATAAATTGACAGTGGTCAGAATTGAAAAAATTGGCCCTGTCATTAACATGCAAACCAGAGGTGTCAAACTGCATTCCTCGAGGGCCGCCAACAGGTCATGTTTTCAGGATTTCCTTGTATTGCACAGGTGATAATTTAATCACCTGCACAGATTGATTCCAGCACCTTGTGGAATGCTAAGGAAATCCTGAAAACATGACATGTTGGCGGCCCTCGAGGAATGCAGTTTGACACCTCTGGTGTAAGCCACCCTTGAGGCTTAAAAGGTTAATTACCTGGATGGTCGTGATGGAATGGGCCGTTCAACTGGTAATGCTTTGCAAGGGACGGTGTGGCCGAGCTGTGCTTCCCCCACACCCGATGGGCGCCGTTTCGCTAATCGCTACTTCCGGGGGCATGTGATGTGAAGGTTGCCTGTAGTCTGATGATGATGATGATAGGTGCTCTGGCCATAGGGGGACGCAATCATAGGTGCACGCGCTATGTTACGTCTAAGGCCAGGTTCACATTTGCGTATCTGTGAGCGCAGTGATTGATCCGCATAGATCCACAAGCGTCATACATACATATCTTTAACATGGTATATGCAGGGACATGCATTTACATGCACTTGCATGTGGATGCGTACACATGCGTCGTTTCGTTGTGTACGGCGAACGCAACATGTTGCATTTTTGACTCATCAAATATTGCACAATCATGCGCATGCAGATGAGTGCTTAAAAAATGCATTACTGTCTATGGGACTGCATTGGTATCCAAGGACATATGTACGCATGCGTTCGATACGCATGCGTACTTCAGACTGAACAGGAACTGGTTTCAGCCACTTCAAAAACAAAGGGGTATAAAAGGAGGTGAGGACATAGCAATTTCATTACTCTCAAGACTCTGGATGCAAGCACAAGACTTTGGATGTAAGTATAGAAGCTTTGAAAATGTCTGTTTGTCTTTGCAGTCTGTTCTCTGTACTAATTTCTTTATGTTCCTTGTAGACTGTTTGCTGCTCCGGTCTTGGTGCCGCCGCTCTGCTGCTGTTGTCCTGGTGCTGCCATACTGGTGATGCCTTCCTGGTGCTGCCTGATTGCTGCTGTCTTCCTGGTACTGCCTGACTTCTGCTGCCTTCCTGGTGCTGCCATCCTGGTGCTGCCTGCCTGGTGCTGTCTGACTGCTGCTGCCTTCCTTGTGCTGCCTTCCTGGTGCTGCCTGACTGGTGCTGCCTTCCTGGTGCTGCCTAACTGGTGCTGCCTTCCTGGTGCTGCCTTCCTGGAGCTGCTTGACTCGTGCTGCCTTCCTGGTGCTGCCTGACTGCTGCTGCCTTCCTGGTGCTGCCTTCCTGGTGCTGCCTGACTGGTGCTGCCTTCCTGGTGCTGCCTGACTGATGCTGCCTTCCTGGAGTTGCCTGACTGGTGTTGCCTTCCTAGTGCTACCTGATTGGTGCTGCCTTCCTGATGCTGGTTGACTTCTTGTTATGATCCCAATGGCAGAGGATCTCAGAGATTACAGCAAAGTCTGCAAACATAAATACCAGCTCATATTGAAGTGGTAACTAGTCTGACCATATACCTGATCCTAGCACAAACAACTAACAGTAGCCGGGGAATGTGCCTACGTTGATTTCTAGACATCTCGCGCCAGCCGGAGAACTAACTAACCCTATCAGGAAAAATAAGACCTCTCTTGCCTCCAGAGAAAAGACCCCAAAGTTATAATACAAGCCCCCAACAAATAATAACGGTGAGGTAAGAAGAAAAGACAAACGTAAGAATGAACTAGATTTTAGCAAAGAGAGGCCCACTGACTAATAGCAGAAGATAGTAAGATGACTTATATGGTCAGCAAAAAACCCTGCAAAATATCCACGCTTAATATCCAAGAACCCCCGAACCGACTAACGGTGAGGGGGGAGAATATCAGCCCCCTAGAGCTTCCAGCGATATCAGGAATCACATTTTGTACAAGCTTGACAAAAATATGAACAATGCAAAGAAACAAAAATAAGAAAGCAGGACTTAGCTTATCTTGCAAAGAACCAGGACCTGAAGACAGGAGCAAACAGAAATGAACTGATTACAACGATGCCAGGCACTGGAATGAGAATCCAGGAAGTTTAAATAGCAACACCCCAGGCCTAACGAACCAGGTGAGTACCAACCTGAGAAAAGACAATCCAAGTGCCAAACCACTAGTGACCACAAGAGGGAGCCAAGAAGTATAGTTCACAACAGTACCCCCCTTTAAGGAGGGGTCACCGAACCCTCACCAAGACCACCAGGGCGATCAGGATGAGCAGCGTGGAAGGCACGAACCAAATCGGCCGCATGAACATCAGAGGCGACCACCCAGGAATTATCCTCCTGACCATAGCCCTTCCATTTGACCAAATACTGAAGCCTCCGTCTAGAGAGACGAGAATCCAAGATCTTCTCCACCACGTACTCCAACTCGCCCTCAACCAACACCGGAGCAGGAGGCTCAACAGCAGGAACCACAGGCACAACGTATCGCCGCAACAAAGACCTATGGAACACTTTGTGAATGGCAAACGACACCGGAAGATCCAAACGAAAAGAAACCGGGTTAAGAACTTCCAAAATTTTATAAGGACCAATAAAGCGAGGCTTAAACTTAGGAGAGGAAACCTTCAGAGGGACATACCGAGAAGACAACCAAACCAATTCCCCAACACGAAGTCGGGGACCCACACCGCGGCGGCGGTTGGCAAAACGCTGAGCCTTCTCCTGTGACAACTTCAAGTTGTCCACCACATGATTCCAAATCCGCTGCAACCTATCCACCACGGAATCCACCCCAGGACAGTCAGAAGACTAAACATGACCCGAGGAGAAACGAGGATGAAAACCAGAGTTGCAGAAGAATGGCGAAACCAAAGTAGCGGAACTAGCCCGATTATTAAGGGCAAACTCAGCCAATGGCAAGAAGGTCACCCAATCATCCTGGTCCGCAGAAACAAAACATCTCAAATAAGCCTCCAGTGTCTGATTAGTTCTCTCCGTTTGGTCATTAGTCTGAGGATGAAAGGCAGATGAAAACGACAAATCAATGCCCATTTTAGCACAAAAAGATCACCAGAATCTGGACACAAACTGGGATCCTCTGTCGGACACGATATTCTCAGGAATGCCGTGTAAACGAACCACATTCTGAAAAAACAAAGGAACCAGATCGGAAGAGGAAGGCAACTTAGGCAAGGGCACCAAATGGACCATCTTGGAAAAACGATCACACACCACCCAGATGACAGACATTCCTTGAGACACCGGAAGATCAGAAATGAAATCCATGGAAATGTGTGTCCAAGGCCTCTTCGGGACGGGCAAGGGCAAAAGCAACCCGCTAGCACGAGAACAACAAGGCTTAGCCCGAGCACAAGTCCCACAGGACTGCACAAATGACCGCACATCCCGTGACAAGGAAATCCACCAAAAGGACCTAGCCACCAAATCTCGGGTACCAAAAATTCCCGGATGCCCTGCCAACACCGAGGAATGAACCTCGGAAATAACTCTGCTGGTCCACCTATCAGGAACAAACAGTCTGTCGGGTGGACAAGAGTCAGGTCTACCAGCCTGAAATCTCTGCAACACAGATCGCAAATCAGGAGATATGGCCGACACGATTACTCCCTCTTTAAGAATACCAGCTGGCTCAGAGACTCCAGGAGAGTCAGGCACAAAGCTCCTAGAAAGAGCATCAGCCTTAACATTCTTCGAACCAGGCAGGTACGAGACCACAAAGTCAAAACGAGAGAAAAACAATGACCAACGAGCCTGTCTAGGATTCAGGCGCTTAGCAGACTCGAGATACATCAGATTTTTGTGATCAGTCAAGACCACCACACGAGGCTTAGCATCCTCGAGCCAATGACGCCACTCCTCAAATGCCCACTTCATGGCCAACAACTCCCGATTACCAACATCATAGTTCCGCTCAGCAGGCGAAAACTTCCTAGAGAAAAAAGCACATGGTCTCATCACAGAGCAACCAGAGCCTCTCTGCGACAAAACAGCCCCAGCACCGATCTCAGAAGCATCCACTTCAACCTGAAAGGGAAGTGCGACATCAGGCTGGCACAAAACAGGCGCCGAAGTAAACCGGCGCTTCAGCTCCTGGAAGGCCTCCACGGCTGCAGGAGCCGAATTAGCCACATCAGAACCTTTCTTGGTCATATCCGTCAAAGGTTTAACAACGCTAGAAAAGTTAGCGATAAAACGACGGTAGAAATTAGCAAACCCCAAGAACTTCTGAAGACTCTTAACAGACGTGGGTTGAGTCCAATCATGAATAGCTCGGACCTTGACTGGGTCCATCTCCACCGCAGAAGGGGAGAAAATAAAACCCAAAAAGGAAACCTTCTGCACTCCAAAGAGACACTTTGAGCCCTTCACAAACAAAGCATTATCACGCAAAACCTGAAACACCATCCTGACCTGCATTACATGAGAATCCCAATCATCAGAAAAAACAGAATATCATCCAGATAAACAATCATAAATTTATCTAGATACTTCCGGAAGATATCATGCATAAAGGACTGAAACACTGAAGGAGCATTAGAGAGCCCAAAGGGCATCACCAAGTACTCAAAATGACCTTCGGGCGTATTAAATGCAGTTTTCCATTCATCTCCCTGCCTAATGCGCACAAGGTTGTACGCACCACGAAGATCTATCTTGGTGAACCACTTGGCACCCTTAATCCGAGCAAACAAGTCTGACAATAGTGGCAAAGGATACTGAAACTTAACAGTGATTTTATTCAGAAGCCGATAGTCTATACAAGGTCTCAAAGACCCGTCTTTCTTGGCCACAAAAAAGAATCCCGCACCAAGAGGGGAAGAGGATGGACGAATATGCCCCTTCTCCAAAGACTCCTTGACATAAGAACGCATCGCGGCATGCTCGGGTACAGACAAATTAAATAATCGTCCCTTAGGAAATTTACTGCCAGGAATCAAATCTATAGCGCAGTCACAGTCCCTATGAGGAGGAAGAGCACTGGACCTGGACTCACTGAATACATCCTGATAATCACACAAATACTCAGGAACTTCTGAAGGAGTAGAAGAAGCAATAGACACCGGCGGAGAATCGCAATGAATTCCCTGACAACCCCAACTCGACACAGACATAGCCTTCCAATCCAAAACTGGATTATGGGTCTGTAACCATGGCAGACCTAAAACGACCAAATCATTCATTTTATGCAGAACAAGAAAACGAATCACCTCCCGATGTTCAGGAGTCATGCACATGGTCACTTGTGTCCAATACTGCGGTTTATTTTCCGCCAGTGGCGTAGCATCAATTCCTCTGAGAGGAATAGGAACTTTTAAAGGCTCCAGGACAAAACCACAGCGCTTGGCAAACGACAAGTCCATAAGACTCAGGGCAGCACCTGAATCCACAAACGCCATAACAGGGTAGGAAGACAATGAGCAAATTAAAGTTACAGACAAAATAAATTTAGGCTGCAAATTACCAATGGTGACAGGACTGACAACCTTGGTTAGGCGTTTAGAGCATGCTGATATAACATGTGTAGAATCACCACAGTAAAAACACAGCCCATTCTGACGTCTATGATTTTGTCGTTCGGTTCTAGTCAGGATTCTATCACATTGCATTGAGACAGGTGTCCGTTCAGACAACACCGCCAGAGGATTAGCGGATTTGCGCTCCCGCAACCGCCGATCAATCTGAATAGCCAGCGCCATAGAATCATTCAGACTTGTAGGAATTGTGAAACCCACCATCACATTCTTAATGGCTTCAGAAAGGCCATTTCTGAAATTTGCAGCCAGAGCACATTCATTCCATTGAGTAAGCACGGACCATTTCCGAAATTTTTGGCAATACACTTCAGCTTCATCCTGGCCCTGAGAGATAGCCAGTAGGGCTTTTTCTGCCTGAATTTCAAGATTAGGCTCCTCATAAAGCAATCCGAGCGCCAGCAAAAACGCATCAACATCCGCCAATGCCGGATCTCCTGGCGCCAACGAGAAAGCCCAATCCTGAGGGTCGCCACGCAAGAAGGAGATAACAATTTTAACTTGCTGAGCTGAATCTCCAGACGAACGAGGTTTCAAAGATAGAAACAATTTACAATTATTCCTAAAATTCCTAAATTTAAATCGATCTCCAGAGAACAGCTCAGGAATAGGTATCTTAGGCTCTGACATAGGACTGCTAACAACAAAATCCTGAATGGCCTGCACTCGTGCAGCAAGCTGATCCACACTAGTAATCAAGGTCTGAACATTCATGTCTGCAGCAAAGCTTCAAGCCACTCAGAGAAAAAGGGGAAGGAAGAAAGAAAAAAAAAAAAACTCAGAACTTCTTTTCTTTTAATCCCGCTTCTGCAATGCATTAACTATTCACTTGGCCTGGCATACTGTTATGATCCCAATGGCAGAGGATCTCAGAGATTACAGCAAAGTCTGCAAACATAAATACCAGCTCATAGGGAAGTGGTAACTAGTCTGACCATATACCTGATCCTAGCACAAACAACTAACAGTAGCCGGGGAACGTGCCTACGTTGATTTCTAGATGTCTCGCGCCAGCCGGAGAACTAACTAACCCTATCAGGGAAAATAAGACCTCTCTTGCCTCCAGAGAAAAGACCCCAAAGTTATAATACAAGCCCCCAACAAATAATAACGGTGAGGTAAGAAGAAAAGACAAACGTAAGAATGAACTAGATTTTAGCAAAGAGAGGCCCACTGACTAATAGCAGAAGATAGTAAGATGACTTATATGGTCAGCAAAAAACCCTGCAAAATATCCACGCTGAATATCCAAGAACCCCCGAACCGACTAACGGTGAGGGGGGAGAATATCAGCCCCCTAGAGCTTCCAGCGATATCAGGAATCACATTTTGTACAAGCTGGACAAAAATATGAACAATGCAAATAAACAAAAATAAGAAAGCAGGACTTAGCTTATCTTGCAAAGAACCAGGACCTGAAGACAGGAGCAAACAGAAATGAACTGATTACAACGATGCCAGGCACTGGAATGAGAATCCAGGAAGTTTAAATAGCAACACCCCAGGCCTAACGAACCAGGTGAGTACCAACCTGGGAAAAGACAATCCAAGTGCCAAACCACTAGTGACCACAAGAGGGAGCCAAGAAGTATAGTTCACAACACTTCTGTGCTGTTGGACTACTGCCTGTAATGTAAGTATTGGTGTCCTTTGTTCTTTTTTGGGGGGCTACATTGTGTTTGGCTCTTAACAAGTTAAATTTTTCTTATCTGTTCTTTTCTCTAGTGTTTCACTTGACTGCTGCCTTCTATTCCACCATGTCCTCCACTAAAGCTTCCGAAAGTAGACATGACACGGAATATGTAATCACATTTGATTTACTGATTGGTATGTATTGACTAGCAATACTATACATGTGGTAAATCATGTATTTTCTTTACAGGTACCTTCCAGTGCAGAAGAGCAAGAGCATTCGGGTGGAAATGATTCTTCCCAGGGTTGTCGGCCTCAAGTTGCTGAGGAGGAAAGATGGGGCATAAGTAGCCTTTATCAGAGTTGTAATTTAATTTTTTTTCAGTTTTACTTATAAATTCTTTTTTTGTATTTCATCTGTAGGTTCCACAAGATGAGGAAGGACAGCTGTTGTGAATTCTGCTTTTGGGCTCCCTCCGGTGGTTGTAGGTGGTAATGCAGTTGTCCCTGAGTTGCAGTCCTTACATAGTTACATAGTTATTAAGGTTGAAGGAAGACTGTAAGTCCATCTAGTTCAACCCATAGCCTAACCTAACATGCCCTAACATGTTGATCCAGGGGAAGGCAAAAAAACCCCATGTGGCAAAGAGTAACTCCACCATGGGGAAAAAAATTCCTTCCCGACTCCACATGCGGCAATCAGACTAGTTCCCTGGATCAACGCCTTATCAAGGAATCTAGTGTATATACCCTGTAACATTATACTTTTCCAGAAAGGTATCCAGTCCCCTCTTAAATTTAATTAATGAATCACTCATTACAACATCATACGGCAGAGAGTTCCATAGTCTCAATGCTCTTACTGTAAAGAATCCGCGTCTGTTATTATGCTTAAACCTCCTTTCCTCCAGACGTAGAGGATGCCCCCTTGTCCCTGTCTCAGGTCTATGATTAAAAAGATCATCAGAAAGGTCTTTGTACTGTCCCCTCATATATTTATACATTAAAATAAGATCTCCCCTTAGTCTTCGTTTTTCCAAACTAAATAGCCCCAAGTGTAATAACCTATCTTGGTATTGCAGACCCCCCAGTCCTCTAATAACCTTGGTCGCTCTTCTCTGCACCCGCTCCAGTTCAGCTATGTCTTTCTTATACACCGGAGACCAGAACTGTGCACAGTATTCTAAGTGTGGTCGAACTAGTGACTTGTATAGAGGTAAAATTATGTTCTCCTCATGAGCATCTATGCTTCTTTTAATACATCCCATTATTTTATTTGCCTTTGTAGCTGCCTGACACTGGCCACTGAATATGAGTTTGTCATCCACCCATACACCCAGGTCTTTTTCATTGACGGTTTTGCCCAGAGTTATAGAATTAAGCACATAGTTATACATCTTATTACTTCTACCCAAGTGCATGACCTTACATTTATCCCCATTAAAGCTCATTTGCCATTTATCAGCCCAAGCTTCTAGTTTACATAAATCATCCTGTAATATAAAATTGTCCTCCCCTGTATTGATTACCCTGCAGAGTTTAGTGTCATCTGCAAATATTGAAATTCTACTCTGAATGCCCCCTACAAGGTCATTAATAAATATGTTAAAAAGAAGAGGGCCCAATACTGACCCCTGTGGTACCCCACTGCTAACCGTGACCCAGTCCGAGTGTGCTCCATTAATAACCACCCTTTGTTTCCTATCCCTGAGCCAGCTCTCAACCCACTTACACATATTTTCCCCTATCCCCATTACTCTCATTTTATGTAACAACCTTTTGTGTGGCACCGTATCAAAAGCTTTGGAAAAGTCCATATATACTACGTCCACTGGGTTCCCTTGGTCCAGTTCGGAACTTACCTCTTCATAGAAGCTGATCAAATTAGTCTGACATGAACGGTCCCTAGTAAACCCGTGCTGATACTGGGTCATGAGGTTATTCCTCTTCAGATACTCCAGCATAGCATCCCTTAAAATGCCCTCCAGGATTTTACCCACAGTAGAGGTTAAGCTTACTGGCCTATAATTACCGAGTTCAGTTTTTGCCCCTTTTTTGAATATTGGCACCACGTCCTGGTCAGGTGTATCTGCTGATTGCAGTTCTGACTGGGGTATTTAGGTGTGCAGAATTCATTAGTCCTTGCCAGTTGTCATTTGTTGTTGGGAGGTGTTTGATCTCTGCCTGGTTCCTCCTGCCTTTCTGCCAAATCAGCAAAGATAAGTGTCTGTTTTTTTTTTTCCTGTGACACACATGCTGTGTGTTTCACAATTCAGTGCTATTCCTTGTGTTTTCTTATCCAGCTTAGATTGTGTCAGTATTTTCTCAGTCTTGCTGGATTCTCTGGTGTGGCAGATATACATTCCATGTCTTTAGTTAGATTGTGGAACTTTTTGTATTATCTGCTGTGGATATTTTTGGAAGGGTTTTAATACTGACCGCCTAGTAATCTGTCCTATCCTTTCCTATTTGGCTAGGGTGGCCTCTTTTGCTGAATCCTGTTTTCTGCCTGCGTGTGTCTAGTCTTCTCCTTCTCACAGTCATTATTCGTGGGGGGCTGCCTATCCTTTGAGGGTCTGCTCTGAGGCAAGATAGCATTCCTACTTCCATCTATAGGGGTATTTAGTCATAACAGTACAACTAGCCAATAATGAGTTAAATGCATCTCAGAAGAAGGGAAGAAAGGTGTTGAGCCATTTTTTTTTCTGCAGCCTGTTTAGTCTTTTCTTCCCTCTTTATCTATGGGTGGCTGAGGAGTCTTGTGCCAGCATGGATGTTCAGGAATTAGCTTCTCGTGTAGACCAGCTTGCTGCTAGGGTACAGGGTATTTCTGATTATATTGTTCAGACTCCTGCTTTAGAGCCGAAGATTCCTACTCCTGATTTGTTTTTTGGTGACAGGTCCAAATTTTGGGGTTTTAAAAACAATTGTAAACTGTTTTTTGCTCTGAGACCGCGATCCTCCGGTGATTCCATTCAGCAAATTAAAATTGTCATCTCCCTGCTGCGTGGCGATCCTCAGGATTGGGCATTTTCCCTGGAATCTGGGAATTCGGCCTTGCTTAATGTAGATTCCTTTTTTCAGGCTTTAGGATTATTATATGATGAACCGAATTCTGTGGATCAAGCGGAGAAAACCTTGTTGGCCCTGTCTCAGGGTCAAGAGGCGGCAGAATTGTATTGTCAGAAATTTAGAAAATGGTCTGTGTTGACTAAATGGAATGATGATGCTTTGGCGGCAATTTTCAGAAAGGGTCTTTCTGAATCCGTTAAAGATGTTATGGTGGGGTGTCCCACGCCTTCCGGTCTGAGTGATTCTATGTCTCTGGCCATTCAGATTGATTGGCGCTTGCGGGAGCGTCAAACTATGCGCGCTGTGGCGTCGTCCTTAGAGCAAAGTCCTGAGCCAATGCAGTGTGATAGGATTTTGGCTAGAACGGAACGACAAGGATTCAGACGTCAGAATAGGTTGTGTTATTATTGTGGCGACGCTTCTCATGTCATTTCAGTCTGCCCTAAGCGGACAAAAAGGATCGCTAGTTCATTTACTATCAGTACTGTACAACCTAAATTTCTGTTATCGGTGTCCTTGATCTGCTCATTGTCATCATTTTCTGTCATGGCATTTGTGAATTCAGGCGCCGCCTTGAACTTAATGGATTTTGAGTTTGCCAGGAGTTGTGGTTTTCCCTTGCAGCCTTTACAGAACCCTATTCCTTTAAGGGGGATTGATTCTACACCTTTGGCTAAAAATAAGCCCCAGTTTTGGACACAGGTGACCATGCACATGACGCCAGCCCATCAGGAAGATTGTCAATTTCTGGTGTTGCATAATTTGCATGATGTTATCGTGCTGGGTTTCCCGTGGTTGCAGGTACATAATCCTGTGTTGGATTGGAAATCTATGTCTGTGACTAGTTGGGGTTGTCAGGGGGTTCATAATGATGTTCCTTTGATGTCAATCTCCTCTTCTTCTTCTGAAATTCCAGAGTTTTTGTCTGATTTTCAGGATGTATTCGATGAGCCCAAGTCCAGTTCCCTTCCACCGCACAGGGACTGTGATTGTGCGATTGACTTGATTCCAGGCAGTAAGTTTCCTTAAGGCCGACTTTTTAACCTGTCTGTGCCTGAACATACCGCCATGCGGAGATATGTTAAGGAGTCTTTGGAGAAAGGGCATATTCGGCCATCTTCTTCACCGTTGGGAGCAGGTTTTTTTTTTGTTGCTAAGAAGGATGGTTCCTTGAGACCTTGTATTGATTATCACCTCTTGAATAAGATCACGGTCAAGTTTCAATACCCTTTACCTTTGCTTTCTGATTTGTTTGCTAGGATTAAGGGGGCTAGTTGGTTTACTAAGATTGACCTTCGGGGGGCATGTAATCTTGTTCGTATTAAGCAGGGTGATGAATGGAAAACTGCGTTTAATACGCCCGAAGGCCATTTTGAATACCTTGTGATGTCATTCGGGCTCACTAACGCTCCATCTGTTTTTCAATCCTTCATGCATGATATCTTCCGGACTTATATTGATAAATTCTTGATTGTATATTTGGACGATATTTTGATTTTTTCCGATGATTGGGATTCTCATGTGGAACAGGTCAGGATGGTATTTCAGATCCTTCGTGACAATGCTTTGTTTGTGAAGGGGTCTAAGTGTCTCTTTGGGGTGCAGAAGGTTTCTTTTTTGGGCTTTATTTTTTCTCCCTCATCTATGGAGATGGATCCGGTTAAGGTTCAGGCCATTCATGATTGGATTCAACCCACATCCGTGAAGAGCCTTCAGAAATTTTGGGGTTTTGCTAATTTTTATCGCCGTTTCATTGCTAACTTCTCCAGCGTGGTTAAACCCTTGACTGATTTGACGAAAAAAGGCGCTGATGTGGCGAATTGGTCCTCTGCGGCTGTCTCTGCCTTTCAGGAGCTTAAACGCCGAATTACTTCTGCTCCGGTGTTGCGCCAACCAGATGTTTCTCTTCCATTTCAGGGTGAGGTTGATGCTTCTGAGATTGGGGCAGGGGCCGTTTTGTCTCAGAGGGATTCTGTTGGTTCTTTGATGAAACCGTGTGACTTCTTCTCCCGCAAGTTTTCGCCTGCTGAATGCAATTATGATGTCGGCAATTGGGAGTTGTTGGCTATGAAGTGGGCATTTGAGGAGTGGCGACATTGGCTTGAGGGAGCTAAGCACCGTATTGTGGTCCTGACCGATCATAAGAATTTGATTTACCTCGAGTCTGCCAAACGGCTGAGTCCTAGACAGGCTCGATGGTCCTTGTTTTTTTCCCGTTTTGATTTCGTGGTTTCGTATCTTCCGGGCTCTAAGAATATTAAGGCTGATGCCCTTTCTAGGAGTTTTTTGCCTGATTCTCCTGAGGTCCTTGAACCGGTCGGCATTCTGAAAGAAGGAGTGGTCCTTTCTGCCATTTCCCCTGATTTACGGCGGGTTCTTCAGGAATTTCAGGCTGATAGACCTGACCGCTGTCCTGTGGGGAAATTGTTTGTTCCTGACAGATGGACTAGTAGAGTGATTTCTGAGGTTCACTGTTCTGTGTTGGCTGGTCATCCTGGTATTTTTGGTACCAGAGATTTGGTTGGTAGGTCCTTTTGGTGGCCTTCGTTGTCACGTGATGTGCGTTCTTTTGTGCAGTCCTGTGGGACTTGTGCGTGGACCAAGCCTTGTTGTTCCCGTGCTAGTGGGTTACTTTTGCCATTGCCGGTCCCTGAGAGGCCCTGGACGCATATTTATATGGATTTTATTTCTGATCTTCCGGTTTCCCAGAGGATGTCGGTTATCTGGGTTGTTTGTGACCGGTTTTCTAAGATGGTTCATTTGGTGCCTTTGCCTAAATTGCCTTCCTCTTCAGAGTTGGTTCCGTTGTTTTTTCAGCATGTGGTTCGTTTGCATGGTATTCCGGAGAACATTGTGTCCGACAGAGGTTCCCAGTTTGTTTCTAGGTTTTGGCGGTCCTTCTGTGCTAGGCTGGGCATTGATTTGTCTTTTTCTTCTGCATTTCTTCCTCAGACAAATGGCCAGACCGAGCGAACTAATCAGACCTTGGAGACTTATTTGAGATGCTTTGTGTCTGCCGATCAGGATGATTGGGTGGCCTTTTTGCCATTGGCCGAGTTTGTCCTTAATAATCGGGCTAGTTCGGCTACTTTGGTTTCGCCTTTTTTTTGCAATTTTGGTTTTCATCCTCGTTTTTCTTCTGGGCAGGTTGAGCCTTCTGACTGTCCTGGTGTGGATTCTGTGGTTGACAGGTTGCAGCAGATTTGGGCTCATGTGGTGGACAATTTGGTGTTGTCTCAGGAGGAAGCTCAATGTTTTGCTAACCGTCGTCGGTGTGTTGGTTCCCGGCTTCGGGTTGGGGATTTGGTTTGGTTGTCTTCCCGTCATGTTCCTATGAAGGTCTCTTCCCCTAAGTTTCAGCCTCGGTTTATTGGTCCTTATAGGATTTCTGAGATTATTAATCCGGTGTCTTTTCGATTGGCGCTTCCGGCCTCTTTTGCTATCCATAATGTCTTCCATAGATCTTTATTGCGGAAATATGTGGTGCCCATTGTTCCCTCTGTTGATCCTCCGGCCCCTGTTTTGGTTGATGGGGAGTTGGAGTATGAGGTTGAGAAGATTTTGGATTCTCGTTTTTCGAGGCGGAGGCTTCAGTACCTTGTCAAATGGAAGGGTTATGGCCAGGAGGATAATTCTTGGGTTTTTGCTTCTGATGTCCATGCTGCTGATTTGGTCCGTGCCTTTCATCTGGCTCGTCCTGATCGGCCTGGGGGCTCTGGTGAGGGTTCGGTGACCCCTTCTCAAGGGGGGGGTACTGTTGTGAATTCTGCTTTTGGGCTCCCTCCGGTGGTTGTAGGTGGTAATGCAGTTGCTCTTGAGTTGCAGTCCTGGTCAGGTGTATCTGCTGATTGCAGTTCTGACTGGGGTATTTAGGTGTGCAGAATTCATTAGTCCTTGCCAGTTGTCAATTGTTGTTGGGAGGTGATTGATCTCTGCCTGGTTCCTCCTGCCTTTCTGCCAAATCAGCAAAGATAAGTGGTTTTTTTTCCTGTGACACACATGCTGTGTGTTTCACAATTCAGTGCTATTCCTTGTGTTTTCTTATCCAGCTTAGATTGTGTCAGTATTTTCTCAGTCTTGCTGGATTCTCTGGAGTGGCAGATATACATTCCGTGTCTTTAGTTAGATTGTGGAACTTTTTGTATTATCTGCTGTGGATATTTTTGGAATGGTTTTAATACTGACCGCCTAGTAATCTGTCCTATCCTTTCCTATTTTGCTAGGGTGGCCTCTTTTGCTGAATCCTGTTTTCTGCCTGCGTGTGTCTAGTCTTCTCCTTCGCACAGTCATTATTCGTGGGGGGCTGCCTATCCTTTGAGGGTCTGCTCTGAGGCAAGATAGCATTCCTACTTCCATCTATAGGGGTATTTAGTCCTCCGGCTGTGTCGAGGTGTCTAGGGCTTGTTAGGCACACCCCACGTCTACTTCTAGTTGCGGTGTTAGTTCAGGATTTGCGGTCAGTATAGGTTCCACCGACTGCAGAGAAAGTTTCATGCGGCTCCAAGGTCACCAGATCATAACAGACAGCTGTTGTGGATTCTGTTTTTGGGCTCCCTCTGGTGGTTACAACTGGTACTGGGTGACTTTGGTGGGTTGCGGTCTCTGGTTTCCACCTGTCCATCAGAGGCTGGGTGTTTCCTATTTAACCTGGCTTTCCTGTCATTCCCTTGCCGGCTATCAATGTATCAGTGTGTCTCTGTTACCTTTGCTACCTGCTCCTAGGCCTTCAAGACAAGCTAAGTCTGGATTTCCCTGTTTCATGTTTGCTTTCATGTTTTTAGTCCAGCTTGCAGATATGTAATTCTCTGCTGCTGGTTGCTCTAGTGGGCTGAAATTACCACTCATGTACCATGAGTTGGCACATGAGTTCAAGTAATTTCAGGATGGTATTTTGAAGGGTTTTAAGCTGACCGCGCAGTTCACCTTTTGTATCCTCTGCTATCTAGCTTAAGCGGGCCTCATTTTGCTGAATCTGTTTTCATAACTACGTTTGTGCCTTCCTCTCATTTCACCGTCATTATATGTGGGGGGCTGCTATTTCTGTGGGAATATTTCTCTGGAGGCAAGATAGGTCTGTGATTCGTCTGATAGGGGTAGCTAGATCTCCGGCTGGCGCGAGACGTCTAGAGTCCCCCCAGGAACGTTCCCCGGCTGCTGTTAGTTGAGTGTTGAGGTTCAGGATCGCGGTCAGCTCAGGTTCCATCACCCTAGAGCTCGTCCTGTTTTTGCCCGTGTTATGTGTTTAATTCCCTGCCATTGGGAACATGACAGTATAGCCGACCCACAAAGTGTTAATTGTTTGGGCTGAAGCAGGAGAAAAAGAAGTGTTGAAGGGAAATTTTTTTTTTTTTCCCTCAGAGTTTTGCTGCCTAGCCCTTAATTGCTGTCTAGCTGCTTCTTACCTCCTCTTAACCCTTGAATGGCTCTGACCTTAGCTGTTTAACATGGATGTCCAGAGTTTGGCTTCCAGCCTGAATAATCTTGCTGCAAAAGTTCAAAACATACAGGATTTTGTTGTTCACACTCCTATGTCTGAACCTAGAATTCCTATTCCAGAGTTTTTTTCTGGAGATAGATCTACCTTCCTGAATTTCAGGAACAATTGCAAATTGTTTCTTTCTTTGAAATCTCGCTCCTCTGGAGACCCTGTTCAGCAGGTCAAGATTGTAATATCTTTCCTGCGGGGCGACCCTCAGAATTGGGCATTTGCATTGGCACCAGGGGATCCTGCATTGCTCAGTGTGGATGCGTTTTTTCTGGCACTGGGATTGCTCTATGAGGAACCTAACCTGGAGATTCAGGCTGAAAAGGCTTTATTAGCCCTCTCTCAGGGGCATGATGAAGCGGAAGTATATTGTCAAAAATTTCGGAAATGGTCGGTGCTTACTCAGTGGAATGAGTGCGCCCTGGCTGCAAACTTCAGAGATGGTCTTTCTGAGGCCATTAAGGATATTATGATGGGGTTCCCTGCGCCTACAGGTCTGAATGAGTCTATGGCTATGGCCATTCAGATTGATCGGCGTTTACGGGAGCGCAAACCTGTGCACCAGTTGGCGGTGTCTTCTGAACAGGCACCTGAGACTATGCAATGTGATAGAATTCAGTCCAGAAGTGAACGGCAAAATTATAGGCGGAAAAATGGATTGTGTTTTTATTGTGGTGATTCAGCTCATGTTATATCAGCATGCTCTAAACGCACAAAAAAGGTTGATAAATCTTTTGCCATTAGTACTCTGCAGTCTAAGTTAATTTTGTCTGTAACTCTGATTTGTTCACTGTCATCCATTTCCGTCGATGCCTATGTGGATTCGGGCGCTGCCCTGAGTCTTATGGATTGGTCATTTGCCAAACGCTGCGGTTTTAGTCTGGAGCCTCTGGAAGTTCCTATTCCTTTGAAGGGAATTGACTCTACACCATTGGCTATGAATAAACCGCAGTACTGGACACAAGTGACCATGCGCATGACTCCCGTTCATCAGGAGGTGATTCGCTTCCTTGTACTGTATAATTTACATGATGTACTAGTGCTTGGTCTGCCATGGTTACAAACTCATAATCCAGTCCTGGATTGGAAAACAATGTCTGTGTTAAGCTGGGGATGTCAGGGGGTTCATGATGATGCACCTCTGATTTCAATCGCTTCATCTACTCCTTCTGAGGTCCCTGCGTTTTTGTCTGACTATCGGGATGTTTTTGAGGAGCCTAAGCTCAATTCGCTCCCTCCTCATAGGGATTGTGACTGTGCTATAGAATTAATTCCTGGCAGTAAGTTCCCTAAGGGTCGTTTATTTAATCTGTCAGTGCCAGAGCATACTGCTATGCGGAATTATATTAAGGAGTCCTTGGAAAAGGGACATATTCGTCCATCTTCGTCCCCTCTGGGAGCAGGTTTTTTTTTCGTGGCAAAAAAAGATGGTTCCCTGAGGCCTTGTATAGATTATCGCCTTCTGAATAAGATTACAGTCAAATATCAGTATCCATTGCCATTATTGACTGATTTATTTGCTCGCATTAAGGGGGCTAGGTGGTTCACTAAGATAGATCTTCGCGGTGCATATAATCTTGTGCGGATAAAGCAGGGTGATGAGTGGAAAACTGCATTTAATACGCCTGAGGGCCATTTTGAGTATTTGGTAATGCCTTTTGGACTTTCTAATGCTCCTTCAGTCTTTCAGTCCTTTATGCACAATATTTTCCGTGAATATCTGGATAAGTTTATGATTGTGTATTTGGATGATATTTTGGTGTTTTCTGATGACTGGGAGTCTCATGTTCTACAGGTCAGGAAGGTGTTTCAAGTCCTGCGGGCCAATTCTCTGTTTGTGAAGGGCTCAAAATGTCTCTTCGGAGTCCAGAAGATTTCTTTTTTGGGGTACATTTTTTCTCCTTCTACTATTGAGATGGATCCCGTCAAGGTTCAGGCGATTTGTGACTGGACACAACCTACATCTGTTAAGAGTCTTCAGAAGTTCTTGGGTTTTGCTAATTTTTATCGTCGGTTCATTACTAATTTTTCCAGTGTTGTTAAACCTTTGACTGATTTGACTAAAAAGGGTGCTGATGTTGCTAATTGGTCTCCTACGGCTGTGGAGGCCTTTCAGGAACTTAAGCGCCGGTTTTCTTCTGCTCCTGTGTTATGTCAACCAGATGTTTCACTTCCTTTTCAGGTTGAGGTTGATGCTTCCGAGATTGGAGCGGGGGCGGTTTTGTCACAGAGAAGTTCCGATGGCTCGGTGATGAAGCCATGTGCGTTCTTTTCTAGAAAATTCTCGCCCGCCGAGCGCAATTATGATGTGGGTAATCGGGAGCTTTTGGCCATGAAGTGGGCATTTGAGGAGTGGCGTCATTGGCTTGAGGGTGCTAGACATCGTGTGGTGGTCTTGACTGATCACAAAAATCTGATTTACCTTGAGTCTGCCAGGCGTCTGAATCCTAGGCAGGCTCGTTGGTCGTTGTTTTTTTCTCGTTTCAATTTTGTGGTTTCATACCTGCCAGGTTCAAAGAATGTGAAGGCAGATGCTCTTTCCAGGAGTTTTGTGCCTGACTCTCCTGGAGACTCTGGGCCTACTGGTATCCTTAGGGATGGGGTAATATTGTCCGCCGTCTCCCCAGACTTGCGACGTGCATTGCAGGAGTTTCAGGCGGATAAACCTGATCGTTGTCCACAAGAAAGACTGTTTGTTCCGGATGATTGGACCAGTAGAGTCATCTCCGAGGTCCATTCTTCTGTGTTGGCTGGTCATCCTGGAATATTTGGTACTAGAGACTTGGTGGCCAGGTCTTTTTGGTGGCCTTCCTTGTCAAGGGATGTGCGCACCTTTGTGCAGTCTTGTGAAGTGTGTGCTCGGGCTAAGCCTTGCTGTTCTCGGGCCAGTGGGTTGTTGTTATCCTTGCCTATTCCGAAGAGGCCTTGGACGCACATTTCCATGGATTTTATTTCAGATCTCCCTGTCTCACAGAAAATGTCCGTTATCTGGGTTGTGTGTGACCGCTTTTCTAAGATGGTTCATTTGGTACCCTTGCCTAAGTTGCCTTCCTCCTCTGAGTTGGTCCCTTTATTTTTTCACAACGTGGTTCATTTGCATGGGATTCCAGAGAATATCGTTTCTGACAGGGGATCCCAGTTTGTGTCTAGATTTTGGCGGACGTTTTGTGCTAAGATGGGCATTGATTTGTCTTTCTCGTCTGCATTCCATCCTCAGACGAATGGCCAGACGGAGCGAACTAATCAGACCTTGGAAACTTATTTAAGGTGTTTTGTTTCTGCTGATCAAGATGACTGGGTTGCCTTTTTGCCACTGGCCGAATTTGCCCTTAATAATCGGGCTAGTTCTGCTACTTTGGTTTCTCCTTTCTTTTGTAATTCGGGGTTTCATCCTCGTTTTTCCTCTGGTCAGGTGGAGCCTTCGGATTGTCCTGGAGTGGACATGGTGGTGGACAGGCTACATCAGATTTGGAATCAGGTGGTGGACAATTTGAAGTTGTCTCAGGAGAAGACTCAGCAGTTTGCTAATCGCCGTCGCCGCGTGGGTCCCCGACTTCTTGTTGGGGACTTGGTGTGGTTGTCTTCTCGTTTTGTCCCTATGAAGGTCTCTTCTCCTAAGTTCAAGCCTCGGTTCATCGGTCCTTATAAGATCTTGGAGATTCTTAACCCTGTATCTTTTCGTTTGGATCTCCCAGCATCGTTTGCTATTCATAATGTGTTCCATCGGTCGTTATTGCGGAGGTATGAGGTGCCCGTTGTTCCTTAGGTTGAGCCTCCTGCTCCGGTGCTGGTGGAGGGAGAATTGGAGTATGTTGTTGAGAAGATCTTGGATTCTCGTGTTTCCAGACGTAAACTCCAGTATTTGGTAAAGTGGAAGGGTTATGGTCAGGAGGATAATTCCTGGGTGGTCGCCTCTGATGTTCATGCGACTGATTTGGTCCGCGCCTTCCATAGAGCTCATCCTGATCGCCCTGGGGGTTCTCGTGAGGGTTCGGTGACCCCTCCTCAAGGGGGGGGGTACTGTTGTGGATTCTGTTTTTGGGCTCCCTCTGGTGGTTACAACTGGTACTGGGTGACTTTGGTGGGTTGCGGTCTCTGGTTTCCACCTGTCCATCAGAGGCTGGGTGTTTCCTATTTAACCTGGCTTTCCTGTCATTCCCTTGCCGGCTATCAATGTATCAGTGTGTCTCTGTTACCTTTGCTACCTGCTCCTAGGCCTTCAAGACAAGCTAAGTCTGGATTTCCCTGTTTCATGTTTGCTTTCATGTTTTTAGTCCAGCTTGCAGATATGTAATTCTCTGCTGCTGGTTGCTCTAGTGGGCTGAAATTACCACTCATGTACCATGAGTTGGCACATGAGTTCAAGTAATTTCAGGATGGTATTTTGAAGGGTTTTAAGCTGACCGCGCAGTTCACCTTTTGTATCCTCTGCTATCTAGCTTAAGCGGGCCTCATTTTGCTGAATCTGTTTTCATAACTACGTTTGTGCCTTCCTCTCATTTCACCGTCATTATATGTGGGGGGCTGCTATTTCTGTGGGAATATTTCTCTGGAGGCAAGATAGGTCTGTGATTCGTCTGATAGGGGTAGCTAGATCTCCGGCTGGCGCGAGACGTCTAGAGTCCCCCCAGGAACGTTCCCCGGCTGCTGTTAGTTGAGTGTTGAGGTTCAGGATCGCGGTCAGCTCAGGTTCCATCACCCTAGAGCTCGTCCTGTTTATGCCCGTGTTATGTGTTTAATTCCCTGCCATTGGGAACATGACAGACAGCGTGACATAGATAACGACCTACTTATTCAAGCTGTGCAAGAGCGAGCAGCGTTGTGGGACCCCCGTGATCGGAATCATTCCGACTCAGCCTTGATCCTACGACTCTGGGAAGAAGTGGAAGCATCGCTGCTGGCTGATTTGGACCGTGCCACACCACATGCCAGAAAGGATTTTCGTAAGTATTGCAATGTTGTCTGATGCGGCAGTGAACCTGTTACTGTAGGTGCACTGTTTTACAATTAATTTTTTCCTTTTTTTCCCCCTTCCCAGTGAAGAGAATAAAAGTTTGTTGGCGTTAGATGAAGGATCGCTTCAATAAGGACATGAGAGAGGAGATACAGGAATGAAGTGGTGCTGCTCAAAAAATCAGAAAATATAAGTACCATCATCAGCTTTCTTTTCTGAAGCCTGCGGTTGCTCAGTGAACGTGAGTATCTTTTGTGTTGTCTTACTATTATTTAAACTTTTTACTAATGTTTTTCATTTATTTTCCATGCAGCACCACACAACCTGGATCGTCCTCTGTTGGAGCTGCCCCTCATCGACCAGCAAATGAACAGGCACAATCTCAATTATCCAGCAGCGATGGAGCAACCAGGCAGGCTTCACAGGCTGGGGAACAGGAAGCCGGTCCATCTGGTTTTCCCCTCTCCCAGTCCTCTGCCACTACTTTACTTGGGTCTGCTCGCCAGCGGCAGAGGGCCTGGGAGAGGACAGTCATGCCTGAGTTTGTTCATTTAGGCTCAATCTTCCAGGATGGGATGAAGTCGGTTGTAGAAAGACTGGATAGTGGGTTCACTCAGGTGAACACAGTTTTCCATGAAGTCCACAGACACTTTGACGGCCTGGAAGTCGACCTTAATAGACCGGCGCAACATTATTTTTCTGCTATAGAACGGGCGTGATGGAAACCTTAGTCCTGACCTCCATCTGTATGTTATGAAGGCCTGTCAGGTTGCTTACACTCAGGCCATGCAGCGGTCCCGATATCAGCAGCAGTCACAAACTTCATTCCCTACAGGGCAACAATCTCCAGCACGGCATCAGTGGCAGAATCCACCAGCACCTTTCCCAACATCACAAGGATTTGGATACCAGTCAGCTCACCAAGTGACCTATCATCCACCACCACCGCTGGACATTAGGACTGTTCCAACAGTACCCAGCTACACCATGCAGCCGAGTGGAGCAGCCCAGCCGTCCCCTTCCACCATGCAGCTGAGTGCAGCAGCCCAGCCTTCCTCTTCAACCATACAGCTGAGTGCAGCAGCCCAGCCTTCCTCTTCAACCATGCAGCCGAGTGCAACAGCCCAGCCTTCCACTCCTACCACATAGCACCAGGAACCAAAAGGCCAAGTAAGCATCAAAACAAAGGCCAGGAAGTGAAAAGTAAAGAGGCATTACCCACCCCCTGTACCCTCACCTCCAAATGTTTCTTTATTTTCAAGTTTGTCCACACCTTCCCTTAGTTCTCTCCCTTGTAATGTGTCAATCCCTTCCAACTTGTTTTCCACTCCTATTGTGTCCTCTTCCCCCAATATGTCTGACCCAATCCTCCAATTAACTGCCACTTCCCCTGTAACAACTTCCGCAACCACGCCTAGCCTACCTTCACAGCCCGACACCCTCCATGTCCACAATGTAACTCCCTCCCGCAGACACCAAAAATAAATCACAGTAATGTCCTTTTTTATTTATTTATTTGTTTGTTAAAGTTCCAGTTTTTATTTTTTTAGTAAAAATTATTTTGCTTAACAATACATGTCTCCTTGTTTTTCTTTATCTCTTTATTTAAACATGTGTGTATTGTTGAGTGAAGTATTAACGGGTGTTACAGTCAAGGTGTTTATTATTAAAGTTACATTCAAGGTGTTAGTATTAAAGTCAGCAAACAGTACAGGTACATAACATTACAGGTGCATTTTACTTAGGGGCTTAAACCATTTCTTCTTGCCATGCCACGCATCCAATATCCAAAACAAAGTGGGCAGCAAATGTATCCCTCATTTGGGCAACTTCCACTGTAGTCCTCAGAGAGTGAGCTTGGTAATCCTGCAATGTGGTATTAACAGGTCCCTCAAGTTCTAAGTGAGGTCGCTCTTTTGCCAGAATGTAATTATGCAGAACAACACACACTTTCACAACCTCTCTTAATTTTAAGATTGATAGCTGTACCCAAATGCGCCATTTAGATGCCAGCAAACCAAAGGCACACTCCACAGTTCTTCATGCCCTTGTTAGTCGGTAGTTGAAAATCCTTTTTGTGTAGATCAAGTCCCTACTCGAGTAGGGTTTAATGAGGTTGGCACACATTTGAAATGCCTCATCCCCAACCACAACAAACGGCATTGGCGGTCCTTCAGTGTTCAGAAGAGGTTGTGGGTTGGAAAATTAAAATCATGGCAATGCAAACGTTGTCCCATGTCAGAGTCATTTCCTCATCCAAATAAGTCAACGTCAACAGCGACAAATCGTCACTCAGCATCTACAATCGCTATAAGAACAATGGAAAGGTATTTTTTACAATTGAAGTACTCGGATCCACTTCCAGCAGGTTTCATAATCCGAATGTGTTTGCCATCCACAGCCCCCACACAGTTTGGAAAATTACAAATTTAATTGAATTTTTCTGCATTTTTCAGCCAGAGTTCAGGTGTTGGTTGGGGTAGGAATTCTGCACGCAGAACGTCACAAAATGCACGGCAGGTGTCTCCAACAATCCCAAAATGTTGGACACTCCAATCCAAAATTAAAAATGTAGAGATCTTAAGGTCTCTCCTGTAGGCAGGAATCTGTGGAAAAGAAAATGGGGAAAAAATCAGGACATGGCTTTTACAAAAATAATATTAATGACAGTTGTTTCTTTTTCAAAATTACGTACCCTAGAGTCACCGACAGACGTTCCTCAGCAGGAATTACTCTACATAGCTGTGTGTCCTGCCTGGTGATGGATCCTCGGACACGTAGCAGCAATTCCTCAAAGCTCTGTTCCGACATTCTCGTGTACTCGAAAAAATTTTGCGGGTTTTCACAAAGCTCAGTGTACAATGAGTGGTAGGCTCCACAGCTCTCTCGGACTTCAACAATGGGGTGTTGCCAATAGTGACGACGTCTTCTCCGTCCTTCTCTTCTCCTTTCTTCCTCAAAAGCCAAAGCAAAAGCAACAGCCAATTTCAATGGCAAATCCAGATTCATATTGAAGCTCCTCACGCTAAGATTCATCTTGCAGCTGAATGCACCATCAAAAGATGAGGATTTCATCTGTGCAGTGTGTCTATATATCAAAATCCCATGAGACACACCCACTTTGTGTGTCTTGTGTCAAGAAAATTCTCCTGGAAAACCATTGTCCTATTGAACGCATGCGCATAAACAATGCAAACGCATGCAAAAACACATACAAACACATGCACACGCAGCGTTTTTTCGCCATCATGCGTAAGCTGATGCGCATAAAAAAACGCAGCATTACCATGAGTTTGCTTGCGTTTTGTCATGCGTTTGCACATGCAGATGATACGCTGTGCACAGAAATGCTAATGTGAACCTAGCCTAAGAGAGGTTTCCAATGCAGGTGAGATTTATTACCAACTACCACAATCAATGGGAAGACTTCACACACATTCTTAAAAAACATTGGAGTGTTTTATTCACAGATCCAATTCTAAAAAGAATTCTTGACCCATTTCCATCTATTGTAGCAAGACACTCACGGAACTTGTGAGATTGTTTAGTTCACAGTCATTATGACCCAAACAGATGTGATTTAGTCACCCACCAGGGCATTGGGGATACTCGGTACCAGGTCCGGTCGCAATTAAAGAGGTGGTCACGGTGGCAGCGACCTGGTCCGTGGCCCTGGGCGCTCAAGTAAAAGGGGAAAGGTCTTTAAAGGATTTAATAAAATTTGTGTTTGTGACGCCACCTGTGGTTCTCGGTCAGAGGGGACCGACGCCGCTTAAAGGGGTCCTCTGGGGCGATTTTACTGCAGCAAAGATGGTGACGCTTCCCACAGGTGAAGAGGGGTTCCCAGGGCTCCCGGTGTGCTGGGCAGAGATGGGGTATGCAGGCAAATAAATGGAGGACACAGAGTTGTACAGTCTTTACCTGGTTTACTAGTTGTAAGCAGCCGCAGTCCAGGGTACCAGGAACAAGTGATGATTAGTGTTGAGCATTCCGATACCGCAAGTATTGGGTATTGGCCGATATTTGCGGTATCGGAATTCCGATAACGAGTTCCGATATTTTTGTGATATCGGAATCGGAAGTTCCCAGTGTATGGTTCCCAGGGTCTGGAGGAGAGGAGACTCTCCTTCAGGCCCTGGGATCCATATTCATGTAAATATAAAGAATAAAAATAAAAAATATGGATATACTCACCCCTCCGGCGGAGCCTGGACCTTAGCGGTGTAACCGGCAGCCTCCGTTCCTAAGAATGCAGTGAGTTTAGGACCTGCGATGACGTCTCGGCTTGTGATTGGTCACATTGGATTGGATTGAGCGGTCACATGAGCGGTCACGCGACCAATCACAAGCCGCGACGTCATCGAAGGTCCTTCACTCGGCATTCTTAGGAACGGAGGCAGATGCTTGGACCGGTGAGAGCCAGGGGCCATCCGAGGGGTGAGTATATCAATATTTTTTATTTTTATTCTTTATTTTATACATGAATATGGATCCCAGGGCCTGAAGGAGAGTTTCCTCTCCTTCAGACCCTGGGAACCATCCCGATATTTTGTGTCCCATTGATATGCATTGGTATCAGGTATTGGTATCGGCGATATCCAATACTTTTTGGGTATCGGCCGATCCAATCCGATACCGATACCTTTGCATATCGGAAGGTATCGCTCAACACTAGTGATGATATGGTCCGGCCGGCCTGGAGACAAAGGTAGATCCCTCTCCCAGGTGAGGTCCGTAAGCCTTCCTACTTGCGCTTGTATGTGAGGTCTCTGATGCCTGTAGCTTGCTGGCAAAGTCCTCTCTCTACTGCCCTGGGACAGATACCCATATAGTTGGCAGTGTGAGCCTTTTTATATTGTCTATATCACGAACCAGGCTCCTAGTGTACTGCTGCACCTTCAGGTGTGGGTGCAGTCAAATTACTTAAAGTCATATGCCCTCTGGTTCTGCCTTGCGACTAGTGTTGAGCATTCCGATACCGCAAGTATCGGGTGTCGGCCGATACTTGCGGGTATCGGAATTCCGATACCGAGATCCGATACTTTTGTGGTATCGGGTATCGGTATCGAAACAACATTAATGTAAAAATGTGTAAAAGAGAGAATTAAAATAAAAAATATTGCTATACTCACCTCTCCGACGCAGCCTGCACCTTACCGAGGGAAGCGGCAGCGTTCTTTGTTTAAAATTCGCGCTTTTCTTTCCTTTACGTGAAGTCCCGGCTTGTGATTGGTTGCGTCGCAGTCACATGGGCGATGCAACCAATCACAAGCCGTGACGTCACGGGAGGCTGGACACGCACGCATTTTAAAATGAGTGCTTGTCCAGCCTCCCGTGACGTCCCGGCTTGTGATTGGTTGCATCGCGGTCAACCAATCACAAGCCGGGAGGCTGGACACGCGCGCATTTTAAAATGAGCGCTTGTCCAGCCTCCCGTGACGTCCCGGCTTGTGATTGGTTGCATCGCGGTCAACCAATCACAAGCCGGGAGGCTGGACACGCGCGCATTTTAAAATGAGCGCTTGTCCAGCCTCCCGTGACGTCCCGGCTTGTGATTGGTTGCATCGCGGTCAACCAATCACAAGCCGGGAGGCTGGACACGCGCGCATTTTAAAATGAGCGCTTGTCCAGCCTCCCGTGACGTCCCGGCTTGTGATTGGTTGCATCGCGGTCAACCAATCACAAGCTGGGAGGCTGGACACGCGCGCATTTTAAAATGAGTGCTTGTCCAGCCTCCCGTGACGTCCCGGCTTGTGATTGGTTGCATCGCGGTCAACCAATCACAAGCCGGGAGGCTGGACACGCGCGCATTTTAAAATGAGCGCTTGTCCAGCCTCCCGTGACGTCCCGGCTTGTGATTGGTTGCATCGCGGTCAACCAATCACAAGCTGGGAGGCTGGACACGCGCGCATTTTAAAATGAGTGCTTGTCCAGCCTCCCGTGACGTCCCGGCTTGTGATTGGTTGCATCGCGGTCAACCAATCACAAGCCGGGAGGCTGGACACGCGCGCATTTTAAAATGAGCGCTTGTCCAGCCTCCCGGCTTGTGATTGGTTGACCGCGATGCAACCAATCACAAGCCGGGACGTCACGGGAGGCTGGACAAGCGCTCATTTTAAAATGCGCGCGTGTCCAGCCTCCCGGCTTGTGATTGGTTGACCGCGATGCAACCAATCACAAGCCGGGACGTCACGGGAGGCTGGACAAGCGCTCATTTTAAAATGCGCGCGTGTCCAGCCTCCCGGCTTGTGATTGGTTGACCGCGATGCAACCAATCACAAGCCGGGACGTCACGGGAGGCTGGACAAGCGCTCATTTTAAAATGCGCGCGTGTCCAGCCTCCCGGCTTGTGATTGGTTGACCGCGATGCAACCAATCACAAGCCGGGACGTCACGGGAGGCTGGACAAGCGCTCATTTTAAAATGCGCGCGTGTCCAGCCTCCCGTGACGTCACGGCTTGTGATTGGTTGCGTCGCCCATGTGACTGCGACGCAACCAATCACAAAGCCGGGACGTAATTTTAAAATCCTTAAGGGCCTGAAATTACGTCACGGCTTGCTGTGATTGGTTGCGTCGCCCATGTGACTGCGACGCAACCAATCACAAAGCCGGGACGTAATTTTAAAATCCTTAAGGACCTGAAATTACGTCACGGCTTGCTGTGATTGGTTGCGTCGCCCATGTGACTGCGACGCAACCAATCACAAAGCCGGGACTTCACGTAAGGAAAGAAAAGCGCGAATTTTAAGCAAACAATGCTGCCGGTTCCCTCGGAGAGGTGAGTATAGCAATATTTTTTATTTTAATTCTTTCTTTTACACATTAATATGGTTCCCAGGGCCTGAAGGAGAGTTTCCTCTCCTTCAGACCCTGGGAACCATCAGGAATACCGTCCGATACTTGAGTCCCATTGACTTGTATTGGTATCGGGTATCGGTATCGGATTGGATCCGATACTTTGCCGGTATCGGCCGATACTTTCCGATACCGATACTTTCAAGTATCGGACGGTATCGCTCAACACTACTTGCGACCTGGAGTACAACACAGCCTCGCTCCTGGTGCCCGGTTCCTGCGCTTAGGCTCAGAGGGTGCCCCTTCACAGTTCCCCTCTAAGCCCTTTCCTGCTCCTGTGCTTTTTTCCTCACATGCTCACTGACATGCAACCCCTCAGGTTATCTTCCTTTTCTGGAGCTGCAGCTCACCCATGGCTGCATGGCCCCACTGTCTGCTCTCATTCCTCTCACTTCCACTGTCTCTCCAGACTGAACTCACTCCTCCTCCAGACCAGAATACTTGAAGCTGGGGAAGCTCCACTGAATCCGGGTTACAAGCTCCCCCGTCTTGCCTGGAGTCAGAAAGTGTTGTATGTGAGATTACCTGCCAAAGGGATCCCTCCTGTCTCCAGGCATGGCATTACCCTCCCCAAGAGGAAGGCAGCACCACTGTGGTACCCGAACTCCTGGGGTGCCACATGATCATTCAAAAATTGTGACAAATATGGTTTTTTACCTTGTGGCCTTTGTAAGGCATGTGCCAACCTGGTGAAAGCCAGTACATTAAAAAATCATGAAGGCTCAAGAACTTTTGAGAACCGCAAACATATAAGGTGCTCAACAAAAGAAAGTGATTTATCAAGACACATTCCCATGCAACAAAGTGTTAATCGGCTTGATGAGCTATGAATTAAATATCCGAACCCGTGAGCATTGTTTTGATATAGAAAAAGCTAAATTGGCCACTGATGATTCCACCTTGAAAACTTTACCCTGCAATTAAAAAAAAACATAACTGTAAAGCACATTTATTAAAAATTAGGGGCATTGATGTGGTTAATTTGGATTTTTTAGGGGTGGGGATTTGGGAAAAAATCTAGCCAGTCAAGAGTGTAGATGGATTTACAGATTGGGGACTTTAAGTCCTCAAGGACTCAATGAAAATCATGGTTTTGGAGCTTTTTGTACAGTAGTTTGTCCTATTCTTGGGTCATATTTTTGTATAGCTATGCATTATGTTTATATCTTGGTGTATTTAGGCATAGGGTGATTTTTTTTAAGGCTATGTGCCCACGTTCTGGATTTTTAGAGTTTTTCAAGCGTTTTTGCAGTGGTTTTCCTCTGCGGAAACTCTTACAAAATGCTTACATAAAGCATCCCATTATTTTAATGCATTTTGTGCCCATGCTGCGTTTTTTTACCGCAGCGGAAAATCATTGCGGAAAAAAATGCAGCATGTTCATTAATTTTGTGAAAAAAACGCTGGTTTTGTCACTATAGAATTGTATGTATTTGGACCATTGGAAAAAAAAGATAAAAATCCACAAAAAAAACCCAAAAAATGCGATAAAAATGCAAAAAAAACGCAAGCGGATTTCCTGCGAAAGGAGTCCGGATTTCATCAGGAAAATACTTTCTGCTACGTGGGCACATAGTCTAACCATTTTATCATTTTAGTTTGTCTTCTCAACAAATACTTACCTTTTTTTCTTTATTTTCTTTTGTGGATGGAATACCGGTTTGAGTAGTGACAATGGATTTTGATTAGTGATGAGCGAGTATACTCGTTGCTCGGGTGATCTCCGAATATTTGTTAGTGCTCAGAGATTTAGTTTTCATTGCCTCAGCTGCATGATTTACAGCTGATAGACAGCTTGAATACATGTGAGTATTCCCTAGCAACCAGGCAACCCCCACATGTACTCAGGCTGGCTAGCAGCCGTAAATCATGCAGCTGTGTCAACAAAAACTTAATCTCCGAGTAGTTACAAATACAGTACAAGTACACTCACTCATCACTAATTTTTGATTCTTCTTCTATGCTTGCATGACTGGATGCATTATGCCGGAAGTTGAAGGTCCATTCTGATTGATCATGCTAGGATCCTTTGACCTGTGGGAGAGGAATTTTTGTATCTGTTGATGGACCAACTTTTCGTGAACACTTTCGGGGATGCTTTTTTTGAATCCTGCAATTGAAAATGTGTATCCCAATGTTTCCATTCTCTGTACTATGGACTCTAGTTGAGACTTTACTCATAACAGCCATTGTGTTATTTGCAAATTAAGATTTTATTGCTCTTTTTTTCATCTTAACATGGAGCTGCACGCTCCGCTCCTGAGTGCCGGCGCCAGAGCTGGGTTTTCACCTGCGAGACTCGGTCGTATCTCGCGTATGTGTGATCTCGGTCTAATAATTAATAAGGCTGCAATATGATACAGTATTTTTGGGTCGCTTTATATATTTGATTTTGGATTACATTATGCCCATTGATGGGATTCTCTTATCTTTGCACCTTGGCACTTTATTGATGATAATATTATTGACTTTCAATATACAACTATGTATTTACACTATGCACATGGTGAAATTTATCCATTCTTTGCACTCTCGCCACTTTAATATTAGTCATCGCAAACATTAGTGATCACAAACATACACCTAATTCCATGTGTAGGTTAATTTGCACAAGTAGCAATTCACTTATATTTGTCACTTAGTCCCTTTATTATTGTAATTTATTTTTTGGTATTTAATTGCACTTGATTCCATTTACAAACTTTGTCGCTTCACTAATCTCAGTCATTTGTTTATTATTTATTTTCTATACAGCCACATTATCAAGTTTCTATTTTTTCTTGCTTTTCCTTACTGCCCCGCCCACTCATTTGAATTGCATGCATCCTGTTCACTTTCAAAACACTGTACTTTCCTTCTCAACCGCGTTATGCCTGTCTGTGGTTACTCTCACTGTCCGGAGCGAGTGCGTATGCTCGGGCACGGGCGCACTTGTGACATATTGAGCACGGTCTTGAACACATATCCTCAACCACCTGAATGGTGGGCGGGATTGTGGGTATTTCACTGTGACCGTGCTTTTATGTCCTTTTATTTAGAGTGCTGCACAGCCTAACGCATGCGCCGAAGACGGCCCGGGGGTGTGCGGCCATGTGACCTGTAGGCACTGTGTTCATTGGCTTTGGCATACATTTAAACCACTGGCACCCTCTGCCCAGACATGCCCCCAAAGAAGCAGAGCGAAATATGTGCGAAGGGGCAGAGGGACCGGACTCATTGAACCTTGTCATTCCAAAATGGTATCAATAAAAATGTTGTCTCGCACAGCAAAAAATTAAAGTGTTCAAAAAAATCGGGTCTCGGAAAATGTCAAATTAACCCCCCCAATTTTTTTTGCAAACTTCTGATTTTTTTCACAACTAAAATAGTAAAAAATGGACATATTTGGTATTTCAATAATCATACTGATGAGTAGAATAATATTGGAAGGTCATTTTTACCAGAAAAAGTATGCTGTGTAAACAATTTCCAAAGAACAATATCAAAATTGCGGCGGAGGGGGGGTCAAAATTACTCTCTAGTCTCTACTTGTAATTTTTTTTCCCATTTTCCAGTACACTATGTGGTAAAATGAATGGTGTCATTCAAAAGAGTTATGGCATTGGGAAGAAGGCAGGGCCGTATCTGCCACTCGGCACTTGAGGGCACATGCCTAGGGCGGGAACAAGCGGGGTCGGCACCTGAGCAAGATTTTTTTTTTTAATACTAGTCCTGGCTCTGGCTGTGCATCCCTTCCTGAAGACAGGGGGCGGCAGAGCGGCAGCCAGAACACGTGGTGCTGGTGCTGACTCTCCCTACTCCCCCTGCTGAGACACAGTGATGCCCCTGCTCACAGCCTCACTGGTGCCCGGCCGGAATGTGACTGTGACTGACTGCTGAGGTGGAGCGGCAGCGCCCTGTGTCCCGACCCTGGGTCGTGTCCTGGACTCACACATTGCTGGCCTGGAGGACTCGCAGACAGTAGAGCAGTACATACACAGTAAGTAGTGTACACTGTCTCTGACTCTGTCTGTAATGATCTCCCTCCTTGCTCCTGCCCGCATGCTGCCTGCTGCACGGCTCTGTCTGTGACTCACCTCACGGTCCTCACTCCTTCCCTCACATTCCTCAGCCTCGTTTCTGCCTGTAGTGCCTGAGGC
Organism: Ranitomeya variabilis; assembly: GCF_051348905.1. Lineage (NCBI taxonomy): Eukaryota > Metazoa > Chordata > Amphibia > Anura > Dendrobatidae > Ranitomeya > Ranitomeya variabilis. The sequence goes on along the minus strand of NC_135235.1, from coordinate 156,198,225 downwards.
TGGAGGAGCCATGAAAACACAGTCAGCAGCCCTTAATGTTTGATGTTTGATCTTTGCTCCCGGCAGACGGACCCAGAGAGTGAGTGGTGGGGGTGGGGTATAATACACCCCCACTCACTCTATCTGGGTCCTGGGAGCAAACATTGCCAGTGCTGGTATGTGTGTGGCTGTATCGTATGTGTGTGTGTGTGTGGAGCTGTATGTATGTGTGTCTGTGTGGTGCTGTGTGTGTGTGTGCGTGGAGCTGTATGTGTGTGCGTGTGCGCTGAGCTGTATGTGTGTGCGGAGCTGTGTGTGTGCAGAGCTGTATGTGTGTGTGTGCGCGCAGAGCTGTGTGTGTGTGTGTGCCTGGAGCTGTATGTATGTGTGTGCGGAGCTGTGTGTGTGCGGCGCTGTATGTGCGGAACTGTATGTGTGTGTGTGGAGCGGAGCTGTATGTGTATGTGTGTGTGTGCGGAGCTGTATGTGTGTGGGGGACTGTGTATGTGTGTGTGCATAGCTGTGTGTGCGGAGCTGTATGTGCAGGGCTGTATGTGTGTGTGGAGCTGTATGTGTGTTTGCGGAGCTGTGTGTGTGCGGGGCTGTATGTGTGTGTGCAGAGCTGTATGTGTGAGACTGTATCTGTGTGTATGGAGCTGTATGTGTGGGGCTGTATATGTGTGTGTGCAGAGCTGTGTGTGCGGGGCTGTGTGTGTGTGCGGGGCTGTATGTATGTGTGCCGCGAATGGCAAAAATTGCTGATGTGAAAGTAGCCTAAGTCACTTCCGACAGTGTCTGCATTAGGGTTCATACTCACATGCGAGAAACACGGATGAGTGTCACACATCAATACCTGGCACTCAGGAGCGGAGCGTGTACTGCTATGCGGCCACAGGCTCCGATCTCAGTGCCGGGTATTGACGTGCGACACTCATCCGAGTTTCTTGCATGTGAGTATGAGCCCTTAGTCATACCAATGGGGGCGGCAGCACTAAAAGTACCTAGGGCAGCACAAACTCTAAATACGGCCCTGGTAGAAGGGCAAGAAAAAATGGAAACACCAAAATAGAAATTGACCCCGTCATGAAGGGGTTAAGTATATTGAAAAGGTAGTTATTCTGCTGTCACATGAGACATATTGTTATTAATAGAAATAGACAAGACTGGTCCGATGCTGTCCCTGACCGACTTCTCTCTCCATCATTACTGTAAGGCTGGGGTCACACTTAACATATGAAAAATTGGTCTGAATCTCCCTGCCGAGAGTTGCACAAGTGTTCTCCGTATGGTCTACCGTGTGTAATGCGTTTGCAATGCGATAATGCGATTTTCTCGCACCTACAGTATGTATCCTTATGGCATCCGTATGACATGCGTATGGCTTTACATTTCTCACTGCTTTTCTCCATTGAATTTAATGGCTAAATGGGCTGAAATGAGGAAAATGTGTGCTTATTTGTCGCAAGCTAGATGGATGGTCTGTGTGGTGTCCGAGTTTTTCTCACACCCATAGGCTTGCATTGGCGAGTCTCGGATGATATACGCGTACAATGGCAGCATGCTGCGATTTTACCCGCACGTCAGGTAATAACTCTGGAGCTCTTCAACGGATCCCGGTGACTCTGAGAATATCTTCTCATGACATATTGTACTTTATGATAGCGGTAAAATTTCTCCAATATGACTTGCGTATATTTGTGAAAAAAATGGAAATTTGGGGAAAATTTTTAAAATTTCACAATTTTCAAACTTAATTTTAATGCCCTTAAATCAGAGAGTCATATCACAAAATAGTTATTAAATAACATTTCCCACATGTCTACTTTACATCAGCACAATTTTTGAAACATAATTTTGTTTTTGTTAGGATCGTATAAGGGTTAAAGTTGACCAGAGATATCTAATTTTTACAACAAAGTTTGCAAAACCATTTTTTTAGGGACCACCTCACACTTGAAGTGACTTTGAGGGACCTATATCACATAAAATACCCCAAAATGACACCATTCTAAAAACTGCACACCCCAAGGTAATCAAAAACACATTCAAGAAGTTTTTAACCCTTCAGGTGCTTCACAGCAATTTTTGGAATGTGGAATGAAAAAATAAACATTTACTTTTCTTTCACAAAAATTTCCTTTAGACATATTTTTTTTTACCTTTGCAAGGGTAACAGGAGAAAATGGACCATACATTTTGTTTAGCAATTTCTCCTGAGCATGCTGTTCCCGTTATGTGGGGGAAATCTACTGTTTGGGCGCACGGCAGGGCTCAAAAGGGAAGCAGCGCCATTTGACTTTTTGAATGCAAAATTTGATGGAATAATTAGCGGACACTATGTTGCGTTTGAAGAGCCCCTGATGTGCCTAAACAGTGGAAACGCCCCACAAGTGACATCATTTTAGAAACTAGACCCCTTATGGAACTTATCTAGATGTGTATTAAAGGGCCACTGTCACCCCCTCCAGCCGTTATAAACTAAAAGAGCCACCTTGTGCAGCAGTAATGCTGCATTCTAACAAGGTGGCTCTTTTAGTTTTTGCTTCTGTTATTCCCTCAATAAAGCGTTTTATAATTTTCCCCAAATACCTGTCTTTGTACCTGGAGGCGGGTCTGAAGCCTCCTCTGTGAAGCGCCTAACTGCCGTCACTCATCTCTTCTGGGGCGATGGTCGCCGCCCTCTGAGCGCTGTTATCTTCTGAAATCCGGCGCCTGCGCTGTGCGTGCCTGCCTGGGGCAGGCGCATTGAGAATTGCCCGTCATAGCTCAGATGCCGGGTTCCATTCTGCGCCTGTGCGGGCAGTGCAGCCAGCCTGTTGCTGAATCCCCGCCCTGCACTGTGTTATGCATTATGCACAGTGCGGGGCTGGGATTCCTGGGCATGCGCACTGTGCTGTTCAGACGCTCCCCCAGGTCCCCTGCCTTCCAGCGTTGTTCTGTGCGGCTTGTTATGATCCCTAGTGGCTGAGGATCACAAATAGATCAGCAAGTGATTAAACTAAGGACGAGCTCTAGGGAGATGGTAACTGGACTGATCGCAAATCTGAACCTATCCAAAACAACTAGAGGTAGCCGGTGAACGTGCCTAAAAAATTCCAAGACGTCTTGAGCCAGCCTGAGGAACTAGCTACCCCTAAAGAGAAAGAAAGACCTCGCTTGCCTCCAGAGAAATAATCCCCAAAGATATAGAAGCCCCCAACAAATATTAACGGTGAAGTAAGAAGAAGGCACATACTTAGGGATGAAATCAGATTCAGCAAAAGAGGCCCACTAGTACTAGAAAGCAGAAAATAGAGCAGGGGTCTATGCGATCAATAAAAAACCCTTACAAAATATCCATCCTGAGATTTCAAGAACCCACACACCAACTAACGGTGTGTGGGGAGAAACTCAGCCCACTAGAGCAACCAGCAAGCAAGGGAATTACATTTTAGCAAGCTGGAACAGAAAACATGATAAACACTGCTGATCAAAAAATGAGCAAACAAAACTTAGCTTATCCTAGATGGACTGGGAGCAAGGTAGTCAGAAGGAATCTGAGTAGCACTGATTACATCGACAGCCGGCAACAAGTGGAAGTAAAACAGAGCTATATAGGAACCTCCCAGAGGATAACGAACCAGCTGATAGCCAGAGACCAGCAGGATAACAGGCAAAGCCACCAGGGGGAGCCCAAAGCAAAAGTCACACCATACCACCAGTGACCACAAGAGAGGGAGCCTGAACACAGAGTTCACAACAGTACCCCCCCCTTGAGGAGGGGTCACCAAACCCTCATGAAAACCACCAGGGCGATCAGGATGAGCCACATGGAAGGCACGAACCAAATCGGCTGCATGAACATCAGAGGCGACAACCCAAGAATTATCCTCCTGACCATAGCCCTTCCATTTAACCAAATACTGGAGCCTCCGTCTAGAAATACGAGAATCCAAGATCTTCTCCACCACGTATTCCAATTCTCCCTCAACCAGCACCGGGGCAGGAGGCTCAACCGGAGGAACCACAGGCACCACATACCTCCGCAACAACGAGCGATGGAACACATTATGAATAGCAAATGATGCTGGGAGGTCCAGACGAAATGACACAGGGCCAAGGACTTCCAGAATCTTATAAGGACCGATAAACCGAGGCTTGAACTTAGGAGAGGAGACCTTCATAGGAACGAAGCGAGAAGACAACCACACCAAGTCCCCAACGCAAAGTCGGGGACCCACACAGCGACGGCGGTTGGCAAAGAGCTGAGCCTTCTCTTGAGACAGCTTCAAATTGTCCACCACATGATTCCAAATCTGATACAACCTATCAACCACAACATCCACTCCAGGACAGTCAGAAGGCTCCACCTGACCCGAGGAAAAATGAGGATGACACCCCGAATTACAAAAGAAAGGAGAAACCAAAGTAGCAGAACTAGCCCGATTATTAAGGGCAAACTCGGCCAACGGCAAAAAAGTAACCCAGTCGTCCTGATCAGCAGAAACAAAACATCTTAAATAAGTCTCCAAGGTCTGATTAGTTCGCTTGGTTTGGCCATTCGTCTAAGGATGGAAGGCCGACGAAAAAGACAAATCAATGCCCAATTTAGCACAAAAGGTCCGCCAAAATCTAGACACAAACTGGGATCCTCTGTCAGAAACAATGTTCTCAGGAATCCCGTGCAAACGAACCACATTTTGAAAAAACAGTGGAACCAACTCGGAGGAGGAAGGCAACTTAGGCAAGGGCACCAAATGGACCATCTTAGAAAAACGATCACGCACCACCCAGATGACAGACATTCTCTGAGAGACAGGGAGATCTGAAATAAAATCCATGGAAATGTGCGTCCAAGGCCTCTTCAGGACAGGCAAAGGTAACAGCAAACCACTGGCTCGAGAACAGCAAGGCTTAGCCCGAGCACAAATTCCACAAGACTGCACAAAGGAACGCACATCCCGCGACAAGGAAGGCCACCAAAAAGACCTGGCCACCAAGTCTCTGGTACCAAATATTCCAGGATGGCCCGCAAACACCGAAGAATGAACCTCGGAGATGACTCTGTTGGTCCATCTATCCGGGACAAACAGTCTCTCCGGTGGACAGCGATCAGGTCTATCCGCCTGAAACTCTTGCAGCACACGTCGCAAATCTGGGGAGATGGCAGACAAAATCACCCCTTCTCTAAGAATACCAGCCGGCTCTGAATCTCCAGGAGAGTCAGGCACAAAACTCCTAGAAAGAGCATCAGCCTTCACATTCTTCGAACCAGGCAGGTACGAAACCACGAAATCAAAACGAGAGAAAAACAACGACCAACGAGCCTGTCTGGGATTCAGCCGCTTGGCCGACTCGAGATAAATCAAATTCTTGTGATCAGTCAAGACCACCACACGATGCTTAGCTCCCTCGAGCCAATGTCGCCACTCCTCAAATGCCCACTTCATAGCCAACAACTCCCGATTACCGACATCATAATTCCGCTCGGCAGGCGAAAACTTTCTTGAAAAGAAAGCACATGGCTTCATCACAGAGTCATCAGAGCTTCTCTGCGACAAAACAGCCCCCGCTCCAATCTCGGAAGCATCAACCTCCACCTGGAAGGGAAGTGAGACATCTGGCTGACATAAGACCGGAGCTGAAGAAAACCGGCGCTTCAGCTCCCAAAAGGCCTCCACAGCCGCAGAGGACCAATTAGTCACATCAGAACCTTTCTTGGTCAAATCTGTCAAAGGCTTAACAACACCAGAAAAATTAGCTATGAAGCGACGGTAAAAATTAGCAAAACCCAAGAACTTCTGAAGACTCTTAACCGATGTAGGCTGCGTCCAGTCATGAATAGCCTGAACCTTGACTGGGTCCATCTCAATAGTAGAAGGAAAAAAAATGAAACCCAAAAAAGAAATCTTCTGGACTCCAAAAAGACATTTTGAGCCCTTCACAAATAAAGCATTGTCACGCAGGACCTGAAAGACCATCCTGACCTGCTTAACATGAGACTCCCAATCATCCGAAAAAAACAGAATATCATCCAGATACACAATCATAAACTTATCCAGATATTCACGGAAGATGTCATGCATAAAGGACTGAAAGACTGAAGGAGCATTAGAAAGTCCAAAAGGCATCACCAGGTACTCAAAATGGCCTTCAGGCGTATTAAATGCAGTTTTCCATTCATCACCCTGTTTTATACGCACAAGGTTATACGCACCACGAAGATCTATCTTGGTGAACCAACTAGACCCCCTAATGCGAGCAAACAAATCAGTTAACAATGGCAAAGGATACTGAAATTTGACCGTGATTTTATTCAAAAGGCGATAATCAATACAAGGTCTCAGGGAACCATCCTTCTTAGCCACAAAAAAGAATCCCGCACCAAGAGGGGAAGAGGATGGGCGAATATGTCCCTTCTCCAAAGACTCCTTTATATAACTCCGCATGGCAGCATGCTCCGGCATAGATAAATTGAAAAGTCGTCCCTTAGGAAACTTACTACCAGGAATCAAATTTATAGCACAATCACAGTCCCTATGAGGAGGTAGAGAATTGAGTTTGGGCTCCTCAAACACATCCTGGTAGTCTGACAAAAACGTAGGGACTTCAGAAGGAGTGGATGAAGCAATTGACACCACAGGAGCGTCACCATGAATTCCCTGACAACCCCAACTTGACACAGACATAGCTTTCCAATCCAGGACTGGATTATGAGTCTGCAACCATGGTAGACCCAACACGACAACATCATGCAAATTATGCAATACAAGAAAGCGAATCACCTCCTGATGAACAGGAGTCATGCACATGGTCACTTGTGTCCAGTACTGAGGTCTATTCGTAGCCAATGGCGTAGAGTCAATTCCCCTTAGTGGAATAGGGAATTTTAAAGGCTCCAAATCAAAACCACAGCGCCTGGCAAATGACCAATCCATCAGACTCAGGGCAGCACCTGAATCTACAAAGGCATTAACCGGGTAAGATGACAGGGAACAAATCAGGGTAACAGACAAAATGAACTTAGGCTGTAAAGTACCAATGGTGACAGATTTATCAACCTTTTTTTTGCGCTTAGAGCATGCTGAGATAACATGAGCTGAGTCACCACAGTAAAAGCACAACCCATTTTGCCGTCTATAATTTTGCCGTTCACTTCTGGTCAGAATTCTGTCACATTGCATAGATTCAGGTGTCTGTTCAGAAGACACCGCCAAATGGTGCACAGGTTTGCGCTCCCGCAACCGCCGATCAATCTGAATGGCCAGAGTCATTGACTCATTCAGACCTGCAGGCGTAGGGAACCCCACCATGACATTCTTAATGGCTTCAGAAAGACCTTCTCTGAAATTTGCAGCCAGGGCACACTCATTCCACTGAAAAGCACCGACCATTTCCGAAATTACTGGCAGTACACCTCTGCTTCATTTTGCCCCTGCGAGAGGGCCAATAACGTTTTTTCAGCCTGGTTCTCAAGATTAGGTTCCTCATAGAGCAATCCAAGGGCCAGAAAAAACGCATCCACACTGAGCAATGCAGGATCCCCTGGCGCCAATGCGAAGGCCCAATCTTGAGGGTCACCACGCAAAAAGGAAATAATAATCCTAACTTGCTGAACGGCATCACCAGAGGAACGAGGTTTCAAAGAAAGAAACAACTTACAATTGTTCTTAAAATTTAGGAACCTAGATCTATCTCCAGAAAACAACTCCGGAATAGGTATCCTAGGCTCAGACATAGGACTGTGAACAACAAAATCCTGAATACTCTGAACTCTAGCAGCAAGATGATCCAGACTGGAAGCCAAGCTCTGGACATCCATGTCAGCAGCTGAACTCAGAGCCACACCAAGATTAAGAGGAGGAGAGAAGCTAGCACAGCAGCTAGACACACGGCAGCAACAAGAAAAAAAAAAAAATTCTCAAGGCTTCTTTTCTCCTGCTTCTGCCATGCAATTAACACTTTGCTGGCCGGCTGTACTGTTATGATCCCTAGTGGCTGAGGATCATAAATAGATCAGCAAGTGATTAAACTAAGGACGAGCTCTAGGGAGATGGTAACTGGACTGATCGCAAATCTGAACCTATCCAAAACAACTAGAGGTAGCCGGTGAACGTGCCTAAAAAATTCCTAGACGTCTCGAGCCAGCCTGAGGAACTAGCTACCCCTAAACAGAAAGAAAGACCTCGCTTGCCTCCAGAGAAATAATCCCCAAAGATATAGAAGCCCCCAACAAATATTAACGGTGAAGTAAGAAGAAGGCACATACATAGGGATGAAATCAGATTCAGCAAAAGAGGCCCACTAGTACTAGAAAGCAGAAAATAGAGCAGGGGTCTATGCGATCAATAAAAAACCCTTACAAAATATCCATCCTGAGATTTCAAGAACCCACACACCAACTAACGGTGTGTGGGGAGAAACTCAGCCCACTAGAGCAACCAGCAAGCAAGGGAATTACATTTTAGCAAGCTGGAACAGAAAACATGATAAACACTGCTGATCAAAAAATGAGCAAACAAAACTTAGCTTATCCTGGATGGACTGGGAGCAAGGTAGTCAGAAGGAATCTGAGTAGCACTGATTACATCGACAGCCGGCAACAAGTGGAAGTAAAACAGAGCTATATAGGAACCTCCCAGAGGATAACGAACCAGCTGATAGCCAGAGACCAGCAGGATAACAGGCAAAGCCACCAGGGGGAGCCCAAAGCAAAAGTCACACCATACCACCAGTGACCACAAGAGAGGGAGCCTGAACACAGAGTTCACAACAGTACCCCCCCCTTGAGGAGGGGTCACCGAACCCTCATGAAAACCACCAGGGCGATCAGGATGAGCCACATGGAAGGCACGAACCAAATCGGCTGCATGAACATCAGAGGCGACAACCCAAGAATTATCCTCCTGACCATAGCCCTTCCATTTAACCAAATACTGGAGCCTCCGTCTAGAAATACGAGAATCCAAGATCTTCTCCACCACGTATTCCAATTCTCCCTCAACCAGCACCGGGGCAGGAGGCTCAACCGGAGAAACCACAGGCACCACATACCTCCGCAACAACGAGCGATGGAACACATTATGAATAGCAAATGATGCTGGGAGGTCCAGACGAAATGACACAGGGCCAAGGACTTCCAGAATCTTATAAGGACCGATAAACCGAGGCTTGAACTTAGGAGAGGAGACCTTCATAGGAACGAAGCGAGAAGACAACCACACCAAGTCCCCAACGCAAAGTCGGGGACCCACACAGCGACGGCGGTTGGCAAAGAGCTGAGCCTTCTCTTGAGACAGCTTCAAATTGTCCACCACATGATTCCAAATCTGATACAACCTATCAACCACAACATCCACTCCAGGACAGTCAGAAAGCTCCACCTGACCCGAGGAAAAATGAGGATGACACCCCGAATTACAAAAGAAAGGAGAAACCAAAATAGCAGAACTAGCCCGATTATTAAGGGCAAACTCGGCCAACGGCAAAAAAGTAACCCAGTCGTCCTGATCAGCAGAAACAAAACATCTTAAATAAGTCTCCAAGGTCTGATTAGTTCGCTCGGTTTGGCCATTCGTCTAAGGATGGAAGGCCGACGAAAAAGACAAATCAATGCCCAATTTAGCACAAAAGGTCCGCCAAAATCTAGACACAAACTGGGATCCTCTGTCAGAAACAATGTTCTCAGGAATCCCGTGCAAACGAACCACATTTTGAAAAAACAGTGGAACCAACTCGGAGGAGGAAGGCAACTTAGGCAAGGGCACCAAATGGACCATCTTAGAAAAACGATCACGCACCACCCAGATGACAGACATTCTCTGAGAGACAGGGAGATCTGAAATAAAATCCATGGAAATGTGCGTCCAAGGCCTCTTCGGGACAGGCAAAGGTAACAGCAAACCACTGGCTCGCCTCCTGACGAAGAAGCGAAACGTGCGTTGAGGCGGCAGGGACATCACGGAAACTTCATATGATCTCATGTAAGTGCTGTTTGTTATTCTATTTCTCCACTGCTACCAGCAATTGTGCAGGGCATTTTTGTTGTGCCCCTATACTCACTAGTGGCTAGCACTGTGGACATTAATTTTTCAGCAAATTTAGTAGGAATACAGGCATCTTACTGGATCTTTGGTTATTTTTCTATCGTAGTTTTGTCCCTGCTTTCCTAGTAGTCACCCTGTTATGTGATTTTAGTGTATTTATATTCAATAAAAGCTATTTAGTATAAATTGGCACAGTATACTGGTGTTTTTCTTATGTTGTTCTAATCTGGCTGACATAAGACCGGAGCTGAAGAAAACCGGCGCTTCAGCTCCCGAAAGGCCTCCACAGCCGCAGAGGACCAATTAGTCACATCAGAACCTTTCTTGGTCAAATCTGTCAAAGGCTTAACAACACCAGAAAAATTAGCTATGAAGCGACGGTAAAAATTAGCAAAACCCAAGAACTTCTGAAGACTCTTAACCGATGTAGGCTGCGTCCAGTCATGAATAGCCTGAACCTTGACTGGGTCCATCTCAATAGTAGAAGGAAAAAAAATGAAACCCAAAAAAGAAATCTTCTGGACTCCAAAAAGACATTTTGAGCCCTTCACAAATAAAGCATTGTCACGCAGGACCTGAAAGACCATCCTGACCTGCTTAACATGAGACTCCCAATCATCCGAAAAAAACAGAATATCATCCAGATACACAATCATAAACTTATCCAGATATTCACGGAAGATGTCATGCATAAAGGACTGAAAGACTGAAGGAGCATTAGAAAGTCCAAAAGGCATCACCAGGTACTCAAAATGGCCTTCAGGCGTATTAAATGCAGTTTTCCATTCATCACCCTGTTTTATACGCACAAGGTTATACGCACCACGAAGATCTATCTTGGTGAACCAACTAGACCCCCTAATGCGAGCAAACAAATCAGTTAACAATGGCAAAGGATACTGAAATTTGACCGTGATTTTATTCAAAAGGCGATAATCAATACAAGGTCTCAGGGAACCATCCTTCTTAGCCACAAAAAAGAATCCCGCACCAAGAGGGGAAGAGGATGGGCGAATATGTCCCTTCTCCAAAGACTCCTTTATATAACTCCGCATGGCAGCATGCTCCGGCACAGATAAATTGAAAAGTCGTCTCTTAGGAAACTTACTACCAGGAATCAAATTTATAGTACAATCACAGTCCCTATGAGGAGGTAGAGAATTGAGTTTGGGCTCCTCAAATACATCCTGGTAGTCTGACAAAAACGTAGGGACTTCAGAAGGAGTGGATGAAGCAATTGACACCACAGGAGCGTCACCATGAATTCCCTGACAACCCCAACTTGACACAGACATAGCTTTCCAATCCAGGACTGGATTATGAGTCTGCAACCATGGTAGACCCAACACGACAACATCATGCAAATTATGCAATACAAGAAAGCGAATCACCTCCTGATGAACAGGAGTCATGCACATGGTCACTTGTGTCCAGTACTGAGGTCTATTCGTAGCCAATGGCGTAGAGTCAATTCCCCTTAGTGGAATAGGGAATTTTAAAGGCTCCAAATCAAAACCACAGCGCCTGGCAAATGACCAATCCATCAGACTCAGGGCAGCACCTGAATCTACAAAGGCATTAACCGGGTAAGATGACAGGGAACAAATCAGGGTAACAGACAAAATGAACTTAGGCTGTAAAGTACCAATGGTGACAGATTTATCAACCTTTTTTTTGCGCTTAGAGCATGCTGAGATAACATGAGCTGAGTCACCACAGTAAAAGCACAACCCATTTTGCCGTCTATAATTTTGCCGTTCACTTCTGGTCAGAATTCTGTCACATTGCATAGATTCAGGTGTCTGTTCAGAAGACACCGCCAAATGGTGCACAGGTTTGCGCTCCCGCAACCGCCGATCAATCTGAATGGCCAGAGTCATTGACTCATTCAGACCTGCAGGCGTAGGGAACCCCACCATGACATTCTTAATGGCTTCAGAAAGACCTTCTCTGAAATTTGCAGCCAGGGCACACTCATTCCACTGAGTAAGCACCGACCATTTCCGAAATTTCTGGCAGTACACCTCTGCTTCATCTTGCCCCTGCGAGAGGGCCAATAACGTTTTTTCAGCCTGGTTCTCAAGATTAGGTTCCTCATAGAGCAATCCAAGGGCCAGAAAAAACGCATCCACACTGAGCAATGCAGGATCCCCTGGCGCCAATGCGAAGGCCCAATCTTGAGGGTCACCACGCAAAAAGGAAATAATAATCCTAACTTGCTGAACGGCATCACCAGAGGAACGAGGTTTCAAAGAAAGAAACAACTTACAATTGTTCTTAAAATTTAGGAACCTAGATCTATCTCCAGAAAACAACTCCGGAATAGGTATCCTAGGCTCAGACATAGGACTGTGAACAACAAAATCCTGAATACTCTGAACTCTAGCAGCAAGATGATCCAGACTGGAAGCCAAGCTCTGGACATCCATGTCAGCAGCTGAACTCAGAGCCACACCAAGATTAAGAGGAGGAGAGAAGCTAGCACAGCAGCTAGACACACGGCAACAACAAGAAAAAAAAAAAAAATTCTCAAGGCTTCTTTTCTCCTGCTTCTGCCATGCAATTAACACTTTGCTGGCCGGCTGTACTGTTATGATCCCTAGTGGCTGAGGATCACAAATAGATCAGCAAGTGATTAAACTAAGGACGAGCTCTAGGGAGATGGTAACTGGACTGATCGCAAATCTGAACCTATCCAAAACAACTAGAGGTAGCCGGTGAACGTGCCTAAAAAATTCCTAGACGTCTCGAGCCAGCCTGAGGAACTAGCTACCCCTAAACAGAAAGAAAGACCTCGCTTGCCTCCAGAGAAATAATCCCCAAAGATATAGAAGCCCCCAACAAATATTAACGGTGAAGTAAGAAGAAGGCACATACATAGGGATGAAATCAGATTCAGCAAAAGAGGCCCACTAGTACTAGAAAGCAGAAAATAGAGCAGGGGTCTATGCGATCAATAAAAAACCCTTACAAAATATCCATCCTGAGATTTCAAGAACCCACACACCAACTAACGGTGTGTGGGGAGAAACTCAGCCCACTAGAGCAACCAACAAGCAAGGGAATTACATTTTAGCAAGCTGGAACAGAAAACATGATAAACACTGCTGATCAAAAAATGAGCAAACAAAACTTAGCTTATCCTGGATGGACTGGGAGCAAGGTAGTCAGAAGGAATCTGAGTAGCACTGATTACATCGACAGCCGGCAACAAGTGGAAGTAAAACCGAGCTATATAGGAACCTCCCAGAGGATAACGAACCAGCTGATAGCCAGAGACCAGCAGGATAACAGGCAAAGCCACCAGGGGGAGCCCAAAGCAAAAGTCACACCATACCACCAGTGACCACAAGAGAGGGAGCCTGAACACAGAGTTCACAACAGTACCCCCCCCTTGAGGAGGGGTCACCGAACCCTCATGAAAACCACCAGGGCGATCAGGATGAGCCACATGGAAGGCACGAACCAAATCGGCTGCATGAACATCAGAGGCGACAACCCAAGAATTATCCTCCTGACCATAGCCCTTCCATTTAACCAAATACTGGAGCCTCCGTCTAGAAATACGAGAATCCAAGATCTTCTCCACCACGTATTCCAATTCTCCCTCAACCAGCACCGGGGCAGGAGGCTCAACCGGAGGAACCACAGGCACCACATACCTCCGCAACAACGAGCGATGGAACACATTATGAATAGCAAATGATGCTGAGAGGTCCAGACGAAATGACACAGGGCCAAGGACTTCCAGAATCTTATAAGGACTGATAAACCGAGGCTTGAACTTAGGAGAGGAGACCTTCATAGGAACGAAGCGAGAAGACAACCACACCAAGTCCCCAACGCAAAGTCGGGGACCCACACAGCGACGGCGGTTGGCAAAGAGCTGAGCCTTCTCTTGAGACAGCTTCAAATTGTCCACCACATGATTCCAAATCTGATACAACCTATCAACCACAACATCCACTCCAGGACAGTCAGAAGGCTCCACCTGACCCGAGGAAAAATGAGGATGACACCCCGAATTACAAAAGAAAGGAGAAACCAAAGTAGCAGAACTAGCCCGATTATTAAGGGCAAACTCGGCCAACGGCAAAAAAGTAACCCAGTCGTCCTGATCAGCAGAAACAAAACATCTTAAATAAGTCTCCAAGGTCTGATTAGTTCGCTCGGTTTGGCCATTCGTCTAAGGATGGAAGGCCGACGAAAAAGACAAATCAATGCCCAATTTAGCACAAAAGGTCCGCCAAAATCTAGACACAAACTGGGATCCTCTGTCAGAAACAATGTTCTCAGGAATCCCGTGCAAACGAACCACATTTTGAAAAAACAGTGGAACCAACTCGGAGGAGGAAGGCAACTTAGGCAAGGGCACCAAATGGACCATCTTAGAAAAACGATCACGCACCACCCAGATGACAGACATTCTCTGAGAGACAGGGAGATCTGAAATAAAATCCATGGAAATGTGCGTCCAAGGCCTCTTCGGGACAGGCAAAGGTAACAGCAAACCACTGGCTCGAGAACAGCAAGGCTTAGCCCGAGCACAAATTCCACAAGACTGCACAAAGGAACGCACATCCCGCGACAAGGAAAGCCACCAAAAAGACCTGGCCACCAAGTCTCTGGTACCAAATATTCCAGGATGGCCCGCCAACACCGAAGAATGAACCTCGGAACGAACCAGCTGATAGCCAGAGACCAGCAGGATAACAGGCAAAGCCACCAGGGGGAGCCCAAAGCAAAAGTCACACCATACCACGAGTGACCACAAGAGGGAGCCTGAACACAGAGTTCACAACAGCTGTTCCAAATGCCGGCAAGGAAACCTGTATGTTACGTATCATGATTCCCAATGGCAGGGAAACATAAAAACACAACGATAACGGACGAGCTCTGGGTGATGGAATCTCGAGCTGACCGTGAGCTAAATCTACCACACAACTAATAGTAGCCAGGGAGCATACCTGATTAACCCTAGATGCCACGCGCCAGCCGGAGGACTAACTACCCCTGGTAGAGGAAGGAACAGACCTGGCTTACCTCTAGGGAAATACCCCAAAAGATGATAGCAGCCCCCCACATGTAATGATGGTGAGTTTAGAGGAAAAGACATACACAGTATGAAGGTAGATTTAGCAAAGAGAGGTCCAATTACTAGATAGCAGAAGGATACAAAAGAGGACTTCACGGTCAACTGAAAACCCTATCAAAAAACCATCCTGAAATTACTTTAAGACTCCTGTGTCAACTCATGACACAGGAGTGGCAATTTCAGCCCACAAGAGCTTCCAGCTACAGAGAATAACAAAACTGCAAACTGGACAAAAGATACAAAACAAAAGGACAAAGTCCACTTAGCTGATCAGCAGACTAGTAGCAGGAACATGCAACCGAAGGCTCTGGTTACAATGATGACCGGCAAGGAAATGACTGGAGAGCAAGGCTAAATAGGAAACTCCCAAACACTGATGGGAGCAGGTGAACTGAGACAGCAAAGACACACAAGTCACCAGTACCACCAGCAACCACCAGGGGAGCCCAAAAGCGGATTCACAACAGTTACGGCAACGCTGGAAGGTGGGGGACCGGGGGAGCATCTGAACAGCGCAGTGCGCATGCCCAGGAATCCCAGCCCCGCACTGTGCATAATGCATAACACAGTGCGGGGCGGGGATTCAGCAACAGGCTGGCCGCACTGCCCGCACAGGCGCAGAACGGAACCCGGCATCTGAGCTATGACGGGCAATTCTCAATGCGCCTGCCCCAGGCAGGCACGCACAGCGCAGGCGCCGGATTTCAGAAGATAACAGCGCTCAGGGGGCGGCGACCATCGCCCCAGAAGAGATGAGTGACGGCAGTTGGGCGCTTCACAGAGGAGGCTTCAGACCTGCCTCCAGGTACAAAGACAGGTATTTGGGGAAAATTATAAAACGCTTTATTGAGGGAATAACAGAAGCAAAAACTAAAAGAGCCACCTTGTTAGAATGCAGCATTACTGCTGCACAAGGTGGCTCTTTTAGTTTATAACGGCTGGAGGGTGTGACAGTGGCCCTTTAAGCACGTTGAACCCACAGGTACTTCTTCACATAAGTTTATAGCATAGAGCCGTGGAGATAAAAAAAAACACATTTTTAACAAATAAATGTTTTTTAGCTCCATATTTTACATTTTTATAAGGGTAACAGGAGAAATTAGTAAATACAATT
Source organism: Ranitomeya variabilis (assembly GCF_051348905.1). Lineage (NCBI taxonomy): Eukaryota > Metazoa > Chordata > Amphibia > Anura > Dendrobatidae > Ranitomeya > Ranitomeya variabilis. The sequence goes on along the minus strand of NC_135235.1, from coordinate 156,182,012 downwards.
TGTTATGCAATTTCTCCTGAGTACGATGATACCTCATATATGGGGAAATACTACTGTTTGGGCGCACGGCAGGGCTCAGAAGGGAAAAAGTGCCATTTGACTTTTTGAATGCAAAATTTGATGGAATAATTAGTGGATGCCATGTCGCGTTTGAAGAGCCCCTGATGTGCCTAAACAGTGGAAACCCCCAACAAGTTAAACCATTTTGGAAACTAGACCCCTTATGGAACTTATGTAGCTGTGCATTGAGCACCTTGAACCCACAGGTGATTCACAGAAGTTTAGAGCGTAGAGCCGTGGAAATAAAAAAATCACATTTTTCCCAAATAAATGTTTTTTAACTCCATATTTTGCATTTTCATAAAGGTAACAGTAGAAATTGCTCCATAAGTTTGTTCTGAAATTTCTCCTGACTACACCGATACCCCATATGTGGGGGAATAGTACTGTTTGGGTGCACGGCAGGGATTGGAAGGCTTGGCAGGTGTTTTACAGAAGCTTATAACTTTAAGCCATGAAAATAAAAAAAATCACATTTTTCCCACAAAAATCTTTTTAGGTACAAATTTTGTATTTTCACAAGGGCAAAAGGAGAAAATGGACCCCAAAGTTTGTTGAGCAATGTCTCCTGAGTTCATTGATACCCCATAGGTGGTCAAAACTACTTTTGAGGCACGATGCAAAGCTAAGAAGGGAAGTAGCGCCATATTACAGTGCAGATTTTGCTGCCCTTGTTTGAGGGTGCCATGTTACATTGACAGAGCTCCTGAGGTGCCAGAACAGCAGAACCCCCCATAAGTGATCCCATTTAACCAACTAAACTTCTCAATTAATTCATCTAGGGGTTCAGTGATTATAATGACACCACAACTTTTGTACCATTGATAAGTTAAGAAAAAATTAATAACAATAACAAGTTTTACATTTTCACAATGGCAAATGGGTAAAAATGGCACCAGAATTTTTCTCACAATTTCTTCTGAATGTAGAAATGCCCCATATGTGGATGTCCAGTACTACTATGCCATACAGAGTGACTTGGGAGGGACACAGCGCTATTTGCCTCCTGAAAAGCTAATTTTTCTAGCCTAGATTGTGAATTCCATATAAAGAGCCCTTAAGTGCTGGAAAAGCAGAATCCCCCCTCAAGTCACCCCTTTTTGGGAATTATAACCCTTTGGGAATTTATTTACAGATGTAGTGACGATTTTGAATCCATGGGTGTTTTGTAGAAACAGGCATCAGTGGATGTTGCTGAGTGAAAATTGCAAACTGACGTTGTAGTGACCAGTACGCTGCAGTGACCAGTACATTATGCCCAGCTCATGCTTCTGGAGGCATGCACCAGTGAAATAGTCGGGCTCTTGTGGCGCCCCAAGGTCCTGGTCATCACAGTGGTATTGCTTTCCTCTTGGGGAGAGTGATGCGTCATTTGGAGGCAAGAAAGGATAACTGCATCCAGGTATCACAAACATGCAACACATTCACACTCCAGGCCACCAGGGGGAGCTTTTGCTCCTATTTATTAGGTCACTCCCCACATATATATAACTGGTAGTCTGTAGGGAAAGATAGAAGAAAGTTCCAGACAGTAGTCTGAGGAGGACAGAGAATCAACGGACCTGTGCATGCCCTCAGAGCTGCAGCTCCCAGAAAGAGACTTTGAAAGGCTGAATTGTATAGCAGCGAGCGTGAAGGAAGTCTTCTGAGGCGCAGAATCCTGGTAGACGGAACACCGAGGGAGTAAGGACCTCTACATCTTATTTCAGAGACCGGCAGGACAGCTAATTGCAGGTTACCTGTCCGCACCTACACCCAGAGGCACGGTGATACCCACAGAGCCGCGTTATCTAAGAGACCCTATAAAAAGGCTCATCACCAGTCATATGGGTTTTGTCCTATCCTATATAGGGGACAGAGAGAGCGAAACACCACATCTGTGAGACCCTTATGTGAAGCCATAGGCAGTAAGGAACTACA